>NC_137543.1:153780975-155083182 GCF_963082525.1 Nesoenas mayeri
GACTTGCTCTCTCTTTCCAGCTCCTTCGTCACCCTCCCTGGTGTCATGAGCAGAAGCAGGCAGCCTCACTGTTCTCATGAGTCTCTACCTCTTCCTTTCTCTTCTCTGGTTAGAAATCTTGCTGTTGTGCAACCAGCGCTGGCTCTTTTCTGTTCCCTGACTGTTGTAGCTGGATTGTCTCACTCAGAGTGTCTGTGACTGATGCTGGCAAGTGTGATGTGGGCTCCTTGTTTTACCTTGTACCCCACAAGGGTTGTGTCACATGTGGGCTGTGCAGTCCATTGGTCATTAGAACAGAAGAGGTGACCAGCTGGGCTGGAGTTGGGTTAGACACACCTTATGGAAACCTGCATGGCATGTGCCTCTTGCTTTTACCCCAGGAATCCCCTGGGTCCAGCTAAAGGAATCTTCTGAGTGCCTTCAGGAAGCCCTGGGTATATGCCAGAAACAGCATCCCCTCTGCCTTTCTAGACATGTGGTAGGAGAGAGCAAGAGGTTCCACCAGGCTTCTGGCGTTTGGTTTGCATGCAAAAAACATGGAATAAAATGGATTATTAAGATAGGCTGTGTCTTCTGCTTGGCCGGAGGCATGTAAGTGTTGGCCAGACCTATTTGCACAAAGGTCCAGGGCAAACTATAAATTGGTCTGCCAGAAGCCATGTTGTAATGTCTTATATAGATGCTAATCTTATATATATATGCGAACCTCAATCTGGGAGCACAGGGCTAAGGTGATACCAGGGTTTAAACCCAGTTTAAGAAGCATGTCCTGTACTTGACACAGCTCCATACTGTGCTGAGGATCTCTTCCCTGGTGATCAGAAAATCCATAAACAGAAGCACAATCCCTGGTTTTGCTTCTGTTCCAGGGAAGGTCCTTCTCTCCCCCTGGACATGGCAGAGCCCCAGACTGACAGCCCACTGCTGGTATGGGAATCTGATTGCCCACAGCATGAAGATGTTTTTGTTGCATGGATATTTCCCCAGGCCCTTCCAGTTCAGAACAGATAAGTGGTAAATTTGTTTGTTTGTTTTTACCTGAAACCATAAACCTAAAAGAAACCTACTTCTGCTGAATGTGCTTTGGAAGTATAATTTTGACCAAAACTCTAACTACCAACAATCAGTCAATCGGTTATATCCCTTTTGGGGGGACAGTTCTGATCCTTATTCCCTTCTCCCATACATAGGTTTATTTTGCTGTAATAATCACAGATGTGGAAATCAGGAAGGTTCCATTTTTAAGTGGTCCAGGGGTATGCAGTGTTCATGTTCAAGAGTATGGCTTTAACAAATTAAATTACCCTAAGGGAGAAGTTATAGTAGTACTCACTATCTGGAAAATATACAGCTAAAATGACTTATTCTCTAATAAACATATATATAGATATAGCATAATAGTTGTATATGATGATGGTATTGTCTGGGGAGCAGTTGCAGCAGCAGAGCTACCCTGTTTGCTTCGGAGCTCTCTGCTGACCTGCTGGTTAGATGACATTCTTATTAAACAGATGAACTTGTGAGAGAGGTGTTTAGGGGGATTGGTGATGTTAAGTGTCTGCCAGCAATTTGTAAATTCATAAAACATTTAAACCCACAAACTGTATATTAAGCAGCTGCACATCCTTGGTCAGTAATAGGCAAAATACAGCCTTATAAATCAGTTAATCACCTAAGCATGTGGTTTCTGATTACTAAGGAAAATGGGAAGGAGCATATTAATAAGTGAAAATAGAGCTGCGCGGATCTCAAAGTTTCTTAGATTGTTGCTGAAAATGCCTTTTGGAAAGGCAATTCTCACAGCTGCATGGTGTGCCTGAAGTTTGAGAGGCTTTAAATATTAGTTTGGTTTGTATATGTTGCTGGTTCACAATAGAGAAGTGATACAGTAGCTGTTGAAATAATAATTTGCTGTGTGTCGTTGTATATTTGTACTAACCAGTGCCATTGATTATGCACTTTGAAAGATTTCTATGCAAATATCTTTCAGGCAATCTCACATAGTGAAATTAAGTGGATCTGTATGCACAAAAATATATTGAGATCTGTTAGATGTGGCACAGACTCTAACAAATGACTGTAGATTTATATACATTAAACACTTTTCTTGATGTTTATTTGAAGTTCTTGGTATTCAGCTAGTGATGCAATTTCCTTCCTGGAACTTGAATCTCCTTGACAGTATAATGGCTCTTCTGATTCTGAACAAACCTACAGCAGAAATTATAACAATTATTTCTCTTCTGCAGTGATTTGGGAGTTTTTCTTATGGTTCTCATACCATTTAGACCCTAATGAGATGTATATTACTAATGATTGCTGAATGCTTGTCCAAATGTTCAGAGATGTTCACAGTGTAAAGCAGAAACAACTTCAAAAGCATGTCCTGTTGTAAATTTTTGATGAAAAATACTGTACAGTGTTGGAAATTGATGTGGCATGAGATTATTGTATTGCCCATGAAGAAAACTGTAGAGCAGAAGTGAGGAGGCAGGTTGCACTTTTAGCATGAGTAATATATCTTTATGAAGCCTGATAAATGCCTTAACTGAAATAAATATATTAGATCAATCCATCCAAATCTGTCTATCTTAGTTTAAAATGAAGAATGAATTGTGCTAAGGATACAAATAGTTTTATGGCAAACTTAGGTTTGTTTGTTTTTTTAACAGGAAAGTTAGAGTAATGATTTCTATAGACACATTTAAATGATTAATTCTCTGCCCATTCCCTGTCTGAGGAAATAATACACAGTACACATGTGAAGGGGAAAGTCTATTATGAAAGAAGTTTCTGCAGGCTCAGGTTAAGCAGTGTGCTAGAGTTCTGGTGATACTGTAGTACACCTGCTGATTTCAGACTTTCTTTTAAATTTTACTATTTACCTTGGCAAAGTAAACACAGCAAGTCATGTCTGCAGCACACAAAGCTTTTTATATTAATTTGCTTTGTAACAAACTGAAGATGACCATATATGTCTTGAAACTGGACCTGTCAAACTGTGCAGTGTTGTAGTGTTGGACTTGACTTCAGTAGGTCTTCTCAGAGGTGAATTTTAGGCTGCATTTTGCGGTGGTTAAGCCAACCGGATCACCATTAGGGTGATTCACATCTCTTCTCCAGCTCCAGTCACAGCACCTGCTGCTTTCCTTGTGCTGGATCTGGGGCTTCTCTGGTTTCAGAGCCCTTGTTTCAGTAAATCTTACTGATGGACAAGTACCATGTCTGCAGAATTGCATGAGAGGGGGAGACAGCCAGTGCTGAGGGAGAGGGAAATACCTTGCGTGCTGTCAGCAATTTTGCTTCACCTATGATGCAAAGCAACTTCATTATTACTCAATTCCAGAGCTAGAATTACTTTTTTTCTGCACTTTGTGGGCATTTCAGTTTTTCTGGCCCTTGCTGTGAGGTCTCTGTGCCATTAGCTTCTGCTCCTACGATTCTGCAACTTAATCCGAAATAATGGAGCTTAATGAACTTGTCATTTGCATTGTGGTCCATGCATTGCTAGGGGAAGTGTGGTCTTGAAGTAGTCTATTTTCCCTTTAGAAACTAATAGTATGAATAAGGGGCCAAAATAAAATTAATTTAATTCTGGCTTTTTCAGGGGGTGTAATTAAGAAAGACTTGAGCAATGAATCAAGTCTTTGCCATCTTTTAATAAAAGGGTTTGAGTCAGCAACCTGCAACACAGTTTTAGCTGGAAACATGTGGAAGAGCACATCCTGATCTGCAGTAATGATGTATTTTAACTGGATTGTAGGTTCTTCACAAAGTAAGCTTGTCCTTTTAATAATAGTACAGCTACTTATTTCCTAACACTATTAAAACCCAAATCCAGCATTTGCAGTAAAAGATGCTGTTTTCTTAAATTGATTTTATACACTGAAACAGCAAGAATGTATAAAAATGAAATCCACTTTATATAAGACTTGGGCTTTTTGTTTACAAGCAAGGTATTGGGTTAAATTTTGAGAGAATGTGCACATTTAATATTTGCTAGAAATATATGTGTATATATATATTTAAAGATTTATATTTACGTACCCAAAAAGGAAGATACTTAATTCTTTTGCCATTCTTTACCTCATAAATCTTCCCAGTCACAGAAGGAGAAAAAAAGTGTGTAATTCTATCCATGTAACAAGTGTTGAATTCGTGGCACTCCTTCAAAGGCTTTATGGGGCTTCCAATTTCTAAAAGCACATCCTGATTTTCAAGAGATTATCCAAAGCTGTAATTAAATTACATATCTCTTTTGGTGTGGTTGACTGTAAGGTGTGCTGTGTAGGAGATATGCAGCTACTTGGTTGAATGCTCTTATCTTGAAATGTATAGGCTTGTAAATGTGCAAGTTCAAGTTTAGAACTGTAACTCGTAGGAAATGCAGCTTGTCCAGAGTTTGGGTAAAGAAATGGACCTGAAACTTTGGTCAAACTTCAAGTGAAACTTCAATAGTTGGAACAGGCAAATATATATATTTTAAACTGTATTTTATGTTTTCATTTGGGTTCATAAGAAAGCAGCTGATCAGAAAGGATTCAGGTGACTTTGTAGAGTTGGGTTTAGCCTCAAACAGGGGATGAAAAGCTAAACCAGTCTCTCTCCAGGCCTTTGGTGATCTCACTGCTCCCCACAACCGTGTTCTGGTTGGGATTTTCACATGCCGTATGTCAGGGTGATTGAATCTATTCCTTTAAGGTTGGACGAGGCTCATCAGGTGACTTTAATGCTTCTGGTTTATGGTCAAGGTCTTTAAGTTCCAATATCACAGTATGTTTGGGATTGGAAGGGACCTCAGAAGATCATCTAGCCCAATCCCCCTGCCAGAGCAGGAAAGCCTAGATGAGATCACACAGGAAGGTGTCCAGGAGGGTCTTGAGTGTCTCCAGAGAAGGAGACTCCACAACCTCCCTGGGCAGCCTGTTCCACTGTTCTGTTACCCTCACTGAGAAGTTTCTTCTCAAATTTAAGTGGAACCTCTAGTGTTCCAGCTTGATCCCATTACCCCTTGTTCTATCATTGTTTGCCACTGAGAAGAGCCTGGCTCCATCCTCATGGCACTCACCTTTTATATACGTATAGGCATTAATAAGGTCCCCACTTAGCCTCCTCTTCTCCAAACTAAAGAGCCCCAGCTCCCTCAGCCTTTCTTCATAACGGAGATACTCCACTCCCTTCATCATCTTTGTTGCCCTAATGATATGATGAAAAACTCAATATGCAGGTGCCCCGGTGTGGGAAGTGCCCAGCTGTGCCATGTCTCAAGCTCTTGATGCTTTCAATAGACTCTGGATCACTTCATAATGGCATAAGACACAATGACAAACTATGAATATTAAATTTTGGCAGGTGTTTACAAGCCCATAGTCATTAGACTTCTTTGGAATTACTTGTGTTTTTCTGAAATTAACCTTGACAGCATTAAATAAATTAAGAAAATATTGCCAGTAGTGCAGGGGGCAGCAATGCCAAGACATAACCTTTCTGGAGCAAAGGCTCAGCTTGTTCTCTCATTGACTTTGTTGGCTGGTTGGTTGTATGTTTGTTTGGTTGTTTTGGTGTGGTGGGGTGTGCTTCCTGGCAACAGACAGAAGTGCAGTTGTACAATATCATAATTATATTTAACAAGCATTGCATATGGAATGACCAGGTGTGAGAAAGGTAAAACAAATAAACCCTCCAAACTCCAAAGCCCCCCTGCCCAAAAAACCACAAAAAACCCCAAACCCCAACATACATATATATATATATATATATATAAACATATCTGTATGAATTTTTCATTAATGGATAGAACCTCAGATTAAAAAAAAAAAAAATCCCCCTTATCTACTTAATTTGTCTGTCCTTTTTCAATAAATTAAGCTCCCATATTGTAGCTTTTTTTCCTTCCCGAACACATAGCAAGAAGCTGAGGTTCATGCATAACTTAAGAGGGCAGGAATGACACTGAGCCTTAGTTCTGCTTTATTGGTAATAGAGCTGACAGTTAAGAACAAATCTACAGAATGTAATTGCAAGTCCTTTAACCAAGCAGTGTGCTGAACATCTGCAATGGAATTGGCCCCGAAATTAAAGTTAAGCATTAGTTTAAATTCTCAGAAAGCAAATTAGGAAGCTAACTAGATCTCTAATTGCCACAGTGATTGTATTGAACACAAAGCTGGACTTGGGAATTAGTTTCATTTTTAATTCAATAGTAAGCAATTGTAAATATGCTAATTTTCAGGTATGGTATGTGTTTATGTAAATGAATAATCAGCTATTTTGCACATCTTGCACACTTGCATGTTTTCACTATGTATATAGCTATGGTAGGAAGGAGCTTCTGTCATGTAGATGCAATAGAAGCAGAAGAGAAATGAGTTTCCTTGCCCGCTTCCAATGGATGTGGAAAACAAAAGGAGACAGGGACTGTGAGGATGTGGAAAGTATAAATTAAACTATACAATAGTAATGTAATATCTGGGATACTGAATACATTGATGTGAATATACAATTGTTAAAAACAGAATGTGGTTCTACATAGCTTCTTGGTTTTTCCTAATTTCTGCTTGAATATATTTTAAATTAAATGTTAATTAATTGGCTTAAATTAAAATACTAATTATATTATTTAAATATATTAGCTATATTTTTCCAGTTGTGCAGACTGTAATTATTCTCTCCCTCTCTGTGCACAACCAAACAAAAATATTAATTTGTAATATCACTGTTATTCTGTTATTATTAAGGAAATAATAATTCTTTAAGATATTTAAGGGCATTAATCTGGTATAACTATTCAAAAAAAGTCTAGCTGTGGTATAAGTTCATTTAACAGATGGATACTTAAATTTGTGTGTTTGTGGTTTTGGTTTTCTTTGTTTGTTTTAAATAATGGTATAAAGCCAAAATATTTTGAAGCAGAGCTTGCAAAGAAAGTAGAAATATGGCTTGGTTGATTTTTTTTATCTTGCTAGAGGCCAAACTAGTAATGAACTGGATTTTAAAGTAGGATTTAACTTTATTCACCTTTACAAATTATTAGAAAGAAAATATATAATTTATTTCCTAAAAATTAGATAGTTGCATATGGCACATGGAGTGAGCAGAATGGTTTTTGATGAAGGCATGGCTGCTTTTGATACACTTAAATAGAAAGATGTGCTTCTAGAAAGAGTGGCTGCCTGCTCCATAAAACAGGGGAAGACAGTTTTAGTAATGCATGTAGGTGGAAAACAACCTGATATGGGTTGTTACTCTGGTATCGTGGTAAAAAAGGTTAATATAATTCAACATATGGGAACAAAATGTAGCTTGGGGGCATGGGAGGCCGGCTTTGATTTAATTTTCATCAAGTCTGGTAAGGCTACTATGAGAATATTGCATGAAACTGTCATTTTGTTTAAAATCATTGTCAAAAATTGGAATAGAGACAGAAGAGAGTAGATTAAATGATTTTAGGTTTGAGGAAAGCAAGAGCAAGAAGACGATCATAACGTGCACTGGTGGGCAAAAATTGAAAGTAGGTGATAGATTATTTGTAAATAGTCTTTAAGCTTGATTGCCTTTTTTGAAAAAACATATTTTATTTGAATGTGTTTTTCTGCAGTATTGGGTGGTTGATATGAACAGAGGAATGAAGCTGAAGGCTGAGTGGCATGAACAGTTTGGTTAAATGGCAAAATGATCTCTTCTGTCTGTTCAATTTTTAATAAAGCAATGGGGCAGTTTGCTTCCCTTGCTGTATCAGTGCAGAGGAGCACAGAGATTGGTATTCAGGAATAAAGGTTTTTGTACATGCACCAAAGGACATTTGAAGTGTAATTTGGGAACCAGAGAAATAATGCTCGGCACTGTTTCTGAACTGCTTGCTGCTGTGGGGACACAGCTGGCTGTGATGGAGTTTGAGCCATCACTAACGTTTCCAATGTGTCCTTAATCGGATCCAACCACCTCAGATCTAAATAACCCAATACCTGGGGCAAGAACTGCTGTATTGATCATAGCTTTGCCATTACTCGCAGAGCTGCACCTTATAACAAAAGCGAAGATTTTCATTAAAATGTCCTGAGCAGAGAAAGTTTGAGAGAGACTGACAGAAATTGATCCTGGGTCACTTTCTAAATTAATTTTTAGTTCACTGCTTGCTTTGTAGGGAACATTTATTTCATGGCCAAGAGTCTAGTGCATTGCTTTTGGAGGCATTCTAGTGAGTTTTCTTAATTAATCTTTCCTGCTTTAACTTTGTCTCCGAATAATTTATGGGTTTATTTCAGCTTTCTTAGACTTTCTACTGTGTATGTTATCTATAATAGCTGTTCCTAGCCTAGTCCATCCAATTACACTTCTTTTTGAAAAGAAATTGGCCCTGAAGAGAATGTTCTTCCAGAATATCAATAGTATCAGTAAGATGCAATCTGACATTTGAATTTGAAAAACATCTTCTCTAACAGTTAACAAAGTAGATGTCTGTGTATTTAATTTCCTTTGCAAAACTAGTGATTGGCTTTTGAAATTTTTCATTAGATGTAATGGTTGAACTGCGCTCTCTTTTGTCCTTTGGGTACTATATATGGTTTTAAGTTTGTGGATGTACGGCAAATTTGTGAGAAGTACTTGGACTGTTCTGATGATGACAGTTACTTCAATTTACTGTTTAAATTAGTGAGAGTTGAGTAGGGAGCGAGATACAGAAAGAGAACCTTGTAAGGTTTGGTCTCAATGCTTATTGAAGCCGAAATCTACCCAAAGAATGATGAAATTAACCCAGAGTGTTTCGGGGATTGACTTCTCCTTGTCCTAAAGCAGGGTTGTGGTCAGTAGTGGGTCATGTCAGCATATGGGAAGCCAAAGGATGAAGTCAGAGCTCTGCTGCAGGGACATGTGGAAGGGGATTCATCAGGCCCAACCTTAGATATTTGCAGTTTGGGTGTCAGTCTCGGAGCTGGTTGCCTAAAGTTTTCCATATAGTTGGGAGTAAAATAAGCATTTTTAGGTGACAACTGATCTAATATGCTGTAGGTCTTTCCTGTGAGAGGAGATAAATTGTTCCATGACTATATCCCTGCAGAACTGGATAGGATGATGTCTACTCTATACATGAGATCTATTTTAACCATGTGAATCCCATCCGTGCTTTTTTGGATAATGGTTGGTTTCTGGAACTGGCAGGTAAGAAACCCCCTGTCCCCTGCCTTTCATTGTCTGAAAGTGAAATGGAACACCTACCCACTGTGAAGGAAACTTGCTCTAATTAGGTAAAGCAGGTACCAGTCTTGTTGGACAGGTCAACAACAAACATGGTGTAGCCTTGGCCAAGGAAACTGAGAGCACAAGAAGCCAGAGGGGACAGACCATTGCTGGCACTAGTAGCTATTGACTTGCACCCTTTTCTTCTCAAACCATGGCTGATTAGACATGCCAGCAGTTTAAAAAGTGCCAGCAGGAACACCCGTAAGTACAGTCTAAGATCTTATTAACTCTGGGGGGTGGCACAATAGTTACTAATCTACAGAGACTGCACTGAGCGAAGACACTTTCCTTTTTGCTAAAGCCATTGTGTAGAAAAGACAAGATTTGCAGAGCTGGAAAAAGAGGACAAGAGGGAACAGGATTGTACCCTTGTGGTTATGCTGTGATTGAGTCCTGTTCCCAAGATTATGTCAAATTTTCAATGAATAGCTACTTAACGTACAATGCATTAACAATCTTGGGAGCACAAGCTGGAAATGATAATTGCTCTGTCTCCAGCTGAATATCCTATTAGGGTGCAGGGTCTTACTTTTCCTTTTGCTCTCTTTCTGGCTCCATGCAGCTTTTCTATTCACTGGCATGGCTTCAGCAAAAAGCAGATTTGTCCCAGCCCCTCTTAAAGCCTAATAGCTGGGGACAAGCCTGTGATACAGCAGATACAGGAGTCAAGCCTTTTCAGACTGAAGAACTCAGATTTGTCGTTTCCTAAGCAGAAGTGCTAGTCAGTAAGACATATATATATGTGTGTATATGTATATACATATGTGCATAGGTGTGACTCTCTCACAGTTCCTACTAGCCAAGGGCTGCTTTTCAGAAAGATGCTGAGTATACCTGCACTTTGAGTGTTTGGATCCAGTTGATGCTCTCAACACACAGAGTACACTGGTGTCCTGGCTTATTTAGAGTTGGTTTTGGTTTGTTACCAAGGACGATGGGAGTGGAGGTCATATTTTTCAAAGCAGAAAAATACATGGCTTGTACTGGTATTTTGGGGACATTGAGTGGACTTTGAGTTGTAGTTTGGCTTCTGCTGACTTTATATTGAGGATTTATGCCAGCACACAGAAGCAGAACTGCAAGGACTCAGAGTTTTTTAGGTCAATCAGAGCGATACTTGTGCTGTGTCTACATAAGTATGTATGTGGTTTTTTTAATTATTATATATATGTGGTTATTCCTATTGGAGTATACTGTGATTTTTTTCCCCCCTATGCCAAGATACAGGAAAAAAGTGTTATGACTTTTGGAGTGTGCCCATGGGATGTGACTGTTTGGGTTGAGCATTGCTGGTATGCTGCAATTAGCAGCATACAGCAATAGCGTGGTCAGCAGGACAAGGGAAGTGATCCTTCCCCTGTACTCTGCATTGGTGAGTATGCCTGGAGTATTGTGTTCAGTTCTGGGCCCCTCAGTTCAGGAAATAGATTGAAGTGCTGGAGCGGGTCCAGAGAAGAGCAACAAGACTGGTGAATGAATTTGAACATAAGACCTATGGGGAGAGGCTGAGGGAGCTGGGGTTGTTTAATCTGGAGAAGAGGAGGCTTAGAGGTGAGCTCATCACTCTCTAGAACTACCTGAAGGGAAGTTATAGCCCGGTGGGGATTGGTCTCTTCTCCCAGGCAGTCAGCAATAGGACAAGGGGGCATGGGCTTAAACTCTGCCAGGGGAAATTTAGGCTGGTTATTAGAAATTCTTTACGGAAAGAGTGATCAGGCATTGGAATGGCTGCCCAGAGAGGTGCTGGACTCACTGTCCCTAGAGGTTTTTAAACTTAGATTGGACATGGCACTTAGTGCCATGATCTAGTCAATGGACTGGAGTTGGACCAAGGGTTGGACTTGATGATCTCTGAGATCTTTTCCCACCCAGTCAATTTTGTGATTCTGTGAATTCACTATTGTATTTTGGGGTCTTAAATATTCTGCTATAATTTGAAAGGCTTGGGTTTTGTCTCCTAGAATTGGACTTCAGCATGTGATTTCATATCTACAGTGAGATTATAGTAAATAGTGATAGCCTGATGTGTAATACTGATTTTTGTACCCAGTACAGGTTAACCACAGTTCAGCAATTAAAATAGTCCCCCTAAGAAGGAAGGGCTTAGACTGTGCAGTGGTAGGCGTTATTTAACCCAATATTATCAATATCTTTTGCAATGCATTTCACATTGTAACATAAACACAGCTAGATTTCTTTTTTTCTGCTACTCTGTCCTGCCTCACAAACAAGTACACAATGCAGGAGGTGATGCTCTTTAAATGAGCTATGTGAAGCTACAAAAGGGAATATATTTTCCTTTTAGTGACAACACACAATGTTTCTATGATGGAGTTGTCATTTGTTCCTAGGTGGCTGTTATTGATCTCAAGTAAGTCTGAAAACATTTGATGCTGGAGCAAGGAGCTGCCTTCCACATACCATGTTAAAATATATTCCTGAGCAGAGCAGTGTCTTATTTTAGCATCGCTCAGCGGGCTGATTTGGATATTGGTGAATATATGTATGTATATATGACTCAAAAGTAGTCTTAGTTTTAGTTGAAGGGCAGCAATTAAGACACCTAGTAGTACATTTGTTTATGAATCACTGGGCTTTATCATCACTAAATACGCTGGCATCAGTGTTGTGGGAACTGCAACAGTAAGTGGGTTTGTTGAAGATCTGTTGTGCAAATACTGAAGTATTTTATGGAAAGCTGTTTGATGTTTCTGGCCAGCCTAAATAACTTATTATTTCAAAGTGGCTGGACTTAACTATAGGTACTGCAGCAATTATCTATAGAACTTGCTGTCATAATTCTCCATGGGTGTTTACCACAGCATTAACCAAAGCTGCTTTTTATTTTTGATATTTTCTTTTCCTCAACTACCATCTCCCATTCTTTTTCAAATACTATAAATTACTATTTCTAATACTGTCACTGTAGTTCATAAAATGCTACTTTATAAAACATCTCCCTTTGCCTTACCAGCAGTAATTAATAGAATGTCAGACTCTAAGTTCCAGGTTTATCGATTTAAATTAAGGGGCTATACTTAGTATTTTAAGGTGTGGCTTTAGTTTCAGTTCTATTTTTTCACAATACTTTGTGCATTAGTAGTGCTCTTCCATCAGTGGTCTGAAAACACCCAAGAAGCCATATTACATGAAGGTGCAAATCATTGCTGGGCACTCCCATAGAAGCTCAGCAAACTTTCTGGGTTAAGTCCAAGCAGGAGAAAACTGAGCTCTGCCACTTGTCTTCTATCAAGAATCTGCTTCTCTGCCCCATAAACACAAGAATTTTCTTGCTTATGAAGTAGTAAAGCAAAAATAGCTCTCACAATGACAAAAACCTAAACTCTTACTGGAAAAATTCCATTAAAACTTGGTTGGCACTGTTCTGGGGTCTGTTCAGAAATCTGTGCCAGATCTTTTCCTTTTTTTAAAGGAAAACAACACTTCCAGTGAGTCTTCAGGCATTGCCTTTTTTGCTGCATTTGTGGTAGTTGATAAAGCTTTGGCTTGTAAACCACCTGAGGATGTGTCTGCTTTGAGCCTGAACACAAAATCACAATCTTGCACTTGGGAATTGAGCCACGAGTCCACATGAGGCCACCAGAGCTGGAATCATACCAGGCTAAGATAGTCCAGGCTCTTGTATTGTGGTTATTGCAGGTGACCATATCCCTACACTCCTTAGGAAGGTGAGTGTAAGTCGTCAGGAGTTGTATTCACTCCTAGTAGAAGGTAAATGAAAGCCCAACCACCTGCAGTTCAGTGAGAGCTGTGATTTTGGCCAGTGCTAGAACTGGGTTGTGTGCCACCCTGCAGCTGGGATTGACAAGACAGTGTGTGTAGCTGGCTGTAATAAATTTGCATGCTTTTGGAGAGATTTTACACAAGAAATGAGGAGGGAAATCTTTTAGTTGACTAAATTATAGGAGGGAACTGAAGTATGCTCAGTAGGAGGTAACACATAGGGCCCTGTTTCTACATACCATGGGAATGTCTCTCAGATCTTGAGCTATATTTATGTAGTAATTCTATTTCTTGCTCTATAAATTTTACATGAGCTTAATGTACTTACGAGTTAATTGAAAATGTATTGCCAAGTTATATTAAGTTACACTGGGGGCAGCTAAATCACAAGTTCAGTTCCCCTTGTTAAAGGTGATCAGAACATCTTTGCTGACAACCCACCCCCACCTCCTGTATTTTCAACTAGAATAGTTATGTTATGAAGAACCTGTTTTCTACAGAAGGGTGCTCCATTCAAAAAACTGAATAGGTTGTCAGCAGAATAGATTTCAGTTGGGGGCAAGCTAGAACTGAGCTTTCAATTTATGGTGCATCTATTGATTGATATGCTTGTATTTCAAATATGGTACAGAGGAATATAATACTTCAGATGGAAAAAAATGAAGTTAGAGGACGATTCAGTGTGGCCTGTTTGCATTTATGAGAACTGTTGTCCAGCTAGTTGAAAAAAATGAAGATCCAGAAGAAAGAATGCAAGCCTTTTAGGCCAGCTGATGTATTCACTCAGGTGTGGGGCATTTCTAGAAACAATGTAATTTGACATCATTTTAATTTAGCATCTCACAGTCAGACTTTGCTTAATCTGGTTGTTGTCAGAACAGCAATGGCCCACTGCAATTTGGGGGCTTCCTGGCTGCAACAGCAGGAGCTGTGTTAGGAGCAGTTTTGCTATCATTCTTGTTAGCAAGCTGAGCTTTTCTGTTGGGATGATGTTTCTCACATTCAGCACAGCCAGTATTTCACATGAGGTTGTCCTTTTTGCCAGGATTTGACGTCACGGGTACTATTCAGGTATCAAATAGCGGAAGTTTGAACATAGGTTTGTGTGTAAGTCAGATCTTTAAATTTCGGTTGGAGAAAAATACTTGTATACTGATGAATATTATGTGTATTTTCTGTTATGTATTTCATCTTGAGGATGAGTGGTCTTCAATGTAGTTATGCAAAAATTGCTGACCAGGTTACTTCCCTGAGAAAATGCTGGTTGCACAGCGGAGTATGTAAAGTATCCTTCACCCAAAGAGCTTTTATGAGTTTTAAGTGTTTATTTGTAATTAGCTAAATGACCTGATATCAACCAGCAACTAACTTGGCTTGAAACACAAAGTGGAAATATGTATCCTTTTCTCACGATACTGAATTTTTGCACAAAGATTATTTTGCTTATTACTAGTATTCTGTTTGATATACAATATAAGGATATACAACTTTCATTTTATAAGTTTTAATTATCTTAAAACTTTTTTCACTTAATATTCCAGCTAAGACAAAAAAATTATAATAAATGCACAAATGAATTACTACTTGGTGTTACACTTAATATAGCAGAAAGCATGCATATATCTTTTTTGATATTATCAACTTGTCAAATGAGCGGAGACTGCCTGATAAGGTCTTTATTAAATATGAAATTGCAGGGACAAACACACACAAGTTCCAAAAGAAAACAATTTAAATTGATGTTCAACATCCAGCACTTCAGTTATATGATGTTTGCTGATGGGTAGCTTTTATATATTGGCATACATTTTTATTTAACTTTACCTGGAAATGTCAGGAGGAGAGTTCGGGGAAAACAGAAGAGAGATTGTAATTAATATTGCTCACGGTGGGACGCAAGCATTGTTTCAGTTTCAAATTAGAGCAGTGCTCACTCAGGCATGCACTGCTAATATGTTATAATTAAGGACTTGTAGAGCAGGGAAAATTAATGGGCAGCATCTCTGATAATGATGCTGTACTGCACTTCTGAGTGGCATTACAGCAGAGGGAATCAATACAGCCTTGCAGTTCATCTGTCATTTGCTTTTGCTTCAGACTGCTTTGAGTGTAGGGGGGTTAATATATATATAGATAGATAGATAGATACACATGTGAATAGGGTTTAAAGTCACCCAAGACCAGAAGATATAAAAGCTATAGAGGTTTTGTGTATATGTATGGTCATTAAATAATCAAGAGTTGCTTTCAGAAGACAAGATATGCTTATGTTTGAGATTTTGCTGTAATAGGAAATTTAGCAAATTTTAAAGCTTTTGTAGTCTTATATCCCCAGGTTTAATAAGACTAAAATATTCCCTGCAAAAGCCTTACTCTCATAAAAATTTTGGGCATTATAATTTTATAGGTAGGCATCTAGAAGGAATATTGGTTGTGGAAACTATTGATATAATGAAGACTAGTTTTATCACTTTTGCCACTCCCCTTGGTTATATCATAAGTCAAACTGGAACTGTTACTTCAGAGGTATATATGTAAAATTGTAATAATTAGCCACTTTGACTTGCTTGTCATGCAGAAGGTTATTTAAATCTTCAATCTCTTGGATTTTGTTCAGATTTTAAAATAACAGCTAACCAACTGGAAGCTTTTCCTCTTGTTTAGAAAGCATCTTGCAGGAAGTATGCTTGTGTTTGGTTTATATGATGGCTCTGAGGACGGCATTGTGGCTTGAAGGTGGGAAACTAAGTTTCGTATTTGGTTTGAGTTATCAACTGAGTATCTGAAATCACCACATCCAGATGGCGAGTAGCTCCTTCTCCATTGCACTTGTGAAGAGAGATTGTCAGACCTTGTTTTGGTGATGATTCATCACTGACTGATGATTTTACATAATTATATGATTCTCTGCCTAACATGAACCTAATATTTTTGTGTTGTGGAATAAACACATCTTCATTAAAAAAAAATAAAAAAATTGCAGTTTAATATCCATCCAAGGATTTCCAAACATTTTACAAACTTATACATCTTAGGACTTGTAACAATATTTCTTTAAAGGTGGTAGAGGGAGAAACCTTAGATAAGGCATCTAAGGCTGGTAAGAGTCTTAACCATACAGACTGAACTTTGAAAACTTGTTGATTCTTGTTATGTACTTGTACAGCCCTTCACAGGAAATGAAGCATTAAAACCAAAACCCAACAACACAAAAAACCAACAACCAACCAATCAAACAAACAAAAAAAACACAGAAAAATAATTGGCAAAATAAACTTTCCTTGAAGTGAATATATAGAACTTTCACTGCTAATGATCAGTTTTATGTATATAGAAAAGAGGATTAAAAATTTGTCTGGCACTAGAGACTGTAAGGTGGAATAGATCCCTTCTCACACAAATATAGTCTTAAACCTGTAAGTGGACCTACAGAGTTCCAACAAAAAGATTCAAGAAACAAGACAGACCTAAAAGCTGTCATTTGGTAGCTCTGTTGGAAGAGTCAGAGCTCTTCATTTAAGCGATGTCAAAGCAGAGTGACATTCTGTTTGGTGTTCCTTAGCCATTTTGTGTGGTGGTGACATACAATAAAATGTGGTGGTGGTTTTTTGTGTTTTTTCTTTTGGAGCAAGGTGGAACTTTTCTGGAAATAACATATGTTGTGCATAAAGTTATTTTCATTGCAAGGTATCAAGTTCTGGGTTCTTCTGAAAGAGCTGTCAGTGCAAACACAATCCAGGTATCTGTTGACATTTAGTGTTTCTATTCTACCTCACCTTCCATGAAAGACACACCATGATAAAGCTGCTGCCTTAGAGTGTGTATTATATAAACCCAGTAATTTGGCAGTACCTACCAAATCCTAAATGTAGCACAGCAGTAACATGAGTGAAATCCTCAGATAGCACAAGCTCTGCTCATTTCATTTTGAGCAAAGTATTGTACAATCCACATCCCCAGTGTGGAAACTCGGTGGTCTCCTGCAGTTTGAGGCTTCACTTGAGGTGTTCAGTCCTGCCTTTGAGTTTCAACAATCTGTGAATCCTACCAATTTTGCCTTTCTTGTTGACCTTACTTGTTTGTTTCATTGCCTGCATATATGTCATGACATAGATCTCATAGGAGAGTTTTCTTCTAAGGATCTTGAGGAAAATATAGTGCAACAACATGCCCTTATGCAACATCTTTGATTCAGAAAGCGCAGACTAGTGGTTGGTTGGTTTGTTTGTTTTAAATGACTGCTTTGTGGTAAGAGGATTCAAAGCTGTTGGTATGACTTTGGTATTATAATGCCTCTTTTCACTGAAGATCAGATCTGATTTTTTGGATACAAAATTTGTTCAAGTCACCCAAGTTTGTAGACATTTAAAAATAAACATATTCCAAAGCCTGCTAAGTGATTTAAATTCCTTACCTTACTCTTAAATCCATCATAAATCCAAATGAAGTTGAAATAATCTTCACTTATTCGACCTGTCCTGGTGATGTGGTTAGCTTCAAGCTCATCAGAAAGTGTAATCCAAGCCAACTATTCTATATCTACTGTACAGTTATTTCTACCTAGATATAGTAACTCACATTTCTGCCTATTGAATTGTGTACTTTTTTAATGCCATTTCCCAATTTGCCAAGATTATTTTGGTTTTAACCTTGTTCTCTAGGGGCTTGAAAGAAGCTTCAGGCCCAGTGTTACGTGCAGATAAATGTTGTATTTAATAAGCATTCACTCTGTTATACCATTTAAATGATTAATGAAGTTACTGAATAAATACTACTAGACCCAGGACAGACCCTCTGCAGAATCCTCTTGATCCATCCTTTTCTGATATCCTGTTTTGACAGTTATCCACTGATAAGTCTATATGTGGTTTTCAAAACAGTTTTACCCATTTTAGAAAGGGTTCATCTAGACTTGCTAATCAAAATGTCATGTGAGACGGTACCAAAAAACTCTGCTAAAGTGAACATAAGACATCTACTGACTCTTTCCTTCACACAAGGGCTTTTATCCTGTCATGGAGAATATCAACTTGATTGAGCAGTCTGTTCTTAAAAAAAAAAAAAATCCATGTTGACAACACTTATGTAATCTGTCCTGTCTTCTATCTGCTTTTGATTTGCTCCAGTGTTTTTCTGGGACTTCAGTTTAAACCAAGTAGTCCACATTTCCGAAACTTCTCAATTATCTCTTTTTCTGGAGACAGGTATTTTAGTTTACTTTTTCCAGCCTTGAGCCATGCTTCTTTCCCACAAGTTCTCTTAAATAAGTACTAAGTGCTCTAAGTTTCCTCTAGTGTGTTTTTTTTAAGAAAGAGTTTCATCAGGCCTGTGATTTGAAAATGTAGGATATGGTTAAATGCTCACTTATCTCATTCAAACTTCCATTTTCTCCCCCCCCCTTTTTTTTTCCTAGTGTGTTGTGATTACTTGCCTGATCACAGTTCCTTTTCTAATGAAAAAATTAAGCTAAAGTAATTTGAGTGTTTTCTCATGGCCATCTATTGATAATTCTCCTGAGTAACATGCAGTTCTTATTTTCAGTATACTCATATTTGTGGGGAAAAAGCACCCAAAGATATCCAGGCATTACCTTTTCATTAAAAAAAAATCCATGTGTTTTTCCTGAAGTCTAAACCATGATGGCTTTTATTTGTGAACCAACTTGAGGATTTTGTTACCCTTTCTTTACTCCATATTTTTCTTGCTAAATCCTGCAGAAAATTATACAAATATTTTCAACAGCCATGTGCATATCTTTTGTCACTTTTCTTTACTATTCTATATGAACTGCCTTCTGAGGGACAAGACGTGATCTACCAACCACAGACAGAGAAACTGAGGAGGATAGAACCATTTTTTCAGATAGTTTTCATGCTATTTCTATGTCTTTATAGCATGCACACTTTACCTGTTCCTTTCTTATTGATATATGCTCTGCTTTTGTCCCACTGTGCTCTTGTTACTTTTAGATTCCTATTATGAACTTAACTTCCAAAGTGATTTATTTTGAAGAGCTTGTACTTTACCTACCTACCAGATCTCTGGGCAGAGCACAACTCGTCTTTCCAGAATCCAGCCTTCACTTGATCCTTTTTCTCTTACAAAGAATTCACCACCTTTGCAATTTTACCATCTTTTGCACCTGTAGCTCCTTTGAAAGGTCTTGAAAAGCCTTTCTTTTCTGGCAGAAAAAAGCTGCCAAGGGTCTTCCTCTATTGCTTTCATGTGCTTTTAAATAAATAAATAGCCCAGAGTGTCCTGCTGCATTCTGCTTCTGGTGAGCATTTGGTAGTTCTCTTTGTTCTTGTCTTTTTATCATCAACTACACACACACACACACACACACAAAATACTAGAGACCTATAAAATGCTGTTCAGTAGTGTACACAAACATACAATTAATATGCCTACAGGAATGTTTGTCTATACAAAGTGCAGACAAACTGAGAATGGTTGACTAAGTTTTGTTTTGCCCTCAGAAGCGGCAAAGGTTACTACCTGCTTTGCAATGTTAACAGTGTGGCTTGAAGAGTGTGTATTTTCATGATGTCTAGTCAAGTTTTAATGTTTAAAATGAATTGAAAGCTTTTAACACTTAGCCAATGTCTCTTTTTAAAACGCTTTTTGATAGAAAAGGTAGTATATTGACACTTTGCCTTCTTCTGAGTATTTTGGTTTGCATGTTCAATATGACTTCTGTACAACTAAGGAGTAAACTTATTATTTTACAGTAAAAACTGAGATTCTTGTCTTGAAATGTTACAGGACTTTGGCTTCTGACAGCACCAAAATATTTTGGGGTTTCTGGTAAAAAAAAAAACCAAAAACTATATGTATATATATGTAGCTTTCAAGCTAATTTCTAATCTGGGCATATCAAAAATATATTAAACATATCAAAAATAGTATTAAAACAAACCCAAAAGAAACCCCCCCAAAAACCAAACCAACAAGAAAAACAAGAACAAACAAAACAAAAAACCAGTAACTTGTCTGGTTTACTTTATACAGATGAATTTTACCTTTATCTCCAGAATCAGTGAGTGATTCTTCCTTGTTTCTGCCCCAACCAGATATAGTAGGAACACTATTTCTGCTATTTTGACATCCTTGGTTATTTTTGCTTTTTTAAATCAAGAATAACAGAATTTCAGTTGTTGACTAGTGTAGATGATAACTGAAAAAAAATTTAAAGACATTTGTTTATGAAACATCATTAATACAGGGAAATTGGATAGTTATAGCTTCTGTGCAGTTATCATGAAGCGTCTAAGAACTGGGGGATTGAATATCAGACAAAAATGATACTATTGTAAATAAGATTCCTAGTTGTTGTTTTTCAAAATCTCAGCTTCCAGATGTACAGCCAGTGTTTGAAATATGTGCCTAAACATAATGATCTTTATGAAAAGCTTTTTTTTTCCAGAAATTGCTTGACCTTCCAAATGTATACTTGTTGTTATTGTGCCCTTAAGTGCCTACCTCAGGAAGGCTATCAGCAGTGGGCAAATCAGCTATGTGAACACAAGCTTTCTGTTAACATTTAGAGGAATTAGCATTTACCATATAGGCACAATGGGAAGCTCCTCCTTGAGTAATTTGCTCTTTTTAGACTGATTTCTGCCAGGAGATCCTATGGCTCCACAACAAACGCAGCTCCATGCTTTTTTTTCCCTATCCATCCTTCTTATGGCAAAAGGAAGGGATTAAAAGAAGTTCAGAAGTTTCCTAGAAGCAGTAAAAGGCCTTCACCAACTTGAATTCTTTTGGTGAGGTGATCACCTTTCTCTATGCATAAACTCATTTATCTGTAACTGTTTTAAGGCCTTTCTTCAAGACAGAACGAGTCCCTCTTTCCCATAGCAGAGTTGTGTGCAAACAAATTCCACCTACTTCTGTTTCTCCCAAGAAATCCAGCAAATGTTGTTGACGATGCTGAAGCTGCTTCACATTTCTGCATTTCTTGTTTTTCTTCTCTAGGCGAAGGGAAATGCCTTAAGTATTCAGTTTCTTTCCACTCTTCCAGTGACATATAGAAGAGAAAGTTGGAAAGAAATCATTTAAATAAGGATGTCAAGGACAGAGACTTTATTCTACTTTGTTGGTACTGCTTACCTATGGTATTTCTATTCGTATAATCCCTGTATATTAGCATTTGGGTTTATGTGTATATCCTCTGCATCAGGGGCCAGTTGCCCTCTTTATATAGAAGAAATGCTTGCTGCTTTTTTTCCCTCCTGTAGCAAAGCATTTTTTGGCTCCTTCATTTTATTTTCTTGCTGTTTGAAGTTCAACACATTTCTGAGGTACCAGATGGCCAGGTATTAAATGCATAAAGTGCATTATTTCCTCCTTCCCTTCCCTGCAGCTGTTTGTTTCTGTTCAGTTCTGCAAATAGGTGTGGTTGTGAGTTGCAGCTGATATAAATCCCAATAAAATCAAGTAGCATTGAATATGTTGGGAAAGTAATCAACTTTTAGCATTCTTAAGCTGCTTAGAATAGTGTTAAATAAAATTGTTGGCTGAAGAGTCTTTGTGTGTTTCATGCTGACACAGGGAGTGGGGAGTTTGAAAGAAGAGCTTCTGTTTAGCTGGTAATAAAGTCTGGTACAAATGAGGTGGGGTTGCTCAAAGTCAATGCAATGAATTGTGTGATGGAAGTCTCTCTCAACTATAGGATTAATGAGTTGAGCTGAATTTCAGCACTGCAGTGTATATATAGGGAGCTCAAATAGTTAACCATGCTGTTTGGGGTTTGACATGGTAAGGCTGCAGTAAGAAACTTATTCCCCTGATTTAAAAACCTTGTGAAATGCAAATAAAACTAACAACTCTTCGCTGCTTATTTTATCCAATATCCAGAACTAAGCCTTGCACAAGTAGGGCACGTCTGAATGACAGGTAGTATAGGTAACATATGGGGTTTTGGTGTTCTATAATTTACTTCCTAAATCAAAAGAAGTGGAGCATTTTTGCAGACGTGCTTTAATTAAGCTTCTCTCAGTAGGCAAAGTCACATAATGTTCCAGCTTTGCCAGGTTGTCCATATCCTCAGAACCCTGTTGCTTCATTGGATTAAAGCTGTAGATTGTCTTACTTGCAAAGTCTAAAAGACAATGTGCTGCACAGAGAAAAATGAATATAATAACCTTTAGATTTTTAAGATAACTTGATCTTTCATAGAAAATATGAGGTTTAATTTTTTTATGACTTTATGTATCCGAATATCTCATGTGAATTTTACAGCTTTTTGTGTATTAATACTGTTTCCACAGTATTTTACTTCATCTCAGAGTAGCAGTCCTGTAAAATGAGACTTTCTTTATACAGCCATGGAGGCTGCAGTGTGGAGGACTACTGAAATTACTTGTGACCTTGCCTGTCATTCGTTAGTGAACACGGCAGCAACATTAATCAAAATGAACTCGTTGGTGAATTTTTATCTACAGCATACTGCTCCCATAACTCTTCCTGTGTTTTTCCTGGTGTCAGCAAGATCTGACATTTTTAGAGCAGATGTGTAATTTCTGCAAATATTTATAATTCACTTTATAGGGCATATACATCACATAAGAGGTGCTATCTTGCTCAGGCTTTAACATGTACCACATTTTATGGTTCTTGTGAGCTTGACCTCAATTCATTTGCAAAATAATTTTTTTAATACTAGCACAGAAGCTTTGTAATACCAAGTATTGAAGTCTCCCATACTAAGCTGGATCGGTGATCTGTCATAAAATTGTAAACAACACATTTTAGTCCATGAGAATTACTCTGTGGCAATACTGGAGTGCAGCACCTTGAAACAGATTGATGCATAAATCCTATTGATTTCAACAGTCAAAATATCACCTGCTGTTTCTCTCACCCTCCTGCCTGTCATATGTGGCTGTGAGACCTCCAACACCACTGTCTTTTTGCATCCTGGTTATGATGATGATGTGACCAGACTGATGGCTTATTGCTTCTCATCCCACGTGTTTGTTCCACCACCTCTTCTCTGTACAGCAAAGCGTATGACAGAATTTCATTCTTTTTTCTGACAAAAGTAGGTCAAGACTAGGTACATCCCGGTTGTCATCTACAGTTCACAATGATGGAAGGAAATATCTTAACATCTCTCCTGTTTTATTATCACATTTGCCTCTTGTTCTCTCGTTTTTCTGTTAAGAATGAAGTCTTAAAATTTTAGTGTAGGGCTGTGTTTAGCAGGAATGTTAAAATTTTGTTTCTCTGTGTTTGTAACAGTCATGCTGGGTTGTTCTCCAGTCAGTTCATTTGAAATGTGAACAAACAAACAAATACTCTAATGCTGAGTTTATTGTTCTCTGCAGTAATTTATGTATGTATTGCATATGCCTCGAATCATCTTGTGGAAAGGGGCATTACATTCAGATATTATCTTGTATTCTCGTGTATAACCTCAGTCCTTCTCCCACAAGAGGGAGACACAAAATAAGCTTGAATTAAAGGAGGCAAGCATCTGGTCTGAGGAGACCCTAATTAGCAAGGAACTTTACCATTCCTGAGGGAACAAAACTCGCAGAAGGAGTAAATATCAATAGTGCGGGAACATTTGGTATGACAGAATGTTTTCTTGTAAAGGAGAAAGAGACTGTGTAGACGTGCTTATAGATTTAGAAGGAAGGCAAAATGTTTCTCAGTGAGATTCTGGCTGTGTTTGTGTTCACACATGATGTGGTGCAATTGGAGCAGACCTACCAAGCAAAACACTTGATTTGCAAACCTGACATCCAGGCTTGCATGGATTTTGGGAGGTGCTTTGCCTTGCAAGTCCTGGGACTTGAACAACACTAGCACCCATTTTCTTCAGAAAATTGAATATATGTGTTCCACTATGGAAACCAAAGTGTGTTCAGTGAGGAGAAGCAGAGATTTGCTGCAAAAACATATGACTTGTGAAATCAAACACTACTGTAAATACACCTTCCTTCTTCTATTTTTGTAAGTCTTCATGCCAAAGGTTGTGTTTGACATGTGAAATTTCATATGGAAACCCCATCCAAACTCGTTCTCTTTTTTTTTTTTCCCCTGAAATGTGTTTCCTATTATGAAATCCAAGGATTTTCCTAGAGAGAAAAGCAATGAATCTGGCAGTGCTATGCTAGCACCATCTTCCATGGCTGAAATGTTTACCAAACTCTGAAACACATAAATTAATTTAAGACCATTCTGTAGAAAAGGAAGGCAGAAGAGAGAAGGTCTAGTTTGGGTATTTTTTCAAATGGTGCTTCCTCAGGGAGCAATGCTGATGATCTCACATAAAATAGAGCAGACTGTCCTTCCATCTGCAGATGTGCTCTCAAAGATGGGTTATTACTGATGATCACTGCTACATTCCTCAGATGTGGTTTGTGTGTGGTGGTGTGTTTGAGTTTTGTTTTTGTGGTGTGGTTTGTGTTGTGTGTATGCAGTGGTGGTGTTTTGTTTGTGTGTTTTGTTTTGGTCACTAATATATTTTTCAGCAGTCCCCCTTCTCAGGATTATTGATCGATGCCTTCAATAAGAGCTACACTGTCTTCAGCTTCTGATTCTGCCTTTTTCCTGTAGGTTTGTACATGATCAGTAATTGATCCTGATTCCTTTTCAACAGTTACAGTCTTTTGTGACCTCTGCAGGCACTTCAGTAGTAGGGACCTGAGATTTTGGTGTATCATCCAGAGTGTCTTTTCTTCTCCACTTCTTAATTCATTACTAGGAACAAAACCAAAACTAAAAAACCGAACAAACCTTCAAATGCAATCTAATTGTGAATTACGTGAGAAAAATGAGATGAAATGAGAATATTTACTTCCTTTTCTTCTTCTATCCATTGCTTTGTGGACTAATGACGAAGTTGTTTTGCTGCTCAATGGAAAGATAACAATGGGAGATAGCTGGGATGATTGAAAACGTTTGTGTTCTCTCTCCTTCAATACTATGTCTGCAAAAGGAGATTATCTCTGCATGGTTGACACAAGCACCAGAGGAGTAATGGCTCTGCTGGAACAGGAAAGAAGCAAAAGTCAGAAACTGTTTAAGTGCAATGATTTGAGATCACCTCACCTATTTCCAGGTGTTTTGCAGTGCAATTTATTCAATTCAGTGTTAGGGTAGGAACCTTAGAGAAAACATAGAGAGCATCTGATGTTTTGTAAAAAAATAAAATGTAACATAGAGCTGACTCAATGAGGAGGATGTGAGACAGGAGAGGATGCGTTCTCAGCTTAACTTAAATTTCTAGGAAGTGTTTGGAGTATGTATGCTTCACCTGGTTGTTTATAAACCTGTACCTGATATAAAAGAAAAGAAAACAAAACAGTAGTAACAGGCAATGTGGATTTGTAGAAAAACAAAACAAAAAAACACAACCAAAAGGATTTTTTATGACCTAGTTTCAATCTTTGATGTGTAACAGGCCACAAGGCTAAGCATACACAGTAAATAATGACTTTAAGGAGGTTTTTGACATGTTCTTACAGGGAAGTTGTGCAGATCCTGTCCATATGAAAGTCCCTAACCTGGTGTGTGCATCAGTAATGGTGCAAAACCCGCTCTGGGATGGGACCTGGTCCTGGTGGAGACGCCAAGGGCAGCAGGATCAATTGGTTTTGCTTGGGCTGAGCCCTTTCACCCTGTGACTCCAGTAAACCCCTCCATGGGGGCAGTTGCTGACCAGCTGTGTCTGCTTGTTTGGAGAGGCTTTTCTGGTGCTTTTCAGTGTTGTTGTAATTATTTACATGACACAGCTGAGTGTGTGCTTAAGAAATCTGCTGGTGATATACAAGCCAGGAGGGCCTGTCAACATGTTCAAGGACAGGCTGGGAACCCATAATGACTTAGAAAAAAATTGGAGAAATGGCTTGAAATAGTGCAATCCAGTAAAGTGTAAAGTACTGCAGTTATCTGTAGCCTACCACAGGTGGGAGGGGGAAGGCTAGCTAAGAAGCCAAAAATGCTCTGGGATATAAAATGCATTGCAAGCTGTGCTGCAGTTGGTCCCATCATATTGCACAAATATCAAGCTTCCTGCTGATATGTTTAAGGCAGAATGTTGTGCCGAATGTACAGAAGGTAATCCTTCTATTCTGGTCAGCAATTTTGTGAGGCTTATTCTGGAGAACTGGCCTGTTTTAGAGCTGGAAAGGGTCTGTTTGGAGCAATAGAGGAATGATGTGATGAAAGAATCGGTGTTCTGAAAAAAAAAAAAGCCTGAGAACAAAGAAAAATGGTCTTCTTGTACTGAGAATAAAACCTGGTAGTTTAAGATACATCATGGGATATCGAGAAAGGATTTAGATATTTTTCCTCATCCTGCAGGCGATGAGCATGGAAATAGATTCCTGGTGATATAGAGCCTGTAGGAATGGTTTAGGGATTTTTGCTCCTGCCTGGAGGTGGGTGATGGGCTCTCTGATCTCATGAGGTCTGAATGTACATCTCATTTTTCCTGAGATGCCAGCCTGCCTGGGTGGAGACCTCAGAGAACCAAGAGCCACAGGAACTGCGTGGAAGGGACAAAAAATGGAAGGAAAATATGTTCAGCTTCCCAGGACTTTAATCTTTGAGTAGAGAAAGACACAGGTGCAACCAAATGATAGGCAGTAACTGAAATGTGCCAGAATACAAGGGTATGCTGTGCTCTACCATCTGTTATACTAGTTATGATTCTCAGTGCAGCATCCTGCAGGCCTTGCTCTTGCAGAGGATTTTGCCTGCCTACACGCTTGTCTTGTGTGTCAGCCTCAAGCTTTAAATTGTCTTTAAACTTTGAGACATGAAAGTTTTTTTGTCACCTGGGTCTTCTATATTGCAAATCATTTCAAGGCATCGTATGGCTTGTGGGGAAGTATTTGGATGTTACAGAAACTTTCCAGGGAAACATGGTTCTTGTAGGATGCCTGTTGTTGTTGCAGTGTCCTCCTTATCTGTTCTGACCTGATGTCCCCAATAAGTACTGTGAAACTAAATTTTTGGTCACTGATATTTTTATTCACTTGCCACCACAGCTGGGTGGTCCTGCTTTGAATATGGGATTAATTTTGCCTAATTTTAGTGACTTGGAGTTTTAGGTGTTTGGTCTAAACAACTCTAGGTTTCTCCTCTTGGCAGTGGATGGTAATAGATGCCTTCAGACAAGAAGTTTAGTGGTTAATATTGAAGGAAAGGACTTTGCATCTGGAAAGAAAGGGAGGTAAAAGCTTTGGTTACAAAAGAAGGGGAAGTATGACTTGTCTTTAATGTGAAAAGTATCTTCTTTTTTAATTAGCTGTTAGGGTAACGCTTTGTGGTATGTTAGTTTGTTAGTTTTGGAGTATGTTTTGTTCAAAAAAAGATGAAAAGTAAGAGGGAGTTTCTTGATATAATTTTATTTTGATGCAGTCATACATGTATTTTAAAGAAATTATGACTTATTGACACAATTAAGTCATTATTACTGTGATGCGAATACAAATGGAACTGCATTGAATTGAGTATTTAGTTGCGAGAACATATATGCAACCTATGATAGCATCACTTCTGTGTAAATAAGCTGGATGGAGGTTAAAGCAACGTCAAAAAATAGCTTTTTATTTTCCCTTTCACCTGAGTTTCCCCATGACATCTGTTTAATCTTTTTCTTGGCTACATGAGTCTCAAAGAGTGTATCTTTGACTTTTGCAGGTAGAAGATTAAGCCCATCTGTGGAGTTGTTTCTATTTGCATGCAAACACTTTGAATATTATTTAAGGAGGAAAATAAACTGTACTAGACCTTTACTTTGTATAGTATATAGGGGTATGAGGCATAGTCACATGTTTCCAGCAATGTTGGTGAAGTTTGATGGGGATTAGTGTGATGCAACTTTGGAACTGAAATCTGTCCTTTAGTTGCTCCTCCACACAACATAGCCATATGCATATAAAATTTGTCTGTTTATGAGAAGGCCACTTATTTAATGTGTTGTTGCACGGTAAAGATGTGAATAGCTGTTGGATGATCTTACACATATGTATTACTAAGTTTCACTTGTGAATTCTGGTTGTGGAATAGCAATCTGCATTTTTGCCTTTGGAGGTAACACCTGTTGAGAAGTTGTAGATGGAAATATGCAAAATATTTCCCATAAGCTACTTTTAATATGCTTTTCTCTTAATGAAATACATCTTAGCTTCGTATTTACTCTTTTGGCTTTTATTAATGATTTCTGTGATTAATCCATATGAAAAAGATGGTAAAGTTTGGATTATTTTTGTCCAAGACTTAACATACTATGAAAAGATCTGTAACTGTTGGAAGTGATTTGTGACAACTTCTTATTTCCTTTTGGAGGCTGCCATCTTGTGTTCTGAAGTCAAAAGTTCCATTACCATTATCTCACTAATGTTTTTTAAATTGTGAACACAGTGCTGATAAATACTGCAGTATTTAGCCTAATGTGTGTATAGTCAGGTATACTCACATATAGTAAGTCCTTTATCTTAAAGCAATCTGATCTTAATAATCTTAGATCAATGTTTACTCTGAAATCCGTTGCTGGTCATTGAGAAGACAACTGGTATGAAGAGTTTTGTAGGAGACCGAATTTGATACTGAAAGATCACTGTCTTGTAGATTTTGTGTGATATTTCTAGCAATATTTTTCTTGTAAAGTTCATTCTTGGAGCTGAGTGAGGAATGCAGGATTTGATATTAAAGAACACATTTTTTGGGTACCTCTTTCAACATACTCCATCAAATAGCCTTCAAAAATGTTTAAATTTAAAGTAAAAATTCAAATGCAGATTCAAATTTTGCTGAGGTTCTTCCATTTAATCATATTTTATTGTTTTAGACTTGCTCCTAGTTTTAGGCTTTGCCTTTTGCACCGTTTTCTTGTGTGAGAAGTTGAGTAAACTCAAAGCTTATCCCAGATTTACTAGTAGATTATCAAATTAGGATCTTTGAGAGCTTTAGGGATCAGAGCAGACACATAATGAGGCCTTCAATGTAAGAATGCAGTAGATTTGTACCATTTGCCCTTTAGTAGTGAAGGTGGTGAGCAATCTTCTTTAACTTACGGCATGAAGTGAATTATATTCAGAACAAGTTAACATCAGGCAACATATTCAGGGGTTTTCAGTGTTTCATACACAAAAATAAAAGCTGGACTTCTGAAAGCTGATATGAACAGAGAGGGTTCATTTTTTGCAGATGTCAGAATTCTTTTGTGTTTTCTTTTTTTTATAATAGTAGTATATTTTCCCAATTTCTGTGCAGAGTGATTTAAGCAAAACTTTGCTGAAATATCTACTGCCTATTTTTCTGAAATGAAATTCAAAGTGATATTTGGAAGTTAACTTCAAAGTTATATTTTCCCAACCTATCAAGTTTTAAGAACTCTGAATTATTTTTGATTCGTCTATGAAGGGGAAAAAAAAAGCAAGTATATGTGATACAGTCAGTGAAGAGGTGTTGCAATTGTTCTTGATTCATCTACGCTAACAATAGTTATGATTTTAACATAGCTGTTCCAGTGTGTGATGTGCTTTTATGATGCTTTGCTTATTATGTAAAGCCTTTCATGTTTATTTTTAGCACAAATTTACACTGGGATGAACATGAAAACATATTTAATGTTATCGTCTGTATTCTCAATCATTAAATAAGTTAAACCCCCTTGAAGCAATCAACGTCAGGTAACAGAAAAGCAAGGCATTTAAGTTGTGAAACTGTGAGGAAGGATGTGAGGCTACTCAAGTGCAAATTTAAACTGATAACTGGATCATGAATAAAACACAACCAAAAAGCAGGTAGAGAAGATACTGAGTCTAGGGCTTGTACAGAGCCGCTGTGGTGATCTGTGCAATTGCAAAGGTTCACTGAAGGAAAGGAAGAAACAGTTCCCAGTGCTAATTTGTATACATCCCCAGGCCAGCGAAGCTTTTAAGAGAGTCAAAAGGTGCTGTCATTTATTAACAAAACATAAACAGGGGTATGAGCATCCCACAGGGTTTGTGTTCTAGAAATGATTCTGACATCATGGATCTGCCCATTCCTGTGTAGCTGCAGATCCCCAAGGACCAGCTGAAATCCAGTATGTGTTTGTTTACCCAAACGTAGCAACTTCCAGGCCTACTTAGGTAAGAAAACTGAGGCTCAGTGCTGAAAAATCAGTAGCTCATCAGTGGTGCTGTGTAAAATGAAGACAGGTTGAAATCTGGTACTTTCCTACCACACCATCAAATATTTCTGTCTATGTTAAAGGTGCAAATCTGTTATCATCAAAAGTACCAGCAACAGCAGAGTCCCCAGGCTTGCTGTTATGCTGGCAGTCCTGGCAGATGGAAGAAAATTGCAGTCATGTATCACTCTTAAAGACAATGCAAAAGGAGAAGCTGCCATGAGGTGCTGTCTTCAGATGTCAGGGGAAGGGATGGATGACACTGTAATTAATTTAAGACTACTGCTTCAAATTGGTTAAGCCAGTGCCTTATTAAAGCAGAGAGCGGTGTGTGGTGCTTTCCAAGGAAGGAACAGGAGGAAACGAGAAGGAGTCTGGAAAAATAAAAGCAGCTCTAGAGGCTGTTGGCTTCCATTAATTCCTTTCAGATAAGTCCAGAAGTGAATTTTCTGCTGGGGAAAAATACTCTTACTACCAGCTGAACATACCCAGCAAGTCTGTTACTAAATGACTGGAAATATGTTGTGTTACAAGTACTACAGAAAGGACCAGACCAGGGGTATGGTTAATGTTTTTCTCAAGTTCAGGGGTAGAATCAGCACTTTCTGTTCTTTGAATTAGCTAAAATACAAGAATTGTTTAGCTCATTGAACTTGCTGAATCCTTATCTTTGTCCAAAACCTAGAAGAAATGGTATTCTTGGCTCTTATTATTTTGAAACTCGTTTAAGTTCTTTCTTTCAGTGAGTAGCATTTTTTTTTTCTCAGCCAAAGCTGAGATCTTGTCTGCAGTATCAGTTAGTTCTTTGTCTCTTTTCTTTCAGCAGGAAAGAGATATAACAATTTGAACATGAAAACTCTTCAATTTTGGAAGTAGAGAAAAAGGGAAAGAGTAGAAATTAAACTAAAGTCAGGCTATTAGTTGGTGCAGCAAAAAAGAGATGTCTCAACTGTTGTTTCAACAGACATGCTAAAATTACCTGGCTAATAAAAAAAGTAGACTTTATGATTTCAGTGAGGTTAAAAGCATCGAGATGAAATCTTGTAATATTCTATTCCTGGGGGTTGGGAGAAATATGTCTAAAATCTTTCATAGGTTCTGTGATGAAGACTTTCTGTCCTCAGCATGCTAGACCAAAAAGATTTAGGTATGATTGAGTAGTCTTTGGTACAAGAAAACAAAATTATGGCTACTTTTTCTCAACTTCTGAAGTGCAGAAATTTCCCACAGACCTCCCTCCCAAATTTCCTCCCCTTATGGAACAGGTGGTTGTGTTGGTAGCAAAAAGAAGAGGGATAGAGACATGAGCTGCAGTGTGCTGAGGTCTCCCTCCCTACTGCTGTCAGTAAGCAGAAGTGTGCTAGAAGTGAAGAGCTGGGGGAACTGGTGAGCAGCCATTTCTGCTCATTCCCAGGCTGTTGTCAATCATGTAACTGCAAGAATAACATCCACATGCAAGGCTGTGGGACCAAAGAAGGAAAAGCAGGCTTTTAATATGCTTTTCTTTTAATATGCTCATCTCCTGAAGTGACTTTCTGCCTGAGGGCAAGGAGCATCATCAAAGGATGGTGCAAGTGTGCTGCTGCTTTGTTCCCAGTTGCATCCCGCTTTTCCTTTTTGTTGCGTACAGACAACACATCATTCAAAAAGAGGCCTGAAGATTTGTCTAACGGAGGTTTCCACCTGTAGGTTGTGTGCTCGGGCTGTGTCATGCTGAAATTTTGCCGTAAGATGGCACGAAGGGATGTCCCACCTGTCACAGACTGACTGATGATACAGTTTAAAACTTTAGCTTATTCTTCTTTTCCAACAAAGTATAAATTGCAGCTTTTTTTTCCTGCTCTCAAGAGTGGAAAGGAGTATCACTAAAACTAATGATTTTTACAGTGTTTAAGGCTTTTCAGAGTGCTGTATAAGCTTCCGCCAGAGACACCCTGCATATAACAGGCACTTGTTCTACAAACGCAATAGAATGCGGACAGCAACAGTTGTGGCTGGTTGCGGGTTTTCACCAGCATCTTGGGAATTTGCAAAGGCAGTGAAATTATGAGGTGTTGTTTCTGCCATCCTGTGGCAGTTCTGATACACTGCAAAGGGCCGAGCTTGGCAAATTTCACTAAAACATGGATTATGGAGGGATGCTGGGGTGGTAATGGATGATGCCCTGGTCCTTGTTGTGAGTGGAGCTGCTGTTATTCAGGTGTTTATTTGTAGGGTGCATATACCTGAATGGGTGATATGAACAATATGGATATTTCCCCCCCCCCCCCTTTATATGTAATTTAGTGTACACTGCAGCTGGCTGCAATTGTTATTTGTTAGTAAGTAAACAATGATGTTTCCTGTTCTTCCTCTGAGAAAAATGCAAAGTGAATATCTTCTGAATATTGCTCTTTGGATAATTATATATTCTTGACATGTTTCTGAAATAAAAAGGAGTTACATCAACTATTAATATAAAATAGTAACCAGGTGGGGTTTTTAAAATTTTAATGCACCTAGAAATAATTTCTTTAGCTTTTACTGTAAAAAGAATAATTTTAATGGAGTTTCTGGGGAAAAAAAAAAAAATCCCTTCTGTGTTCCCAAAATAAACCAGCACTATTATTGCAGTGTTTTCATCTTTCTGCCCTGGAATGGCTAACTTTTCTAAATGAACTTCATGACAGCTAGATAAAAAACTGAACTTGTAATGAAGCCTAGTGCATAGTGACAAATAGGTTTTTAATTAGAACTCAGATTTCTTAACACCTCTGTGGAATAAACCCAAAACATATACGATGAAAACATGAGATGCAGATGTGTTTGTTCCTCAGTTACTGTTTTCTTAAACACATTTTTGTGAAGTGGAAATTGTATGAGTGTGGAAGCCTGGGGCAGGGAGAAAGTATTTGCACCAGGCACTATTAGTATAAATGGAAGTAGATTAGAGAACTATCTGAATTAAAACAAAACAAAATTGAAAAAATGCACAAAAAACCCACAAAACCCCAAACAAACACATACAAACAAAAAACCCACCACCCCCACAACCTAATCTCTATCCTTAAAAACCAATTTTAATTTTTTTAAGAGCTTAAAATTATACCTCTGTTTATGGATAAGTGTTTTATTCTGTTGTTCTGCATGTGGTTTGCTCTCCTAGAAGTAGTATTGATCTTTCTGGGGGAGAGCTTGTGCACACTGAATATTAGAATAGATTTGTGATGTAGCTTGGAGAGGTGGTTCTGTGTTCTTTGGCACAGACTCTGTGGCACTTATGGCACGTGGACACCACTCCAGGAGTTCAAGTGCTGCAGGTTGGTCTGTTATACATGGCATGGACAGGTCTTTGTTCTGATGTGCTGGGCACAACCATTTCAGTTTGTTCCAGATTTGGTCTCCTTGAATTCCTTTTCCCAAGTCGTTTTATGTGGTTTGGATCACGTGATTTCTAAATAGAAAATGTATCTGGAAATATTTTTCCATCTAACCTGGATATTTCCAGTCTCGTTAACCACCTCACTATTTACTACAGAGGCATACTGAAATTACAGAGACAGAACAATTTGGAATGAAGGCAAATTCTGTGTATGTCATAGAAACAGTAAAACATAAACAAAGTAAAACAATGGCTGAATCTCTTCTGTATTCCTGATATTTAGATGTCTGTATTTTGACATATCTATATATGTCTTAACTGGGCATTGAAACCTTTTTCTAGCATTAAGTATAAATTGAACTAAATTGTTTAGGAATGTTATAGTCTTCGAGACCTGGGAACCTATGTAGTTTTATACCTTAGTATATTCATCCTGTTTGAACTAAGTCACAAATATTTGGTGGAAACAAATGTTTCTATTCTCAGCAAGGTCATTCAGAAAAAAAATGAGTGACTTGTCTGGTTTATGAAACCCATCACAAACTATACATAGTTTAAATATATGTGTGCATCGGGCTTTATGTAACAATGTATATTGTACAGCAGGGGGAGTATTTCGTCAGGAATCGAAGACTATTTGTCACTGCGTCACTGAGCACTTGGCACTTCACAAGCTTTAGCAAGATATAGTGTTTGTTTTTATCAGAAACCATCAGGCATTAACGTGTTAAACAGCACGTATACAAGGGCAGAGGTTGGGTAGGATAGACTTGGTTACTTAAACCTTTCATTTTGTCCACTTAGGCAGAATAGAATAGAAATGGGTATGCGTGCTAAAGGTGAAAAGTCCGGTTGATTTCAGTATTTCTCTTTTCTACGTACAGAGATATTAAAATTTTCTGTATGAATTGTTTTTGAACAAACTTCTTTCTGTTCCCTGGGTCAGTATTTCCTAACGTCTAAGGTTTTAAACTCTTTATGCCTTTTATGCTTGTGTGTCTAAATTTAAAATAGTCCAATACCTAGTGGGCTTTTATGGTGTTTGTCACTCTTCTGCTGGAGTTAAAATGCTGTATTTTGGGCATGGGTGGGAATTCCAAACTGTGCAATGAGATGATGTGGGCAGCGCTCTGAATTCTCTTGTATTCATGATTAAAAAAAAAGTAAAATAAGATTTACAATGGACAGGGTGAGCAACAGGAAGGAGTGAGGCCAAATTAATCCTGATATTGCTGTGACTTATTTTATTACTGTGTTGCCAAGGCTTTCAGATTTTGTACCAGTATTTTTTATACAAGGTATCTATACATGATATTAAGTAAAACCCCGAAAGAACTCTTTACTTATGCTATTACAGAAGGGATATTCATTTACAGCCTGGTAAACAGAAAGGTAAATTGACTTTAAACTGATGATATCGTTCTGCCTTGTCCCTGTACTGTCCTCATCAAAACTGGATGTTTAATTCTATTTGAATTCTAGGGAACAAGCTGTCATTGTATATGTGTGTGTGTGTATATATATATATATACACACACACGTATATATGCGTGTGTGTGTGTATATATATATATATATATACACACACACGTATATATGCGTGTGTGTGTGTATATATGTATATTTTTTTCCTCCCTTCATTACAAGCTATTATTTGTACTTTCAAATCTTCCTACTGATAACCACTGCCAGTTAGAAAAAACAAATGGATACAGTATGCTAACGGCTTAAAATGTTAGCTGACATTTCTGTTATTTCACATTTCCTATAGTGTTTCTTTTGAAAACTAGATTTATTGTTACCTGACATCACAACAAGAACTGGACAAACCCCATGTCCTTAACAGAAGGCTCTTAGCAATTCAGTCTTGTCACACAATTGTGTGTCAGCAGCACAGGGCTTGGATCCTCGCGGGGTTTATTAAGTCTTCATTCTTGTACATTAGGCTGCTTGTTAGAGATGTGTCGAAATGAGATGCATTCAGTTCTGTGGTGATGTGAGAGACCTCATCTTGCCTTTTTATTTCTAAGATTTGTTTTTATTATTTTTTTTTCCATGAGATGATAGCTGAATTAAAGAGACAAAGAAAACTTCTCCACTCAATAAACAGGGTGCTTCTTGGCTATCTCATGCATGACAATTTTGTTGACTCCTCTATGTATTTTTTTTATGTAAAATCACTGGTTTTCCTTTTATACCAAATGTCAAACAGTTCCTTTTTTGCTGTCTGATGCAGATCACTCTATTGCCTGGGTGAATCCACCTGATGCATAAATCTCATCTGTAGCTGCACCCAGAGCAGGACCCTCATGTTCTTCCTGGGCATCTGGCTCTGGTCTCTGCTCCCTCCTCACTTCTAGTTTAGGCTCTGTAAGGCCTCTCATTGACATAGATTTTTCTACTGGCTTTTGCACCTAAACCAACGACTTCTCCTAAGCCTTAAAACTTGCTGTAAGACATCCTGAGGTTGCCCAGTTAACTATGGCAAATACTCCTGCTTACTTCAACAGTTTGGGACCTGCCTTGCCAACAGAGTAAGAAACCTGTTGTTTTGCACTGGTTTTTACTCAAAGCTCATCTTTAAGAAAAGGAGCAGAAGTCTTGACCTTCTCTCTGGCCTCCACTTACCCTTTTCTTTGTGTGATTTAGGGCCTGCAGTGTGTGGTACATGCCTGGTGAGATCACTGTAGTCACTCTGGACTCTGGTCCTGGTATGTTTGATGCCCTCAGTCCAACTTTTCTCTCTAGCACAACTATTGGTCTGGTTGTGGAATTTCCCATTTAAAAGATGATCTCGGTGCACAGACATGTTAATCCTTCATTTTGATGTCCTTGACAGATGAAGCGAGACAGTGCAGTGCATCATGCCGTTATCGCAGAATAATACTTCCATTTCTCACAATTTTGTTTACAGTTTTTAATGCAGCGTGGGGCAGAGATCCCTGAGCTACTGCTGAATAATCTAGTTCCAGAACCCAGAAGCAGCAGAGTGATATCAGTATGGTGCTGTACTGGGAGTAATTAGCCTTGCTTGAGAGGCAGGCCTAATTAGCCCATGCACAATGTTGCTCTAACGAGGTTATATTCTCTCTGAGACCTTGGCTAATATCCCTGCATGGTGCTGTATAAATGTGCTAGTTTGGCTGGCTCTGACACAGAGTTGCATTGCGCAGGGTGAATATGCATTTGAAAGGGTAAACGGGGGTCCAGAAAAAACTTTTTCCCTGTGTTTTTTTTATCATTTGCAAGGATATTTGATGTACATCTGTGGGGTACTATTCTGTCATCCTTGCTCATTTGGAGTATCCTATTTAAATCAGTGCAGCCACTTGCTTACAATTCACTCAGAAAAGATCAGAGTCATGCACAATCTTAGAATTTTAGGCTTACGAAAACATTACTTCTCATAGAAATAGTTATAAAAATGACTGGCTTATAATAATGCAAGTTATGAGATCTGTATTAACGTGCCTTAGTGGCAGCAACAGACTTTCCTTTGTTAATTCTCTCAAAATGTTAGGTGTGGTTTAGCCCATTAAGGAACTTCCATTATTGTTAACTTGTGCCAGGCTTAGTATTGCTACTGACCTGGTCTCAGTTCAGCCTTTCATTGCTGTTTTCAGTCCTGTGGAGTTGTCCTGTTCCCCATAACTTTTTAGCACAAACTTGTAGAACATATGTCTTCTTAAGCGCCTGCGGATCATGGGTCTTTTTCAGCATTGTTGAGGCTGATTTGGTTTCAACTTCAGTTGTGTAAATTTTACCCCTGTTGCTAATACATGTGTGTGAAATATTTAAAACTGGTCCTGAGCTGTGTGAAATGAAGAGCCTTGAAAGATGTAATGAACCAGGCAATACACAGATATATAACTTGTGAATTCCTAAAGCTGTAATGGAACAAAGGGAGACATTTGGTACTGGAAGATTCCTGTGTCATAAGGCTGAAGGTCCCACCCAGCACAGGCCAGGTGGTGGGTGCTGAGCTTCCAGCAATTGCTGCTCAGATACCCACCTCCAAAAATAATGCCAGCAACATTACTCCAGAAGGTTAAGGGAGAAGGTAGTGCTTTTCTGTACCTTTGTCAAAATCTGAATCCACTTTGTGGACAATATAATGAAATGTGTGAGTTCCAGAGCAATGCTGAGTGCCCTGGGCTGGTCCAGTCACCTTCTGTCACCAGTGTGGAGGTGACACTGCTGCTGGTCCCAGTGCTGGGAGAACTTAGGGTGTTTTTGGACCCCTGTAAAACAATATCTCCTTTCACACATGCATAGAATAGTTGCATCCCTGGAAATGCTGGTCTTGTATAAAGAATGAACTTTGATTTTTATGTGAGAAAGGCAGCTAGGGCCATTGAGAAAAATGTGACAATGCCTTAATGTGGCAGTGTCAGATACATGGGGGCTGATTTTTTTCATCATATTAGGTACTTCAAGTACAATTATGCAGTATTTACAATGAAGAATTGATGAACAATGGGGAAGTAAAGCACAAAGTGGAAGTAATCATGAAATAAGCTTCATCCTGACTTTATGGCTCAGCTTAGGAATTTGGAGTTTATCCATTAGGAATGCAGTGGTTTGTCAAATGGAATTTTTTTTCCCAAAATAATTTTTTGTAAGGTCATCTGAGAAGAATTTATAAACTAAAGTTTTAGCCAGTAAAATGGAAATTTGCTGTGACTGCATATTCCATGACTGACATACAAATACTGAAGGCAGGCTTATGCTGTGAGAATGTTTTTTTAAACAATATAGGACTCCAACATACAATAATATTTCTCCTGAATGCTATCCCTTTGGTTTATGAAAATGTTTACCTATTATTAAACTATTAGTAAGAAAAAATAACTGCATGTTCTCCATTGTAATTCTTGCTTTAATGTTGAAGGGATTTCATAAAATACCAGTATAAAATATTATAATCCCTTGTGTCTAGATATAAGAAGGTATGAAATACTTTATCACATAGCATAGTTGCAATCTTTGGGTTTCTCCTATGGTGTTTATTGCATACTTTGATGTTGCTCTTTCCAGTATATATTTGTATAAATTCTTACTGGTTTCACCAGAGATCACTGAAAGGAAGAAACGTGGACTCTGAAGCACAAAAATATTGCTCCTGTTCAATATTGTTTTCTATTCTTATTCAAGGGTGTGAGGTTTTTCTTTCTCCGCTGCATCTGAAGTTGTTTGAAAAGTCTTTTATCTCAAATACTTAAACCCTTCTGAGATTTTTCTTTCATTCTTTTCTTGGTTGATTTGATTATGTTTTATGTCTGTTTTCAAGGATAATTTTCATCTAAAGCAAGCCATGGTGTCTTAGTATGAAACATGATTTATTTATTTCATTGTTGATAATATCATTTGTGAATTCAGTCACACACTGAGTGCACCTTGGCAGAATATTAATTTCCTACAAACAAGAGAGCAAATAGTGAGATGTACTGTACATTTTGATCATGAGGTTAAGTGAATTCAGCTTACTGCCGAATGGAATATCGCTCCACAGTTGTAATGTTGTTTCTTCCTCTTGATTACCATATTTGCATCTAGAAGGAAACTTTTTACAGGAAAAAAGCTGGAGAAGGCATCAGAGATTTCAGGGTTGGTAGAAAGAGGGGGATTGCACGATAATTTTCTTATATGGGAACTAAGCATGTTAAATATTTCAATATTCACTTTCAAAGCAGATTAGATAAAATTGCTGTACTTTTCATCTGTTTCAAAGACTTTCAGACATTATTGTCATGGCATTTTGGTTGTTTCTGGTGTGGTTGATGCTTCTATGTTTAAAAGAAACAAAATAAGCCCCCAAACATTTGTTTCTAAGCAGAATACATAACTGGAGACCATGGCTGTACTGACACCTCTTCCATGGAACAAACACATTTACTTCTTAATTATAATCTAATTGATCCAAAGGACCTCTGCAACTGCATTGCAAGGTTGATGTGGGCTTTTATTCACTGAGTTCAGGTACTAAATATCTCAATATTGAGTGTGAAGTTTTTTTAAGTTTTAAAAATAAGTGTTGCCGGGGAGCTGGAAGGCCAGTGTTCCCCTGGCAGGTAAATGGATTTAGATTGCAGTGTACAATATATAGAGTCTGCACATAACCCCATTCCCACTAAATCTCCCAACACCTGAAGCTAAGTTACATTGCAAATAATGTTGATCTGCTGCCAGGTGATGCTGGGTTTCCATGAGAGCCCAGTGAGAATGGTAACTGAATTTCCTTGTTGGAAGAGGACAGGGAGTCAGCTAGAATGTGGGAATCATAGAACTAGGTTTACAACTACAGTGATCAACTTGGAAACTCAACTCATTGTTATAGTTTGATCTCCCCTGCTTTATCCTTTGTCTTTTCTCCTTGTGCATGTGCTTTTTCTGTCAAACACATGGCAGCACCAGGATGGAGTTTCTCAACCAGCTGAAGGGAAGCAGTTCACCAGAACTTGCATCTTGCTCAATGTTTTAAACTTCTTTTGTTCTTGGCATAGTAACAAAACTTCAGAAAGCTCGAGAAAAACAAAACAATCAATCAGCCACATCTTTCGAGTCTTGCGCAGTGGTTATATTTTGGTGTTTGAGCAGAGTTAATGATTTTTCCAATGTATGCTTCTCTTGTTTTACACAGGAGATTTTTGTAAATAAGTAGTAAGCACTAGAGAGTCGTCATATGGAGGAAGTCAGTGCATGTTGCAATTTTTTAACAATGAAATTATTAATTCAGACCTCTAGTAGTTTCAGAATCTAGTATTAAAGCTCAACTAAAGAAACCGAAAAAAAGTAGCCTAAGTCCTGTCAAGAGCACTTGTGGCATTGTATAGTCTTATTTTTATTTGATCTACAAGATGACTTTTATAAATAATATATTTTACATGGATATAAAAATAGATAATTTCATAAAGTATATAGCCAGAAGGGTATTCTCATGGTGGGATGAAGGAATGTCTCATAATTCAGCTCCAATTTGTGACCTGTCACATTTTTTAAATTTTTAAGATATTAAGTAGTTCCACAGTCTGGTGTTCTCCATTTTTCAACTAGAGAATTAATTGAACTGACAAGGTATGAGGAAAGACTTATAAATCTTTTTCTAATGAACCTACGTGTCTGAAGCTTAGACCAAAAACTACAGACAGTTTTAATAGAAGTTAGGTTTGACTTCATTTTGGCGATGATTTCACTAGGATTCTGCTGCAGCCACTTCTTTTGAAGTTAGTATTTTGCATATAGCATCTTATCCTTGTGATCTATACATATATAACTCTGCCATGATCATCTTTGCCCTCCGTACATGGGTACATAAAAAATGCAAGGCAGGAGAGTGAATATTTGGCAGAATGGTTGACTAGTAGAATTCCAACAAGAATTAATTTCCTCTCTTCTAATGTTATTTTATGTACACTCACAATAAATATTCTCCAAGTGATGGTTCTAGCATTTTCACCTGTGCCGTTTAGATGTGTTTTGAAACAAGGCATCCCAGGCAGACATGATCAGTGTGGTTTTTTCTTCCTTCCTGTGAATAGCAGATGTCATAAATTACTGGCCATACTTGAGTCCGTTGTCATGAGTTTGACTAACACTAAGTAGTTATATAAAAATGTTTGCAGCTATTGAGTGAAAACAGCTTATTTTCTTACCATAAGGATTTTGAGGAAAATAGAGAAAGATAACCGTATCACTAGTAAGCTGTTGGCTTTATATGGAATTAATTACTGCTTTTTAAATATAAAATATGGTATTTTTATGCCAAAGTCCTTTTAATGCCAGCAGTCAAAAAAATCCATTTATGATTCAAGAATGGTTGTTTCACTGCTGATGCCTTCAAATCTACTGGAAGCCGCATCCCCGCTTGAATTCAAGTAGTGAAATGGCAAATTTAATTTGTGCCATAAGTAGACACATTAGATTTTACACTTGTCTTCAAAGGTGTTTTTTATGGCATGTGAAATGAATAAAGTAATGCTGAATGTCGCATTTCGTTTGGGATAGAGGAGGATGGAAGTAACACTATTTAGGTTTATTCTAAATTCTTGGTGAATTCTTGACAGCGGAAATCCATAGCTGTGCAGCCATATGTGGTTTCAAAAAGCTGGGATTTTTTCTGAACATTTTATTGTGTATAGAGGAATGAGTTATAGCATCTAGATTTTAATTGTGAATCTTAATACAGATTTACAGTCTTAATAGCATGTCCAGCTCAGTCCTGCCCACATTCCCTCAGTCTCCCGTCTGTGGAAATACTTTGCAAGTGAAAGACTGCACAGGGTTGTCGTCTTTGTGTTGTCTGTTCTGGGTGGCTGGAGAAATGCAGATGTTATTCCATATGCCTCATGAAACCATGAACAGCTAAGAAGGCCCCCAACCTGAATATACTTTCCAAATAGCAATTTGAAGAATAGTCAGAGGGGAACAGGCATGTTCCTTCAGGTTAACATTCATACCTAGGGTTACAGAACATACAGGGTTATTTCTTAGTAGTTCTTAGTGGTTCAAAATCTTAGTAGTTCCACACCAGTTTACTCTCAGTATAGAGAAATTAAGAGCAAGATGTAAGTTCATGGGCACGAAAAGTCAAGAGCAGAAAATGAAAGTCAAGAAAATAAAGTGTTATTGGCCAAATTTAAAACTTATGCTTGAATACTTTCTCTTACCATTTTCATCTTCTTTCTTACCTTAGAAAAGTTTTCAGCTCACTGAAGCTGTTTCTTCTACCTTCCTCTTGACTCCTGAGCTGGCTTGTCTCATGGTAGTTCAGCTGCTGTGATGAGAAGTGCTGCTTCTGGTTGGAAATATTTAATTTCTTTTGTGCATATTAATCTCATAGTGTCTGTACTTACAATTCCTTACTCTTTTATTTCTTCTTTGTCTTCTCATTCCCTTTTCTTGCCTTCACTGCTCACTTGGGAAAAAATGGCAATAAGAAAACCCTGTGCACTTGTTTATTTTCTTGCTTATGAAATTATTTAATCATTGGAAATGAACAGTTGCCCAACATTGCCTATTGCAAACTGAAGTGATTCATTCACTGACAGTGTAATAAACCTTTCCTGAACAAGATGAAGAATATACAGGAAAAGAAGAATTCCAGTAGTGTTTGGATTCTTTTCCAGTAAGTTACAATATTGCCACTTTTGTCTTAGCTACCATGCCTTTCATCAAGAGCTGTTTAAATTTAGGAGAACTATTTTGATTGCCAGAGAGCTCTCCTAATTAAGTGTTTAATTCTGATAATTAAGGTTGAACTCATAAAAAAAAATATATATATATGCAGTTAAATACTGTGCTGCTTAAGCTCAGAAATTTAGAGTTTCCAAATTTTTTCTATTTCTTATGTATGTGTGATGTCATGAAAGCTGATCGTGCTCCTCTGTGCCTTCTTCCTGTTGATATAGTTTGGGATGAACAGCACAATTTATTTTTTAAACTCTATAAAAAGCCACCGTTTATCAAAGTGATTTGTTTTTCTGCTGTGCCTACTGTGACTGTTTATTGTCAAGCCCAAAACCCACAAGCGTTTCAGTACTGAGCGGTGTTGGACTCAACTCAGATCTCACAGTCACATCCAATGTTATTACAACTCTGCTCTTGGGTGAGTGACTTTGGTTTGAGGGTTGGTTCTGTAACTTCTAGTTGTCAAGGTCTAAAATTCTCAGGAGAGGAAATTGCAATAAACAATGCAAAGTCAAAGAGATGCCCTGGGTGTTTTACTGTAATGAATACAGAGAAGAAACATAGTTAAACAGTTCCCAAATCCACTTTATGTACTGGTGACCTGCTTTTTATCTTGGAGGTATTTACTTACTAGGCATACAGCATGGTCTGAATCCATCTCCCTGCCAACATATATAAAGCTGCAAAGCATATTTAAATTATATATGTAACAATAATGATATTTCTTTATTCCAAAACCAGAGAGAGTTTTAGAAATCAAATTTTTGTATTGCTGGCTTCCAAGCCAGTTTAGTCAATCTAAAATATTAAATTTCAAAACTACTTTTTTCTTTGAGGTATTTGTTGATGAAACCAAGGCATTTGCCCTTTAGAAACATGATCAAGTGTTTAATGCTAGTTACTCAACACAAATGTTAGCCGATGTGTATGTAGATACTGCTTGGGCTGCAAGACAATATATTTCAGAGAGACAATTTTTCTGTTTAATATTAGAGTTCTGGTTTTCATATAAAGACATTTAGCATATTCCCATAGGTCATATTTGTCCTCTATGTCTATTCATATAAATATAAATCGCTTCTTACCCTTTAGGATGATGTCACAAGTTATATTTATTATCTAACAATCAGAAGTGACTTATTTTGGGCATGAGTGGAAGAGAGAATTGTATTTTTATGCCCTGTGGTTTCATACCCAAAAGAGGTTGAGAATCAGTGGAGTAAGTCCACAAAAACACGTCTGTGACCAGACCTGTGCTTATGCAAGTCCACATTTAAACAGCTATTTGAACGCAGGCACCTAAGGGTGTCTCTTTGTGCTCAATGAGTAGTACCTGTTCCGTATTTGGTTTTGTCAACCTGTGTTTACTGCACACTGTATCCACACCCAATAGTGAATAGTTAATTTACTCCTAAGTGTTTCAATGTCAATCACTACTGTGCAATTTACATTTTTCAACAAGATTAATGAGTTTACTCAATGGGGAAAAGTAATAGATATTTCACCAACTGGGAAATTGGAGACCAGGGAGAATAAGGCTAAAACTGCCAACACTGAGCATGTACAAATGATGTGGGTTTTTTGTTGTGGTTTTTGTTTGTTTGTTTTTGTTGTTGGTTTTTTCCAGTCCCTGAGGCTTATAGGTACATTACATAAGAGTGGGTTTCCATGCAAACAAGTCTTGGAGTTGAGAATGATCATCTACTATGTTCTAATCTCTCCCCAGAGTGTAGAATTATTGTATTTGGTTTATTTTTTTTTCTGTAAGTATTTACTAATGAGGATGCACAGGGAACTGAACTGGTAGACCAGCTGCTTTTGTGATGATTTCCCTGCAAGGGGCTGAAAATGGGCCCAGCAGCACTGCTGAGGAGAACACTGGGCCGGGCACAGTGGTAAGTGTGATGTGCCCAGCATGTGCTGGAGCAGCCACCCTGGCGCATCACAAGGGAGCAGCTCCAGATAGAGTATTTGGCCATCCACAGCTCAGGGTGTATGGACCGCCTGGTGCCTCTGCCAGGATTGGCAATTACGTTGGCCCTGCCGGTGAGAAATGTGCTCTGATTGAGGTGCTGAGCCATGTAGCCACCACGCAAAGGAGCTATAGGAGACAGTGTGCAGCCTATGGAGATCAGCAGGGTTTTTGCAGAGACTGTGCAGGGCAGAAGCCCAACCTCTACATTGCATGGATGGCTGGAGGAGTAGCTGCATCTTAGTGAGTGGAGGCTGGACGCTCCAAAGATGGGGGAGGCTGGAAATTTGTGATTTTCAGGAGGAGGGAGGCTCTTTATCTATTTGCAGAGGTGCCCTTACAGAATAGATATAGGACTGTGATAACAGGCAAAGGGGCACCAGTTCCCTCTGGGTAGACAGCAACTGAGCCTGGTCCCCTTTCAAGCACCAACAGGAAATTAATCCCTTCTTGTCATCTCTAGGATCCTCAGAGGGTGGTTTGAGTGTGGTGCTTGGAGTCCCACAGAGTCTGCAGGGGGCTAATAGTGTCTTCACTTGCGTTCCAAACCTCTCCTGCTTGCTCCTGCCTTGCTGCTTTAGCAGATAGGAAAGTTGTGGTCAGGAATCATCCTCACACAGGTCACTTGACCCATCTGCTTCATTCAGTGTTTCTATTGACTCCCTCTTTGTATATAACCCAGACCTCTATGTTATAGGAGAGTTTTGAGAACAAATTCCACCTTTCTTCCTTACTAGTCAACTTTTCAGTTTGAACTGTACACACGACACAAAACAAAATCTGAAATGCCTGTAACTAGTCTCATGACTGAGCTTTGTAATGACGTTGAGGTCTTTACTTTGCCCTGTTGATTGCTTTTTGAGCTGTCTTTGAAGTATCAATAATTTCTTTATCCATTTGCACTGAAGTGCATCATCATTCTCATTTCTTATCTTACTACTGATACTTATCCGAGATGTTTTCAGGCAGAAAAAAGAAAAAAAAACCCAACAAATTCCAACCAAACAAATCCAACCAGATTCCATATCTTTTATCCTGTAGAATAGACTATATTTTTTCCAGAGGTTGCATGTATTCATGAAGTATACTAACATTGCAGGACTGAAGGGCATCCTCTTAGAAAGTTATCTGTGGCCAGTGACTTATTTTTATTGTGTGTGCATACTGTTTCAATTCCTAGATCCTGAAAAGACTGGGTTTCCTCCTGTGTTGTCTTATAAACCATTCTATGTGTTTTGCTAATTCTTCTGATATTGGCATTACTGCAAGCATTCTTTCTCATTTTTTGTTGTTGAATAAAATATCACTGGGTGGTGAATCCATGCTTCATTCATAATGCCTCATAACTTAACAGCACTATTATGAACAACTCTAAAAGCTTTCTCATTATGATATTAATTCTTCCTAATTTTTTTGAGGGCTAACATTTATATGTCTAGCCATAAACGTTACTGCTGTCTGGTTGAACTCAACCATTAAACTTCAGCTCATTTATCTCATCTTCTCTTCTATGTCCAGCAAAAATAGTTTAAGCATATATGGTCGCCTGTTGGTAACACTTACAAGGAAGTCAGCGTATCTCCTCCTCTTAGTAACATGGCCTGTATAACCACAGAGAGGAATGCAAGAGTAAACAGTGTGTGTGAATAGAATGTCCAAAACTGCCCCAGAGTATGTTTGTCCCAAAATTGGTAGTGCTAAAGCAGAAATTAAAAAGAGTAAAGTTTGCTTAAAAGGATTATCAGCTGGCTTAAGTGGTAACCAAGGATTTACCTAGAGATTTTTGGGAACTTAAAAAAAAAAAAAAAAAAAAAGAAAAATAATTGTGCTTGAAAATAAGTGTGAAAGAGGCATGAAAACTTGCTACAGTGTATAGGGGGTTGAGAGAAATGGGAACAGAGCAGCATGAAAATGGAGTTTGCCAGTGCTGGTCACTGTCCTGCCAGCATCACAACCTGCACCCAGGATGGTGCATCCTCTTTGCTGGAGGTGGTTGTAGGTATCCAGCACTGCTGGGACCTACTTTGGGTATTCATACCTGGCTCTGGGAGATCTAGTTCACTGCCTGCTAGTTATTCAGCTGAAGAAAGCAGGACAGGTATGCCCAGAGCTGGACACCCCTATCTCCCCAAGGAGGTGGTTGTAAGTGGGAACCTGCACCCCAGAAGGAGGAGATCCCGGTACAAAGCCTGTGAGCAGGTTGTGCATGTGCAGACAGCTGTATGTGAGCATGGCTATGGGGATTAGAATGTTTCGGGGCTAGCAGCAGAAGGGTGTTGAGAAAATTGTAAGCATTTGCTATCATTTTGTAAGTGCCTGGTATTGTGGTTTAGCTGTTCTTTTGCTGATATTGATCCTGAATGTATAGCTCACTGATTGCCAGTTCATTACATGCTATTAAATAAATCAATAAACCACTTCAACCCTGATTTCATTTAAACCATGTGATGTGGCCAAATTTTTCCTGTGACAACATTCTATGTAAAATTGAGGTAAAGGAAGATAATATCTCCAGAAATACATGATGGATGCCTACTTCATGTAGCACATCAGTTTAGGGTCATGGTGGTTCGGGTGGTTCATCAGGTTCATGCTGTGAGAGCAATGTAGCCTTTGTTCCTCAACTGATCCTGTTGTTCTGGTATGCGTGCCTGGCTCCTGTATCTCCCTCAGTATGGCTATTTTCATAAAGCCAATACAAAATAGCCATAATCTCTCTTTCCATTTAGAAGTTTTGATCTTTAATCAAAAGTATAATCTTTCATCGTATTTTAGCATTTGTTGTTTTGTGCTTCAACCAAATTTCCATTAAAACTTCAAGTGCCTCTTTGAATTGGAAAACACACCTGGGAACATGCTATTCTGATCACTCTGTTGAAAGCCATTATCACTTTCTGCAGTATCTCAATCTAAGCTGTAGCTCTGGAAATCCCTGTCTATATTTTGTCTGAAAGTGGCTGTTTTAAAAACAAAGAAATAAAAATCCTGTTGGTATTTATAGTACCTAATGATAGAATTTGCTTTTATTGGATGAATTATGGTGTTCCACACTCATATGTCTCCGCATCTAGTTTGCGTAGCATATGTTAATAAAACTGAGAAGTGCTTTTGTCAGTCAAAGTTATATATAAAGGCCAAAGAACCAGGAAGGCATTCAAAAAGTATTTACTGTCTGAATATAATGCTGTTTTCAAATACCCAGAGCTCTAGCATTACGGAATTAATGGCTAGTTTGAACTTTTAGTGCGGTTAGTGGCATTCCGCTTCATGTTTCAGCTGCATTACTCTCATCTGTGACGCGAACTTTTTCTCCAGTGGGGTAGTGCTCAGAGATCCCTCTGAGGCAGCACTGCTTAGAGAACTGCTTCATTAAATTTGTCAGTTCTGGCTCTAAATGAGTGTCATGAAAATGAATTCCACTTTAGGATAAAATATGTACTTGGTAAGGACTGTTTCTGCAGGTGAGCGAAGCTAAAGGCATTGACACATGTATGTTTTGCTGTTTCTAGCTAATGACTTGTCAAGGATGAGAATATGGGAATTCTAACATTCAGTGCAAGTGATAAATTATACCCATTAAATAATTTCAATAAAGTGTTTCAACTTATGTAAAACCTCAGAAAATACTGGAATAATTTTTGATTCATAAAAGGCTTATGTTACTCATCTGCAGGCTTTGATTTCAAACTAAACTAGTGGATTAGAGGGGCACAATCTAGAAGTTGAGGCAGGGTTTGGTGCTTTTGAGAAGTTATGAGAAAAAGGATATTCAGGCCTTGGGATGGTTATTGAAAGAGTTTTACAGAATAAAATGTTTTGAGTTAAAATATTATTCAGAGGTAAGCTGGAATCATACCAACCCTAGATGCTGTCATTTTGCATAACATTTGCATTTAAGCTGGTGGAAGCTATCTTACTGAAAAAGTTGCAGGTTATTTTGAAAATGGAGAACAATACAGGAAGGTGAAATTTTTGTCAGCAGGGTGCTTTTGCTACTGCAAACCTTCAGAATTGATTTAGAACAGTCTGCTCAGAAAATCAGCTTAACTCTGGTGTAACATTGGTATATACTAAGAAAAACTCTGCTGTGTTTAATTTTATGACCTCAATAGGCCACTTCTGGCAGATTAATCTGTAATCAGGAGCACTTAGAAGTTCCTATCCATCATGGGTGTTTTGTGTCCACTGTGGTGACTGCTCCATTTTTACCCTCCCCGTCACAAATTCAGCCCAGCTTCTATAATAACTGGCAAAATGATCCAGAGCTTCACAGGTTCTGAAAGCAGGATTGCCCTTCAGTGACAGCAGGAATTAAGTCAGGCTTGAGACAGGCTGGTGGGTAGTTGTACAAAGGGCTTTCTTCAGCTCTGTAGAAAGCTGGAAGTTGATAGTGAGGTCTGCCCGATAATTTTGGAAACGCTTCACAAAGTTGCAGCCCGTGCACTCTGCCGTGTGGCCTTGGAAGGCGGTTTCTGGGGACTATACAGAGAAGTCTGAATGTTGATAGATGTTGTATTCATCTTGGCAGAAGCTATTCAAATGTAGTTATTTGTATAAACTATGAGCGTTTTCTATAAAGCTAATAAATGGTTGTTATGGCTCAATGCAGATGGCATCAGTAGCTGGTTTGGGGCTTATGAAATGTATATATGTATTTCCACAGATAACATTTCTCAGAGTTTAACAAACTATTAGAAAGAGCATTATGGAAGATTTGTATGCTGTGTACATATTTCTGAGACCTGAATTCTGCCCTTGGGGAATTGACACCGCTACTGCTCAAAGGAGAAGCTATCAAGGGAAAAAATATTGGAAATCCAAACATGAGCAAATAAGAGATGTTTTATTTCCCCTTCCCCCTTTTCCATTTGCAAAAGATTGGAAAATAACTGATATTGCAGCCGTAGTGGCAGAAGCTACTGAGGAGAAAAAAGGATCTGAGAAAAAGCAAATGATATTAGTGCTTTGCTTTGTATTATATAGTCATCCAAATCTGCTGGAATTACAGCTATATCGTGACTCTGACAATGAAAGGGTTGTTTTTTTCTTAGATTAATGTTATTTTTCTTTCAGTTGTTGTAGAAGATATGCAGTTTATATACTATAACAAATTTTCTATAAGGTACTACCATAGCAACAGGAAATATACTTTTATATTGCATGTAATTGCTGTTATTTTGTATATCCTCACTCTGTATCCTGAGTAGATTCCAGATCCCATATATGAATATTTGTCATATTTAGAGATTCATTCTCACCATGTCCCTAGGAGACAGACAAAGACCATGCAAGAGAAGTATCACTCCATATTCAATTAGGTGAGAACTTTGAATTTTCATGAGAATATTTACCCCCATTTCAAACACTATCTCAAAAAGCCTCAATCCTATGTATTTGTCACTGGGTCAATACAGATTATTTCCTATTCTGAATCTTGGTGTGTTGAGAACTCATACATATGTAATAAAATCAACAGATTGTTTTGATCATAATTACTTGGTGGTTTGCAATATGGTCAAAGTATTTATTTTCCTAAGGTCTGGGTGTTTCCACAAGAGTTGTACGATAAATGGATTTTGTGGGAGGGGACCTGGGCATTTCTTGCCCTATGTAGCAATATTCCTTATTGTCAGCCCTAGTTGTGGTTTGCTGCTCACCAATTTGGAATTAGTGAGCAACTCATTGAAAGCCTCGATTCAGCAATCGCGAGTGGGAATCTGTGTCGCGTTTTGTTGATTTTAAAGGAGCTTTGCACAAATTTATCAGCGCAATCTGCTTGGAAGATTTAAGGCATAAGAAGAAAAGTCTGATGTGGAAAGGAAATACCCAAGAAAAGGAACTATAATAGGGGTAATTTTAAGCACATTTCTTATTGACTTCTGTTTTGCTGGCAGCCTTGTCAGCTTGCACACTAAATGACTCTCCAGTGCTCTGTTCCTCTTGCACAGTGCAGATTGAAACCTGGTGTGAATAAATAAATGGCAAGTCAGATGGAATCTGTTTAAAACTAGAAATAGAGACATGACTGTTAATGCAGGCACAGGCACAAGCCCTGGCCATAAAGGCTATATCAGCTCCTGCGACTTTTTCCTCCCCGTCGCCTCTCTTTCCCATGAATAGAGTCATGATCGAAATTGTGCCACAGCTACATCTTCGTTTGGATGATTTGTCCTCTTTTGGCTGCTACTGAGTAATTCTGGGATGCAGACACAAAGCTCATCCCAAATGACTGTTGCTAAACTATGTGTGACACCACATGTTCACAAAATGTGTGTTGTAAAATGTTACTAAATAATTCAGACTCATTAAAATCTTCAAAAGCACCTAAAATCTAAGTTTAAAAATGTGCGATGTGAAGATCTGGTATCTGTCATCTATATAGGTCAGTAAGTCTTTTTGGATGGTGGGTATCTACAGTGCCCAGCTTAGCAGGCCCACCAAGAAGCCTTTTTAAAAGCTTTTCGTTTTTACATGTAGGTAGTAGCTGGTGATGCTGAACTGATATTTCTAAAACTTCTGTCATTTGAATGTTAGCCTTCTTTATGGTAAGGGTACATAGTATTTGTAGCTATGCTGTTCTATGTTTATGCAATATGTAAGGTATGTTTGTATAGACAATATCATATCTCACTAATACATAAAATGTTGTATGTGAACATTACTGTGGCAGATGTGTTGGAAAGGCTAAGCTTGCTGATAAGGCTTACACACAAACATTTTGATTCTGAACATGTCGCAGTGATCCAGGCAGAACATGCAGGGATGCCATGAGTGCGTGGAGCATGTCAGTATCCTTGCTAAAGCACAAAATTGCTTCTTGAGATGTCTGGAGTAGAAATAACCAGCCAGTATTTCTGAATGCCAAGCAACTACACAAGAAACATCCAGAAGGCCAGACATTAGAAAATCCCTTTTATCTGAGAAAGCAACCTTCACTTCTTATAAGTCTTAGCTCACTGATATTACTGGTAGTGGAAGCAGAGACAGAGCTGGACTGCTGTTGGAAGAGAGATTTAAAGGGCTCTAACAGGAAGAAAATAAGAATGCTTATCTTCCAGTGGGGCAACAGAGTATTTTCTTTTTCTATCACCCCTTTCCATTTTGTTTGTTCCATAGGTTTGTAGGTATGGAAGTTGTTTGGGAACAGATGGTAGTCGAGTGACTGTATGCGGTGATGTGCAAGGCACCATAACCTTTGATGACCGTACTTGTTATCTGGCCTTGAGTCACAGTGGTTTTTCTTTCCAAGGACAACCACGTCTGAATTCTCCACAGCGCTGCTGTTCCAGTTTCACCTGCCCCTTCACAGCAATGCTGTGCTCGTAATGAATTTAGGGTCAAATTACAAAGCCCTTATTAAACTAGGCTGCTCTGGTTGCATTGCATTGTGAGTAGTTAACTGGAGAAAGAAGTTTTTATGAGCTCTTGCTTTAATATTTGATTTTCTTGGTATGAGGTCCTAATCCAGACTGCCAGTTTTCAGGTCCCATCTTTTTCTGCATTTTGGGATCTAAATCTGAGGAGTGCACAGAGAAGCATATATAGTATATTCACAGATCTGATGAAAATATTTTTTTAAAAGTTAATTAGCAGACAGCTTTTCAATTCCTCTGAAGTGCCTGATTTAGCCACTATGTATTCATGTTAGTGATCCTGTTGCCTTCAGTGGGAGTCCGTATGAAAGACTGTACACTCAGGAGCTTTTTGCCAACAGCTGGCAGAACTTAGAAGGTTATTTCCTCCAGCCTTTTCTGCAGATATGAGAATGAAAAGATATCTGTATCCAAGAGGCAATGTGCTAGAAATCTCTACACCTCCCTGTGCTCAGTGCCTCTGTCAGCCTATTGTCTGCTGTTATGAGGATGTTGGCATTAGAGAAGCAGAAAAAAGCAGTGGGCTCTACCTGTGGTATATCTGTGCATTAGGGCAGGATGTTGACTCTGATATCTTTTTCGTTTTCCTCTCTAGAAGCCTCAGGCCCCCTTTGGGAGTGCTGTCTATATGCTATTAAGCAGTAAAAGCATATGTTAATAGCATCTTCCTTTTTGATCCTTGAAGAGACTGACAATTTCCATCTAGCATACGCAGAAGTGCTGTAGTATGGGAGAAGTTGGAAATAGAAAGGCAGGGGGAAGGGAATGACTTCTTTAGAGATGCAATCCTTGTATCCCAAGACCTGCCAAAGTGTCCGTCTTTTTCTTCCTGGGCTCCAGCCAGAGAAGCGTCTGCCCAAACTTACAGAATCTCTGCTCTCTTTCAACATCACAGGCACAATGCTGCCTGTGTCAGAGCCGCAGGCAAACTTAAATAGCTGTAGATATATAAAGGAACAAAGTGAAGGAGCCTTTTGAAGCCCAGAAACCACTTTGAATAATTTAGGGATCTTCCTCATCATCCTACTGTTTTCGTTGGCAGTTTGGATGTACAGATCCAGTGGCTTAGTTTGTAAAAAGAGGCAGAAGTTGGGTGAACGAAACAGCTCACGTTTGGTTTTGTGTGTAGTTCATTATGCTCACCCTCTTTCTCCTTCTGTTGGAAATAACCCACTTTTTTTCAGAAGTTTTTAGGTATTTATGAATTATGAGGAGTGCTTAACATAAAGTGTGGTGTGTTTTTATTTTTACTCCCCCCCCCCCCCCCCAAATTCATTTATTGTAGTGGTTCTAAGCTCTTGGTAAGTAAGTTTATGACTACAGATTCGCATTCTGCAGTTTCATGCAAATGTCTCATTTCTTATAGAATATCTTTACTTACAGGGTGTGTTTTGTACTAAAAATTACGATTCTTTTACCTAACAAAATGAGAATGCTTTTGGAAAAAAGATGCACAGAGGTTTGAAATGTTCATGAAGGTCTAAAAATGACTACTCACTTTTCATTTACTATAGATTGCATTGGCTTTCATGGGGAAGAGAATTGGCTTTTAAAAGAGAAACCCAAACCCCTCTGAATGCTGAGTTTTGGGAAGGAGGGGGAGAACTGACACTGTTGGTTTGTTTTCATGAGATGTCTGCATTAGCTCTCAAATTACAGAGCTGATTCGATGGAAAATTGCAAGCGGCTGCTCATTTGTGACTGACCCTGCCATCTAACAAGAAGATAGACCTTAAGCATAATTGGGTTGATGCTGATTTGATCGCACACACACAAAAAAGCTTAAAATAAGTCTTAGATCTGCAGAAGCAAGGCAATGCTCCGTCCTTAAATTGCCCCTTTTGTTGGCTGTCGCAGGATTTTGCTGCACTGGATGAGTGGTTGTTAGAAATCATATGCCTAGTTCAGTGGATTGAAGAGAAAGTTATTTTTATTGATGCTTTGTGCAATTATATTTTGTGTATATGTTTGGAGAAAGAAATATTTGCCCAGCATTCCACCCCAAGAAAAACTACACAGTTTACACAGTGTAATTTGAGTGGAAGAAAAGGTAACATGAGTATTGAATAGTTTACGGGGAATTGATATTATGGATTTGCTACCTTTTTCACTGGAAATCCAGGAATGCATGAGACAACTAACAGAGTTTGGGAAGGAAACATGATGCTTATTTCCATGTTTATCTGCTTACATCTTGGAAGATAAATCTGGATGTTGTATGCTATTGCACATATGTGAAGGTGGCCAGCATAATCTAGGCTGTCTGGAAGACTTGTGGGGGGCAGGGCTGGTTTTATAAAGCAGAGAATGAGTAAAGACTGGGAAATGGGTGAGATGTGTTAATTCGGCACCTCTCCAAGCTCGTCTTCCTTGCTCCTGTGGAGTATGGCCAGCCAATTAACCTGCTCTGCTCAGCCGCCGGGTCTTGCTTGAACGCCCATGTAGATGCAGAGGATTGTAATTTGCAACTGCCTATACAGGTGAAAATTTCATCCCAACACCCTGCTGCTCAAGGACCTGGATTTCATGCTTCCAAAAAAGGTTCTTAATTATTTGGGAGGCTTGCTACTTGTGCTAATAATGAGCTTGCAGAAAGATGTTTTGCTTGAGGTTGAGAGTATTTTGCTCAGAGATCTGATCAGAGATGTATGCAAAAAAAAAAATTCCTGTAAACATAAACAGGTATTTTAAACAGCTATTATTCTGAGTCCTTATACATGGCAATGGAGAAGACTTTTTAGGTTCATTCTATCTGCATCCCCAACAATGCTGCAAATAAGTTTCAACAATTTTTTAGCATCGTTGCAGCAAATGTTGCTGTATTTGTGACAGACTCTTCCCTTTGATAAGGGACTAAATTTGCATGGCTGAGTTAAGCCCTCTGAAAATAAGGGCTCACAATGAATAAAACACCAATGTACTGTACCCCTTTAATTACCGTAGTTCTCAGACAGCATAGTTATGACATGTAATTAAATTTCATTGTATAAATGGAACATGGGCTGTGGTAGGCACATCTTTCATCTTTTGATGTATAATGACATTCAAAATATTCTCTAGTACTCAGTTGATAAACAACTTGAAGAGTCAGGGTCTACAGAGTAGCTTGTTTGATTTTAAATTTGTAAGATTGGCACGTGGTCTCTTTTGACGATACTGCATTCTGATGTGATCCATTTATCTAATGTCATTAACAGTACATGCTGAATGTACAATTAAGCTTGAAACTGTCAATGTCAGTGGCTGTTAAAAAAGGGTTGATAAAAAAGAGAAGAGGAACCGCTGTTTTGTAATAAGCATCTGTGTTGCTTTTAAGTCAAGAAAAAAAATCAATGAATTTCAATATATTGCTGTCTTCATTGCCAATGTAATTCAATAAATATGTTAATTCACTTTTCTGAACACTGAAGAGTTGAGAGCTTTTTGTGTCATTTATTTTTGTCAGTTCTCTTTTTCTTGTTTTAGTTAGACTTCTAGCTTAAGTCCAGTAATAAAAATGTTATTAAATTGAACTAAAGAGGAAATATTCTATATCTCAGATTTTTAACAAACTGTGGGATTTTTTTTTTTGCTATTTCTTTGTTACCTTTGAAACAGCAAGCCAGCAAAGACTGCATGTTATGTCTTCATCCTTAGCAATTCTTTTCCTGCTCAAACAAAAACCGAGCACTTTGAGGTCCAACAAAAAATACAATTTTCAGTTCACATGCAAAATTCAGTGTAAGCATTTCTTCTAGACCACATTACTGGTCTGTACCATAAAACATGATAGATAGACTTCATATATTTTAATCTTATTTAGGAATTTACATGTTTTGCACTTGGATGAATCAAATCTGAAGCATTTCTTTAGGAATTCTTTGACGTAATAGCATTATTTGGTAGTGAATTATAAATGCTGATGTGAGAAATACCTGTATCTATCTCCCTCTACAAGAGTGTTTTCTTGTTTTGTCATAGTTACATTTGTTTTCTAAAGAAATTATTAAAATATTAAATGCAACTGCATATGAAAGGCATAGACATCATGCTAACTACTGTAAGAACCTTTGCTGTTGTGGTTTCCAGAAGAACTAGTAGGTGTGCAAGTGCTGGAAAAGAGATGCCAAATTGTGAGTGCGCAGAGCTGGGAGCTCCTGTGTGTCCTGCCAGCAGCTCCGTTGCTGTGTTTTGAAATGGACAGAGATGGTCACTGAGGGAGTAGGAAGGAGTTGCATGTGTCAGGAGCACAGGATGTTCTTAGGGGTATCTGGGCATCAGACTTTTATTTTTAGCCTGTGAAATCTGTTGAGATATGTTATTGCATCAGACCTATTCTGCTTCTTCTCCCTTAATGCTTTTCTGACTCATCATCTAAATATTAGATCCAAGAAACTTAATATTATCAGAATGTATATATTGATTATTATTATTATTTTATTTTTTTTTTTCCTGGTTAATGGGTGTGGCTGGTCAGACCATGTGTTACTAAAATATCTGTCTGGAAGTAGTTATTCAAAATGTGGCCTTGTAAATGGACAGGAGATACACAAACAAAGCTTCAGTTCATAGAATTACCCCTCACTGGTTAATGTTCCAGTTAATAAAGTAACAAGAGATTTACTGGCTGAACTACTCCCATGGCGATGAAAGTTATCAAAGGAGACAATCCTATGGCTCTGTTAATACTTGGCTTGAGTTTTGTGAGATTGATGCTAACCAAGATGAGTAATCATTAGCAAAAATGGAAGTTACTATAACTAAGAGAAACTTGTTTATGGGACTGATGCTGAATAATCTTGCTAAGTTTCCTGAAAGAACTTCTACTCTGATCGGAGCTGAATGGGAAGACAACAGTATAAACCTACCCCAGATGCAACATATCAGTGGCCTAAAGAGGTTTTCTTTGTTTTGTCCTGTTGTATTTTTGAAGAACTAAGTTTCTCGACAGGGAATGGTGGCAGTGGCATCAATAAAGCACTTGATTGGTCTGTATAAGAAACTTCAGTTTAATCTGCAGAGTACAGACACTATTAAAGGAATCATAAAGTGAGTACAGTGTCTTAATAGATTACCACAAATTGCAGTATTGATGAGGGAAGTACTTGGACCGAGCTTCCTAAAAGAATTTCTAAAGAATTGATTTTGTAAAAGATCTCACTTTGTATTTTTATCAGTGACTTTAGGACGAGAATTAAGATAGTGCTGACAGAAAACTGAGCTGCTTTTGTGATAAAAAGAGGAATATTATGCTGAAAAGAACATGTAGCTTTGAGAAGAAGAATGATACAGAGTCATAGGAACAGTACAAAGTGTGAGGTCAAGCAGTTGAGGACTAAAAGCTCAACTATCAGAATATTCCCCATTGGAAATGGCAGAGGAAGAGAAGTGCCTGAATCTATTTTTCAAATGTGGGATGATTGTGCCTCCTTGCTATGAGGTTCCTGTGAAAGACAATGGACAATTTTATTATGGATCTATCCAGGCACATGGCAGCAGAGATAAACAAGGAGCAGTGTATCCAGCCTTAACGAGAGATGACCTGAGATACTCTTGTGCACATTTTCTTTCAAATATGTTGAAAAAGATTTAGTTGAAACTGGAGCGTGTGCAGAAAAAAAGGCTGGTAATAAGATTAGAGAATGAAGTCTCTCATCAGTGAGGAGGCTAGAGGAGGACATTCTATTTAGCCTTGCAGATTAAGCCAGAGAGATGATACCTGATATGCAGATGATACCTGATGATGCAGCTGATATCTGTAAGTATGTTGCTGATAAAATACCAGGGAGAGAAAAGAGCTCTTTAAGCTAAAGGCCAGTATTAGCATACGAACAGATCGGTAGTAATGGCTCATGGGTAGGTTCAAAATTGGACTTAGAGGATCCTTCCAAGAGTTGGCTCTTGAGCCTGCCTTCAGGTAGAAACTATAAAAGAAAAAGTGGGAAACATCTTGAAGATTAAGATGTATTTTTACCAGAGGAGTTGTGTGATGTGCGTGTGGAAGTTCCTTTCATTCTTCATATCCTATACTTGGCTTCAAACTCAGTTGCTGTGCTGTCTGTTAATGGTCTCAGGTGCTTGTGAGTTGCATAGGTCTTTCAGACTAAAAAAAAAAATCTTAGAGAGGATCAACTACCAATGCTGTTTATGTTGTGCACTTAAAAATACGTGGCTGTATGGGCTCCAAAAATGGCCAGGACCCATTTTCTGGCCCAACATTTGAGTAGCATCCAGCCATCCATCTCCAATGACCAGGTGGACAGATGTGCTGCCTTGAAATGTTGTAGCTCATGAACTATCGATGCGGTCAGTGTGCAAGAGTATTAGTTGGGACAAAACCATCCCAAAGACCTTTCCAACATGTCAGTGATGCGGGGGACAAATGCCAGTGGCCAGGAGGGTTCTGTGGTGTGGTTGAGTTTGCAAGTGCATATAGAGATGTTGGGCTCTTAGCGTGGGACTGCAGCTTGATGAGCACAAGAAATACAAATTGTATTACTTTGTTATCTCTGGTGTAAAGAAATAGATGAAATATTAATCTACTGTAGGATGAAACAAGACTGGTATACTGCTACTGAATAATATTTTATTGGAAATCATGGATTTCTGAAAGGTTTTCAGTGTTTGTGCTTGATTCCATTTTACTAAACAAAAGAAAATCAATAGTATTCTGAACAGGAGGATTCTCTAAAATTTGGCTAATTTGAAAAATGTTTTATTTGTTTTTTAATTTGAAATATGTTAAAGTACGTAGCAAACTTAGAATCTCTGTGTTTAGATGTAATTTGAGAATTTTTCTCATCTTGAATACAGGCTCAGAATGTATTAGGCCTATTTCTTATAAATAACACAGGTTTTAATTCCTTTTTCTGTTTTACCAGTTACCTCAAGCTTTATCTTCTTTGTATTCATTTTCAAATAAGCACCTTTGCCCTTCTCCCTTACATCTCCCATGTTTGAGAGAAGCTGCTTGTAACCATTCGTAACCCAGCTTAAAGCCGTCCTTCAGATTCCTTCCTGAAATTCTCCTCTGTGAAGCGTGTAAAGTATATTCAGGGAACAGGACTGTGTTTATTCTTGTTTGTTGTTCTGGCTGGTATTGCCAAGCTCACTTGTTTATCTATGTCTCAACACTATAAATACTCATTTGTGGATGTAGTGTCCTTGGAGGAGAGTTTTTAAAATTAGTGTTTTATTTTATATGTGTATATATAGTATTTTAATATAATATACACATATAAAATAATTATATGTAAATATATGAGAATGGATTTTTGTTATATGTTTACATTTAAAACATATTCCCTGATACTCTACCAATAATCAAAATTACCAGTGTAAAACACATGCTGGAAAGCTAGTGGATCTTATAGCAAATGTTCCTTTCCTTTGGTTCTTGGTGCTGTTTAATATATGCCCAGTACCTTCAAGGACAATACTGTATGTGAATTTTTGACTTTGCGTGTAGTATGACCCATCTGTGACTCTTGCTTTTTTGGTTATTTATTTCAATTCTGACTTTAACCACCATATTATGACACTTGTCCATTCCAAGAAATGGATGCATTGATGGCCATTACGAATTAATCTCATGTTAAACAAAACTGTGAAGCTCATATTTTTAGTGTTGTTTTTTTTTCTTTCTCTGTAACAGATAAGTTTTTACCATTATTTGAAAGCAATATGATTAATTGAAGGAATGTCCTTATGTTCTGCATGTCACATTCACTTAGAGTATCAAATGCTCAGACCAATGGATCCTGTTAAAACAAGAATAAACACTTGATACTTAAGTATAGTGCATCCAACTGATTCAGTTGTAGCAGGTACTTTTCCCTGAAGTGATTTAAAAATTAACTGTTAAAAATGATTGATACAAATCACAGAAAAGCAATTCTGTTTTTCTAAGAATAAGAATAGGTCTTGAAAATGTATTTGAATGCACTTAAATTACTATATTTAAGAATACCCTGCTCAATGCTAGGAAATTAACAGTTGTTTTACTCATTTGGAATAGAAATGTCTTCAACCTTTTAGGGAAAGCAAGAGCAAATTACAGCCAAATTTTCATTTCACAAGTCATCTTCATCCAGGATAAGCCAGGGCCCCAAGGTCAATTCTTCAATTTGGTATCCTATTTCCATAATGTTATTCTGCAGTGTACTTTCATTATTACTGGAGCAGTGCTCGCTTTCCTATTAGTTTTATAAATGGCTATGTTAATGCCTTTTTGCAGACAAAACCACCTTTTGTTAATATCCCAGTGGATTTCTTAAGGATTAAAATATATTTTTAAGCAGCCATTTGTTCTATTTATATTTTTTCATTGATGATTAGCCCTTGTCACCTACCCCAAAATGACATTGTTCAAACAGAGATCGAAGCAGTTTTTAGAAGATGTGTTGAGTGATTGGCTTGACTGATAGAAAAGAAATAATTAGAAGCTGAAAATCCTAAGAATCTTTGTAAAAATTAGTAATAGCTAAAGCAATGCAACAGTAGGGGAAAAATAAGGGTGGGGGGGAATTGTATTCTGGCCAGGGAATATTTTGTTAAGACATCGAGTTCTACAGATAGAACTGTTTTCTTTGTCTTTTCTGTGCTGTTAGTGATAAGGTACCAGTTCAGCTCAGCTGGGTTACATCTGTTACCCCTAAAAACTTGCCAGTTTTGTTTTAGATAATTAGGAATTGAGTTATACAGTTGTAATATATATGTAGATATTACATGTAATATAGTAATTTATCCAAGACAAAAATGGTTGGAAGAGGTCTGCAGTGTTCAACAGTGCACATTCTTGCTAGGAGGAGTTGTGTTTACTGCAGAGCCAACTATGGAGTAAGAAGGTCTCCTCAGACCCTAGATACACTGGAAAATACCAGTTCTTGGGAGCCATGTTGATTAAGTTTGTTTTTCTGAGGTGTCTTTTGATAGATGGATAAGTGACTTATATATATAAAATATAAACTTGTTCAAGAAAATATAGTGAAAGAAGCTATTGATTGATTACCTTGATCATTCTTAGGCTACAAATCTTGTAAACACTGTATAAACATTTTAGTAAATTTACAACAAAATCCTGTTAATAGTAGCATAGCATTCTGTTTTGTTTCGAAGCTGAACATTAGAATAGAATCTTTACGTTGGAAGGGGCCTATAGCAAAGGTCTAGTCCAGGGGTGTCAGACTTCTTTTCACGGAGGGCCACATAAACTTCGCAGTTGCCTTCAGAGTGCCGAATGTAATTTTAGGACTGGATAAATGTAACTACTACTATGTTCATACTTTCTCATTCACATTTTTATACATTCAGCCTTTCTCAGTGTTTGGGTTTTTTAAATGTCCTGACATATTTTTAGGTCTTGGAGACATATGGTCCAGTAATTTGTTATGCAGCTCAACCAGCTCTGACATATTGCCTCTGATGAAGTTACTTAGGTTAAATTTTCAAAGTTGAGTGCTTAAATGTGAGCGTATATGACAACAATAGCAATCTGCTGAGTTTGGTTTGCTTTTGTGTCAATGGAAACTTAGGATAAGCAGATAGATGCCTTAAAAGCAAAACTAAACCACCCTCCTCCCCCTCCCCCCCCCCCCAAAAAAAAAAATCAACAAAAAACCCAACAAACACAAAACAAAAAATCCCCCAAACAAACAAAACCAACAAAAATAGCATTTTTATTTTAGTACCTAATACTAATTCAGGTTTTCAAGATATGCTATACTCTGATTTGGAGCAAAATTCAGAGGTCCTTGAAATGATGAAGACTTGAACTAACATCCTACACTATACTGGTGGAACCAATTTAGACCCTAAATATACCTTCATAGTCTCAGAAAGGCTTCTCAACACATGTGAAGAAGACCACTATTGTAGTTAAATTGCTTGTAGACCTCTTCTATATGTGTTTGGCTAACTCCAGTGCATCTGCTTTCTGGGCTTTCCCAAGTGTCCTGTTCCTAATTAAGTCCTGGTGTGAGCATGTGCTGTTGGAGACACGCTCCAGGTTCACCTGACCTCAGTTTGGTGACTCTGCTGAGTGTGAGTGAAGAACTGACAGTGTCTCCAGAGTTAAGGTAGGCACTTCATCTTACCTAAAACTTGAAATATCTTCTAAATATACTCTCTCTCTTGGAGATTTTCCCTGTAGTGATCTTTACTACTTCTAAAAATCTCCATAGGTCTTGTGGCTTCCAGTGTATACATGCTGTCTTTTAGTTAAGATACTTTATGTTAAAAAACTGCCAAAGAAAGGAAAGGAATTTCATACGGTTCCCAAATGAATGAGAGTCAGCTTGCACGTTGGTTGCTTTCTGTTGGCATCTGGGTCCTAGTACAGGCTGCCATTCTTAATCATATTTTAATTTTCAAATAAATTGCTTTCATTATCCTTTCATTTACAATACCATGTGTGCATTACTGCTCATTAATGTTTGTCATCTACTTTGCTGAGACTGGGTTTTTAAATAGCCGTGGTTGCAATGCAGTAATTAAAGATGATCCATGTTGGTTTTATAGAAATTATTCTGAAGCCTTCTTACAAAAAAAAAAGGAAACCCAAACCCAGAGTGCTGTTGAAATCAATTCCTTAAATGTACAGAAGCAGCTTATGATAAGTGCTTTGCCTGTAGGTAAAAAGAGAGCACTTCTAATGGTTCTGCTAGAATGATGCCTAATGATGGATCTATATGGAAACTATATCTCCTTGTAATATTGTAATTACTGACAGGCCTGGTTTTTTTGAGTATAAGATTTTGTACTTCATATAAAGTATTTTTTTTCATATTTCTTTGCAATTTTTTTTATTCCAGTGCCTGTTTAGCGTGGCTAAATTCCTTCCCCCTTTTCAGCCCATTCAGCCAATTCCTTCCCCCTTTTTTCCACTCCAGCTACCAAAAGTATGAAGAGACTGAAACAACCTGATGAGGATTTTTAAATTACAATTTTGGAACAGGATCCCCGTGGGATTGAAGTCAAAACACAGAGGCAGTAGCCTCTGCCATCTTCCTTAGGTTGTATATCATAATATGGAAATGCTCCCTGTATCTGCACTTGCAGTTTGTCTTTGCTTGCCTGAGACAGCCTGTATGGCTGATTCCATGCACACACAAAATTGTGGATCTCCATACCTCTGCCTATCTGATATTTTTATTCCTTGCTCCTCAGCTTTGAAAATCTGTCCCTGAGGGATCCTGATGTGAATGTTCCAAAGTAATGTCACTACTGATATGGCACAGGAGTAAAGGAGCAATTATACACTATTCAAAGAGAAATTTAAATGGATTTTTAAGATGTGATACTCTTTATGAACTGCCAGAGAATTAGTTGTTTTTCTTGAATATGTTAAGAGAAAACTTCAGGTGATGGATACTTCCTGATATAAGAGTTCTTAGCCCCAAGAGTTGGTGCAATCTTCCTGATGGGACTTTAAACTTTAGTTCTGCTATCACTTGCAGTCCTTCTACATGGCACTAATGTGGTCATGTCTAAAGAGGTCTCTCATATCAGGCTACATTCGCTCTGAGCTCAAAAGGAGGAGATACATTCTGGCTCTTTCTGTCTATGCTATTGTTTGCTTTTAATGAAACTTGTAACCTCCCCATGACTAAGAACTTAACATTCCCTGACTCAGAGCGAAAAGAGAAAGTCTTAAGTATCAAAATTACCTATGTTACCTTTTTTTTCCTACAGTTTCTGTATCTTCATGGAAGTGTAGTGAAGGCAAAATATTTAGAAATTTTTTTGGGTGTGTGTTGCTGCACTCTGGTTAAAATAATGCTTCTTAAGGTACTGAAATACTAATAATTTCATATAGATAGATTCAATTAGTGATAAATCAATAGAGTCAAATGAGTAATAAATGTATTAATTTACTTGTTTGAGCAACAAAAGAAAACTCAACACCTCTCTATTTGAACCTTCTATGACTTTCTTATTTGTACTCAACTGAAATAGTTGTAACACTTCTTCTTAGTGTTTGTTAGCTGAAAACCCAGCTGGGTGAAAACTGATAGTAGCCCCTAAGCTAAGGCTGGATCCACAGATCTTTTTTAGAATTTGTTTTTTATGTCTAAGCGGTTTATCGAAGTCTTGTGACTTTATTCATGTCAAGGCACATACCTATTCAATTTAATGCTTTAGATTTTAGTTTAGCGACATGATGTTCAGCACATGCCCCTCTGTCTTTGTCAGATCTGGAGGAAACTTGTAGTAACTACACTCCTAACTTCACTGTCTAATCTCGTATGCAAGGTTTGTTGGGCTGAATAAGATTTAAAACATTTTTTCCTAAAACTCAGGCCATTTAGTATGAGAAGAAACATTGCCTTTATTTGTTCTTAGAAATAATACTTTCACTTATTTGCAATTTCACTATCCTTGTTAACGTTGAAAAATGGAAGGAGATGAATAGGCGGAGAAATCGATAATCCTGCTCTAGGTCATCTAAATACACTGTCTAGACAAAACTGTGGATTTGCTAGTGAGAGTGTGGTGAGATTTGGGAGTATATCTCAGAAGTTATTTTGCACTGAAAGAAGGCCAAAAATTATGCCTTTGTGAAATGAATTCATCAGCACCATTCTGAATGTAAGAGAGCCTGTAGTTGTATCAGACTGTATCATGTTCATGTAAGATGTTTCAACCTAAGTGTAATCAGTACTTTGAAATTCCATCTGCGTAGGAAACTTCAGTGCTAGAAAGGTGTGTTTCTTCTTCAGCAGGCAATATTTGTCCTATGGACTCCATATTACAGCAAAGCTTTAAAATTTCCTGAAGGATGTGATATGATACTTGCAGCATTTTCCAACTCCTTTTAATTTTTTTCAGATTTTTCTGAAATTTTGGGAAAGCTGAGACAGCCATGGAACACTGAGGCTGCAGTACAGACAATTGCTTAAGCAAAAAGTTAAGTGTGGAAATATTCCCAGTAGGATCTGGGAGACTTGGAATGAATTTAAATGTAGGGATGTACTTAACAGTAACTGAACGCATTGGGGTTTGTGTGGAAAAAGACTGGGTAACATGACATCCTTTAGAAGTACTTGCTACCTCAAATGCTTATAAATATTTGCCTTAAATCCAAACTCAGCTTTGTCTGAAAGACAGGAAATTCCATGAGTGTAAAGTTTGTTCCAGGATATTCCTTCCATTTTCTGGCCATGGGTAAATACACATCAAAGACAAAATTTTGAGGGGTCATAGTTCTCTGGAAATGGTGACTTGGGGATGATTAATTATTCTTCAGGATGGAATAAAGGTAAACGTTTATTTTCTAATTTGGGCAGTATACAATTAAGTTCTCTGATACAGTGAATGTGTCTAAGTATATTCTCTTATTTACCAGTTTTCCTGTGGTGGGTAATGATACAATTCTGTATATGCTGATTATAACACACAAGTACAATGACAGTTACAATTCCTCATGATTCTAGATGGCCCCAGATTTAAATTTTAGTAAGCAGAGAATCAGAAAAGGTGTTTATACTAAAAATCATAATCAGAAGAGGTGCTATAAGGTTTTGCTATTCCTATTCCAGTACATGAAGAGTGTCAGTATCTGAACAGAGAATCAGAATCTGTGCAGAGATGAAGACAGGAGAGAGAAGTAGTAATACTGTTAAAGAAATGTAATGCTGTCAGTTTTGCATAGATTGTCTTATTCTGGTCATGGTTATAAAGGTTTGAGGAATATCCCACCTACTGTGAGAAGACATCCCTCAAAGCATTGAAGCTGCTGCAATAGCTTTAGAATAAGCAACAAACGCTTGCTTTTCAGTAACGTAATAGGGATCTGCACAACCCTTGTCTCTCTGTATAAGAGGTATCAGTAACGTCAGTGAATTGCTGAGCATCTGCCAGCAATGTTAAAAAAAAAAATCTTATTTATGTAAATATATTTTTCTGTTTGTTTTGTGATATTAAAATAAGCAGAGCAGAAAATGATAGATTTTTTTTTTGAGTAACAGTCACTGTCCAGATAAGGTGAGGGCTAAAAGATTTCTCTTCTTCATACCACATAATATGCCATTTTCATTTTGTGCTGCTTATAACCCTGAGTGTCACAGCTTTCTATTCTAGTCTGAATAGTCAATGAAACATTATGAAGCCGATAAGAAAAGCTGGTCCCCGTTACTTGGCAACGGCTGTTAAGCAGAGCTGAGTGCTGTTGATTGAGGAGATTAGCTGCCATAGATAAACCTCCTCTTTTTGCTGCCCTGCTGCTTATCTTTCCACCCATAACAAGTTGCACCAAATATGACAGCAGTCAGTGGTTTGGGCTGAATATGAACTTGGAGGCAAATAATATTTGTGTAGGAGACTTAGGGTGCAGCCTTTAAAGTCTTGAATCTATTAAAATTTACAGGTTGTGTTCTGTACTGTCCTTTCTAGACTTTGGGGTGAACGTTCATGTTTAAAAGGGTGATGCTCCAGATGTGAGAGAAGTGGAAGGTTCTGTTCCTACATTGTCCATTTGTAAACACTGAGAATAGCAGCAAAACTTGTAACAGTCGTCTCTGACTCCTGTTCTTAGTGACTGCGAAGAAATAAATTGAATATGCTGTAAAATTAAACCATTTACTAGATATGCGGGAGTTGGATTAACAGATAAAAATTGTCTATTTTAGTTGATGCCTTTGGGAGAAAATGAAGTTGTAGTTCCAACAAAAATGTCTAGGTGTATCAATATCTGTTTATATATCTGTGTGTGGCTTGGAAATCTTTCTAGTTTCACTATATCCAAATTTAGTTTAATGAGAGAAGGATTATGTCGATGGGCAAATTAGAACTGAAGTATGGCCAGGGATAGGAGGTGGCGGCTTTTTCAGGCTTGTTTCTTTTTCCTCCCACAATTTTAAAACGTTGCTTTATGCTTTTCCTTTCATTACTGGTTGTACAGTTCTGTTTACATTTCTGCCTCTGCAGAGGTCTTTGCAAAACTTTATGTTGGCCAGAACAGGAGCGTAGGCTCGACTGGTTGAATAACTGGGGAATGGCAAAGCACTGGTAGAGGAGAGAAACTCTGAGGTGACACGCGTAGAGAAAAGTTGCCTTTGTTCACAGGTCTGGGTGATAGTGTCATAAATTCAGTTATTTTATTTAAACATGTGTTATTTTCAATAACCCAGCAGAAGCTTCAGAATAATAGTTTTTTGGGTAGAGGCATTTTCCTTCACTTAGGATTGCAGTCCTTTTTGTTATCTCTAGCAAAACATATTAAAAAAAGGTGATGGTTTCTGCCTGGAAGAGTATTCAGCTGGAGTATAAGAGGCATCAAACAGATGGACTATTTTCTGTGTAGTTTTGTTATCCCAAGCAAGAATCTGTCACTTCATAAGCAATACAGTATGAGGGAGAAATTTAGAAAGATACAGTATAGCACTCATTAGTAAAGTATCACTACAATGGGTTTTTTTTGCTGATCTTGTACTCCTGACTTTCAAGCTTTTTTGCATATTTTTGCTGTTTTGCATATTTGATGAACTGTTACTTCCTTTTTTTTTTGTAGTATGAATACTTTGTTCAAAATTAATATTTTTAAAAGTTCTGTCATCTTTTAAGAAGTGCATTTACTGAATATACAACTGTACTTAACCGCTCAAATTGCAGGTGACTCTTAAGCTTAAATTCTGCCCCCAAACTCCAGTTAGATTATGGCTTTTGTCTACAGTATATTAAAAAGCGCATTTCAACCTGTAAATATGCTAAAATGTTAAATATTTCCTATGAGCTGGATGTATTCTGTTAATGAATCTGGAAGCAATTGGAGACTGAACATTTCACATGCATTGAGGAGTCTCCATGTGCATTGTAAAAGCAGGAAATTTTTGCTTTTGAGATTCACTTGTACCATCATTTCCAACACTGCAAATCTTAAAAGTTGTTATGAACTGTAACCCACAAAACTGATGAAAATTCAATACTTCAGAAACCGCTCACAGTCCTGCTCCAGATCTCTGTTCCCATATCATTTTATCTGTCTGCAGGCTCACTTATAGAGACAAAAGATCATCCTCTTTTCTGAAGATTTCTATGCTGAAAAAGGCATTTCACTGTAGGGCTTTTTCCAGCCTTTAGATAATCTCTTTTGCTTTCCTCAATGTCATTTCTAAAATTTATCGCTCATTTTAAAATTTGGACACCAGAACTCTGTAATTCCCACGCTGACCTCATCAGTGCTGCATGCTGAATGACATCACCTCCCGATTCCAACCTTTATATCTGCGAACTTCCTGAGTGTTTTTGCCCTGTATTGTCTCAGACTGAATGCTGGGGTATGAACCAAGTGAGAAAGACTGAAATATCTCCTGTTCTCTACCTGTTGCTGTTATCAAAGCTGCAGGATGTACTCAGGTGCAGTCACATGGTGGGAACAGCTGCATCCAGACCAGGCATTGTGGTAGAAATAGTATCTCTAGATGCAGCTGCTGATAGGTGCTCCTACATATCACAGAATCACAGAGTGTCAGGGACTGGAAGGGACCTTGAAAGATCATCCAGTCCAATCCCCCTGCTGGAGCAGGAACACCCAGATGAGGTTACATGGGAAGGTATCCAGGCAGGTTTTGAATGTCTCCAGAGCAGGAGACTCCACAACCTTCCTGGGCAGCCTGTTCCAGGCTTTGTCACCCTTACTGAGAAGTTTCTTCTTAAATTTAAGTGGAACCTTTTGTGTTTTGGTTTGAACCCATTACCTCTTGTCCCATCATTGGTTCTCACTGAGAAGAGCCTGGCTCCATCTTTGTGACACTCACCCTTTATCTATCTGTAAACATTAATGGCATGACCCCTCAGTCTCCTCCAAGCTCAAGAGCCCCAGCTCCCTCAGCCTTTCCTCACACAGGAGATGCTCCACTCCCTTCATCATCTTTGTTGCCCTGCACTGGACTCTGTCCATCAGTTCCCTGTCCTTCTGGAACGGAGGGGCCAGGTATGTAACATCCTATTTAGCTATTTTAAAGCACAGTTTTCTTGAAAACTTTCAGATTTTTCACACACTCCAGCCTGTTCAGCAGAAGCTGTTGGTATCGCTCTGTCCAAGTTCAAGGGGAGGTTCTCGGCTGTTCCAGTGTCAACAAGGGAACTGCCAGAGACGGCTCGATGTGCTGTGGCTTCTGTAGGCGTGCTGAGATTTCATGCTCGAGCAAGGTGGAGAGATTTCTGAGATAGCTCGCAACAGTTTTAATCAATCCACAGGGTGCAGCACTCTGTGAAGTTACCCCAGTTTAGAAGGATTTCCCCTCCTCTTCATAAAGGAATGAATTTAAAATTTCTGCTGATGCGTTCAGGTTGGCATAACATGATTTTCCATAATTTTTGTGATACTTTGCAGCGAGGGAACAAGATGGAGATCTTTATTACTATAATTTCATGCATGTCTGAAGTCAATTTCATTTAGGAATAAATTCAGTAGCTCAGATTACAAAAGTAATCTGCTGTCTCAATACATCTTGCCTGCAAAGATCTAGGAAACTTTGAGTTTGGCAAAGGTCAGAAGTAAACCAAGTTTGCTCTGACTATTAGGTACTGCATCTGATGAATATGAATGGAATGGTCATTAGTCATGTTTTCATGAGGACATTGTCTCCTGCAGACCTGTAATAACTAACTCTTATAAGCTCTTGGAACTTAAACAGCACAAGTTAAACCTTTCACTATTTTGTATTTTAATACAAAATGAAAATTAATGCAGAAATCCATTTTGCTGAACATATTTCCTTGCAGAGTTATTTATGCCTTGGGAATACAGATGCAAGAGCAGCTACAGCCTCATCACACAGTGAAGACATTGCCAGCACCAAAGTGGTTCTTGGCATCAACCGAAAATGTAATGGGGATCCTTGAAGTGACTGAAGTACGTCTCAGTGATACTTGGAAAATTAGTGTGCATAAATAAGCATTAGTATATTTGCATCTGATTGCCTCCATAAATAAATTCTTACTCCCTCCAGTAACCTCTGTTCATAAATGCATATTGAGTAAAAAAAAGAATTGTTCATGTTTCATCATTCCCCATTGCTCTGGATTAATTTTAAACAGTACAAGCAACAGGAGTTCCATTACTCATCCAGGAGGGAGCTGAACAGCTTCAGAACAGTTTCTCCCTGCTTGAAACTTGTTCTGATTCAGATTGTTCATTTTTGTCTCTTCACTCCATTTCTCGCAATAATGTCATAAATAATTAATCAACCAGGTTGCATAAACTTTTAGTCTTTTCCCATAAAGCATCAGATAGATCCTTAAGCCCTGAACTCCTTTCTTTCTTAACTTCTCTAGTTTATTCATATCTTTCTATTCATCATGTGGTCAGAATTCAGTGCAGTGTTCTGTCTTCTGGAGAAGACAAATCGGGGGTAATATATGGCTCAGATTTCTCTCTGAGATTGCAATGTAAAGTATAAACTTACATGTTAATCTTGCAGTCCAATTACTAAATATGATAAAGAAATGAGAGCTTTTTTGTAAGCCTACTAATACTTGACTTACAATTGAATTTGAAGTATTTTTCCTTTTGGAGGAGGAGTTGTATGTTGAAGTCTTTCCTCCCTTTTCCCTTTATTACCAGTATTGACCAAAAAAAAGTATTTCCCATTCAGATGGTTTTGATTGCAAGCTCTTTTTTCTTCAAGATATCATAGTTAATATTAAGGAGTTTTGCTTAGTCCTCTTAATACATAACAAATAGATCATCTTGAGGGGTGTGATGGTGATTTTTTGTGGGGTGGGTTTTTTTTCCTTTGTGATCAACATTGATCATCTGGATGTGGAATATGTCACTGCTTTGTCATCCCTTTATGTCCTCATCATGAAGCCAAAAAGCACAACTTTCCTTGCACGTGGTTAACTATGAGGCCATGGAAAATTCAAGTTTGTTTCTCTAAGAAGTACCAAATTATCCAAGCATTATTCAACTGGAACACCAGCTCTAGCAGCAAAAATTTAAGATTTGCTTTCTTTTCATCCCTACTTTTTCCTTTCCTTAAACACCCTCCTGCCCTCTCCTCCCAAGATATGGTCATTATTTCTGTGGCTGGGAGGCCTCTGAATGACCTGTTAAGAGTGAGGTTCATTTCTGTGCTCTGAATTGCAGAAAGTAGGCATTGAAATCTGGAGCTCTCATTCTCTTAGCTGAATAAGTTAGGGGCTTTTTGGAAGCAGGCAGCACTTCTTTTCATGGCAAACCATCTCTCTTCTTGCTTTGTTAAACTGTAGCTAGCTTTTTCACAGTCCTCTCCCTCCTTTTTTTTGCTGGACTCAAGAAAGAATATGATTTTTTTAGGTACTCTCTCTACAATTTAAAGATTTCTGTTGTAACTTCAAAAAACACCCCTCTTGCAAATGAAAATGTGCATAATATTTTGGGACTGTGCAATCCACCACTTAAACTGGTGAGGGAAGATCAGGGTTCTCCAGAACTTGCTTTTGGAATTACTCCTTAAGACAAGGGGACTGTAGCCCCCAGAGGATCTACTTATTCTTTCTCAGATGTGCCGCAGGATGATCCTGAGCTTTGCAAATCCCAACCCTATCAGAGTGTTTGCACAACAGCTAACTAATGCTGCTCTTAATGTGAACTTCTATCTTTTCATATGAGCACTTTCATAATCACTAACATGCCGTCCAGTTCTTTCAATCAGCGGAAACATTTTGGGGTTTTTTTTCAGTTGCAAGCAGGCCTGCCATCTGCTTTTTCCTTAAGTATTTGTGTACAAAAAGGTGAGGAAAGGCATTAAATCTTGTTAGTCCTTTTATAGGACTGTGAGGTGGTCTGGCTTTCAGCAGAATTCACAAAGTTACCTTTGCCCTTCAGGCAGCAGTTTATTTAGTAGCTGAGGAAGGTTGTACTTACAGCTCTGTTAGTAAGAGTATCTGCTGCATAGTATTTTCTTGTTGGATACTTTTTGTTTTTCAAGTTCAGGACATCTCACATTGGTTATTTTTCTGCTTCTTATGGTGTTTCTATTGAATCCACAACATAAATCAACAAAAAAATTATGCTTTGTTATTTACTGTTGATTTACTTTTATTTAATAATGGTTTTTGCTGTACACACTAGCAAATGTAGAATACCAGGATGTACTGCTTCTAAAACAATCTGTATGCACTTTGCTTACTTGTTTTAATAATGCGTTTCTTCTAGAAACAAATATTCTAACTTTTAAATTTTTTTTCCGTATTGCATTTCTTAATTTTAAATAACTGCGTTAAAAACTTCCACATGCCTATCAGCCATCAGGATAGTAGGGAAGGACAGGGTGGACTGAGGGTGTTGTAGCTGCGTAGCTGTGGATTGCAGATGAAGTCAAATGGATCTAAAAGCGCCTAAATGCAGAAGGTAAATAATGTTTGCTCCAGGACTGATCCCCGAGCAGGAAACTGTCCACTAGGTGCCAGTGTTACTGCTCTGAATGGGAAACAACGCAGGACTATTGAGGTTCCACACAGATAAGCAAAATAAGAGTAAAAAGGTTTGCAAAGTTTAACACGGGGAGATTGGCTCCAAGGAAGGAGAGGCAGCATTCTCGGTGGAGCGCTGCAGGTTTGCAATGCAGTTCACCGTGATCGCAAGCAGCAGCTTTTCTGACGAACTGCTGCAGTGAGATTTGTAAGCATTTGCTGCTAGCAAGCATTGGAGGGATATTTTCAAAACATTGCATGAGAAATGACACTGTGGAAGCCACTGTTGCTCTATCTGCATGACCTCACCCTCACATGGAAAGGCAATTTAAAAGTAGAAGTATAACTTACAAACAAATATTTTTTTAGTAAGTGGAATATTGAAAAGATGCTGTTTGTGGAAGAGCTTATTTGTAAATGCTGAATGTGGGTTTGTGGACTACATGGTCTGAATAAGCCTCCTGGAATGCAACTTAACAGAACTGTAACTTTTTTAAAAATAATTCTGAAAACAAACACCTTACTGCAGAGAAATAGCAGGGAGAGAAGAGCAAAATATTTTAATAATCTATTTCATACTTCCTAAAACATTTAACATGTGTGACCTTGAAGTCCAGTATCGTGAGACTTTTGAGATGCAGATGTTATGCTTCCCATTGGAAAATGATTTAATCTTTCCAGTAGGCAAGCCAGGCTCTAACCTTGGGTTATAAGACTGCAAGCACTGGCCTTTTCATTAGTTCTGGACTTTTCTTGGATCTTACAGCCTCTTCACGCTCCTTCCCCAAGCTGTAGGTTTAAGTAATGTCCATATTCAGTGAGAAGAATGAATCTTTTTCTTACAGAAGGTTAGGCTGCTGGAGAATGATGCCCACCGAAAACTCTGCAGCAACATCAGAGGACTTTCTCTGATTGACTGCAAGAGCACGAATGACCCAGTCAAAAGTGGCAGCAGAGGCCCTTTGTCACTGGACTTTCTTGTTTACTTTGATGACTCAAGAACAATGGACACTGCCTGCAATAGGGGACAAAACTTACATTTTGTACAAAGCTCTACTTTATAATTTTTTAACAATTGTCAGGTAATTAGGGCAAGGCAGCTGAAGCATTGGTCGACCCATGAATGCGAATCCTGTCTCTCTCTGGACAGCCACCCCCTTTCCAGCTGCTGCTGGAAGCTCGAAGAGCAGAACTAGTGCTTCAAAGCATCTGCTTGAAGGCTCCTTTGCAAAGGTCACCTGTCAGCACCATGTGAAAATTTCTCTGTGTGTGGATCTAAATAATTGATGAGTGCAAAACGCACTCTTTTAATTTACATCTGTCAAGCTTTCATCAGTCTCCATTATCTCTACCAATCCTCATAGCTTTGGTCAACAAGAACTCTTCTTTTTTTGCTGGTATTATTCAAAACAGTGCCAAGTCTTGTACAGGTCTTAGTTTCAATTGTCAGATTAGCCATACTTGGTGGTTCCAGGATGGAATATATTTCTCTAGCCAAGGGCACTGTTATTTTATGTAGGAAACTCTACTTAAAAGGAATTGAATGAATCAGCTGCCCACAAATAGTCTTGCCTGCACGGTGAAGATGGGCACTCAGTGAGAGTTTCCAAAGATCTTTTAAGTACCTGTTAAGCACATGATGCCTGTCTACCTTACCAAGTGAACCTGCTGGCACAATCAACTCTTCAAAACTGTTTTAAACTATAATTTTTTGTGCCCTTCTTTTATATAATTTGATACCTAGATGTCAGTCATGAATGTAACATGGTGCTTTGCTCCTCAGTGGGTAGGAGAAGTAATAAATATCCACTAATTAACGGCAAATGGGCAAAATAATGAATTAAGATGCGTGTTTTTCATTTCCTTCTAAACCTCTCACAAAAATCACCTTTCCAGAACTTGTGTTTTGACTTGTTCACGGTTTAATCTGTCAGCTGTAATTTTTTCGTTAGAAGTTGATAAATATTCAGAGTAAATACACGTGCTCCAGGTTGTTGTCTCTAATAAAATAGGTTCATCTGCCACTATTCAAGATCTCGTTGGGCACCTGGGGTATGTCAAATTTGTATCTTGTAGTGTTAGTATCTAGCTTTGTAATGTGTATTTGTAAAAAATCAAGACTTTAAACAGCAGCTCGTAAAAAGAAAAAAAAATGCTTGCATTTTTTCTCAAATAAGAAACCTGTTAGCAAAATAGCGAAATACATAAAGAAGCTTCTCACTGTCTCCTTTGGTATATTATTCTTCTATTTTAGTATCTTCTTTGGAAACAAATGTAGAAGCCGCCTAAAAGTCAATATCACCACGCTGTTAACAGAGATATTTCCAGGTCTAAGTATAACTTATATTGCTATGGAAATTTCAGATACCACTCTTTGCTAATGGTTACCAAATGACAGCACCTTAATAGCAACCATATGTGTATATTGATCGGTTGTCTCACTCTTCCCTCATTCTGAGCATGCGTAAAAAGCAGAACTCTTTTGCATATCACCTTCCTTCTCAGAATGCTATTTTAATCAAAGTTCAGTATGAACACTGTCTTAACAGCTATAGGCATACAGAACTTTTCCTTGGGTGGTGGTTATTAAAGCATCACTTGTGCTTTGAATCTCCTCTACCATACGACAGTTACTGTAAAATTTGGGAGCTCTTCCATTTGCGTTTTTGTTTCATGACATCTTTGGGCAATTTGGAGGTCCAAGGTGTGCACGACAGGGAGCTCAGACACCAACACTAGAACAGCCCCACATCACCCTGCACTCGGCTGGAAAGTCACACCATGTATTCACTTACTGGAAAGACCACGCTGGTTTTGGATAGTCTGTGGCAGACTGGGCTGCAAAGTTTTTAAACATTACTGTAATTGAAGTGAAAATGAGGTTTGTGCTGGATCTGAGCCATTTTGGAATTTGGGCCCCATCTGCAGAATAGATTTTTTAGGAAGAAAAAGATGGGAACATTTTTTTGTTTGTTAAATCATTCTCACCTGCCTTTCCCCTGTCCCCCAATCTATGTAATTTTTAAAAAGGTTAAAGAGGTACCCTGAAAATGGAATGCTTACCACAGAGATGTTGTAATCAAAGAATGATAAAACCCAAATAAACCAACCCCAACCAAAAAAAAAAATCCCAAACAAATAGAAAAACCTAGGAAAATTGCTACTTTTTTTTTTAAAAAAAAACCCCAAAACCCTACTGAACTAAACTATGAAATCTACTATTTGCACAACTCCAGCTGTAATCCCCACTATAAAGACCCTCTGTATTTTAGAGATGGTATTTGCCAACCGCTCCTTGGGGCGTTGTGCTCCCCGGCTCTCCCAGTACCGCACTGAGCAGAGCGCTGTTAGTGATTGCCGCCTCTTCAAAGCTGCTTATACCCTACCCGTATTTCAAGCAAAAAAAACCCAAAATAACTTGCAGTTTCTCCCTAAGCAGTCCCAGTGTTTTTGGATGGATTGTATAATGCAGCTCAGGCCCATGTGCTAATTGTTCATTTTAGAATTTAAATAGGTTTTGTTCTATTCAAAGGCAGTTGGCTAAAGGTTTCTGAAAACTCTGCTTTTAGAAAAAAAGGTTAGGTCTCTTTTAGAGTTTGTGAGCGAATTAGCTTTTGCGTCGAGATATCTTGAAATGATACTTAATGCAAAAACTTCATTTTGAATGTGTACGCTTTTGTGGACTTTAAGATAATAATTTTTTTAGGTACTTTATTTTTAAAAAGGAATTTTTGTTGTTGATATAAACATAGATTTTGTCCTAATTATTTGTAGCTGATAATGGTGGCATTCCAAAATAGAGCTGGCTATTTCAAGTTATGTTTAATTTTGAACAATCTTTTGAACAAACACTGAAATGTTCCAGTATTCCATTCTGAATCAGGACCTTGTTATATTCCTATTATCCAACCTTTTAGAAGTGACTGATATTTATATACTTTCCTACTGCAACAGGTTTTTAAACAGATATTTTTATCTGCTCTTAGACTGTTTTATACGTTATATGGCAGAAAACCCAGATCTGCGTATGTGGTTTCTAAATTAAACGTAGTCTCCAATAACAAAATTAAACTCAGAGGTAAGTTTTTAATTTGGATCAACTTAATTTGGCAGTTGTAAGTGACAGGAGGATTGGAAAGGCAAAGAAAGCAAAAGTTGGCTGATTTCAATGAGGTATTTGTGTTTAACAGTGGAGGCTAATAATGCCCTTTTTCTGCATCCTAGATTGGTTTATTTCCTTTTGTGCCATTATTTGTGTTTAGTGAACAGCTGGGCCAGTAGTTCCCATTTGTAGCCTTTTAGCTCTGTGAAGCAGCAGAGAAAGTAATGGACATTGGAAAATTAATACTCACTGTTATTTTCTGCTAATCTCATACAGCTATTCTTTTTGAGGATGGATGTAATATCAGAGCTGAAGTAATTACTCTGTTAAAACTCGTACTGCAGGGGAATATTTTGCTAATTAAACTTGTTGCATTTAAATTGCTTCCTTTGGATCACCATATAGAAGAGAACTGTTGTGAACAATACATGAAACCACTTTCTTTCTCGGAGGCCCAGAATTGCAGATGGTCAGATTGGATGTGAAGCACCTAGGCTCTGAATTAGGCTTTTGTATGAAAGAGAGAAAGGTAATTTGAATGTTTGAACTCCCTGTTCCTCCCACACATATACAGGAAGCTTGTCTCAAAATGAACAATTCTCTAAATAAAGACTAATAAGAAGCTAAATTAATTAGAAGGTGTGATTTGAAAAGACATTGATGAGAAGAGTCTGTCATTTTAGACAAATGGAATTGAGCTAAATAAATTAGGCCACATTAATATCTCATTGTTCTGTGAGCAGCTTTCTTTTATTGCATTCATTAGAGGGTACTTCTTGAAATGAGCCTTTGCTCACCATTACGGATTCAGTTCTCATTTACCAATGCCTAACGCACATCCCCTGCATTAAAAATGTTTCTGCAAATCCTCATGGTTTCTGCAAATTAGTATTTATATTTCTGGATGCTGCACTTTTCATCTGCAACAGAGTAGGTGCTGAACGTTACTTTTTTTCCCCACTGAATTGTCAGTAGAGAAGTGCTACTTCAAAAGATTTGAGAGGCAGAAGTCTGAATTACTTCATAAAATAATCTGTATGTCTAACTTGTACAATAAAATCTTCCTCCAACTAATATTTTTTCTAGTATTTATCTATTTAGATGGAAAATAGCCTATTTCATGGCTTCAGTACTCCTTTGATAGCTTTTTAAAGTGTCTTTTAAACGGTTCCTTCATTATATAATTAGGAGACATTGGAAATGCGCATCTCATCACGCATTTCTTCCTGTCAGAAAATGGAATGTAGATTTTTCCTTTTCTTTTTCTCTTTCCTGCAGATGGAATATTTGGGAGATGTCAGCGAGTGCCGGTAATAGACATCTATAAATATGACATTTCACCTCCTGTTCTGCAGCGGCTGAGGATCATCCTGGAGAAGCTCTCGCACAGAGGTACAGTAAAAACTCTGGAGCGGGGTTAGTTGCGTTGGGGTTACAATTATTTTGTGCTCCCTCTGAGGTGACATCTTCAGAAGTTTTCTTAACACCCGGTAATACAGACCTTATAAAAAGTAAAGTGCCTTCTGACTCACTGAATCTGCAACAAGGACTTTGTGAAGCAATTTCAGGAGAGGTGCCTCCTCCCTACATAGTGCCTGTCTGTGGCTGACACTCTATACAATCAAATTTTAGCGTCTACGGATGCTGGTGTCATATAAATAAGTCAGCAGGAAAGAAAAATAATTTGCTATGTGGCATCACAGCATATTTCAGAGTGCATGGGCAGAAAACACACAACTTCTAGCAAGCTGCAAACAGTTTTCAACTTTCTAATGAATTCAGATAAGTAGAATTGCTCTGATTTCATTACAAGCTGCATCTACTGTGTTCCATTTAATTTTTCTTCAATTTTCTGAAATTAATCTCCATGTCCTTTCCAAAACTGGAAAGGATGTTCTGGCTTCTGAATGGCAAAACTTGAACCGTCAAATGAAAATTTGGATAAAGTGAAAGCCAAGGAGGTGAACAAATGTTTTAGGTATTGTTGTGTATTGATAAGGATCATGTCTGAAAGCATTGTGGTGAAACTAGTTCAGCCAGGAGATGACAGGTATTAATACATTAAATATACCTCTGTTGTAGACAGCCATAGGACCAAGAAATCTTTGTAACCTAAATAGTTCCAAGAGGATTGTTAAAATGGTTATTTTGCACTTGTATCATGTGTTTTGGAGTTTGTTGTTCATTATTTTCCAGTTACAATCTCAATTACAAACTAGTAATATTGTATTATGGTAGTTTAATCATGAGGATAAAATTGATTTATTAGAAATTCATGACTATACTTAGAGACTGGGCTTCTAGTTTGGAAACCACTGATTCAGAGGATTCAAAAAATTTCCAGGGATTTATTTCCTGTCCAGCAGCCCATCCAAATGAAGCAAACTTGGCAAAACTTGATTGTATAATAGTAACTCTTGGGTGATTTACAGTTACCTGTGAATAGTACTTGTGGCTCTTTCACTTGTCATTGCCTAAAGGCTAAATTATGCAAGCAAATTGACGGAAATACTATTTCATCAGGATAACATTGTACGAGTGGCAAAGCTCTCTAAATAAGCTCTCTAAATACAGTGAAGAAAGAGGGGAAATTCATCATACAAGACACCTAAACTGATACTAGGTTGATTATACTTTCATGGACAGCCAGCACTCCTTTACATTGCCTGAATATCGGTGATGAGTCCTATGTAAACCTTCCCTCACGAGGATGTAGGTGAGAGACCTTCTGGAGGGGCACACAGAGGCTGGTGGGTTGTCCCACGCCATCTCAAATTATGCTTATGTATCTCCATCTCCCTGACTACCATCACATTTTGGTTAGCTCAGCTGAATTCAGGTGACCAGCCCCTATGAAATGCTTCTCTGAGCAGTAAATCAGCCCTCCCTGAGATCTATTATCAGCAGCCTGTCTCCCTGGAAGGACCTGTTGCAGTAAACTGCAATATGCTTCTTTTAAGGAAACTTGGGTGTTGAAATTTGGACTTGTCTCACACTTTTTCATTGGAAAAGAATGAAAAGGGATTCAGAGGTTTAAACCATGGTGGAAAGTGAAAGTACTTTTGCTTTTCTGTTTCCTCACTCATGACATTTAGGGGTGCCTACACAAACATATATATGCTTTGAACTGATAGAAAACTTTTGCAGGCAGTTTTTGTGGCCTGTGGGTAGCCCATAGATGAGAATCTTAAATATAAATGTAAAAGATAATAGAATGCTAGAATGCCCTTGTTCGAGTGATTGATGTGATAAAATCATGGGATTTTATTTTTTTTTTCTCTCAGTATCCTTGGCAAATTCCGAAGTGTTTAGTGAGGACAGAAATACGGAAGGAATAGAATCAATACAGGCTTATCAGATTAACTGACACTGGGTTGCGCAGAGAAAACTCTGCTGTTTGCTGGTGCTATCAGATGTGATACATCCAGCCCTTAGGTCATGTTCACTGGCTATGATGGTCACTTACACAGTGAACGCTTTTCTCCTGCAAGGTGTGCACAAAACATTATGACCATTTCTGCAGTATAGATAAGCCAGACATTGTCAGGTCCACAAAAAATGTTTCAGGTAACCTCAAGAAAGGGCTTGCTTTTTTCAAAGGTCTTATTTCCTTTATCTACACAATATCCAGTTCTCCTTTCCACAAGAATACTGGCTAGTTCTGCTTGGTAATGCCCAGCTTTCCTGGAAGGGATAAGGGACAGCATTTGTTGTCTCCCTTTTGTAAAAAGCAGGACTAATTTCTCTTGAAAGACTACATAGTAGGTCCCACAATAATTAAAACTTCTAATAAAATCTATATTGAACACTTTCTATTTTTATTAGATATATATACAGTTAAGGACCAGACATCATGGATGTTAGTAACTTGAGTGGTTTTCTAGGTTCTTATTTATTTACTTTTCTAATGGCACTATTTTTGTTGTTGTTTTGTTTGTTTTGTTTTGGGGTTTTTTTGTTTGTTGGTTTGGTTTTTTTTGTTTTATTGTTGTTGGTTGGGTGGGGATTTTTTGCTTCCTTCCAGTATTATTAATCTATTATTTTTTCCTACCAATAGTCTGTTAACATCTATTTTCATAGAATTAAAAAAAAAAACCTCCATAGAAAGCCTTGTAAATTTTTTTGTTTGCTAATCACTTCTAAATGATAACTCTACTTGAATCAAGGTCCAAATGGAAAGATTGTATAATTATGCACTATAAAAAGACCCCTATACATCAGAATAGCAAATATAATTTGTGATTTTGCCAGCCTGAGATGTTTACTACAATAGGGAAGCATGCACCAAAAGCTTAGATGAGTGACACACCTGATGATAATCTATTTAATAAAAGACTTTGACTAATATTGAGTTCAGTTTTCATAGTTTTTATGTCTTCTTTACGTATTGAGTCTATCTTTGTCTATACTATCTACTAGTAGATTGATGATAGAAATGAAATTCTTGGAATATTAGTTTCCTACAAAGAAATGATCTGTTAGAATTCAAATAGCCTTGTTCATGGCCTTTTCACTCACAGTGACTCCGAGTCAGTCAAATCTTTTGAAATACCCTTAATGGAGATGACTTTTTTGAAGATTCAGTTTTTATGAATGTGACTATCTATACAGAAAAAGCCTTTTGCACAGCTGCTGAAACATGATGAATCACTTTCTAAATTGTTAGTGTTTCAATTTATAATTTATGAGGAGATCAAACATTTCTTGTTGTCTGATAAACAGAACAATCAAAAGTATGCTGTTTAGACAGAACTGGATCATTGGAAAAGGGGAATAAAGGGGAAGTATCAGCACAGAGTAGGAATGAGTAGTGCCTGTAGGAAATGGAAATACTTATCCCTGTGGCTGATGTTCCACGTTCTCTTGTCCAATTTAGAAGATACTTCTTGGAATATACCAAGAATGATAAGTCATCTATACACTTTCCTGTTTGAGCTAAGCTGCAAAAAAATAGGGTTTTTGGTTTTGTTTTTTTTTTTTAAATTAAATGGTTGAAATAGCTTATAAAATGTTGTTGTTTTCTTGCCCCAACAATATTATCATGAAGGCAAGGTGACAGAGTTGCTAAGATTCTTAGCAAGACTGTAGAAACACAGTTTCATGCTCATGGTTGACCTATAGACTAGAAGCACGGAAAATGAGATAGGAGGGCTAATCACGGTACATTATAACTCAAGCATGAATGCATAAGTAATAATTGAAATATCAGCATAAGTGATAATAAAAGGGAGCAGTAGTATTTATCAACTTGCTTACTCCAAGAGGGTTTTGAATTTGTTTCATGGAATAATTTCTAACCAGTGGTTCAGTGTAGCCAATGATGTGGTACCAACTCTGTGCAAGTCCAGCTGCTGTAGCAATGAGAATTACTGGAAGAGCGAGCTCAGAGGGGGAGCCTGGAGGACACACTTTCTTAAAGGCATTGGAACAAGGATATTTGTCCAGGACCACAACCAATGCCCATCAGGCTCAGGATTGTGCCACTGTGCGTCTTTAAGGAAAAAAAGTGAGGAAAGTTCAAGCATACAGAAGTATTTAATAGTGTTTACACCTTCTCAGCATCATGTGCTTAGTGGCATCTGGTTCTCCTGACACAGAAGTCATATTGTTATCTGCTCTATGGCCGGTGGACAGTGGTTCAAGGCAGTTCGATGGAGCACTGTGTATTAGAAACAAAGCATGGCAGACTAATAATTAGTAGTTTAGCTTCTGTCTTCTGTTTTACTTAAATTTTAACTAAATCACAGCTGTTGTCCCTTTACTGCAGGAATCATACAGCATGTCTATTTGGAAAACTAAACAGATAAATGTTTTCTTTTGTTTATGCAAGTTGGAGTCATTACTGAATGGTTCCTAAGTATGCTTGTTGCTATTTAATTTTTGCTATATTAACTTCTTGCTTTACACTTTGCTTTCAAGGAAAGCAATTTCTTTTACACTTTGGAGTCCTGCTTAAGATATTCAAATATAACAGTGTTATTAGGAGAACCAAAAAGAGTAGGATACACTTTTAAATTCATTTAGCTCAAGTCAGCAAGATATTCTTGAGAGGCTCATGTGCTGTGGAAATAGGCAACAGATTTACAGATGATTTGAAAAAATAGCACTTTTTTTCCTCGTTTGTCTTCTTTGCAACCCAGAAAGCTCTTGACAGGGAGAAAAAAAAATATTTGTTCTAAATTAATTTTAACCAGTTAAGTGTATGGTGATTAATATGACTTTGCTAGAAATAATTTTATGTACTCTTACAGCAGATTTGTTTAAAAAACTAAAATGATTTACAATCAGTTAACTTGAAAATTGAAATTAATGTGACTTGTCACATGGAGCTTGTGAAGTTCGCAAGGGTTGCTAAATATTTCAGTCAGGACTATTTTTCAAGGCAAAGTATCATTTGTTACTGCAATGAAGGTAACAGACTTGAAAGTAAACCTTTATAAGCTGAGTTTTGAAATAAACTTAAAAGGAATAATGCAGTTCTTGCACATATTTGCAAGGTGATTATCACATCATTATGGAGGTGTATGGAAAGCTGAAAAGAAGAGAGAAGTAGGAGAAAACAGGTTTGTCTTTACATTCAAGTATTGATATGAAGGAAGGCAAACTCTTCTTTTGACCTTTAGGAAAAAAATAGAGTTTTTCTTGAATAGAGCAATGCATTTATGTCAAATTTCGCAGGCATCAGCTTGCTCCAGGCATCTGTGTACTTAACACATTCTTCTCCTAGATGGCTGCTGAAGCCAGGAATTAAAGCATAAACTGCAGGACATGCTACACTGGAGGAACTCAGCTGGGACTGGAGGTACTTACCTTCTCCTGGTATCACTGTCATGCTGCCTTAACTTTTTGGCTCAATGGACAACACACTGAAAAGGTTGCAAAAAAAATCCTGCCTTTAAGTGCTAAAGACATTTTTGGTCTTCAAAAGCTAAACAGAATTTTAGCAAACTGAGTTTCAGAAAAAGCAAGAAGTTCCGTTTTATAAAACAGCAGAAAATATACACTTTGAAATCTGCTTACCAGACATAAACTAATATGGTGTTGATTTGCTCTTTTCCATGTAAGACCTTTATGAGAAATGTATTTGCATTACAAAAAATTATTATGGGGCAAAGCAAATTCTCTGTATTGTGGGAAAAATTTTGAAAGTACAGAAGAAAACTTCTTAATGTATGTTTAGTTTTAATGGTATTCACAACACTGTTACATAAAACTTTTTGATTTGGCATCATTTGAATATTGGGTTTTTTGGAAGATAAATACGTCAACCCAGTAGCATCATATTACTTTTGTTTAAAAAGGATGATGAATCAGGTTTTACTTGTGATTTTGATAAAATAACACATTAACTAATATGTGTGATAGGAAGGAGAAAAGGTCTTCATGTCTCTTTTGTGTCATGTTTCTGTCAACTAGCACTTCTTACTCTCTTACTTAATTCTTTAAAAAAATTAACACATTTCATAGGACTATTGAACTGAGCATATACTGGGCTTGGAATGATACTGGGACATGAAATGGTTTGAAAACGCACTTGGAAGCACAGGAATCAAATTGCAGTTCATTATCAGTTGTTCCTACACTTGGAATGTCAGCAAATATCAATTCAAGCATGAGATTATTTCTTTATCTGCTGTATTCTCTAATAACACCACTTTTGGAAACTGAATAACAGTATAGCATAACTAAACTAATTGTGCCATTTTGTACTATTAATCTATAATTATAGCACACTTACATGTTCATCATAAGACTGCTTTTTATCGTTGCACTACCATTGGTTTCTTCCTTATTTGTTTGTTACCAGAGAATTTGTTTTACTTTTCTATTTCTATATGCATTGCATTTCTTATCTACTGATTTTATCTCTGTCTACGTTGCCTCACGTTCTTGTAAGATATCAGCTCTTAATGACACCTAGTGTTTGACATATTTTAGCTTTATAATAGGTATTCTAAATTCTGAAACATTATTTTAATCTTTTTCATACAAAACCTCAATAGGTAGATTGTGTTCCTCACAGTACCTCATGGCATGACTGAAGCTTTAACTTGTTATAGTAATACAGTATGTATTCTCACAGAAGTTCCTTTTTCCCTCTGCTAAGCAGGAAAACAAGTGCATATATATATATACACACACTTTTTTTTTCTTAAGCTGTTTTCATTCTTTACCTTACAACTTTGTCAGAAAGCTTCTGAATAAGTGGCAGTTTTCTGCAAAGTCTGGCTGATATTAAATCTCTTTTTCAATCCCACTTGTGTTTTCTTTCATGCTGATTCTTCACAGATACTCGCTGTGTTTCACAAATTTCTTCTTCTGTTTTGTTTTGCCTGTATGTGTGTGGTCATGGATAGATGGTGCAGTTCCCGATGATAAAATTGTACTTTCTCGCCAACACTTCTCCAATACTCAGTTTCTCTTTTGCAGCTTCTCACAGTCTCAGCATTGCAAAAGTACTTTCCCCCCTATTTTGAGTCTTTTATTCCTATTGCGGTCTGGTTTCTAATTAAGCTTTGCACGGACCTGCACTGCGTATTTCACTAAAGTGTCTCCAGTCTTTTAGGAAGGCTTTGATTATTCTTCCTCTGTTTGACTTAAGATATGTTAAACATATAGCCCTTAAACTATTTCTTTTTTCTCCTCCCTTGCCACATTTTGGGGTTTGTGTGGGTTTCTTTTTGTTTTGAACGCAATATTTTCACATTTCATTAGTATGGTCAGAGAATTGATTTTCTTTATTTTACCTGCAAGCTATCCAGCAATGCAAAACCTCTGACTTGGAGAGAAGGTGTAAAGCTGCTGAGTCTGCAGTATTTTGAAAACGTAACTTTTTTACTTCTAGTCTTTTTGTAGCACCACTTGCTTTTGTAAAGAGGCAAAATTCCTGCCTAAGAAGGAATAATGATCTAAAAATGATAAAGATATGTTAGCCTTAACCAAGAACTTAATTCTGTAAGCACTGAGTTTTATTTAATCATGTTTCGTTATTTTTTGGGTTGGGTTGGTAACATAGTGGAATATTTTTGCTGTACTTGAATGTTAAAAACCAACCATGGTGAACAAAAGTCTGTGTTAGTTGTGGGAGTAGAGGAATAGGAGGAAAGTTACACGGTCACAAATGAGAACTCAGCCTGTTTCCATACAAGCCCAATCACACAACCTAAAGCTGTTTGCAGCTTCTGTGATGTCTTGGCTACTCAACCTCATGAATTTCCAGGCAGTTTGCATTTGCTGAGCTATTCCAACCAATGAATATTTTGCAAAAGACATTTTTTTCCTCTGTCATTTATTGTTGTATTTGCAAGGTGAGGTCTTTTGGCAGGGTGGTTTTCACAAACTATAAATTCCACATTGGTCCGCGTTGAGAGCTGTTAGTTTCTGTTCTTCATGGTAAGTGACCAATATGCAATATTACATCTCTGTCCATGGAGAAAAAATATTTTCTGATAGATTAGTAGTGTATATTACTGTATAATTTCCTTTGGTGTTGTCCTTATGTGAAAGGTTTAACAACTGCAAGTCAATTAATTAATGTTAAATGAAAGTGCTTACAGGAATCACAGAAGTGCTGGTTAGATGGATGTCTAGAGGGTAGCTAGTTCAATCTCTAGTTAAAAAGCAGGATAACTGGAAACTATATCAGATTGTCTGCTTGAGTCTTGAAAACCTCTAAGGAAAAGGATTTTAAAACCCTTTGTGTTTTACCCAAAGTTTGATCAATTTGTGTAGTCTCTGAGAGAAGTTCTTGCCATGTCCAGCCTCCCAAACTGTAACTTGTGGTTTCTATCTCTTGTTTTACTATCAGGTGTATTTACTTATATGTGGGAGAGATGATGAAATGTTCTTCCCTTTCCTTCTGTCAAGTTGAATTTTGTATAGATGCTGCCTGCAGGCTTGAGCAGAGGGCGAGTGTATGGTCAGAGAGGAATACACTGGTTTAAAATTACAAATTAAAATGTTTATTGGAACGGAAAACTTTTTAGTACCACCTTATTAACGTGTGAGGTAATTCCAACAGTCAATAAATAAAAATGGAAGGTGGGCCTCAGTGAGAGCTGCTTAAAATGGAAGAATTTTCTTTAAGCTGAGAATATCATTAGAAAGACTGGATACCAAACTCAATTCAGAAATGAGGAAAATACGCTTGAACCTATCTCAGTGCAACGCAGCTTTATCTCCCTTGTGAGCAGTGCAAAACCTGTCTGCTTTTAAATTTTAATTAAAACTTAGATTAGTTATGATCATCTAATCTTTCCTTTGCACTGCAGTGTCTGATCACTATGTATAAGTATCCAAAGTTTAATCTCCTTCTGGTCCTCCTAGATTTGACAGTCTAATTAAGTGCTCAATTCTAGCACTTAGTATATAAGAAATCCCACTTCATGTTTTGGTAAGATTTTAGATAAAATTGGTCATTTACCTGTTCTGCTGAAGAAGTTCTGGATAGTGTTATTGTTTTGTCTTTACTACTGCATTAATCTGCTTTAGGAACCAACAGATATCCTTCCTGCATTATGATGAAAAAATTTGAGGGCTCAGCCAAGCTTTGGTAGTAAAGCATTACTGACATCATACTGGGTTGTCCGAAAGACATACCTCAGTATCAAAATTAGAATATAAAAATGTAAACATACAACCATTTTCTCTAAAACTAGTGGCTCTTTGTTTACAAAATCTGCTCTGTTTTTCTCCCTAGGGAATGGTGATGTAACGACATAAGCAAATATCTGTGTTATTTCTCACACATCACCTTACCCTTCTCCCTGTTGACCTGTTCTTCAGTTTTCTTGTCTAGAACTCTGCCCTTTACCTCATCCCAGGTTCCTTGTGACTAATTTTTCCCCTTTGAACTTTGGGAAGAGGTGACATTAATCTCTTATTTCTTACACTAGCAACTTATTATCCCAGAAAGCTCTAGAAAAAACCTACTGTCTCCTCTTAAAGGAGCAGATATTTTTCCTTATGTCACTTGGCTTAACGTGTACAGAGGCAGGTGATCCATGTTCAGGTAATGCCAGCCCACATTATTTCAAGTGCTCTTAGCAATTCTGACAGTAGGCTTAAATTTGCTCTACAGGAGTCCACCTCAACTCTAAAAAAAAAATACAAGTGGTTGCAAATTTGCAAAATTGTTAATCCTCCATCCCCCTTGCTCACTCTCCACCTCATCCCATCCCTAATGTCGGTGAGTGCCAGGACAGTGCTTCAAACACTCTGCCACCCTGGGCGGACTCTGCTATTGCTGAATGGCAAATGTGAGCTCTGGTTGTGTGCATGCACCATGTCACGCAGCTGCAAGTCTACAGTCTCTGTCTCCAGAGGCTCTCTTCATAAGCAGTAGAGAAACAGGCACTTTGAGGGTATGATTCATTGGTGTAATTTCAGACAAGTGTGGGATGAAGTGAATCATATCCTAGATTTCACTGCTTAGCTCTCTGTTGACTAGAGACTCCATGCCTGATTACCTCTGCTGTTTCGTTTAGTCACGTGAATTTTGTCTTTTGTGTCTTACTGAATGTAATATTTATGTTCAACCATGTTCCGGGCTCTGTGGAGAGGTGTTTAGAGGAATTAAGTTGTGCTTTAAGGAGAAGTAGCTTCTGGTACAGCTTTAATAGTCTTGTATGGACTGAACAGAACCTGAGAAACCATTTCAAACTCTGAGACAGGGTCACTGAAAACAAAAACTCACCGACTTTGCTGCAGTTTGCCCTGGCCCACACTCTTGCAACAGTTTAATTATTGTTCTCAAATCATCTGGGTATTCATCAGTTATCCATGTAGCAGCATAAACTAATCAGTGCTGAAAATCTGACCTTTGTTGAATAGCAAGTGCTCAGGCAGTTTCTTACTCTGCTGTGTTATATTGGAATAAACTTTTTTTGTGAAACTCATGCTAGAATAGATTCTGGTTTTACCTTGAACTTCAATTTGACAGGTTATGGTAAATGTTCTTGTCTGGCAACTGCTGGTATGAACTTATCTTCATTAGCAGGTAGTTTAGCTTTTAGCCTTTAGAGTAAGTAACTACTCCTCCATTTATACAGTCTGAAAATTACATTCAGGCCTTTGAAGGCAACTGCGAGGCTGATGTGGCCCCTAGTGAAAATGAGTTTGCCTCTGCTTTAGAATATTCTTGTGATCTTAATGTTTGCGCTATTTTATGCCTCATCACTTTATACTGAGTACACGATAAGCCTGTTTACATGTCTTTTATCTTCTAGTGACTCCATGTCATATAGCATTATTTTTCATTTTCATTAAAACAATGTTGCCAGATTATGCAGTAGATCGACTTGGATTTCTCAGAATATTTGTATTTTGTAGGGAAAAATAAAAGCTATTGTATTGTTATAAATTTCACAAATGCTGTGGAAACAGATCTGTTGGAATAGTCAAACTGCAATATTTTCCCTGTTACAAAAAAAGCAGGTCTGGCATGTCCTTGTTTGATATTGTTTCTTTAATTTCAAAACGCAGCACCTGTCTCTGTTTCTGTGTTAGTCACTCTTTGCTAAGGCTGCTGCAAGTGTCCATTTTTATAATAAAACCTGCAATTGTAGAGGTTTTCACCTTGCTGCTGTTTTACTGAGCAAGCTGCAGCTGAGGGGGGTGATGCTGAGAAGGAAATCACATAGATTTCTGCATATCGACATACAGGAGTATTTGGGGATGTTTCTCTTTATATTCTTTGGATTTTTCAATGTTATTAAAAAAAATAGAACAAAAAAATACAAAAAACAAAAACAAAAAAGTACAAGTCTAGAACTGTGAAATCAAAGCATTGCCTGAAGAGAACCCAAATGTACTGATTTTCTGGAGGATTTGTGCTGATACATTGAAAGACTGGATGGACTCACTTTTCCAGACTGATTTTTACAGTGATACAACTGTCTAGGGCTTAAGACATCAGAGGGTAAGAATTAAGAGCCTCTTGGTTTCCCACATGGATGGCTGAGCAATAGGCCAACAAGATCTTCTTGTGAAATGAAACTTCTTGCAGAAGTGTAACAATATTCATCCCGGGAAGCAGCATATTATTAAATCAATATGACTTTTTGTTACTATACTACCAATGACTAGTGGCATAGGCAGAGCTTGCATTAAGAACAAGGTATAAGTGTAATAGCTTTTTAAAATTTATTTTTACTGGTATTATTTTATCTGTTTTAAAAGATGTTTTTTTAACCTGATTTGTCTTTTAAGTTTTCCGTTTGCATAAATGATTTCATAAAGGTATCTACAAAATGGTCTGATTGGTTGACTTTGTGTCCTCTGAAAATATATTTAGGTGAGTTAGTGAGTTGCTTTGACAGGTAATTCTAGAAATGGAAATCAGACATGATTTCAAAACCGGGTGAAACCTTTTGTCAGTGTCAGAGCATTTATAACCTTTTATAAGAGTTTCCAAACTTCCAACATCCCCCTGTATCGATAGTGCAACTTTACTGGTGCAATGAAGAGTGAGCAGCAGGTGGAGCATGCATATTGACTTTTGCACTACAGGACATTGAATCTCAGAAAGCAGGATTTAAATAAAATACAGGAACTCTGAGAGCAGTGTCCCTAGTCCTGAGATGGGAGAAAATATCCTGAGGCTGTTATCCCTGCTAGAAATGGTAGCATAGACTTAAAATTTTCTTCCTGGTGGTGCTTGTTGTATTACTCAATACTTTGAATAATGGATCTTATATTTTCCGTGTGCTCTTTCAATTTTTGAAATATTCATCAGGTGTCTGCATCTATTTTTGAAACAGAAATTACCAATCTGGGATTGTTTCACAGATATATGGAGAATAATTAACAGTCTCCTTACCTGCTTTGCTAGGACTCCGATTAATGGATTTAAATTTGGTGTTTCTAGGTTTAGCTCTCATATTAAGCACAGTCTATTGCACAATTGATGCATACAGTGAGGTTTGTGAAATGCATACTACAGCTCCTATAAATAAGAGATTTAATGAACTTTAGATCAAATTAAAATAGATCCTTCATCTCCAGACTGCAGAATTGCTCAGTTTTCTTTCACCGAGTTAGTTAGGCAATAAAAGGTCAATCATTGCAGAGTGTCTGTATGTTTATTGCCTGTGGTGTTGGAATGAAGCTATTTTTATTAGTGGATTTGTTGTTGGAGCACATACTATGAGCTATATGTAGTCATACCATCAGAATTGGTCATATACTACACCAGTGAAGGATACATGGCTCTACGTGCCGGTAATAATTTTGGAGCTCATCGGTTTATAATTGTGAAAATTACATTTTCAACCTCAGCAGTCATTTTAATTAACCTTTGTATCTATTTTATTTGTTTACAAGTTAAAGTTGAAGGGCCATTGGTACTTTGTCTGTTTGCTTCAATTGTCCACCATTACATCCCGTGTTTCTAGTTCTGAGCTCTGTGAACTTGACCTGAGATAGGAGAATTCAAAGAGAGTCTCGAGCTGCTCGAATGACTCATTTCTGTTTTGCTTCCCTACTTATCATGGGGTGCAGAGTAGAATCCAACTTGTTTTTGTGTGCTAGGAAAGGGGGGGGTGAAAACTTTGTCAGAAGATATCTGGAAGAAGCAAAAAGCACAATCTCATCATGTAGCTGATGTTTTTGGTTACAGCTGAGCTTCGTCTGAAATAAGCTTTTCTTTTTATTACCCTGTGGCAGCAAAATACTGTTTAGAATTTTTACATTTGTTCTTGCCCTCCCCTTTAAGCCGTTAGATCTGCTAACATATTTCTGCAGACGGAAAGAACAAATCCTACAGTGATTGGTTTAGCCACCTATCAAGTCTGGATAGGCATAAAACCCCATTGCTCTGGGCTGGTAAATGATGAAATGCAGTATTAGCTCACTCAGATGACTCATCCTGCTGAACATCCTCCTCTGACAGTGATAGGTAGCAGATATTTAGGGAAAGAGCCTAAGATATGGAAAAAGTATGGAATAAGCTTTTTCCTTATATGACTTCAGACAGTGGTTTAGGGACTTAGCAATTCTTGTATATTGCTAAGCAAAAACTGTTTGTAATACATAAAAGCAACTAAAATATTAATGTTACAGCAAAGAAACCATGACCTATGATGAAATAGGAGGAAAGATGAGCAATAATTGCATAGAGCCAGTACATACAGTATTCCCTTAAAAGTTCTTTGTAAATTAGTGAGATTCAGTTGCTTGAATTTAGTCTGTGAATATTATAATTTTTTTTTTTAATAATGCCTTTCCTCAAGCAAAAAAAAAATCTTATTAATGAAGATTCAAGAAAGTGATATAGCACATTCCTGGGATAGCTGTCCTGTTTTTCATTATAACAACTTCTACAGTAGTTAATAGTTTCTTCTTTTGGCCAGGGCTTTCAAAGCTCTTTGTGAACACCCCTTGGCATCCCTCAAAGGAGACAGAGTTATTCTGAAGTAGTGCCACAGTTGGAAAAAGTTCTGCATTTCCAATGGCACACGTTGTGCTGGTACCAGAGCCCAGAGAGAGGATGCTGCTCCCCTGCCTGCACCACCAGACAACACATCATCTTTAACTTGAATTGCTGCATTACAGGGTAAATGGAATCTGGCTGTAGTATTTTATTCAAATTTTTTTTGGCCTATTAAGAGTAAAGGTCGGTTTTCTTAATAAAGGAAGCTAACTGATTTCTTGAAGGTATCTGGGGGTTCTGGTCCATGGCAAGCTGGATATGAGCCAACAGTGTCCCTGGCAGCCAAGAGGGCAACCATGTCCTGGGTCGATCCAGCACAGCATGGCCAGCAGGGCAGGGAGGGGATTGTCCTGCTCTGCGCTGGTGTGGCCTCACCTGGAGCTCTGTGTGCAGGGCTGGGCAACACAGGATAAAAAGGATATAAAGCTACTGGAGTGTGTCTAGAAGAGGGCTAGGAAGTTGGTGAGGGGTTTAGAGGAGAAGCCACATGAGTGGCTGAGTCACTTGGTTTGTTCAGCCTGGAGAAGAGGAGACAGGGGAGACCTCATGGCAGCTGCAGCTTCCTCACAAGGGGAGGAGGAGGAGCAGACACTGAGCTCTTCTCTTCAGTGACCAACGACAGAACCTGAGGGAATGGCAGGAAGATGTGCTGGGGGAGGTTTAGGTTGGACATGAGGAAAAGGTTCTTCACCCAGAGGGTGCTGGACACTGGAACAGGCTCCCCAGGGAGGTGTCACAGTCCCAAGCCTGACAGTGTTCAAGAGGAGACTGGACAACACCCTCAGACACATGGTGTGAACTGTGGAGTTGTCATGTGCAGGGACAGGAGTTGGACTCAATGATCCTTGTGTGTCCCTTCCAACACAGGACATTCTATGATTCTGTGATTCTAGGTCACTTTTGTAACTGATTAAATGCACGCTAGGGGTGTGTTTCAATAGGAGTCTTGCTTTAGATTCTCACAATAACAGGCCATTAGGCCACACTCCGCCCCTTGCTTTTCGTGATATCACAGACATCTCCACAGTATCTTCTGTTTTCTTACTTTGGCTGTATCACCACTGATTCTCATTATTAATTTTTCATACATCATGTGTTTGTGCTTTTAATGGAAAAGGAAAACATCAGCACCTTCTGGTTTGGGTAGGGAAACAGATGGACCGATTTCACTGAAATGATGACATTGTGGAAAAGTACAGGAAAGTTTAAGAGCAAAAATGAATCTGCCATGGATCCATTTCAAATCTTGTTTTGGCACCCCAAGATTAACTGTGATCCAGCTGTGGAAAGGACCCAATTATTTGCCCCTTAATCTTTTACAGACTGAGTTCCTGGGAGCTGCGTTCCATCTGCCTTGAAATCTGTGTGCTGGCTTATTTTTCAGTAAGAAATGCTGCAGCCTCTAAAGATGGACAGCTTTGGGATTCAGAGTGACTGTGCCATATGATACATCATTTGACTGTTAGACAAGCTGTTTCTATACAGACAGTATACTTAGTAGATAAGCTAATAGGTCCATTTGCCCTTTGATTTCTTACATTTCTGTTAATTAGTATCAAATTCTGGCTGCGCTGGAACACTGCTGTTGGCCCCATGTCCCATTCCTGTCTCTGGGATCAAAGTTTCATTTTTAATGTTTTATAGTGAAGTTGCCTTACTACAGGAAAAATATAAGAAGATTTTTCTTTCTGTGTAGATGTGGCATCAAGGCTGGTGCTTAGGGAGAGTTTTGTTGGAAGTCTAATGTTAGCAGAAAAGTGGTGTTATGATCCTGCCAGAAGAAGTGTGCCAGTGTACCCTAGATGCTGCCCCAAAATAATTTAGCGGGGTCTGGGCTTGCTGTGTCTTCCTTACCTATATTCTGTTTGTAATCCATTGCTATGGGGTGTTATTTTGCACAAGATGCCTTTTTAAGGCATTTTTGGGTTACGCTATCTCTCCAGAAAGCTGGCTATCTGTAGTAAGCATAAATTGTAACAGGTGCTCTTCTAAAAGTATTTCCATCAGATTTTTGCCCTATGAATTTTTGAAGCAGCAGAGCTAAGTGAAGAAGAGGACTCACTGCCTCATACTCTGCCTTAACTCTGCTAAGAGAAATGATAGAGGAGGTGACATCAAGTCACTTGTGCTGTCTGCAGCAGAACACACACATCTTGATGGAGATGTCTGAGTATTTTTTTGGTCTAAGGAGGAGTGTTAAGGGCCTCTCTCCCTTATTCCAAGAGACGTCAAAAATGTTTCAGGATCCTCTAAGAACACGTTGCCAGGCAAATAATGTGAAACTGAATTCTTGTGAATATTTTGCTTCTGTGTTCCTGTTGAAGAAACAGTTTCATCCAAATCAGGGCTGTATAAATGTAGGAATAGTTACATTTACACAGTCTGAAAATTACCTTCGGCCCATTGAAGGCAACCAAGAGGCTGATGAGGCCCCAGCAAAATGAGTTTGACACCCCTGGTCTAAATGATGCAGCATAAACATGAAATAGGGTTGGGCTTAATGTTACAATTCATGTAAAAAACCATAATTGTCAAAGGCTTAAAGGGTACAGGATCTGCTGAGTCATACTGCCAGCCTCTTTGCGGGGATTCAGGGCAGCATATTGCAGAAAAGCGGCAATAAGATAACAGCACTATTGAAGTTAGAATCCTTCCTCTGTATCTGAGATGGTTTACACCTAAGACTGAATAACAGTTGCTGAGTCCATCCATGTTTTCTTCCCTTCAACCACCCCCACCCTTGATTTTGAGACTTTCTCCCTTTTAACATATTTTTTTGGTTTGCTCTTCTATTATAATGAAATCTGAGCACCTTTTAATTTTCAGTATTTGTGTTCTCTATCTCTGACAGATAAAGAATTAATGTTATCCTAATTTTACAGATGGGACATACAAGGACTAAAGGGTCAGGTTCACAGAGATATGTAAATGTTTGTATTCCCATTGATTTCAGTGGCAAGTCTCCTACCTATATAAGATGCTTAAATATGTTTTGGGTCATGGACCTTAGTGATTAGCTGAGATTTTACAGGAAATCAGTAGTGGCACAGGGATCTGAACCCTTTAGTGTTCTTTGAGTTCATCTTTTTTGTTGTGTGCTTTCTGAGATTATGTGAAGTCTAAGCCTTCCATTCTCATGAAGCTGGTTTTAGCATAATGGGACAGAGGTCGTGAAAGCTGCTTTGATAGCTGTTTGCCTTGGGCATTATAAAACAGAATTGACTTTAAAAAGGCATTTACAAGTGACCTAGTGCTTGCTGGGAGAAGGCCACTGCTGCTGGATCAAAAACTAGAGGAGATACAGCTTCAGGACACAAGTGAAGCGTCTCTGTACTGTTGAAAGAGTCAGTATCAGAAGAATTGAAAGGGGGGGTGCTGAGGGGAAAGCACAGAGTAAGTAAAAGTGATAATTTTTGAATATTTATAACCTCTTTTATGCTGCTGCACAATAGAAAACAAAGGAGGTGGAGCCTGTGTTCATATTTAAAATCTAATTCTCCAGGTCAGAGGGTAAGATGACCTGTTTGTGCTATTTGCTTTTCAGGACAACATATGGTGTGATTGATATTGGCTCTAAAGAACGGTCCTCATACAGCTGTAATGATGGGGTTGTGAATATGATATCAGCTCCCTAGGGAAAACTTTAAGTTTAACATTGGGGGATAAAGTGAATATAGTATCAATAAAAAGATATTGCTGCTATTTTTGTTGCTTGTGCCCTGGCACTCGCTGTATTGACAATAACATGCAGGTCAAAACACCTTCCAAAATGTGATGAAGAACTATTACTCTGTTCTTTGGTTTCACCAACTGGGATTTTAAATCTGATTTTAAAATAAGTAAATGAAGTCTCTTGCTTCTATTCTGATGTAAGGGCTGCTGATACGGTAACAAAAGTGACTTGAATTAATTTTGGAGAGGAATGTAAATACCAGAAGGTAGAATAACTGGTGAATTATATTGATTGTTACAGCAAGGGTATTGTCTTCCCCAGTAATGAAACAAAATAGTTTTTTTCTGTGTTAAATATACAAAGAAAAAATAAAGGATGTTTAAAAAACAGTGGAAAAAATATAAAAAGCTGCCTGCCATCAAATATTTGGCCTCTTGAGTTCAAGAAGGTAGGACATGATGCAGGGCTACTGATTTCGATTGAGGCTGGCTTGCTCCTCACAACAGCAATTTTTTTTGGTCCTTTATCTTGGATGATAAAGTTAATTACTTATTCAGTATCTATATCTTTATAGCCCTTCTATATCTGTGATTCTTTTAAGCAAACTCTACAACATTATCACAGTGCTTAAAAGCTCTACTTATGGACTTTGTTTTGGTTACTACAATATAGAATCAGTACAGACACTTTCTGGAGAACCTACAAGTTAAGAGGTAGCAGATGGACCCTTAAAGCCCAGCAGCAAAGCATAAGGAAGCCAGGAAACAATATGGGTCAGTATATAGACAGTAATTTTGCTGTGGCAGGAGCCCTATGGAGTTGAGGAAAGGGTGATCTGTCTTTGCAGGAGCCCTGCGGAGGTGAGGAAAGGGTGATATGTCTTTGCATGAACAATTCACTCTGTCAAGACTTGAACGTACAGCTTTAGGCAAGAATATTAGACACCTCCAGTCTGATACATACAAAGGCATTTTTCCCACTTCAATTGCTTCTGTACTTCCCAAATGATTGGTGAAAGGAAATCAGTAGGTTATACTTGGGGTTTCTGGCTGTTTTTTTTCCTTCCATTAAAAATCTGGGAGAAAACCGAGAACTTATCTGGGGATTTTAATGGTGAAAATTCAATACTGCAGCCTCATTACTGTTCTGTTATGGATTCCTTTCATCCAATATCTTGATATTACCACTTACAGCAATAAAATTGTTGCAGTTTATTAACCTAAGTGTTTAATACTGTTTAGTTGGAGAAAATCAAAAGCCCATGCTAATGTCACTGTATTGACAACCCTTCATCCTTGCCTCTGAACTGCCTGTGTTTGTTACCATTCAATGGGAGGTTCTCTAAATGTTTGAGGCTGAAGCGGGAGCGGAGACATTTCTGTCAGGTCACTGCTGCTTAATTAGACAAGGTTGCTTTCAACAGTTCTGCCCAATAGTTGTACTCTTTAAATAACAGGCTTTACCAGTGACTTGTGTACATTATGACTTGTGGAACATGGTCTCCAGTCTGATTATTTCTAAAAATTCAGTATATGGATATGCAGAATGAACTTAAGTCTCATTTTCGGTTAGAATACTGGCAGTAGAGAGAAGAGTGTTGCTTTGCCTAATTCTGTAACATGTTTGCACATGTTTCTTAGAAATAAAATTTATATGTTGGCAACTAATTGGCTGAGGCTTGATTGACAGACCAAAATATTTTTAACTGCAAATCCTACATGTAATTTAAATCTAATTTCATCTGTTCCAAAGAAGCTTGACTGATTAAAAGCATTTCATTTCATTGCCATGCAATGGATGTAATCTTAGTGCCACATTTTTTTAGCTGGCTTTTTAAGGCCAGCAGTGAGAGTAAAGCCTGTAGTCCTGGAAGGAGATAGAGTTAAATAGTTGTCTGATTATAAAACTTCAGTGTGTCATCCACAAATAATAATGAAAAAATATGGAGAATGAGGCAGCTTGCTGCCTGGTCTCCTTTAAAAATACATCTTGAAACTAACTGAATAGAAGTTATCATCATCATAAGGGTGTCAAGATACCATCTATCAGAAGATCAAATGTTTGAGAGTGATGATGGGTAAGGATGCAACTCCCTCAGCTCTGGACTAACCAGCTTAGCTTTACTGCAGGTGATCTGAAGTCATTTATTGTCATATGATTTGGGCAGTATGAAAGCAGTTAAAGTTAATATCAGTTTGAGTGATGTATGCTTCGGAGGAAAAGGTAATATGATTTTTGTGATAGCTGATATACTTGGAAAAAAATGGACAAGTTTCCGATGTGTCAGCCTTTATTCCAATGTATAAAGGGCAAGCATTGAACAGGCACAGGAGCTGACCTGATGTGTCCCCTAGATGGGGACATATTATCAAGGTATTTAAGGAATTATGCTCTGCTATTTCCCATGCACTAATTGTCTTGTGGGTGAGATTCCAGCCTCTAATGTTGACAGTCTGTTGGAAGTCACATGAGGCTTTCTAGGGGAGAAAGAATGGCTCTGTGGAAGTGTCAGGTATCAGTGAGTTCCTCTCATTTATTTACCTGATATGATTTTTGTTTTCCTTAACATAGTATTGTAAGGATGGGCATTGCCTGCCCATTGCAGCTCAGTACTTCAATAGTTTTTCAACATCTTAGCCAATTTGACAGAAAGGCAAGGTCTCAAATACATTCAGTATCTACAAGCTTTATGGAAATTTGTAGCTGGGTCAAGGAGAGGCTCCCAAATGAATACTCTGACAGAGGGAGAGAACACTCGGTGGTTTGAATGTTGTGTTTGGCTGGGTAATACACAGATATTTTGAAACTAGCCACAAGATGCAGGGAGATACCTGAAAGGGAATAAACATTTTAGAAGAATAAGAGGAGTACATAATGATGAGAAATAGAGATACTGGGGAAGGAGCTGTGGTGACATAAGGAGAATGGGTTGGAACTGTAGAAGAAAGCAGCAGAGAACACTTGAAGAGAGTTGGTATTTTTGTGAACGTGGGACATGTACCTGAAGGAATAAAGGCTTCATTAGTCTTCATTCTTGCTTGAAGAGTAACTCATAAAATATGCTGTGAAATGTATCTTCATATTCTTACATTCTGAGACAGTTTACTTCCCTTCGTCGCCGGCACCTTTTTATAACATTTCCTCCTACCCCTTTCTCTCCCCCAGGCTAGGAAGAACCATTCCAATCTTTTTTCATAAAGATACTTTCTGTTTCTTTATCATTCTCATTGTCTGGTGTTGAGACTGTGCTTCCTTTGTTCTTAGATCAGCAATGCAAAACTTCTCAAAGTGTTTCAATGAGGGCATTCAAACATTTTAATGTTGTAGGACCAGGAGCAGCCTTCCTGTTCTCCTCAGTACTTTTTTATTGTCCATAGCTGCACATTGAGAAGCTTTCTATTTATTTCCCCTGTTAACAGAATTAAGTTGGTTCCCAGCAAAGTATAGATATAGACTATTTTTTTCAATGTATACAAATTTGCATTTTTCAGCAGTTAACTTTTTCTCACGTTTACGCTATTGTCAAGAAGATAATTCTTGACCGTGTTCTCTGATTTTATTTAATGTAAGGATATTTGTTAGCCTGTGAATATATTCATACTGCCTGTCACGCCTCCTTTATAGACCATTATTAAATAAGGCAAAGATCCTAAGGGACCTTACATGTAAGCAAGAACACCGTGATTTTTATCATTGTAATTGCAGGAGGTAAAGGAAATTCTGCTTACAGCAATTTTTAACTTAAATAGCAACATTTCACATAACACAAATGTTTATTGGTAGCAAGTAAAAAATGTGTTGATGGAAATGTTTAAGATAAGCAGCAAGGAGAACATGCTTGCATGTGACGAAATGTGTTGAGAATATTTTTAGTCATCCATCTCTCGAATTTGCTCTCTGAAAGTCAGTCATCACTACCTATAGTCCAAGGAAAGAGAGAGGCAGCAAGTGTGTGGGAATCATAGCTGAGTGCTGGATGATCCCCTTTCTTTCCCTTCCTTCTCCCCTTTCACCTTTTCTTCTTTTTGGGTTTGCTAAAACTGTCCTGCAGATGGAAATGTCCTGGAAGTGGATGTTGGTAGGAGTTTTCCAACCAGTATGACAGCAGCAGAGATCCTCTGTGCCAGGAGGAGTGGAGAATTTAACCCCTATTCAGATGGCTCCTTTCTTACTAAATGAAGATGTGCTGTGGGAAATAGAATGCATTTGACACTGTATTTACCATTCATTTCTACTATGAACAGAATTATTTTATAGACAGACACATTGTTCTCTCACGTGTTAATTTTTTTAAATGCATTTCACTTCTGCTGACAAGCCATTAAAATTCAACATTTAAATGTCACGCTTTGGCATGTAATTTGCTGTCATGAAAACAACTATGGATTTATTTTCTGGTGAGATTCTCGTTAAGTATTGAGCAATATGTCAAAACCAAAAAGTGTCGTAATTTCTTAAAGGGAGGGAAAAGGAGAAATCCCCAATTGGTATGGAATATTAAAAATTGCCTGCCCTGATAGGAAGAGGTTCAACAGCATTGGTTATTTTTTTACAACATGAAAAAGGCAATATAATTGTTCTGGTGAGCTGGAGTTTTGATATAATTCTGAATAGGTCAGACCAATAAAAATTCAGGAATTAATTATTGAAGCTGAGTTCAACCAATTCTCGATTGGGTGACCACCAGTGAAAAACAGAAGATGCTGCACAAAGTGATTGTTTCGTTGCTGTTCCTTTTTATCTTTCTTTCTTCTTCCCAAGTCTGTTTAAACATTAACCAATAATCCAGCATGGCTCTAAGAAGGAGTGTGCTGTTTCAGGCACGGATGCCACAGTGAAATATAGTGCCTTGATCCCCTCTGGATTTTTAAAGGTGATAGGCACCTTTTGCAAGAAGAATAATATAAATTTCAGTGAGTGACACAAACTTAATTTGGACAATTTTCTTTCCTAAATTTGTCCCACACATGTATAAAATCCATTATACTTATTTAATCGCTGTCCTTATCAGCTGTTCAGTTTTGCTTTATACTATCAGATGGGTACTGTATTCCAGCCCACATAGGGCAACATATTAATCTCAGCTGAAAAAAAAAGCTATAATTTCCAGTGATTTCATACTAAAAGTTGTTGATAACAGTAATAAAAAATATTTTATGCTTAACACTTTTTGATTTAGTAAGATTTTGAGATTCCAGCTAACAGCTTCTTTTTCACCCCTACTTTATCCATAGAAATTGCTTTATTCCTTTCATTTTCTTAATGTTAAAATATATATGAAGTGAAACCAAATACCGTATTTGTTATTGCAAGATATTTTCACTGTAAACTGTTTTCCATTATGTGCAATAGCATATTTAATAACACAGAATGTGATTACTTTCTTAGGTAAATGTTAAAATATCTTCCAGGCTTCTGTAAACTCCCTCCCTCCACTCCCCCCACAACAGTTTATCCATTTTTTCTCTTCTTTTTTGTTCTGTTTTGTTTTTACTGGAAGCTATAACAGTACGTGTAGATTCAATATGGCTCCACAACAGATTTTCCTATGAACAGTACTTTGAAAGCTTTTTTACTAACATTTTATTTCTGTCAGGTTACCCTTTCTTTCAAGCAGCCCTTTTTTAGAAATTCTGTTAAAGTGTGTGTGTCCAGTGTCAAGAGCATCAGATACAGGCAGGGATGGGGAAGCGTTCAAAATGACCTGTCATTGTGAGAGGGAAGTGGTAAAGAACATTCTGCTGCTTTGAAAGAAAAAAATCTGTGCTAAAGACTATAAGAGCTCCTGCGTGGAAAAATGGCAGCAGCGGGGGAAGCAATTCTGTAAAATTTTTAAATGCAATTGTGAATTTTGTTTTGGATATAGAATAATTTTTAGAAATGAAATTAGTACTATGGTAGTGGTTGTTACACAAAACTCCCAATCTGGGTTTTGCTTTCAAAATTCCTTCCGCACAGTTTGTTACAGAAATCAAATATTAAACAGAGAACACAACCTGTCTCGTGTAAGGGAAATGCCTACATTGTGCAGGCACATCAGCTCTCTGCTGAGATGGGGGACAGGGATTTGGCACTGAGGGCACTAACCTCAATAATGCAGGTAAAGAGGTAATTGTGTAGCCCTGCAAAGAAGCTATAATTGTTAAAGGAGTCATTGAACAATGTTTCTTCCCAAGGCCTCATTGGCATCCTGGTTGCTTTCACAACAAAACTGAGTTGCAGTTCTAGCAAAGCTCATTTTTCTGTAAGAACCAAGGCTGGTGCTGGTTGAATGGAGATATGTGAAGGGGAGAAAGTGTTGTACTCTGCTTTTAAAGAGGGAAAGAAAATATGATGGACAAACTGAGAGCTGGAAAGCATCCTGTCATCTTCTCAGTCAAAACTCAGGTTGAGTTAGGCTGAGCTGGACGGGGTGTCCTGCCTGGAGTAGCGACTGGAAAGGGCCTGGTGAGAAGCAGTGAGGGCTGTATGAAATCTCACCATCGTTGCAATAGGTAACTGGGCTGTGGGGTTTATGAGATGAATTCTGCTGTTACACTTGCTCCTGGTTGTCCTGCTCAAAGCTGATTAGGGTGCTGGTTTAAACACGGGGGGATTTGATCGAAGGACAGCCCTCAAGATGGGCCTCCATTTAGAGCCTGTCAGAGATCAAACTATGCTATTGCAAGTAGAAACAGCATAGTAAAACATTACCTAAAAGCATAAGTAATAAATAAAACCGCACAATGAAGTAAATAGCTGTCATTTAAAGTATTCCAATTTACCCTCCCTTTTTCATTGCTCCCAGTTCAGAGTTTTAATATATCCTTTTTCTTTTCTGCTGTTTATCTGGGTTTCGGAAAAGGATGAGATTAGTGCAGCAAAGAGAAAATCCAGAACCTGCTTGTGCTTGCTAGAAACTGTAAGTACTATTTCAGCAAAAACAGTGCTCAGAGCACTTTAAATCCAGTCTGTCTTCTCCTACATCTGGTCACTGATTTTCCTTCCCATTACTGCCACGGAGAAGAATACACAAGTATTTTTTTTTTAATGAGTCACCAGGTTCAGCTTTCAGCATGTTCAACCACTTTGAGTGAGTGAATCCAGGTAGAAATTGAAAAGTTAAAATAAGAAGTTAAACATTTCCAAGATATTTTTGTCTTTGTTAGACAAGTAGAGTATAGAGTATGCTTCTATGTCTTTGCATCCCAGTTAGCAGTGAACTAGATAGCTTGGATAGGATTCAATGTAACTGTGTTGACATAGTGCTCTTCCTTGGCTAATTAGCCTTACTAAGCTCTACAGTGCTTTGTTTTGTACATGTTATAGCTTTGCCAGTGCTAAGTTAAGTATCTTTTCATGTTAGTCCATTTGCTGTGTAGATATACTATTTTGGGTCAATTTTAGAATCTCGCACTTTTTTTGATGTTGAAAATTCTAAACCTTTACCCTAAACTTCCATCAGATTTTTCAGGTGTCAACTTTGTGCTTACTTTGTTTATTATATTTACTTAACTTCTACTTAATTTTAGTGATTTTGTCATAATCATAATTAGAAGTAGAGTGTATTGTGTGTTATTGCTTAAATAGATTTCTGAACAAGCCCTAAGTGTATGGACTTCCTGCTATAAACTAGTTTATGCTGTGAACGGCTTATCAAGTTTGTTATTTTTCTTCTTTCGTGAGGATATATTTTCAGTTTATTGATAGTTTACCATAGGAATCTAAGCACTTATGGTAAAATTTAGCCTGTATGCAAGGAGTCCTTAGAAGGCCAGTATCTTCAAATTTACCATAAGCATCAGTTGCCTGTTACTTCTCTCTGAGGATTTTTTTCATTTGATGTGATAGTGAGTTTACATACAAGAGCTTTATTTGCCTTTTATTTACTACCAGTTTTGTAGGCTCTAGAATGTGTGATCCACTTCCTTAAGGACTGTCCAGTTTACAAAAACCTGCCTTCCAAAATCTCTGCCTCTGCAGCTGGTTTCAGTAGAGAAGCCAGTACACCAACAGGCTGGAGACTGGGTGATGAACAGTTCAGTTCTATGTTTTTCAAATTAGTGAATCAAATGCTTTTGTATTTTGGCTGAGGTATGTTATTCTCCTCTTCTATCTCTGGTGAGCAGATAATTCAAGGTTTAGATGCCCTTTAGAACACCTCTTTTAGCCACTCCCAGCTATAAATGAAAGGCCAACATTGGGTGCTTTCCTGTAAATGCCCTTTAAATGGGAAGTGAAAGGTAAACTAGCCTTATACCACCATGCAAACAAGGAGGAATTTTACCTAGTAGATTTGGAAGGAAATAAACTGAGAGGAAAAGATAAAGTGTGGTTCTTTTTTTAATTTATTTTTTTAGAAGAGTAATGAAAAAGAAGTTTTGCCACTGCAAAGTGTTCTTCTTTCCTGATCTCCAAGGATTATGATGTTATTACTAGATAATTGATCCAAGCCTTTGCACTGTCCATAGTGGATCTGAAGTGCTCACCAGGGAGATGCTCTGATTAGAGGCACAGCCCTTTTACTTTTCACAGAATGTTCTGCATCCCAAAACGCAACCTCTTTCCTCCCATTTACATGGCATAGACGGATAGTTAGTGCTGTCTAAATGCTGCAAATGAGCTTCTTGCTACACTAACAGTTTCTAGGAGTCATAGATTATATTCCCAGGCCTAAAGCTGTTTACTGCATCCATCATCAATACCATTAAGTGGTAGTTCATCTAATCTGCCTTAAGGGACACAAGTGAATTTTGTCAAGGTACTCTCAGACAAATGATAGTACAATATATATTATTTTTCCGCAGCTATTTATAAATACATTTTAAAGGAAAAAAAAAAAAAGTACTTTGGGAAAACTGATGGGCTTCACAAGAAATAACAAATGAACATTGCATTACCTGCAAAACACCATATTCATTCAACAGTTGTGCAAGTAATCAGGCACTATCAACATGCATATCACATTCAAATTTTACGCTCGTGTGTCTAAATGCATGCGTGGTAATGTCTTTAACTGCACAAACACATGCAAAAATATAGTCTTTTACAGTCTTAAGTCAGAACTAGACATTTATTTCCTCAGCTGAGAAGTTATGGCTGATTCAGGCACCCGGAACTGAGCAAGACTTTGTTTCTGAAAGGCACAGGGTGACTCCAGCGAGAGCAAAGAATGCCAGCTCCCTTCAGAAGCAGCTCGTTGTTTTGCAGGAGGGAGCCTCAGTGCCTCAGCCTGAATTATAGAAATCTGTGTCAGGAAAAAAAGCCTCTCTTCTCCCATGGGAATGACAATAAAGTAAATAGATCTAAACAAATTCTTTGAAACATCCCCCAGACTTTTCTGCAAGATCATACATTGTTAGATTAAAGAACTGCTCAATGCCATTTTTTTTTTCCTCAAAGATTTACTAGTAAGATCAAATCCCAAACCAAATTGCTTTCAGTACAAGATGGATCATTTTCTGGCTTATTTTCTATTTTCAGACCTCAATTTTTCAGTTTTAGTACTTTTCCAAGGAGCAAAGCCTGCATATAAAAGGAAAGGTGGGATTTTGACTTTCTTTTGAAATGCCTGTTAGGGTGCTGACATTCTTTTTAAGAAAGAAAAAGAGAATAATTTTAGGACCCTGAACCTAGAAAACATTATTCCAAGAGGGACTGATATCCTGTGAAATAGGGGTAAAAGCCCAGAATATACAGTATTATGTAAGAGATATGAGTGTATTTGTCCTATTTCCTACTGATATGTATATATTTTTTAACTGAGGCAAGTTTTTGAGGGCTAAGCATGTGGGAAGGAAGGGAAGAAATCCAGAGAAATGCAAGAGTCTGATATGGATTTAAACTTCACATTCATCGTTGTTTAAAGTTGTCTTTCACAATACCTTTCCTGAAATGGATTGTGTGACTGCCGTGTTTGGGTATCCTGTGCTTTTGCATTGTGATTCACTGGAACAGCAGTTATAATTCCATTAATTTGTTTGCCTGTTTTCTTAAATTTTGAGTAATGTGGCAAAATGTGCCACTTTTTAATCTTAACTTGAAATAAATGAATTAAGGACTGTCATAATAGCAATACTGAGCCAGAGCAAATTGCAAGGCAATAGATTTAGAGTAGAACTAAACAAATATCAGAATTTCTCATCTGTGAGAAATTTGAACATTGGAAAGAGGTTGTCTTGGGGAATGTAGATTGATGTACAGAGGGAAATTTTGTTCATTGCTAAATAAATTGTATAAAACTCATTATTTTAGAATTCCCAGAGGCTTGAGAAGCACCATGGACTTGAAATCCTCAGAGTTTCAGCTCCTGTGGATTGAAGAATTGCCAGGATTGCCTGGTGCTCTGCTGGCAGCCTGGAGCTCCCAGGGCTTCTCGTGTAGCTTTTCTGCTTAGGCAAATGGGTAGGAAAGCAGGTTGCTGTGAAGTGTTTTCTGGAATGTGTTCTAAGCAGAGCCCCTCTCTCTGAGAAGTTCTAAGCTAATACAAGATTCAAATCACTTCTCCTAGTAGTCATTTTTGTCAACTCAAAGCTAACAGCAGTACGATGAAGGCTTTACTTTTCCGATTTATTATTTCTTTTCCTCATTATGTGGAGTTGTTGCATTGGGCATCTTAAAGACCTAAAGCTGAAATATTCTCCAATAGTGCTGAGGAATTACCCCAGGTATGCTATACCTCCCTGATAGAAAATCACTGCTTCAAACGAGATGGAAAGAAGAGATTGTAGATTTTTGGAGTGGGGAGAGAAAATGCTTCTATGAGGGAGCATTAACCTCGAAATTGCATTAATATTGGTTAAACTATTTTGTCTGGAAATTGAGCAAAACAGGTAATGTTCTGTGTGACTTGGGGATGTTATTAGAAAGACTGATCGTACTCTGATACAGCCAGTAATCGTTTGGTTATTGCCCTTGTGATTTTCTGGTAAATTTGGTGCAGTGCAATTAGATTTTTAGTGATCTGGGTGTGGGTCATGTCTCTGATTATTTGTATAGTCAGAGTTCCTCTTACATGACAGTATTTGACAACAAATCAGTGCCGTGAACTACTATGATTACTCTCTGCATTTGATTAGCAGGAGGAACATCTTCCTGAGACAATATTCAGATATCTACCTGAAATTTAGCATCTTATGATGATATTTTTCAACAGTAAAAAGATTTCATAATCCACATTGAAACAACACTGATTCCAAAGTTTTGTTTCAGAATCTAAGATACCTAAATTGAAAAATCACCTGTCATTATTCATTATGTAAAGTTGTCATGCAGGTACATCAATGGAAAATATGTGATTGTGAATTTATTATTGTTTTGAAAGTCAAAAGAACAAGGCTAAATCAGATTAAAACCTTCAGTTAATTTACACTGATTCTTACCCATCTTATCTATTTTCCTTTTAACATGGTTAAGATAAGGTCCATAAATTTGCAAAGAATAAGCTAAAATAATCTTACTAGACAATGAAGGAAGTGGTAGCTTCCTTTCTATCGATGGTTTAGCTGCTACAGTAAATAGGGTTAATTTTTGCATGAAGATGGGACCCCCTTGTGTTAAACATGGCTCGAACACATGATGAGATTATTCTTCCCCCATTGACTGAATACTGGTAGAAGTCATAGCAGGGATGTTCCAAAAGCCCCCAGATGCTCAGTGGTGCTATTGGACACATTACCCAGGTCACTAATACCTGTTCATCAAGCAGCAATGTCCCTCCTGTTAGTCTCTTTCTGAGATCTCAGTCAGATGTTTCATAACAGAACAGCCTGATGACAATCCTGATTTTGTACTTTCTGCAAGGTTATGTTCCCAGCTAATAATAGGATGTTCTTTTGATTCCCCGAAGGATAATTGTCATGGAGTTCATGTTGTCAAAACATATTATTAGGATTGTTGGAGGAAGAATATAAAGCTTTGAGTAATCATTAGGTGAAGTTGGCAAAGATATGTACATGGTGACACCTGTTTTAGTGCAGAGGGTGAGAGATGAAGTAGAACACTAAGACAGGACACCTGAGTGAGGTTCTCTGCTACCCATCCCTTTCTAAGGATACTGTGAATCATCTTAGCAGATAATGACCCCTGGTCTTGTAACTCCTCTCGGTTGTTGCCGTGTGCTGTTGGCAACTTCAGTGCAGTGGAAAGCCAGGCTGGATTACTGGCTTACAGAGGGAACTAACTTGGTTTGGGTCAAGAATAATAAAAACATAGGAAGACAAATCTTTGTACCTGCAAATGGTACTTGAAGAGAAACGTGATTTTGAATTTTTCAGTGCTAAGAATTAGGATTATGGTGGGTTGAATTGCTGTGAATTTACCTTTTATCTGGCTAATGTGGGTTGCTTTGTACTGTCCATGTTCAGAAGATGCTGCTGAACTTGAGGCTGGCTGGGTGTTGGATGCTTTACCTTTTTGCAATCACTCTGGAATCAATGGGCTCTTCAGTTATCACTACATAATTGAGTTTCAGTCAAACATTGGTAAATTTTACAGCTCCTTTTCTGATTATCAGTAGTTTTCTTCCATTGCCTGTTTTCTTTTTGAATGAACTTCTTTGTGGCCATTGTACCAATCAATACTGCAGAGACTTAAAAAAGGGAAGAGGAACTTAACATAATGCAAGTAATCAGAAGAGTTGTTGTATACAAAGGGGATGAAAAATAAATCTTTCTCCATAATCCATGTGATAGAATAATTCTTTGTGTTCCTCTGCTTTGATCTTACTATGAACTGGGGAGTTGGAGGTGAGAAGTCAGTGACAAGCATGCTGAGCTACCACACACTGTCCACTACCTCAGTGTGGGAAAAGAAAGCCAAAAAAGCTTTGACCTCAAGCTGCAAGATACATTTTCATACCTACCAGGTTTTTCTGTTCTGTCTTGTTGGGATCATTTCCTACTGAGGCAGATACAGCCAGAGAAAAGAACAAATGTTTTCAAATACTTTGCACTGCCTTTATTGCTGCTTCCATGCCTTGAAGTGACTGCTTGCAGGAAATTGTTCGTAAGCCGAGAAACTTTTACTAATCTTTTGCTGGCATGCAGGAGGTTCAGTTCCTCTGATCTCTCTGGTTCAAGGTAGTCAGGAAAATAATGCAAAATTATAGAACTATTCAAAGCCACAGAGGAGTGACATCTCCAGAAAAGTAACTGAAGTGAACAAGACTGTAGTCTAGATTTCATGGTTATAATTCCTCATAGTATACAGTTTAGTGTGTGCATATTAGATAGTCACATAAAGGCCATAAGAGTTACTCTGCAGGGTAAGCACTCTTTATCAAGAGAAAATCTGAGCTATTGAGAACAGAAAAGTAATTGAGAATCGGGGAAATGGAGAAACGAAACAGGATCTTAAAGTTGCAACTTTGATTTAGAGCAGAATGGCTCTTTTGAACAGAGTCACACCACGAGCAAAGAAGCAAACAGGGGCTGAGGACAGCCCTGTATTGACTGTTTATGAGAAGGAATCTGCAAGATGGGGTAAGAGGACAAAATTTCCCATGACATGGGAACTGTGATGGGCATTTTGGGCTGAAGGTGTTGGGGAAGAGAGGAGACAAAAGATTATTTATTGGGAAATGCTCACTTAACTGGGAGTTAAATGAGTGCCTTATACAGAACCGATATCCCAACCAACCGAATTAAAGGCAATCTGTACATTAAAGTAGTCAAGAATATAAACCAGGGGGGAGGGAGAGATAAGATATTTCAAACACTTCAACAATTACCCTGAAACTAGATTAGAATGGAATCCAAAGAGAGATCTTTTATCCTCTGCAGAGCAGTGTGAGTAATTCTTGTTTTCATTACAAGTTTTCATTTTTTTAATGATGTTACATTTGCATTTTTTTTCTCCTAAAAGATAAGAGTTGATTAACAGTGCTGAGAGTTTTACTTCTGCCTTCTTAACAAAGTTTGTTCTGTAAGTTTTATGGACTTGCCTCTTCAGCCACTTGTGGCTGGTTCAAAGACCCGGTGCTGTGCTCAGTGTTGAATGACGGGGAGAAGGAAAAAGTGCTGAAGGTAATTCTGTGGCCTTATGTTTGTGCCAGCTGGGTATTTACATCTTCCTTTGGGCTGTAGCTTATAGCAGCCTCAGAGCTGGCCCTGTTTGGGGGCAGGAAGCATTTCCCAAGGGACTGGGTGTCAGCTGCATGCTCTCAGGGCACAACATACACTGGTTTAGTATCTTTTTTTCCTTAATTTGTGCAATTTGAGAAATTTTGGCCGACCGAAAGGTGTCAACACAGAAGAGGGTTTGTTAGAGACTCTGAAGTAATTTTGGATGGTCCATCCAATCTGTGCTTTAATTATCCTGTTAACCTACCATCAATTTACTACCTAAACTAGGAAATAAGACGGAATCAAACAGTTTTGATCTCCACCTTGGTTCCTTTTAACCTTTATGACCAAACAAACTATTTGGAGTTCGAGAACAGACTAGCTAACCTTGCTTGCAGCATTAACAGATATATCAGCAAGTTGTAGTGACATGATGTACTTTACTGTCCATTTAGAAATCAAGTTCAAGTAAAACAAATGTTGGAAAAAGACATATGGCTTATGGGGACAGATTTACTCTCTAGTGAAAAGTAAAGTTATTAAATGAGCAGTGCCTGCCAATTGCAGAGAAATTGGCAGGGATATGTTGGCACTGTATTTTTTTTTTTTATTTATTAGTTAAAATGCCTCATGCAGAACTTTGGAATATGACCTTAAAATGCTATGCAGTGGCAAAACATACAGGGTCAACGCACAAATTATGTATTGTGTTACGAGCAGAAAGAATATAGTACTACAAAAAACCTCTCAGAAAAATCAGTAGATACAGTGACGAAAGGATATCGCCTTTATAGATTAGAAAACCCTTTTTTAAAGATTAAAACTGTGTACAAGGTAAGAGCTACTTGTCTAACCTTCTCTGAAGTCCAAGCAGAGAGCATTCCTTATTTTTTATGGTAGTTATTATATAAAGTTGTTTGATTAGCAGAGGAAAAACAACAAAACAGAAAAACCCACAATACCCAAACAAACAAACCAACCCCCAAAAACCCAACAACAACAATCCAAAATAAAACCAAAAAAACAAATCAAGTTTATTTATTTTATTAGGAACAGTTGTTCTAAAAATCCAGAGTAATTAAGTTAATTTTGGAATAGTTTTAAGAATCTTAGATTGGTAAAGAGATTCATTACATTTTCAAAGTATGATCTATTAATAGCTGCTAGTACAAAGGAATCCTGACATATATGACAGCAGGTACTTCAATTAAGAATCTGGGTAATTAAGAGTGGGATGTACATATTTATCCAAAGGGGCTCTTACCAACACCCAAAATGTTTTCAGACTAGTACACTTAAGTAATACTTGATTCTTTTGAATCTCTGAATAAAGCCAACAGAACAAAACCAAACATTATTTCCAAAAAGTAAATGGTTCTTTACATATATACTCTAAAATATTAATGGTGTAAACTTGTTTAATGTTTTTAACATAATAGTTCACTGAAACTCCCATGTCTTCCTGCAAAGCAATTTTCAAGCAGGCAGTAAATAGCAGTAAAAGCGCACAGAGGCAACTCTGCATAAGATACAGCTGGGATCCCATTCAGAAACCTTGGTAGGTTTGGATCTGCAAGGGTACAGTGTCTATTCAGTAGCACTGAATGATCCAAAGCCAGGCCTGTGGTCACCAGCTGGGGCTCTGTCCCTCTATTGGCACCAGGCTCCAGGAGCTGAGGTGACTAAGTACAGTGAGCCGAATATGGATCTCATGCTCTTAGAAAACCTTGCACTTTGTATTTTATTTCAATTTGTTGCAAATACTAAACCCCGTATTTATTTTTTCCCATAGTCATTTGACTTTATTTTAATCTCCGATAAGCTACTCCCCGGTATTTTTGTATCTTGTGAAATATTTATTTTATTTCTCATATTTTTGTGCTGAAAGTTTTCAAGGAAAAAAAAGAATTCTAGTGCTGAGCTTCTGCATAAAAATAACGTGATCGTATGGTTTGTAGCTGACTTTTAAGTGCGTTGGAAAGGGTCGCCTTTGTGTAGGGGAAGCGTCAGCTCTTTAGCAAAGGCAGAGCCTTCATTTTGACTGGAACGAAATGTATCAACATTGGAAGAAACCAAGTCCTATTTAAAGCTGAAAGGCTACTAGATGGGACAAAACCCCTGCATTTTTAAAGGGGAAGGGAAAGAAAGCCATTCATGAGAAGTATAAAATGTAATTTTGTTTTAAACCTCACTAAAATCTATATAGGTCATGAAGACAATCAGTCTTTTATTCTTTGAAATAATTCACATTACAGCCCTATGTATTACCACCCTTATCACAGAAAAGCCTTTAGATTTGTGTTGGCAGATAATTACAAATTGATTTCTGGACCCTCATTTTGACAATGGTTTTGAAAACCTCTTATTTTTTTTCCTCTTTTTAAAAGCCTCTTATGATTTCTCCTGCATCATACTGAAGAAGTACTGTCATGATGAGCTGGCCAGGTGTACTAACCATTTATAAAAAAGAGCCATAGAGTACAAGACCTCAAATATTCTGGAAATGAACTGTGAAATGCTGCAGGTAACTGCAGTGTACTTAATTTACATCTGTCTTCATCTTTCATATCATTCAAACTTGAAATAATTTTACAAATAAATGGTAATTTAACAAATGGGTAACCTAAAATTTTACAGCCTGCAGCTTGCTCCTTTCAGTAACATACTGAATCCTGGGGTTTTCTTCTGCTTTTTCTGCATTTAACACTTGTCAAAAAGTCTTCAGGAAACAGACGGCTTAACCCTTTATTGCTCATATTTACCTTCAAGGGTAAGATTCCATTGAGTGATTACCAAAGTCTTGGGCTGAAAATTTAGTTTGCAGGTTCTATAGGTAGTAACCAAGTTTAGAGTGATAATTCCCATGTTTAGGAGTCTACAGTTTAAAACTCAGCATGTTACAGCTGAAGAACACATTTAAGTGAAGTTGATGGGTAGGAAGGGAGAAGATGAGTAACAAAAATAACTAGATATCTTGGCATGGTTTTGCTGTGTGCACAATCTGCAGTCAGTCGGTGACAGCAAGCGTAGTAATCACTGCTCACCACCTGCTTAGCTGTGCTATTTTTAAAGTATAATTGAATGACAGCAGTAGTGGGGTTTTTTAATTGTTTATTATTCCAGAGAATTAAATAGTGTTATCTCAGCATTTGGGATACATCTAAAGGATTCACAGCACTAAGAATATCACAGGCACGCAGGTATGTGAAGTAGCCTGTACGACATGCAGTAAACACTGACATAGAGTAACTGGAGGCTAAATTGAAATTTTTTAGTATTTCAGGTTTTATTGATTTGGTTTTGAGTTGTTTTCCTAACTCTCAGACCTTATGTATTATTAAAATGTTTGCAGAACATCAAGTATGAAACCATTTTTCTTAGGTTTATTTTTCTTTCAGGGGAAAAATAATCTTTCAGATATGTGGGAATGGTGGCCATTAGCTTTAGCTAATAATCCCTGTGCATGCCTTTAAAGTATTTTTTTCTGCAACTCCCAGAAGGATGTAATTTGTAAACAGTATTAAGAAAAGCATATGAAGTGCCACTGTCTTCAATAATCTGTAACTCTCAAGGGAAGATACATTCGGATCATGCTTCTTGTTGAGCTTGAACCTGAATCTGAATGCTATAAATTTACTTTTATTGTTCTTCATTTTTTCCTGTGTATTTATAAGTCATTTCTTCCATTAACCATTTTGCCTTCCTTTTACATTTCAATGTTCTGTTTTTCTAGTCTCCTTTTGATAAAGAAAACATTCCACTTAAAAACAAAATAGAAAAAAATCAATTCTTTGAAGTGACCAGTGGAATACATAAAACTATATGAAATAAAAATAATAAACTCCTTAACTTTTTGTGTAATTAATATAATTCAGGAAAGCAGGATGTGTGAGCAGGTTGAGAGGCATTTTTCATTTCTCAGAGGCAGATCCTTCACTGGAATTAATTCTCAGAGATCCATTTATTTCAGTGGACATTTAACAATTCACACAGCTTGGAATCTGACTCATCTCCTCCCTTTAAAAATATCTGTCACTTTTGTTTGTCCGCCGTTCTCTCCTGTGCCAGAACATGCATATGTCTGTGTATGTTTATGTATGAATGATACTTGCTAGAAACAATCTTTATTTTTCCTAGACGAGGCAGTTTAGGATTCTTCTGGGGTATCACTGATTTGTCTCCATGAGGATGTTACTGTCCTGTTGCTGATGCGAGCTGCTGCTTTAGACACGCCAGCAAAAGGCAAGAATTTATGTCTATGTTTAAATTTGGGGAGGAAATAAGACAATTGAGGAATGATGGAAAAGGAAATTAAGAAAATATTCTTCCCTTATCCTTCAAATAAGATCAGAAAAGAAATATTGTAAGCGACTTGGCTTTTTTTTTTTAATTAAATTAATTAAAGAATACTTTTTGAAATGAACAGGATTCACGTTTTCTGAATTCAATTGCATGTGTTGTGCCATGGAGATGTATCAATAGAGGAGGGATTGTATATGCTGCCTAATTCTGCTCAAGGCTCTCAGCCAGAGGGAAGGGAGCAGGGTAGCTTGGGCTGTGCAGTGATATCCTTTTGGACCAGTTTCTACACTCTGATGATGCAAATGCAAAGATTCATTTATTCTTCGTAAAGCCAATGCTCAGACAATATTTCAGAACAAACCTTTCCTTACACAAAGGTTATTTTCTCTCTGGAGCATTCTCTTTTTTACTGAAAAGCATTGTAGACTAGAAATTCTCTGAGAGTTCATGACACCCTGAGAGCCTTCCTTTCAGAGACAAGCTGTATAATAATAATGCGGTGACAGAAAAATCGAGGAGAGGTGGCTTTCTCTGATAGAGAATTTGCCTTTAATTCTATCCTGAAGAGATTGCAATGGAGCACCAACCTTTGTTCTTACTGTAGTGCTTCACTGCTGTACCAGCCATTTGTTAAATGGGAAGTAATTGAAGTTGGAAAAGAATTGAATGAATAAAGCTTTTGGCAGGGAAGGGGAGGAGGTAAAGTATGGGTTAAAGGTTATTCCCAGCAGAAATTTCATAAAATGAGAGGTAATGTGGCTTTTGAGCTGGAATTGTTGGTGCCTCTGGAGGGGGCTTGCAGAAGAGAGGGAGGAGAGCAGGTTGGGGGGAGGGAGGCTGAACCTGTGGAAGCCCAGTAAGAACCATAAACTTGCGTAAAATATTGAACTTGGGGCATCTTATTAATTATATTAGAAATTTCACCCCGAGAAGTACAGTCTTGGCTGTCTCTGTTGGTGAACGGAGAGCAAAGGAGAAGGAACTGAGGAAGAGTCAGGAATCTGTAATACAAACACCCCTTAGAAGCTTTCCTACCCCTATGTTTTAAGATTGCTGTAAGTTGCATTTGCTGCTTCTAAAGGAATGAACAGGCTGCACTTTTCAGTGCTTTCCTGAATTCTGGGGTTCTGGTAGTTTGAAAAATAATTAGGATGATTTTTTTTCTCTATTTTGATCTTGTATGTGCTTTCAGACTTCCTCCTTCACACTGACAAAACTTTTTTCCCCTCTGACTCCTTCCCCTCCACAAAGAAAAAAAGTCTGTCGTGAAAGTTAATTTTGTGTTATTTTGGGCCTGAGGACAGGCAAAAAGGATTTATGTCCTTAATAGAGACCATGTTGAATAACATATCACCATTGTGGAAAAATTAATATGATTCCATTAGGTGTGCTTTCCCTACTGTATTACTGGTATTTGAAATTTTTTGTTCTTGTATTTTGGTCCAAATGTCTGTAAACATATGCATTCTTTATGCTGTATGGTATTATTTGGTGGCCTTCCAATGCACAGTGAATTGTGCAAGACACAAGGTCTGAGTTTTTTTTACCCCAAACAAATTGATTTTTTAAGGACTATTATTTTTGATGCACAATTGTTATTTTCATACACGGCCTTTACATTTCTACATAATGAAACCCATCATTTGATATGCCTTGGAAAAGCTTTGCATATTTTTTACTATACAAATACTGTTCCTTATCTGGATAGAAGGCTGCTTCCCACTCCCAAAATAATAATGAGACTTTAAGTAAGATTGTTTTTAGTGAAATTCCTTAGGGATTGATGTTGGCTCAATTTTCATCCACAACTTTGTCAATAAATTGAAGATGCACATATACTAGCTGTAAATAAAAAGAATTCCAGGTGACTTATAGACTATCAGAGCTACAAATAATAATCAAGTCCTACCAGAAAAGTCAGGCTGGTTGCCAATATGAGCCATCCAAACAAAATGTGTAAGGGAGTACACAGGCTGGGAGGATCCATGTTCAGTCGAGAAAGGTGTGATGGTCACATCAGCCAAGCAGCTCATTGGGGCTTTCTGTGAGGTCCAATGTGGATCTTGTCTATACAGTTTAGAATACTGACTTAGGGAGAGGGAAGTGATTTACTCTGTATTGCATTAGGCAGATACAAAACTGAACAAGATATTCCAGTATCCACATTTATTTAACTTGTGTTGGCAAATTGAAGAAGATACACAAAATGGCTGGAAAAATAATTTTGAGAGAATGCCTTATAGTGACAAACTTAGAGCTCTATTTGTTCCACTTTTCTCAGTGAAAGAGGGGCTATTTGTTTACAGTGCAAAAGGGCCTTAATGTGTCAAAAATATTGGTTACAAGAAGCTGCCATAATCTTGCATAGCAAGACAAGATTTGGCTGAAATAGGCTAGAAGCTGAATCCAGATGAATTCAAATGGGAAAGTTGCAACAAATACACAAACAACAAAAGAAGCAGCCTTCATCACAGAGTAATACTTCATGGAAAAAGAAAGTCAGGGTACTAATTTTTTCTAGCTTGAATAAGGCAGCCCTCAGCATAGTATCACTATTGCCAAGCTTGCTAAATAAATTGAGAAGAAAAGTGCAAAGGTTTATTCTGTGTTGACAGAACATCATCACCAGTAAATTTTAAGATGATATATACTCAAATTCTGAATCTCGCAGTAATTGGTCATAATACCAGACCAGCAGCTATTAGCTCTGATAAATATGGTACTTTGTTGTTTTGTACAAGCATTATTATAACAAGCAGAGTGAACAGCTTACTCTGTGCTGCTGAAACTTTGCTGTTGTCTTCAGCAGGAGGTGGCCTTTGGATTTAACCACTTGGGACTGTTTGGAAAGGCTTTTGTTGTCCAGGAAAGGTGTTTGTATGGTTGCAGTGGGGCTGGTGCTCCAGCTCGCATCCAGCACTACAGTAACAATTCCTGCAATATCTGTAAGACAATGAACCAAAGATGGCCTTAGCGCAACTTCACCAGCCGATTTAATAGGAACTTTTTCTTAACCTGTCGTATTCAGGGGTCTCTCTGTCACGTAAGAATCAGCAGGTCTGAATGTGAAGCTTTGCATGAGTTATGTGCCTGCTGGAAAATGCTCCGTGCAGGGGCTGGGGCAGCCAGTGCCTGACTTTGCTTCCTGTGGCTTCTGGGAAAGCTGAACTCAGGGGAACTGTTGTTAAAAAAAAGTTAAAAAAAAGTCATGAATCATTCACAGCTGAAATAACTTTTAGAATTGGGGCTAGCAGATAGCTATAAAAAGTGTTAATTCTGTAAGTAATGTGTTACGATTAGAAATCATCATTAATTAAACACACTCATTTACAGAATGAGGTATTTTCTTTGTGGCACATCCGGGTGTTCTCTTTACTTGTATTTTTATTTCTTGCAATTACGATTTATGACTTTCCATAAAAATGATAATTTTCAGGCATCCTAAGTTAAAAGAATGAATCAATAATTTAAAACTGAGTATTTGTTATCTTTGAGGACTGCAAAAATGAATTGCCCATTGTTGAATTTAAAATGCCAGTCTTGTGGATAAATCAGTCCCCAGGGGAGCTGTGAGCAGCACTGTCTCAAAGAGAGAAAGGGAGAGGTTGCAGGGTACAGATATTTATTTCTCTTATATTTATGGCCTGATAGTCAGAGAGGCTGAGCGTTTGAAGATTCAACTGAAGTGAATCGAGTTGAAGGTGCTTCCCAAAAATCAAATCTTCATATATATGTTTGCAGTTGACTGGAGGGAAAGAAAAGTTAAAGGAGAGAAATATGGGCAGGGAGAAGACTCAGGCATGAGAGGAGTCTGAGTTGTGTGAAGTTAAATGTGGGCTGCTCTTTGGTGTCTCAAGAGATCAGAGAGATTCCCTTTTTTTCCTGGGTGGAAAATTCTGTGCAGGTTTTGGAGAGAAACGATCTGCTGTCCTGCACCAAAGTCGTTGCTGGGGACACTGGCAGCTGGGATTCCACTCTGGTTTTAGGACTTTTACTCCTTTTGCAGAAGGTTTAGATGCTTTAGCATCCTTGCGGGGTGGCAGGCACTATATGAATGTGAAGTTCTGTGCTATTAGCAGCAGCATCACTTCAATTACTCATTTGCAGGAATGGCCCTGCCATTCTCGACTACTTTGCTGACTTGAGGAGGTGTGGTGTAAATGAAGTGCATATAGCACACAGAGCAGTCTCACTGAATTCGGTGGAAACAGGATCAGTTCCTGTGTGATTGCTGCAAATTCATTTTGTTGCAGTTGTTTTTCCTCAAACCCTTGAGCTGACCCCAAATGTTACAAATCAGATTCTTTGTTATGTTTCATGTAAAAATCAGTCATCTATCGTATAGGTGATGATGATTATGTTATAGCATGATGATGCACAAACTATTAATTTCTTGTGATGTAAGCACCCATGTGCGGACACACATATGTATTTAATTTCTGTGTTTTTTTCTCAGTTCAAGATCACATATTCAGGGTTTTTACTTTGATCTTAAAGAAAAAAGGAAAGCTGAGGCTTTTGGCAAGGGCTGCAAAGGCAGCAAAACGAATAATTGAGGGACTCGAATATGAAAACTAGCTTTGTGTCTCCACCTCTGTCTAGAAGAGGAAGTGAGAAGATTTGTATCGTGTGTGGATGCTGTCATCTCCTTTGAGAAAAGAATAAGTATTCTCCCTAAATTCTTAAAAAAAAAAAAAAAAATTACCTCAGCTTTATCTGAAAAATGTACTTTACTCCCTTTTCGAATTAGTCATTGCTGCTACGCGTGGCATCTCCTGCCATTCCGTACCGTAATTGAAACTGTAATAATTGATGCCACCTTTACATATTTATTTCCTGTAGAAATAGTTGACACAGAGTCACAGATTTGGTAGATAAAAATAGCGTTCTGGTCATGGGTTTCTCTCCTCCACTGGCTGTGATGATAAAAGTGATTTCCTGTTAAACAGGCAGCCCGGGACCGCAATCGCACGTGCATGAAGCTTCTGATTTACAGGGGTGCTTAGCACCCTGAACTCCAGTTTAATTCACTGGGAGCTTTAGCACCAATAGATTAAAGTCAAGTATGTGTTTGAACATATTTTATATACTGTGTGACAGGTTCTGATTGCTTTCATTGTTGGATAAACTCTAGCCTGCTTTATTTTTCCTTCTTCTTTCCTCCCTTACTAAGTACTTTGTGGTGTTTCTTATGCTCATATAAACTATTACAAAAGCCCACAAAATTATTCCCCTTCCTCCAAAGCTCCAACCCTTCTTATTCTATAGGTGGTTTAGCATTTTCTTTAACACAAACAATATCAAAAGGTACAGAATATTGTATGAACTGGTTCAGCACTGTTTATTAATGGTGCACCAGACTTAGCAAGATGTCACCATTTTACTGTATTGTGACCAAGCTCAGAAATTGCCTAGAGAGTCACGCCTGTTTTCAATACCATGGATCTTGAAGTCAAAGAAAATTCTTGAGACACATCAGTGTTTATGATAATTAGGTTAAACAGTGTCTTTGAGGAAATCAAGGGGGTCATATGCATGAGTGAGCTGATATACAGAAGATATCATTAACCACTGGAATATCCATGTCCAAGTACAAAAAAATACCAGGACAATGAACAAGCAGGAGCTGCACACAAGAGGTCTCATTATTACTTGATACTGTATCATATTCTCTGTGTGCGTTATACACAATAGTTATGATTAATAAAAATAATAATTAAAAAAAAAACCTTCTGAGGACTGCAAATCAAATGTTCAAAAGGTAGATAAATGTAATTCTGGCATTCCCTGCTCTGCCTTAATTCAGCATCTTTGTGCTTGTCTGTTACAGTGCGGTGTCTGATTATATGATCGCATACTATTTTTTTCCACATAATCCCTGCATCGTTTAGTGCATGAGGAGAACCTATTCTTTGGATCACCTGGGATCTGAAATAGCTCCATTTGCAAGCTGATAGTTAAAACTCCTAGCAACCCAGACATGCCTACATAACCACCAAGCTTATCTAAGGTCTTCTGTGTTGTGAAATAAATTTAACCCATTCAATCGCAATAGCTAACCATGAAGAAGAGGAGAAATCAAGTCACACATTTTTATTTAGAAGCATTGCAGTTATTTTCTGTTTTTCTACAGTTTACAAAATTACAGAATCACAGAATGTTAGTGTGTAGACATACGCAGGCACATCGCAAGAAGAGCCAGAGGCCGCAAATGCATTGGAAAAAAACAAGATTTATTTTAGATACCTCTCTACTAGGGGATCTCCATAGCCGCACCTGAGCTCCCAGATAGAGGTGACACCAGCTCCTGCGTCCCCACTGGTAAGTTCAGCCCTGCTGGAACTTCGCTGGACCTGCTGAGCTTGCCTGTATTTCAAGGCTTCAAGCAGGTGCAGCCTCCCACTCTTTCTCACAACAAAGCAGGAAACTCAAACATAGTGATAAGGTGCCTAGAGTTTCTCACAGGCCTAAGTTATCTAACACAGAGGTTCTACTCATCAAGCACACAAGGTCAGTAAAACAATTAGTGTGATGTATGTGCTTTTTCTACAGACAGGTGCAAGTCACTTGAGCGTATTTACATTTAACTAACCTCCTTGCCATATCTTCTGCTATATTCCTGTACAGTTAGGGATTGGAAGGAACCTCAAAAGATCATCCAGTCCAATCCCCCCACCGGAGCAGGAACACCTAGGTGAGGTTACACAGGAAGGTGTCCAGGCAGGTTTGAATGTCTCTGGAGAAGGAGACTCCACAACCCCCCTGGGCAGCCTGGTCCAGGCTCTGTCACCCTTACTATGAAGAACTTTCTTATCATATATAAGGGGAACCTTTTGTGTTCCAGTGTATACCCGTTGCCCCTTGTCCTATCATTGGTTGTCACCGAGAAGAGCCTGGCTCCATCCTCGTGACACTCACCCTTTACATATTTATAAACATTAATGAGGTCATCCCTCAGTCTCCTCTTTTCCAGCTCCAGAGCCCCAGCTCCCTCAGCCTTTCCTCACACAGGAGATGCTCCACTCCCTTCATCATCTTTGTTGCCCTGCGCTGGACTCTCTCCAGCAGTTCCCTGTCCTTCTGGAACTGAGGGGCCCAGAACTGGACACAATATTCCAGATGTGGTCCCACCAGGGCAGAGTAGAGGGGCAGGAGAACCACTCTCAACCTACTGACCACCCCCCTTCTAATACACCCCAGGATGCCATTGGCCTTCCTGGCCACAAGGGCACAGTGCTGGCTCATGGTCATCCTGCTGTTCACCAGGACCCCCAGGTTCCTTTCCCCTACGCTGCTCTCTAAGAGGTCATTCCCTAACTTATAATGGAACCTGGGGTTGTTCCTGCCCAGATACAAGACTCTACACTTGCCCTTGTTATATTTCATTACATTTTTCACCACCCAACTCTCCAGCCTGTCCAGGTCAGAAGTTTCCAGGTTTAAAGTCTCATTAATCTCTTAAATATTTATTGACAGCAGGGTGTAAGCATAAATGAGTAGGATGTCATCATAAATAGATTGCTGTCTACTTTGTTTTCTTTGAAAACTGCATTTTTATTCATTGTTATGAAAAAGAAGTAATTCTGTGTCAGACTTGGACTGTTGTATGGAATACAGGGGCACGACTGCCTTTTGGGGAACATGTTAAATCAAAGAGGAGTATATTCCTGAATTGAGATTTTTAATGGGAAATTTAAGTGATTTTGAAACCCCAGTTACTGTGAATGCTGGAGGGAAGGAAGGTGTTACTGTATCTACTTCTGAGCTGTATTTTGAGAGAGTGTCTGCATGAGTCGTCAAAGGTGCCTGTGTGAGACGTGACCTTTTCAGTTCATATTTATTATGTCTTCCCAAATACACACTGTAGCTGTACAGTGCCTGTCAACATTACATTTGGTGAAACTCGTTCTCTGAAAGGAAAAGTTCTCTTTTAATCCTTAAATACTCCCCTTCTGAAGCTGGTCTTGAGAAAAGAAAAAAAAAAAAAAAAACAAAAACAAAACAACCTAAAAAACCCAAAACACTGTGAAGAAAATTGTATGACAGAGAGGAAGAAATATGTTTAAACCTTCTTTCCTCCCTTTTCCAAAATCCTTCCTCATGTTATCTCATACTTCTCCTTCTGATCTATTCTTTGTTATTTCACTTTGTTCTTCTGAGGGTTTGTGTTGTAAATGAAGTGCAAGTGTCCCATCTCCAATAAAACACGGTGCATTTGTACCATGTTGTATATACACTGTGTAGTGTAACTCCTTCCCCAGAAGTGACTCAGCTGTAGCACTTACCTGTTTCTGCCCATGCTGGTCATGGAAGAAGTTATCAAAACATTTTCAGCCTTTTTGACACTTTTGATGTCTCCTAACTTGCGAAACTCTAATTGTAGCCCTTAAGCTCTTGCTGGGGTTTGCTGTTTACAGGAGGGTGAACATAGAGGGATCAGAACCATGGACAAGAAATAATACAATGTATATTAAACCTATTGAAAACCATGGAAAATATTCTGTAGTATAACCCTAGCCAACTGATCAGTATGCCACCCTATTTCAACATTATGGATGAAAAACCTTGTGACATACACTGGTTTGGTGAAGAGTTGTCTCAAAGCTGAATTAAATAGCTTTGTGCCTTCTGAATCAAATGGGGCATTACCCACTCTATCTGTAATTAAAAAAAAAAATAGACATTAAGTGTAAATACAGGATATGACAGTTTGTGAAGTGAGTATTTAGGATTGGTTTGGTTTCGATTCTAAATGGGAACATTTTGGAAACTGGCTTTTAACAAATGCTGGTCAGTAGTGTGAAAACTTATTACATTTCTCTGGATGCCTGAAAGGGATTCATATCAGACTTGTATCATGGCAGTTTCTCAAATCTTTCAGTTACATCAGACTGTCAAAATCATCCACAACAGTGCAGTTGGTCTTTATAGCAGTATGCCCTTCCTAAATCCCCACTGTGACAGCAGTTGTCCTCGGGTGGGCTGGATCTCATCTTTTCTGGAGCAACCTCATCCATCTTCCTGCTTTGTGCTGCTGCAGACAGGGTGGAACAGCTCTGAGCACAACTGGGCTCTGATCAAGGCCTTTGGGCAATCCCATAATGTTTCCAATAAATCAAAATAAACTGACCAGCTGCTCTTTCATGTCCTCTCTTGTTTGGAATAGGAGAGAGTCTTTTATGGATTGAGTGTTTTGGCAGGGAAACAAAAATAGCCTCCAGACCCCTCAGGTAGCAAGCCTGGGTGATGGGAAAGGGGCTGGCAGGGATTAAGCTTGTGGATGACTTGGGGAGTTACACGAATGCTGGGGGTAGAAGACAAGTTCTTGTTCTTATGATTGCACAGCACATCCTCTACAGTGCGGTGCCAACAAGAGGGCAAAAGCTGCCCTTTGTTTTAAGGAATCCTTTCTCCCCTCCACAACCATCACCAGAGAATGGGGAGACCAATGTACTAGTGAAGATTTTTACAACTTGCATGACTTTGATCTTTTAATTTGTCTTTTATTCATCTATGAAAAAGTGACAATTGACCATCTGAAATGTCCTTCATAGTCCTCATGGGTGTGTTGCAAATGGGATGATGGTGGAGATAAATAAGCAGCAGCATCTGTATGTGAAATGCTCTGTGAGCCTCACACCATTGTGGCTATATGGAGTGGAAATTAAACTGCTCTTATTTTCTCATGTATGAATCAGCAGATAGTACTTTTTTTTTTTTCCTTTTTTTTTTTGTCATTGAGCAACTGAAAATAAATAAGGTTGAAAGTAAACATTTCCCAAACTTCTCTTTTGTGTTCTGACTTTTTGCAAAAATTTCTGCAGGTCTAACAGCTGTATAATGTATAAATCATTATAAACAAGGCTTGAAAGGAACTTCACTGTTTATACTATAGCTTCCCTGCCCTTTAGCAGTGATGAAAACTGAAAATACCAGTGCATCTTGAATTCAAAGGAGGAAAAAAAAAAGATGAGGGATCATAAAGGGGTAACGTGGTTCAGCTCGACTCAGCGTTTGGAATATTAAGCAGATTTGACCCATGCTGAGAAGAGTCTGAAGAGCAAATTCTTCTCAGCACCATCTCTTATATCAGGACCCTGATTAACAAAGACATTTAAATAATGTCACTGCACTTCATACAATTTGAGCCTATTTTCTCTTTTGTATAGCTTGTGAATGTAATTTTTTTTTTTGCTTGCCATATTTGACCTCTGTCTCCTAATAGTGGCAGCCGATGATACTTTGAATTATTATGCTGAATATAAATGTAAGCTTCAAAACTAACAAAGCTTTTGTTCCTTTTCCTGATGAAAGCACAATTTTGCAGTTACTTTAAATATTACAGCTCTAAGTCTGCCATTGCTACTTCTACTAAGGATTTCTCAGTGAATTCATTAGACGTGTCTGTTTTCATAGCCTGGCTTGTACAAATAAGAAGCAGGGATTTGAAAGTTCAGGGTATGTCTTGCTGTGCTTAAGCTGCAGCAGTGTTACATATGCTGAACCTGTTTTTATGTTACTAGGGGAGAATAATGCAAGCTGAACTCTAAATTCCCTCATTAGAGGTTTAAATCTCTAAGGCTAAAGCTTAGCCTAAGTTTTGATATTTGTTAACAGAATCCTGTGTGCATTAATATTTTCCAGAGGGCACAAGGAATTCTGAAAGAACAATTTTAGAATGATAAAGGTAAGTAAAAGCCACATGTGTTTTCCAGGCATGTGAAAATAATTTCAAGGGTCAGTGGCTTCACAGTTGGAATTAACAACATGGTAACAGAAAGAGGAAGAGGAGAAGGTGACTGCACTTCCATTTTGTTGTGTAATGTAGAGAACAGTCATGTTCACAGAATGTCCCTAATGAAATAATGGTGTTTCTGGAAATACTGGCTTTTTCTTTTCATTACATGGGAAGGGGGGAGTTGGTTGGTTGATTTTGTTTTTTGGTGTGGTGGTCTTTTTTTTTTTTTTGGCTGGTGCCTTTTTTTCTTTTTGAATTAGATCTGTTTCTAAATGAAGAATAAATGAATGGACCTAACCTGTCAGGTTTATTTCAAGCTATATCTAGGGACTGAGGGCAAACCACACTTCCCTTGATGATAATTTCAGCTTTCATGTAGTTTCCTACCTTACTGGTTTTGGAAGAATGGAAATGAAATGACTGTTCATTTGATTGATACATCTGAAAATGGAAGTGACTTTAGTGAGAACCCATTCTTCTCTTACTGAGTATCTAAATCGGAGTTTGCCAGAGCCTTTGTGCTACATTTTGAGGTAGCCTGATCCATAGTGAGTGCCAGTTGTCCAGATGGAAATTCTAAATCAGGCAGCAGTTGAATGTGGGATTGCCTCTGCAAAAAATAACATTTTTTCAATTGTTTTGCAGATTAACAACCTGTCATATTTCATCTCTGTCATACAATCCTAAACATGTTGTGGGGAGATACAGGGAGGACAGTGAAGAATATGAGATGACTAAACATAGTCTTATGTAATAGAAAATCGTATGTCATTTAGATTTCATTGCAATCCATACCATGAACAGGTTGCATCTCTTCCCTCAAGACTTATTCTATCTCCTTAATTCATTGCATTTAGGGAACATTAAAAATTCCCCCAAATCAAGGCTATCAGATATAGTTGCATGCAATTAGAGCCACAAAGAGTGAGAAGTTGTTGCCTCCGACAGGTTTTCATTTCACCATCACATAGGCACAGAGAGTCAGTGAAAGGGCAGTTTTGCAGCATCTTGGCACCTGGCTCTCAGTGGTTTTCAAACAGGGGGCTGGAATCTTTCCTTTTATCAATTGAGATATCTTTGGGGCTGGCAAATGAAATGAAAGACTCTTTGCGTTATGTGCTTGGAAACTTTGTACAATGTGTGATGCTTTCACTAGTATTTAGTGGCTGCCATGTAATCCCCCTCTTCTGCAAAGATCCAAAGTATCCTGCTATTGTTGCATTAAAATAACCATTTAAAAAAGCATACAGGAATTAGAGAAAGAAGTGGTATTTGCTTCAGCATTTTTATAAGCTCTACAAATCACTGTGTGTAGACATCAAACCTAAATCTAAACTGTAAGAGCAGGGGGTTTATCTTTTATTTAAAATAAAACAATGCAGTACTGTAATAATCACATTTTCTAAAGTCTCATAGAGCACAATAAACCTCTTCATACCAACTACAACATACTGTCCCCAGGGATTTTACTAAACAGAATAAAATTGATGACTTAGGTTATTCATTCTACCTGTGTGTCTATCAAATATTACTATAACATAAAGAACAGGAAAAGATTAAAACTACTGTTTCTTTAATGTTTTGTTTAGGTCAGAAATAAAAAGAGAGTATCTCAGTCTTTTTTTGTCCTCTCTTTTCCTGAATCCTTGTGTGATAGAAGTGATTTTTTTGCTTGTCATCACCATCTAGGCTGTGGTTTATCTTTGCTTATGAACCATTCCCATTTTAAAGCCAGTTTTCTATTCTGAGGCAATTAGCAGCCTGGCAGCCATCAATAGATGGAGACGCCAGTAGTGGCTTTTTTTTACCTGTGATGACTTCTAGCAATGAGCATGTCTTGATTTGAATCAATGTGGGGTTTTTTTTCCATTTCACTTTATATTTTATCAATGAACATTGTGCCAAGATTTCACCTACCATTACAATGTCATTTCTTTGACAAACACTGCCAGTTATTTTCTGTTTAATTAACATGTTCAGCACCATTTGAGAGTGAAAACGAGCATAGGTTTTATTAAGAAAGGAAATGCTGGTCATAGTTGGTGAGGGAAATGCACCAAAGATAGACACGGGTCAAATTGGAAGAACCGCACTTCCAGTTTCTCCCCGAAGGAAAGATGCTCATAGGAGTGAGTGTGGGCTGCTGCATCTGTGGGTCCTTGTGGCTGGGAGGGTATAAGGTGCTGTGAGCATTTTAATACTTAAGGAGAGGGACTCCCTGTTGTTGGATCTTGTGCTGACAACATTTCTCCTCGGGAAAAGTCCCCTGACTTTGAGAAATCCACCATGAACAAAAAGAGATTTCACTGCGGCTCTGCTGTAGAAACATGTCATTGAGTTGACATGATCTTGAAGAATACTATTTGCTGTATAACTCAGAGCCCTGAGCAGACTACCCCACACTCTCTTAAACCGTGGCATTACAAAACCAGCTGGAAAATGAGAACCTTGCAGTACTTTCCTTTGGAAAAGTGTTTGTGTTGTACCATGTCAGATGTGGCAGCAAGTCTGGGCTGTGCGACTCAGCAGAGCAGCTCTGCTCTGTGGAGATGGGCATCCCACTGACACCGAGCAGATTCTTCCGCAGCATAGAATCTACTGGTGACACTCAAGAAGTTAGAGGAGATAGGAGATTATTTACTATGCTGCTCAGTTTTTGTATTTCGTTTCTCTTTGAACTTGAAGATAAAATAACAATTAAGAATTATTGTTCAGTAAATGAAGGATACAAATGTAAGAAACAGCACATTATATTGCCTGATGTTATGCTGGGATAGTTTCAAAATTAGGTATCATGACTCTATTTTTTACTATATTTTATGTTGATATTTATTTCAAAAGCTCCTTAGTGTAATACTAAAAACATATTAAAATCAACTGAGTAGTTTTGGGTAGCATATGGAAGACCACTGCAATATATTCAAATGCAGAATTCAAGCATGTGAATGGGTTTTGTAGTAGCGTATTTCACAGAGCTTACAATGAAGGTCTAGAAAAAAAACAGGCAATCTTTCCTGTTTGTATTTAGCTTTTGCATTTATAAGTTTTCCTTTCGTTCTCCTCTGTTTCTGGTACATTGCACGCGTGTTTACACCACCTGTGCTTCTGAACAGGTTTTCAGAATTTGGACTTGGATCCAAACACGTGAATTCTTCAAGGGGAAAAGCAGCATCACTTGTCATTGATTCTACCAAGCATTTAAGAAGAAGTGACATTTACCAGGGCTTGTTTTGAAGATTTATAAATGCGATCTAGAGTTGGCAAGAATAGCTGCTTCAATAAATGTTGTGCTATAGCATGTAAGCATGGGTTTTACCACCAGTGGATTCACTAGCACTTTGTCATCCAAGTAAAAATAAATATTCAATAAACAATTTATTAGGGATGTGAGTTCACTTCTGCTTCATTCCACTTGGGAAGACTTGTCACCCGTTGCCTACATAGTGTTATTAAGGACACAATGAAATGAAGACAAATTAATTGTGGAATTGTCAAAACTATGTCAGGGAAACTTTCCCTTGGCTAACAACAATACTACAAAGAATAATAGGAGTAGGGATATATTTAGGCTGTGTACATGAGGGTGTTTGGTATAGTAGCTAATGTTAACTGAATCATAATACCTGAATAGAAGCTGTTCTTTCATGGGCCCAACTTTTGTCTTGACAGAACTGGTTTACATTGCTCAAGTGGCATTTGAAGAACTTATAGCAGAAGTAAGTAGGATTTGCAACCATTAGAATCCTCATTTGGACTACTAGATTTGTGTGACATAGCATTAATGTGAATGATAACAGAAATAATAAAAAAATGATGTACTGCTTCCTGTTCCCCTTAGCTATCCAAGGCCAGGTAGTGTGGAAAAAGTGGGAAAGGGTCTGTTTTAGCTTTGTCACTACAATAGTTGAGTTCCCATTCAGGAGCATTTTCTTGCACAGACAATTGGGGTAAAACCTGTGCTGGGCAACTGTTCAGCTAAACTTCACCAGTACTGATGCAGAGAAAGGGTTATCATGGCATGTTTATCCACACAGAATAGTACTGGTTTCACACAGTATCACAGTATGTTTGGGATTGGAAGGGACCCCAAAAGATCATCTAGTCCAATCCGCCTGCTGGAGCAGGAACGCCTAGGTGAGGTCGCACAGGAACATGTCCAGGTGGGTTTTGAATGGAGTTATTTTCTTCATGGGCTAAGTTAGAAACCTTTCTTTTTCATAGCTAGCCACGGTCATTATTTAGACTTAATTTGAGAATTAACACCCCAGAACAGAACTAATGTTTTTAAGTGCTTTGGTCTGAGAGCCAAGGATGCTCTGAACACTCTGCCCACAGGTGTGAGGCATCGAGGAAGGGGGGTGTGGATGGGGCAGAACTTGACTGACACCCAGACTGATCAATGAGAGTGTTCCTCATACTTAAGGACAGTTGGGATTTTCCAGTCTTTCTCTCCCTTATTTGTTTTCTTGGCCCTTTTTGTTGGAGCCAGTGGAGTTCTGTTTGGGGCATTTAGTTTGGCCTTTTGTTGTTTTGCAGAATGTCATTTTAGGATTGTATGAATGTGGGAATAGTTACATTCATACAGTCCTAAAATTATGTTTGGCCCTTTGAAGGCAACTGTGGGGCTGATGTGGCCTGCGGTGAACATGAGTTTGACACCCCTGCTCTAGGAGATCCATGGAAAACAGGGGCCCTGCTTCTGTGTTGGGTACCACTGAGGGAATCCTGGGTGGCATGTGAAGGTCCTGAGGACAGTGCAGGGGATGCTCTGGTGGCAGCAAGGACTCCTAGTGACCGCTTGGGCAACTGGAATCTGGTGTGTTGAGACAATCATCTTTAGCCATGGCTGTAATTCAGGATCACAGAAAAATACAAAACATCACACACACATACAAAGTATATAAACATCACAGTCAATGTGACAGATTTATTTTTTTTTCTAAATACAGAAAGGATGAGGAAAGAGAAACTTAATTGGTTTTGACAGTATATCAATGTGGCATAGGAGTATCTTTGCTGTAACCTTAGAAATTTTGACCAATTTTAATGTACTTTCAAGCAAACAGGATGTTCAAAAGTTACCTTTCTGAAAAACAGAGTACATTTAGCTTTTAAAAATGTCAAAGATTCAAGGGCGTAACTTGGTACTGTATATAGCAAAATGAATCAAACCTGACTAACTGCTAAATATAATGTAAAGTACAAAAGCAACAGTCTTATTCGAATGTCAGGGCAGACTCCTTCAGTTTATATGTTTGAACCTTTGGAATTTAGTCAAGGGGTAATTGATAGAAGGAAATATCTTCTTTCAAGTGTCACATGTAAATAAAGTAAAAGCTACAACTATAAATACAGTTCATGGAATATATAGAGATAGAAGTAAATGGTGAGTAGGAATAGCAAATTAACAACAAATTGTTGAATTTGCAATGCCCTGTGTTTCCGTTTTATTTGCTGTAGTAACTAAAGCACATTAATCCCAGGTTCTAGTTTACCCCTTGCAACAAAGTGCTGAATTGTAAACTAAAATGAAAAAACAAACAAACTTTTCCTGTTTGGTAGTCCTAGTGCTGTGTGAGGTGCTATGAATAAGGAATACCAGATAACGGCCAGATTTGTAGCATGTAAATGGATGAAGCACAACATTGTTGATAGCTTATTCATTTATTGTTCTTTTCTTTAGATGATTTGTGCCTTCTGGGGCCATGATAGCAAACATTTTCTAGGTAGACTACCTTGCTGGGCTACAGATTTGGGGAACTGAACCACAAGCATTTTGGAGTAAGAAAAGGGGAATTCTTTGTGGTTTTATTCTTGTGTTAGGAACAGATAAGGACGGATGTGTAGAGCTCTTGGACACCTTAACTCTCAGATACGTTTACAGGGAAATTTGCTTATAGTTTCATTATGAAAAATCAGAAATCTGTTCAATGAAACAGAGATCTTAAATAACAGTATGCTTGTAAAAAATGTACGGTAGTCTGGCTTTTTAACTTTGTCTTTTGTTGTGAATTAGCTTAAACTGCTATTGGAGCAATCAGATTGATTGCTGCAAGTTTCACCTATCATGACGGTTATAAACAGAGGGGTAACACTTCTAATAATTAAGGCTGCATTACATTTTCCAGTGTTATTTTAATGTGCCTATTGGAGCAGTTTATAGACTAATAGAATATTCAGTGTTCCTTTCTTATCACATTAATATTTCTCTTAAAAAGAATTAATATGCAGGTTTTGTTTTCTTAACGAGGGAGAAAAATGCATGTGACCTTTAACCAGTGTGCCCTGAGGAAGTGGAAGATTAGGCACATGAATGTTCCACTGCATCAAAAGCATGTTAATAGGTAGCAGCTGATTATTTAGAAATATATCGCTGCTGCTTAAAGTTGGCAGCCACTGATCAGAAGACTTACCTTCTGTAACAATACTAAGTGAAAGAGAAATGTGAGTTATGCCGCCAATGTTTTTGAAATGCTTTAACATAATTGCTGGTTCACTTCAGCATTAGCTCTGAAGGAGGTTTGCTGCTTTGTGTGCCATTCAAAAGAGCTGATGGACAAATTTCTGGAGTGAATGTTTTTGAAAATACTTTCACTTCCTTGATATTAGTTGCCAGTCCTTAAGCAATAGAAAAACACTGCAGTTAATGAAAAAAAGCAACTACCTCCCACTTAGTTAATGACACGAATGACACGTGGCAGTAGCTCTTGGTGGACTCTTGTTTTTGTCACTGTGTTTTGTTGATGCCAACCCAGTTCTACAATATTCAAATGCCTCACAAAATGCAATACAAGTTTAACCCCTGAAATTGTATTTTGTTATACCCGTGTTGCAGATAGAGAAGTGAGTTGTGTTGCATTGCAGGTTCAAAGGCAGATTCAAAAGCTGGCAAAGGTGCTTTCAGTCCCCCCTCCTGGAGCTCGTTGCCCTGTGGCTCAGCCAGAGGGTCCAGGTGACACCTCAAACTGAGGTCTTTGCTCAGAGGACATTCTCTCTTGCTCTGATTGAGCACAGTGGGTATAGCAGGTCTGGGCAGTTAATATTAGACCCTGGTGGCATGAAGTTAGTGGAGCTATTTTGGAATATCCAGATTTTAGCTGAACATAGAATATGCAAAGGCAAAATTTCTCCTAAGAATGACAGGAATTTTATATTCACTCTGTGTATTTTATTTCAGTGTTATGTTGTTATGTCACAGAATCATAGAATCGTTTCGGTTGGAAGAGACCCTCAGGATCATCGAGTCCAACCATAACCCAACTCTAGCACTAAACGATGTCCTGAATTCCATGTCATTGTGGAATGTTTTGAGGCATTTTGTTAATGTCAGAATTTTCACTAAGTGACATTTAAACCTAGCATCTCTTGGTGGTTGTGAGCAAAAAGTGATGTAGCTTTTTGAATGAAGTGATGTGTTGTGAATGGACATCAGGTGGAACTATGCTCACAAAGACTGAAATTTTAGAGGTTTTCAGTTCATATCTGATTGTACTAGCTCTTCCAGTGTAAATGTTTTAATTTGTTGACAATCTTGCTTAAAAAGTTACTCAGAGATTCAAAAAAATCTGCCTTTTAGTAGCACTGTGATAAATTGTGGTAAAATTGAATCACAGCTTGTAGCATCTCATATTTTAAGTTTTCAGAGAGAACAGACCCAGAAAGCAATAAAGAAGCTAGAAAGAACTAGAAATCAGAGTGTGTGCAGCTGACAAAGCATCAACGTGAATCCGTGAATCAGCATTACATGAATTGTCCAAAAATGTTATTAAAACTTGCTGAAGTATTAACTCCATGAAACAAGGCAGGGAAAATGAATACCAGGTAGGAAATCATGTCAGTCAGAGCTGCTTTCACTAAATCCTTTTCATTATTGGCTAAAATAAGTCAAATAATCTCATTTTTAATCTCTGGACAGCAGCTAAATACATGCACATACAATACACTTTACCTGACATGTATATGTAATTTTTTAATTGTAATTGACTTGTAAGTCAAAGCCCTGAAATGCAAAGGCTAAAAATGCTTAAATGAAAAAACATCTGTCATACAATGTATAGTAAAGTGCCATTTCAGCCTCCATTGCAATTCTTGGAAGGTCAAAACCCAAAAAGTTTATGTGCACAAGAGAACAGGAAAAGGATGATTCAAATACTCCTCTGGCTGAAAATGCTATGTTGCCTTTCAGGATTGCACGAATTCACAGTGCGTATTTTCTGTGCACGGGGTGAATTCAAAATGAAACCCAAGGAGCGCTAATCAGCTTTTTGGGGAGCAGTGTGACCTGCAGATTGTTCGTCTTTGCTTCAGGCAAACTGACTTGGCTAATGTATTTCCCTGGGAAACTTCCAGCTTTCAGCCACCAAGATCTTTACAAGGTTCCTAAGGGAACTCTAACTCCTGCAGCTGCTGTGCTTTTATTAATAATAATAGCAACAATAACAATTACTGTTATAATTGTTGTTATTGATGTAGAAAGAGACTGTACAAATGTGTGCAATACATGGCCTCTTCCTGGAGGAATTTACATTCCAAGAGAAGTGACTTAACGTTGGAAATGGAGGATATGATTCTACACAAGTCTATATGTAAGACTTTCTGCCTAGCATTAAAAAACAAACAAACAAAACAAAGAAAACCCACAAACCTTTTTTCTGTTTTAATTTGTATTGGTCTTGATGCAGGACAGAGTACGGTGAGCAGGGCACCAAAGGCCCTTGCTAGAGAAAATGTTTCAAGTATGTCAGATTTCTCTGTGTGAGCATAGAATCATTTAGATTGGAAGAGACCCTCAGGATCAGCAAGTCCAACCATAACCTAACTCTGGCACTAAACCATGTCCCTAAGAACCTCATCTAAACACCTTTTAAACCCTGCCAGGGATGGTGACTCCACCACTTCCCTGGGCCGCCTGTTCCAATGCCTGACAACCCTTTCCTTTTCCCCTGAGCCTCCTGTTCTCAACGCTTAAAAAACAGTTCCCTCAAGATACATCATGAATATCCTGCAGAAGCCTTTGCACTGACTCATTCTCAATTTCCTTCCATACTGCCTTGTACAGTGGTCTGTTAATTGGTCTTAGAGACTTAGTTCAGAACCAAATGTGGAGAGGGATTTGCACCTGCAGCCTGTGCTGTGCTACCCGGTTTTGCACTCCTGGGTATTGACTTTGCGTGTGCAATTGAAAGCACTCCTCTGACAGCCGAAAATTGATTTTTCAGAAACAACAATGAGAGTTCAGCAGTTACATAAAATGGGGATGAGAACCACTGTGCGGAGCTGCAAGATCAGTTCTGCTTGTAGGCATTTAAAAATACATGAAGAACGGTTGATCTGAGATAATTTGCTAGAATATTTGTAACCTGTATATCCAGTTAATTTTCTACACTTATGTAAGTGCCAGGACATTTCTGACCAATTCTACCTTGTTACAGGTGATGTTTTAATTCCCAGACTGAAGGCACTTCAAAAGCCCTTTCCCAGGAACTGTATTTTTCATGACAATAAGGCTGTCATCCTACTGCTAGCATGAAATGAAATGGATAAAATAAAATGCGAAGAAAGACCTGCTGGTTTTATATGCATTGTTAACTACTATTTGGACAATATCTCCATTCTTAGCATGGTACAGTCCTGCATTACAACCAATTTCTGCATACTAAAGAGATCCTTCATTATGAGATGAATGAACAAAAGTTTAGAGTGGTGTAAGGTGACTTGGAAAGAAGTAATAAGATAGAAAAGGAAGGAGAGTGGAACAGAAAAATAAGTGATATTTTGACAGAAAATGAAAGGTTGCCACTTATTTCAAAAGGAGATTGCAGAGGATTTGTGTAGTAGAGAGAGCTGTTTCGCAGTGTAGAACTAACATCAGGCTTTTTGCGTTAGATCTGGAATATTTGCATGCACTATGATGTGATTTCAAGCAAATACAGGTGGGCTCAAAGCTCAGTGAAACAAGCAAAGCAGTCTCATCTTTATTCTAGCATCACTGTTTGAGGTGCATGTGAATATTTCTTCATGTTCGTGAAAACTCCTTGGGCTGCCAGCACTGAGGATATGTCTGTGCGTCATCCAGGGGCAGAAGGATAGAGAGGAGCAGAAGGTGCAACTTTACTCACTATAAATTGGATTTGATTGAGTTTTTATAAATATGTCATGGCCTAGATACTGCAGAGAGCCATTTGATTTAAAGATGTAACTGACCATGAGTTAAATTATGGTTGAACTTTAGATTAAAGTTGTAACTGTGCAAGAAGCCCCCTTTGCATTTCTTCCTTCCTAAAAAGCCTTTCTGTGAATGGAACCATCTACTTTCAAGGTTGAGGGTCATCAATTTATGAAAGGATTATATGACATAGTGAATAGCATGGAATTTATCTCAAGGATTTGGGAAGTCTTTTTCATGTATCCATTCTGTGCTAGTCTTTGGAAAGCAGCCTATTCTACTTAGAAGCTAGATGATATATTTTGCATTATCATATTATTCTTTTATTACTATCAGATCCAGTGGCAGAAAAATCTTATGTAACGCTTAGAAACTTTCTCTTGTATAAACCAATTATTTGTAGCTGCCTACAAGAACTGAGATGAAGGAAACATTGCATACTCAGTCCTATGAGAGCATTTTATAATCTCCTTGGCAAATGAAGCACTCATTTGGCTTTTTCAAATAATAGAAATTCTAGAAATCTGAAGAGAAAAGCTTTTCTTCCACCTTCTGGGATAGTTACTTAGAGTAAATTAAAATCAGGCTTGTAAGAAGATCATGCTGGTAATTTAATTCTATGGAGATTATCACTTTTATGTATAATAAAACAATATATGAAAATTTGAAACCATAATCCTTAGGCAGCCCTTTCATCTATTCATTTGAATGGAAACTCTTTGCCTGCGAGTGTGAGTGAATCACTGCTGAGTGCAGTGCCTGAAATTCTTGTATATTATAGAGGAGATCCTACTAGAAGCTCCAAAAGAGGGCAACAAACTCACTGTTGCAAATCTGGTACTTGTCACTGCTGCCCGGGAAGGAAACAGCAAAGCTCCTGAGGACTTCCAGGAGATGGACTGAAAAGACTGGTGATGACTGCTTTATAGCTCCAAGTAGTTTCTTCAAATACAACCCGTACCAGATTTTCTTTTTATCTAGAAGGCCATATGATGTTTGATGAGAGGAAAAAAAAAATAATTAGAGCACATTTTCATGGAAGTGTAGCTCAAAACTGTCTTTCAGATTTTGTTCTGATTTTGTAGAAACCGTCTTTAGTCACAATTTTCAGAGCAAACAAATATTCCAAACCAAAGATACAGGGGTATTAAAATGTTGTGGTGCACCAACTTATAGGAGAAGCTGGAAGTGAGCTTAACTGTCCAGAGGTGGGTTTAACCTCTATTAGGATTTTAGCTATTAGCCTGCCATTGAGAGCTGTATTGCAAAATTGTTTTCAGAAGAAGTTTTAGTTTTCTTTTATTGCAACAGGAAACATCCAGATCTTACCTTTTGGCTGCATTCTTAGGCAGAAAATAAAGCAGTTGAAAGAATGAATTTTGTTATATGCACAGTGACCTCAGCATTAAAGCTGCAATTTTGACTTAGGCAGCACTGAAATATGTGAATGTATTTCAGTGAACATGTGAGCATGTCCTTGAGTTCTGAAAATGGAGGTCTGGGATGAGAACAATTGTGGCTCCTCTGGAGAACACGGAAGGGCAGCCTGGAGAAAGGCACGTCTATATGTTGACCTGTCTGTTGTGAAAATAGGGAAGAAAGACAATCATTCCCAATTCTGCAGACATTCTGACAGCTAAAGGTAGGCATTAACAATTTGCAACACATGGCGTGGGGGATGAAAGTCTCTGAGCTCTACAACTGAGAGTTTCCTGGCTGAAATGCAGCAGCAGTTGAAGGTAGCTCAGAGAAAAACTTATTTTATCATCCGCTGTGGATGGACAAAATGGATAACATCACCAAAAACTGGGGAAAAAAATAATGTCACCACTCAAAAATAGTAACATGTTCTGGCTTCAACTCTGAATGCTTCTGAGGGTTTTTGGCCTTTATATGGAGATTTTCTTGACAAGGATTGGATTTCATTGCATAGGTTTCTGCCAATATGTAATAATTACCTGTTACATTGAATGGACTTGGTACTCAAAAATAATTTTGTTTGCCAGTATATTGATGCAGAACTAATAATGTTATTTATTTCAATTGGTACCAGAGCTGGAAGGGTCTCATGGGTTTATCCTGTCAGACTCAGGTTCCACTGGGCTTGCCCTCAGAGCCCCGCGCAGCCCCAGCCAGGCTGGTCAGGAAAATGGTCGGTGGTCCGAGCAGGAAGATTTGCATGGTGCTGAGAAATTAAGAACTTAAATTGGACTCTACTGTTTTACAGCTGAACACTTCGGCAAAGTAAAAAGGCTGTTGTTTTTCTTGCCTAGGCCTTCAGAGGGCTTAAATATTGTATGAATAATTCTAAAATAGAATAAGTTCAGATGCAGAAGTTGCAAATATTTTCAACAGTTGCTAATATAATTTACATGCATTAAAGATGTGGTCAGGTATATCTGGAAAGGCGTCGAGTTTCTCTAAGATGAAAAGCAGAATCAAAACCACATGAAAGAATGCCATTGTGTAGATAAACGAGCGGCTGAAAGAAGAAAGCATATATTTTAATTTTTGTTATTTTTCAATAATTCTGTGTAATTGGTGTAGCATCACAACCAATTAAGCAGCTTAAAAGTGAAATTGTATGATAAATGTGAAAAAAACCTTGGCTTTACTTTTGGAGACAGAAGCTAATATCTCCACCAATGTGAATCTATGAAAACTGTTTTCTTCACTATTTATGCTTCTTGCTTTTGATTTTATTTCAATTAATAAAATAATTCTTAGACATGTACTCTCTGTTGAGTTCAACACTACTGAGTGCTGAACATAATGGAGACATAGACAATAATAATTTCATTATTATTTTTGTAGTTGTGGGTAATAATAGTAATTAATTGTGCTGTGGAAGGAAAAGATGTGGGGAGATACCTGATGATAATAAGGAAAGACCAGGTCATATCTGGAGCAACTCCATTGGTTTTGATGTGCAGATTGGGTTTACTAAAGGTATTAATGTCTTCCCTGTGTCTAGACTGGCATTCCCTTTTCACAGACATTTAGATTACGGAGTTTCAAGTTTAAAAAAAAAAAATAATAAACTTTAGACTCTGATACCAATGAAAAGTGCTACTCTTTTGGGGGAAAATTTGTACCAATGGCTTTTTCTTGGGTACTCATAATCAACAGTGCTGTTCAGCTGCTGCTGTTGTTGTTGTCATTGTATTTGCATCACTCCGGTGTCTACCAGACCCCTTCTCTCTTGGCATTGTCCGTCTGTGGGAATTCACGGTTGGGAGACACAGGTGGTCCTACTGGGGGGATGATTAATCGAGGGTTGGGCATACCCCTGTACCGTTCCCCATTAGTGACATGGAAGTAATGTGCATACAAGAGCCCGGCTGTGATCCTGCTCAGCCAGGGGAGAGAAATTGTTATAATTGGGTGGCGAGGCAGGAGCTGGCGCTACGTGTGACGGCGGAGACAAAGGGAACAGGAAATCGCCATACGGCGTCATATGCTTCTTCTCAACCTTAATTTTGATGGCAGCTGTCAGTGTAGCATTATGGTTCTTGAATGTGCTGTTTTATTGAGCTCAGTGTGTGGGAGAGATTTTTTTTGAAACTGAAACAATGCTGGAAAATGATTGACATGAGGTTAGCTTTAGACATGTTGCCATTCCTGAGATAGCTGAATAAAAACCAGCAGTATTAACTTACTGACAAGGGGATTTGAGAATTAATTAAAATTTGCATTTTTCATCCATAATTTGTTCTAACTCATATTTGAGTTAGAAGTGCTAGGGGATAAAGGGCATATTCCTTTAATTCTAGTTTCTTAAGCTCTATAACAAGTATTCTAGTTTCCTCTTATCTATTTGCTCTTCTTTAACACCACATTTGTGTTCTTTTACGATATTAAGACTGGTATACTTGTTACTGGTTTGAAATACATTATGAGAAAATGTTAAAATAGTGCTGCAGGAGGAAGAAAATATACTAAAGTTAACTAAAGATACATGGTTATCATGACCAGCGAGAACTGGGATTGCAATGGTTTCATATGTTCTTTTACCAAACCCATTTTTTTTGTGGAGGCATGAAAACATAGGTAACTATTGTCTCTCTGTCTGCAGCTGTATATATTGCTCAGGGTTGAGAGACATGAATTTCCTGTCTGTATACAGGTACCAAAGATTAACTCCTCTTGCTTTAATTTGAACAAAACTCTTCAGAGTAATCCTGTGGTTTTTTTCTTCAAAGTTTGTTATTTATTGTGTATTGTTTAGCCTTTATTAGGGCTAGTATTGACTTGGACTTACAAAGTGAAACTGTGTTTGTTTTGAACACGTCATTCATAAATTAGTAGTTTTATAGCTCTACTAATGATTTTAATATATAGGTGTTTTAGCTGAACTTATTTTGTTGCACCTTCTTCTATACTTGAATGTTATCTCTGTTTCTTCTCCTGCATGAATTTATAAAACAAACAGAAATGTGTAGTGCTAGGCAACAGAGAACTCAAATATACATATATATATATATAAACTTTCATGTAAAAATCATTTTAATAACACTACATCAAAATAATAGTAGGTGCATGGTGACTCATTTATGTGTATTCACATAAGAACATGCTCTGTGCAGCCTTAGATTGAGATTTGTGAAATTATTTGAATCCTTCTACTTACATGGCACATTTGAAAAGGTGAGATTTGCATTTGAAAAGGATTAATCAGAACTAAAAATAGATTAGATAGAGAGATTTTTTCCCCCTCCCAAGGGTCTGCAGTCATTTACTGTAGCCGTTAACATCTAGCATGATTTCAGGTGAAGTGTTTCCTTAATAAACTTGAGGAACATCTTTATTTAAGAAAGGAGAAAGAAGGAGCAAAAGCAGAGTGTCACAGAGATATCAGATAACTTTTTTGTTTGTTGAAGTCTTAATGAATACTTACATTAGTTCTTTATTGTTTATTATTATTCTCTAGATAAGTGAAAAAAATTAAGTTTGGGATGCAGTCCACCTAAATCTTGCATAAATAGCGACTTTATTTCCTAAAACGTGTCTAAGTCCCAGAAAACAGCACAGTATGAACACTTCCTAGGCCTGTTTAATCTTGTACCCAACTTAAGTATCTCCTCCTTAGGCTGAAAATTTGATATATGTGAAAGTAATTTTTACTTCTGCACACTCATAACTGTCTGCTTTAGCAGAATGGAGATATCTTGTATTTAGACTCCTTTTAAAATTCTGGGCTTAAGTAAACAGTGAACTCTAACTGAATGTAGTAGAAAAATTTAAAGAATACAGATCTTTTTTTAATAGCTCACTGGATAAACCACTCATCCAATGAGTGAGGTAGCCAAGTTCTGGGTTCTGCTGAGGCTAATGATGCTTTAGCTGCATTCTAAGAGTTTGCACTGACTCTTTTTGTGAGAACAAATCTGAGCCTGACTGCAAATGGTGATGGAGTTTATCTTGTCTGCATGAATCACAGAATCACAGAATGTTAGGGATTGGAAGGGGCCTCAAAAGATCATCCAGTCCAATCACCCTGCCGGAGCAGGAACACCCAGATGAGGTTACACAGGAAGGTGTCCAGGCAGGTTTTGAATGTCTCCAGAGAAGGAGACTCCACAACCCCCCTGGGCAGCCTGGTCCAGTGTCTGTTACCCTCACTGAGAAGAAGTTTCTTCTCAAATTTAAGTGGAACCTCTTGTGTTCCAGTTTGAACTCATTATCCCTTGTCCTACCATTGGTTGTCACAGAGAAGAGCCTGGCTCCATCCTCGTGGCATTCACCCTTTATATAACTGTAAACATTAATAAGGTCACCCCTCAGTCTCCTCCAAGCTAAAGAGCCCAAGCTTCCTCAGCCTTTCCTCACACAGGAGATGCTCCACTCCCTTCATCATCTTTGTTGCCCTGCACTGGACTCTCTCCAGCAGTTCCCTGTCCTGCTGGAACTGAGGGGCCCAGAACTGGACACAATATTCCAGGTGTGGTCTCACCAGGGCAGAGTAGAGGGGCAGGAGAACCTCTCTTGACCTACTAACCACCCCCTTTCTAATACACCCCAGGTACCATTGCCCTTCCTGGCCACAAGAACAGAGTGCTGGCTCATGGTCATCCCTAGGTCCCTTTCCTCTACGCTGCTCTCTAATAGGTAATTCCCCAATTTATACTGGAACCTGGGGTTGTTCTTGCCCAGATACAAACTCTGCACTTTCCCTTGTTATATTTCATTACATTTTTCCCTGCCCAACTCTCCAGCCTGTCCAGGTCTCTGGATGGCAGCACAGCCTCTGGCGTGTCAGCCACTCCTCCCAGCTTGGTGTCATCAGCAAACTTGCAGATAGTACACTCTATTCCCTCAGTCCCATGAAATAGGGACTGAACCAGAAATCCCCCTTCTGAGGCTGATTCTGTTAACCAGATACATCCCCTTCCATCTGGTGCTAGGGAGGACTTATCTTAAGGTGGTTTCTTACACGAAGATGTTAGCAGGATAACTATCTGGAATTTTTATCAATAGTTATTTGAGGGTTTTGTGGTGTTTTACTGTGCATGGTCTAAAAGCAGATATTCTCTTCAATTATGTGATATTTGGTTATTAGATAATTACAGATAATTGCATGGGCAAGTGCTATGAACTAAAGTGTTGCCGTAACATCTAAAATCTACAAACCGGGTAACAATTATATTTGGAGTTATATCATTATTTCAAGTATAATTACCATGAGATTGGCAGTGCGTGTAATTAATGAGTAATCACTGGAATTTGCCTTCATTGTTACACTTCCCCCTTGTTGTAAAGTTCTTTGTTACAATATTTAAGTATAAAGATAACATAAATTGCCCTCCACATGTGTTATACTAAAACTCGAAATACTTATTCCCACTATGGTAGCAGCTCCTTAATGTTCTAAAAGTGTAGTTTCATGGAGAAAACAAAGGAGGGACAATGTGCTGTGAATGGGGAAGAAGTGAAGCAACATTTCAACAGATACCAGCTAGTGAGAACTTTTCCACAGCTGTCCAAAATAACCCTTTTCTATCTATTAAAGCTAGTTTGTAGCTAGCTAAAATTCTGCTAAGAATAAAGTCTTTCAAAATCTTATTACATCATCTAGTGTCTTTCTTCCATGGTAAGGAAGGTTTGATTAACAAAATTTCATACAGGAGAGAAGAATCTGTAGTTTGTTCTTGGTTTCCAATTGAAAAAAGCTTTTTTGTTTGGTTGGTTTTAGTATTGCTTATATAAGACATATTTTGCCAAACTTTCAAGTTATTAAATAGTGGTTGTGCTTTTTGTTCGTTTGTTTCATTATTTATCAGGTTTTACCTGGCGAGATGATTATACACAGCATATTATTGGTCAGGAACTCTCAACCATCCACAAAATCCAAACCAGGCGCCCTGAAATATTTGCATCTGAAGGATCTGACACAGGCAGGTAAGTCTTCAATAGTTTTTTTGCCTGGTAGTTTTTTGGGAGGGTTTGCAAATGGACCAATAGACCACTGTCTATATGATAAAAGGAAACCACTTGTATGACAGCACTAAAAACATCAGTAGAAAAAGAGTCGACAGGTGAATGAAAACCCTGTTCTTCTGACTATCATCAGGTTAATAAAATATGCCTTCTGTTGCAAATTTAGTTGTCAGAATTCAAAACATCTTTTATCCAGATTACGCGGTGTCTAGTCTCAGATCAGCCAGCTATACTTTGACTGGCTTAAAAAGGCAGACTTAAACAGTAGCTCATCCACAGGAGACATTTTATTCTGGAATAAGCCAATAAAAAGTAGTATTGAATGACACGCTGAGCAACTAATTATATTTTCAGACTCGTGTTCTTCCAAAACAAAGCTGTAACTGATTCAAAGTCCGTAGATTCTCAGCTTTAGTTGCAAAATTTGTCCAAGAAGGAGAGATTCATGCATGTTCCCAATGTTGGGATATTTCTGTCTATTCTTTGCATTATAGAAGCCATTTTCCTCCTGACTTGAAGGATATTGAGGGGTGACAGTGGTTATTGTTGGCAAGAGACACAATATCTATAATTCTGTAGAGTGATATCATCTTGGTACACAGATACACATGCGAACACACTCTTTTATGTGGTCTGTTCTGTCCTACAGGCTTTTAAATGCAACCCAAACACACAAAGCCCAGCAGGACATTTTGAAATGCATAAAATTTTAGGAACATTAAAAATGGTAAATTTTGCTTTCCCCTACAATGATTTTAAGAAATGCAATATGAAAAATAGTGAAATTTATAGTCCTTTTTGTCAGAAACTTTTCTTCATAGTGGGAAACAGCTTGAGCTTCTAGCATTGAGGGGGAAGACATTGGACTTGAAATCTTCATATACTGCACTATATGGTTTGCATTTACTGCAAAACCATTTCTTTTCTAGATTGCTCTTTTATAGAAATAAAAATGCTGTGTATTTGATACTGCCCAGTGACTTCAGCTGTGTTTACCTCAGTTTGTTTTTATTTAATTCATAGAATTTGACCCTGTATTTCAAGTATTTACTGATTCAAAAATATTCCTTACAATCAGAGGACAATACATTTTAGGAGTGCAGTGAAGTAGCAACTTAACTTCTGAAGATGATGCTGATCTATAGATTATCAACAAAGTGATAACAACATGTGGTTGTTTTCACTGCTTAGGTATGCAAAATACCATTACTGTATGGATTGCTCTCTGTACATGGTATCAGAAACCATTTTGAACATCATCTGGGGGATTTTTGTTTTAGAATGAATGTTTCTAAAACTTTTATTCAAGAGAGTAAGACAAAATAGGCCAGATTTTCATGAGTCTAAACTATATTCTGCAGTGTTCAATGTTCATAGTTACATAAAAATAAAATATGCAAGAAGATATAAAAAATAATTTAGTTTTTAGACTGAGAACAGATGATCATTTTTAGGTGTTCCTGTTGTGATCAGGTTTGAGCTGGTTTGCATTTTTAACTAGGACTATACATTTAAAAACCCCCCATTTTGTCTGTTGACACCTTAAGAAAATCAGAATTTCAAATGCGTTCCACTTATAGCACTTCCTATTGTGGATAGATTTTCTGAAGTTACCAAGCTGTGCTTCTGAAAGCATTATCTTATGTGCCAACAGTTTAAAGCATTAATTGATTTTTCTGGTTGTCCATTTGCAATATATTCTGTAGGTCAGAGAACAGTAGGAACTTTTTCTCTGGCGTCTTGCAGATTCTGATAAAGTTTGCTATATGCTCAGCGTGCTCCATGCGCTTGCTAAAATCTTATCAGATAATATTAGATAATTAAAAAAGCAACTTAGTGTGGGTATCTAATTATCAAAGAAACATTAAGGCAGGAAGACCTTTTATTAAGGGTAACGTGTGTAATAAGACAATATGAAGTCATACTAATGAGTCATTAATCCCCACAGAGCTAGTGAGAGCAAGAAAATAGACTCAGACACTTGAAAGGTAAATTGACTTAGGCTAAATTAGTGTGTATGAAGTCTGATTGAACAGAAGACACGGATTTCATCTTAAAAAAAATGCTGAAACGGGGAGCTTGATTTCAAGATGAAAGTTCTTTCTTTGCTGGCTAACTGGAGTGTACGTGGTATTTCCTGGGCCCTTATTAAATTTCAAAAAAATCCACTCTTAAAAGAGGATCCAAGATAAAGGAAAAAAGTCCATTCTGCACACAGGGAATAAATGTCAGTTGTGTTCATCGGTGCAATTAGGCAAAACCAGAAACGTTTCCAGCAAACTTCAATGTACAAAATGGGGTATAGCATTATTTCTATAACAAAACCATCACTAAGTCAGTAATAAGATTCTCACAGCATTTAAAAGGGAGAAACTTTATTCTAAGAAGTGTCATATCTGTTAATTGAGAACATTCTAGAAAAGTATAATATATGAGGTGCAGTGATTTAGCTATTTCCCCACAAAAGCTTCTAAAGCGCTGTTTTTTGTAGAAAATATATCATTATTTCTGTGGATAAGTAATGATATACTTTATTGTCTTTACATCCTGAAATTGTATGTAAAGTGCTATTTCAGAATAAGTTAAAACTGGAAATAGTTACAAAAAAGTGCACAAGAACACAGCTGAAAGTCATGTCTCCTACTCACCAGGTGCTTCTATATATTTCTTTAATCCATTTTCCAATATCACTTTGTCAAATTTAAAAGAAATATTTTAATTCAGTTGCAGTAATAGCTCATTTAATGTATTGCACTTTCTGTGTTAACAAGGTGAACAGCAGTGATATACTGGTGAACTACAAAAATATTAAGTCTTTCAGATGTACTTGTAGGATTTTATTAAAGTTGTCATCAAGCGAAGTGTAATACTTTGATATCATTTTACATTTTAATTGTTCAAAAGTTTATATCATAAAATATTACATGTAGTGTGGAATTCGAGTGTAATTACTGTTTCCATAAGAAAAATGAGGAATCTTAGACCCCAGATTTTGCTTCTGCCACCAGTGTGAGTGATTATATACTGTAAATAATGGCGTAAAAAGCTAACCTAAATACTGTCTTTTATCTGTTCGGTTCCCATTAGTTCCAGTGTAAATCCTCCGGGCAGAATTTGGTCTGGTATTTCTGTTTTTCCTTTCTTTTCAAAGTCAGCGAAGAAAGGAGAAGATGGGTGTTAGAATTAATTGATGAATGAAAGATGAGTGTTTGAAGTGGGATACCTTCTATGATGAGAGCTTCTTTGGATTAGTTCTTGTCTATTGGAGCAGAGAGCATCCTGCTCAGCTCTCTCTCAAACTACAGAACAGTTTTAGTCTGGATTTAAGTTGAAAAGGAGATGGATGGTGTTCCCTGCATATCCACCATAAGGCAGAATTTAAAGCTCTGGAATAAGAGAAAAATATGAACAACATAAGAAGGGAGCAAGAATTATGATGGATTATATCAAGATTACTGAAGTGCTCTGTGTAATAAACCTTTGTTTTCTGAGAATTTGTGTACCTGATGGGAAGCTGATAGTTTTACACTAGGGAGAGGCTGAGGGTTTTTCTGGTACTTCAAAGTGAGGAACCTTGTGAGCACGATTGGTTGCAATGCCACCACAGCAAATCAGATTATTAATTACATTTATTGGCATTAAATTAGTCAGAACGTGCATTTGATGCAACTGTGAGCATAGATGGAAGTCTGTGACTTTGTGCACAAAGTAATGTAATTAAACCCAAGATTTTGGAAATGAAATAATGGTAGTCTCTCAAGCTGTGCCCCCCCCAAAAAGCATCTTGACATGGGCTGGTAGAATAAAATTTTGCTGACAGTGGCACAGAGATGTTGAAAGCCAAATGAAACCTCATCTTTCTAATCTGGAAAAGCTCTTCCACCTGGAATTATTGTTCACCGAAGAAGTGTGTGGGCATGTGGGTAGGAAATGGTGATGCCAAAAAGGTGATTTCCTTCAAAACCATGTGTCACTCACAAAGAAGGAAGCAAACTGGGAACCCTTTCTCTGCTTTCTTATATGAGGAATGACATAGTTACTTGTGTTGACTTTTAAATTGTTGTCATAATTGACAAGTTGTTGAGATAGATGAGGAGAGCTGATAATATTTCAGATTCATTGCACACAGCGGTCTGTATCCCCTATAAACACTTCTGCACTGCTGATGTTTAATCACATTTTTAGCTTTTCTTTGCAAATGTCACCAGGATCTGTCTAAAACGGTCAGGATACACCACTGTTATGTGAATCCCAGGCACATGAGAAGATCAGAAGAGACACGTTTTCCATCTCATTATTCCCTTTTTAAGCCTTTTGCTGGAACTGAGTTGCTCAGTTATTTCTGCACACCCGGTAGTCTCACTGCATTCCGTAAATTGGTGCAGGGCCAAATTGATGTTGAATCTCATCATAATCATCATCCAGTAACTTTAAAAAAATCTTAGAACTATCTCAAATTTCTTTGGGGTGCAATTTAATCATGCATATTTTCCTTTTACAAGCATTTTCTTTTCTTCCGAATATGGCTTTGCCTTGATGTGGGCATTTTATTTGATTTACAGTTGGATCATTAACTTTGATTCATGCAATAAATTGTTAATAGTACAAGATTTTTTGGCTGCTTTTGCTGAGACATTGAATTTTCTCTACTTTTGTGGTTGCTAAGCTTTTGCGTGACTTTTTTGTTAGGTACGGAACTAACTTCATTGGCCTGCAGTATGAAACGATGCCTTTTTAGTTGGAAACTTTGTATGTTGTGCGGGCTTATAACTTTCTTTTTTGCTTTTGCGGTGCAGGACTTTGGGACAGAACGCAGAGAAAGAAAGAAATTACGACCTGGAAAATGATGTGAACTTGGCCAAGTCTCTTCAGCAATATCTTAAATATCTTGGAATTCTTTCCCAGCCTGCAGCTACAGGTTTGCATCCAAGGAAGATGAATGACAAAGCTTCTGTTAAGGTAGTAATTTTAATGTGGTTCCTGCATTCTGTGATTTTTGTCATCATTCTTCTTTGAATTCTCTTTGTTTTTCAGTTTTCCCTTCTTTCCTGAGACCAGACCTTGTTTCTTGCTACCTCTTCCGACTAATTTTCATAACTGAACTAGCCAAGTTCTCTTCAAATGAGTAGGGTCAGGTTCAGCATTGTAGACAATAGAGCTCTGCTAATCCACAGCATTTTACCTTAATTAGGGACATGTTGTATGTGAGGGAGAAGGAAGAGGGGGATACAGGTTGTAACATCTTCACTGGCTGATCTGGAATCCTTCATGCAGCATTTGAACTGGTGCTCTCCAAAAAGCCGACTGAACTACCCTGTGAAATCTTGCTGGTGTTTATGGTGCTTAGAGTATAATTAATATGATATTCGAGCAGATTTTGACAAATCTGATTAATTGTACCTCAACATTTCCTACTTCTTATTATCATAAAAGAAGACTACAGAGATCAATTAAGGTTCAAATGTATACATTATAAATATACATATAGCTAGGAAGATAAATTTAACTATAAAATCCTGAGTATTTACTATGTCAAAAAAAAACCCAAAAACAAACACCACACACACAAATGCGTGTTTGAGAAGTAAACCATTTTTTATTTCTTTCCTAGAGAAAACCTCTCTTTTTCTAAGATGGAGCTTGATAAACTTATAATAATGTTTGGATGGTGGTGTTGCATATGGCAGGGTCTTATAGCCCTAAATATTTTGCTCAAAAAATATGTTTATCCAAAGCAATCTATTTATTTTAAAGAAATAGGCTGCTATTATAGGGAAACTTTCAAAAAATTGGCATGTACTATTTGCATGAATACAGTGTAAATGCAACAATGTTAGCTAAAAGATATAATGATGTGTTACAAAAAAAAAATCAGGCAAATATAATGCCAAAGCCACATTGCTAGTTTTTTCCAGGAGCTATAAGAAGCGAGAGACACAGCACTGCTACAGTATATCTGCAATGGCAACTCCCAACAGCCTTACCAGTTGTATCAACTACTTAGTTAGTCATGGTATAACTGGAATGTTGTTATTCTTGTCAGCAGCTCCAAATTTCCAGCTTCACTGATTGACATGTATAGCACATGATTTATGACGTATGTCATTAGGTGGTCATCTGGGGGAAGAGAAGCTTGCAGGCAGCAGCAAGGTGGCTTTAGGGATGGATGAGCGACCACCTTCATGGTACTTTTCCTTCAGTCTCTACTCCTGGATGCTGACTGCAGGGAGGATGCCCCGCTTTGAATCACTGCCTTTCAGAGACAAGAAAACTTGCTCAGGAAGTATTTCACTGGGTCTGGTGCTGTCATGCAAGTTCATAAATAATCCATATGGCTGAGACCTTCTGTGGGGAAGCCTGCTGTGATAACACCATCCACCAACCTTATCGAGTGTTGCCATGGAGATGGGTACTCTGAAGCTTGGGGAAGTGGGATAAAGAGGAGAAAATCTGGAAATGAAGCACATACAGGAGCAAGCCGTACTCTTCTGTTTACTAAGGAGCATTTTAAAACAACAGATATTCAGATGTGTTACCTATAATCTAAAATTAAAAGAAACAAAAAAGAAAATTATCTTAAAAATTAGTAATCAGTCATGTATTTTAATTGATCCTGGAGAAGTTTCCCTATCCTTTGTGAATCAAGTGCAACCACTATTGTTTAAAAAAGAAATAAGAGGGACGAAGTGTTTATGTCTTGATTCATTGAGTCATTAGTGGAATAATGTTTAAACAACAGAGAAACCAGGATTTTTGCTACTCCAGGAAGTAGGGGGCGGGGAAAAAGACAGTAAAATGGGTTGAATTTAGAAGAGTAGGAAGGAAGGAACGGTAGGAACAGCATTTGGTATTGTTATAGCTCTTGAAATTGAAAATGGCTATCTTGTGACCTTTGATTTTATGCTTTAACAAAATCTTGGTACCTTATTTTTGTATTTCTTATATGGATATGAACCAACATTAAATAATTACAGCAAGATCTTTTTCAGCTTTCTTGCACTTCTCTCATTAAAAATAAGGGTAAGACAGAGGTACTTTCCTGTACTTAAATTTAGAATTGCAAGTTTTGGGCATTTGCCCTTCTTAAAAGAATTTTCTTTCAAGTATATATTTACCTCTGTCACTTCATTCTTGCTGTTGGGGTGAAGGAGATGTAGCACTGCTCTGGTTGCTTTGATACCTTACCTGCTAGGAAGTATAGCTGCATCTTGCAGAAACTGAGTGCTTCTAGGTAGACTTTGAGTGAATTCTGATTTGTTACAAAACTGTCATCAGAGGACTCTGACCAAGAGTAAAAGACAGGAAGAAAAAAGACAAAGACAATCTAAAATATTTGTTACAGTCCAAACATGTTACTTAGTGTCTTAAATATTTTTACCCAAACTGGTTTACAGACTTTCAGTGGTTTTTTCCTACTATCTTCCACATATATTATCAGAATGAAACTGCAGAGCTTCAACATTACCATGTAGAGAGCACACATACAGTTATGCGTAAAGTTGTAAAATAAAACACAGAAAACCCTAAAACAGGTAACTCCTTTCCTATTTCCCTTCTTCAAAGAAGTGTCAGCTTGAGGCTGAGTAGTGACAGAAATAACACCGTTAACCTTACACCATGTGATGGACCAAAATTCCTGTAATGTCTACCACTTATTGCAAGAGCTTCTTGGAGTGATTTTTTTTTTTGAGACACTTAAAGATAATGATTTTTTCTTGGTATTTAGACAGTATCGACTGCAGGCTATAATCTCACCAGTCGATAATGACTCCACCAGTGGGTAAATAGCAGTAAATCAGGAGGTTTGGTGGTATCTTTCCTGAGGATTACAGTTGTAAAGAACATTTCACTTTAGTTCAACCGAAAAGAGTTGTTCAGAAAATGGGCGCTTGGTGGCATTTCTTACTTAAGCATTAGCTGATGTGTGTTTGTTTTTCTTGTCCTCCCCCTTCCCCCCTTAGGCTTAATGAAGTTTTTACCATTCACAAAATGCTGCATTGTCAGCACTTGTTATTCCTTTCTAGCAAACCTGGAGTTAACCAGGCACATACATATGATGAGAAAGCTGGTTTATCTTCTCTGCTGAGGCAAGAAATGCAGACTTCAAATCACATGTGAATTCTCCTGCTGTTCTCCCCTCCAGTTAGAGCAAACCCCTTTTTTCCAGGAAAAAAACCCCAAAACCAACAAAGACAAAACCCTGAAAAAAACATGACGCTGTTGACATTCCTACAGAAGCTGAGAAGCAGAGTTTTGTTGGGTTTGAAGGGGTGGCACCGAGGTTATTGCTGGAGCTGGTGGGCTATAGAAGGAGCGCTTGCTTGCTTTGCTGCTACTGGCAGCCTTGTGGGGAGCTCGGTGTGTGTTTGCAGAGCAGGTGTGCCTTCAGGAAACCTTTAAATAAAGGATGTGGGAAAAGGAAAAAAAACCTCTGCGTCCACAGTGTCTGTTACAACAAAGCAAAATAAAGAGGCAGCAAAAATGATCAGTACGGAAACAGAAATGCCTCTTATCTACTTTTCACCAGCCATTAGCCAAGGCAGAAGGGAATGATCTTATAGTTTGTTAAAAAGTTCACGTCTACAGATGAATAGTTACATGAGATTTCAATTATACTGCTTTCATCAGACCAAGAATAATTTTTTAGTCATCGCTGAAATGAAAAAAAGATTGGAAATGTGATCCAAATTTATTTAAAAGTCTCAAAATCAGGAAGAAACTAAAATAAACTCACCCTTGTTTTTTCCTTGACCTAGCTATCCCTTTTAGCTGGAACTGCTTGCTTTTTTCTTGAATAAGCTATCATTTTCACATGTTCTCTTGCCCTCTGGTAGCCTGAATTGTGAATCTTTCAATGCATCAGGCTGGCAAAAGCGCACATCTTTGGCAAAGTAGTGCTGCAATCGTGTCCACCACACCATGGGGCTGGACATGCTCCACTCTGGGGCTGGATGGTCTATTGGCTCCTCTGGGAAATCTTCTAGGCTGTAGGAATAAGCAAGCTGCCTGCTACGCTTACGCTTGTGCTGCATTTCTTGTTGCAGGGCTCTCTGTTTTATGGTTTAGGGTTTTAGAGCCAGAAGGTGCATGTTGTTGCTCTTATTCCTTCCCCCTGACTTGGTCTCTGAGGTCTTCAGGTGTGAGTCCTACCTGCTGCTAAGTCTTTTAAGGCTGGTGTGCCATTCAGACTCTAGTTCATAACACAGGCAAGGAGAAAATAGATTCTCTCAGAGTCTTCAGGGAATTTCATCCATTTTCTGCTTTTTTTTTTTTCCTCTTTCTTTGGTTTTGAATTACTCGCCTTCATTTTCAAGGTAGGCTTTATCTATAAATATTGTGATTGCAGAACTCTCTGTGTCTCAGGTATTCTTATAAATTTTAAAGCAAAGAGTTTGGAAAAAAACCAGAATCTTTACATCAAATAAGTGACTAATAAAGGTCTTTGCAGAATCTTGAAGGGAAGAAGGAACAGGCAGGGGGGTATGGCTGGTTGTTACATCAGCAGTAACAGTGGTACTGAAAGCGCAAATGCAAACTGCTGTGGCAGAGTCACTTTGCTGAAATCTAGAAGGGTGCGAAGGTTAGACAGGACATTTGGTAAAGCTTATATTTTAGTCCACGGTACAAGAGGGAACCTTCCACCTGTTTTACCCTTTGACATTCAGGGAACAGCACTCATGGCTTTGCTGGGTTGAAAATCAATTGTTTGATGCTTTGTAATTGATCTTCTGAAAGAATTAGGATGTGTGGTAATATTGAAAAGGATCATTATTTAGTTTAGAAAATCTGAGTGCATAAGTGCTCAAACGTGTACTCTGAACTTATCTGCAAATAATAATTACTGTGATTTACTAGTAAGAAATTATGCAGTCATTCCTCGTTTTAATCTAAAGATTTAATTAAAAAAACAGGACCCTTATTTATCTAGCACTGATTAAAATACAGTACTGAATGAAGATCATCAGAAATTGATTTGATAGCTGACTGCTGAAGAGTCAAAAACCTTTCTGCAATGTATGCATTTAAATTCTGCTGATATAAATGTAAGATTTAATATTTAATATATGTGGGATTATGTATAAGAAAAATGTAATTCATTCTATGAATAAACACTTTCATAAAAATATCAGGAATAATTGATAAAGGAGCCTCTCCCCAAAGTTATAGAATTTCCCATCTATTGACATATCTGCACAGCAACCATTAGAGTAAATCAAAATGTCTCACAAGTGTTGATGTATTGATTTACCTAATGCTGTTACAAAGTAGGGAAGAACTAAGACCCCCTATTTCATAGACAGATTTATGTAGCTTTTCTGAGGTTGTGCATGAATTTTTTGGTAGAGTGTAGACTAAAATTTAAGCTTCGAATCCCAGATAAATATTTAATCTGTTAGGTCATTCTCCCCTCCATGGCTCTTTTCAGTAAAATAGAAACATTAAAGTCCTCTTAAAAACAAACAAAAACCCCCAACACAAGCACTAGAACAGAATTCATTTAACCAAATACAGATGTTTGTATTGGTGCAAGTCAGCCTAAACTAATTTTATGATCAGTGGAGAGAAAAAATGGATTTCCAAGTTGTGATCCATCCATTCTAATTTAAATGTATACATTTAGATGTGTTAAATTCTATCCTGTTTGCCATTCTGCATGGATTTAGTCTAGATAGCAATTTTTTTCTGGGAGGGCTTATACCCATACATTTGAAGAAGTGAGAGAATCATGGCTATAAATCCTAGTAAATTACACATCAGGTTGTTCGTGGCATAAAAACACAATTTGGCAAATTAATGTGTGATTTAATTTTTGAGTTTAATAATTTAACAACTGAAGATTTTAGTGCCAGTATTGTGCTCTTTAAGTCTTAGACCTAACACCTGCTTCTACCTAAAACCTATCAGTTTATGTAGAATGTAGTTACAGAATTTTCACATCTTAACTTAGAAATCACAATTTCCCTTATTGCACAGCTTGTAAAGATTTGCAATCTTATAGAGATTAATTATTTGGAAAATGATTTGGAGATGTGAAAATGATGTAAATTATAAGCATAGGTCTGGAGGCTTATTTAAAGGCCAGTTCATTAATTTATAGTAATTTCCAGATGAAACATAGGTTGATAGTTCAAAAATTGCAAATACTGAATGGACAATAAGATTTGCATCTTTTCTAGATCCCACCCCTTCAAAAACCAGCTCTCTTTTTGCCAGTTATGTAGTATTTGGTGTTTTTGTTTCTCCTGCAAGCTTGCTGTTTGTCTGACAAGTATTTGCTCACTGTAATTCAGTACACAGAGCTCAGTAAATACAAGATGATGCAACTGGTACACATTTTAAAGTGTATTCCATCTTTATTTTTAGATCATATGTACCAAATGAGAGGATAGAATTCACAAACAAAGTTATTTTATCTAACTTCTGTGTGAGTGTGCTGGTGTATACATTTCAATATAGTGCAACATTTTTTCCCCTCATAAAAAGAAAAGAAAAATGCTCACCTTACTTCAAGCAGTTGTCCAGGAAATGGTTGGTTGCTTTCAATGGGGCTGTAAAGCAATTTTCACAGAATGTCAGGGATTGGAAGGGACCTCAAAAGATCATCCAGTCCAATCCCCCTGCTGGAGCAGGAACACCCAGATGAGGTTACACAGGAAGGTGTCCAGGTGGGTTTTGAATGTCTCCAGAGAAGGAGACTCCACAACCTCTCTGGGCAGCCTGTTCCAGGCTCTGTCACCGTCACTGTGAAGAAGTTTCTTCTCAAATTTAAGTGCAACCTCTTGTGTTTTGGTTTGAACCCATTACCCCTTGTCCTACCATTGGTTGTCACCGAGAAGAGCCTGGCTCCATCCTCGTGACACTCACCCTTTACATATTTATAAACATTAATGAGGTTACCCCTCAGTTTCCTCCAAGCTAAAGAGCCCCAGCTCCCTCAGCCTTTCCTCACACAGGAGATGCTCCACTCCCTTCATCATCTTTGTTGCCCTGCGCTGGACTCTCTCCAGCAGTTCCCTGTCCTGCTGGAACTGAGGGGCCCAGAACTGGGCACAATATTCCAGGTGTGGTCCCACCAGGGCAGAGTAGAGGGGCAGGAGAACCACTCTTGACTTACTGACCACCCCTTCCTGGCCACAAGGGCACAGTGCTGGCTCATGGTCATAATTTTATAAATTTTATCGATGTGAATCCTTCAGATCTCTATCCACTTGCATTTCCTTGGGTAAAAGTAGTCTCTAGATTCACATGTTACAGTTATAAATATACGGAATTGGTGCTAATGTGCTCAACTTTTGGCAGATGAAGATCTTCATGTTTCTGTGTAAATCATCTTTAGATAATGAGTTAGCTCAATATACCACCATATGCCTACAGAAAATGTGTTTAAACATCATTCACTGAAAACTTAAGTAACAGACTTATTGCCATATGAGCAAACTGTTCTCAGGAAGCTGATAAACCCTGGTGTATATATCAGCACTGACGGCCATGCTGCACAATTTCTACTGTCCACTGAGGGTTGAGTGTCACTCGTTGGTTCCTAATAGTAATGTTCAGGAGCTGCTGAACCCAGTAGCCTGACAGAGGTGAGGCTGCTTCAGCTCCATGTCCTCACATCTGGCCAGTAGCCAGGTGGAGCAGATACTGCCAATAGGCACCACGGGACCCATGGTTGTTGGCACTCAGACCACCATACACACACATTCACACAGAATAGAAAGCTTCTCACCCAGAAAGATAGATAGAAATTGAGTTTATGGGGAAGACAGGACAGACTCTGGTGATCAGACACAAGGACACTGGCCAGCCTGCTTAGATGCTACCAGTCCCTTTTACTCCACAGCTATTTCCTAACCCATCTTGATCACTCTCTCTCTGGTCCTTTCTCTAAATATCCCATAATTTGCCTCATGCAATGACAAGGTGCTCTTCTTGGCATCCCATAAGGAATCCCACACCCCTGTAGGCAGCAACCCCTTCAGTCTGCAGAGTGATCCAGAGAGATTCTCTCACTGACCCACCTGGTAGGTGGCACTTCCGGACACCATGGGTGATGGCTCCTTGTGATCGCCTGGGGAGGAGCTGGGACAGAGGCCCCTTGGCATTGATCAAGTTATTTGGGTTCATCCACATGTCATTCTCCACTCCATTGTGTGTGGAGAAAAAACATGTTATAATGTAACCCAATAGATAAAACTAACATTTCTCTTTGTGATGAGCTAATGATGAATTCTAAGGTAAGACAATCCAGCACTCCTTCTACACCAAAGGAAATGCTTTAGAAACTTTGTTTTAACCCATAGGTTGGAGATTTGTCAGAAACAGAGAGAACAACTAGCAGTTAGTTATGAAAACTAAAGCCTAGTGAGTTTCTCCACAGTATAAGAAACATCAATTAATGATAAAAATTATTCATACAGGAGAATCTGTTGGAGAACATTGAAGGGTAGACACACAGCTAAGAGCATCCCGAAGGAGACCATGAATGGCTGGGAACATTTGAGACTTAGAAGTGAATTTCTTAAACAGTAACTTATACATGAAAGAAACCAATTTATTTATCTTTCCTCCTCTTTTGTTTTGGAGGGTTGTTTTGTTTAAGAGTGGTAAAACATGCTGCTCACAATCAAATCTCTGTCAACTGAAATTACAGCAATGTAGATTATTGAACAGCATACAGTCAGATCCCAGACAATCCTGTTACACTGCAGTTTCACAAACAGAATTAGGAAGCGAAGTCATCACTAGTTTTGATCAAAGGAGACTCTGAGGACCCTTTTTGCTTGATCAAGCTTTTGACACTGCAAACTACAGGGTGTTAATTAACTATCTTTGCCATCTTTACTTCTCTGATGTAGTTCTTAAATGGTTTCAAAGCCCTTTTAATTCTCAGAAAGAAAATAGGAGATAGTTACAGAAAATTATTAGTGAAATAGTAGGTCAGATGATAGGACTTTAATGGTGCCTGTTGCCATAAGCCTATGAATCTGTCAAAAGACCATGGCCTGATGCTATCCCTTTGCTGTAGGAATCACTGGTTTGGCCTTTTTAACAGTTTCTGGATTCTGAATTAATCTTCCAGGTTCTGGGTTTTTATGCAGTGGTTTCTTGCATGGTATAATACCATTATCTATAGTAAGTGAAAAGGTTATCAGTTGGTAGAAAAGGCTTTTGCTCCAATGCTGCTCAGAAAACTGAATTTTCCATTGACTTTACCTATTATTTTCAGACAAACCTAACACTGAATTTTTTGCAGAGTGTGTGACATCACGCCTACAAGCACACAGAGGCTTGTAAAGTGGAGATCCCCTTTGCTCAACTCCATCCCAGGGACTTTTGCAGTAATATGTTCCATGGCACTGATTCAGTCCTCAGGTTTTACTGCTGGCTGGATTTCTCTCAAAGTAAAAATAAAAGGAGGTGTTCAAATTCATATCGCACACTCCAATCTAGCAATCAGGCAGTGCCACTCATGCCCCTGTTCAGTTAGGTGTTCACGTAAGTACACGGTATTTCCCATGAAGTGAGTTTACATGAGGCAAGGGTGTGTGATTCACAGACTGCTTCTGGTAGAAAAAGCAAAACTTCTTTCACTACATGGAATGAGTTAAAGTATGAGAACGCTTCATTTTTTGTAGCCTGTGGAAAATGGTATTTTATTGGTGAGAGAGGGACTGGTTCCAGTGTGTGTTTTTCCTTTCTAATTTCAGAGAGCATTCTGCCACTACTTCAAATAGCCACAGCAAGTTAAATACTGTAGGTGGAATCATGGTCCAACCAAATTTAGGTGGTAGCAAACAGGAATTAATATCTGAAAATGCATCAAACAGAAAAAGCTAAATGAAATTGAGAGAGGAAGATTTCTTGTTTATGCATTCCTAGGGGATTTTTTGTTAGCTCTATATGCTTTCAAGATTTAGCAAACGTATCCTCAAGAAAGGAAGTATTTTGTCATAAATTTAATTCCATTCTTTCTGCACTTGGGCAAAATATTCAAATCAATCTATCCCTTAGTGGATAAATTGAACAGCGTTTATCTATGCCTTGGGTAGTGTGTATCTAATCCTGCCCTCCCTCCCCTCGTTTTTGGGGGTTTTTTTTAGAGAAAACTTGTAGTCCATAGACTATTGCACACTGCATATGCAGGGTGTAATTTAATGTGCCCTTCTGTGAACTTTTGTGCAGAAAATGTCAGTTACTTACATACCTAAACCACATAAGACATTGCCCAAAGAATTCCATCTTCAGAAAGGTTAGTGCGTGGGGTTTTTTGATAATGTGTGAAATATTGAGATAGCTTATTTGAAAGGTAGCGAAGAGGAAAATCTTGTGCAGATGAAGAAATATTTTGTTTAAAGTGGTTTTTTTAGCAATTCACAGTACTTTTAAAAGATGCTGTATCAGTGACATGAGATAACTGAATAGTATCTTATCTATTTAAAAAAATCCTGATAGTAACAGGGACCCATTTTTTAACATATTTGCCACAAACCAGTTATATAGTAACTATATAGTAACTATTCTTTCGTAGTTTTGGCAATTGCACTTAATGTTTGTCCCTTTGTTTTTTCTTTCAGTTACACACAGTACTTTCTATAAATCCATTTTAATCAATCTAGAAATTATTTTTATTTTAAAATTTTTCTTGCTACCTGTTTCTCTCTCTTTCTCCATAATGTCAGCAGCTTCTCCAAAGGCACCCACAAAGGAATTTACAGATTCTTCTTTTCACTGACCATGAATTATGGCATTTAACTTTGAATTAAGTCAAATTAGCAATGTCCATGTTCAGGAGGTTGGATTGCACCAACACTTCAAATAAGATTATGCTCTGATGTAAATTGCCACTGGATTCTAAACTACATATAACAGATATTTCTATCTTTTTTTCTGTAAAAATATATATATATATATTTTTTTTTTTTTCTCATGCCACTTAGCACAAGGGTTGTATTTATCCATGCTGCATTATTATTGGATTTTGCCTTGTGTTTGGCACATATATTTTTGGTGCTGTGTTTTGTTTGAGTTTGGGGTGGGGATTTTTTTTCTCCTCCAAGCTGGGGCTGGCCATGCCACACAGCTGTGAGACCCCTTTAATTAAGTCAGACTAAGCTGCACCTGATGGGCTGGTATCGAGTGCACTGTGAAGACAGCTGAGCTGTCGGTGCTGTACTTTAATGAGAACTTTTAATATTTCATCCCTTCCTACCCAAAGTGTGACCTGTCAAGCTGCCGAGAGGCTGCCCCTTCTTGACAGGGGAGCAGTTCTGAGCCCGGGACTGGCACTTGATTATTTCCAATTTGTGTATGGTCACTTGGTATTTTTGTTGTGTTTTCTTTCTTGATGTGCTTGTTGTCTGCAAAAGCAGGAAATCACAGATCTGTTGATGTTAAAGGGTATTTGGACTTGTTAAATAGCTCATCAAAAGCCAGCCTACGTCTCCTGACCCTAATTTTTCATGAGTGGTTTGAGACTGTCTAGCAGTTTTATTCCCCCTAAGACTTGATTTATCAGTAAAGCTTTAGAGGTAAAAGAGGCAGCTGGATGTGGGACAGAGATCCAACATAGCTGACTTAATGCCTTTCCATGACTGAATGGGGATTGTCATCTTCCCCTACCATGTTTCTTCCTTTCCCAGCTCCCTATTCTTCCTTCCCTTGTCCCCGTGTCCTCCAAATAGTGGCAAGGTGAGGAGTACCTGAGTGGGAAAGGGAGACGACAGTTTACATGTATTCTCTACAAACTACTTGGTGTGTCTGGGACTTCGTGTCATCCTCTGCAAGTTCTTCTAGGGAGTGAGTGTCATTAAAGAGTTAATTACCCCATGCAAAGCCCCATTGAAATGGAGAGATAAATACACAAAACGAGTAGTTTTTCACATCTAGGATTTGCTATTAAGTATGTAAACAGCGTTCAACTCGTATTTTGACAACTGGCTCCCCTCTTGGCGTTGATCAGTGCGGTGCAAACCCTGCAGCTGGTGCACTGAACCGCAACTGCGTTGCTGCTGTTTGATGCAGTTCCCTGGGGACACTGAAATATTTCGTACACAAAGCTGCCTGATCTCCAGCTCTATATTCTTTGACACTGTCTTACTCCAGCCCAATTTCTTGGCATTAACAAAACACGTTTCTATGTTAAAGCCCAACTGCAGAAGTCAAAAGCCTTGCGTTGGTGGATCAGAAGCCAAAGTGCTGTTTTTCTGTAATAAAGTTGCATAAGCCATAAATCTACGAATCGTGATATGGAACCATGGAATGAGCCTCTTCAATCATTTCTCAAAGGGAGGATAAACCTCTTGGAAAGCAAGGGTTATGAATATATATTATAAAATCAACTGACTGTTATCAGAAGAAATAAAACTGTTCAGATGGAGAGAAAAAATTATTGTCCGTAAATAAAGAACTAGATAAAATCTAAAAGTTTTATTCATCTCTGGATTAGCTTGTCAGCCTTACTTATTTTGCCTTTAGAAAATCCATTAGGAAATAATTATTTTTTCTGGCCAAATTCTACTAATTGCTCTCCTCTGGGGTGTATATGCACTCTATATGTAATTTGCAGGATTTTCTGTCCTAAAATATTATGGTATCAGTGCACGGGGACATTAGTGATCCACTAAAATTATTGCAGTGAGAGCTGAAATAATCACTCTCCTAAGCTTCCCATGTCATAGCATAGTTTGTGTGACAGTTTAACCAAGAAACCACAGCTGAGAGGTAGGACTAATTCTTCAGCATACATACAGTATGGGATGCAACTTCAGCAAAGTGTCCTGAAAGAATTACAAAGAAAGAATATAATTGGAATAATTCTGGATATAAGTAAACATTTCATTTCAAATTTGTATTCAGCAGAGAGTGAAGGAAAATTATTTTTGAGATTATTTTGCAGGACAGAAGAGGTTTCTGAAAAGAAAGAGTCCTGCCTTCAGATCGTGCTCATAACAGAAATGACTCTAGGATTAAATGGTAGTAAATATAATACTAACAAATGAGTTTGTATGAGTTTGTTGTTTCCTGTGATGCACAGAGGCTTAAAGTACTCAAGGGGAGTTTAGAATTTGTCCTTAAACCTAAATTGCATCACAAGCAACAACAAAAAAAAGGTCAATGAAAATAACAGATATTGTCTTGCAATGCTGGATTCCCATGTGGTGAATCTTTGAAAATAGAAAAATCTAGTGCCAGCCCACCTTTCTGCCTTTTTTTTTTTTTTTCCCCACCGCATTTTCAATGAAAATATGCTTTTAGCTTGATTGGAATATTTTTTACATTCCTGTCAAATTTGCTGAGTAGTTTTACATGAAAATAATAAACGAATTAAAACCCAATTTAAAGGCTGTTTTCACACTTCTTTATACTGTCAGAGGACATATTGATTAAGGATTTAATTTAGTGGAAGAAAATTTGCATTTGGAACAAAACTATGTATTTTCTATATACAAAGGAATTGTTTCAATTCCTGGGTGTTCTTTAAAAAATGACATTTTTAATTTGACTTGCTAGTTTTGGGTAAGTAGCCTGAAAAAATGTTATTCTTACAAGTCTGGTAAAAACCGAAGGGAAAGTGGCTTTACTAAATTTTCTTTGTCAAACTGAATACAAATAGTACATACATAGTTAACATCAAGTTTTAGTTGTATATCATCCTCTAATATTTTTTTTGCTATTTAATAATTTAATAAACTGTTTTACAAAACTTGTGCCGATGTGATAGTACCTGTTTAAAGCAAACTTAGCAGTGTGAGGTTTGCAGTCTGCATACACATTACAGATTCTAATTATTGTTTTCCTGGTTGGTAAAACACTAAGCGTAGTGTCTGTGATTCCTACACCATAGTCATTGCAAAGCAATAATGACCCGATCCTTTTTTTCCACCTTCTTCTCTCTCTAGAACTACATCTATAATGATCCCATCAGGTACTACATGATGCAAAACCTCAAAGAAAGAACGCCTCCTTTGGCCCGTGTGTCAACACCACATCAACAACATGCTGAAAATCTCCATGGAAGGACCTTCAACCAACCTCAGCCAGACAGGTTCTCACCAGAGTCAGAAATGGGGCTCGACCAAAAAACCCTGCTGGCTGCAATGCACACGTACATCACTCAGAACTTGTCAGCACAAAGCAACGATAAAAGCTCCCACAGCAGGACTAAAGGGTCTCACATTTACGCTGATGGATTCTACTCTTCGCAAGTCAGCCCTTTTGATGGAACTTTTGCCAAAGAAAAAGCAGATGATGATAAAATGCAGAAGGTGTTCCAGCCAAGACCTGCGTCTGGAGTGCTGGGGCCAACCCCTGAGATAACGAATCATAAATCTGCTTCCCTGAATGATCCAAAGGACCCTCTGAGTATAGTGGATGGTAAAGTTGATATTTACTTATTTTTAATTTTCCCTCATGTTTACTGAGCATTTTTGAGAAAAAAGGAAAAGAATTTGACATTCTACTGTTATCTCCTACTGTTGGCATATTTCTATCTACCATAATACTCACAGTAATAACGTTCACCCTTCTAACTACTCTTTCCCTGCAAACATCTACCCACATTCTTCAACCCACCTTCCATATGCATGCAGAAATATATGGCACTCAGTAAGATGTAGCATTTATGTAACATGATATTTTCAAAGTTTTTTACAAACAACACATAATTATAGGTATATCTTTGCTGTCAAACCTGGTTTTATGCATGCACCCCACACTACATATAGGTAATATTGAAATGCCTGGTTTTGCTCTATTTCTTTGTATTTAACTAGAAATTTGAAGACTATGGGTAGAATTTAAAGTTAGACATAGAAATTAACACTGAGAGAAATTCTGGTGCAGAATACAGAGAGGGGAGAAGTCAATTATGTGGAGTCAATTATGTGGACAGGTGGACACAGTAATAAAAGAAGGTGAGGTTACAGCTGCTTCTGGGTGGACATTCTATAACGAACAACACATTTGCTGGATTTTCCTCTTTATTTTTGCTAATGCTGCTAAACTAGGACCAGATCCTGATTTTTTTTGCACATGATTGTTTGACAAATACTTAAATGAAGATCGAATGTAACATCTTACAGGATACTGTGCCACATTTTAAGCTCTGCTTTGTAAGACGAGATGGGTTTTCACATCATGGTTGGGGATCAGGCAGAGTTTAGAAAACAAGTCTCATTCACTTCATTGTTTTTTTAAACTATTGGTATTTTTCCAGTGGTTCAAAATGCCTGAAAAATGAAATACTTAATCCTCAGCTATTGCCAAGCAGTTACATGTGTTACACTATGGTTATGACTGTCCCAGTGGATTTTGGTGATATGTAAGAGGGTTCCTTTGAATCCCTTCTGTAGTTATTGTCATCCATAAAGTGTGATGTTCTCTTATTTATTTATCTATTTATTTATTTTTAAAACAGAACACACAGAAAAGTCAGAGTTGCAGCAGAGGAAAGATAATACTTGCAATCTAAAGGATGCTCAGAAGTGAAAGCATTCTTGGTATGGTGCCCAGAGATAATAGGTTTCAAGGAATGAAGTATAACGTAAAATCAAATCCAGGTGGCACTGTAAGTCTCTTGCACAGGTTAGACAATTTTGTTGCTAGACTCAAAACAAACTAGGAACATGCTGGTTTCATTATCCTCCAGCTGTTCCACTTCACCTTTCTTGCTAGGAGCCAACCGGGAAAAAAATGCTTAACACTTAGAGGGAATAACAGGTTTCACAATTCATTGCGTTGTACTGCTTTGACTTTGCGTACATAATGTGTCCTTTAGGAACCTGGTCCATTGCAATAGCTTGTAAATACTGCATGGATATAAAATTATGAATTGTTTGAGTAGGAAATAATATGGTTTCCTTAGTGGTTTTTAGGCAACTAATAGTCTCATAAGGAGGTATTGAGGACAGACCCAGTGTATTTGTTGTTTTAAGTGCTGTCTGTTGGAATAAAGATGGTTTGGATTCAGATTTGCTAGGCTGACCGCACTATCTCTTTCTACTTTTAACCTTTCTCCAGTCTCTCTGGTGCTTCAGGATTTTTGTACACTAGCGGGTGGTTTCTCTCTCTCACTTTCTAAACCACAGAAGTGTTCAAAAACTGGAAAGCATGTGAGCTCAGTTCTCTGCTGCATCTGGCACAGGATTAGACAAAGAAACTTGACTGAGAGAACAATCCAGAATGTACTGAACAGATTAGCACTGAGAATTGCTGCAAAACAGTGGCAGATAAATTAGCTAACAAGGCACCCTGAGGGAGAAATACAAGAGAAGGAAAAGTGTAGCTATTTTTCTCCCAGATTTGGAAACTGTCACCTCTAGGAGTAGCATGATGTGCGTGGGTACTGCCTTTGTAGACACTGCAACAGCGGAATCTGTACCAGCCACATTTAGAATTTGGCTCAGTGTTAAGTGATTTGTTCTAGTCTACTCGCTTTTCTTTTTGTATTAAATATCACAGAATACTTCCATTACTTTGGAAAGGCCATAAAATTCAGATGTCTTTTTTTTTTTTTTTCAAAAAATAACAAACTTTGCTGTTTATGAAACAGATATTTTTGTACATTCTTCATCTTGCAAAGCTGTGGTCCTCAATCCATACAGCTCTCAGCTGCTGAGGATAACTAATACATGGTCGGTAGGGTGATGAGGTAGAAGACGACAGGCTATCCTGTGGGACCGCCACCATTCAGGCAAGCTGGCTTTGGCAGTTGTGTCAACAGAGTATGGAGTATGATGGATACGTTATACAATAAAAAACTGTTTTCCCTTTCTAAGCTGCTATTGTTACCTACAAGGAGGATTCTACTGGTGAAGCTTATATCAAAAATCGCATCATCTAAGATATATGTGCCTTTACTGTCATCATAGTTCCAAGGCAACTTGCCTTCTCCAGAAGCCGGAGCTATGGGAGAAATCTGGTTTGCCATATAAACTATGCGAAATGTGGCTGAGCATTGCCAACTTAGTTTAGAAAGGGTCAGTGGGATAGTATAAGGGCTGTGCACAGGTACACGCATGTTCAAGTATGTGTGCTGCTGAAGCAATGTGCCATTGCAGTATCCATCTGCTTTTTGGTCTTTCTCCAACAATGTTTTCTGATTTTATTACACATTGGTGTTTGTAAATAGATCAGCCTTATACAGGAATATGCAAATGATACATAAGCATGGATAAGTGTCATGACAAGAAACAGAAACATCCGTATTTAACATGGGCATGTATTAATGTCATATCAGTAACCTCATCAAGTTAGCAAGACTCTTTATGTAGCCTTCCATTTCACCAGGCTGTTACAGACATTTTGGTGACTATTCCTCCCAGTATACTGAAAACATGGTGTTACTCATACTTACTGAATTTGGTTATCACCTTTGGTCCTTGGCATTTTAAGTCACACCTGCAGTTGTTCAGTAAAGATAGCGTATAATGCCTGAGTTTTACTCACATTGACAAAAGTATTTGGGAGTTCGTTCAATGAACTGTGCCCAGGTGGCATTGACCAGGGCAGGAATAGCAGCATCAGAGGAGCAGGAGGCTCCTCTATAACAGGTTTATTTAATGAACCAGAAGGACCTGCAGTGAGCCTGTCAGTATTCTCTGGAGTAGGGCCTGTGACCATTCATTTTCTTGTGATTCCCTGCCCCATTTCCACTTTTTCTGAGATTGATTCTGCTTTGCTATTGACTATAAACCTGTGGAAGTGGACTGGAGAGATAAGACTTGGCTAAGAAAATAGGTAAAGAGAAAAGTTAGTTTGGAAAAAATGGAGTAGAAATGAGAAGGCTATGTTGAGTAGCTCAGTAGTTGGTCTTGACAGCTGGCTGTGAAACAACTGAAATAAGTAAAAATATCCAGTAGTGCTACGTTAATATAGGTCTTTTAATAATATATGTCCTGAAACAAGATTGTATTTTAGATTTGTCTTCAAATATTGATATAATGGCCGTTGACTAGCTTAAATAAAACTTAAGAGGAGATCACAGAGGCAAATTATTTTTCTGAGGCCCAAACTTGCTTTCAACTTGGAAACTTCAAGTTGCTGATTTTTCAAATCAGAATTTTGAGCTACTTTTGGGTCGAATCTACTGCTGAATTAGAGTAATTCGAACTAGCTTTTTCATCATTAATGAATTAACATTGTACAACTTTTACTTAATGTCACAATTGCTTTTGTGCTGTTCCATTTGCTAGAATTTGCTTGAAACATCTCCCTGTGCATTTTGTTAAAAACTCCATAGTTTGAATAACCACTCTTTTGAAGTATTTTAAGATTTTTTTTTCCCTGTTTTCAGAAAACAGATGAATATTCAGGACCCTAAGTAACCTTATCACTGAGTAAACTTGAGAATCTGAGAGTGTAAATTTTGAAACAATAGTGCTACTAGGCACATGGTTTTGAATTTTTCTCATAAATCCATTTTCTTGGTAAGATGTTTCTTAATAGCTTGAAAATCACAGTAACTGAATGACATTCTCAACGTGTTACAGCTAGAAAGCAGGGCTTCTATGTCTTCTAAGGGAGAAGAAATGTGATTTCTGTTCTGAAGCTGAACAAGTAAAAAAATGCTTCAAAAATATTGTAGGAAAATAAGCGAGTGATCTTAATGCAGTCAGTATCGTTTAATAGTTAGGAAACTAATCTGGATTCTGGGAAACTCATGTGCGAAGCTCTAATCAGTTGGCTATTTGGGGCATGTTCTCTTCTGCCTAAAACTGAATGTTAATGAATGATGCTTGTGTGCCTTAGAAGCCTTTCATTCTTGAGGAAGATATTTTCTAAGACCATTCCACATTTACAAGGGTTTTAGAAATACAGAGGTGCATTCTTGATCTTCACTAAAAAATATTATGAACATTTGTAAATATTATTCCAGATGACTGGAAAAAACCTTCAGAATCTCACTCACATTGTTAGCTGCTGCATATCATGAGCTATTCATATCAATGGATAAATGGCAAAAACTCTTGAAAAGGAAATTCACTGAAGTCATCAGAGTCTTCATTCTTTTGTAGATGCACTGATGTCAGGTAAACAAACAGTGTTCCAAGAACACTTTTACCTACTGTGATGTGCTTTGCAATATGTCTTTATACATATAGTTGGAAAGTTTTAGTTTTGATTTGGAACTGACATATATTCTGTATTTTCTTTGCTGACTTTATTAGCTCCATTTCAATAATTTACCTTTTCCTGTCAGGTTATTGTATGATAGTTCTATAAAACACAAGAACAGAAATGATACGTAAGCAGGTACAAGGCTTCTGTGGTAATCTGGCAGTGCTGGTATTTTCTACAGCTTAAATTGCTTTTTTTTTTTTTCCTGAAAATGTAAGTCTGCCAGCTTTTCGTGGCCTGGGATGTCATCTAAACATTTCTTTCCTCAATGTGACAGACAAAACATTAATCGCCGACAAATCAAAACAGTAAAGTTCACTTTTTGCAAAATTATTGTTTTCCAAGGTTAATCAATACAATTTAGAAGATTCCTCCATTACATATGCATGTATATAATGGACGTATATCCATATCCACTTCTAATTGAAGAGGAGCTTTTTGATTGAAAAGCAAAGTGTCTCTTTTCTTATTTTGTCCAGAACTCTTTATATCTATTTACCTTGCAAAAAGCAAATCATCAAAGACACCTAATCTCTAATAAATAGTAGTGTTGTTTGCATTATCTTAGTGCTGCTAAAAAAAGTTAAGCTGCCTTAACACTTGTCTTCAGTATTTTGAGTTGGTTTAGACAAGGAAACTATACTCTTCTTGTAAAGAAAAGGTGATAATTTTATACTCCTCTCTCTAGGATAGTTTCCTGGCTTGTAGTGGCAAATATCTCCCAGTGCCTGGCATGGATTCACCTTCTCATAAACTCTAACATCCATTTAAAATATTGTGTTTTCTGTAAAGGTGGCTGCATGAATATGTATGCAGTCTTCTGGAAAACAGATATTCTCCATGAAGGAAAAGCTCATTTTTTAGGTAATGTGGAAGATATATATTGATACAAACACGTATTTAACGTATGCAGCTGAATCTTGTGCTTATATTGTTTTGTGATCCAGAGACAATGATTAAAGATGTATTGAAGAACCTAGAGAAACACCAGGTGAATGTGGAGAATCTCAGCTCAACAGAATTGGATGAGATTGCTGATACTATCGCCAGTGCAATTCAAACCATTGGCATTCAGGAAGAAACAAAGGAGAGTACTGGAAAAACTGGAGAAGACAAAACAGAAGCACAAATGAAAAAAGAAGGTGTTCAAGGAAGGGCAGAGACACAGACTGGATTAATGGAAAACAGTGTTAACAAACCAGGTATTAATTCTAAGAGTTAAGTACAGCAAAAGATTTTTTTTTTTTTTTGTAAAACAGTTTTAAAGAAGATAGGAGGGAAAGTTTCTTTGTTTTTCCCCAAAGGCTGCATAATTCTAGCCTGGTTGTTTTCTTTTTACAGCAGATACTTTATTTACTGAAAATGCGTCTTTTTTGAACCCTTGATCTTCAAGATTCGCAGACAAGATAGATCTATGCACCCAATTATATTGAAATACAAATTGCTTTAGGTTGTGTTGTCTAATTTCCATTTCTTGGAAATGAGACGTGTAAGCAAAATGTTAATAAAAATTATTACCTTTCAATAATGTATTTTGAATTTTAAAAGTTATGGTTTACAGATAATCATTCTTTAATGTACCACAATTACTTGCAGAAGAAAGTCTTGGGTACAGGTAGAAAACTACTTGTTCCCTTTCCTGCACAGGGAAACAAAAGAGTTGTTACTGGACACATATTTTCCTGGTGATGCAGAGTCAGGAACTCCAGTAATTGCCATTAATGTGTTAATACCACAGTGGGACATAAGTTAACACCCATTCTCTGTTGTAGGAATGTTATGATATCTAGGATACCAAAAACATATGCTATAAGTGATAAACAGTGATTTGAACTTAGTTTTTTTTTTTCATGGTGCTATATTGAAATACTTACTAGTTAGGGATATTCTGGGTATTTTAATTGTCAGTTCTTTTTGTAGATTAAAATGAGCAGACCAAAGGGTTTGTCTTGAATCATGCTGGGAGAGATGAATAAGACTCAGTTCATAAACCAACGAGCCAGCATTGTTAGACTGAGGTTAATGACATGACTGCATAACATCATTGTAGTTAAACCATGTCATGGTTTTAGTAGATATCTATTGAATTGTCGTCTTCTTCCGTGAAAATATGTGTAAGGGATGTATGTATTTACTTTAATATAAATTCCCATTCAGCTAGCTAGAGCCATTTTAATGTGTGATTTTTTTTTTTTAGCTATTGATAAACTGATATGAAGATTGGACACTTAATTAGCAAAATAACACTATTACATTGGCTCTTGAAGTACTTTGTCTATTGATCTTGCATTAATTTGCTATCGAAGTGGGGTTAGAATGACAATACTGAATTATACAGTGCTCTTTACTCTGCCCTTTCAGCTTTGATGTCTTAATGTTTAAATTGCATGAAAAGGCCACCACTACAAAGTCAGCCTGTAAATGGTGTTTGCTTCATATATGATGTTTTCCCTTCATAACTATGTATTTGTGCTTTTCATATCCTACAGACAATGGAGTACGGGAAGCCAGTGCAAGAACCGATAAAGAGGTAGAGTACCATTATTGTAACAAAACAAGTATTACATCTTGGAATATCAGGTTAATATGTAGTGAAGGTCAAACATTTCTGAAACATAAGACTTGTTTTATGTCTTGCGTGGATGTAATTCAGTATCAGAGCGTAGGCATATTGTTTTTCATACTTTGAAATGTTAAATGAACATTTATTTAAACCTAAACCAAAATGAGTTTTGTAGTTCAAAAAACCAATATCAAGTCCAGTTTTGCCTTTCTTTCATTCATAAATAGACAGAATTCATAACAGATCGCAAAGTTCAGACAAATTCAGGCTTTTCCTCAGGTTAGTAAGAAAATGACCGTATGACTTTTGTATTAATAGACTATACCCTATCAGTAAGAGTTTGAAAAGTTATATTCAGGTTTAGTTCAGTATAACATTCCTGGTTTTAGTTCTAAAAATAATGGTATTCTTTTAACACAGGATAACACTGCAAAACTAGTTAACTTCTTGAATGAGAATGCATTACGTGAAAATATGCCTAAAGACTTTATACCTGAAGTCTCTACTAAGACAGAAACCAAGAAATCTGAAGACACTGACTCTTCTTCCTCAGAAGAAATAAATGCTGGTGTGGAAAATGTAAAAAGTGAGACTTTCTCAAGGGAACTGACAGCGGCAGAGAACAGTAAACCTGACTCCAAAGACCCGAGTGAGACCAGCTACTGGATCAAGAATGCTTTAATGCAGGATGGAAACTCCTATAAAGAGCCTCAAAAAAATACGGGACAAGGCTTACAACTTGAAGTGAAGTCTTCTGAGGAGAAAGAATATGGATATATTGTTACAGTGAAAGAGTAAGTATAGCAGCCAATTTCAATGGCATTTTTAACTGGAGAAAAGATAAAGTCATTGCACCTCATGAAATATGAATGTACAAGAGGCAAATGCCACAGGCCTGATTTTTAATCCAGCTGAAACCGTTTGGAATCTGTTCAGTACTTTGATGAAAATACAAGAAAAAAAGTTTAATTTTCTTATAGTTGCCGCTCCTCCAATGCGGAAGATTTTTAGTTTGTAGGTCTTTTGCTTAGACCTCTCTCTGTCTTCTCATGTTCCAGTGACCTTCCAATATGTCAGTACGCGTTCTTATGGTTAGGATGTGGGCTTTAAATATTTGACTTGAAAGTAGCCTAAATATCAATGCCTGAGTCATTCTTTCAAAAAATGACACACCATAATAAAGCACAATATTTTCTCAGTGGTTTCATTTTGATCTGAAAATAACATGTATAGGAATCCAAACATCACATATGCAGCTAGTTTAGAAAGAAATACCTAGTGATTTCAGGTCATGTCACTAATGAATTTGACATTTAATACTATACTTTCAAAAGATAGCTTTTTTTTTTTCCTCTTACGATACACAGTTTATTATAGGAACGCTTTGAAGTTTAGAACGATGTAGGCACTTTTCCCTTTTCCCACTGTGGGAACAATGTTGTATTTGATTAGTAATCCCAGCTCATCTTCTGTCAGAAATCAGGAATTTCAAGGATAGGCTTACAAATCTCTGCCCAGTATTACAGAGAAAACGAGACAGAAACTTCTGTAGCATGCATTTATTCTTTTGAACGTCTCAAACTTATTACTGGGATCGAAGGCAATAGAAAATAGAAGATTCTTCTTTTTTACCACACTGTGTTGCCTTGAAATGCATGTGGTTGGGTGACAGAGGACAGCTTCTTGTTTGGCTTCTCCCAGGGGCTACAGTTGAGAAAGATGGGATCATGGAGCAAGGATGCCATTTGGGGAAGAGAGTATAGATGGTGCATAGAGGGAGAGGCAGAAGAGAGTGAAAGCCGGGGCTCGGCAGCCCGCAAACCTCAGAGATGGAGGCTTCCCAAAATGTAGGGAACACGCACTCACTCCTCAGAGATGACAGAAGAAATAGATTTCATAAGGACTCATGGGTTACCCTGCAGAAAATAAAAGTTACTTAGTTACTGGAATGAGAGACACTTGAAGGAAGGTGCTCACCTTGTGAGGACATAGAGTGGGGATGAGAGTTATATTAACAGTTCCTTGCATTCCTATCATGTCTCATTCTGAGTTTTATTTTTAACATTTTAGTGTTGAATTTTATTAACTTCCTAAAGAAAACCATCTCTACTGTTAGAGAAGACCTTTTGAGAGTTTCAGAGTACTTGCTTTAAGAAAAGTCCCAGACGATTTGGATCTTCATACTTGTGTTAACTTGTCTGTGTGTTAATGATTATTTCATAACCAAGTGCTTTGGATTTAATTAACCAGTTTTAAACTACTTTTACAGTGGCACTTTTCAGTTGTTTTCCTGTAATGCTCATTTTTGTTGACTTGTTCCTGCAGCAGGCTCGACGTTCTTAAGAACCTCGTCCAGGACAGAGCTAGTTATTACAGAGTATTATTCCAGTTTTTTGTCTAGGTCATAACTTAGTCCTTCAAGTAGGTTACACTTCTGTTTGCATTTTGTCAAGGGGGGCACTCAGGAGTTTTCTTCTGTGTTTTTGAAAGCAGTTTTCCAGAAATTGATGGTATTCTTTAGTGAAACCACGCTTCTTGGTTCCTGCCTGTGAATGCCGTGTGAAGCATTAAAAGCCAGTTTTTCCCCAGCTCAGTGCTACTACCCCCAGGCCTTTTAACTCGCATCAGTCTGGAAATCACTTTAAATCCAACAGTATCTTCATGACACCATCTCATTTGACCATCCAGGCTTATTTGGCTTATAAATTCTCTAAAAGCTTAGAGCTTTCACAGCTCTGTGTAGCTGGATATATTCTGAATTTTGGTCTTCACGGCATGTAGATTCTTCACTGTGTCATCTTATCTGGTTTTCTTCCTAGCTGGTCCCCTGCTGATGACTTTTCCCTGGATTATGTCTATTATTATTCAATGAAACTTGCTGAATAGGGTCATTTGTCCAAAAATTCTTGGTCCTAGAGGACTCCATATACAAAAATATAATTTAGCATAGATTTGTTCAGCTTCTTTGCTATTTTCAATGCCAGAAAGATAAAAAGTACTTTTCTTATATACTAGATTATTACAGTTTTAGTAAGTTTTGGGCAAGGTGCTTTTAGATAAACATTGGGATGTTGTTAATTCTCAGCAAAGATGAGAAAAAATTTGCAATGTCTTAGATGAAACTATTTCAAATGGTTTGAATTCAAAAATTTGTTTATCAAAACAATTTGAGTTTTTAATGGTAACCAGATCATTGTATAGTGCTCTTACTATCTGTATTCATAAAACTTAACTGATAACTCCTCACTACTTTCTTAGAACTTTGAGTACAACTAGATGTCATCTTCTCCAAAGTCACCGTAGAGAAAAAGAAAATAAGCTTTCATTCTTGTTTTCAGTTCCTAATCTGAAATGAGATAACTGTTAATGAGAATTAGGTGATAGAGCTGAACTAAAGAACAATTCCTTTTGTACCAGGATTATGTTGTATTCAATCTGCAGCAAATAGATTTTGGTTCAGGGGTCTTAGCCAGTGACTTATAACTCTTCAATGATTTGACCCTCAGCATTTCAACTCCCAAATATACTGGTTTAATTTTTGTTGTTGTGGTTCAGCTTGTTTGTTTTGAATAGGTCCATCTGAAATGTATGAGTAAAATGAAAAACTCACATGTTACAAAAAAACCCTTAGATTTTCTGGAATCTTGGAAGATGAACAAAACCTGTTTAGGAAATTCCACATACTAAAAATGGACTTGTACGCTCTGCAGGAGCAGTGAAATACTGTCTACAGCAGTCTAGGGATTTGTTGTGTGCTAGTATTTCCCACAACCATTTCCTGAGTACATAAAGTGGCCTTAGAGAGCAATTGGATCAGTGTAGCTGAGAGTTTTGATGATGCCTTGTTTTCATGAATGTAACTGTAATTCCATTTTTTTCTTGCGGGACAGAGGGTAGAGAGTGGAATGCTTGTTAACTATCACTGCATAGAAAAGAAATTTTGAAGTCCATTTAAGGAACATTTTTTTAGTAAGCTTCCAGTATAATTCAGTTTCTGTCCTGAAAATCTCACTGGATGTTTGCAGTAAATAAATAGTATTAATAAATGGCATAGGTGCATGGTACACATTTGTATATAACTGTGCGTGCATATTACATTCATACAGTGAAGAGGCTGGAACTATTCCTAGTCAGATCTGTGTCTATCTGAAATCACTTCTGTTTGATAGGTGATCATAGTCTGTAAGTACTCAGAAAATTGATTTCACAACTGATAATTGATATTTTGTGTTTAGATCTTTATGCTTTTTTCAAAAGTTCTCTAAAAGAGAGAGGAAGCTGGACCTAAAGGTAGGCACAAAATGTATCTTTCTAATAACCCAAGTGTTAGTCAGATTCATTTGTAAAGTAACTTTCTTCCATTAATTAGCACATTTAAGATTTTAAACCTAAAATTATGATTTAAGTGGTTTTTGGTTTTGTTTGTTTTTATTCCACTCTTAACTTGTGCACACAAAATGAAATACCAAAATATAACATGAGAGGTACTTATTTATTTTCCAATACTACTATCTTTGTATGTTTTGCTTCTTCCTTCATAAAGCAATAGGTCATAGTTTCAACCCATCAGTTTTTATTAGCCACGATTTTTTGGAGCAGCAAAGCTTCATTTTTACAGCTGCAACAGCGAGCTTTTGGTGAGAAAGGGAAGTAGTCCAATGTATTTGTACACTGGGGATAATAGCTTAAGTTCTTTTCACCTTCTGATCTGAAAATGGAACTGAAAAGTTTATACTCGGTGGTGTAGTTGACAGATGTCAGGGGTGATCCATTCACTATTAGATTCTCAGGCTTCCATGGCTTTGCGAGTGTGACCCAAGGAGATATTAAGACTGCTTCAGTGAACTCCTAAGATGCCAGCTTTTAATTGTGCCACAAAGCAAAGATAAACATTTCCATGTAATACTTGAAGAAAAGATTTGTGATAGTTTAAAGACTTGTCAAAACGGCAGTCTGATCGTCAATGGCAAGAACAATAGGTCACTCCTGCTGTGTTTGTTGAGTGACCTTTCAGATGGTTGGAGCAGTGCAATCCATACCAATCCATAATATCCATCAGCGCTAAGCTTCAGAATGAATTGACAGTTTCAGTGTAGAAAATTGTCCGGCAAATCCTCCACCGTGCTGCTTCAGCACTTTATTATGCTGAGAAACCAATCAAATTAGGTGATTTACTTTGTTTACTCTTTTCTCTTTCCAAAAAAAAATGGTATTCTGTCACTGTAGCATTTGTGTGGAAAAACACTTGTTTCTTTCTCAGTGTAACTGCTTTGAACTGTTTCTACTAATTTTAGCTCTGAAATTCTCAAGTAATATTATAGAAGTTATCTACAGGGTGCCATTTTCATTTCTATGCTACTTGGGCCTCTCCATTATGGTGGGAATACATCAATGTGAGCTCCCAAATCAGAGAAGTCTTTGCTTTTGGACCAAATAACTCTTCCTATTTTCTGAACTTCTAGTTCTTGAAGTATGCAAAACTTTTTTTTAGTTGGAGATAATGCCAACACTCCGATTTGTCTGGCAGGATATACTCTAAGCTGAGGGCCAAGATGCCACAATCAAAATATTTAAATGATATTTAGCTTCCTGAGTCCCCCATGTGGAAACCCAAAGCCTGACTTTCCAGAACGTGTAGTTCTTACCACCTTCAATAAAACTAAATGCAAGCTGCTGCATGCTCAGCATCTTAAATAGTCAAGCTGGTGTGCAGTTTCTTAAAGATGAGACTTGGTAGACCTAAATGCACTAAGAAAAGTCTTAATTTAACAGTAGGAAGTTCATTACTTTTCTCTGCTTATCATAGTCTTTTGAGCTTAAAAGTCAAGTCGTGCTTTTCCAAAGCCACGTTTGGAGCTTGGACACTTGGTGCAGAGGAACCCGTCCCATTTTGCAATTTATCAGCATGCATGTGCTTTGAATTTTTTATGTAAATACAAGATCGCAGACAGCTCATGGCAGCTCTGTTAGCTCATGAGCCAACTTGTGGCATTGTTGTATTAGTCAATTCCTGGATCTTTCATGTTTTGTCATATGTTAACTATCAATTCTAGACTGTCTATTTACAATTATATAGGCCGTAAATCTGTTCGCAACATATTAACTTAATTGGATCATACATGCAATTCTATGCATTTAATTTAGGGTAGCTGGCATTCTGCTCAGATGCTGCAAAAAAGCTGAAAATGGATCTTGTGTTCATAACATAAAATTGCTGTGGAATATGATTAGTCTTACCCATTTAACGTACTGAAGGGTTAGGTTAATTCCAAATACTTGATATTCTTTTTCCACTTTTACAAAGGTGATAAATGATACTGCTCTGCGTATAATGATTACTTTCTGCAGGGTGGTGTTCAGGTTAGGACCCTGAAGCTGGGTTGTACAAAACTCTTGGTTTATTCCCCAGGTTTTCTGTTTTCCTAGGCAAGTCATTAAAGCATTATATTTTTCTTATCTTCATTATTTGTTTCCCCTATCAGGTTAAAATATTTAGTGCATTTTAATTGCATTTTAAAGTGACATTTAAAATAAATAGGAGAAAATGAATCACAATATCTACAGCAATGAAACAGAGCTGATAGGTTTTATTGTTCCTTGTTACTGGAAGAGATCTTGATATTTTTTAGAAACTGAGCTTTTTGTGTTCCATGAAGCTTTTCAGCTCCTTTTTAGAAAATAATGACAAAAAGCTCTTGTCCTTTAACATATATACACAAACAGAAACACTGAGTTTATCTTCTATGCTTATATCAATGTCTTCTTTGAAATTGCTATTCTACCTAGTAGTGCATATTCTTCACTTAACTTTTACAACTAACTTAAAAAATAAAAACAATTATAAACATACCTAAAACAGAAAAGCTCTTGCTACTCATGTCTGTTAAAATCAGCAAGGAACAGCATTGCTGACATTAAAAAGATTAAATGAAAGATTTTTGCCCTCACTTTGTCACTTTCCCTATCAATCTCCACCCTTGTATAAATAAGTTCCATAAATGTCCATCATTCATTTTAAAGCCAGAAGTTTTGCCTCTGATAACATAACATGACTTTCTACCTAAATAATACAGGTGGAAAATACTTGTTTATGAATTTATCCAGTAGAGACAATTATGTCATTGTATCTCAACACTATAACTAGTGGAGAGACATAAATCTAGAATCTTCCTTGGCTGACTTTTCATGTGTAACTATTCACACTCCCTAGAGTTTTCTGGACATAAAATAATTTTTCCCTCTTTAATGCTCCAGATTCCTTGTGATATTTAGAAAATGACAGAGACCATATCCCCCACATTATTGCTTCAGTGCCTTAATTCTGATATTATATATTCCCATAGGAAAATGATGTTTCATGCATCTTATTCTTGCACAAGAAAATAAAAGCAGCAGTTGCTGTAGCTTTTCCATAGAGAGGAATATCTGCTGCATTTTTCTTTTCAATATGATAGTTCAGCTTTGAATATTTTGAATTTCTTCTTATCTGTTGTATGTGCAGAAATAAGATGATAGTCTGTTCTACTTCTGTTGCCCTTAGGTTTTGAGCTTCCAAAATCTGTTGAAATATATTATCCCAGAATATGATTCTCGCCTGCTGATGTTGATCACTTTACAAGAGAACACTCCCTCCATCTTTCCTTTCTCTTCACTTCCCCAGATATTTTCCTCTGCTTTCTATCAGGACCAGCTCTGCATTTTTAGCTCCAGAGGAACATTCAGAGCAAAATTTTGAATTGGTGTACCTGGTGACCATCTGATCTGTCACACTAGCAGCAGTAATGGCATGGAATCACTCCGGTCGTTTGAATTCATGACAGGCAATGGGTAATTGTAGGAGCACGCCTGGAGTTCCAAGTAGTGCCACTGGGACTAGCTCACATTTATGTCTCTCTGCTCAGCTGAAGAGATGTGGCCTTGTTTCCCAGAACAGACATTTCCATTTCTGTCCTTCCATGCCTTGTGTGCCCCATTAGTATCCCTTGTTTGGGTCTCACATGCTGGCTCTTTGAGGAAAGCCACTGGTGCAGGTACCCATGACCTCTCCAGGTGCAGGTTCAGGTTCTCTGCTGTCTCCAGGTGATGGACCTTTAATCTCTGAGGCTGCACATTACATATTGGCCCCTCATCCTAAGAAAGATGTTGAGGTACTAGAGAGAGCGCAGAGGAGGTGACGAAGCTGCTGAGGAGCACGTCTGATGAGGAGAAGCTGAGGGAACTAGAGCTGTTCAGGCTGGATAAAAGGAGCTTGAGGGGAGAACTTATCACTGTCTAGAAAACTACCTGAAAGGAGGTTGTAGCTTGGAGGGTGTTGGTCTCTTCTCCCAAGTATCAAGTGATAAGACGAGAGGAAATGGCCTCAAGTTGCACCAGGGGAGGTTCAGATTGGATATTAGGAAAAAATACTTCCCAGAAAGGGTTGTCAGGCATTGGAACAGGCTGCCCAGGGCAGTGGTGGAGTCACCATCCCTGGAGGGGTTAAAAGACATTTAGATGAGGTTCTTAAGGACATGGTTTAGTGCTAGATTTAGGTTATGGTTGGACTCAATGATCTTGAGGGTGTCTGCTAACCAAAACGATTTTATGATTCTATTCTATATCCCAGAACTGGGATGGGGCTGGGAGCTGTGCTTTGTTTTCATAAACAGTGGTTCACTAAAACCCCAAGATTCTGCAATATCTCACAATCCCATATGGTCAATACTTAGAGTGTATCACAGTCAGTTTTGGGGGGAAATTACCATGTAGTTCATTACAAAGGAGTGATAAATTTTAAGCTTTTGAAATTACTGAGAAGGAGAAAGCCAAAGATCCGGATTCCTGGGAATGCAGCAAACTGAATCATAATGCAGTGTATTATGTACCAGTACTCCTTCATCAGGGCTTTTCTATCCAGTCCTGGGAAGCTCAGATATAAAAATGCCATCATTTAATTTTCACACCTGAATTTTTTTTGGAATTTCTTAACCTCTAAAAATTAGAATGAAGTTATTTTAATCTCACTCTAAATCACTTTTATGCTCACAAATACAATTTCGTAAGAAAATCAGTGAGAACTAATTTGGAACACACAGAATAATCAGATCTGAGAAAATATTTAAATTTATCTTTCAAGTAGATATTCTGGCTTTCCACTGGCACTTGTTTGAAGAGGATATGCCACAATCTAAAGACTAGGTCTATCTGCTGTAGAAATAAATTTAGAGTTTATTTCCTAAAAGTGCAAAGATTGCTTTTTATAAAAAGTCAGTTTTAAAAGCTTTGAAGTTTGTATCTCTTACAGATTTTTTTTTGTTTCTTCAACATCTTTCTTTTTAAAGTAGGTTGTTCGATGTCTTTTGTCATTTTAAAGTTATATTTTAAATTTAAACCATTTGCATAATAAATTGGCCTGGGCTTTAAGCTGTCTTGAAGGAAGAGGAAAGATATGAAGGAAGGGAAAGAATGAAAAGTCAGAAATACATCAAAATGTGTGTCCTGAGTTATCCTCAGTCTCATTTATCAGTTACTTGTATGAAGGAGTAATTTGAAATGAAAGAACAATTTTGCATTTTCGAGGCTTTTCTGCATCAGAGATTCAAGGTTCATGACAAGTGGACTCCAGTGCTGTTTCTAACATTCAGCTTAAAATGCATTAAGGGAATACTTTAGTGAGGTCCATTTCAGCCTCAGAAAGGAGGCTATCACAATTAGGGCACAGATTATTGCCATTATTTCCATGCTTCTGCTGGAGACAAAGCATCTGTATGAATTTGTTGCTATTAACACAGCTGGAGGGTGGTGCGTGTTTAAAGCAATGCAAGTACAAGCTGGCACAGTGTCACACTTCCATTATAACTCCAGAGAGTTCATCCTTCTCGACTTCTCTATCACTCTCGTGTTTCCATGATGCTGTTATCTCCTCTGACCTTCATGGCCTGGCCACTGCCATTGATTTTTACCAAGTGTCATCTGTGTTACAAATTGGTCTGGACTTGAATCTGTCTGTATTAAGAGGTTTAAATTCACACTTACTGGTGGTGGGAAAAGAGGGAAAAAATTACAGAAAGTGGGAATTTGCTGAGCTGTCAAAATGGAAGTAAGCTTAAATGGGTTTTATGGCTAATAAAGCCTTTGAGGAAAGCATAGAAAAAGGAAAATGCAGCCCAATGCAATAAAATTGCAGTGTCCTGAAAATGATTGCGATAACAGCGCTGTGAAGTCAAGCAGCTCTCAAACAATCCCATGAGTAGCTCTGTGCTCAGAAGTTATTTGGTTGCTCTTGTGAATCCTGTATAAATATGAACCATTTACAAAATTAATCATTATTCAAATTTGAGGCACAGACTACATTCAAACCAAATTAAATCAATTTAGTGCTGAAATACATTATTTCTTTAAGTCTTTACTGGGGATGTGTGCTTCAAGATGTATGAAACTAAACTGAAACACAGAAAAAAGTCTCAAACTCAGCCAAGGCATCATGGACTTGAAGCTTCAGTGCCCAAGACTTTCATTATGGGTTATCAGATGAGTTACTCTCAAGGACTCTTCCAGACAAGAGAAATAAATACAACTTCGATGTCTAAATATTTTATTTTTTTTAGGCTTGATAGGCTCAGAAAGAATTTAATGACAACACTATAATTACTTTGAAGTTAAAATGTTCCCGGTAGTCCTTGCTGTACCACTTACCTCCTGTGTGACCTGGAGCAAACCACTCTTAATGTCTCAATTTCTTCTCCATAGTATGGAAAATATGCATCTCTCTCGTGATCATTAAGGCTTCCTTTGTGGCTAGAAAACTGGGAGTTGAAGAAGGTTGGATTTAGTAGCTTTATAATGGTTGCCGACATGATGAGAATGGGAGAGTCATGTCACTGTGTTGCCGTGTCTTCTCAGACATGCCACGTGCTACCTGAGATGGCCGGGGCATGCACTCCTTCCATGAGGTGTGTGTAGATGGCACTATCCACCTATTTTTTTCTCATCAGGTAAATGCCACATCTTTCCTCTGCATTGCAGGGTGCATGGTTCAGGTGTTCGTAAGCGCAGATAAATCAGACAGGTTTGGTGAGTGACCTTTCAGGTCAGAGAAGAGCAGTGGTGTTGAGCTAGAAAGTGTCATGAAGCCAGATCCCAGCAGATAGGAATCAGTGGGAAGAGAGGAGGGAAAAATCTCATAAGGAACCTTGCTAAAGCTATGCCTGTTTTTGTGATGGCATCAACAGCTCTTCCACAGTTCGGTTACTACTGGAATTCATACACAAGGAGTTTTGCATCCTTCTATTTCATACTTCAGTAACTGAGTTTCCCATTATGTTGCTTGTTAAAATATTTACTAATCTTGGAAAAAAAAAAAAAAAAAAGAAAAAAATTAAACCGTGTCCTTAAAATAAAACCTTTCCTAGTATTGTTTTCAGCTTCTCTGAGCTGAAGAAGTGCTCTGGTCACCAAATCTGAGACCACATCAGTGATATGCTACTATTCACATTATAAATCTTGGTGATTGATATCTGAAGGCTACCGAGCCTCAGCCTCCAGGAGTCAGTACCAGGGACCCTCTCTCCTCCGTCCTGGCAGCACCACACCTGGAAGACCCTCAGGAGTGAATCCCTGATGAGATACATCAGAGTCTCATGGGAGAAAAGCTGCTGTTGCAGCAAAACCCCAAGTTGTACCTGCCCTTCAAATCACCAGGAGATAAACGGGATGCTCTTCATACTGACTTTAAGGAGGGTGAGTCACAGAGCAAGGGCCAGGGTGTCACTGCAGATTAAGAACTGGTTATGAGATAGGAAAGATTCGTCATGAACTGCTGCTTCTCAGCGTGTAGAGAGATTAGTGGTACCCCATGGGCAAATTGTCTCTGTTAGGAAGAACTATGGAGGATTTAGAAAAATTCCAGATGGATTTAAATACATTGAGGGATTAAGGAACACAATAGTAGATGAAATTCAGCTGGAATAAGTGTGACAAAATAGTAGACATTAAGAAAAATAGTCCTTCTTGGGGGGAAAAAAAAAAAAAAAAAAGGTATTCATAAATCTCCTCATAGTCTGGGCTCTGAGGCTGTGGCAAATTTTGAAGAAAAGATTTGCTGTGTATAGATATATCAGTCCTACCCTTGGCATGGTGGTGCTTATTTTTGGACTTGAAAATTTAAAAGAAGGGGTGCAAATCCTGAATTAGGTGGCCCATTTCCCTGACATGTATTTCTAAAACACAGATGAGTCTATTACATATCACTAGGGTCAAGAGTTCAGCAGGAGATTTTTTAAAAAGATAGAGATTTTTATAAGTAATGAGCATACACGTAATCACATTAACGATTTGTAGAATTATACTATAATCTTATATATCTGTTTTTAGAAGGAATACTCTTGCTGCGGGGTATAAGGGACTGATTTCTGATCTGTTGTTTGCGCAGGCTGCAGTGCAATGGGTGTGCATGGAGGCAGAGTGAGAGGCTGAGATTATCACCCCAGTCTGGAGACACGAGGGTCACGTGTTTCATGATGTTCATGTAAAGATAAAACAGCACCATTCTTGTATCTGACTGGAGTCAGATACTGAAATAATTTGGAATCTGGTCTTTTCATGTGTAACGTTCTTGCTTATTTGATCAGGTGTCACTAGTACTCCTAGGATAGAATATGGATGTTCTGCTAGTTTTTGACTGGGCTTTGGGCAACTGTCTGAATACCAGCAATTTCATAGCAACCCTCACACACTCTAAGTTTTTACTCTGAGAATTGAAAGCAATGTCGAATACTGTTACTGGAGAAGTTTTTAACATATTTCTATCTTGATATTTAGCTATGTGAACACAACAGTGTCCAAGACAAAAATAACAAAACACCAACAAACAAACAAAAAAAGATTTCTGTCTGTTTTCCTGGGGTAGACTTCTTCTTACAGAGGTGAATCTCAGCTGACGACTTCTCTTACCCTCCTTCAGAACTTTTCCAGGATTATCTTGGACTTTATTTCTTCTTATTTTTGGACTCTTCTGTATTTTTCTGATGACTTAAGATCAGCAGCAGGAACTGGTGGTTGCTTACTCCACCTTTATGTTTTCCTCTCGGCTGCTTTTAGCAGGCAGAGCCCTCACAGCTGGTGTGCACCAGCCCCTTGCCCATGGAGAGGCAGCACTCAGGTCCCACAATTCTGGCTCCTCTGCTTCTTCTTGCCAAGCAATACACTGAGAGTGGAGACACAGGGTGAAAAGAATCAGGCCTAATACTGGCCCATGAAGGTGGGTGGTTAAAAGTGCTGAAGCTACTGTCACCTCTTCAAATAGACCTCCTCTAGTGGATTTGATCTTTTGTATTCGTTAGAGCAAATACTAAGCAAACAATTCCTAGTGTATCTGTAAGTCATGTTAAAGAAGCTCCATACACCTCAGAGTCTCTTGCCTCAGCCTGAGCCCTGTGACCAGAACGTACCCAGTATATGTGCTGTTTTTCAGGAGGATGGCAGCTTGTGCCAGAGCTGGCTGGGCATCTCCTCCCCGCTTCCCGCTGGTAGGGAGTTTTCCTGCAGCCTGGTCCATGCCCGTGCTGCTGCCAAATGGTTTTACCAGCTGGAGAAAACTTGACTTCAACTTCATTCATCCTAAAGGTGTACTCTTTATTTGATTTTCTAAAGCATTCCATACGGTATTCCAGACCCATCTTTTGGAACTTTGAGGGGTTATTTTTAGGTTTAGCTTCTGTCTGCAGTACTAACAAGATTGTGCTGCATATTAAGAAAGTGATACCATTGCCCTGTCAATGAGAGGAAGCCAATTTAATGTCAGTGCACAGAGACATTATTGGAAAATGACCAGGTGGAACTTTCTCAAATAATTATTTTAAACCATAGAATGCATCTTTCTTAAAATTTGAAAAGACTAGAGGAAAATATCTAAGATCAGTGCTAATAAAAGCAAATCTTCAACATGAAAGATGCTCCTGTGTATGCCTACTAAGTGAACAACTGTTAAAAAATCTTAGTTATAAACACTCAAAATAAATGCAGTGGTAGGCAGGACCAACAGAATTATGTTTGTCAGCTCAAGACTCAGATCAGCTTCTGAAGTACCATCACCAGAAGACACTGATCTTTGGTTGAACCCATCCAAGTGATTGTCAGACTAGGTCTTCTGGTGGATTATTTTTGGTAACATGTGAGTCTGTGGGGTAAGGACCCAACTGTGAAAGAATCTCACAGGTCTAAATCAACGCATTCACCTGCAGGGCATAATCGGAGTGTACCCCTCCTTGTTTAACTACTGAAATTAAATTTTTCAATAGATTTGGTCCATTCAGCTTCTGTTTTCAAGAGTGTTGGATATCTGTCTTGTTCTCTATGTGGTTAGTAACTTTTACCTTTAAGGCACATTTCTAGGTTTTAGGCTGAAATGTGGTTGTTTCACAATTTAGGGTAAAAAACACACTGCCTCATTTAGGTACCAAACTTAGAGCTGCGGGATGCTGTGCAGCTTCCCTAAGGATAGGCATGTCATCCACTTCATTTGATATCACTGAGCTCCCGGAAAGACAAGTGAAGACATTCCCACACACAGAGATTCAGGCACCTTCTTTCCTCTACTGATTAGAAGGGAGTTTGGGAGACTCCAGAAGATGACCCCAACTGCAAGGTATCTCCCTGTTCCACTGATATGTGCTGAACAAGTATGGATATTCTGGGATCCAGTGTATCTAGAGCTTCTCTGCTGAAAGGCATTTGTGTACTGTCTTCTGCTTATTACTGCCATGGTTAGAAGGTGAAGCAGAAGATGGAAGAGATCTTACTGAAGTTATTCTGAGCAGTTTTAAGTCCCACATCCTGGATGGTGCTCTGTGTACCATTCCTGAGGCATAGCACTGTCCATCATCGTCTTGGTGGCCCAGCAGTTCACCTTCAGCAGGCATAAGAGCAACAGAGGAAAGTAGACAACATGCAAGAGATAATGTCTTGGTTTGCTGCACTCAGGAGGAAGGAAGATGTCTGGTCCAAACTTAGTTTTTGAGCGTGTGTGCATTTTAGAGTAGTAAACCCTGAAAGTGGTTTTAAAGTTAACAGTCTGAATAAAATATGCCTTAAACCCAAAAGTCCTGTGTGCTGCCTTCAGGTTCTACCTTCCTCTGTTTGAGATGTGGATTCTATACTATAAAGCTAAACACAAGCGTAGCTAAAATTTTGAACCTTCTCCAAAGGAAACAGGTGGAGTAGAGATGCCGCTGTACTTGAGTTTGGGTAGCAAAAGAGAGGCTGAGTGTGAGAGTGGCACTTACTTCCCCAGAAATTGTGCTTTCTGTATTGCCAGGACTGTAGTGTACTCTTTCAGGCTTAAGAGAAATGCCTTGTAATTTTAGTGCAGTGGTCAGCTGGAAAGAAGCAAACTGGCATTCATTGCCTATGTCCCAGTTTAAGCAAATTTTAGGTGGATTGAACCCTACCTTACTTAAGATTTCACTGAGGATTAGACTGACATTGAGGTTAAAGTAGTGCAGTTCTCAAGTCAAGCCTATTTCTGTACTGTAGATTATTCTTCATTTTTGCAGAAAATGATTCAGTTGAACTAATCTGACAGGGCTGACTGGATGTCCATTACAGTGCTGCATTAAAATTGCTAAACAGAGTATTGGAAGGGCACTAGGTACAGTCTGGTAAAGACAATGCATAATTTGAATGACGGCACTAAGGGAGCATTTCAGAGTTTGGTAAACGGATTTCTGAAGACACTTGGCAATTGGGAGGAGGAAAAGCAAATGAGAGCAACTGCTTGTGAGACTGTCATAACCCCAGCATAACATTGAGCTACATGTTGCTCTCCTTGGGCTGGAAGCAGGCTTGGCAAATGTGAGCAATCAAGCCATCTGTATAACTGGATCAGATTTTTCACTACCAAAATGGATCAATTTATGGGATTGTTTTGACAGTCATGTTGGGAAATACAGAACATATAGTTTTCATCATTGTTTACTTCTGCTTTTCCTCTTGTTCCCTTTGACTTTGCCCACTGTCTTTTATTAGAGTTTGAGCTCCGTTTAGCTCAGCATGCAGAGCTGGCCATGCTGCCAGTGTTGCTCCCCGCAGAACTCCTCCTGTTCCTTCATTTACATGTTTCCTTCTTATTCTTTAACCAGAAGGGGAAGCTTTGAGCCTTGAATGCATAAATCATTAGGTCCAGGTCAAAAATAGACAATCTATTATTCAAAGTGATTGTTCTCACTCATCAGATTTGTAGTTTATCTTGGGAATTTCTTGGAAACATGGCATTCATTTGTAACATTGTTTGGATAACTGCAGCATGAGGCTGAACTGCTCCTGAGGTCTGCATCCAATATTCACAGAATCCCAGAATGTCAGGGATTGGAAGGGACCTCAAAAGCTCACCCAGTCCAATCCCCCTGCCAGAGCAGGAACACCCAGATGAGGTTACACAGGAAGGTGTCCAGGCGGGTTTGAATGTCTGCAGAGAAGGAGACTCCACAACCCCCCTGGGCAGCCTGGTCCAGTGTCTGTTACCCTCACTGAGAAGAAGTTTCTTCTCATATCTAAATGGAACCTCTTGTGTTCCAGTTTGAACCCATTACCCCTTGTCCTACCATTGGTTGTCACCTTGTAAACTCAGCAAAAGAAAAGTGAAATCTTTATTAGACAACAGCGGAGGAAGATTATAATCCAGTGTTCTATTACTTAAATTACCTCTGTAAGTGGATTGTTCCTTAAAGTATTTCTGTTTTCAGCTCCCTCACTGGGAGGGATTTAGATATTGGAAGATATGGAATATTGTTTTCAGCAGGCAATCTAGTTTTCCTATATTCAATGTCCAGTACACTTTGTGAAAACATTTTAACAAACAATTACATCAAGTTGGGCTTCCAAATCCGCTGCTGAGCATTTAAATGAATTACACTAATTTTCAGAAGTGCCTAGCAGCTCACATTAAGTTAAGAGATATTTATTCCTGTACTTTAATTTTTAATTTATCTGCAAATAAAGTAGCTTTGTAGCTTAGATGTGCTGTGAGGTTTTTTTTGTTTTATATTTTGTTTGTTTGGCATTTTTTTACAAAAAACCCTTGGTGAAGTTATAAGGAGCTGATTGGTTAGTGATTTTTTAGCTCAGACAAGTACGTATAGATTGGTCCATTTATTTTTCACATGTTTAAAGTGGGTAGGGAAGTTTTCGTGGTTAAATCATGATGTTAAATCATGACATCAGAGTCTTGAACTGAACTAGGAAGTCATTTCAGCTGAAGGGTAATGTAGTACTACCATAAAACATTGGCTATTTTTAGCAGAGATATAAGACGTATGCTCCAGCAGGTATAACTGGTTTAGTGCGATAGTTGTGCACTGAAAAGTGAGATTAAACAAAAGCAGCAGTGAAATATTTTGCGGATGACAATCTGACAGACTTTAAGACTATATATATCTACATAAATTTGAAAGGAAATACTTATATTTCATTCCCCATTTATTTCTTCATTGTCATCAACCTTTCAAATGAAGTATATTCTACAAATAATGTGAGAAAGAGATTGGCATCTGAGTGAGACAGAATGCTTCTACTGGTTCAGTGGGGTGTGAATCTGTCAACTGAAAACTAATAATTCTGCTAGCGCTCACACATAGAGATGGCATTAGGAAATAAAGAAATGGAAGAAAGTTAGTTATACATGAATTTTTAATAATTTCTGACTCTGTTTTCATCTTCCAAGCTGTAGAGAACTGGAAACCTAAAAAGGACCCCCAGAGAATTATTGTAAACTGTGGAATGTATCATATTTTTGTTTAGTTCCTGTTATCGTATCTTAGCACACTTAACTTGAAGGAAGATGCAAAAGAGGAATCTATAGCAAGTGAAATGAGAGTACAGGTAGGAAACCCAAAGTAAGCACTATCTCGGTATCTCAGCTGGCAACAGCTGTATCATCTGCAAAAGGGTGCTATGCCATCCAACAGTTTGTTCTTCATAAGACCAAATTCTAGATCAAAGCTGATCAGAAGCCTTCAGAATAATAAAATGGAGGGGTAAAATCAAGAAGGACTATTAAAGACGCTGCAGGAGCCATTAATTTTATTTTGCAGAAAAAGTGTTAGCCAGCCTCAAGGCAACTTGCAGAGCATAAATAGCAGCCATGGGTAGGTCTTCTGTCGCTTTTGTTGTTTTGGTTTTTTTCCAGTATGTGTTTTATATCTCTGAGGCCTGTACAAGTTGTGTTTTCTTTTTTTAAATGTTCACTGTTACTGGTGTACTGAAATATCTTATCACAGGTTCCCAAAAGAAAATGCATATGTGTTGGACTTGTATTGTAGCTTGTCTGGAAACCAATGGACCACAGCCCAGAGTCTCACTCTGTGCAAGGACTGTTACAAAAACAGGGACCCCTCTCTCCCCCGCCACTATAAGACGCTGAAATGGCCATCTTGGCCGTTGAAGTAAAGTAATGAAAACCTGATCCCCACCCTTAGCTCTCTTCCCAGTGTTTGGCCTTGAGAAAAGAGTTTCATCGTTAGGGTTGAGTCTAAAGAGTCTTCTTTCTACTGTTACAATTTGTCCCTGAAGTATCTCATTATTTGTATCTTATCTACTTTTGTAATGCTTCCTTTGAATTAATTTTGTAGTAGCTGAACCCTGACAATCACAGATGAATCATAGTCATAAAAAGAAAACAACAACAAACACCAAAAACCCACCAACCAACACTCCATAATATGGTAATTTCTTCCCATGTAGGACTGAATCGAGCAAGCAGAAAACCAAGCATAGTACAACAACACAAATAGAAGCTGTTCCATGAGTACTGTGTGCTTGCAGTGGGGACGTGTGGGAGGACCACGGGCAGGAGGATAGGTGATATTTGCAAGTTGTCTTCTGGTAACCGTCCTTGTATAAAGCAGAAATCAGAAGGGTGATCTGTTGCAATGTAGTTTCTGTAACACTGTGCTTGTGGGAATGGTGTATTTCCTGTGTGTAAACAAGGCTGAATGCACTCACTGTACGAACCGTGCAACACTAAACAAAAGCAAAGCAGAAATAGAGTGTGGAGAATGATGTTCTGCCATTTTTAGATAAAGGATTTGAATATTCAACTCTCCTACAGTATGACTGTCACAGAACTGTAATAAATGGTACTAGCATGGATCAGTGCTAAGAAGTTGGAAAAATTGTTTTGGAAAACATCGTGATATGAATTAATCATTCTTAATCTGAATCCTCAAATGTGATAGTGTCATCAATAACAGTACTGGTACCAAAGAGGATTATAGATAGCACTATGCCTTTTAAATGTGCACAATTTCTGGTTCTCCACCTTTCCTGTGTTATTATGAATGGCAATTTCTTAGCCTATGAAATGGTATGTGAGTTTGTGAATTTATGCGTTTTAGTTTGGTGTTGGATGAGGGTTACTAAGACTACTCCTGGATGCCTGGGCTTGCAAAAGAATGGCCTTCCAGCACCATTTTCTCTCCAGCATTCTTCCCAGACCATAGCACTCAAATGCTCTGATTACATCCCCCCCTTTACTGTTACTACATTGGATCATAGCAACATACCTTGGTTTTGAAGTCAGAGAATGCTTTTTCTGGGGAGAAGGGGTAAGCAGGGAGTAGGCGCTTGAGCCTTCACAAATTAGACTCCTTTGGTAAAAAAATGACAGCAATGTACGTAGCAGACTTTGCAGGTACCACTGCGTAGACTTGCTATTACAGTAAAAGCCCACTTGCTGACACCAATCATTTCCGTAAAATTTAAGCCAACATCTTTGGGAGAAAAGATTTAATTAACACATGAGCCCCTGAGTCACTATGACAATCTGCTTTCATAGTGGTGGGAATAATCACATTTCTACCCACTGTCAGCCCTTGAAGTATAGGGGTTTTATGAATAATCTATGGTACATTTTTTCCTTACAGAAACAATCAGATTCTTTTGTTCCTTTCACACAAGAACATTTCTGTCTTAGACATCTAGAAAAACTCTAAATTTATCTGGTGCCTTGAGAGGCTAGCTCTGCCTCTGTGACAGGAGGTCTCTTGAGCATTTTGGGTTAGTAGCATGAAGTGAGGCTGAGCGATTCCATCCTAATGGAGATCCACGTGAGACACCCCATTATTTAAACAGAGGTGCCCTTAGTGCAGTGTATGCAGAACACAGTGCAATAAATAAATAAATAAACAATGCTTATTGCAGATAATAAATAAAATTGTGGCAATGATTATTACTGTGAAGTAAAATTAGGTTCAAAAATGTTCACTGTGAAGCAGAAATAATAACCCAGGTACAGAGCTCTGAAAAATCTTTTTTCCCTCTTAGTCCATTTGAAAAGATCATGTCTAACAGTACATGTGTTTTTTTTGACACCTCCTTCACCAACTTGTTATAAATCCTTGAAGGAAAAAAAGAAGAATCTTTTTCCCCTGGTTTAGTCTCATCAAAGTTGTTTCTGATTTACTGTGGCATAAGTTAGGGAAGTATCCAGCTTGTAAGATTTAATTTTATGATCTTTGTTGCTTTAAAACTGTTGAGAATATTTCTAAAATCACAATTTAGACAGGGGATGTTATATCTGTTGTTCTCACTGGACATTGCTGCATCATTTCCTTATCTTTTTACTTTCTTAATACTTTCATATTTGATACCACAGTACTGAAAACAGCTAAACAAATAATGATCTGTTTATTAGAGACAGAATGTTTTTAATGCATCTTTAAAGTTGTAAAAACTCTAATAACATGAAATTTTTGCAAATCTAGATTTTTGCATCTAGATAAGTGTTTTTTAAAATGATAGCAGTCCTCTTGTGTTAGGCTTGATTGCAACCAGTTTTCTAAATTAAAAAATGTAAATGCGGCATTGACAAAGGTTAAAAAGGTTTAAAGTGGGTTCTGTCAGCAGTGCACGCACACACCAAACTAAATCCCATGTATCTAATCAGTGTCCTCCGGACTCTGTGCCTCGCTCCATTGTTTACTTTCAAATCCATAATAATTTTGTATCCTTTCACTGGATGAAGATTCATTTTTGAAACTAATGAATTTAAAAATGTGCTTTTCCCTTGTCCATTTGATACTGAGCCTACAATTTGACTTTCATTGTTTGTTTCCCTCCTTGTCTCGTCAATTCTTTTTTTTTTCTTTCTGTCCTTTTACTTTATTACAATTTTTATTGAGGACTGAGATGAACTGGTTGCTGCATCATGGGCCCATTACACTTCCTAACAATTCCATTTACACCTTATTGTTTGTCTTATTGCTGGAAAATTCAGGTGATTCATCATGCCTGAAGAAGCACCTGATCCCAATTCCCTTGATATCACGATCACTATGTGACAGGAATACAGTTAGTGGTGGCTTTCAGACTCTAAGAGGCCAAGGTGATAACTCTTTTGGGACTTTTAGCCTCTCAAGTATTGATGAGTTCCATTTTCGTAATGCTCTGTTTTCTTGCTCCCTTTCAACAGCCCCCTGAGTGTGGAAAAGGGCTTGGAGTTAATAAAAGAAGTGGCAGATCTCCTGAAACTGCAGATGAGTGCCTTCGATGATGTCAAGTACGTACACGGAATTTGCCCCTTCTTATTTTGTTGGATTTCTCATTATTTTTGAATAGTTTGTCTTACAAGGATATATCTGCTCTTTAATGACAAAATTAATGAGAGTGTGAGAGAGACGAAAAAGAATATTGTGATGATCTTTATACTGTCCCTGACACACAGGGGCAAATTATTTTGAAAAAAATTATAAAGACTGAAATTTTTCTATGCTTCCATAAGGAAAAATAGTCTGTTCAAAGCACTTTAAAAATATTACTAACCTTATTTAACAGTTTGTATGTAAGGAAAGTCTCATGAAGGGTCATCATATCCAGTGTTGCTCAGAGGGAAAATTACATTGGAGATGGGTAAGAACTTGAGTCCTTGGCTTTGAGTCTGGCATGTGACACAGTAGGTCATGTAGCTTGGTCAGCTACTCATTGAACAAGTCACAGGGAGTTCAGCTATGTTGAGTTACTGTTTTTCTTCATGTGATTCATACTGATGAATGCTTTGCATGTTAATCGCCTGAACTAAGAGGTTATGATTTGCCATGTCCGGTAAAAATGTTCAGATTGGGAATTTTATTAAATCATTTTGGTAGAAATATTTACTTCACAAAGCTTAATTCTTCCTTTGTAAGACACAAAACAAAAATAGTTTGATAGAAAAGTAATGGAGAAGAAGGGTCAGCTGTGGGAGGATTTTGACAGCTTGCTGGAAAGAAGTCACATTTTGGTGCACAGAAAATAACTGATGTCTGGGTGACGTCCAGTTCCTGCCTGTGTTTCAGAGGGTTTGGGGCTGCTTATTTTGGCCCATGAGTCAGGCTGCTGAAGTGCAGCATCTTTCTCAGCCTTACATGTGCTGCCATCAGCTTTTGTTTAACCATCAGTTCCAGTGAATATAATTCGTAATTTAAAACTGTGTTTTAAGCCATAGTCTGAAGATGCTTAATCTTTGGTGGACGTGTTTATTGTTATTCAGAAAAAAAAACCCTCTACCTATTCTATTATTGTATATGTAGGGCTAAATAAACTACTGGTAAGAAAATAGTCTTAGAAACCTGACAAATACCAGGGGTATTTGCTTTAGTTTTTTAGAAGGAAAATATTCCCACATTTTGTTTGTTAACACAGTCCTTTGCATTGCTGAATGTCTTTTTGCTTGTATTTTATGAAATGCATTTTTTTTATGAAAATTGAGGTTTAAAATTAAAAGAGAAAATACAATATTACCTGGTCTTCCTTGTAAACAGAATTTGCAGCCTTGACTTTGAATACTAGCAGAAAAAGTCTGCTACACTTTCAAAGTGGTAATCCCGTGGAACAATTTCTCTGCTGGAATCATTGGGTTCTGCTTCATTAACTTCATTCATTTACAGTACAAGAGCACTTTCAGCCACCTTTCTAATTGTTAGCATAAAGCCTTTTGGTTATTTTTTATCATTTGATAAATTACAACAGCTTTGCAATTGGCAGGATGTAGATTCATTCTCTAACAAAAAATATCCCTCCAGTGATACAGCTAGCTAGGAACCACCTTTTTTCTTAAATGTGCAACATTAGGAAAGCTCATCATTTTGTGTCTATTAACATGCAGTCATATGACTGTAGCAAAAGTATTAATACTTGTATTGTATGGTCTGTACTTTAAAAGTGTGTTATGAATTATAGTAACTCCAAACAGGACTGAGCGTTCTGCCCATCAAGACATTTTTATCAGTCTTTGCCTTTTTAAAAAATATATAAGTCTGGGAAAGGTTATCTCAAATCTCAAGTTAGTGAAGAATTCATCCATAATAAATTTTCTTAACAAAATGAGATACTTTGACTCAGGTTAAACCCATGAAATGCTAAAGATATGTGGAGCTGGCCAATAGCTATAGCCATAGTAGAAGCTTTTCAAAAAAGGCTTCACCAAGCAAAGGATTAACACTTTTTGGATTTGTTCTTTTGTTTTCACTGCACAACTGCCAATGGAAAACTGTATGAATGTGAAGGCTCTGGTTAGCTTCTGAGTGGCCTCATGGAGAGGGCTTTCGTGAAAAAAACCTGATGTCATGATTATTCCTAATCCAGCTTCGCCAAGTCGGGAAATATGCTCTTAGTTGACATAAGGCATCATGAGTGATTTACATTATTTTATTTCACTGGCAACTAAAAGTACTCTTTTTCTTAAGGATTCAGTAGCTTGTTTGTTTGTTTTTAAATGGAGACATTTTGTAGAAAAAATTACCAATAAACCTGAGACCAAGGATTTTTAAAAGGGGTTGGGAATATAACATACTAGTCTGCTTCAAACTCTGACCTGCGTAGTAGCCTGGTGTAAAATTTTCAGTTCTCTCTTTTCCATCCAGTAATTCTAGATGGCAAGAAGGTAACAGTGTAGGCCTTGAATTTTTCAGACTTGCAAAGATTTAAGAGTAAATACAAGTTAATGAGAAGCACAGCGTCAATCACATTCAATAGGAATAGTGTGAGAACTGAGGAGAGAAACTGAGTGGGGAGTCCTTTAAATTGTTTAAATTCTCGGTTAAGAGTTTCTTCTCCATTTCTATGGAAAACACAATTTTAAAGGGACTGCTTCAGAAATACGTTACTACCTTTAGTCAGTTTTGTCTGCAAATACCTTTCGTTCTTCCCTGTATTTTTAGTTTTTTCCTCTGCTTTGGAGTTCAGTAAGTGAACGATTGCTTTTGCCAGGGATTCCTACCGATTCCTGTGTTAGTTCTTGATTAGTTGATGCACGGTAGTAATCAGTTTATCCTCTTTCCTTCACGGTCCTGCCGACTTTAACCGATGGCCCGCGGTTTCCAGCGTAGCCTCGGGCTCGGCTCCCAGAGCGTTCAGTCCAGTTCTGCAGTTGGTTTGTTGTCAAGTTTGCATTGACATAAACTTTGCTCACCCTGTGAAGCAGATGAGTGGGAATAGATTTGGGGAATTCATAATTAGAAATATTTCAACGTTGAAGAAAAGATCCAACATGTTAGCTGTCACTTTTGGATGCAGCTTGAATCTTTATGGAAGTAATAGTTATGCTTAATATGTTTTGTTAATGATTATGTAGCTGTCAAATAAATTCCATTATTTCTTATTACATCATTAGAGACCATTAAAAGGATATTAGCATGCTGATGTAATTATGCAAGCAGACGTAAAATGACTATAGTTATGATTTTATAATCTAATTATGGGTGTCCAATGCCCCTGGTGATTGATTGTTGGACTGCTATCATGGATTGAAGTCAGATGAGTAGTAGTGTTAGGAGGGTTTGTATTTATTTAACAAAATATAATTTTACTACACTGCAATCTACAGCATTATCCTTCTTCATGTAATTACAATTCTTCACACCTTACAAAATAAACTTACAAACATGAAAGATTATCACGAAGCATCCAAATATAATAAAAATACTAAAATCTCTAAGCTCAGCTGTGAGGGCAGTGGAAAGAACACTCAGAATCCATAGTCAAAGGCGTTGATTAGAACATAAATGAATAATTTGGTTTCTGATGAGAATATAGGTTATTTCTGAATTTTTTTAATGTTCTTTTATTTGGGGAATTTACTGAAAACATTGACAGGGGAACTATTCAGCTCTAAGCTTAGCTGAATACCTTTGTATGGAGAGAAAACAGATTATTCTAATTTCATAGTACCTCAGACTGCATATCCTACCATTCTCAGCCTCCAGTTAGGAGTGAGATTTTCAGCTGAATATTACATTTTCTGACGGATGCTGCAGTAGCGCTGATTTTTTTTTTCTTTTCCTTCTTATTTCTCTCTTTAGCCTTATATGATTTGCCCTATTGCCATTGAAGATCTCTCACTTTAGTTTTCTCTTTTTTCCCCATTTTTTTCTACTGTGTTGGCTTCCTCCACCCATTTATCATAGTGGGCATCTTTGTCATTTTTGTGTTCTAATATAACTAAACTCAATACTCAAAGAACTGTCCTTTAGGACACGTGATAACTTGACCAACAAGCATGCCTATTTCCGTATCTATTTTTTCAGTGGAAATCCTGTAGCAGAACACTCTGTATGAATTCCATAAAATGACATGAATCTTTATCTGCTGCTGTTGTTTTGAAGTGTAAAATAATTGTCTATATAAACATATAATCTATATATATAAAGTTGGGGATGAACAGGATACTTATGTCAGTTTCCAAATGCTAATATAAATAGATTTTTCAAGTTAAAAAAGCTGAAGCTGATTATCTAATACAATGTCCTGGATTGCAGAGCCATAAAATTTAACCAATAGTCCCTTGTCATGTTGGATCTATATCTTATATCCAGAGCTAAGTTAAAAGACCAAATCACTGATCTTTCAGAGTCTAACATGCAAACTCCCAGGCCTCAGGCTGGCTGTTCCTATTTCACTTGACTTCTCTCCCTACCCACACTGAGGCTGGAGATGGATTCGGTGTTTTACTTGAATAGTTTATTATACAAAAAATGAAAATTCAGGTTAATTGAATATACGTATGGAAACCGTATGGAGGCTTCAGCTGAAAAATACATTTCAAAATTTGTAGCAGCCACAGCAGTGTGGTTTGACATTGTGAAAATAAAATACTATAATTTTTAAAGTCAAAGTAATGACTAGAGTAAAAATTTATCCAAGTTGGCTTATAAGAAAAATACTTTTTTTTTGGTCATAAGAACAAACAAAACATTACTTTGGACTGAACTCAAGCCTTTTTTTTTGAGCTGACCAAATATATCAATCTTTTTATAAAGACTAATTATTATATAGTCTTGAAATGTTTGATCATATCTACATATTTTTCTACAGCCGTCTGTCTTATCCCATATGCAGGAAATAAAATGCTGAGTTAATGAGCAACTCTTCAATGCTTCATTTTATTCTCATTGTTCAATGTGTGGCTTCAGGATTCATTTATTGCACATTATTCAAATCCTGCTTTGAGGTCAGAAAATCCATTTCCTCTTGTTTTGTTTTGTTTTGTTTTTTCCTATGGTGCTCTTCACTACGCTATCAAAATGCTTGACAAACATGAACTGATATACTTAACTCATATGAGATGTGGGGTGTTAATAGGACCATACAGAGCTGGAGTTCTGCATGAAGAGATTAATGTCAAAGCATTTGCTAATATGAAGTGTCCAGTCTGATGTCTCAGAGTGTAGCTTATTCGACCTCTTCTTTAAAGAACTTCACTTATTGAGAAAGAGATCCCATTGCTTTAAATTACCATTCTGAGTGTTCAGCAGTCCCAGAAGTCAGCTCTTAGTTTAGACAGTGGCACTTGGTCTGTGAGAACAAATTGCCTGAAATGACTTGGCTTCAAATGAACCGAGTCTGAATCTGAGGCAGAACTGAATGGTACCAGCAGAATTCAAAGCAGCGGTAGGACCTTTACATTCTTATAGTTCTGTACCTTATTTGCAATATACTTCCTAAAGTCTGATAAAAATGAAGTTGAGGCCCCTAAAAATATTGATCTTCTCTACTACTTCACCACCATTCTTCCTTGGATGTCAGGAATCCTACTGGAAAAAACATTTTGAAAAGAAAGACTGCATCTCTAGATATGAAGTCAAGATTGTTTTTTCCTGTTAAACTGTAGTATATCTTTAGTGTCAACTATGTTTTTTGCATAGTTTTATGTGAACAGTGATCTAACAAAAGCTTGAATTTGGAAGGCCCAAGGGGAGCAACAAGCACATTCTTGCCATACTTCAAATCTCTGTTTTCGAGTGGTGGGACATTTACTACCTCCTTTTCAAAGAAAAGGCCTTACACTCCAAATAACATCTACTATTATTCTTGTTCTTAGGAAGGGCTGAAACGTTTGGGCTGGAATAAATACAATTTGAAAAGCCAGCCAACCATCCCAGTGAAAAGAACTTAATCTGAGGAAGATATCTGAAAATCAAACCAAGTGCTGAAAGTTTGGAGAAGCTTTATATGCGTTCAAATCAGTGTTGGGCAGGCAGACTGATGAGCGGTGCTCCCAGCCTCACCTATTATGAACATGTGCATGGGCTGTAGGGTCCTAATCATGCTTTATAGGTTTTGTTCATTGTTTGTCATGCTATTTTTCTAACACCTGAAAAACTCAATCAGCCAGTTAATCATATTCAGTCATCCAGAACCTAAACACTGGAACAGCACTTGGTATTTTCACCCCATCATGCTGATGGATTATGACATGTGGTATATGTATGCTCTAAATGTGAACGTCTCAGGAAATTATTGGTAGCTGGAGAGGCAGGATAGTGTGAGGGAGGATTATTTAACCACTGAGCGCAGTAGTGGGACAGATGGCACTGTGTCTTGTTAGGTTTGTGTTTGCAAACTTTTACTGTACAGATTCCTCATGATTCCTTTCTTCTTGATTCAGTATGATCAATCTTTTCTTGTGTTGTATGTTGAGCACCTGCAGATTAATATTCTTGCAAAGTTTTTTTCTAGATTGGCAGATTCTGGATTCTGCCATCTATGCCATTTAGATTGACTGAGAGGAACGTTCTAATACTGTGCTCATGAAAAACCATGTAGTCCACACTGCTCTCCTTAAGGTGCTGTAATATAAGCTAGCAATAGATTGAACTTTTACTTCCATTCCATTTATTGTCCAGAAATTAAGCAACGTTTTTATTTCAGTTTGAATTGTGCTATGTTCAGTCTCAACAAAAAAATGTACCTTTCAAAAAAGTTGAGCAATATTTGTCGTTTGTTCTTTGATTTTAAATAGCAAACCAACAGACTAAGGCTATTTGGCATAATCTTGTTTAAAATGTTATAAAAGCATAACTCAGAAATAATGGAATCACTTCTATTCAAACTTGACCTCTTCCACAGCTTTAATGAGTCTGGCAAACAAATAGTCCGAAAAATGTACTGCTGTAACTCATCGCATGCAGGCTTTATAAGAAATTACATTGTGTTTCTAGTACATATTGTCTCATTTGAGAACTAATTTATAATATAAAGATGCATCAATTTTTAAAGGAATGAGGATAAGGAAACAAAAATAAGGTGGAAGTTTCGACTATGCATTCCTTTACTTAAAAATGAATGTTTTTTCAGCCTTAGCATTACATTAGTCTTGTGGCTTTTTCCCCTGAGGTATAATATATTTTGTGTGCTTTTCTTTAATAAATGTGCATATAGCCAAGATCATTTTGCCTTCTTCACTGTAACTTTCCTGCTAGAAAAATATGAAAATATATTAAAATAACAAGAAGGATTTTGGCCTGCAGCATTTTATGAATTCTAGGTGACAAAACAGGAAGACAGTAAAAATCTGGGGAGACTTATAAATAAAAATGTACAAAGTTTGACTTTCCAGTACAACACTTTATCTCATTAAACCAGGAGATTTGCACCTTTGTAATCAAAAGCAGAATGAAACCCAGTGTTATGAATACATATCCGTGTACTCACAGGTCCCTACTCAAGAGAAGGCTTTTACCGATAAGTGATCTTCTAAAGTTTACCTATTTTTAACTTCATATTTCTCTACTGCCCATCCCTCTGTGTGACTGAGAATGCCATCATATCCTTTTAAAAATAACATTAAAGTTCATAACATTATAAGGTAGGCAGGATATACTCCTTTGTTTCAAGCAAGTCACTGACTATGTGCCATTGCATTTAATTTATATAACATTTCACATATTGTTAACAAGTAATAATTACCATTCTACAGATGGGTAAATTGAAACTCAAGACAGTTTCCCTTAGATGGTACAGAACTTAGTGACAGATATGAGAATAGAGAGAACTGAGATTCTCACTCTTGAACTAAAGCTTGGTCCACAAATAGAATAACTAGTATTAGAAATGTAAAAAGATTATCGTGTAGAGATTTGTTTAAAAGAATAGTCACTTCTAAGGAATACATAAAATTAATCTTATAGGTATGTCTTTCTTGAGCCTTCTGCCCTTGGCTACTTGATTCTCCTATGTATGCAAACACACGCTTTTTTCGTCTCTGTCACCTGGATGGATGGGTTGCATGAATATTACAGACCTGCTGGCCCAGCTGAAAAAGAGAAATCATTATTATGCACATTTTTTTTTACACCCTAGCCAGTAAATATTGCATATCCAGGCCTACAAGCTGCACCACGACCTGCCTGTGGAAGGGTTTGTATTCCTGAGGAGCAATAAAGGCAGTAGGAGCAAATACACATCTGTAGGTGCAACTGAAAGAGGCCCATGAACTCCACTTGCAGAGCCTCCTTTGCAAAGCACATGTCTCTCCCTCAGAGCTGGCAGGGGAACCTCAAGACCAAATCTTTTAGTTAGTCTCCTCAGAGCTAAAGGAGAAGCCAAGAGTTCCTTAAGCAAACATGCAGGAGGGTTCAGGTTGTAGCACTCAGAGTTTTGTAACTTTTTGAATTGAGGCTGTAGCAAAGTTTGGGTTTTTTTAGTCTCTGGTTGTGCTGCTTAATCCTCATCAAAGAAATTTTTGACCTACCTGGCTCCTGTCAAAGCTGAACCTTTACCTCTGCAAAAGTCTAAACAGGAGTCATGTTCTTCATTAATTATTAAACGTCACTTGTGCAAACTCAGCATAAGGTGACTAGCATCCCAGTAGACAAATTTTACACGTGATTTCAATGGGCTCCATTAACAACAAAGGTGTGCGGAAGGTCAGTAGACCTCAAGTCAGTAAAATACATTGAATACTTACTGGCTAAAAATTAAAACTGTCTGCTGTTCAAGTACCAGGCAGAATGATAAAAGATATGAAGAAGAATGGAAATAGAAACAGAATACTATTATCTTCTGTTATTTATTTTTTTTAATAGTGTTAACATTTTTATCCTTAAGCTTAATTTTGGGGGAGTGAAAGAAAAATCATGGTACATCTAAACAGCATGTTGAGACCATTTTTCCATTCTCTCAGAGTCCAAACACTCTTTTGCTGTAAAAAATTATAGCACTTGTATGGTTTGTTCTTTTAAATACTGTAATTAAGAACCTTATTTGCATGGCAGGCAAAGCTGGCAACTTTCATGTACTCAGTGTGGTGAAAATGTCAAGTTTCATGGCTTGTGACAGATTAATAGAAAAATTATTTTAAAACTCTGCAAATTATTCATAGATATTGAGTAATCATCAGAAGTTGCATTTTATGAAGAATAAAAATAGGACAAATGGAGTGTGGCATCAATCTTTAAATTGAGTGTTGTCCGTTTTTTAAATCATTTAAATTGTAGGCTTAGCAAAATAATCTTCACCTGAGATGAAGTGAGTTGTGAAATCTTAAAAATACTCTTTCATCATCTTTTGCATGGTAAATTAGTATCCAGTGTATTTAGCACCATTTTGATATGTATGGATTAAATAAGTAATATAAAATTAATGATTAAAATAAAACAATTAAAGATCCATCATTTAATAATGGTTGCTATCAAAGACCCACCAAACATGGGCTGCTGTTGTTGGAAAGCATCCTTTTGTGGACCAATCACCCCTTTTCTGTGACTTTACTGTTGAAATTATTCTAGTGGCAGAAGTGTGCTGGTCAGAATACATTTTGTTATTTGGACACCCTGTATGGCCATCTTCTCTCCTCCTGAAACAATTTTCCATGAAATCACTCCACAGCACTGATCATTCCAGGGGAATAGAAGAGGACAGTTCCAGGTGTCCAAATAATTGCCTGATTTATGGAGGCTGTAGATGTAGCTTGCAGAGGTAAGTCTGAGCTGCAACCATCAAATAGGACAAGGGGTAATGCCTTTAAACTAAAAGACAGAAGATTCAGGCTAGAGGTGAGGAAAAAAATTGTTGAAATGGGGGTAGTAGAATACCAGAGCAGGTTGCCCAGAGAGGTGGTGGATGCCCCATCCCTGGAGACATCCCAGGCCAGGCTGGGCGGGACTCCGAGCAACCTGATCTGGGTGAAGATGCCCCTGCTTACGGCAGGGGTTTGCTTTGAAGGTTCCTTCTGTGATTCAATGATTCTATGAAATCCAGACCTAAGTTTTGTTTCCACATAGTTACATTTGCAAGATGTGATTGCTCTGAGACTGCCATTCCATCTAGTCTTTGTGATGTAGTCTGTTACAATTCACCCAGCTGCACCATTTAAACCATTCTAATGAAATACAAGTGGTGGTAGAAAATCAACCACTAACTGGTGAGCACCATGTTTAGTGCCCTTCCCTTAGCAGGGATTTTGCTTTTTCATCTTTAGTACTTGATCATTGTCAGGTGTAAGATGTGATGTTATTGCAACAAATCTTCAACTTTCTCTGTGTTAGCTCTGTGTTTAGTACAGGACCACATTTCTGTACACAATCATGCAAACGAACAGTTCATGGTTAGAGTATATAAAGGATATAAGTATGAATAGATAATATATTTTTGGCTGTATTTCAGTATGTTGTGGAACACTGTCTTTCTGCAGTCTAAGGAGAGTATTCAGTGTTTCCAGAGAAGGGCTAAAGAAGCTCAGTTTGCTAAAACAGATAAAGATGTTTTAATTGATCACTGGTTGTAAGTACATACTTGTCAATAGAAATGTGAGAATACATACAGCTGTACATTGACGTTTGTTCAGGTGCAAAATGAAACAAATCTTTGAACAGTAAAGATACCAAAGAGTGAAAGGTGCGTGCCATTTTAGTATTAAGTCTGGCTGATGATCAATATACTCTGCTTAACAGTTCAGGGAAGTTATTTTCTCGTAGGTCAGGCTAGAGCACAATATGTTCCTGACAGATTTTCTGAATCTTTGAAGTTTAGTCAGGTACCTGTGTATGTAATATAAATAGAGTATAATGCAATGCTCCACAAAATTAACTTTGGTTAAAATTTCTGGTCAAAAATATTGATGAAACCTGAATCAAGTGGTCAATGGATTTACAGCTGGTCTGAGTAACAGAAGGAGAACAAAATAGACAGCATACACTTCTCCATCCATTTATGATTTATGCGACAATGACCAGCTGCAATTTTTTGCCTTTGCTTTACTCAGTAAATCATGTTGTATGAACATACTGTATTAAAAAATGCCTCTTCTAATCCTGTGCTGTTTCTCATTAATTTGATCTGGCATGAGTATGTTTCTATACCTATATATAAATAATATATAACACATTCACAGTATTATGAGCATTTTAGTTCTTCCAAAATTGAGAAGGTGAAAAGGAGGCTTCATTGCAATATAAACAATGGACATAAGCTTCAAATTCCTAACACAGTATGCAGAGAAATGTGTACACATTGCAAGTCATTAGTTCAAGCCCACCAAACATTTCCTGAGACAATTACCTTCGTTGCTATAAAATTTACTTTGTGCAATCCTCTGGAGCGTTACTAATTGCTTTTCTTAACCTCCAGAGATTAAAGGATTTTGAAATGAACATATAGACAAGTAGTGACTCTAATTTCAAATCTAAGCTTTATTAAGGCAAGCTCTGTTTTACGAAATAGGGTCATTAAGAGAATGTTTAATGTTGGAAATACCCAATCCTGATCTCCTCATCTTCCTCCAATCTTGAGAAATTGCACTTTGCCTCTATTTTTAAAAAATGCGGTGCAACCTCAACTCATTTCCATCTGGCATCAGCTCTATGTCTCATCTTCAAGGATACACATAACCATGTTGGCACTTGTTTCTCAAATCCTTTTCCACTAGGGGGTATGATAGACTGTGACTGCATTTCACAGTAAACCTTCTGTATGATATTGTAATACTAAAGTGTACACACATGAGGGAGAAGATCAGGCATGCAAAGCTTGGTAGGTAATTTATGGAGATTTAAATCCTGTCATTCATAAATGTAATTATAACCTAAGGCTTAAAAGTGATATGGACCTTGCCATATTGACCATGCTCCAGCATCGTGTATTCAGATCATTCGTTGACAGGCAAAATGTAATAAGAATGTTGTTAGTCAGTAAAACAACTAATAAAAGGAAATACTTCTATTTTTCACAAATAATATTGTTTATTTCTCTGCATGTTGTGCACCCTCCCACCTTCAGATGAGAAATATAAACCCAAGAGGAGGGGATATTATTAAATCAGCAATCAACCTTCGAGTCATTCTGGTATAAACACTGTAATTATTTCATCTCTAGTAAACAGAATATAAGACAACAGCACATAAGGGTGACAATTTGCAATATGCTTTGAATGTCTTTGTTAAAAAAACCCAAAAACTATTATGGCTGAAGGCAACATTATTGAAATTAAAAAAAAACCTAGAAGTTGTGACAGCCAACAGAGGGGGTAATTAGTAAATTTCACATAATCAATTTAGCAGGTCATTGCGACAGAAATTACATTTTGCTTCGGAAGAAGTCACCATTTATTAGCCTTGAAGCCAGACCTGCTTACCTTTATTCAAAAAAATTTCATAATAAAGTATTAGAAAAAAGAAAAAATAATAATATGGTCCAGACGCCTTCTAAAACTCACAATCTTCTCTTGTTTAGTTAAGTGTAAGTTCACTTATGTCAGAACAGTCAACTACAAATTTACACAGGTGTAATTGTAGCCACATACAGCTTGGAGGGAAAAATAAACAAATCTGTTATAAAACCTTACTTTTCTAGATTAAAAGTGTTACTATCTACAATTTTACATCTCAATTGCGGCAGATGCATGTCTGAGGTGTAGGTTACGCTTCAGCCTGGACGTTGTGTTTTCCATTTCTGATTGCTTTTCCCTGCACAGCTGGCTGAGCGCTGGCGAGATGGAGCTGCCAGGCAGGAGGGATGCCCCCACTACCGCCAGCATCCTCCCTCCCTCCCTCCCTCCTCTGTGGGAATGGTTTGTTTGCAATTCGTCAGGTCATAAACAATCCTGTGCACTTCAGTGAGCCTCCGTATTGCGAGTGATGTAAAGACAATTGCCATTAATATTAGCTAGGCTTCAGAGGGTTTGACAGCCGCACGAAGAAGCGGTCTCATCTATCTAATTTAAAGTTTCTGGTTAGGAAGTATCAGGGGTGCATTTTATCCATCTTAGAACCTTTTTTTTTCAGGCTGGTTGCCCTCTTGTTAAAAAGTATTTTTAAAAAAATATTTTGCAGTCAAATAATTACCGGTTTTGTTTAAATGTTCTCGTCCAACACATAACGAACAGCGAGGAATTCCCCAAAGGGCATCTATTGTTATTGAAATGTTTATTTATTGAGTGCTTTTGCCAGAAGCCCCCCATGAGAAAAATCTCATTTTATGAGCTCCTGAAGCAGTCAGTTCCCAAAACATTGAGCACAAATGCAATTTAGACCAAGTAATCTCAAGGTCTTTTGTTTGCTTTTAAATAAACAGCAGAATACCAATATGCAAAGAGTTGTGACAAGAGCTGCTTTATTTTCTGTATTTTGTAGATATTCCTAGTGAAGCTGTGCTTATGTGGTGCTCAGGTGATTCCTTACATTCAAGCATTCAATTGCTACCATAGAGAAAAACAATATTCCATGTAGCAATATATGAGTGGGTATTTTAAATGATTCTGAGATTTCTTCTTTCTTGAAAAAGAATGGTGTTACCTTGATATCATCCCACTTCCATAAGCATTTTTTTTTTCCCCACCCTGTTTTTTCCTCTTTGTTTCCGTATGTTTTCTCTTCAGCTATAAGGAGAAATAATAGTGCTTGTGACAAGGTGTGCGTGGACTTGACTCAGATCCTGTCGTGTTCCTGGATTATCCAAGAGAATAGTGCGATGGTCCCTGCTAGGCTTCACCCCTCTCGCTGCCTGTGCTGGGTCACTGAAATGATCCCACTTTAATCTGTACAATTTGAATGATGCCATTAGGTGCACAACTGCAGTGAGCAGGGTAGGAGGACACCTGAGCAGGGAGTGAGCTCTGGATGAGAGACAGAAGCAAAAAACACACGCAAGGGAAGGAGGGCAGGAAACTTTGTGTCTTTGCTGATAAAGCCAACCTGTAACTACACCGTGCTTGAAAGTTTAAGTTGGTTCCAGGTTCACAGCTATAATGGAATATGCAGAGTAGATTTGAGGGGAATATCTAAATACTTTTTCACCCTACCCTTGTCGTGAGATAGCTGTGTACTGAGTTGGTGCCTGCTTTGATTTAAAGCAGACTGCTAGTTACACTGTCAGTGTATGTGCAGCCAAAGAGGAATCATCATTTCTCTTAAGCTGGCAATGCAGAAAGAAGGACAGGACAACAGTAGTTAAATTCAGTGCATGATATCATGAAACTCCCAGCTGCCTTTTAAAGTTGGATATCTCAGTGTCAGTGACAGAATTGGGGAATGACCTGAATTTTTTGTAAAGCAGTTGTCTCAAATAAAATATGCTTTTCAATTGTTGAGTATTGTAACTTAAATGATGCTAATAAATGTTTTATAATTACCTAGCATTATTAAAGTACATTTCTTGATCATTAATGACTAGGGATCTGGAGTGCCCTTTACCAATAAAATCTCTGTGTTTTCTTTTTTTTTGCCCTTCCCTAAGAGTATTTAGAAAAAAATGATGGATTAATGAAAGTTCCTGTTAACTCCGGTATAAGATGTGCACAGTGCATGCTTTGCTAGAAAAAGACCCAAAGAATGCTTCTTAGTGTGTTTCTCTTTGTCATCTCGAAACGAAGTCCTATGGTTAATAAGAATTTTTCTTCCTGAAATGAAAGAAGTTTAAAGGTATTTCTGTCTAGGATATATGTGATGCAATTAAGCACACTTCCTTAAATGCTCTCTATTGTATGAATGCAAAATATCAAGATGTTAGTAAAAGAATAATTTAATACTTCATGCCCTGCAACAAAAATATTTTCAGGTTATTATTTTTATGCAGCAATTTTTCAGACATCATTCTTTCATAAGCCACAGCTGTAGGAGGTCAAAGTGTGTTACATGTGTGGTCCCAGCCAATGTATATCACCATTTAAGCAGGGTTGTTATTCATAGTATAAATGTCATTTTTTTCACTGTTTATATGAATAATAAAACCGTAGGAGCTCACATAATACATAGTATGTCTGTAAACTTTTATAATGGTGCCAGTATTTGTCTTTGTTGAGCCCTTGTGCTCTTTCCCTCTGTAAATTATCGTATTATATTTTCTACAGTCTCTTGTTAACTGGACATTTTCCTCAAAAATACAGTTACTATATATCCATGTGTGTAATTTTCTTATGTTTTCAATACATATGCACTTTATTATCGTTTTAAGGATATCAGAACTAAAATTTATTTATTCCTTTCATCAGATATACATGTAAGTTGGATATTATTAGGATGGGTGGAGAATGAATGCAACATTACATACACGGATTTATTTTTCTTTAAAAATACACAAAGAAAGCTTTTTGTGAAATCCTGAATACTTTGCCATTCTTCATCTGCCTAATCAGTACCTTCCTCTGTAAATGTATCATATATCTTAATACCAGAAAGGACCATCAAAGTACACCCAAAAAGGTCACCACAGAGTCAATTGTTTCCCTTCAGAAGTTATTCGAAGAGGTGATTACATCTGTTGTTAATAGATAAACACTTTGTGGTATCTTTCTGGTCAAAATCAGCCATTGGATCAGATATGTCCAAAATCTTTTTGCCACACATGTTTTTGCAGAACATGATCAAGATAAATCTTCCGAGTTTCTTCCTTGTCCCTCTGACTTACAGTTGTGACAACAGGACTAGACTTGTATTGATGTTAGGCACATAAAACATGAAACTACGTGTTCTTTGGCTGCTGAATTCCAGTGATGGTTTATGCTTTACTTTGGTGAATAACAATTTCAGTGCCTCCAGTTCTCCATTTTCATAACAAGAATAGTATTTACAGGAGTGTTTTGAAGTTTAGTTAATGTCATTGAAATTCTTTCAGACAGGCACAAGATACACACAAGAAACCACAAGAGGTATAAAAATGTATGCAAATGTAGCTAATGAAGCAAGAGGAAGAGGGCTAAATGGTGTCTTAATAGTTTCTCCTTAAAAACCTATTTTGATAAGGAATATTATGCCATGTCTCTTGATTAAGAATCTTATGTTTTTTTAATAATCTCTTCCAGCGTGCTGGGACCAGCTGTGACCTTCAGAGTGCACTCAAACCTCCAAAACATTTCAACTGCAGATGTTGCCAAAGCAGCAGGTAAGAGTCCTTGTTCTCCATTCCTAAACTGTGACCTCCCACACATTTGCTTAGCCGGCAGTGGCCCTAGAAACTGCCCAGAGACATCCTGTTCTCCCAGGAAGATTGACATTTAAAGATGGAGACTGTCTAGAGGTGAGTGACACATAGAGGAAATTGAAGAGTAACATCTGAGTCAATTAAAACTACCTGAGACTTCCTTGTTTGTTGAGGAAGTGGATTAAATAGAGACTTATAGTCAAGGCCTAGCACAGTGAAAAAATCTTCAGTCTTGTCATGAACTCATAAAAAGAGCTTGGTTATTTGTAAATGAGGATTTAACACCTTCGCTTTTGCAATTCTTTTCAGGGAACAAAAGAATTACTACAGTTTAGCCTTAATTTCTGGATTAAAATATAGTAGAACTATAACTTCGTTGGTGTGCTGTTTAGGCAGTTTCCATGATGAGTTAATCTTGAGAGTAAAAGTTGTATTTCTGAAGCTAAGCTACTTCTGAATAAGTACCACTGTTCCAAGGACTCTCATTGGCTTCTTGTCAACTTGGCTACTAACTGTATTATGGAGTTACTAGCTACAAGAAATAATTTCTGCAAAGTAACTGAATTTATAAGTGATTTGCTTCCAGATTACCCAATTGATACGTTTTGAAAATGAGTAAACAAGTTACAATGTTGCTTGAAAACAGAAATAAAATAATTCCATTTAAAACACCCCAAAACTGTCCACTAACTTCATTTACTTCACCACAGATTAATTTAGTTATAGAGAGAACTGGGGTAGTTCCCATGCCAGAAATTTCCTTTGCAGGACCCATTGGAGATGGGTCTTGCTAACTACTGTTTAGAGAGCAGGAAATGGGGTACCATTTTTCTTAAAAGGGTTTAACATGCCAAAAAGCTGTCAAAGTACTATCAAAATTAGGAAATTGCAATCAAGTAATTATTGAATTATGTGACACCTGAATATATATCTTTTACATGGGAAAAATCAATATGGCTTTTTTACAGCAATGTCTTGTCTTGCAAATCTGTTGAACCTCTCTGAAGGGATCAACGAGCATGATGTAACTGGTAAAGCCTGTCTGAGTTGGCAAAGAATTTTGACAAAGTCTTTCATTAGAATTTTCTAAGGAAACTAATTGTTTCTAAGAATGTGGAATATAGAACATGAAAATGGTGGATCAGTAATTGGTCAAGAGACAATAAACAGAGCTTAAGAATAAATTATTAGATTTCTAAAAGGGTAGAGATGGCAGAAATGTGCAAGAATCTCTGCTGGGACAGTGACATTCAACATACTTATAAATGAGCTGGAAAAGAGAATGAACAGTGTGATGAGGAAGCCTACTAATGATACTAATTATTCACAATACCAAAGGTGAAAGTTGACCTTAGAAATGTACAGACTGAGTGACGAGACTCAAAATGGCAGATGAAGTAAATTGTAAATTAGTGTAAAAAATGCACATGGAGAAAATAATTTCTTTACATAGGAAGTTATAGGTCTAATTAGACCATTACTGCTTTGGAGTAAGAACTTAGTGTAGTAATAGATAATTGAGTGAATACCAGTTGAACAAGGAAACGTCTTAAGAATTATGGGGAAAGGAATAGAAAACAACACAATAGCATTTGTCCTTGCATAAATCAATTGCTTGCCTGTTTGTAAATACAACATACAGTTCTGCTTCTCATACCTCAGAGAAGTTGGAAACTCTGGTTGAAATGCAAAGATTTGGAGAAAGGCAGAATGCATGACTGTAAGTGTGGAATATCATCCAATAAGGCAGGAATCTTTATTTTGGGGGAAAAAAAAAAAAATATGATTATGGAATGACAAATATCTGTCAAGTCCTGAGTGACACAGTGAATATGAGTGGGGTTGTGCAGTGTCTCTTAAAATGCAAGAATAGATGAAACTAGTAGAAAATGGGTTCAGAATGCAGTTTGTAGCTTTAGATTTTGTGGATAATGAAATTGTGTTCAGAAATGTACATGTGAAGAAGTGCATGGAATAGACGTCCACTGAAATGTAGTAAATCCTTAGAAACCTTTGGAGGATCCTGATGCACCTTGGCCTGTTCCTAGCAAGTATAAATACTGTGACTGGTTTATTTCAGCAAAATTCAAGAATTAACATTAGCCTTTCTCTTACTCCTGGCATAAAAGTAGTTGTTCTCAACTTTCTTAACTTAAATATTGCTGGCTAAGTAGGGACGTTCTGTGGACAAAAAATGTTACCTCAGAGCAAGTTCTACAGATTAAGCAATTTAAACTAATATTTTATACTGTAATTTTATCTACTCTATATATTCGTATCCAGGCACTTCCTATCTTCTGTGTGTTTAGTACATTAAGATTTTCAGGTTTTGATGGCTGCAGAAAGAGGTTTGTAGGAGCCTTACATCAGCTGCTATTGATATGTCACCATGGCCACAGTATTGTTATAACTAAACCTTGTGTTTGCCTTTCATAAAAGAAACAAACAAACAAAACCCCAAAAACCCCAAACCATACCCAAACAAAAACCAACCAACTAACAATAACACAACAACAACAAAACACAACACCATCCACCCAGAAGCCCCCCATCACAACAGAACACACTCACAATTCTATCCATCCATCAAACATTTTAAATTTAAAAAGTATGTAATTTTACTTTCTAACCTATAAATAAGGTTGTAGTAGCTCGGCAAGGTAGTCACTCAGCAGTTCATTTATTTTCAATAAACTTTGTACTTGCAGATCTCTGAAGCCAAAAATAAATTCAGTTAAAAGATCGACAGCAGTATATACTATAAAGAATTTTGTCAGAATTTAGTTGTAATTAGAAATTTTAAAAGTCAGTGGTATGCTGAAGAAAAGCATTCAAAAAACTTAATTTACCCAAGAAAACCAAAGCAGAATAAATCAATGTGTACTTTCAGGGTAGGCACAAGTAAATGCATTACTCCATGGTGTACTGCTATTAGGTAACTTGACATGCAGCCAGGAACTCTGGAAACAGATCTTGTTTACAGAAAATGACCAAACTGACAGAAGAATTTCACTGTCCATCATGTCCCTAGAAACAAAAACAGTTTAGAAATGCAGGTAATCAGATGCAATAGTAATTGTGGGAATGTAAATTATCCAGATTTGCAAAAAGGAATTTGTGTAGATGTTATGTACATGCATGTCTCACTAATACCACAGAAACAATTTTTATGCAGGAGTTTGATCTTATTATTCATGCAGTATAGATTTTTCTAACCAAAATGGATAAATTGCATATTTTCCTTGCATTATTTAGGTTTAAATATAGGGAACTACATTTAAAGTTTTCCATCTTCCTCTGTGGAATTTGGCACATGTGCAGGTTAGAAAAGGCATGGCATTCTTTAGCAACTTTGCAAACAGATGAATGACTTAGAATATCTAGTAAAAAGAATTAGAGATATAGACATATGATAATAAAAATGGTTTCCTATGTTTTCTGGGATTTCGAGATTCATTCTTCTTGGTCTACACAAGACTCAGCTTGAGGAAATATAAAGCTCTCTAAAATCCTCAGCCATGTTCTTGCTGATAAAACTTGGGTTTTTTTCCAGTAATCCACAGTTCCAATTCTGTGTAAATGTTTTGATTTTTTTCCCCCATTTTCTCAAGCTACATAATTATATGGGAAAGCTGACAACAGACTAATTTAAAGTTGTGAATAGCTTGCTTTCTCACATTAACAATACCTTTATTTGCTCTTTGACTACTGAGCAGAAGGGCAGCCCATGTTTTGCCAGTGTCGCATGCTTTGACATTCATAATATAAAACATATCTTGCATCAAGTAGCTGTCCTCTGGCCTATTGCTGTTTAATAAGTCAGGCTCTGTGGTGCAGTGTAATTTCGTCTCAACGTTTTGAAGAAATAAACTTTCTCTAGACATAGATGACCTGCTCTAGAAGTAATTACACTTGGCACATGACATCATTTAGACAAATGAATGTGGATTTCATTTCTCTGCAGTTTAAAGGTTAGGAGAAATCTATCAGTGAACAATTATCTGTAAGATAACTCTGTTTATATAAAATTGCAATATAGTCAATATAGTAATGAGCAATGAGTTTGATTTTATACAGCTTTATAAGTACTCCAGAATCCCATTGTTTATGCAAGCCATGTACACTAACAGTGATAATTAGAAAAGAGGAACCTGCTGAAGTTTCTGAGCATAGGATTTTAGTATCAGATGGCTGTAATGATCATATATATACTGCACACATGAAAACGGGATGCAGGAGAGAAAAGTCCTTGTGCACAGACACTCAGCATTGCTTAAATGAAATTAAAGCATTTGCTTATGTATAGCTGCAGCCTTTCGCTAGTTAGAATCATGGTTACATTTTTCTAGTATTCTATTAGCATGCAACAGTTTAGGCGATATAAAAACTGGAGACTGAAAAGCAAGGGAATGTATGCATAATGTAAGGCATATTAGTGATAGGGGACAGATAACAAAGCAAAAAGCGATGCGTAACCAGATAGTAAGGAAATAATAGGTCTTGTATGCAGGTTCTTGTGTATAAGATGTATTGTGATGTACACCATTGTGGAGAGTCAGAAAGCTTTTTAAAATATGAATTTTTTAAAATATGAATTTTGAAGATGCATTAGAGTATCAAGAATATTTTTTTTTCCTAAATTTCTTTAACTTTTAGCTAAACTATTGATTTGGTTTGATTTTTTTTTTTTTTTTGGTTGGTTGGTTTTGTTTGTTGGTGTTTGGTTTTTTTTAATTTTGCTGTTGCTTTGCTGGTGAAGCCCAAATATTCACAAAGTGCATGGCTGATAGGGAATATTAATCACAACTTAGGGAACAAGGTGTTGAATCATATCACCTTGTTGTCTAAAAGTTATTTCTCTGCCAGCTTTCTAATTCTACAAAAAATAATTCCACTGTAAAAAACTCCCACAAACGTAAAAATACTGTATTACCATTAAAATCTAACGAGAAAGCTAATTTGAGTAAAGATGCTGCCTCAAAAGCATTGGAATAGTTAAAAAAATTCATATAGAATCCTTTAGCAGTTTTAAACAATGGCAAATGATTAAATTTGTAAACTTACAGATTTGAGATTTGTCACCTACCGATTTTGGTCATGTCCCAGCTGTGATGAAATATCCATGGCAACAAATATTGCAATGGAACTTCCTGACATCGAAAATGAATATTTTTTGCTAAAACTGCAGCTCTAAACAGATAAAACATGATCCCTACCTTTTAGCTTTAAACAGTCCTTCTGAGATGTAAAAGATACTTCAAAACCCTGAGAGTTAACTTACCCCATCTGATTATTTAAGCTGATGGTGTCTTATTGGTTTAGAGTGGTCCAAGATGTCACAGTTTTAATCCTGATTAGGATACCTAAATGGCCGGTTGTATTAGTGACCCTGGATTCAGTTGGTGAAGAAGGTATTTATGCCATATTCTTCCTCTGATATATTTCTGTTGCTTGACAAGTCTGAGCTGTGTTTATAGGCATCAAAACTTACTCTTCTAAACATGTAGGCTTAAGCAGCTAAATCACAGGTCTAATTACAAGGGCTCTTGGTTCCCATCACACCCTACAAACCTTTAATGATCTTGGACAGTTAGCAGGATTGAAATACAGAATTTTCTGATGGACAAGAAATTTAAAATTCAGAGATTCCAGACAGTGAAACAACTCACCTGAGTTAAAATAAAAAATGGTTCCATGTTCTTCTTCAGCTTGAATGTAGTGGTGAGGAACCAGCCTTACACAGTCACTGCAGAAATCTGTTTACTTCTCCTGTTTCTTAAGCACATTCAGTAAAATCACAGTTTTGTCACACATACAATCTGGGTCCTGTTAAAAAGGGCGGAGTCTTTAGCATGAACATATTTTTATTTCCTTATAAATTCAGTGCTACAAATATCCATTATAAATATATTTTAAGTGACTGAACTGTGAAAGTGCAAATGGTTGGTTAAAGCTATAGTCCTTGGATGCATTTTTTAGCTGTTTGCAGCAATTGTTTGTGTTAGCCTTCAGTATAATTGAAATATACATTTCAACTTCTAGCAGATCAAATGTAACTCTAAAATATCACAAATGATTTATATGACTTCTATTCATTCTAGTAATGAAATGTAGTCTTATTTTTATTGGTCAAATGGAGTTATCTTTCCAGCTTGCTGCATAATAGAAATAAATATAATAAAAACCACATTTATGGCATAAATGCTTGCATATCTCTTAATTTCATGGTCTGAAATTTGGCAAAACATGACACAGAGGGAAGATAATTTCCTTAAGATTAGAGAATCAATTGATGAGGATCTGGTGCACAAGTTAAATTGAATGTTCTAGGAATGCTGCAGAGGCTCCCTGTGCTCTCTGGCCAGTAAGTATTGACCATACCAGCATTGTTGAGATAAACATGATAACTGTATATTATCATCCATTATTAGGAAGGAAAGTTTTCTAGGAGGTTCTCATGAGAATGAAAGAGAGAGAACTGTCTTCAAATTTATCTTCATCTAATGTAACTCTTTATCTTCATATAATAAAACTACATGTGATATGCATATGTGAAGAATATATAAATGTAAAGGAGGGACACTAAGAGAGGGAATAGCAGAACAATGAGGAATAAATAAGCAACTGTGAGAACAAGATTATGTAAAGTTTTGTTTACCTATTCATATATTTAATTAAAAGCATATTTAGAATAATTTTTATTACTGATTCATGTCTTATAAGCATTTTGTTTCCATGGGTGAATTTGAACAAAAACGGTGAAACATCATTTAAGGTAGTGAGTGTGGAATGCTGGTCATTTTCACTTGTGGTTAAGCTCTGTCTGGCCTTTGTTTCTTTTTAGAACATGGTTGGTTAATTGTTGAATGTTCTTTGCATAATATATTTCACTAAACTACGTGTAACCTGGGAATGTATTGTTCCTTGTACTGCTGCTTTTGCTGTTATACTGAAACTTGGAAATGACTGTTTTGTTGTTTTGGTTCCAGCAAAACCCATCTTCTTTTTTGTGGCAACTGTCAGTGCCGATGAGTTCTATATCATCAGAAGCAGGAAATTTCAATTTCTGCTTAATAAGTTTTTGTTTTCTCTAAGAAGTCCTTGTTCTCACTAAATGGCTATAACCAGCCTTGGTTGACTTGTTGATTTTTGGCATAAGCTTTGAGAAGTCTCAGAAAGATGAACTCTGTGGCTTCAGTCACAATGGTGTGTGCTGGCATGCTGTCTTGGTGTCCTTTTCCTACCCTACAACCGCAACTAACAGTTGTTTTGAAAGTACTCATTGGCCAGTCATTGTCAGATTCCTAATTCAGCCGTGATGAAGTAAACAGAACAAGAAGAAAGTCTACAGCTGAATTCCTTCTCTCTGTCTAGATTTTTGTAGACCATGCATTTAGGTGTCTTTCTCTCTGAGATGGTAACAAAGAGTGCATTTATGAATAATTTGAAGTTCATCTTCGAAGTGAACTGACAGCTTCTGCATTGGAAACTTTGAGCAGTGTAGCCAGGGGGCTGTGAGGTCCATCTGATTTCACTTTCTGTTGCCCTGGTTTAAGGAGGGTTACAATTCTTTAGTCTCCAATGTGAAATATAAAAGTTTGACAGCTCTTTTTCTGTTGATAGCTCTCTTGATACAAATCTTGATTTCTTCTACTCAGGCCTCCTTAGTTCACATTATCCTTTTTCACCTCTTGACCCTTCTGTAGTTGATCAATTCCCTTTCACCTGCTGTATTGTCAAATCTATCTGAAGTATTTCCCTCAAATCCTACCATTGCTGAATAAAGGATGTCATTATATTTTTGAAGTATTATTCAGAATCTGAACTGTCTCCTGCACTACCAAATGTCTGATAGAATGATTAATGAATTTTGGAGATGGCATTTCTTTCCCATCTTGTTCTTCTGTTGAAAAACCAAGTGAGTTTTAGCAGCTGTGGGGGGTACTGCCATTTGGTAAATGTGCCTAAATCCTGAAGAATGGCAAATGTCTTTGGTTATGACGCTTCTCCAGTTACTCCCTTCTAATTCTGATGTTCATTGCTGTGATTAGTAAGGATGGATTTTATTATTTTTTTAACATACACCTCTCTCCTCTAAAATAACTGTGAGTTATCTAATTTAGAAAGAAATCATCTTGCTTTCAACCAATTTATGTTGTAACCGAAAACTTCAGAACTTCTTTTTGTCCACTCTATAAAGTGCAGCCTATTCCAGCAGAGAAATTCCTTAACCAAGCCTCTTAACTATTGGGAACTCTAAAGCTAGTTTGTCATTTTATAGACTTGAGGAGGAAAACAAGAGCTAAGTAGGATTATGTAGCCAATGTTCTTCAATTAAAGCAATGGTGGTTCGTGTCATTACATTCTGATGCGTATTTTTCAACACCCTTTCATAGAAAACCACCAGGTTGCTATTAAACTAAAATGAAGACAAGCACACCACTGGTGTAGTATATATGATAATATTTCAGAAGACAGTAGCTGATACCTGAACCAATCTGTTCTGTCAAAGGTTCAATAGAAAGGCCAGAACTGAAACTTAGAAAAATACGTATCTGCAAAGATTGATTTGCAGCTATTCATGTGTTTCTGTTAGCTGCTTTTTCTGAAATCTATAGGCAGGCCTATGAAGACAGGTAAAAATTAGTTGTCTCTTAAATTAATTTATATCATGATTTAAAGCTTAATAATGATTTTAAAGTTGACTTTTGAAAAGAGCTCTCTGGTACTATAACTACATGCATTGTAACAGTGAGGGTAGAATTCATCTAACCCAGTTGCAGTTGTCTAAGCATTTATTCAAAACTAGTTGTCTAAATTGCCTCTACATTCAAAGAAAAAAAAAAAAAAGAAATCATATGAACGTCTCCATCATATGGAGATGCTTATCTTATGCACTTATGATAGGTGACTAAAAGTAAGAAGAGAAGAGAAGAGAAACCCATCACAGATATCCCCACAAATGTATAGATGTTGATGATGGGACTGCCATGCATAAATGCTGCAGATAAATCCAGGAAGATTGGCTGAAGTCAGGGTTGTAGAATTTAGTGCAGTGAAAGGTTTTCAGGCTCTTCCTGTGGTCTCTAGTTGGTAACATATTAAAACATATTTTTTCTGTTGCTAAGTCTCTTAAGTCTTCTGGTGCAAATCCTCATTTCTTCGTTGTAAGCCTCCTTCATTCACATTGCCCTTTGGTAACATATTCAAAGCTCTTTAAGAATTCAAAATTAATTTAAGGTTAAGTAAATTTACAAAGATTTAAACTTTCATAAATATTACCACATATAATATTGTAAAACACCCAAACTCCTGCAGTCAGCTTGTTCACACCTACAGCTGGTAATGCCAAATGAAACTGTCGTGTAGTGTAAGTGCAAAGTGGTTTTCTTTCAAGTCCAACAAATCTCCCAATGTATTCTTGACTGTGGAAGTGAAAAGTGTTTTTCCATATTAAACTTTTGATCTATTTCCTTTCACAGATGTTTCAAACAGACATGTACATTTTAGAACAGTTTTCAGCTGATGTAAATCAACAGTTAGATGCACTGAAGTCCGTAGCACTGAGAAAGCGTGTTTGAAATGAAGAGGTATTTATTTTTGTATAGCAGAAGTATTATGGAGTCCCACTGTGAACATGGAATCAGAAAGTCCCTATACTAAAGTATTTGAAAACTAGATTTCATTCTAATTTAAATCAAAGCCAGTAGAGATCCCTAAACCTGAGACAACCTGCTTAATGTTGTATTTCATCCTATTATTTAGCAAAATAGCTTCTATTCAGTTTTGTTAGGATAAGCAACACATTTTCTTGGAAAATGGAAATAAATATGAAGTATGGCATATAAACAATAGTACTTACAATTAGACATCTTTAAATGTTATAGTCCTTTAATAAAATTTTATATAGTTTTGTTCAGTGCACTTAAAAGACTATCTCTGCAGCAGATGCTAAACACATTAAAAGAAATTATTTAGGGGTGTTACAGTAAGAAGAAATCTGGTAAGGCAGGTACATAAAAGGCACCTTTTGTGTAGAGAATAGGTAGGATGATCTAATTTTTTTGGTGAATATGTGACTTGAATTTTTAGGTAAGCATAAACAACTAAAGTACCCCTAATTTAGATCAGATAGTATTGTAACCTAACCTTTACCTGGAAATGAACAGTCAGTACATTTTTTTCCATCCAGAAATCAGGCAGATTGATTATAACTTTTGAAAATTTGGAACAAGATAAACCTAAGAATTTCAAACTATGCACGCAAATAAACATTAGGGACCATGAAGAACAGGGAATCATGTTCTATTTTAGTTGGTACAAACAAAGTTCTCTAGCTGATACAAATAATACCCTATTTTTAATAAATGAAACTGGATGATTAGCAACTTTGTGATTGTAAGTGATAGCTTTCATATCAGCGAAATAATAAAAAATGAAAAATAGCCGTTATTTAAAGCACGAGAAAAAACAACACAAAATCAATTACACACAGAATCATCTTAGAATCAGGCTGTCATCCCTTTTTGCTGGAGAAAAGTAATAACATGAAAAGGCACTTATCCAGAAACACAGTGTTTTGGTAATGGTGTGTAAGGGCGGCTGACCCAACCCTGGGAGCAATCTGTTCTCTTGGTAGAACACGATTTATGGGATGACATCTTGGGGAGGAGGCACAAACATGACCTGGGATGAAAGAGCTGGGCTGAAAAAGGCTTAGTTAGGAGGTCCGGAGGATTCGTGTGTTATCTGTCTTGAAAATAGCCACTTGCACGACCTTCTACTGCTGATAGCTCACGGAGGAATGTATCTGAGAGGGGAAATAACGAGCTCTTGACAGTGAGACAAGGAATTATTTGAGAGCTTTGGAAGAGTTTTTGAAGATAGGGGAAGTTTGTTGGCACTGCTCACAAGGGCGCACTTGTCAGAGATATTCAGTCCTGTATTTTAACATTGCCTTCATTTTGAGCAGTCTTTCTCCTATGGATTGAAGGCTGGTCCAGCAGCAGCTGCTGCTACCTGATAGCCTGCACAGTTGTTAGGGAACGTTGGGACTACAAGGCAAGTCATCAGATGTTCATGAATTCTGTTTCTGGACTGTTTGTGGTCAAGAAAGTATTTTTATTTCCCCAGGTTTTCATGAACTCCAGTTATCAATTCTGACACGTAAGATAAGATGGAGTCAAATTTATAGACCTTTGATCTTGTATTTACTTGGAAATGATGTTTTCCATTGTCTGACAAAAATTATATGGAGCATTTAGAGATTAATGACCATTGTAATAATCTGCAAATACTTAATCTTTCTCGCATTATCTAGTCTTTAGGAGAACATGTTAAATCCTTTTGTTCTCTTTGGAAAATATTTTCTATGAAGGTGAACATTCCAGATTAAGAAAAATTGTATGGCTTTATGTTGGTGGAAGTCAAAAGACGTGCCAGATTTAATCTAGCCGTAGATTTTCAAGAACTACATGTAAATACTCTGTGCCTCTATTTTCTTGATTGTCATCCCAAAATACTAGTAGGAAAAAGTTTTTTATGAAAACAAAAATAAAAGCTATAGCATTTTTTAAGTCAATTCAGGGGATAGACGATATGATGTTTTGTAGCGTCAACATAATCATTTGTATGTATTGTATTTTTTTCCTGGTTGCATAAGTACAACAAAATCAGGATGACAGCAATCATAAAATCAAATAACCCATCTAGTGGGTTATTTATCCTGTCCCTCAGAGCTGCGATGGGATTGGCTGGCAGGCGATCATATCGCTGATATTTGATACTTTATTAAAAAAAAAAAGACAGATGAGAAAAAAATGTGTATGCCAAAATCCAGAGGGTGCCTCTTGGCAAAGTTTTATACACATTTTAGATCAGTAACAAGAAAAGGTAGGTAGCTACACCCCATTACTCCTTCCTAAACAGCCAGGTAATTACTTTTGGCATTTTGACAAGTGTTTGCTGGAATGAAGGTCAAAGCTGTCAGCACAGAAGATCTATGCTAATCTGCTCAGCTGGAGAAGACTCAGGTAGCTAATGTTTTGTAATTAGAAGTTGTGGAAACCTGTTTTCACTTTAGTTTTTTTGCTGAGTGTAAGTGAACTAATAATACAGAGTAATTTCATTTATCATCGTTTACAAAATTGTTTAGATGGATGCTTAAGCATACAATGTGAAATTGCAGAAATATGGGAAAACTGATATTGTGGTACAAATGAAATATATATTTATATGCACATACATATATGTGTTGTGTTATATATATCCAGTGTGTATATTATATACATGTGTATTTGGCTAGGCATATACACAGAGTACTTAACACTAGTACTTTTAATTTACCAAGAAAAAATAGTAATAATGAAAAGAAAAAAGATAAAAGAAAATGTGTATTTATTGTATTAGATAATGCCGCAAAATGTTGCTGGAAATTTCATACACAAAAATTAAATGCATGCAAAAACCTGCAGTTTTTCTTTCGGAAGTTATCAATATCACTTTATTCATCAGTACTCTGTAAATGGATTCCTATAATGGATTTTAAACTGATAAAAGTACTTTAACAAAATACAAGAAAACAAGCAAAAGAACCCCCAAACCAGATAAATATATTAAAACTAATATGAAAACAATGAAGATTTTTATAAAACATATATTTTGTTTTGTAATGTTGATTGCCTTTACATAGTGTTCTATTCCTGTTTTTATAAGGCTAAACTAAAAAAGATTATTTTCCTCTATTGTGCTATTCTTTCAGCTACGGAGATTGCGTGCGTGTTTATATGTCTAAGAGACAGAAAGAGATAAGCAGACAATTTTTCAGAGGAGCTCAATATGTTCGGCTATGGTCCGAAGCCCCAGCTGAGACCTCTAGTCTGCAGTGATTTCACACACGTTTGCCTGTTCATTCCCTCTGATTTTGCTTCTTGAACTGCAATACTTAATACAGGTATATTGTGACCATGAAACACTTCCTATGCATGGAGAAAGAATGCAAAACTTCAAAAAGTAATGGTTTGGGGCAGACTGGCATGCACCGTGAAAATGCAGGTCAGGATTTGATGGCCTAATCCTAGACTTAAACCTAATAAGATAAAGTTGCAGCGTTTCAGTGGTTGCAGTTGGAGCTGGACTGGAACCTCATAGGAGTAGCAGTCAAAAGGTATGTTTTTTTTCAGAGTCATTTTTAACCTCGATCAGCTCTGCCAGACAAACCATTGAACTGCCACCAACAAAGAGCCATAGGGATGCAGCACTGATGAAAATATTCCTCTGATTCTTTTTGACTTTGCATGTAATTCAGAGCAGGTAGATAAATAGAATAAAAAAAAAAAAAGATAAAGCCATAAATCTAGGTCTAAAGAGCAGTAAGTCCATCTGAAACATACTTCAATTGAGAAAAAGATGCTGTTTTCTTCTGGATTTAATTATTTTATTTTATTTTATTTTATTTTATTTTATTTATTTTATTTTATTTATTTTATTTTATTTTATTTTATTATTTTTTCCAATTGCTAAATCATTGCAGGGAACCCAGCACATGAATAATTTTGTAAAGATACTAGGAAGCGCCTCCTTCCCTCCCCTCTGCCCCCACTGCCATCCTTCCTTCTCTGAATAGATTATGTGTTTTATATTATTCCATCTGACATTTCTTTCCTTGGCATTTTTCCTCTTCAGGGGAATCACCACATATTCATTCTCTTCTTTCATTGCCATTTAACAACTTGAGGGTACGTTCTCTGCCCATGTGCAGCAGTATGGCTGTGGAAGTCTCGTTAACATTAATGGGAAACGAGCAGCTAAAATCAGCCACACTGGGTGTAGTTACGACCCTTGGCTGTAAAATGGATTGGTATGTTCAGACAGGAATTATTTCCATTTAAAGAACTGAGAAATAAACCAGCTTATTAAATTATTTTATATTAAATTAAAAGTATTTTAACACTAATTTTTTAATGTGTTTCAAACTGAGAAATCCCACCCGCTGTAGAAGCTGTTATTTTATGCTACAACATGCTCTCAAAGTTACGTGGCATTTTAAGCACATAAGCTGTCTTTCCCTTGGCATCTCCCAGGACTCTACTTTCTATAAGCCTTAGGAAAATGTGTTAACAGTTATTTTTTGATGGTAAGTTAATAATTTGTTAACTTAACTGTAAAGAATCAGATGCCCCTCCCCGATTTTCTGATTTAAACATGAATTAATTTAAATGTTTGCAATGGTTTTCTCAGTCCTCCTGTGATTCTGCTTTTCTTTTCTGTTCCCTTTTGCTCTCATATTTTACCCAAGACTCTTTTCATACTGGCAGCAGAGTTCTCATAGGATAACCAACCATCTGAAAGCAGGGGAATGGACAAAAAAAATCTGAAAGCTGGGAGATGTGGGAAGCCCAGGACATCAGAGGTACATGTAGCTGATTCCAGAACTAGCAGTATGGATGAGGAAGCTGATCCTCTTCAGTTGTTACTAAACTGGAGATGAGGCAGAGTTTGCATATTTATCACATCACTTTTTTTTTTTTCTCCATATTGCTCCAGTTTTTCTGACTCCTTGCCAGAGTGAGTAAGTGCATTCATCTTTCACATTATAATGGTTTCTTGGTGTGTTGCTTGTAGGTAAAGAGTATCACAGAGTTTAAGAACTCTAATTTGCTATCTTCTGTTATGCTGTTATACTGATATCTGTTATATACTGCTATCTGTTATACTGCAAACAATCATAAATGTTAGAATTGGCATATATTTATGTGTAGAGGCATATGTATCAAAATGAATTATAACTTGCCCTTAAGAGTTTTAAACAAACTTAGTGGAGTATTGCCATACAGTTAAATCAATCTTTGCTTTAGACAGAAGGCAATAAGTATCTAAGACTCCTCATTCCAAAAGACATTTACATCTCAGACTTCTTCACTCAGAAAAAGAAAAAAGTGTAAATGGAAGCTATCAAGACAGAATGGTTAGTAACACAGCACACAGTCCACAGCATGTTTTCACTATCACATGTATACTTTCCAGTTCAAATTCTGGTACCCTTAGGAATAACATCTATTTGGTTCTTAGTGTATATCTCATAATGGCTGTCAGCTTCTCGCAGAATGTGCTGTTGCTGCTGAGCATCCTTCATCCCCCCCAGTTCCTCTTCTGTATAAACACATGCAATTCACACCTCTTCATTTACCCACTGTTAGTGGTTGGTATGGCAAGAGGTAAAACTGAGTTTGGGGTAGATCCCTGTAGAGATGTGAAAGCTGCTGTTGGCAAAGCCCAACCCTCATCCAGGCAGTTACATGAACCAGGTTGTTTGTGTTGATACTTACACATATTAAAATTAGATAGTACATTTATACCTCTTACATTTAAAGCTGTTTATATTTAAAGATATTTTGATATCTTTATCTCATTAAACAGGTAAAACCAGGAAGGCAATGTACATATTTAAAATGAAAAAGAAAAAAAAAAAAAAGTGAAACCAGCTATATTTGCTTCCATAGTCTTTTCCTTCTTTTCCTTTTGAACACTACTGGAGATACATGGCTAAAATAAACCAAATATGACCATTCATAGAAACCAATTCCAGCAAACATCACTTTGTACAGATTTTAGATGCAATATGTCTTTCTCTGTATAGTTCCCAAATTCTTTTTTTCATGTCTGAAGTGCAGTCATAAGAAAAAACAAGGAATTGCATCCGATTTCCATTCTTCACTGTTTTATTCAGACACAGTTATACCTGTAGAAATGCAAAAATATCACACTGCGATGGTGTGATCTTGAAAGTTTTTATGTTTGTAACAACTTCGTGCATTCTGCACTTTCGATCTGTCTCCTATTCACGGATCTCAAAGAGTCCTTGAGCATGTTCCAAAATGCACAGATGGGTTCTGCCCCTGCGCTAAGGGCAGGGAAGTCACATTGAACCAGAGCTGTTGTCGTGACACTTTTTAGAGGCTGGTATTTATCATGATTAATCAAAATGTCTATGATTTATGGTGAAATAGTTATTTTTAGTTCTGAAAGTTGTCCAAATTTCCTAAAATATTGGCATACAAAACCTCTAATAGTAAATGTGGTAGCACGCAGAGGTAGATTATGCCTGCATAAAATATCTTCCATATCTTATTTCCAAGGATGCTTAAACTTTCAAGAGGCCATATGTCTATGGGTCTGACAGTTATATTTTCTCTAGGAAGATTTCTGGGAAGATTATATGAAGAAAAATTCACTTTAATATTTTAGGTTTCTGATGAATCTTGATTGAGGATTGTCAAATTCAGATACGACATTTATTTTGATTGTTAGCTTAATTTATATGATAGGATTTTTGTATATAGAAATGACAGTTTCTCTGCACTTGACATGTCATAAACCAATCAAATTTTTCATAAGTGTGCTGGGCTAGTTCATCTTTTATACTAACCTTGGAATATTTCTTTTGAAAACATTGCAAGTGAAAACATGACATTCTCATTTCCTTTTTTATTAGTGTTATTATTTTAGTTTATGAACATTCTTTGCTGGTTTCCAACATCTGCTCCATTTTTAATATTTTAGGGCATAATTTCTCACATTTTAATAGAAGACATTTCTTTTTATCTGTAATTAAATCCGTAACATTTTATTCTCCGAATGTTACTATGGATTGTGACTTAAAGAGGCTCCTAATATCAATTTAGTTTAAGGATTTAGTTTATTATTCATTAATTTTGTGTTCATTGTAATAGCAGTAATCATTATTAACTCATTGGGTAGGTATGAGGATATCATGTAAACTGTATTTCCATAGGAAATCAGTTCATTAGTCATCTTTAGCAAAACATAAAAAGCCATTCATGCATTAATGCTGTCACTTTCTTTTCTGTATAATTCTATGCCCATTATTTTACATAGATATCTACATATGTATAAGCTGTACTGGAATTTAAACATTTCAATACATGTATAAATTCCCTTGCCTGTCCTTATGGCAACAGAAATTTTGCTGTTTTAAATCAAGATAGCTTCACTCAACTTATGACAGGACGCAGTCTAATTTCACTTTTTATTTTAAAGAAACACCTTTCAATTACGTACCGTTTACCTTAGTAAAATGTGTCAATTTTTAAAATCATACAGTCCTGCTTTTTTTTTTTAAAAAAAAAATCAGTTAAGCAAAGCAGAATTCTAATTTTTCTTTCAAACTAATTAATGTGTTAATCAGAATATATGTAATTTCCCTTTTAAAATTGGAATTAATATTTTATATTAATTAATATTTTATAGTTTAAAGTGTGCAGAATAGAAATGCAATGTGGGTTGTTTGGGGTTTTTTTTCCCCCCCATAAATCCCTCAGATACATCATTCTTAACTGTCCCATATTTCTGAGACTGCATCCCTTGACTGGTACACAATTCTGCTCATGTTAAAAATGAGTTGACTGAATGTCTTAGAAAAAACAAGTTGTGTGTACTGCCGTGTTAACTAATTGCAGTAGCTCCCTTGCAGCTCGGTGTTGGATTGGAGTTGTCCTTCTGTGCAGGGACCCAATCAGTCATGGTCAGTATTTTGTCAGCTAACTCAATTCTTTGTAATCAAATTTAGACATTAAGAGTGGATTTCATCTCCTCTAACTCAGGTGTCTGTCTTTTAGGTACTTCAGGTGTGAGCTAGTCAACCTTGGCTCCCTTTACAATCAGCTGAATGTAATAAGTGCTTTCAGAGGGTAATTCATTTCATCCCATGAGAGGTGTCTGTCTCATCTGTATCTCTGACATCTCATCTATCTCATACATGTCTATCACACTTATGATTGGTGTCTAAGATAGGTCGAGTATATATCATTCCCTTGAGGATCCCATTATTCTCCATTAACTACAACAGGAGACTTGCTTAAACTTAGGGCCAACCAAGAACTCCCAATGAAAGCAAATCCTCTCCCAGGAACCTTTAAAGCACATTTCAGAATTAATATGGACACAGAAAACTGTTGCTGATGCATAGGCATCATTTTTTGGAGCAAGGTGTTTCTGCCTGCCTTTGTGCAAAGATTAATGCAGCTCACTAAATAGTGTGGTCTGGCAGCGGTTTGGGCACTGAGCAAAACCTGTGTGGCTGCCAAGTGCCCCTTCAGAAAAATGCTGGTTTGTCATGGCCCTATGTCACCTCTGCCAGCCACATAGTGATATCTTAGGTACTTGGGTCATCTCAAAGGATGTGTGCTCCTGTATTTAGTCAACAGAATAAATAAGTGGAGGAAAAAGGTAAAATTTTGTTGTCTGTGGCTTTTGAAGGTTATACCTGCTTCACCTGTACATCTGTCTGTGCACATGATATAAGGTGGAGGTTGACTCTGAGGCAGTAAAAATGTTCTTCAATAGCTGTGTAGCCCTATATTTACGTCAAATTTCTTAACATGTGAAAGGGCTTGATCTCAGCTTACTTGAATCTTAGAAGACTTCCAGCCCTAGGTAGCTGAGCTGTGACTCTTTCCTTTCAACTAGGGTTTACACTATTCCTTAGTTGTAATGATTTTTAATTTCGAGTGCCCTGGATGTTCAAAAGGAGATGCAAGTCAATTTGCAATGGTTTCTTCTACTTCAGTCCACATCTAACTTCTGCTATGCGCAAACTCCCTTCACTTAAAAATAATGAAGTAGTATACCACATAACATTCTTCTTTTCAAATTCTGAGGAAAACAAACAAACAAACAAAAATTGAGCTATCCTTACAGAAATGACAGTTGCAGTTTCAGTGCTTCTCTGCCAGTCATTGGCTTTGACTTTCTTCCAAGGAGGCTGCCATGTTTTGTCAAGAAGAGCCAATAAGTGGTGGAAGTAAAGTCACCAGTTTGTACATTAGTGCATGACAACAGCAGGCCTTTTTGGAAGATGTTTTCTGATAGGTTCCAATTGATATTGAAAGTAATTTATTTTAAAGACTATCTTGGTTCCAATATAAACTGATAATTCTTTTTACTGTTCTCTCCCACCCTAACTTGTTTTCCACATCTGCTGTAGATCTTTGCATTATGGCCTGGAGCATCTCTGAGTATTCTTCCAGAAGCCACTGGTTTTATAAAATTGTCTCCTTCTCTTCTCTTCTTGGTAATGGCTCTTCTGGTTTTCAAACAGAAACAATCTTTATTTTGTCCTTCCTGACAATATTTTTAACAATAAGGCAAGAACATCCTTTCAGGGATTAAGTAGACTGTAATTTGAGTCTCTGCTCATCATCACACCATAGGTTTCCCATCAGCTTCTTTGTCCTTTTAGGAGAAACTTTGGTTTGCCTGTCTCACTTCCTGGATATTGAAGAAAATTTGGGCACAAAGCATGCTGCCAAAGAAAATTGTTCTTGCTTCATTATGGACCTGCTGGAGCAGCATGTCTAGGCCAGCCTTCTAGAGGTCTCAAGTAGGCACACAATGGCTAAAGAACCCTTGGAGATATAATCGCTCCAACATTTCCAGAACACAGCCCAGTCCCTTTCAGCTTGTACTATTACATATATGGTCAAATGTGTTTTGGCGCAAAATTGCAGAACTATTAGTTTACACAATGGGGAAAGTTCCAGCACACCTATTAACAGATTTCTAGTCTTACTATCACAAGATACAGTTAGGATGTGTAGTACTGGAGCTACCTGAAACAATCATCATTATTCCCTTGAAATTAATGGAATTCTTCCTTGGGAAGTGTATATCCCTCGTGTGTTCATGTCTGCCCAATGTGTTTGAGCCTTGCCTTGCCTTTTGTTGAAACCTTTACTTCACTGCAGCTTAGACTTTAGATTAAAAAAAAAACCATTAAATTAGAGGAGTGAGGCAAATTGATGTTCTACTTGGAAGAGAATATTTCAGCATAGGTAATTTTATCAGCTGTTAAAGTTACACAATTATCCTCCTTGAGCATACAATCAATGTCTTCTCCCTTTTATTTGTGCCACTTCCTAATCAAACAAGTTACTGTGTTATTAAACAATCTTTTTCATTGTTTTAGGAACAATTCCACTTTTAGTTGTGTTATGGATAAAAACATGAAGAAGTCCCCTGTTCGACATATTTTAGTTGGCAGCTTTAAATGTCATAGCCTTTTAAAAATTAAGAAAAAACCCCCATATTCATCTAAATCACTGATGTGGGTTTTGTCACTCTGAGTAAAAGTGAGTTTCAATTTTTCAGTATTTTCTTGGGATTTGTCTCAGCTTCAATAGGGAGAATATTGCATGAATTGTTGGTTGAATTGTGACTGAATCATTTCCCTATTACAGATAGAGTCTGAAAGTCACCAGCTGAAAAATGTATACATTCTGTGAAAAGCACATGATATGACTTATGGCATCGATTGTTAAGAGAAAAAAGGTGTACAGCTCTAATAACAAGTGAAAGATGTTTCTCTGTAATTAAGGTTTTTTTGGTCATTTTCTTTGATGTACAGTTAGCTAAATCTTCATTGTAGATAAACTGAAATGATACATTTTTAAACCACAGGATATGCAATTTCACACTACTTTGAAAAAAAAAAATCCTCCCTATAAAAATTGGCTATGTATGCTTCTTTTTCACAGTATGGATATGTATTTTTTAGTCTGTGTAACAGTGGATTTTTTTCTCTCCATAAACAAAATCAAAATCTTTTTGGGGAGGTATAGTTACAGATATATTCCACCATTTTTACAATACCTGATGACAAAATCTCAGAAAAGATCAAATACCAACTTTCTCTCAAACAACTTGCGTGGGACAAGTTACTTCATTTTCTCAGAATTTTCCATGTAATCACATCTTAAATTTATAATGCATGTGAATGGTCTCTGGAGCAGGGTTTGGCTATCAATAGATGGAGTGTTTAGATGTAACAAATTGTTTTTGTTGTGTGATATCATCTGAATAACAAGTGCTACTCAAAGCAACTGCCTACCAAAACGTTAATGATTTGAGAACGTTTTCCTGTCTTTGAGCTTCTGTCTCTTCTTTCCTTGGGCTTGATCCTGAAGTATCTTATGGGAGGGTGGAAGGGGATGGGATTTATAAAGGACAGAAGGATGCATACTTAGATGTGGATGTATATATATAAGTGCCTACATTTGACCTACATGTCTAAGTACTCATTATAGAATAATAGAATGGTTTGAGTTGGAAGGGACATTTACAGACCTAGTCCAACCCCCCTGCCATGAGCAGGGACATCTTCAACTAGATCAGGTTGCTCATAGCCCTATCCAGCCTGGCCTTGAATGTCTCTAGGGGTGGGGAATCTACCACCTCTCTGAGAAAACTGTTCCTTTGTTTGACCACCACCCTCCACATGAATTTTTTTTTTCCTCATGTCTAGTATAAATCTCAATATTATAGTGATGATGGGATTCATTTGCCTGATGGGAGACATCTGGGGCCACTGGAGGTGCTGTAGCTAAGATACCTACCTGTGACTTCACTTAGTGGAAGTCCACATCTTTCTGGAGGCCATGCAGGATAACTGATGGTACTTACAAGGGCACCAGACACCTGGGTCTCTAAGTGCTGCTCTAGGTTTCTCCTGAATCTGAAGTCAGCAGAGCTAAGAGAACTGTTCAGCTGGATGAGAGTAGGTGAGTGATTCGGGGAGATCTGAATAGCCCTCCTTAAGTGCATTGGCTTTAGACTTTATTAACTACATTGGGAGCTTAGGAAACCAACTGATACGTAGACATGTCTGTGTAGGCACTTAGGTCTAGATGTCTTAATTTGAGAGCTGAATTCCAGCCATAGCTTGCACTGAATTTGATGGCATAGCACTCTTAATGCTTCTCAATTATAAGCACCAAAAGAACTGACAATATTTATTAAGTGCAGGCATTTTTTTACTTTTCTGCAGAAACTGTGTGAGGCACCCTTCAGACTACAAGTTAGTTTTTAACAAAACTTGGGGAAATAAAGAAATTATTTTTGTTAAAATAAGAACTTGTCTTTAGCTTTCTGATAATAATTAAAACATCAATAGTTCCTTGGTCTTACTAGTGATAGATTTTCATAAAGGGATATGCTTCATTTTTAGGAAGTAAGAAAAAAAAGTCTCTTACAGGTGATTTTTTTTGTGTGTGTGATTGTCCAGTAACACAGTCGATTTGAATTAACTGAAATAACAGTTTTCTCCTTGCTATAGCATTTAAAAATTTTACATCGCTTACCACTGTCTGTATTATAACATCATCCCTTTGACAGCAATTAGAGCTATAACAATAAATCTCTGATTTTACTTTCTTTCAAAACGTTCACAATTCAGATTGCTATTAATATGGACTGAAGGTTGTGATGTAGATTCAAACTTGTTAAAAACATTTCTTCACTTTCAGGATAAAAATTAAACTGCATTTAATTCTGCCAATATTAAATCTGGCAAAGAAACATTCAAAATTGCTGATTTTAGATACTAGAAAATGCAGAAATCTGTTCTAAGTTTTTTACATATTAAATGAAGTAACAGAACCAATATAGGGATTTAATACCAACCGCTGATACATATAGATTATTTTAGATTAAATGAGACCTGTGCTTTTTGTAATGTCAGTAACAAGATGTTGTCTCATTGTCCCGATAATTTGATTATTTCACTATTTCAGCATCCTAAATTTATTTTGAAATGCCCTTCAATCAAATTTCTTATTTCAGACTCTTACTTGAGTTATGTAGTTCATATTTCTATATTAAAATATATGGTAGATTGAGGCACTACAATGGTAATAAGTATATGCAATTTGATAGGTTATTTTACTGTTAAGACACACACCATTACTCAATGGAAAATATCTCCATGCTATGTGTTGTTCCTCCCATTGGTCTTCTGATTTGTGTGAAATCAGAAGCAGATGGCATGGATCAAATTAACATGTTCATTTATGTGTGGGACAACATTAACGTCGAGGATGAGGTGGCCTCTTTTTTTTTTCTGCCATGCTCAGTAGTAGCCTAATTCAGTTTTCCATTGAAGTCATCGGAAAGGCATAACTTCACCTGGAATTGTTTACAACTGATGAATTTATCCAGTCGTATACAGGGGGTTTTGGTTTTGCTCCACAACTACTTGCTACTTTTCTGATGCATGGATTCTCTCAGGCTTGTACTACAAACCACAATGCATATAAGTATAATTAGTCTTGCTGATTAATTTCTATAGATGAAAGCTCAGTCTCCTCTCAGAAATGCACTTGGTCAGGATGAAGACATGAATTCAGTGTTTTCCTCTGCCTTAGGGAGCTAGAACCCATCTTGTTAATCACTGTGCCTGTAAAGCACTGGGAGGAGATTCTCAGCCTTTCCTCCAGAAGCTGTTACTCTTTTCCTGTAATAAGTGAACATTCACTGACCTAGAGTGCAGGAGAGCAGACGGGGACACTGCACTGCAGCCCAGCATGAGGACACTCCCAAGACATTGGGTAACTCATCTCCAAGTCCTTGCTTCATTCCACATTTAATGTAGATTAGGGGACTATTCACTGAAGAAAGAATTCAAATGAGGCTCTTCTCTTAGCTGGTTCAGAATGGTAGCTACAACATCTACTCAGTGAACCCACTCCTTTACGATTGACCTCAATAATTTTTCCACTTTTGGGGTATTAATCTGATTGATCTGAGCACAGTATAATTTATTCTTCTGTTTCACAATGTGTGTTAGCCTATAAACATCTTTAGAGAATATGGTTGGAACCATATCATCCATGCTTCATAGGGGGTACGCTTCACTTGCTTGTTTTTCAGTTGCAAAGAAGGTCAAAAAATAATGAATAAATGTCAAGAAAGATCACTTATGAGAAGTGGATGCTCTGCATAATAAACATTAACACATGTTTAACAAAAAATTTCCTCCAGTAGAAGTCATTCTCATATTAATTTAATCCTGCTGTCTAAGATAATACAATCTCTTTGAAACAGTCTCGATTCTTAGTGCATAGGGACCTTTTCTGGATCAGAGGCCAAATTTCCATTACCTGATGAGCTAATCTGACGTGACAGCCTCATATGCAGATGGGGAATCTCTTGTCAATAGTTTTCTTCAGAGACAAAGAGAGACAAATGTCTATATTCATTCTCTCACTTCATGCATGAGTAACATTACCTTTCTGTCTCCCTTTCACTCTATCTGTATTCAGGTAGTCATTGAGAATTTAAATATAAGCTTTTGTGTTTCTGAGTTAGCTTATGCATGCAAAGCTGTTTACAGAAGACTGGCATCCTTGTCTGTTTGTTTAAGTACAGTATGTATTTTGACATGTAAATTTACGTGAGGCATATTTAATCAGTCACAATGATATGCTAATTGGATTCCTGTATGAACTGCATAAAAACAGCATTTGAAAAAAAGATTATGAAGGGAACTTATTACCAGCTGAGACGCTTTCTAATCAGTATTGTGTGTCATCAAAATGCACAAAGATAAAAGTGATAGTTTTTCAGGACTTTTGTAACCAATAAAGAAAATATGAACGAAAGCAAATGTGAGTTTAAAAAAAAAAAAAAAAAAGTCTTTATCCAAAGGAGTAGCCTGAAAGTTAGAAAACAGCAACAAAAATCCATAAATTAGAATGCCAAAAAATCTCTGAATTGCTTCCGCAGGTTTTGGATGTTGTTCACTGACATGATTTGTGTTCTGATAAGGTTATAGGTTGATCTTCTCTGCAAAAGAGCAGTGACATTTAGACTTCAGCTCTGTATGCCCTGGGGATTTTTTCAAGTATTTTGAATATAGTTTTTATAATATATATTTTTATAAGCAAATCTCTAACTTGTTCAGTTGCAAGTGATTCAGTCTCAAGCAAAAGCAAACCATGCCAGTGTAAACAAGCATGAATGAATACGTATAAACTTACAACACTCTCCCATTCCCGTTCTGGTCATTTACCACTGATGCCTGAATTTCACTGGTAATGAAAAGTTTAAAGCTGACAGTCTTTATCCATTTAAAAAAAAAAAAAAAACCAAAAAAAAAGTATTCTAGGATCTTTTCTTTGGTGATCACATCAGACTACTTCTCATTCTGATATTTCTTCTGTGGATGGCTATACTTATATATTTTCTAGCATACCACAACATATTAATAAGTTTAGCACACTTAGGTTCTTTGACTGGTTTACTACTCGTATCAGGGCTTTACTGAAAATAATCTTTGTTTCTAATATTTTCCTTAAATTTTGACTGCACAGGGAACAATTACAAACATAGGTTAGGCCATAGGATCTCCAAATTAAGGGATTTACTATTGAAGGTTAGGCCTTTTCTTTGAATTTACTCAAAACAGGGAGTGGACAAGCAGTGAAAATGTTGCAAAACATTATAATGATTAGCTGGAAGCCACCTATGGGCAATGGGGAAAAATGGGCAAATAGCGTATCTTAGTTTTATTGCCTCAATAGAGTTTAACTACCTGGGTAGAGCTGAAAATTAGGTTTACTGAGAGATCCTGGGAATAAAGCCCTTTCTGAGGATAAACAAAAGGACAGAAAGAAGAAAACATAACAATCCTTCCCCAAGAAGTGGATTACTCAAGAGTCCACGCATATCATACCTTGGGGAGACTGGAAACCACAAGTTTCCCAGCTTTGAAGCAGCTCTAAAAGCAGACTACTGGGTGTTTACAGCTGAAAAGTGGGGAAAAGAAAAGGTTTTTCCTATTCCTGCTGTAGAAACCTGCCCCATGCGTGTCCATAAGCTGAGTGACACTGGCTCCAGGGATGAGCAGCCTGATGGCAGCCAGACACTCGCATGTGGTTGGGCCTTTGAGTGTAGAGTAGAAAATACTTCAGAAATATGATTATGTGATGTGCCATTTTTGCTTTTTCAATTATGATGGGTTATTGCAATATATATACACTGTAGGAGAAAGGGATCTTTTTTTCTCCATAGTTGGGTGCCCTAACTACTAAGCTGGAAGGGATCATGAGATTTGAATGTACTGCTAACAATTGGTTCTTCCCATGTCCAGTCTTACATTCATATTGCAAGTAATCTATGTATGTGTATGTTGGATCAGACTTTAATATATAGTTTACTTCAGGTGAATGTATATGCTGCTTTTGTAGTAATGACCCAGTTATAATTGAAGGAACATTAGGAAAAGCTATGCATTATATACTACTAAGAAAGAAGGAACACAGTTGGTACATCAGTGCTGTTGTGGTTCAGGGAACCACACTTAGTGCTTTTTGGCGGATACACTAATACCTTTTGCTGATACAAGAATAAGTACTTATGTATATGTTGTAATTGTTCATCATAACATGTTAATTTTTTTATTATTGCCTTAATTTACTCTTTACCCATTGATGTATTAGGAAGATAAAAGCCATTTTGATATATAAAATAGGAAAGTAATCACCTTATTTGGTTTAGATTAAGTATTTTAAAAGTCACCTAGTTAAGATTATGTGAATTTCTCTGTAGACACTATTATTTTGTTTAGCTCACTTTTTTTTCTTTGCTTTGGCTGGGACCAGGCAAAGTGAGAGGACAATAAGTGTATGGTGGTCTTCTTTCAATCTTCCACATATTAACCTCAATCGGTTTGAGAGAGAGCCTTAGTTTTACCAGTGTCATTTGTGTGATCTTAGTGAAATCCCTTAGATTTTCCTTTAAGTGGGAAAAATGATGGAAGGCCTAACACAGCAAGAAAGTTTTCTGAGCTTTGATGAAGCGTGCGAAGAGCTGTGCGATTGTCAGAGGGAAAGAAGTTCTGAGGCAGAAACTGTATAACATGCGGTGTGATGAAAAACACATTTCTGGTTGCACAGCCGCTTAATGCCCAACTCTAATTGGCCTTTATTTCGTATTTCTCACTGTCTGTGAGCAAGCTAGTAAACAGTTACATTTCTTTACTCATAGTAGACTGTATAGTGCTGCTGTACTTTGTGTGCTTTGTGTTTTAAGAGCCATGAAAGTATGAACTTCTGCATGCCACAGAGCATGAGCAAGGTCTAGTGAACAATTTAATATTTTGAATCTGGATTCTGGACCTCCTTCAGCATAAGCAATAGCAGAATATGTGTGCATTTTTTTCCCTTGAAGTGTGAGGATGCTTAAGGTATGGAAAACTGCACAACTGCACAACTGTATAATGTATGGAAAATATATTTTACCATTTGGATCTTACTGAGATTTCCACAGTGGGGTAATAGCACAAAATTGCTCAGGCTTCTATGTATTCAACACACCTGCTTTGATTTGTGGGTATCTGTTGCCTGCCTGCAATCTTATTAAAATCTCTGCGTGCATCATGCTATAGTTTTCTGAGCTGCAAGTAGTATTTTATAATGTTTCAGCTGATACATTGTGTCTACATAAGTGACATTGATATGTAACACAATCTTTTAATGATGTTTGATCTTCTTCTTATTCTGTAAATCAATTATTATACTATCCATAGGTGTTTTCTCTGTTTTACTATTTCACTCTACTAAGAAGAAAACTAAGCTTTGCAGTGTCCTTTTACCAAAGGTAGTGATTCCCAATAGGTACATCCCCATGCCAGGTCACAGAGTGCACATGAAGAGCTTTGAATTGCAGGCTTTTCCAGAAATGCATCACTAGTTCCCTTCCCTGTGCCGACGGGTGGTCTGTACTTGTCCTGTGGTCAGACTCTTTGCAATTCGTATTTGCCCAAATGAGAAACCGACCCTCGCAGGAAGGCTCTGGGCTGTCTGCAGGAACAATAGGGATAGATTGAATCCCAAGATTCATCCTCAATTTAAGCTGGAGTACCTAACTGTTGACTTCAGAAACGTATTACAAGCTTGGAAGGAAATCTGTATTGGGATAGAAAATGTGCAAAGGCCAGTGTGAGCCCCTTTGTGAATTTTGTGGAATTTAATTTCAAGTGTTTATATGTTAAAGAAAGCTGACAATCAAGATGAACACATCATGCAAAGCCATGTCAGTGAGTTATGATTGAAATTCTAGTTTACATGGGAAAAGGAGAAAAAAAAAATAAAATAAAGTAAATTATTTAAATACATCTTATTAGGAACTTAAGCCAAATTCATACCACGTAGTAAAAAACAAACAAACAAAAAAGCAACAAAACCAACAAAACAAACTTGAGAAAGACCAAAATCAATCCAATATGGTAAAATAGAATAAGAAAGTTACTAGAAGATATGTCAGGAAACCAGATGTTCAAAAGAGAAAATCATTAAATGTAAGAACTTAATAAAGTAGGCATAAAAGAATAGACAAGCAATTGCAAATTCTTAAAAACTAATAATGACTCATTTCCAAATTAGTTGGGGCCAGGAAGCCTTTCACAGGGTCCACAGGATCAAAGGTGTTGAATTACAGCTGCAAAAAAGTATACCCCAAGTGAAAAAAGAAAACGTTTTATAAAGCTATGCTCACTATTCAAGTATTTAGCAAGGTTTCTATGAGAGAATCCTTCTTCATGGGAAATCATCAGGTGATGTTTGAAATGGAATCTATGGAACAAATAGGCAAAATGAAGAGTAATAAATCACCATAGCCAGATGATACTTGCATAAAATCATTTAAACAGCTCTCCAGAATGAAATAGCTGAGGCAATAGGTGTGGTGGGGGAGCTTCAGCCTAAGACTGGAAGATGGAAAATATAATGCTAATTTGTAGAAAAGACTATTGATTGACAGGAATGACAAATCGCTAAACCAAATGTTTATATTGAATAAATGAGTATAAATTATTCTGATTATTAAATTAGAGGACATATGGGTGTGTATGGCGTAAGCTTTTGAAAAGCAAAGTCCTGCCTCCCAACTTCAGGCCCTTGAATTCAGTAACAAGCGTTGGAGGGAGATACCATTGATATGGTTCCCATGAAATTCCAACAGGCTTTCAACAATATCTCTCAACAAAGCAGCTAAGTTGCTCTGGGATAATAGGCAGGTCTTCACGTGGATAAATAGTCAGTAAAAAGAGAGGCAGTAGAGGGTAAGAATAAATGTTCCTTTTTCACAATGCGGAGATGTCACCAGCTAAATTCCACAGAGGCTTGTGCTCTTCAACAGATTCATAAATGATCTGTAAAAAGGACAGAATAGCTTGCTGAGGATTCTGAGATATTCAAGATAATCAAGACAAGGACTGACTGCGTAACATTGAAGAAGGACATATGAGTGACTGGGCAATAAATTAGTGGATGAAATTCAATTTTTATAAATGTTATGTGATACTTAGTGGTGAAAAAAATCTCACTCCTAACATTATGTATACGGTGATGGACACTGAGCTGACTGTAAGTACTCAGGAATGAAATTTGAGGTTATAATATATAGTTCTATGAAAATGCCAGTTCAGTTCTTCAATAGCAGCAATGAAAGCAAATTAGATGTTAGGGAAGTACAGAGAGAAAAAAACAGAAAACATCATTATGTCATTGTTACAAAATCACCTTGTGTCTGTGTCCCTAAATGCATGAAGCTCAGCTCCTGCTCTCAAAAGGTATATTATTATGGGCAAAAATATAGAGAGGCGTGACAAGGAAGATCAAAGGTATGGAACATCTGCTGTACCAGGAAAGATTAAATAGAATAGGAGTCTGTTTATAGTGGTATGACTGATGGAAAAATACAATAGAGGTCTGTAAAATCATGACTGTAATGGAGAAGTTGTGTAGTGTTTGAATATTTCTTCTGTCTTTTGAACGAGAACTAGGGGCCATCAATTATGTTATGTTTTATATAGCAAACAGTCCTCCTAACGTTGTGTATACAATGTCCTCAGTGCTAACTATGGGGAGACAAGATGACAAGCAGAAGAAAGTAGCTTTCCAAACAATACAGTATCAAACTGACAAAGTCTTTGACAAAGTTTGTTGAGAATACTAACGTTTATGTGGATTAAAAAAAAAAACAAACAACCAAACACCTGATACACAAATGAGTGTTAGAAAAATCCATTGATTGCAAAAACACAAAACATCACCTCTGGCTCAGAAACACCGTCTTATTTTTTACAACACTGTTCTGGGAAATACTTCTACCAGTCTCCCTTTCTGTGTAGGCTTCCCTACATATTTAGGATTAGTCATTGTAGGAGACAGAGTTTTAAGAAAATTATTTGCACCATCAGTTTTGTCATCAGGTGGCAGACTTACTGTGTTCTACATTTGTTTAGCTTTTTACCACTCTATTATTTTGTTCGGGGCTCTGTACTTAAGGGACATTTACATTTCTAGCTTGGTGTCATAATAACAATTTCAGCTAATTAGTAAGTCCTTAAGTGCTCCTAATAGAATAATGCTATCTTGAATGCTAGTGGTCCAGATTTATTTCTACTTGAATTTCTCTGAAATCAATGAAGTAACACCAGTAATAAGGCCTGCTTTAGGACATTTTTTTTCTTCCATTGGTTTCAAAGACTAAGATGTTACAGAGATGTGAATGTCAAAGCCACATCAAATAGAGTAGCCACAAGGCAGTTATATATTTTCAAATCATCTGACAAGCACATGTGGCAGAGAAAGAATGTGTGCAGAGAACACATTGGAGGATAAACACCAACGAGAATTGGAGAGGAAGGAATTCTGGAGGCTTCAGTTTGTGTTGGCAGATGGGGCCGAACATTTGTCTTAGGAGACTTAATACAAAAATAGACATTAAAATTATCCTGCTTTTCTTACTTGAGACAAATCATATGCTACCTTTTTTTTTTTTTTTTTTTTTTCCCAGAGAAAGGATCATATGTTAAAGAAAAAGTAGAATAAATTAGTATTTGGATATAATATTTTTATATGTGTTTCTTGGATGTGAAAATTTCGTTTATCCTTCTTTAAAAGCATGGTAAGGCTTCCTGAGTGCACCAGCCTCAGTCGTCTTAAACTAAAACTTCTTTTGGGCCATAGGAAGTGTTTGATCTAATTGGACCATCAGCCAAGGTATTCAGAATGAAGTGAAATGACATCTGAAACCAATTACATACTAGTCAAAGGGAGTAATAAAAAGCCCGATGGTGTAGCTAAGGTTCTGTGACTAAAAAACACTGAGTATTAATTTATTAAATTTTATTTTTAAATAATATTTAGATTTATAATAGATTTATAAATTTTTGAGATACAGTTTTGTTAAGGGTAACACTTGTTCTAGTCTACTGTAAAAGTGACAAAATTCTTGTTTGATGCATATAGCTACTAAAGCGACAGAGTGTGGGTGAAAAGCATTTTTTTCTGAGATCTTTATCTGAAAAGTGTAGAAAGGCCACTGGAAGTCTGTTTACACTGGAAATTAAAGGTTTGTCCTGAAATTGTTGGTTGAATACTCACTTTTTCTGGACTATGCTCTGTTGTCTGTGTGATGGACAAAGAGATCACATCCCTTCTTGACACTAAATATCACAACTTAAAAAAAGATTCTGTTATTTGGCACTGACTTAAGGGTGCAGAAAACAGTTGCCACAGTAAGTGGAAAGTTTACCCTGAAGCTGCTGAAGAAAAGCCACAAGAGGCTTCAAAGTAATGCAAAGTTACACGCTATTTTAACTTACTGAAAGAAGTCAAAAACACACAGAAAATCTTCAATAAAATCAAGAGTGCCAGAGCTCATGTCTTGGGATTTCCCCTAATGAAAACTGACTACCTCTTTAGACTCTAGAGATATGTGATTTGTGTTTGCATGAAACAGTGTACTAGCCATAATTATTAATAATATTTAGTATTCAGACTTGAAGTGGAGTATACATGGATGTAAGAGAGAGTTTAATTAAGTTTGATAAATATTAATTTTGGGGAGAGAAGATAACAGTGAGCATTCTTGTGTAGTAAATAAATCTCAGTTCAGCTTCTGGTTTGAGATGACGAACATTTGGGTTTTATTAAATTTAAGCTAGTTGATTTTATTTTTGTTTATCTTGGGTAAAACACAAACAAAATACCCATTTTACCTGTTTGAGGCACATACCTGTAGAAAACATTGATCCAGGAAGGACATGAGGGACAAGACATCACCCCTTCACAGTCACATCCATACAAGAAGCAGCAACTTCTAGGTGCTAACTAATGCAGAGGACTGTGCCCTGGCTCCCTTCTTCTGAGAAGAGGCAAGCCAGGTCTTTCAGGTTTTGTTCTTGAGGTCTACCATGAGCAGAACTGTCCTATCTAACCTGGCCTTCACATTTAATGCCTCTGTTGATTCATTTTGTATGTTGGTTCCTGTGTGGACGTAGATTAGTGGGCTCTTGGAAAGATGTTCAAGACCACGGAATTGAGGCCACCTGGTTCATATGGCTAAAGTAGGAGGACTGTCTCCCTCTGTAGGTGTTGGACTGAGGGAAGATTGGCCAGAAGACAATTTTGGAGCATCTAAGTAAAGATGCAGCTGTGAATTACCCTGTGTATGAGTTGCTTTCTTTCCTTTCTCTTACAGAGGTCTTTGGAAAATTATCCTCTTCATATAGGCACTACAGGTTAAATGCCTAAAATTAACGAGTGATGAAATTCAGGTTGATGCCAAAAGACAGCAGTTACTTTCTTCATTTTAAGCTTGTTTGTTTGTTTGTCGGTTTATTTTGGTTTTTTGTTTTGTATGTTTGGTTCTTGTTTATTTTTGCTAATAGACACCCAAAACTGTTGGCATCTGTTGGCTGAATTGTACCAGAAAATTTGAGGTCTTTCCAACATGTGTCCACATCCCTCCAACCATTAATACAGTGCTGGCACTGCCAACAAAGTTAGAGCAGTTAACCTGGGTGTGCTGCCTCTAGCCCACATGTGAGGGTTACAGGAGCACCCACCATGGCAAGGCCTGGACTTCACCTCTTCTGTGGTATTTCATTCCCAAGTCTTTGTAAAAGCTGTCAATGAATAAAGTTGTAGGGTTTTGTTTTGGTTTTTTTTTTTCCTTTTTAACATAAAGCTGCTCTGACTCCATTAATACAGTATTTCCTGAGTGCTAAAACTGGAAGGCTGCACATTCCCAGTGGTATTGTGTTGTGGCTGGGAAACTGACATTCCTTCCTCTCATTTAGTTTTAAATGAGAGGTAATGTGAGACAGTTTATGTAAAAATGTTTTAATTAACAGAACCCAGATGCAACATCAGAAGTTCTAGTGGAATTAAAAACAATATACCAAGGATTTAGTCCTCTAAATAGTAGATAGTTTAGAGCTATCTAAATTCCTCTGCTGTAATGCAATCTAGTCCTGTAGCTGCTGCCTTGCTGCCTTTTTTTTAATACTAAGTTATGCTGGGCCATGATAAAAGGATGCCAGCATTTCAATTTGAAACCATGGCAACTAGAAGTGGTGATTTGCATGTTTGCATGACAATGTGATCGTGTTATCTCTGGAGATAATGCACATAATATACATAGTGGAACTGCTCTACCTAAATATATGAAGTGGGATGGGGGAAGAGGATCATCTCTGTTGCTGTAGAAATTATACGTAAGAAACAAAATTATTTTTTCTCCTTGGGTGAATTGAAGGTCAAGAAACTTAATTCTGCACCTTTCAAGTTCATCTTTTGATTCAATATATTAAAATACTGAATTCAACAACAGCTTCCAGGGACCTCATCAGGAAGCAAAAACACTCTTCAAACTCTTCCTTTTCCAGTTGTCTGGATTCCTCTGTCCTCACACATGAAGAAGGTGCCACTAGAAAATGTTTCCTACTATTGATATAACTTTTTGCTAAAATGATGGCCAAAGGATACATGGAGACAAAATTAAGTAATCGAATAGGAAACTGACAATTTTTGTTTCAGTTTTAAGAGCAGGTTTGAAAACAGCCTGGGCTCTAGCATTGCTACCCTTCCTCCAAAGTATCATGGAATCTGTACTAGGTGACTGCTTTGATTAATTTATGCTAAAGTCTGGGATGTATTTGGCAGAACTCACTGTGGACTAACCTTCAACAGATTAAATCAGCCTTCCCAAGTAGGAACCAGAAACTCTCACAGCAGCAGTGAATCTCTCTGCCATGAATTCTAAAGACAAATAGCAAGAGTAGGGTATGATTTTTTTTTTTTCTCATTAATGGTGGAACAAACAGAAAAAGGTCCCTTGAAAGTTAAAGCTTAGCTACTGCAGAGTGTCCTCATGTATTATGAGTGAGAAACAAAGGAAACTGAGAAACTTCAAAGCTTCCTGTGGCATTCAGAGCTTTCCATCTTCAAAGCACCTCTCTCTTTTGTAGTTCTGCTCTGGGTTTAATTAATGCATTTTAAATATTGTTACTGTAAACAGCGTCATCTTTGTTTTCTACCCAGTTTCTTTCAGAGTAATTTAAATTATTTTATGAAGCTATCTGTCATCTTTATTTAGTGCCTCTTAACCTCTTGTCTTTTACAAATGAGTAGTCACCTCCAGTTGAGATTAAAACAACACTGGAAAGGGGTGTATATGCATGTGAAGCAGTCCAGAAGAAAAAAAAAATGCTTTGCCTGCCTTTTATGTACATTCTCTAAAGTAAAAATAGACATAACCCTTTCAGTTGATGTATTCGCAATATTTTAATATTTTAATATGGAGAAGAGAGCTTTAGGAGTTATGATGTATCTTTTTTTCTTTAGAAAGCTAATTCTAGACAACTGCATGGGAAAAAAAAATCTGTGAAAATTCCACATCTGCATACTTGGAGTATTACTCTTTTATTCATCCTGTCATTAAATTTTTTCATATGTATTTTGGGCATACAGATATGGGGGAAAAAGAGAAAAGAGGTAGGCTGGGAAAGACACAACATTTTTCATCTTATTAAGGTATTTTTGTCAGTGGAGACTTAAGAAGTTTTGCCTATTAAAATAGTATATTTCTTCCCTTACAATATCTTTTTAGTTCTTTCTTTAAAATATTCATTGATGAGAAAAACTAGAAAGCAATATTGAAGAAAGGTCATTTGACCAGTTAGGCAAAATACCACCTTGTAGTTAACATTACTTAGTTCTTCGAGTCTGAATTAATTAAGTTACTGCTTTATAGAAATACCATGATACTAGGCATTTTATTGTTTTTTTCTGTGCTGTGTGCACTAACAATAGAAAGAAGAGGGAAAAGTAGCTAGGGAGGGAACTTGTGGAAAAAACATGAAAATATTTTTCAGCTCTGGTAAGGGATATGAATGCAATTGTCTGCCAGTCTTATTCCTGCCTCCAGTCACACGATTGGGATCATGCCACACTTGAGGCAGAGAAGAGGCATTTTTAATGCCTGTATAGCATGATTTCAGTCTCTCAGCTTTCCAAAACATAATCCTTCCTGCCCTCCAGAATGTAAAAGAGCTCGAGTCAGAGGGCACTGAAGCTAATGAAAGCTTTCCTTTTGACATCCCTGGCCCTTGGTTCAGGCTTAAAGAACACAATGATTGCTGCTACCTTTAATTCCTTTTTAAGTCCTCTTTTCAAATCATGACTCATCTCTTCCCTCTCTTATCTGAATTATGGCTTAATCTTGCCCCAAAGCATGTGAATGGGAGGTTCCCCAGTGACTGGAAAGGAGCAGGATCAAATTTTAAATGTGCTTTAAGGGTCAGTAGCAGTCCCGTTGCTGACACAGTCTCACTGTTGTCTTCGTACAGCAATAATTTATGTAATATTAGTATTTGTGAAGTTTGATGTTTGTAGGTTTTGTTTTGGTTTTGTGGGGTTTTGTTTGTTTGTATTGTGCAAAAGAGCAACGCTTTTGCATCTTGACTGTGTTTGTACATGCGTGTAGACAGGGAATTTAACTTTACGCCAACACTACTGCAAAGAATGGAAGAAACATGTACTGAAAATGTAATGTATAAATACACAAAAATCAATCATTGTTTACCAGGCTTGTACCAGGCAAGCTGTTATTAGTCCTACCTGCTCCTGCAATGTTTTAGGGAAGATATAAATGGATACTGCAAACACAACACATGTTTCTGTTACTAATGGAAAATAAAATAACACACGTCTTCTAAGCTGGGTTTGCTTGGTGAATGTCATTTATTCACAATTTGATTATTCAGTCTTTCTAGTTACACAGCTTCAGTTTAGTATTCATCTCCTGCATCTTACTGCAAGTTTCATGGAGGCCTTATTCAGCCCTTCCATTTTAATTCTTCTTCTAAGTTAAGTTTGTTTGTTTGGTTTTCGCTTATTTTTGTTTGTTTGTTTTGATATATTCCTCAGTTGTGACAGATGCTCTCTTTTTCTTTTTCCTTTCTCTTGTCTTTAAAACTTCTTTCCTGTAAATCTTTGTCACCTCATTTCTATTTTTATTTAGTTTTCTTGTTCCCAAACTCCCTATTTTTGCTGGTGTTTTCTCTCCTTCCTTTTTCATAATCCATTTTTTTCTTATCTTTCTACTTCCCTGTCTCTCTACATTGCCTGTCCCCAGTATTTCCTCTCTTTGGGTCTTGCTCTTGTTGTTTTTGCGGCTGACTGTCATTCAAAATACTGCAGTAACATAACAAGGAGATCCCCTGAGACTCCATGAAAAATCCTATGAAAGCATTTCTTTCTTGTGATGTTTTCAGCAGGAAAAATGAACAGAAAAGACCGGCTGGACCTGAGCCCTAAATTGTGATGCTGGTGAACTGTCCCTTATAGTTGTTTCTCCAAAGTCTAAGGATGGGAAGGGACGTTCTTCCAGTCCTGACATGCCCATCTCCCTAACTATTATTTAGAGTACTATGTTCAAGACTTTGACTTGCCATCAGAAATACTCTCCCAGTAAATTTTTGCAAAGATCTGGTCTAGGGTTATTCGTGTGTGTAGAAGGGAGAGGTTTGTTTGCTATCTTTTTAGACAAAATGTGGTTTAACTAATAATATAAGGCTTCTTTCAAATTTTAAATGCCATTTTGAAGTTTTGCTTGATATCAAGTCATTAATTTAGCTGAGGCCTTGAAGGGATTTCTAAATTAAAAAATAGATAATAGAAAAGAAGCCAATGTAGCAACATTTTATGCATGCAATTCCGTAGCAAAATGTATGCTTACTGTCTATTTGTACACTTCTATGTTAGGTTATAAATAAAAGCATCTCTAATAAATAGAGAATCCTAACTTTAAATATACAAATTTAAATGTGGCCACAATGATATCCTGTTTCTAAGGTATCAGCAGCATATAAATTGCAATGGCCAGTATTAATTATACCAGGAATATTATTATTAATACTAGTAGTAGTAGTATTAAATTATGCTTATTCTTATGCCATATGTAATTGGGGTACTGTATCCAGTAGAAAATAATAATAATTCCTATTGTTATCGTGTTTACAAATAAGTAATTGTTAGCAAAAAACCCCCAAATGGTGGAATTAGTACAGAGCTGCTTTTTTTAACATTCTACTCTATATATAATGTTTACATTTTTATATGAATTTATGTTACACTGTTGGTGATGATGCTTTTGTAGCAGGTGTAGTTGGGTTATTTTTCTTAGAAGAATAACTTAATTTTCAGGGGAACCATAACCTAATTTTTAAAGTCTACTAAATCCTTATCTAGTATTTTAATAGAAAGACACAACAGGAAGTATATCATTTGTTTATTTGAAAACGGCTCATCATTTTTAGAAGGTTTCAGCTCTCATAAGCTACTGTGTAAGAATCATCTGCTTGTGTGTGTTTCACTGGAAGTTGGTGTTTCTGCACGACTAAGTCAAATAAGTATGTTTTCATGTGAATCTATTAATTTACAGCTTGTTGTCAGAGACTGTGCAGTGTTTCAGTTTGGTCTGCAAGCTCCTATTCACATAATGATGTTTTTTATACTAATACTGTTAGTTTAGAGTGTTTCTGTACAAGTGGCTGACAGGTCAGGATCACAATGAACAGACGAATATAAGGAAAACGGCTATCTGAAATTTCAGCATTTGTTAGTCATTTCCATGTGGCCCTACTATAGTACACAAGTTTGGTAAAAATTGCAAAACATGGTACTCTAAACAGAAAACTCTATTCAAAATGTTTTTCAGTGGCAACTGAGGGTCTCAGCTTTTTCTTATGTTCATTTCTGCACATAGAAAATCACTCATAAATTATTGCATAAATTATTTCGATTTCATTTTCAGCTACAAGCTGGCCACAAAAGAACATTATCTTCATGGTTTATGGTAGTTTTCTAAGGAAGTAGGGCTATACAGAACAAATGCTTTCATTTCAGTTGTTAAGTTTTGAGTCTAGGAACTACTCTTTGTCTCAGCTAAAGACATGTTAGGAAAGCATGGAAATAAAAATAAAACAGTGGGGCTTTAATCCAAGCTGTAAATGTTATGATCTCTTGTGACCTTTCTATTCTTTCCTGCCTGTGTTAGTTGAATATATCTTCCTCGTATTCTTTTATTTTCCTGTGCCTCTCTTAATCTGTGAATTTTAGTGTGTTGCAATATTAGAGAAATTCCAAATTAGTTGCCTCAAATCAATCATTTGACATTCCTGGGTATTAGAATTAGCCGAATTTGCATGATAGATTTCTCTAGTGTACCTGTTCAGGAAATAAAGCAGATAAGACTGTATTTTCCTTTGGTTTTCATGATATGATACTTTTTTCAGGTATATTTTTCAAGTTGGAAAAAAAAAAAAATATCATCACTAAAAGCCATTTTCCTGGTAGTTACAAGAACAAATAAGTCATATGGTCTATATCTCTTTGGTTCAGAAGTAATTTGATGTACCTGTATCGAACACAGTGATACCGATTCTATAATTTTATCTAAATAGGCACTAACTTCAGATGAAACTGTGAAAGCTAAATAATGCATACGCATCAGAAAGCACACTGTGCCCTTTCTATCTTCCCCAGCCCTCTGGTTTCTATCTAAATCAATATCTGTGTACTGCTGTGATGGCTCACAGCACGACGTGCATTTGGCATACTGAAACTGCTACATGCTTTAAAGCAACACAGGATCTTTTGGAAAGGCACTTTTCCCCTCAAAATACTACTGCCAGTGAAGCCCCACACAAATGGTCAATAACAACAAATTGCCTCCAAAAGTCACTGGAATGGAAAAGTAAGTCATACGACAGAAAATAACCTGAAAGGAAATTTTTCTTCTGGATCCATAAGAGGTTTTCTGTTTCACTAATCCAGAAAGCTTAACTTTGGTGATATATGCTTCTCTCTATATATTTGCATTTTTTTTCTGATCTTTATCCCTGTTATTAAATGCTTTCTTTTTTCCCAACATACTACATTTCTTCTAGTAATAAATGGATTTGGTTTGCTGAATGTCCTTGGCTTTTGTTTTTGCTTTCTTCTTCCATTCTTGGTAATGTATTGAAGAAATATACATATCAAGAGCAGAAATTTAATTTTGAGCCATCATTAAGGGTATAGTTCCAGATCCATCCCCTTATCCAATAGCACTCCTGGAAATATAAGTGAGGAAATTTAAACTATTGTATTCAGTACCACAAATGAAAACAGTGAAATAAAATGTAGTGACTGGTGATTGTCTTACAAGATGCTGCAACACAAATATTAGCCAGTGTCTGAATGTGGGGATCGATGAGGGCTTCCTAATTGATCTGTGCTTATGTTTCTTTCATCCAGAGCTCAAAATGTATGGGAAGCAGAACAAGCCTGAAAATGGCCCCTCTGGCAAAATATGATAGTTCTATCGTATCACTGGGAGATGAAATGATTCCTGGGTAGCAGCTTTGTAAAGGGTGAAATAGGTTTGTTTCCTCCTTTTTAAGTCTTTCTGGGGTGCATTAGCAGGTAGCCATTAAATCTCAGAGTATTTATTAAATGATGACTCAACTGTTATGATATTTCTCTACTTTTGCAGGGTTTTTTTTTTGTATACAACTTCAGGTTTCAGGTACAAACTTGTGAATTAGAACGACTTGTTTTCTGTGGTCCAGATTTTTAATGTGTCTCAGCTATTCAAAAAGTGGCCCGTCCTGACTATGTCTTGGAGACAAGTTTCCTCTTTCCACCTTGGCCACAGCTGACATGCGGCTCCAGTGCTCTGGGAACACACAGTTTTCTTCTGCTCTCTTTCCCCTGGGGAGGGCTGTGATCCCCACTGCTACCTGGGCTGGGATACAGTCGAACATGTAGGAGGTCATAACGCTTTTGTCAGCATGCTTTTCTTCCTAAATTCTGAGGAGCCCTAGGAAACATCAAACTTCAGCCAATTTGTGCTTACACTAGGGTAGTGGAACTGTAGGTTAGTCTTTATTATAGTCTTGAAAAGAAAATTGCGGTCTGTGAGTCCAAAGGTAAAAATGTTGCCCTAAGTTTTCTTCTTGTAATTTGTGCTCACAAAGTGAAGGTATTTTTTTTTGTCGTATACAAAGGTCAATCAATACACTAAATGTACCATACATCTCTTTTGTTTCTACTTTCAAAATCTCAGGACCATTGTTAGAAAATACATTTGCAACTGTTGAGAAACCACTTCAGCAATCATGATGGTACTCTGTGCTGTTATTTGAAAAGGTGTCTTTAAAAAGAATGAGAAAAAAGAAACAAAATGGTGAAAGGGAATTGTTTGTCCTTTTGGCTTTCTTTTTAGTTTCTGCATCTGTTTTTAGTATGCTATTTAAACATTATGCATTTCTGTTCTTTCATTCCAATGACATTACTAATCTTTCATTGATAGCTTTAGGGAGAGTAGAATGAAAAAAATACTATTTGTTTGTATAATTAACATTACAGATTGCTAACTAGAATAGTTCTGAATCTACACTAAGAATTCCCAGTTTATATATCATACATTTCACTCTCAGAAGTCCAAAACATGTTATGTGACGTTATATACGATATGTGCAGATTCAATAGCTCCAATTATATTTATCCAATGTATTTTAACTGAATCCAGTATAAATTAGATTTAAATATATAAAGATACCTGCTAAAATTGGGTCAAAGCTTTTCAATGCAAATGTAAATCTTCAGTACTAACACCTGAACAAACACATTTCCATTTTAATTATTGAGTTCATCTATGATCCTTCTTGCAAAGTCTTGGTTTATTTTGCCTTTGTTATCTTACCTGATTGTTTCAGCCCATTGAATCCATCTGTTAGCAGTGAACCCACGCAACCAAGTCACCAGGCTTGTCACATGTACTGGCAGACCCCTGTAGTGACCCTTGGGTTGGGCTTGGTATGTCCTCTCCTGCTCAGAGATGGTTTGCTCCTAAATCCTGATGTTCACAGGGATGCCTAAGCTGGCTACCCCCCTACACACAATCATCCCATAACTGCACATCAGCTCTATATCACTTGGTATACGGTTTTATATACCTAGGATGGAAATTAGTGTCACACTCTAAAATGTTTCTGCCTTTCAGTCTCTTGATAAATGACATGGTCTTCATGTATCGTGTGCATACCAGCTTACTTCTGGCTTGATAACCATAGCATTTGGAGTAGTGAAAGGAATAATACAGGTCTAGGAACACAGAGTAAACGACGTTCTTGCATCCATTCTTTCCAGCTACTTGTAATCCACACGTGAAAACATCCTTTTTCTTTCGTTTCTGAGAGAAATAAAGCTTTTCTATCCAGTGGGTGAATGTCACAAACTCTACTTGTGGAAATCTTGCAGGAATAACCCAGGACTTTATTTTCCTGTATTGTTTTACATCTGTAGAGATTATTTTTGAAAGCTAAGGAATACTTTACTGTTTTGTATTGTAAGTTACACTATTCAGACCCATCGTAGACTTTGGTTTTACTCTCTATGGAGGTCTCGATGACCTGCAGAGAAAGAATTGTTCCTTTGCACACTAAGATTAATAGAACTTTTTAGAAATATAAGTACTACATGCATATACACAATAACACAAGTCAGATTAAAAATCCAAGCCCTTCCTGATTCAAGAAATATTTCTCAAGGTATACAGTCTTCAGATCTTCTTTACAATTTGATCTCCAGTAGTTTTTTGAAGGAGTTACGTAACTTTTCAAATTAATTACTCCGACACATGTTGGACATAATTTTTTAATCCAGAAAATGGAAATTTTACTCCATGTAAATCAGAATTCAGGAGAAACAGAGGCAGCATGGCAATGAGATTCATCTTGGGCCAGCAGAGTGTCTAGGTATTTTACTTACCTGGTATATCATGATTATATTGTTCTATATTTTGTAGTCTTAAGAGACCACAATTCCTAGAGCTATCTGGACTTTGAGTCAAGAGCAATTATGTCAACTGTGTGTAGAAGGCTGTTGAAACTGTCTCGGTTAGTGGAAGGACAGGTGGGATAGTACTGACTCATGCTGATGTGGCTCCAGCTCTTTGATACTTGCATTTCAGATGCTTGTTGGCAAAATGACAGGGAGTTCTCTTTCCATATCGTTTCCATCCAGATTTCAGTGATTTTATTGGCTTTGGCTTGCAGAATGCCACGTTCATATCTTCATTCATCCCTTTGTAGACAGTGCTTATTTTTAGTGCTGCAGTCACCATGGTACCTGGGAGTGAGAAAATATTTCTGTATAATAACAACTTGGACAAGTTCCCTGTTAACATAGTAAAGATTGTCATCTATGATACCACATCTTAAAAGCAGCAACACTGAGCAGAAAGTAATAAAAAAATCAACAATACAGATATGCAGTGTACTCAGAATACATCTCTACTACCAGTTGTGTAGTTTATTATGATGGTATTGCAAACTCTGGAGCAAGATGAAGAAACATCAGAGTTCCAGCAATAGAAAACAATAACGTTATTTGATTTATCTGTGTCCCAGATATTGTTACAGCCACACATTTCTCAAACATTTTTAGGCGGATGAGATGTCTCCTCCTAAGGTGGGTCACTAAGGTAAATTATTTTCTGGCTTTGAATCCTTTCTATGACACCTGTGAAAACCTGGCTAACTCATATCAAGAACTAGAAGCAGTATATCCCCAGCCACGTGGAAAAACCAAGTGTTTTCAAGGATAAAACAGCAGTGTCACAAAACCTTGCCCAGTTATCATTGTAATGATTTTAATGTTGTCATTCTCACCTTCTTCCTTTTTTCTTGTCTAAACAGACTTCAAGGAAGAGATGATCCATCCTTCTGTGTGTTTGTTGAACACAAGTATATTCTGAATGTGGTGGTAACTGTTTATTTCTATATTATAATTTTAAATGGCTGGATTTCTGTGGGTCTTATGTGATATGTAAAACAGCATTTTTGTATTTGAAAAAAAGAAAAACAACAAAAAGACATCTGAGAAAGGATCTTTTTGAAAAATTCCAGTTTTAACCTCAACGTTCTTCTGGCCTAAGTTGTTTCCTTTATACCCTGAGCACATCAATTATTCCTAGCTGGTCAATTAAGCCTTGGGAAATGTCCTGCATTTCACTTATTATAACTGTAAACCAATAATTTGTAGTGCGTGCTTTATGTTCTAACCCTCATAGTTGCCTTTTGTTGCCAAGTAGTCTTATTAAAAAATGGTGATTTCCCTTATACCATGATACTGGACTTCTGTTCATGAAATATTTTTGAAGTGGTATTTCTTTCTCAAGAACGAGAGGATTTGTTGCTCATCTATCTGCTACTTCAGGGATACAAGACAGATCATAATTTTGTCATTCATTGCAATGCTATCTTTTTCCTGATAACCTCAACCCTTCCAACAATTTCCAGCAATCTGATAGCTTGTTTGCGGAGATAAACAGTCAGATTTTTCAGTGCTTTTTAATCTTCTGTAACAATTGCATTTTGTTATCCTTTGATCATTATCTCTATTACTTGATTTTTTTCTCCTCCTCTTCAAGCCCAAGGTCCATGGTCTTCAAATTTATATATTGCAACAATTGAAATCAAAATTATGTTTGGACACTTTTGAATAGCTCCTAAGTTCTTACAAAACAAATTTTACCAATCTGTATCTTTTAATATTACGGACAATGGAAATGAACAGACCTGCAGTAAATTCCTGATTAGAAGACAACTCTGAAGATAATTCAAAACTTTAGCTATTGGAGGTGTATATGCCAATCCTGTTGAATGTCTTTAGTGTCCTGTGAATCAACACAAGAATACTAAAAGCTCAGGTAAATAAATACACAAAAGTATGGAGAAAAGCATGTTGTTTAGATGCATTTATAACATGACCCAACTGTCTTCAAAAGTGCATAAAGACTCTTCCCCTTTAATAAACATTTTATCAAGTATGACAGAGTTTCTCTTGCTCTCTTAATGCTGTACCGACCTGGGTTAAGCACACTCTGGCAGCAGTTGCAATTCAAATTTGTATTTTGTCTTTTGCTGGAAAATAGATGATTGATTGCCTGTACAGTTCAGAAACACATGGGCCATTCATTCCTGGCTAGTTTTCTTCATGCACTTTCTACAATTGTCACTGTTTCCCTCAGTTCTTATTATAGAGCAAATCATTCCCTTGCCCCTCATCCTGCTGTGCATTCAAGGTTCCCAGCTGTCCTCATTTTCTCTATTCTTTTAGGAAAATCTCTTCAAGAATCTGCTCTTCAATGCCTTTTCCTAATTTTCTGTGGTTTTCGGATCTCTTGTAGTGCAAACCCACATGGGATATGGTCATTTGCATTATTCAACCCTATTATCTTGTTACTTTAAACCATGCCACTTTCAACTGAAGTTGTCTCGTGTATTACTCTCGTTGTGGTTATTCTTTGCAGCGTTTACTTTGATCCTCTTCTCTAAATGCAACATTTGAAAATCCTCTCTGCCTGATGTTTTCTTCTTTTTCTAAGTGTCATGTACGTATGATTGCTGGCCACAAAACACATTAGTTTAGCAAATATTTGTAGCCTCCAAATGTTTGTTGGGTTGCATGCTTTGTCTTCTAAAAGACAAAAGTGCAGGCATAGTGATAGTTTTATGACAAATTAATTCATGACAGGAGATTTTGTATCTGTTTCTAATTCTAGATGACCAACACAATTAAGGAAAGAGGCACACAAATTATCTACAGAATGGGAAAGATGATACTTCTTTTTCTCAATAAGATTCAAAGAAGAATGTATTAGTCTCTAGAGGACTTTGAGGCTCTGGGCCCCAAAAGTCCCATGGTCTTTATCACACCTGAAGACAACTGAACCTACTTATTTAAATATCCCTAGAACCTGATTTTATTTGTCATCACTTTAATTTGTCACAGGAAACAATTAGCTAAGTACTTCATACTTTCAAGTGTCTGAGATAGGAGTAGTGTTACTGGCAGCATCTGTGCTTTAGTGGTAAAGTTAGAGGCAACATTTTTAGGTGTTCTCTCTGTCTAAATATTCAGCAGGTGCATATCAGAAAAGTAATCTCTTCATTTTAACTAATGATTAAACTTCAATGTCTCGTTTACAGGAGAAAAAATAGAAAATTCATTTATGTTGTCTTTTTCCATACTGAGAGTTCTTTGAGGAAAAAATAGAATTCAATAAAATCTCACTGTCTCTGGGTACTGCCATAACATCAAAATTTTATTGAATGATTTCATTTACTGCTGTTTCTAAGTATTTATCATTAAGTGTTCCCCAACTTGAAATGAGTTTTACCCTTGATAAATAAGGCTTAACTTATGGGGAGGCCTAGATACAAAATCCCTTTGCCTTCCCTTTGCTGTACTGGATTATAATACTTGAAAATAAAATTTTAATGGTTAAAAAAATAGAACAAACTACACACTTAGGCCAGTTAGACATAAGGTCCTCTTCATAAGCCTCTTCTTTAGCTTAAAGTATTCCCAAATCCTGTCAGCAATCTGGGGTGTTACACATTGAACTCTCCTGATGTTTGTTAAGTATCTAGTAAACCTCTCAATAGATATACACCTTATTTTCTTTAGGACTTTTGATGTAAGCGTTTTCTACCCTCTTCTCTAGTATTCCTTTGGACTGATTCACTCAGAAAACTTCCTACTCGTTGACCTCTTTACCAATCTTTTTTACCAGGAGGATTTTCATCTGAGATGAATAGATTCTATGTCTCTTTGTTTTGTATCAAATGCATGTTTTCTTATTAAAAAAAAAAAAAGTCACTGTTTAGTATTTATTAACAATAATTTGCTTGCTTTCCTTTTTGCCTATATCTAATTTCCCTGGTTCCTTATGTTCTCCCAAATTCATAAGAGTGTACTAAGGTCTGCATTTCCTTTCGCTGTAAAAATTTATGGACTATTTTAATACAGATTAGTGAAAGTGCAATACCAAAGCACTGTAGGTGGTAAAACCCAGTTATCATTTGTATGATTAGTTTCACCTTGTAGCTGTGTCTCTGAAAAATGCAATTAACAGTTTCATATTCAGCATAGCTGGCTTTTATTCCTGCTGCATGGTGTGCAACATTTGCATCATAAAAAAAACCCTAATTGGTAAACACAGCCTTGCCAGATTCTCTGCAATTCACCCAATTCTCGTAACGTTAATTGGCTCAGCTTCAACACACATTGGATGGGTTTTCAAAGGCAGCCGCAGATTAGAGAGCTTGCAAGCACTTGTGTTTCACAGTACTGACTCCAAGGAGACTGAGGGAGGAAAAAAAAGTATTTTAAATTAATGCTGAATGCAGGCGAGCTCTCTTGTCCAATGGTTGCCATGGAAACTGTTTTGTCTGCTAATCTGATAGCAGAGTGTATGTTTATTGGTACACATCTCTAATGACCTTCAGAGACTAATCTCAGCTGGAAAGTAGTATTCTACCACTGTGGTCAGAGACAGCAGCTAAGTGATTACATCCTAAACTCTATTATTGTAGCTTATACTGTTGTGGGGGTTTTTTTTCCCTTCGTTATTGTTGTTCCCTGCTATGCATTGCCCCAAAAATGACAATTTGCAGTGCTTAGATGCATATCTTTGGTAACAGATACAGTGTGTCAGATACAGTATGTGAAGTTTTTATGGTGTGGTCTTGAAACTGCAAATTCTTGTATTGCTGAGCTGAGGGAATTTTTCACTTTTCTATCTCTAATAATGGGTTAATTCAAAGTAGCTGTGACTCTAAAAAAAAAAAGAAAAAAGAAAAATTGAATATGATATGAGGGAAAACACAATATGCCCCTTCGCGATGAACAAACCCATTTAGACTCAATCTTTTAAACCTGAGCAATGCTGTGTCTTATATCATTAAAAAAGTTAATTCTCAAAATTCAGGTGTTATGCCTTTAAGTTAGAAACATTAATTATAGCTGCCTTGCTGACAGTTTCTAATTTTTTAATAATAGTACACAAACTTATTATGGGAACAATTTCTAGAAGCATACACAACCAAATTGTATCCTAATTAATGAAGCAATCTTTCTTTAAATCTGGGGGTGTATGAGTGTTGTCTCTGCCTTAATTACCAGCACTGCATGCATGGATGCCGAACGATAGCCAATTAATACAGGAACTGTCAGACTCATACAGAGAAGGATTGTGGGTTTGTTTTCAAATCCTACAGACTAACTGGCACCTCAGCCTCGTGCAGAATTTTCGTATCGACCTCTACCAGGTATTATATAATTTCAGCCGTTACGAATTAAGCATTAACTAGTAAAAATCTGTGGCTTTGAGGTGCAGTAAATGGCGAAGCGCTGCAGGAGCTTCACCAAGGAGGTGCATCTCTTGCCTCCTGGCATGAGGCTGCATGGTGCCGAGCCTGTGGGAGACGGCGAGATGCAGGATCAGGGGCTGGTCCCTGAGGTTTGCTGCTTTTTGCCTTGAGGAGAAGTGGGAAGGCTGCTGCCACGCTTGTCTTCCAGCAGTCCATGGGCAGGAGCTGCTCAGAGTGTCTCCTTGCCTGCTCCCAGGCTTCTCATGGAGGGTGATGGAGGGTCCAGAAGTAGAGAGACCCAACAGAGGGACACCTGAGGAGTAAAGACAAAATAGTGAGAGTTAAGGGACCTAAGAGAAGATGAAAACAGGCAAGGAAAAGAAGCTGAGCTAGGAAAGAAAAATTACTCTTCTATAATTCAGAAGTGATTCAGGTACCTACATCCACCTCCACTATTTGAGTGAGTGTGAATGGTGAAGGCCACTAAAAAGAATGAAAGAGAGGAAAAAGTACAGGAGAAACTAAAAGAGAACTGTCATTGAGTAAGGGAACTACCTGAATTGTTTTGCCTACCAGGAGGTTCCAAGTTTGCTTTCTTCACTTTAAAATCTTTGATTTGAAAGGTTTGATCTTTGCAATTCATGAGGAAATAAGATAATTAGCATACTGGGGGCTATGTCTCTGCTATCTTGAGCCCTCTCTGTTCTTTTATTATTATTGTCAGAGCTTAGGATGCATAGTAAACACCATAGATCTGCAAACTTTGCCAGTGGTCAGGCCTTCAAATCTTCTGCGAATCTTACCAGGTGGCAGCAGCCTAAAGCGATGGTCCTGCAGGGACCCACCTCCTGCTGCACCTCTCCCACGGGGCTGCAGCACCAGAACCTGGGGAAAAGGGATGAAACCTGTCTCCCTTACTAAGATAGCGTTTCCTTAGCCAAGCTGCAGACATGTTTATGTCAGATCTTCAAGCTGAGTTAGTGCAGAGAATTTATTTTTAAACCTTTCTAGGAAGGAGCTTTCAATCCCTCCTTGCCATTCCCCTTCTATTTTCTCTTTCCAAAACTTGGTCATTTGATATTGTATCACATCACCTTGTCCTCAGAATGTTTTGTTTCTGGGCTTGAGTCTCTCCCCCTTCTGAGCTTCATTCTTTAAAATGAAATAAATTGGAGATTAATATAAACTGATTTTTTATTTTCATCTATATTAGCTATTATTTTCTTTTGAAAATATAAATCCCTGCATTTTATGAATTTGATTTAGACTGTTGGCTGCAGCTGCTTCAGCCTAACGGAGTGGTGTGCAAACTTAGCAGTGGATGCAATTCAAAGCTGTTTATTTGTGCAAGGGCTTCAGAGGGAGACCATGCTATGTGTTATTGGAACAAAACAGGCGTTTTCATGCAGGAGTTTGATTCTTCTCTCAATGAGATGAAAAAATGCCCAAAGTAAAGGCTAGCCTGATTTTTTTATCCTTTTGAAGTTCTGCTGACCTTCTTTACAAGAGTCGACTTACATTCACAGAAATTAAAATCTTCAAATCACTGTTTGGTACTTCTCTTTCACCGATTAAGGTATTTATCTGCATATATATTTCAAAAAATAATGCAATTGCTTTCTGTTCTCCTGTGTGAAGAGTATCTGAGAGCCTTGGTTTATCCAGAAATTGATGTTTTTCTTCTTTAGTGGGAAGAAAGGTAGTTGCAATTTTAATCTTTCCTTTCTATCATTATTCCTTGAATGCAGTCTGGTTCTGAAAGGTGCTTGAGAACCTTGATCTTTTTCTTCTAAATTACCAGGTTATTAATGATCAGCTTTGTCTCGAAGTAAGGAGTACAGATTGGGCTACTTAGTAGGCTGTTCAAAGCGAATTTCTACATCTCCTTTAGGTCCCAAATCCCAATACAAGTAAAGTCAATTGAAAATCTTCAGTGAGGAAGGATCAAGTTCTAAATTGTCTCATTTCTTTTAGTTATGGTTTGCTGTGAAAAGGCCCCTGTTTTCTGCTGTTTTCTGCTTAAAAAGCATGATTACAGGAAATGTGTTATTTGCACTTTATAAAAAGCTAAGGGAGCAGAAATGGAAAGCCAAGTTTTGTCGTCTGAACTAGAAAAAGATATATGTGAGTATTAGTGCTTTTTATAATACAGTTTGCAAAAGTGTATATTGTGTCTAAGTAACAAAATCTTTCCTTAGTATCCAACTCTAAAATATGTGTGTATCCTGTCTATATTGCTGTACATATTTATGCTAATGTTAGTTGAACAGACCACAGCTGAACCATTTTTAAAGGATGCTTGCATGAAAATGTATTGAAAACATACTGAAGTTCCAGCCTTATATTTTTATAGAAAGTAAATAAAGTAGATCAGAATTAAAGCATAAATAACTCTTTGATTTGATACAAAATATTTTATTAAAGTCACTTTTACAAAGCATTCCAAGCATTTTTAGACTGATTAGAAAGTAAAGGAAGCTATATTTCAGATTTTTGAATTCTATTTTGTTTCCTTTTTCATGCATGAGATACAAAGGTAAGGAAACATTTATGTGGAAGAATTTCTGTCAAATTTGGTATTTTTTTCCTATTCTTGTGCCTTTACGTGTTGGCACAACTGGTTTCACTCTTTCACCAGTTCAGGTTTTTTACAGAATTCTAGAACATCTGGGGAGGGAAATTATATATATATATTTAAACATCGGAATAGTCTCTGCTGGATATTGCCTATTATCTTAAAGGTATAGAAATAATTAGATCTCTTTTTGCTTATTTTTGTAGGTTGATAGCCATCATTGAAACTGAGTCATCAATTTGTCATTCGCTTTGGTTAGTAATGTTAAGTATTCCTATAAATCTAGTTAGTGTAACCTTTCTATATCTACCTTTCAACACACTTTATCTACAGGAAAAAAAAAATGTATAAAAGGGCATTATGTCTTTTTCAGGTTTTGTTTGGTTGGTTTTTAATATTTTTTACAGTGTTGTTCTGGTGTGGGAATTTTTTTTCCCCCACTCAGGAGACACAAAATAACATTTTAGTTTACTCATATTGAGTGAAAAGACATTATGAATTCTTCCTTCCAGGAGAACTCGAGTAGTTTTTTCATCCCTCGCTACCCTGATAACTACTTCTGTGGTGGTGAATCACTGTTTGAGTCATTATCATCATCAGTTATAGAGCGCTTTACTGATTTTGTCCAACTAATTGCATGGGTTTCTTGCTGCCTTTCTGTGCAAGGGCGAGTTAGCTAATCATTACAACACCCTAAGAGCAGGTACATACTACAGGTATCAACCTCGTAGTTGTTTCAGGAAAAAGTGAGATGTCCTGCAAAAATCTAAGAGAGATGCAGAACTTAAGCTAAAGAGAATCTGTGTTAAGAAAGTGTCTGACCTCCAGCTGTGTTCTAACATAACTGTTCAGTCTTCTACTTACTTATCCAAATCTTTGCAAATACCTCGCAAAAATACTGGCTTGTGAATTAATAAATAATGCTCATCTGATTCCAGTATTTTAGTGTACTATTTAATTATATGGAGGGCTAAATTTCCCCAAAATCTTATTCTTAAGCACATGCTTAACTTCAGACTATTGAAGTAAATAGTGCATATCCACTGCGAAATACACAGGGACTTTTGGACAATCCTGTTACAGAAAAAAATAAAGGACAAATACTTACCTTGTTTCACTTTTCTCCTCATGCAGCACTGCTATTCTCAGTACCTTCTCCATCACTCTTTAACAGTTTGTGTCAGATTCTGTCATGTTCTCCAGTTTGCGCTGATTCCTCTTTGCAATACAAAGGAGTAGTCAGGGCTGTGTTAGTGTAGGAAACATCTTTCAGCAATTAAACTGTATTTTCAGGACTTGAATTGACTCCTGTAGTGAATTTCAGAAGGAACTCAATTTCAAATCATTCAACCTATATTTTCTTGGTTTACAAAAACTCTTAAGATAAAAAGAAAATCTCTATGTTTTCTTGACCTTTACCTAAACAAGGCAAAGCATTTGAAATATATACTGAAATGAAAATGCAGATGAAACCTGAAATTCTTTTTGTCTCACTGCACTCCATCTGGACATAATATCATGTGTGGTTTCAACTTAAAATTTGCTTAAGAAGCAAATTCAGACTCAAACCTTTGCCTACATATATGTATGCAAAAGAATAAGCTTCCACTGAGAAAATAGTCCTACTGTTTAAAAATTCTGTTTAACTTTCCTTTTGTTAAATATGTCATTTTCTGTACTAGAAAAACTGATAAATTATTGGTACTTATTTCCAGTAAAACTTGGGTAATTATATCCCTTAATTCTGTAATCTTTGTTTTTAAAAACAGGTACAAATGATTACATAAGTCCAGAACCACCAGCGATTACATAGAAAACTTCCTTTGCTTTATGGCTTCAAAATTTCTAAAATAGATTAACCTGTCCCCTCACAGTGAAAGGGCTATTTAATGAAAATACCTACACGTTTTGCTTGATTCAAAGCTTAGTTTACCAAACAGCTCAATTCAATGATGTTACTATTTGCACAGTTATCTTCAAAGCCGATCCACCACTCAAGCAAGAAGCCTATTTTGAATTTAGAGTATAAAGTATTCCCATTAAAATTCATGGAATTTGGCTTATCTACATTGTTCTGAACATTTGGCATTTTAAATAATATAGTAACCTCCACAGACGGCAAGATAGATGAAGAGCAATGCCAAAATGTCAAGATTATGTTGCTTCTTCCACTCTGTCATCACACTACACAAATCCTGTAGACATGTTACGATAAAGCTCAAGGGCCACACAACATGAGAAAACCACCCTCTCTCAGATCATCTCCAGACACTACAGCTTTAGATATCACCAGGGGTTTCCACAGTAGATCTGACTTATTTGCAAACCCTCAACTTGAAGAGTCTAGCAGTATCCAAATAGTGACTTGAAAGCCATTTATAATTTGTTTAGAACAAAAGCATGTCAGAGGAGACATAGTTTTAAACTTAGACTGCATCAAAGTTTTCCCCAGCCTGCATCCAAGAATGAGCAGTGGCTTTGGACATGCTTTGCAAAGTCCCTTTGTCCCTTTGCCAACCTGCCAATCCAGATTGCCTTCGACAGGGCTTCTCCTCTCATCTCAAAGTTTCTCTGATTCGGATACTTTGTTATCCAAGCTTGACAATGCCAGTTTGTATCCTCCTTGGGTGTCTCTCAGTTCGTAATTTAGTACATCATGCTAGAGTCTCTTCTTGCCATTGCATTGTCACCCCGCTTGTTTCTTCAATCGCTTCCAGTATAGGCTAGAACTGTAAAACTCAATATATGGTAACTTTTTTCACTGATCTGGACAATTACAGTTTTCATAAAATTATTGCATGTAGCTTTCGTTACAGTACTAGATGTCAGCTCCACTGTCACAGATGTATTCCTCAATGATGTGTTATGGTTCTCCAGCCTTGTACTTTAAAAAGCTTTATTCAGTTTGTAAATATTTATTTAGTGATCAAAGTCTGAAAGTAGCTTTCCTTTCTGATTTGGGAGTTATTTTTTCCTCTGTCTAAAGAAGGTTTCACAGCGAAATGCCACCTCTAATCTGATTTTCTGTGTCTAGAGTGTATTTTATTAACCCTTTTTTATTTTCTTCAGTGATAGATTAGTAAATTCCAAAGTAGCTTAGAAACATTGCTTAGTGACCTTTTTGTTCTTTGCATTTTTTGAGGAGAAATCAACAAAAGACAACAATAGTAACCTTTCCATATTCATTACCATAAGCTGCACTGACCTTAAGAAACAGTCTTATGATTCCACACTTGTATACAGGTTACGGCTGCTGTGCTGATTTCAAGAACTTGACAATTTTTCTCTTCTTAGGCCTGTGAGAGACAAAGAAATTAGATATATTATAATACCTGTGCATTCAGGATGGAATGACAAGTAAATCTTCCAAACCTTACATTGCAAGGTAACCTTTTGTGTATATTTCCTCAAAACTGAACTTCTGGGTGATATTAAGTCTAAAAGTTTAAAGATGTCTTAGAAATCTGGTAAGAACAGGATCATTTTCATTATTGCTTCTGATTTATTTTAAAATAGGCTTATTATTATTTGTATTTAGTTTTTGAGAGAATGAAAATGAATTCTAAAAAGTATTATTTTCTTTCCCTTCCCTGGAGAGGAGGAGAAGCCAAATGAGAAGTATTAACATTTAAAGGGCAAAGGAAAAATAGAAGGTATGTGCAAGCTCAGCATTAGTGAACCTATATGATTGGATTCAACTAGATTTCTTGATATTTGATCTTGTTAGCTTCATTAGCTTTGCTGCTAAACATTGCACTGTTTTCTGGGAGATTTTCTGAAATGAAAAAGGAGAGCAGAAATAAAAAATAAAATTAACATATAATTTTGTAGGCATATGTGATAAAATCAGTAATTTATAGTTCACAGAGAATGAAGTGACGATAAATCTATTGTATTGTATATTGCGCAGCCCTGTGGTTGTAATAATATATTAATTGGTGATAATTTAAGACAAAATTGTCAAAAAAAATCAAACCTATATTCTGGCAAATCTGTGAACTCAATGTTCTCTCTGTCTTGAATAACCCAAAAAATTACGGTGTGCCTGTTTTGGTGCCTATAAACATGCAATCCCTTTCTAGATTATTAATGAATCTGTTAAATAGCCAGAGACCCAGAAAGTAACCATGATATGCCCTGTCATTAGCTTTTCACCATGACAAAAATGCACCATTTAATTTCCAGCCCCCCCCCGCATCCTCTGGCGATTTATTAGTCTGGGGCAGTGTTTTTCTCTTTATAACTCTTTACCTATACTCATCTCTTATAAGGGATCCTGAAAAATCATTTTGGCAATCTGAATAAAGTATGTCAAAAGGTTATTCTTTATTCACTATTTTGTCAACATATCACAAGGTTTCTGAGTTAGAGCTCTAAGACATGTTTTTTCAATACTAAACCAAACTTAAAGAAGATATTGCTTGCTTTTTCTGTTACGCCACTATCACCGCCTCCTCTGTAGTGTACACAGTTGTTTATGGAGCTGGGTTATACAGTCTGATTTTAAAACATGTAATATATATCATATAATATAACTTTTAAGGAATTCTATTTTATTTGTAATCTAATTTAGAGAATAATTCTCAAACAATTATAGTGGCACATTACAAAATATGTGAGGGGGCATTGAAGATGCCTTTTCTAGAAAATAAAATGTAGCTCTGTAGTCTAAGAGACAAGATGTGGTGTTTCTTCACAGAAACAGCGCTGATCAGCCCCTTTATTGTCATCATCTTCCAAGTGTTTTGTTTTTCTGATTTGAACTGTCATTTACATCCACTGGTCAGTAATTCCCTAGAGTGATTCTATAGCTCTGGATTGATTTTAAATGTAGCTACAGTGTGCTGCACGCATCAGAAGCAGCAGAGAGAGAGTATTCTATAAACAATTCAGATAACTTGTAGGTGAGTATTTCAGAAGCTTTAGATGTTTGCTATTTGTTCCAGATCACCTGGCACCTCTGTTTTGATAGTGTTTCGTCTGAATTACTGGAAAGGCACAAAGGCACAAGTGTCTCCTGTTACACTGACGCAAAGGATCATTTGGCTCAGATGGACCTCTCTCTTCTTTAACTGCTTCATTAACCTATTTTAGTCTTGGGCAAATTTTTCCCATTCTCCTCATTCTGATGTCCTTGAAGTATCTCTAAGTTGGTTTTCTCTTTAAAATAATTTTAGACTCTCATGTTTTTCTCCTTCAGACTGTTGGCCGTAGCTTATAATTTCATTTGGGCTCTACCAAACACTTTAGTTAGTAAATTAATTTCCATCTAACTTAACTGTCCTCTTGGATCTGGCTATTAAGAATTAATTCTCATCTTCCTGCTTCCTTCATCATGCATTTTGATACCCTCTTAATTTTTCTCTGAGTAGCGCCAGTCTTTACTAGAGATTTTACTTCATTTCTGTTTTTAGGTTCTTGCTAGCCTTTCGACTATCATTCCTCAAAAAATTCTCCATTGAAAGTTTAATGACACTTCTGGCCCTCTTGGTAAAAATACCCTACAAAGACTGTATCTAGAATGGGATTGTCTGTGGTAGGATCACAAGAGCAGCAACAACAACTGTCACTATCAGTGCTACATCTTTAATTTCTCAGACGTAAAAAACAAACTCTCCCTGGCTTTTTATGTGTTTTATGCTTTATGATGTCAGAGAAGTAATTCTAGTTTTAGAAGATTATTTTCCGTTAAGAAGCAAAAGTGCAGAAAAATAATGATAAGCCTCGGCTTCTCTTTGATTGAGGAAATCCTGTGTCCTACACCAGCTCCATTAAAACACGATTTCTTCTGCATGCTGAAGCAATATAAACAGTCCCTCATCACCAGAGGGTGTAATAATAGTGTCATCCCTTGAGGTGCAGTTCATCTGAGTGAACACTAGTTAGAAATTAGTAGTCCCTCTGTAGTCAAAGCAATGAAAGTATCCCCATAGAATGATTCATATTTTCTGTTTTACAGTTCTTATATTCTACTTTAGAGGTGTATTTTAAACACCACTTCTAGAGCTGCCTCCAGCATGTATAGAGAAAGACTAAATAACAGACATGTAGGTGGCAAAGTTCGGTGTAATCAGTCCCGCTGTTACTGTCATTTTCGGGATTCAGTAAAACCTGCAGCTCATGGTACCACCACTGGCCCCTCGGGCAATTCCTGCTGTGTCCATGGCTTCTGCGGCAAATGCGAAGAGGGGCAGGATTTTCCCCTTAGATCTTTTATACTACGTATCTAAAAAGGTCATGATGTTATATCTGTTTCTTAAATGTTTGTTTTGATTTGGGTTTTGTTATGTTTAGGGGTTTTTTTGTTAGATATCTATAAAGGTCATGTTCCACCACAGCCTGAGGTGTCTGTCCTAACCATGGAACTGCGTTAGCCGGTTTCTCTTTCCAATCTGTCATAAAATACTTGCTAAAGCACAAGTTGTGTACTTAGTTATATAAGTGCTGTTCTGAAAATTTTAATGCGTCCAGTTGTTTCCAAAATGTTGATAGGTATTCTACATTCATAACGTATGGCTGATTGCTTTCACTATTTTGGGCTTTCTCTCTTGAAGCCTTGTGGTTATGTGATAATGTCAGGGTTTTTATTCAGGAAAAATGTCTCCAGTTATTGAGGCTTCTTTCAAATAACCACTTGCAGCATTTTCCATTGCATAAATTTTAGATGCTGAGTGATCAGCTGCACCAGGTTTTTTTCAAGTTTCTAGGTTCAGAGAGGATTAAACCAAAATCTCTAGATGGGGACCGGGTCTCATTTTTTACCCTTCATAAAAAGATTTAATGAATCCATGTTAATCGTACTTTTGAAAAGGCATCTGTAACGCCTCACATTATGGTTCTTGAGAGGTTGCCTCATGGTGCATCTACAAGAGGTGTGAGAAAACTGCTGTTTTCTTGTTATCATTGCCATCACGGATGATGTTAGCTTTTGCTACATTGAATTTCAAACTTTCCTTTTGTTTGTATTTGTCTGCATCGAAATGGGAATGTAACTGTGACTTCTCAGATATACAACCTAGCTTCAAATTGAGAGGAAAAAAATAATTATAAGTATCCTCTAGTAATAATTCCATCATATTTCTGGCATTGAGAATATACTTACAAAGCCCAAAGAACTCACTGTAAAAGGCCCGTGCTGTAGTTCCACTCACTGAATTTTATCAAATGCAAGGAAGAGCAGCAGTGAGCTCTGAGAGGGTAATTGCAAACAGTAGATCTTTCCCTTGATTTGATAGTATGGATTGGATAATTTTCCAAATCACTAATTCCTCAGTACAGCGTATGGCACAGGTGGCTGCTGATAACTCAAGCCTGCAAAGAGTCACAAAGCTGAGTTGTTCACAGCATTGCTGCTGCTGCATATGTTGGTATAAAATACACAACAATGCTCCTAAGGAGGAGAAAGGATGAGAAATGATAACATTAAATCAATAATCTTTATTTGACTCCTTTTATCTTTGTTCAGCTCAGTAGCACATGAAAATGAAAGCAATGGTTTTTGTGAGAAATTTGGATAGCAGAGAGGGCTCAGCCACCATGAAAGTAATTTCATATCTGGAGATGAGCTGTGAAAGCAGCTTTTCTGTTTATTTGAAGGATAGAGCAGAGAGGCCCAATGTGACGAGGAGCGGTTTGAAAGCAGCAGAAAGAGTAGCTGCACGTTTCTCTCTAAGTGTCTTAAATCTCTTTCAGATTAGGAAACTGATCTCATGAGGAGGCATTAAATATGGCACACATCTTCAACCTGCTAAATGGTGGTAGCACTGCCATCATTAGCTACAAGTTTATTTTGGTAGCATGCAGAGATCAGATTGTATAATTACTGCACTGGCTCTTGCAATATGTTATTGGCTCAAACCTTGGCAGGCACACAGTAGCTGAGCAGACTGATCAGGTTCAGCCCCAAATAGTCTGATTTTTAAGGATATGCAAGCTATACAACACACAAAACCCAAGGGTTTTAATACCTTTTACAAATACCAGGTACAAAAGTAAAGATCTATTTTTGCTCTCTCTCCCGCCATGGCACCCTTCTCTCCTTGTTCATTGTTGGCCAAATACCTGAGTATTACCACCCTCAGAACAAGCATATTTTTAAAGAAAAATTTGAGCTCACACTCCAGTCACATTATTATTTCTATCAATGTGGTCATTGTTAAATGGATGACAGCAGTTTATGGGCTGGATGGGGAAATATTTGCATGTGGAATGCCTGTTGTACTTTTTGACCACTACTTATAACCTTCCTGTTGCAATATGGTCGTGTATTAATCTAAAGGGAAGTGGAAAAGGGCAAAACAAAAACTCCTACCAGCTGAGACTGTTTAACCTACCATCTGTTTCTGAACTGCCGGCTAGCCTCTAGTTACCCAAGAGGCTGCTATGCAGTTAACCTTACTGAGCAATGTATTTCTGGACTTCGATTAATGGAGGCGAGATAGGAAGAAATTAATAGATTTTAACTTCTGTGCTTCTTTTCTTTGAGATTTTGTAGTCCAGAACACCATTATGAAAGTAAAATCACAGCAGCAGTATTTCTGAGTTTTTCTAGTGATGCTGTGTATTGGGGATTCTGCGCAAGTATTAAATGTGCTGTATTACGATGTCAAGCACGTGGGAAGACTGTACATCCAGAGCAGGCTTGTTCTGAGCTGGTAAGATCATTTCTTATATCTGTAGTGTTACCAAATATTTCAAACATCTATTTTGTTTAGCAGTTTTGCTTCTACATTACTTCACTTTCCATGTGATTTATTGGTTCTGAGAGCACAGCAGCTTGGATTTGATCTCACCAGATGATGCTAACTAAACATGCTCATAGATGGTTTGCAAATGGAAAGGGACCTGAAGTGTTGAAGGAAATGTTCCTGGTAATTCTGTAGGTGGCACTCTTTGTTCTGCATCTGCCTTCAATCCAGGCCTTCATTCAGCGCTAGTTGTTTTCTATACAAGATACCAGGATGGGTATCTTCGTTTACATCCAATTTCAGTAGGCAGAATTTATGCAAATGATACTTCTAGAGTCAACTATATAATCTTTGCTTGCTGCCCTAGATTATCACATTTATATTGCTGGGTGCTCCTAAACTGTTAATGGCTTTTGGTGGTGGTGATATTCATTACCCTACTATTCCTTTTGTGATAATGGGTACACACACAGTTTTACAGAACATGAAAATTGGTGGGTTAATTATTACTGTTATTATGATTATTAACAGGAGCTCTGGGTTGAGTTCTGCTATTTTGGCTCACACCACAAGTGGCACCTGTAGCTGAAATAATCCTGTAGACGTCAGTGAGGTAATTCAGAAAGGATGGTTCGGCAAGGATGGCTGACTCTGCTCCAGTGCTGGGAGGCTGTCAGCTCTGAGAAGTTAAACCTTGGACTGTTTTTACAGACTTGAGCAGCTTCCCAGGCTGAACAAGTTGTGGGCTGCCTTTCCTCACAGCTGAGTATTGTCAGACTGTACGTGACAGAGTAACATCTGCATCATAATCTTTTAAAGAAGTCTTATGTTTTCATCAACACCTTGCTCAGGTTATGGGTAGAAAGGGGATGAAGATGGCATTCCCTTTATAAATAATATACAATAAAATAAAATATAATAAAATGAAATAAGTGAGTTGGGAATGAGACAGTTTCTCCCACTGCTAATGGCTCAGTCCTACTTGCAACACAGAAACCCTTGTTTGTGAAGTTTCTGGGGAGTGAATTCTGATATTTCAGCCCACTTATCACATGTGAAATACAAGACCTTAACTATGTAGCCTTAGTTGAAGGGAATGCCTGAGAAGAGAAACCATGGGTGCGTGCCTTCTTGAACTAGTAACAATTTTATCAACTTGCTGACATCAAGAGATGTGAGACACAGATGCCACCTCAAAGGCTTCCAGCTTGTTAGCCTTTCACACTCCTATTAGGATGCTCCTAGTCTAGCTCATTGGGTAAATTTGGTAATTGTCTTTAAGAGATATATAGAAATCTGAAAGGTGGCTGAGAAGCTGCAGGCTGGTTAGTAAAAGGAGCAGAGGGAAACTGAACAAAGTGAAACCTTTACTTGCAGCCACAAACTTTTAAAACTCCTCCCCTGTTTTGGGCAGCTTTTAAAACATTTACTGTAATAATTATGTATACATACTAATGTAAAAGAGCTTTCAGAATAGCTATTTCAACCATAGATGCAACGAAGGTCTTTAGGTAAATATGAGAAGCAAAATTAGAATGTGTATTTCTAAAGAGATAGATGGAAAAACATGTAAGGACACAATATGCTGGCCCAAATTATACCTTCATGAACTTGCATTGTGGAGTGAAATAGTTTTATCAAGGGCCTCTCATTCCTGAGGTGAATCAGGTAAATAAGAAAGTAGTGGCGGTTTTGTTGTTGTTATTTTGGGGTTTTTTTCCAATTAATTATCTAAATGATTAGCAGATACGGGAATTCAGAATGGAGATGTAGAAGATACTTGCACAGATCTAACTGGGAAAAGTCTTATTGGAAGATTTTAGAAGGTAGAAATTTCCTCTTTATCTTGATTGAGTAGTTTTCCTTCTTATGTTTTCTGTAAAGATGTATTGAAGAGTCTTATTTATGTTATATCTTCTAGTTTGCTGGTTTAAAGCTTTTCTGTACTTTGTACAGTCTTTTATTATATTTCAACTATAATAAAAGCAGAAAGCTCAGATGAAATTTACCTAATTGATTTTCTCTTTCTCAAATAAAGATAATAACAATATACATAAAGCTCCAAAATAAAGCACCTGTTATTTTGTAGATTTTGCCTGATACTACCTACTGCCTTGATTGAACCTGTTCCTTCCACTATAGTTGACATTGTGTAGTATTTTTTTTTCCTTAAGAAACCATACTGAAATAGCTTTTACTTCTAGAACTATTCCTGGAGAGTTGGGGTTTGGCCCTTGGTATTAAGTCTCAGCTAACCAAAGCCACAGACATGGATTACTGGCTATATAACATCATTTATTTGATTGCTGATCACAAGTCTACTTGTATAAGGGAAATTCCACTTCTTAAATGATCTTGAATAAGAGTTACTGAATGCAGGCTCCCAAATGCACACACTGAGATCATTGATTGTCCTACTACTCTTAAGTGCGCCTCCACTTTTTGCATGGTGAGGTCTTGCCTTTAACGTAACGTGAGATAACTGGTTGTACTTGTGAGAAAATAATACATGAGTATAATGCTCACTGCCTGCAGTGAGTGTAAAGATAGTGTTAGAAAATTCCTCACAAGGGCCTGGAGAGCCTAGCCTATCTTTTAATCACAGGAGAAAAGAACAACAGGATTACAGTTTGGCTTGATGTTCCTGGGTGATCTCCTCACCCTCCTTTCCCTATGGATCCCTGCAGAGAGAGCTTCTATGTGGAATGTGGGTGACCTTTGCTCATCTGTCCCTAGTCTCCTTTGAGCTGGGCTTTGGAGGGCACATGGACAGGATGCTTTTCTTCCAGGAGATGATGGCTCCACATAGCCCATGGGGAGTTATTGTCAGCCCTCACAGCCACGTGAACAACTGGCTACTGTTTTTCTTGGACTAGCTCTCCTTTTCCCTCCCAAGTGCTTGGGAGCCTGGTTGTACACCAGCCAAGACCCGCCTGTGTGGGGTTTGGGCTCTACAGTTTGCAACTCAGCTTAGCTGAGTGAAGTTAAGACTCACAGCAAAAATTCATGCATTTTTCTTCATGCTGACTTCATACCGTGGCCAGGCATAAAAACTGTTCCCTCGGGTCTGTAAGCTGATACTGTATATTGCATCAGCATCTGTCTTTATGTGCCCTCGATAAGCCATAGTGCAATTACTGGAAGTATTTTGGGATGAGTCAAGAGGCAGAAGTTTGCTGGACTGTTTTACCGTGGCCAAACAAGGAAATGGCGCAACAGATTTTGTTTTCTGGGGGAGTTAAAAAATCTCCTCTGAACCAAAAGAAAGACCTGTTAAAGCTTGGCTGACAACTATCATATCCTTACTGTATTCAAATCAGTTTGCTTATCTGGAGAAACACATCTGTTAGGACTTGTCCCCTGAGAAAATCTGAGCTTATCAGGCATCAAAAATAGCATACAGTTGGAAGGAGAACCAGACTTGTGAAGCTGATAGGTTTTGTTTACCCAACTACCATGTTATGTACAAAGAATTTTTTTTAACTTGGTTCTGTATGCTGTGTAATATAACGCGACATTTCTGTATATGACAGCAGAAGATTCAGCACTCGAACTTCTCACAGCATGACTCAACACCTCCTGACAACTCAGCAAATAACAACAACAAAAAAAGATCCTTAATTAATTCCTTTACCCGGTAATCTCAATTGCGATCATATACAATTACCTGTTAGTCTCAATTGGGATCACACAAAATCACTCCGAGTCTTTCATGACTTCATATTCAGCTTTTTGCACCAGAAAAAAATATATGCAGCTAATGAAAAGGTAAACTCCCTGTGTACACATTGACATAAATGTCAAATTTTAATGATTGCCCTCTTTGAACTTCAGACAACTCATACATACTGTGGGATCCTGCATAGAAAACAGTAAATGTCATCAAGACAGTGCATGAGATGTAATATATTATAATAAAAGGCCAAATGACTTGAAAGTCAGCTTTTCTTGCATTTTTTATGAAAGAAAAATTGACCCATTTTTGTGAAAGATGTCACTAAGTCATAGTATAATTTCTGTTGCAAAATTGAAGTCAGTGACCAAGACTTGTGTTCCTAGAGATAGCTAGACACTTTTGGAAATGCTTCTCCTAATTAAAAGATCCTGGCTGATTCAACCAAAAATGCTTTCATCTTTCATCCTGTAGAAATTGGTACATGGCCATGAAAAGTGATTTTTTTTTTTCCTCTTTCTCTCTGAGCTTTTGCAGACTTCAGCTGCAGTGTGGAAACAGACTATATTTTTGGCTGAGCAGAGACCCTTCTGTTGAAAATAGCTTTGATGTCTAGGAAAGGATAGTGGATGCATCTCTGCGTTTGACATTTTTCTTGAAGTTAAATCAAAGAAAATCTTTATTTTGCTGCCTCCAATTTTATATATATGTGTATATATATATATATAAAAGTATATATAAATGCATATATGTTTTTGGCAAAGGACGAGAAACTGCAAGACAAAAGCATTCTTTTGAATTTTAACTTTTTCCTACCTTTAATGATTATCATGAATGTTCTCTTGCAAAGCACCTCACTCTAAGAAAATACATGGTAATACTTAGTGTGAGCCAAGCAGCTAATCTAACAGCCCATTCATTTTATACTACCCAAATGATTCAAATGTAAAAATGGGAATTAAACATAAATAAATGTAAATTCTGCATTAGATCAATCCCTGGACATGAGTGAATACCTAAATTGGTGTTTCTGTTGCAGTAGTATCAGTTATCCTCTTAAATTTTATTTTTTTCTCTTGAAGTCAGAATTATAGTAGGGTTAGTTTAATTCATGTAACAATGCATAAGGAGTAAGATTTCAGAATTTGAAGACACCTCCCCCTCTTTGTTTCACATATTGTGAGTACACAGGCATCGGTGGGTACAAGGGGAAAAGAAGGAGGGATCGAACAGAATATTAATACTTTCTGAATTCCTTGTCATGAAATTCACAGCAGAACGCAGCAAATTGGCCATGAACATAGGAAAATTGTGTGCAGGATGCTCATTTTTGGAGTTTGCCCTCTGTTTTAGAATGTAATATATATGAAATTGCTGTGGAAGGCAAAGAAGAAAGAATGTGACACAGAGCAGCAGGGTGCCTGCTTAAAAACACAGTTCAAGCCTTCCGCGGTGGTACCGTGTAGTTGTGTAGGCAGAGGAGGCGATCCCACAGCCTTTCCTTGTGAATCCAAGCAACAAAAAGGGCACGGCAGAATCGCAGGCTTGATTTCAGTGCCAAGGGCTCAGCAGAAGCCAATCTCTTGGCTTGGCACCCTTCTTCTTGACAGGAACAAATCGAGTTATCCTGACTTCCCCACGGGAGGGACAAGCTCCAGGAGTGTACAGGCTGGTCTTGGAACAGCAGCTGAGCTCTTGGAGCAAATTAGGATGTCGAGACGTACCAGTGGCTTCCCATCGTGTCACCAGCCCTGGTGGTGACAGTGCCCAGCGACAGGATGCTGTAAGAGGGGAGGCAGGGACAGAGCTTTTGAGGACCAAGTGGGTGTGAAAGCAAAGCAGGCAAGCCAAGATTTCCTCAAGGATGTCTCAAAATGTTATGATTTTTTTCAGTCTCTTGCCCCATTCTTTAAATGCAATTATTCTTCATCTGCCACTCTTTGTTATTTGCTGCTATTGGTAGCATATATGGAACGAACAGCATATGTGGGACTGGACACACAGACACACCAGAGATAGCTGTGCAGCGGATGCAGTTCTCATAGGCATACACTGATACCCTGTGTCATAGGCTGTGCTAATGTGCAAGCCAAACTTCACACTAAATAATGGTAAATGATTATGACAGGAGTGGGAAAACAGATGCTGGTTTCAGAACCAATCCCTATGACTCATAATTTCATATTGCTGAAAACTTTGCTACAGAACAAACTCCTGCAGAAAGCAACGTTTTCAAAATTAAGAGGACCCTTCTTAATTTTTGTTCATTAAAGTTTTCTGGTAATAATTGCTTGTCCATATTATCTGGAAGTAAATTAGCTACCATCAGGCTTGAAAAAGTGCTGTGGAATATCTGTAGGTTCATTCTGTTCATGTTCGTGTTCAGGGTCAGTTCAATTCAGATGGTCTATACAGATGGTACGGTTTACTTTTTAAGAAACAGCCAACACAAAAGGCGAATGTTAAACAAATCCCAGAATTAAAAATCCTTGCACACGTATTGTCATATGAGACTACCCTGTTCATATTCCACTTGATAGTTTAGCAGTTCTTTTACTGAAATTAACATCTTACATTTTGAATAGCTTTTGTTTCAAAATAACCCTTCCTCCTCAAAATATAGGAAATATAGTTCATCACACAGAAATATAGGTAGAGAATTTCAGAGATTCCTACAGTGGAGGGTAATAGATATTTAGGAAGATACAGTTTGTATGGCAGAATACTTCAGTAGTTTAGGGGAGGAATTAGGTGTGCAGAATGCAATAAAACCAAGTTGGTTCAGCAGAAATTAATGGACAAGGTCTCCAGTATTGACAAAAAATACCCAGGGTCACTCATGACTGCACGGCAGTCACAGCTCTCATACCTTATGTGAAAGATGGCACTTGTCATTAGCATCTTCCTGAGACATTGACTTCAGGGACAGTTTGTTAATTTTGGCAACATTTTGTGGTTTTCTTTAAGATCTACCACTCTAGTCCCACTTCAGCACGTCCTTATCTGAAGAAATCTATTTTCAGTTTCTTTTAATAGGGAAGTAAAATGCTCACCAAGGTGTTAATGTCATAGTTCTAAAAGTTTTTATGCATTTAATATAAATTGCAATTTAAATAGTTCTGTGGTTATATTAAAGTTCCATAATAGGCATTGTTGTTTTTTCGTAATATTTTACTACTTTAATTGCAGGTAAATGGCTTGGCATAATGCATCTCAGTAAAGTATATCCCTATTTTCAAACAGTTTGATTAAATATTAATGATGAACAGTACACAAAAGCTGCTACAAAACAGTGAATAAAAAAATTCTTCCTTCAACTCCACTTTGTAATACTGAGCTTTTAAAAATATTTCAATGCATTCACACCATCCTCCACATTAAGAAATGCTGCTTAATGTTCCTGTGTAAACTTCACATAAAAAAGGAAATCTGCTGTCATTTTGCACTGAATATCAGCTTTAGTATTAAAAGATGTGAAGAGCTGAACTTTCTGATTGTCATGTGGGCTTAATTCATGCATGAAATGACTGTGCTTGCTCATATTGTAGGACTATATGCATATTGAGATCCTCCTAATGCCGTCTGCATCTGCACCTTCATACGCAACACTGATTTTTGTACTCCAGTGAACCCTTGGGGCTCCAGCCGTGGCGGGACCAAGCACTGTGGGTATATGGGATGATGGAGTTCCTTAAATTCAGAAGATTTTCTGTCCAACTACAAAACAGAAACAGAAGAGGGCAAACAAACCAAGAAAAAGTCCTCATTGTGCTGCTGGGAAGCGATGTTATGTAGAGGCTCTGTCCAGACATCAAAATACTGGAGGTTGCTCCAGTCCTCCAGTTTTTCAGACTTGAGTCACAGCCTGAATATCTGTATCTCTTTTCTGCACAGTTTTTTTGGGGGTTTCCTTCCCTTGGAAACCAAGGCATCCCTTGTAGACTGATGAATACTCATGGCTCATTTTATCAAATTAAGTCAAATCTCCCCAGTGCAGGTTTTCTCTTCATATGTATCTAAAATAATGTAATGGCTTGTGTCAAGAAACTTGGGCACTTGCACATCAGGACTTTCCATATATGACTCCAGACATTTATCAGGTTGTATCACTATTCTAGGAAACATGTCTTAAGAAATTGCTTTAGTAAAAACAAAAATTGATTGCTTTACTGAGATAGGTTGGTGATTTGCAGTGTCTGCAAGTACCTCTGCATGGTTTCACAAGTCAGGAAGTTGCCTAAAGGAATGCTTCACACTATATCTTTCTTAAGCCTGATGTCCATATGCTAAAATTTTGTATTTGCTCATTGCTAATGCTACCTTGCGCCTTGTTGACTGCAATGGAAATTTCCCAGATGCTCTCTGTCCTGCTGGCGGTAAGACTGAACTCAGAGGTAGGTGTGAGGGCCTGTGCAAACCTGCTAACCTGCTGAGCACAATTTCCATTCCTTACTCCACAAGAACAAGTATCTCCTGTTGAAAGCGGTGGTGAAAGGAGCAGCAAGAGCAAAGGCTCGGGAGCTCTGGCTCTGCTGTTCTCTTTGTGTTGCAGCAGTGCCCCGGTGCTAGGATTGTGCTGTGCAATGCAAAAACATGACAGCAATGCCTCTCTTGAGTTGTGCGGAAGTGCTTTCTCCTTTTTAGAGCTAATTTGTATGGGAGCATGTGTCTTTCCCATATTAAGTGCTACTCTTGGTCCCCAAAACATTTGCTGCCAGAAGTCCATGTGTTTTCATGTTATTTTTCCCTACTATATCTGTGATGGACCCATACAGAACTATTCATCTGCATTAAAGCTGCTCTTGCTGTGCACTTACTGCTCTAAGTAATTGTATAGTTTTCTCAGATTACCCTCTGTTTTTTTTCTTTTATCCCTTTCTTAAAATCTGCTAGTGCCATGTGTTTTGTAAGGTGTTTGCCAAACTGCCATCATCATCATCATCATCATCCCTCTTCTGCTCTATCAGGTGCATCAGGAAGAATCTTGACAGTATTGTACAAAGAAATCTTGCCTTTTTTCTATTTTCCTACAACAATTACCAAAATGTAATCATATTGCAGGTTGGGGACTGTATTCATTAAAATGGTACAGATTTGTAACAGAAAACAACAAAGAGTTTAAAATTGTTTTTGCTATCCTCAGACAAAAATTTTTGAATGAAAGAAGCTTCCTGGTGCTTAGACCAGAAATCAAAGAGATGTGTTTATCTGGATCTGACTCTGTCAGTTAAACAGCTAGTTTGAATCCTAGAAGGAACTATACCTCTTGTTCATGGATCATTCTTTGCTTGCAAACTGATCGGCCAAATTAAAAATAACCCATGTACTTCTGATTTCCCGATATTCAAAGGGAATTGGTTGAGTAGGCTCTTTTAAATGTTTATTTGTAATAGAAGTATTATTAAACATGTAATTGTTTTAGGAACTAACCTGTTGAATATTTTAAAAGAGCTGTTTCCAAAATATCTTGATTGGGCTGTAAGATAGGAAATATCTAGTCCTTGTTCGTTTCAGTTCCCTTACCATGTTTTGCTCTGCCCAGACTTGTGCATGTGTGTGCATCTGCATGAGAATTAAGGGAAAGACCACATACTTTTAAAGTGGGAATTGCATTTTCTTCTTAATATTAATCAGATGCCTGGTGAGATGCGTATGTCATATGTTGAGATGAGATACGTACTTGGCTATAGGATTTCCCTTGGCTGTTACACTGTTCACTTTAGTTTCTTGTCATACAAACTCCATATTAAAATGCCGTTTTAATTGATGCATGAACATCAAAGGATTGTGTTGGCTTGGATAGAGGTAGAAGAATACAGACCTATTAAACTCTTTTCTTTTTTCATCAATATTGAATTGCTTCATGGAATGTCTTCCTGACAATCTAAAAATATCATGTCTAAGTTTTCTCACTAGTTATTTGACATATATCTTTTGGTTTGCTGTGATCCGAAACAAGTGCAGTCATGAACTACTGTAGAGAAACAAGTAATGTGGGTCTGATTCTTTACATAGTGTAAACTAACACAGTTTAAATGACTTTGATAATTCTGTGGCAATTTATACCATCTGGAGATTGGAATGAGCAGTTTGCGCCCCTGCTTTGTCCTAAGGTCCAAGGTAGAATTTTTGTTCTTCTCTGATCAGGAAAGCTTAGAATGAAGAGGTGAAAGATTAGGAATGTTTAATTTATTCAGCATGTAGATTTAGAGTTGGGAAGTTTTATGAATAAATTCTTAAATATTTTTTTCTCTTCTGGCTAATCTTCTCTAGGCCTAACTCTGGGATTCATCGAGAGGATAGTTTTAATCTCTTGTTTGCTTTTCTTTTCTTCTCATGCTCTAAGTAAAAGTTACTTTTATTTCCCATAGTGTTTGAAATAATTTTCTTTGCTGTACTAAATTGGTTTTGTATTTCATAATTTGTATGCAAATCTAGTGAAAATACTTTGACAAAATATAAACCTTATGAATTAAACTGCTTTAAGCTTTAAAAAGCAAGCATGTTGTCCTGAAATTTTGAAGTTACATATTTGCATTCTCACAGGCAATGGAATTTAAAACGTACCTTAAAGCCTATCTTCTCTCCCAGTGTAACACCTGAACTCAATGCTAATATGGGCTGGCTCAGTTCATTATAGGAAACTTGCATTTTAACTTGATTCCATTATTTGCTGATATATGATCTTCCATGTGACCTGTAATATATTCTGGCAAAGTAACTGGCAGCTATAGCAGGTATCAGAAAACAGAAGGCTGCAAACCAGGGTGAACAGTAAAACAAGGCATTCGGCAAAAATCTTTCCCACAACTTAATATGCAGGTTTTGTAAGCAAAGTCATGACCCGATCACAATATCCATTTCTTTCATGGCTTTCATATAATAGGAAAGTCAGTAACAAAATAGGAATTCCCTGCATCTACCTCAGACTGACCTGGTCACACATCCTGTCCCAGATTTGGCGTACTTGTTGGTGGAGTTGCCTGGCTTGGATAAGTGGTGCGGTAAAAGCCAAGCTCCAGGGCAGACCTCAGCCTGCCCAGCCCATCTCACGGACCAGCTGAGTTTAACTTTCTCTGAGCTCATGAACTGAGAGGTCTGCTGGTGGCCTAGGGTATTGGCTGCTCAGCTGTGCTCTCCTGAATGAAAGAGTGAGACAATGGGGTCCTGTGCAGTTACCAAGTGGGCATCTCCTCCCTGCAAAAATGTCTAGCTTTTGTAGAATGAGATGAGGAAGGCCTGTTTCTGAGGACACGCTTGGATGCAGCCTTTCCAGACAGTGGAGCTACATCCATCTGGATGTTCATTCCAAGCCACATCAAACTGGAGGTTCATTCCCAAATCCAAGGTTTTAAACTTCATCGGATTCTTCTTCATCTTCTACATCTATATGAAATATGGGTTTAAAGTCAAACTCCCTTTCATCTGTGGCTTAGGTTAGAAATGGAAGAGTTGATAGGTGCCTGGATTCTTCTCTTCTTCACATAAAACTTACAATATGCATTAGAATGCTTCTTAGAAGCAGACAACACAACACCAAATCAATGTGAAAAAAAATAAAATCAAGCCCACACAGAAACGATCGAATGCCAAGACTAAGATTGCTTCTGGAGAACTTAATTTGGCCCCTTTAAGTGCAGGCACTCTAGCATTCTTTTAAAAATGAATACTGTTTTTCCCACATGACCCTGCCTCATCCGCAGTTACCTTGTGTTTCTTTCCATCCTCTTCATGTATTATGTGGCTCCAGGGCTTTCCCTACCACACATCATTCAAAACCTGCACTGAATACAAAATTATTCGTTACTTCATTGTTCTCATGGCTGTCATACCTGAATGCTTCACATGCAGTAATAAAATTACCTGCATAATACCCTGGCCATTCATGGTTTTGTTATCCTTACTTCACAGACAGGTGACAGACAGAGGCACACAGGGAGGAAGAACAAAATAGTTGACAATGTATCAGCTAATTTCTAAATAATATATTTTCATAGTATCCATAATTTCAATCAGCCTTGATGTGTGAATAAATACAGTTTTAATATACATCAGTTGCAACTATAAGTGTTCAATAGCTCAGCTCAATTGTCTTGTATAAAGGCCAGAAAATGAGGAACATCAAATTAATGGTCATCTCTGGGAAATGTGAAGTGATTTGTCCAACATCACATAGGAACTCTGTGGCAGATCCAGAAATGGAATTCAGTTCTTCAGTGGCAGCTGCCCTAACCATTAAATCTTATTTTCTCTTTCTGTAGTCCCTTGCTGGTTCATTATATACCTTCCAGTTCCTGAAACAAATGAGGCAGAAAGAAGTGAAAGCCTCATTCACTACATAAACCTGATTCATTCCCAGAATACCGTTTCTCAGAATACCATCCACAGAGCTCACAAAAAGAGCTGCAGCTATGCCATGGAAAAATAGTCTGTGATCACATAATTGAAGATGGTTTCATAGCAAATATGTTCAAGGGGTCCAAATTGAGTTGCAAAAGCAATTTTGAATACCTGAATTGGAATGGAGTCCTTAGTAATTATTTCTGATACCTAGAAAAAAAATAGTAAAACAGAATTTCTGCTGTGTTGAACAATACTTACCTTAAACTTAGATAATCAGAATTTGTATCTTCATCTTTATAGGAGAGACAACTAGCACCAGAGCTGTTAAAGTAAACGTTATTTATAGATGGCTTCTTAACTTTTATGAGAATCAGACAGAGTGAAAATAAAGTGCACCTTCTTCTCACAAAAAAAACCCCTTAAGTACTAATCTCTACCTTCACATAGATGTCTAGAGGCAACTTCAGTGCATACAGGGAATACCTATGTCTCCTATGTCTAAGATCTCTTACTCTATTTGTGTACCTGTTTGTCCCTTCATCTTGCACATGTTCTGCCCCTTCTCCACTGACTTTTTGCCATCACACATTTCAGAATAGAATATTTTTCTGTGGCTGGGTGTATTTATTGGTTAACATGTTGAAAAAAACTGATAAAAGGAAAGACAATAAAGGGAGTGGCCTATTTAGACACTACAAGTGATAACCGCGTTTGGAGAATAAGAAGAGCACTTAATTGAGTTGAAGTGCTTTTACGTTGTTGGGAACCTTCAGAAGACAGGAATGCAGAGGAGAGCAGATGGAATGGGGCAATCAGGTGGCGGTTCAACTCAAGGCAGTAACTCCAGGTGATGCATCCAGGAGCCCTCTGCAAGCTTGTGCTCCCCATGGCACGGTGCTTCCTTCCATGCTTGGACTCCTGGCTTTTTGCAGTCAGATAACATATGCATTGACAACATTTTACGAGTGGGACAGAGTATACTGGTGGGTCAAATTTCTCTGTAAATTTGTTTTTCTTAACTGAATCATAGCTGTGTGACAAAGCACATCGTCTGAGATCCAGTTTTCTCTGCCATTTTCCATGGTGCTCTATGAGCAGCTCTAATGCTGTAGCATGGAGGGTAAAAGTCAATGAGGAGTCAGGCTTGGGCATGGATAAATCTGTTACTTTCCTGAAGAATTTTGGCTTAGCTTTCTCACTTCGCTTGTTAGTACATTTTTCAGTTTCTGGTTTATCGGTAAGGAGCCAAAATTTCCTCTCCTGTTACATGCTGCCATAGGGGAAGGGTAATCCCTGTGGCTTTGGCAGGTGCCGATAACTTCTGAAGAGAAGTAGCTTTTGCAAAGGCATATTGTGACAGGGAGCATTGCTCTATAATGCATTCCTATCCCATTTGCCTATCATAATTCAGCTGTGCCACACCAGCTCATTTAAAATATCTTCTCGTTTGTTAGCTATTAGTGCATGTCAGATGCAAAAGAAGTTATGGCTTGTTTGCATATTGTGTATTTTCCCTCAAACTTACCCATATTTCTCAGTTTGACTCCTGCAGATGTAGCTCACATGCAAAGAGGATTTCTTTCACATTTTCTGGTACCTCTTAATAACCTTACTGGCTTTTTTAAAACAGACTTTCTTCTGATTTATGCTCAAGAATTAAAACCACATTGGTCTTGATTTCTGCTGTGCTTTTGACATCTGTTTCTCTGGTTGTAATCCACCTAAATAAATTTTTTAGTAAAATAAAATTAGCAAAAAAAAATATTTTAAACTTTAGTTTAAAAAAATACTATGGCTTCAAGCTTCTTTTATGGCTTGCTTCTTTTCTAATTAGATTTTTTTTTTAATTTTACTTTAGGTTATGTATTATAAATTGTTTATAAATCATGAGGAAAATAAATGGTTTGCATCAGAATTAATTCTGTCCCCAGGGAAGAGGTAACACTGATGTGAGAATAAGCCCCTGGCACAGCCACTTTTGTCCACTCAAGTCCTATTTTAAGGATGCTGTGAAAAGCGGTAGATGATGTTCAGGTTGATTTTTCAGAAATAAAATTAAGCTTATCTAGGAGCAGCGTTTATCTGTCTGAAGTCCAATGTTTTGCCTAAGTTTTTATTTGTTTATAAATTAAAACCATTGTGATGATTCTGTACAGCATGAAACACGATTCTTTCTTTAGAAATTCTTTGAATCATTTCTAGAGATATTTAATTGTATTTGAATTTTGAATGATTATGAATTACAAGAGTAGGGACAGCCATTGGCCAGACAGGTCACGCAGGCACGTTGTCATTAGATCTGCGTGCGTCCGTGCGACTGACAACAGCAGCAGCACAGTCAACCTATTCCCTGGAGATTAGAATGTGGCCTGAAAGGTCAACAACAGAAATTGCGTTCATCAACTCCAGAATAATGAGTCTTCCCCTGATTTTATTATTCTGCCTTTGTCTGGTTGGTATCCACAGTGAAAACTTTCCATGTTTACGGTAATGGTCACCTCAGAGCCTGGTTCTTCCATAAGCTCTGTGCTGGTTTACCTTGCTATTATTTGTAAAGCCTGTAATCCTTCCCGTTGGGTTATTGTAGGTTCTAGTCATTGGTTCTCTGGAGGTTTGGTTAGTTTAGTCTGTCAGCATGTTCAAAACTGTGGGGAGCACACTGTCGTGCAGAAGGTATATTGCTCAAGGCCAAATGCAAATGTTCTGGTTTGCATACACTCCCAAAGGTTTTAATTGCTGGAGCAAGGCCTCACACTTAATAAACAAGTATTGGCAAAGCTCACATCTGGAATAGCGAGCTATGTTACTCTTTGTGAAAAGAAAATCTTTTTTTGTTTGTTTTTATTTCAAAACTTTGAGAGAACCCATTTGATTGTTTGGAGTTATATTCCTATTTATTCAGTCCCAGAAGTGATCAAAGCTGTTCTCTATTTTATACCGCACATCTTGAATGATTTTATAAGATGTTATCTTGAAAGATTTTATAAGATGTTTATAAGATGCCATTAAAAAAAAAAAAAGTGGGAAACATTTGTCATGGACTGGTTTTGAAATAATTCAATATTCATTATAAAGATGAGGGTAAGAAATGGTTAAGTAAATTAGTAGCATACTGGGCTGTCCAAGGCTCTTTGGAGATCCAGGCCTGATGCCATCACCACTTTTCTTGAGTTTCTCGTCTCAAGACATTAAGGATGAGAATGATTATTATTCAACATTGCAGGCAGAAATACTGAGCTGCTAGCTCAAGGTTACGTGGTTCAATCTGAGGTGAAGTGGGGAATAAGACTCCTGAGAGCTTCCAGATCCAGGTCCACATTTTAACCACCACAGTTCCTTTATAGGAAACCCTGATTATCTGATACATTTTGTCCAGCAATCAAAATGAAAGAATAATTACTCATTTAGAGCCTGTTTCCTACAATGACAAACCAAATGAAATCAAAATGAAGGAGACATGCAAAAAACCTTAGTCCAAGTCTTGGGTTTGAGGAACTCTATTCAAGCCATGATGAGTTTTGAAAATTAATCAGAAAGCTAATGATAATGATTATTTTTATTTGAGATAAAAAGCCGGAAGTAGATTTTGAATGTTGTGTAGTTGTGATGTTCTGTTTATAGCCCTGGAAATTTCTTACCAATTAAAGATGAGCCCAGAAGTGCACAGAGAAGCAAGACCTTAATTCTCAACATTCCATTAGGTTGTTAATTAGCCATAATGTTTATGACTTTCTAAAGCAAGTTCCTGGAACGGGCTTAGGGTAACATCCGTGTTCTTTTGTGTTCTGGCAGTTTATAAATTGCAGTGTAGTCTAAGGTATATCAAAGTGTTGGACTTCACAGAAGAATGTAATGGATATAATTTGTTTAAAAAAAAATCACAGTATAATGTATGTATTTCTTATTTTAAATATACATTTGCCAAATACATTTTTTGGTTGAAATTGAGTGGTGAAGGACAGATTTCTGGTTAATTCTATGCAGGAATAGCTTCAGCTTATTGCTGGTATTTATGAAATAGTTTTACTTTTTGTCTCAGCTATCTCTCCGTGTTAGGGTGTATTTTTTTAAATTTCTCTTGTGACTTCTCCATACTTCTTAAATCACCCCTTATTCTATTTAAAGAAATACAGGTAGGGAGGAGGGGGAGTGTGTGACATTCTTTATAAAGAGCAAAAGAGTTCTTAGTCCCAATGTGATACATTTTACATTTTTGAAAGTAAATTTATTTTTTGAAGTATTGAAGAGGGATAGATTTTTTTATTTGCATATATTGCTCAAAAATTTTAACTTTTAAACATCGTTAAAAATATCTCTTTTAGTTTTTTGCAGTGTAAGACTTGGATAAAACCTTATAGCACAAATTTTATTTAATAAGTAAAGCAAAAGCTCCTAGAAGAACTATGTAGCTATTTTTGGTGATGTTTAGTGAAAAGGTGACAGCACTGACCTTTAGAGTGTTTGTCGAGTACGAGCAAAGTGCTTGAACCATTCACTCTAGTGATGTAAAGCTGCCAAGAATATAACCTATGAGAACAGGTGCTAGTACAGTAATAATTCTTTATAGACCTAAGGTTTTGTTCTAGCATTTTTAATGCTGTGAGTGTTTATCCTTTCTTTTCCTATCACATATCTACTGATTGTAGAGTTCGTGTGTGAGCTGCATTGTGGTATGCCAAAATAAAAGCCGAACTGCATGGCAATACACTAATCTACAGCATTGAGTTGGGTTTATGTAATTTAAATTATAGCCAGAGGTAATAAAATTTTCTGTTTCTAGTTTATAAGGGAACAACATGAACCCTAACAGCTGTAGAACAGTTCACAAGAGACAATTTACCCACAGTTTCACTGAGGCTAGTTTATAATGTATGATGAGCTGTCACAGGCTGGACTTCTCATTTTTAGATTGTCCTATATTTTTATTAGTGAAGTTAATAGTCAAATAGTACTACCACTATTCTGGATAAGACTAATAAATGTCATAGGTACCAATCTGAAAATATACAGATAAAAAGTGCACATCTTTAGAAAAAAAATAACCTAACAACATTATAGTTGAGTTGAATTGAATATGTAATTTTTGACATTCCACAGTACTTTTAGCACTGGAAGGAATTTTACTGAAAGAGGAAATTTCTAAAATATGAGAAGCTCAAGAGAGATCACGTTTAGATTTGACTGAAAATCAAATAGTGGTCCTTCTGAATGCAGTGATCCAAAATGTTGTCTTAGACTTCAGAGAGAAGGGGTTAACCATAAATATATTTCTTTCAAGAAAGCGCGCAACCGGGACGGATGTCTGAACAGCAACAAGGAAAACTCAAGTACTTTCAAGAGAGGATGAAGAGGCTGGGTTGAAAATATCACTTACAGTGATCTTGGCTCAGTCAAGTAATTTAATCACTATAACGAAATATGTAACTCAGACTCAACATAGTCCTGCTTCATTGCAGAGTTAGCAAATTACAAAGTGCATTGCAAAGAAATTAAGAATTCAACAGGGCATAAACGGGCAGCATAACAGAAAATAATTAAGCATAGATTTATGACACGAAAGATCAAACTTTTAAAAGTGAGCCTTATATTTGAGTAATTGAGATGAAATTTCTGTTTGTTTGTTTGTTTCCTGTTTGGTCTTATCTATATTTTAAACATTTCACAAAATACTTTTAAGATCTCTTCTCCCATTTTCCTAGTCTAAGTCAGTGTAAAAAATGAATCATTTTCATCAGCAAACCAGCTGCACAAGTCTGTAAACAGAAAAGGAACAATAACATCTTGCTTTTGCGCAACACCTTTCATCCTTTAGACTCCCCAAGTCTTTTTATGTTAAGATAAGCCATTCTGTGATTCTGTGATTCTAAGCTGTTCTTTGACTCATCAGCTCACAGGTGGAAAGCGACAGTATTAAAGTCCACAGTAATGATGGTCTAAAAGTCCAGACTAGAAAGAGAAAGCAAGTCCCCTTCCTTTTGCTTAGCAGTGAGAATTTTGGTAAGCAGGATGCAATTAGTCAAGCTGGAATTTGTCCCTAACATTCAGGATGATGCCCAATAATTTTGCTTTTATTCTGGGACACTGTCATAAAAAGCATCTTGAGATCTTTGATAAAAATAAATGGTGAGCAAGTGGCTTTAAAGACCTTTTTTCTTCAGTCAATCAGCTAAGCCTTAGCATCTGGCCCTAAATCTCATTCAAATAATTGTGCCTCAGGAGGTGTGTCCTGAAATTACTGAGGGACTTTGACTCTGTGGGGACTCACAACGTGAGAATACTTATCAAGGATGGAAGCACACCCTTTGGGTAGGAAGTCCCATAGGCTGGATTGACCCAGATCCTTTGGTTACCAGGATGGGAAAAGCTGGGAATGGGAACTGACAGTTGGCTGGGCAGCTTAATCCTTCTCACTAGGGTCTTTGCCAAGCATGCTTTGCTTCTGGCTGGGAAGGTGCCATCTTCTCAATGGCTGGTATCATTCCTGCAGCTCATGGACTTAAAGAAGGACAGGCCAAAACTTGGCCTGATCTAACCATGGCTTACAATTGTGAAGAATTAAGCCATGTCTGCAGTTAGGCAGTGACAAGAGTCTGCACCGATAAACACAAAAAAAGCAACTGCAACTGCAGTAAATACCTTTCCACAACATGAGGGCACAACTACCAAAAATTCAGGAATATTTTATGCAAAGTAGCTGGCCAGTGAGCATTGACCTCTGAAATATTCTTCAAGAAAAGCTGTTGTCCCTTGTGAAGGAGAATTAACAAGTAAAAAAAAAAATAAATAAAATAAAGCCATAAAGGCAGTAGTGACAGATGAGGGGGGCAAATGAATCTTAATCACTATACATATTTCTTTTCCACCAAGGGATTCTTATGGTGTACCAGTATTTTTCATCTCTAATCACTGGTGCTGCGTGTCAGTATCTCTTATTCCTTTCCCAATTTGAGTGACACAGTGTGATATGTCTAATGACAACTAGAACAAATTTCAGTAATGAGGTCACCTTGGGCCTGTGTTACTGTCTGACTGCTGTTTTCCATAGAAATTATTTGTGAAAGCAGACCACATGCTCTGCATAACTTCCTCTGCTTTACTGAGAGTGACGAAAGGGAGATATGTTAAAACTTGCAAGGTGCAGATGGTTTGCATTGATCTATTCCTGATTTTGAGCTGTAAATTGATATGTAATGAGAAAGCTGCCACTTTGGTCCCTAGAAAAAAAGTTTATGGGTTTGGTTGAATTACTTAACTTTTCTTTATAAATGTAAAATCATGCAGATTCTAACTGATGATGGGCAAACATATGCCAGCAAGAAAAATAATAAGTGTTTGAAAGATGAGCTGAAATGAAAATCTAAAGTCAAAAACCTAACTTTGCCTCCAGCTCAAGTTGAACTGAGATTTTGGAAAATAGTGCAGGAAAGTAATGATCTTGAGAGACTGTAAGTATCAAGAGTTAAGTTAGAACTTCTCTAACTATTGTAAAATTCCACTGTTTGCTACAATACAATCTGAAGCTTATTTCTGTTTCTACTATGTCACAGAAAAGTGGTTGTTTAGAAATTTTGCTCAGAGTTCCCAACAGAGAGGAAAGAACTACTGTCAAATCTGCAGAGACTCAGGACATCATTCTGTTGTCCACTTCATGCAGAAGTAAATCAGGAATACTTGGACAGCTATGTCACCTAATTTAGACTAGATTAATTCCAAAGACTACAAAGGATTTAATTTACAGTGATGTAAGGAAGGTCAGAACACACCTAGTAGATATGCACCAGTTTTCATCAGCTAAGTAACTTTATTCACCCTAAGAATAAGATTTCTGTGGGACTACTCATAAAGATACTCTTCTGTGCACAAGATTCAGGCTTTAATTAAGTTTTTAAACTATACTCACAGGAACACAAGAAATCATGAGTGGGTAGGAATATGGATTCAGTGCTTCAAAATGGCAGTTTATTGTGGAAAGGTCCAGTGAAGGGAGAACATGTATTTGAAATTTTTTTGTATGTGTTAATAGCATATTTTGATGTGTAACTTAGAGCCCACTACAAAATAACAATTTCAGCTCTCCTTTCAGCTTTGACCAGAATCCCCTGCAATCATATTTTCTGCCAGAGGTAGTGATAAATAGCAAACTCCTGTTCTTTACAATGCCACTGTTCTGTCATTATTAAATAAGATGGTGCTGAAACTACACACTATGTAATGTTTGTGTAAAAATACCCACCAGAAACCTAGCCATTTATCTTAAAAATCTTCACTATTTCTCATGAATTGACTGATCATTGTTTTATTAGTTAATGGATTTCATTATATATTTGTGTGCATTTCAAATTCACAATATACTTATGAAGCTACATAAAGATGATCACCAGGCCAGAAATCAAATTGTAAGTGAATCAATACATTGATCAGAAAGAATATTTCTAAATTAGCTCAATAAGGTGTTTTTTCTAATACATGGGCTTATAAAAATGCATGTAAAGCTTAGAATGACTACTTAGTGCCTTCCTCAGAGAGGTAAAAAATATTCCCTAGATTGAAAGCATTTTCCTGACAACTAAATCTAAGAGTTTTACTGGCTCCTTGCAACACTCATGCTCATTGAGGCTAATTGGTCCTGATTCTGTTCTCTGATTTATAGTTAGTCAGAAGGTTAAATTAATTAAAATCAGTGGAACTATACCAGTACAAGACGTTCTGATCTCATATCAAATGCTATGAAGGTAAAATCAAGTCCAGTGTTTTCTAATCTGTAATTCCATTAATTCAGAAACTCAGTGTTATTTGAAATTTCTCACTATTTTTACTAGGAGTAAGACATTGAAGGGAAAAGCACTGTCTTTTTTACATGCCATACATTATCACCATACTCTCATTGTCTGTTTTCTGATTCTGGTATTTTAATGTCAATCACTGCTTTGGTTTGGTAAGACCTGTCAGATCTGTTAATTCAGAGCCTCACCTGGTTTAAACAGACAGTGCCTTGCTGACAGTTGGCATGGCCTTAGATTTCACTTGAACTACTTCATCCACTTTTTCCAAGAGTTGACCCCTCACTATTAGCTGGAAACCTTGTGACTCAATAGCTGCATTTAACTTACACAGACTGTATCCCAGACCTGAGCTAAAAATTGAGCATAAAATTTAAAAATGTATTGAACTTCTCATTCTCTTGAATGTTGGCCTGTAACTTCCAGAGAGCAGATGTATGTAGCTAAGGCATACTGCTGATGACAGCACCTTCCCCGGCAAGGAAGTTCATGGTTTTCAGTTATTTTTCCTTGTTATTTTTTCATCTATAGGCTGTGCATAAGTTTTGATGACTCTCCAACATTTTCTGTTTGCATCTGCTCTCAGTCCTGGCCAACTCAAACATAACACTAACAAATACCAAGTGTACCTGTTAGGTTTACTATGATAGCTTGTGATTTGACCATTTCACTAATTTCTTTAAGATTCGCTACAGGCTTTCTTTGTTCCATGATAGATTTATAATTCTTGATCTTTGTCTTCCCTATTTGCCTGATTGCATTATTTTTTCTCTCAGGTAGTAATGTTATGTTGTCTTCCCTGGAACCTTCCTGAACTGGCTTTCTCTGGCCTATATGTGGTCATGCTTCTTTTTTTTTTTACTTTAGTAATCTTCTAAGTAAGAGTTCTAGTCTTCTTACTGTAAAGCTAAATTTCTAAAATTAAGCTTCTAAATCCACATTTAGGTTCACAACTAAAAAGATCTTTCTTTTTTCTGAAGAGCTGTGTACTTGTAGCACCCAAGGAGATTGAGGTTACAGAAGACAGGTGAACAATTTTCTCCTGCTTTTTGCTAATTAGAAATAAAATATTTAATTGTAGTAAAATTTACTTTCTTGAGAGTTACTTTTGCAGTATAATGCTAGGCTAAGGATTGTTGAAAATATGACTTATAAACTGTGATTTGGCTGTAGTGTTCTCAGAATCCCAAGCATTACATGCTGTATAGTCTACATGATGATGGTATAAGCATTCTTTCCAGGGCCTAGATTCTGTGAAAGAGAATTGGTGCCAACTGAGAAATATCAGCTGAAGCTCTAACACTGTTGACATCATCATCAGAATATCTTTAACTTCAGTGGCATTAGACTGGATTTCGGACTGCAACCTTTAGTTCAGACATTTTCAGTCCTCTAACGATATATTTAGCATATCTTTTGGAGGATCACTCCACCCTTTTCAGGAAAATACGTGGAATGGAGACAAGTAGTTTATGGAGGTTATGTAGGTTCCTTGTTTTGGGAGTCATGCCATCCTACTCCTATCAAATATTAAAAATCTGATTTAAATGCTCATTGTGTTCCTACTATAGCAGGAAGGACTAAACTGCCCTCTGAAGGTGTCTCCCTCACTTGCAACAGTCCAGGTAGCTCAGACTCAGTTCCTCTGCCCACCCATAGCTGTCTGATGCCTTTTGAAAATGGTACTTGATACTTGCACGTGAATTGTGAGGTGTGACACAGGACATACAGAAGACTTGTGCCTTTCTGTAGGGATGGCAGGAGGCCAGACAAAGTACCCAAGGGCATCTCAGATAGCACTAGGTATCAATGAGTAAGCAGGTCAGTTATACTTTAGGTTGAAGATGAGGTTCACCCTAGACATGCCCACATGCACGTTATTTGCATTCTTGTTACAATCAATACAGTCACCTGAATCAGCTGAACTTCGTGTAGGCACCTACCTTACACAATAACTCTTTAAACTCCCTTGGTCTTGTTGACTGGATCAAAACTAATCACTTTAGATATGCAGATCACAGACACCTATTTTCAGTTGTCATAATCTGAGAGGTGACTCCTAATGGTAGAAGTGAACTTCTTTAGATTCCATCTTTGCTGTTTAGTTATCTGAAGAATTAAGTATTTCATTATGAGGTTACTTGACCTATAGATCATCTAATTTTCTAACTGTCTTTGCCACACAGGAATCAAATATATTTGTCCATACTGCCAGGCACAAATTTTTTGTACTACTGAATAAGACATGGACAGAGAACAGTCACTGTTGGGATCACTGACTGTTGGGATGATTCTCTTGCTTATCTGCTAACATGATCCCAACCCAAACAGGATTTTTCCCCACTGCCTGAGCATGGCTCAAGGAACAACCTACTCCAATGACTATTATATGTAGGTAACAAGAGTGCACCAGATTTTGTTTTCTTTATAGTCCTCCAGTACTATCCTTGAAGGCTTTATGGCATCAAATACCCTGTATATGCCTTCATAGCGTACTCCAGGGAAATCAGCATACAGGGTTTTCATGTGATGGAAATATTTCTCTGGTGAACTACAACAGAGCCCTTATTTCAGACATCTTGACCTCCTCCCTGCAAACATTAAATAATTATGCCTTATGGTCACAGAGTAGTGCAAGGGCCCAAACAAGGCCCATGGCCAAGTGTGGGGTAGAGTAGAAGGAGCCTCAAGACTAGAGCTCTGTCAATGGCCATGTTTTATTTAGCACTATTGAAGTAGTTATGAGAACTGAAGGGTTAGGATTTCTAAGAGTATTATTGTTTGGAACGAGATTTGATGGATGAGGTTGTAAATAGTAAATTTGAGTTATAGAGCATAGATGTTAAAATGCTGGATGATACTGGGTGGGGAGTTGGTAAAGTGAGCTGCCTAATGTGAAAATTTGATGACGTGAAGATTGCAGGACAAAATAAAGACAGGCAAGAGAGATTTTTTTTGACTGTAGGAGACTGGGATAGAAATCTTTGTGAAGAAAAAGGTGGGAAGTTATTGACTGTTTTCCTGGTACAGTGAGGGAGGGTCAGAACAGTGGCAAATGTTGCCTGGTTTTAAATTATAGTCTTGATGGAAGTGGAAGAGTTGAGGTCCCAGGAGGTCCAGGTTAGTGCTGAATAGTCCCAGTAAAAATCAGAAAGTAAAGAACATTGCTGATTCACTAAATCCCAAAAGCTGATTTCCCTTAGTGAAGTTATAGCCGCACAGCGGAAGTAATGAATGTTTCTTATATTTTCCCCTGGTCAGTGAATACAACCAAAGAACATATACGGGGCAATTATCTCTGGGTTTTGTTCTAAGGCAGTAAAAAATAAAGCTTTTTGTCCTATATATTAAGAAAAAAATCAGGCAAACATAGATCCCTCTATTGGAATAAAGATCTTATTCTGAAAAGCTCATGAAAATTGAGCATCATTAGGCTGTTCCTAGACTATAAAAAAAATTTATACTGTACATTTTTTGAGAAATTTGCTCATGGATACCAAAGCCATGGATGATTAAAAACAAATATGAACTAAAGGGAACAAACAAAAAAATCTTATGTTATCCCTTAGTGAGAAAAAATGTTATGGAGAGTTTGAATGACCATGAATGTTAAGAAATTATTTGAATATCAAGGGGAATTACAAACACTAACTTATAATACTGTACTGTATTCCTAATTATCTTAAAACATGCGGCTCTTAGGCTCAACAGAAACAGAAGTTTTGCTTGCTGCTGTGTTCACAGGGGCTTATATTGTTCTTAAATGATTGAATAATCTTTGCTTGAAATTCAGGATTGGTTTGAACACTTTTTTTTTTTTCCCCCAGTGTGATTCAAAATGTTTCTTGAGTTTCTGACTGTTTCTGCATGTAGAGAATAACTGAGGCCACAATATCTGAACCAGCAGCATCCATAGTATATTTTGTTGGTTGTTTTACAATTCATTAATCAACAGTGAAAGTCTAAGCTCCTTAGCACACTGATCAGGAACAGCGGCTGCATGACGTGTCCACATTTCATATCCTTCACACCTAAAAAGGAATGGTCAGAGAGATCTAATTATAAATGTGTCATTCTGTATTTACTTTAAAAGAAAAGCTCATTGAAGGACTCTTAATGTAGATGACAAGTGAACAAACTGAAATGTACCCCAAGCTGATTGCTACCAGAGAGATTACAGGATTAAAGGAGCTGTGTTGCTTTTCTCATTGTCTCTTAAGAAAAAAAATCCACCACATAGTATATTTCTTTAGACTTTCACATTTTATTCTTAATCATAGAAGCATATTTAAGAGAAGCATTATAGCTTGGAGAAATGAACACAGATGACGTAAATCTTCCTCCTTTCCTTTATTATCTTGCTATTGTATTGTTAGCATTATTCCTTTTAGGGGAAGCATAACTAGACACTAACTGCAGGATACATGTTCCCATGTGTGGTGCACCACCTCTGAATAGTTCAGTCTGGTGTGAGGAAGTAATTTTCTTCCAGTTACTCTGCAATGCAGCTCTCTTTTTATTTTCTTAACTTAGGTCCTGGCTTTCTTCCAGGAGGAGAACTCTGAATGTTTTTCCATCCTTGTTAAAGGTCTAAAAAATTACTCCTCATTTTCCCCTCTGATTTAACCCTTACAGAAAAATTGATAAGGTTTAATCAAAGACACCATCTTGTTTTTAACTACAGGCAGTGCCTTGGATTCTCCCTGAAGCCAGGGTGTACTATGAATATCTCTGAATTTTGAAAGAAGCACTGTGGGGGAACATGTGGCAATTGCCCCCCACTCCAGGGCTTTGCTGCTGTTTGTGCATCTCACCCTTTCAGGGGGTTTAAACAGCCTTGGAGGGCCTGAGCTCCTTTGCCGTGCTTCCCTTCTTTCCACACTGCCCCTCAGCTGCACACCGGCCCTGTGGGAATACTAAAGCCCTGTTTATTTGCATTTTCATGTCCTTGAATGCCGGTCAGCAATGCAGTATATCGCACATTGATTCTAGCTTTCATCTTTCCAAGTGCGGGTATTATTTGTTATATTTCAGGTGCCAGTATGAGTGATTGTCATCCACCGACAGATGTGCTTTTGAGGTAGCAAAAAGAAAGATTGACATGACTTTTGACATGATTTTTGTCAAGACTTTAGCATGCCATTTGCTGGAATACCTAGTCTAATGAATACCTTTTACTCCTTGGAGACGTGCAATCTAATGTTATGCTATCTTTTTTCCTCTTTGATATCTAAATGTCAATCATCAGTAGGAAAATTATGTTAGTGAATAGGTAGCATGCAATTTATCCCATAGAAATTAAATATCTATCTAAATTAGTGAAAAGAGTCTTTTCCATACCCAAATGTAATTTCTGCATATAATTTTGTGCTTGCCAAAATCTCATTTGCACATATGGAACCTTGTTTTTATAAGTCATCTTGGAGTGAGAGTTTAATATATGTGGTGTTATTTTTAAAATAATTGTGTACATGTGCTGCTAACAAAGGGAAAGTTACTGCCAGCAGTAGAATTAAGGCTTCTTGTTTCCCCAGGGAGTTCTCTGACCATTGACTTAAACCAGTAGCTATTGTAGCCTGAGGCAAGAAACGCCTTGCTGTTTCACTATAGACTTTCTTGCAACAATGCAACACTTCTTTTTTAAAATTCATTTGGGGATTGTGTCTTAATGCAGATGTGAAATGTTCCATCCCTCAGCTGATGCTGAAAATTCTGATACTTTACAGTCACTTAATGGTGAATTATGGTGGAAATACTATGGAAGTACTTGTAAGGAACTCCTTATTTAGCATAAATTATTTCATCATTACTAATGCTAAATAAGAAATTCCAGAGACCTAGTTATGATTTTAATCACTTCAAAGTGCTATAAAAAAAAATAATCTTCATTCCTTACTATATATGCTTTAAAATACAACAAACATTTGGTTTATGTTTTGCAGTGTTTGGTCTTTTGTGAAAAACAATTGGTGAAGCTTTTCAAATTAAATTTCTACTCAGTTTGGAGAGTATGAGTGGTCACCAGCTTTATCTGTGAAGTGTCAGAAAGATAAGCTTTTTAAATTTGTGGTTAGAGACTTTTTTGTTTCTTTTAAATTTAATTCCTAAGGATAAACAACATGAATTTTAGCTGAATAAAGGCAGAAGAAAAATTATCCCTCTCTAAGGGGGAGGTTTTGGCTTTATATATGTGGAGTTTTATGTTTCAAAGGCAAAGAAAAGGAGGTGACAAAGCTGTCTCTGTTCATGTTATGGGTGGGTGTCGGTGGGTGTCTGAACCTTGGCAAAAGCACATGTGAAATGTGTAGCTTTTTCCAAAGATCATCACTGTTTGCTACCTAAGATAAAACAAGAGTCGGCTGAGGGATTTAGTATTTCCAGGCAAACAGAGAGGTCTCATCCATTCATCATCTTGCCTACTCGACAACTTTTCACCTCTTCTGACCAGGGAATCAATCATGTTATAATTAGGCTATTTGACACTGTTATTGCAATATAAGCAGTGCCTAAGACTACCATAAAAATGCATATTAATGCAGAAATCACAAGAGACAAACCACCTTTGTGATTCAGTAAATGCAGCTGCTTTGGCTATAGCAGATCAATAATACTGGAAGAAATTTGGCTGTAGCTTCTAAAATACTACTTAGAGAGTCTCTCTGGGAGTTTTTCTACAAGGGATTTACCTGAAGTTTTCTTAAGTCGTAGCAATTCACAACTTATTATATGAAGTATAAAAGTGGGAAGGAAACTTCATTCTAGCAAGTAAACCTGTAGTGAAAACCTCTTTGAACAATAGTGCTTGGGATGTATGTGAATGTTTATACAGAGATGTACACACAAATGCAAATATACATGTTATAGATTTAATTAATTTACTACAACCAGAGACTAATAGTTTCACTAAAAATTCCTTCTTTAAGCAAGAAAACAAATAGTGTAGGTAGTTAATATCTGAACATGCATTATATGGAAGTTTTCCATGCATTGTATGCATTCCAGAAGACACTGAACTACTTGCACTAAGAGAGAAAACAAAACAAAGCAAAACAAACAGGAACAACAACCCCCCCCCCCCCACACACACACACAGTATATAAATCTGTCTATAGGAACTTGCCTACTTACATAGTTATTAGACATTTGATCAAGAAATAAAATTGGTTCTTCAGAAACATACCAATATTTTAACTTCCTTTCAATCTGCATTTAATTAAAAAGTTGCAACTTAAGATATTCCACTACAAAATTTTGAAGTAAATATATTTCTAAACATCTAGACCACTGTTAGCAAAAATTTCATTTCAGCAATGTCAAAACAGTTCAGCCTGACAATCTCAGCACATTAGGATATAATATTGAATTATAGGAAACAATACTGCATGATTTAGAATTTAGGTTTTAAAACAAGTGCAAATAGAAATAGAACAAGACTGTACCATCAGGACAAAATCAAGTAATAAATCCCAATGCTCCATTCTTATTTGAAGCATTTGAATTTTTCTGTCAAATACTATAAAAATCAACATGTTCACTTAAAACTTTCTGTTTCAATGAAACAGCATTTCCTGATGGAAGATGGTTCTTTGGAAAAATGTTACCAGCTCTATCAGATAAGTGCTTTGAGATAGGCACTATTCTCTGAAAAGGACCATTAATTTTGAAGGTGACAATTCCTGTAGTAAAGGTAAAAAGTAGACAAGGATTGACATTACTTTGTCAAGAGGGAATCCAGATAACTCCTTCCTTTTAAAAGAGAAAGAGACCATACATTTGTGTGCTTCAATAAGTTGGCCGTAGCTTTATTTTGGGCTGGAGAGAAGAGAAAATTGGATCGAGTGAATACACATGAGAGACGGTGTGTGCGTAGGTGTCTCTGTGTGCGTGGCTCTCCGTGGACATAGTATTGTTACAGCAACAGGGGGCTTGTGTATTTTTACTGTCATGCTATTGTCTTGATATTGTAGCAAAACAGGGGAGAAGGTTTTGAATGGTTCATGCTCGCACACAGCTGCCTGGTAAACACAAAAACCTGGTGACTGTGTACCCAGCGCCTCTCTGAATCAAAGTGGTCTCCTGCATATAAATTTTCTGCTTCTTATCACATCTCAGTGATGTAATTTCTGTAACTTTCTGCTGAACCTGTAAAGGAAAAACGCTCAACATCCTTATAATTTATGTCACTTCCAAGAGGCAAAACCGCCACTATTCCTCCATTCATAAAAATCTGAACCCCTGTAGGTGGGCAGATCTTTCATTCATGCGCATATGGAAGAGGAAAAGTACTTTGAAGAGAAAAACTAATACACATAAAAGTGGTCTCCAGGGTATATTGTCAAAGAAGTGCTCAAATTTACACACATTTTTGGTTAATGGAATTTCTGCACCTATCCCCCCTGGAGGACTTTCAAAATGTACTCTGTTTATGAGCAGCTAATTAAATGTGCTTTCTGGTATGCCGGTAATTAGTTGTTTTTAACAATTATTCAGGTGCTGTAAGTAAAAGGTAACGGTGAATTTCAGTTTTAAAATGTTGACTTTTTTCCCCCACTGAAATATGTTTACTGTATAATAAAAGGCAGCTGCCACCATCTTTCCAATTTGGCAGTCAAACAACCCAAAAAGAAAAATACACCTTTAAGGCTGTGATCTATAATCTGGTGGATTTAGCAGACTCTGGTTTTGGATCAGAGCTTGAGCTGCTATAATTGTAGACAATCAATTGAAAAAATATAGATATATCCTTATATGTGTGCACACACAAAAACACACTCTCTCAGCTTGAACTTAATCAAGAAAAATGTTCTTTGGTTTATGAGGTCAGTCTAGATGATCATAGTGGTCCCATCTGGCTTTGCAATCTATGAGGTTAATTTATTGATACAACTGAAAAATAATGTATAACTGTGCAATATTAAATTTGATATATGAAGACTGAGAGCTGCTAAATAGAAAAGGTAATTGAAATTTCATTAATAGTGACAGGAAGTCAGAGTTATTTGTTCTTTTAAATTTTATTTTTCTTATCACCAGAAAGAGTGTATTCTCATGGTGATAGTTTGAGGCTTTTTTTTTAACTTCTATTTACTTCATTTTCACTGTATGTTGTAGTTCTTATTACTTTAGTGAAGCGACTCTTAACATTTTTCAGTCTTTACAAGGTCAATATGCATTCCAATAATTGTGAGAAAACTTGAAAAATATAGAAAAAAAATTGTTTTGCCTAATTTGTGTTGTCATCTCATATATATCTCTGACAAAGAATGAAAACCATCTACCCTGTGTAAATTAACACTTACATAAAATTAACATTTGTGTTTCTGTCAGGGTTGTTGCACCATATTGTTCTGCAGAAGGCAAAGGCAAACTGACTTTACCTAGTGGCTTAAATGGCACTGATGGATGCTTTACTTACAGTACATAGTAATCAACATTTCTTGCTGATGCTATCCAAATACTAGTGCTTTTTGTCCCATAATTACTCTCTATTTAAATTAATATTATTTAAGCCTATCTGGGATTAAACCCTTTCTAATTCTCAAAGAGCATTATAGTATGTTTACGTTCCAATTCAGACATAGTAAATCAAAATAGCTGAGCCTAGAGGTGTTTAACCCAAATGGCTCAAATATATGACTAATACCTTGTCTAGGATGAAGTTAAAATCCTTGAAGGCTATAGATTATTTTGAAATATATGTTCAATGCAATCCAAAATTGTATTTTGAAGAGCAACAAGGTAACATACAACGTTTTGCACAGCGCAGGGAAATGGAATGTCTCTTTCTGGTGGTGGGTAGAGCAAAACACATCTCTTCAGGGCTGCTCTATATCCACTTTTGTTGCTGATTCTTGTTGGAATTCTGGTGTTATTATGGTGCTGGTCAGTGAAGAACAAAATTTTGAGTGGCAGCAACTGCAGTCAGGTTCTGACTGTATGGTTTTCCTGTGGTGAGGGCAGAAGAGACAAAAGTGTGGCTTCCTACAGCTGAGGACTTTTGGTAAAGGAAAAGCAGTCCTGGGGAGCTCTTTCAGTTCTGGTGGAAATGAACCACTGGAGCCACTGCAGCTTTGGGCCATTAAGTCATGTGGTGAAGTATTTTGAATCTAACCTCATAAAAGACTTTCTTAGGAGAATTGCTGTTTTACCTGAAATATTATCAGAGTTCCTCAATACTAGTGCTCATGAAATGAAAAAGAAATAAGATTTGGTGATTCAGAATGAAATGTAATTTTGTGAAATAGCATTGTACTGCTGACTTATATTCAAGATTTTGACATGTATTTTGCTACACTGATGCCATGAAGCAAGGCTCCTTGCTACAGTGTCTCACAGGTGCTGGAATTTGAAGGTATATCATGACCAACAATTTGAAGATACCTATTATTTCTAAGTGTGTCCTCCTTTCTGGTGATAGTGCATTTAAAAGGGAGAAATGCATGTTTGCACATCCACAAATCCATTTTTTTTATGGTAGAAGGCAGTGAGGTCAGTCAGGCATGTTCTACCTTTGGCGAGTTCATCCTGAGTGTTCCCAATTACCTGCTCCTTCATATGCCTAAAAATGTGGTCTAAGGGAACTATTAAAGTTACAGTGTGATACTTTTCATCCTGGAAGATTAACTCCTCTTCAGTTAATAGAAATATTTGGAGTATTTTTAACTTCAAAAGACTGTATAAGCGTTTTTACATTATACTTATCTGTGAGAAATAATGTTATAAACTAGAACATATCACTCCAACGTTGCCAAGCCTGAAACTTTCTTTCACATTCTCTCTGTCTTTCCTGACCTCATATCCCAAATATATGTTTTTAATTTATTTGATTGCATAAAATTTAAAAAACCTGGTTTCCCAGTTGAGATTTCCAAATCTGTTTGTTTTCTTCTTTTGCATTGATGGCTGTTTCTATAGTGTTTGTCACTTCTGTTTTGGTTACATGCTCTGCAGAGTGTCTGAGTTCTCTGATGATCAAACACTTTATAGAGCTCCTTCCAAACAGACAGAAGTTCCTATTCACTGTTTGGTTAACTAAACCCAAGATTTATGGGGAGGAGAGCGTCCCTGGGAAGGTTTTACAGGTTATTGTAGAAATGACATATCATGTTTAATCTGTGAGGTCAGCTGAGCCTTGATGCCTCACGTATTTTCAAATCGATCCTAAGCACCTGTAAGTAGATCTGTAAACCGCTTCCTTTGAAGTATATTTCCATGAGAAAGAGCTATATTACTGTGACTTTGGGAGTGCCTTTAGTCCCACTGCAGCGCAAAGGATATCCACATGAATACTTAAGAGGGAGGTTGAAATTGGAATTATATGGTTCACAGCATTTCTACTTTAGAGGGACTAAAAAGCATCCTTCTCTCTGTACAGTTTTTTTTTAATTTTCATTTGCTGAGTATCACTTGGCCTTTAGTTAACTGAAGGCTTTTTAGGCTGCTGGAAATAAAATATCAAATGAGGTTCAAATAGTTGCCTTTTTATCCTGGCAGCTGCAGCTGGCTTCCTCTCACCTGGAACCTCTTTTAACTTGACACTAAGGAGAAAAAAAACTCTTCCCCCAAACCTCATATAATAACTTTTTTCACATTTATCTGCTTTTTTATTCAGTGGAGGATGTCATCCCTCGGATGTGAGGTCAGAGGATGAAGCACAAAATGTATATCCCACTGGAGAGTGCAGGCAGGGCTGCTCCTCAGCACCATTCAGTGCAAGACGCTGAAACAGAGGTAGATGGCAGCCAAGTGTTGGTGATTGGGGGATCCCTTGGGCCACCAGAAATCGGCAGGAAAGAACCACCACTGCCCATGGGTCCTGGAAGTGATTGCCACACTGTCACTGATTGCTGAACTTCCAGGTCACTGACTTTGCTCCCTGTCCAGGAAATGCTGAAGAACATTTTTCCCATCTTTTCCATTTGCCACAAACAGCTTTCTGTTCTCAAACAGATGAACTTATCCTCTAATTTTTCTTTGGTGTCCACCAGGAGCTGAAAAATCCCAGAACGCAGTATCTTCCACTAAGAGCAAGTTCAGAGAGTTTGTTCTGAATGTCACTACTTTAGGTTTTTTGTGCTCCTGTTTTTCTTACATATTAGATTTCTCGCCAAAGTCCCAGCTGTTTTCTCTTATCCTTTCTCTGTGGTTTTACAATAAAGAAGCTGATGATGAAGCATGATTCTATCAGACATGTAGCAATCAGCGCACAAGAACTGAAGTGCTGTTTCTCCAGTGTGCTTTACTGGCAAAGCCATTTCTTTCACTTTAATCAGTATTTTTATTGGCTTCTTCATCTGCACTGAAGCTTATTGGACTCTGTAGTTCCAACAAATGTAGGTTGTTACAAGGGCGTGCAGAAGTGCGTTGTTTTATGTGTCCCATAGGAAGAAATACAGAAGGGATTGCTCGGTTGATTACAGAGACAGGGAAGTGGTGCATGACTATTCGGAGTGGATGTTATGATTTGTCCAGTTCACTCTGATGCCAGCTGAGATTGCCATGATGACTAGAGGTGCAACTCCCAGAAGGTCAGCCTTCACTTGAGCCATTCCTGTAATGGACTTACAATATATTTTTGTGCTAAGACGTGGCTCAGATTGAACTCTGCATTGATTGAATTACTTGATGAGGACCAGCAAAACCAGTGGTTTCTCTTAGGAGTTTGTGTTTGATAGCACTCCAGTCTCTAATTTACTGTATGTGTGTGCGAGAATGCAAATAATTCTCACAGGATTGTATAATCGGTGTTTATCCTGACTTGTTAGTTGAATGAGTATATTATGTAATGACTTCGATTTTAAAATTTTCTATTTTTTATAAAAACAATAGTTCTTTTCCTAAGCTAAACTGAAACTTGTTGCTCCTGGTACCAACTTGATATCCAGTATTTTCTTCTTCAAATGACTTTTTAAAACATACCTTTGCCATCATACGTCTTCTCTGTATGGTAATATGCTTATAGTCCTGATCCTTAGGGATGTGAGAGCAGGATGGGCTCTAATGATAGAAGGACTTTGTTTGGAATCATTGTTGCAGCTGGAAAAAGCAAGTAAACTGTATAAACCATTGAATAAAAGCTTTTGCCTCCTTTTACAAATCTTCTCTCATAGTATGTGTCAACATAAATCACTTACCAGTGAGTAGGTTGGGGACAGATGAATATAGATGGTGTCTACAATTCTTCTTTTATAATAATAAAAAATAATGTGTATATTTGATTGTACTCTGCTCCATTCTTCTAGGTCACTTTTTTCTTTCACAGTATGGAGCACATTTATCTGCCATAATCTAAACATCAAAACTTAGACATTTAAGTCTAGGTGAGGCACCTTATATTTTCTTGTAGTCAGTACAGAGAGGTACATACCGCTGTTTGCCTTAGTTTCAGGTAGGTATCCAGGATATATCAGAGCTTTTCCTTCTAGATCTAACTATGCCTCTACACAGATGATAAAGTATAGGCTTGAACATCTAACTTTTGAATAGTGAGTTATCATGAATCTATGATGCAACTTTTTTTTGACTTTTCATCACTTAGCACAATAAGGCATAACATCTGACTCCAATAGAAAGAGATCATGGTGGCAATATCTTTTCTCTAGGAAAGAAATGAAACAGTCATTAGAAAACATCCAAGTTTAAAATGTCAGCCAGTTTATTATTAGTTAGAGCCAGTCTTCACATGTGGTCTCTTTATGTCCCGCTCCTTGAAATGAATGTTGCAATCTTCACCTAAATGTGCCTGCCTTGATCACCGCTGGCTTTCTCCTTCTGCCACTCCACACGTCCTCTGTTCAGTGCCAGGGTAATGCCAAACATGCTTATAATTCATGCAAAAACTTGGATCAAAGGTCATCCATGGGAAGCAAAGAGACAGAGCCCTAAGTTCTGATGACTCCAAGTTTTCTTTGCGTCTTCTGAGCTTGGAAAGCACAATAAATTGGTACAAATAAGTGTGCATGTGTTCTAATACCCATTAGTAAAGAGCACACAAACTTACCTTATGAGATATAAAGCCTGATCTTTGGGGAACCATTGAGAAGTCCATAGGATTTATATTATGATACTGAGTATTCTTTGAAGCAAAGAATTAAATACTGTGACAGAGACAGATTAAATACTGTTCCAGGCAATGTTGCACTCGGAATTGAAGCAGTAAAATTACAAAAGCACTTAGGAAGTGTTAGATGACTTGTGAAAGATATGTTTCATCCACATAACTGGAAAGCATAGACAAGTAAGCAAACTAATGAGACTTCTACAATAGTGAATGGATATCATAATAACCAATAGGAAATAAGGCCAAATTTTGTCATGCAGTGAGTTACCTTGTTCTGACATGTGCTCAGCAACCCATTGCTTTGAATTGATAGTTTTCTGTGACTGTGAAACTAGTTAACATTATTTTAAATCATAGAATCTTACAAGCTCCAACACTTTTTAAAAGGAATAAATAGTGATTATGGCAAATACAGAAGGAAAGCAAAGAATTACTGGATGTATTTAATGTAAGCTTTACAATTCACAGCGATCTCCAATACCTCGTGTTTCTTTCCCAGGAGTGTCGGACAGGATACTTACATTTTAAATGGATGAGGTTATGTCCTAGAAACACTTCCAGTGCTTCTTCCTTTCTTCTCTATTTTTAGAACTGGAGTTGATATTTACTTTATTAAATGTATTTTTTAAGTTTAAGGTGGAATTATTCAGAGCTAGTGAGATATTTTTCTCTTATCTCTGTTCATAATTTACCTCACAATGACTTCAAAATCATTTACATTCAGCCCATTCTCTTGTAATACAATCAAATCACATTGCTAGAAGGTGAATTAATTAAGAGAGGTTTGAGAATTTTTTGTTGCATTTCTGCAATATTTTTCTCCATTCATTGGCCAGCTTTCTGTGTAAATTTGAAAAATGCAGCATCATAAGCCAAGACAAACTAGCATTGGTTCTAAGCCCAGAGTCATGTCCCTGAAAATATACGACCTATGGATATTTTTTAAATAGCTCTAGTGATTCTCTAGGATAAATAATTTACATGCTCATAAAATGTATTCATAGAGCTTCTGTGCCACTTTGCCTTCATGTAACTCTAAGATTTGAAAATAGGATGGTCCTGTCAAAAGGTTCATCCTAGTTGTATGTTTCAAATAAAATGATCTTTTTGAGAGACTAAACATGAGTTAAAATTAGTTTTCTACTTTCTGCATATTACCCATTAGCTTGCTTCCTTTGTCCCCTGGTCTGTGTGCTGATACTTGGGCTACATCACTAAGTAATATCCCACCCTGAACAGATACCCCAGGTAGCAGTTAGCGAGTCGGCTCAGGTACAAGAAGCAGGTAGGTTACGTTGTGGTGTTTTGAATTGATTTACCCATCTTCTCTGCAGGGCTAATTAGCCCAGGCAATGTGCCAGGTTAAATGGTTCTGCTACCCAATGTAGCATGTTAAAAGAAACCTCACGTATCTCTGCTCGCTGCCAGGTTTGCTATGAGAAGTCATCTGGGCCACCAGCTACCAGCAACATCCTGCTGGGGCCCTGGACTGCTACTAAAGTGTAGGCATTAGTATGCAACAATGATAAATATCTGTTTCTGTGTGTTTATACTTCTATTGGATAAAAATTTTGCGTATGAGATATCCCTGTGGTTAGTAAAGGATATGAAGTTTTTTGAAATACTGGTGTAGTGAATTCCACATCTGGGCAAGACACAGCAGGCAGTTTCCTATGGTCAATGTGTATTTTCTGTTACCATTAGTGGCAGTTATATATCTGCTGTAAGAGTTCTTGGAGAAATAAATTCCCTACAATGTAAGGTTGTGTACTCTGCACCAAATTACACCTCAGCACTTCAGGTGTTCTTCCATTCAGGAAAAATAAAGCATTCAAATTGCTGAAGACAATTTCATTCTGATCTTTACTCTCTAAAGGAAGGAAAAAACCTCCAAACCTCTATAACATTATAAACACTATGCATTTTCCAACTCTCCTCTTTGCTATCTGTATATTAAAAGAAAAGAAAACAAAGCAAAACACAAAAAACCCACACCTCAATAAAGACCAAACATTTGTGCCCACTTGTAAGCAAATAATAGCAGGAAACAGAATGGTTGATATAAAGAAAATATTATATTTTACTGTCCTAAACACAGACTGCTTGACATGCATGTATAACAGCAATTCTTTTAAATGGAAATGCTTGCTGTTGACAGTGTAAATATACTTCCATGTGAAACATTTGAATGATATAATCCAAACCATTTGGCTCTCACCACCTCCAACAGGAGACTATTCCACAATCTAATAGATCTCACCTTTAGGAATTACTTTTTTCTTGAACTTATCCTAATGTTTCTTATCTGAGTTCTACCCCAGTACTGTGTAGAAATCTCTATGGGCTTTCTGAGATAATTTGTCTTGTAAGTTATTTATATCCTTCAAATCACTAGCAAAGGTTCTTCCTTCCCAGACCTTCCTCATGTTACCTTCATTTGCTGCTTGAGATAGGAGTTTTTGCTTCTTCCCTCTCTGGCTCATCCATTCAGGCACAGATGTGGCAGTCAGGAGGACTATGGGGTGGAGGCAAGGTCTGAAGGACACTGATGTTTACAAAGGAAAGGCAAAGCAGAAGATCAGCACAGAACAAATTCCTGCTTGGTCCGTAAGGAGGAATCTCTATAGTTTCCTCTAGAACCAGCAATGCTTTGCATTCTGGAGACATACAAAATTCCCAATTGTTTACTTTAAAGGCTTTTTAGAAAAAATTAAAAAAACCCTTGTCTTAGAGGTCATTTGCCTGTTCTTTTTGAGCAGCTCCTTATACAACTGTTCTCAAAGTGTTTAGTCCCAACTGTCTAATAAAACAGGCTATGGCAACCACTAGAACATCAAGAGTTACATTCTGATAACTTTAATGATACATTCGTTTCTCAGACATGCCTTAATGACCTTTTAGCAAACTTCAAGTAAAGAAAGACCAAAGGAGTTATACTTCTGCAGTTACTTGATGTCCTTAGCATAAAAAATTAGAAGTTGTGATAAATAAATAAATAAGCAGATAGAGATTGTCACCCTGCATGTTGTAGTAATAATGTATGTCATCAGAGAAGGAGTTACCAAATCTAAAGCCTTTAAGGAAAGACTTAAAACTTGAGATCAAAAACGCTGGAACTTTGGTTCCTCAAGACCAAACATTTTGATTTTGTTGGACTGAATACTTGTTTGAAGACTCTGAAATGCTATGAGATGAGATAATGCTGTAAGACCACAAAAGCTCTGAGGCCTCAGACATTGTTGTCTTTCCTTTTCTGGGTCATTTACCTGGACTAGTTTAGTGTATGCTGCACTTAAAAATGTCTTATAATCCTCCCAAGAAATACCTTTAAGTTAGGAAGAATAAAGTCCATGGTGCCCAAAATATGGTGAACTACCAACAAATATTTAAAGCTCTTCAGAAATGCAAGATGGAAAAATGTTGTGAAGCAGTGAAACTTAGTATGCAATTCTAGGGGCACCCAGCATCACTAGGATGAAACAGATTTTCCAAAATTTAGACAACACCGGTCATGATGGCATTGTGTTTCACTGATTTGATTCTCTCCCGCCTCACATCTAATTTATAGCTGTGCAGCTGGTATGATTTAGAAGCAAATACCTTGCAGAAACTGTAAATGACACCATATGGTGCCAAGGTATGCACTATTGCAATTTATGAGCCAGAACATTGAGCCGAAGAGAGACTGTAGTCAGAATTAAGGAAGATGTTCACAAGGAGAGTGTATATATAGTAAAAGGAGACTGTCTCAGTCCAGTACCTTTGTAAAATGTAGATGAGTTACATAGGGAACTGCCACTACAGCCTGATGGTTCTTCTTAGGGAACAGGATTCTCTGAATGTGGTCCAAACACACTTATTTTGAACATAGAAGGAAGAGTGGAAATGCAGATAGAATGAGTTAAATCATGGTTCTGTACTGATATTAACATACAGAAGTGTACTGAATGTATGCTAATTAGTAATCACTAAATAAGGGAGTTGAAGATTTTGAGGGGAATGAGGAAGACATATACCAGGCCCTGGGCTTCAGGAGATCAGACTTTGGCTTTTCAGGAAACTGGTGGGCAAAATCCTGGGAGAGGCAACTCTAAAGAAAAACAAACAAACAAACAGCTTAGGAGAGCTGGCAGGTGTTTAAGGACAGAAAGTCCTTAACTCTTTCCTGATACTCAGGAAAACGAGAAGTACCAGGAAACTGGCTTGGTAAGTCAGGACTGACTTCCAGTGGAAAAAAGGTGCATGCAGGAAGGACGGGCTACAAAAGAAAGACCATAAGAATGATAGAGAACCCAGAGCAGTACTAGGAAAGCCAATCTGCACTAGCATTCAAACTGACATGGAACATGGGAAACAAGAAGAGCTCCTACCACTGCAGTAGAAGTACAAGAAAAAAAAGGGAAAACATGGGCCCAGTACTGAATGGGGCAAGTGATTTAACGACAGCACATGGAGATAGGCAGAATTATTCAGTATTGTCTCTGTGACCTCCAGCAAAAAGGTCTCCCAAGACTATGTACGGAGAGAGAGTTTTCAAGGAAAGAAACTATTACAATGCAATCTATGATAGCAGAAGACAATTGAGTCAAGGATCTTTTAAGAAATCTTGACACAGGAAAGTCCACAGGTCAAGGTGGTACATACGAGGATGCTTAGAAAGGTATCTGATATCACAGAGAGGTGACTATCATCTTTGAAAGCTGTGAAAATTGGGGGTTAAGGCTGGAGAAAAGCCAGCGTTGCACCCGTCCTCACAAAGAGTAAGAAGGAATGCTCCTGGAAACTAGAGGCTGATCAGGTTCACTTTGATCTCTGAGAAAATTATGGTGTGTGTTCTCTTGGAAGCTATTACTGGGCACATGAAGGACAAGATGATGACTGGGACTAGCCAGCATGGATTAATCAAGGGCTAATCATGCCTGACCAACCTTATTGCCTTCTACACTGAAATGACAAGCTCTGTGGATAAGGGGAGAACAGTGGTTGTTATCTACTTTGACCTAAACAAGGCTTTTGACATGGTCTCCTGTAGCATCCATGAATTCAAGTTCAGGCATTTCAGTCTCAGTGAGCGGATTAGTACAAGGCTGAAAAACTGTCTGAATCGTTGGAATCAAAGAGAACTAATTAATGGTGTGTACTCTGCCTGGAGGCCTGTTATCTGTGGAATAACATTGTGCAACTGGCAATATTTGCTAGAAAAACAGAAATTGTGACAGCCAGGAGACAGTGTTGGAATTCATGACCAAGATGTACCCATGTCAGCGCATTGCCTAGCTGCATAGAGATTCTTGTTCATATTTCAGATAACAAATCTGCTCCCTTTAAGAAAGAAATAGGAAATGAAGGTGGGAGACTTGCTGCAACACTGAATTCTTTGCAGCATGCAGAGAGGGAAGCAAAGGGGTTTTAAATATGCATGTGTACCTAGAGACTCTTGGCATAGTGACTCTGACAGGAGAGTTCAAGCTTGTCCTGTGAGGGTTCCTCAGGGAGCGTATTAGGGTGAGGATCATAAGGGAGACACATTTCAAGGACAGGAGCGGATGAGGTGATGTGGGGACTCCAGGTAGGTCTCCAAGGCAGAGTCAGGCTGAAGGATCCTCTCAGGCACAGGAAAGCTCTCAGACCACTACGAAGTTTCCTAATATTTCATAGTTCCTACATGAGTTTAAAAGGAAAGGTCATAAAACCAGTGCAGCATCATCCTATTTTTTCCTTTTGGTGATGTACTAAGGCTCACTTCACACTCACTTCAGAGTGAATCTTTTAAATATGTATCAATTTCCTCTCATAAATCCAAAAAATGTTATCTCCCATGGTATATGGGCTTTTATGATACCGTTAACATCTTTCCTCAGTCAACAGAGCACAATTTGGAGCTTGTTGTAATAGATCCTGTTTCAGATGATGAATGGTGTATAGCATTCATCCAAAAACTGTCACTACTTAAATGTTTCTGAACATACTGTTCCTACTGTCCAGAGGCCAGGAGTCACAGCTGTAAGTCACATTCTTGGTCCTTAGCATGTCTTCCTCAAATGTAAAAACAAACCAAACCAAAACACATTTAAGTTTTGATCTCAGTGAAGTCCATGGCAAAATTGCTGCTCTGTATAGTAACAGCAGGATTTTCCCCTCAGATATAGGAATAAAAGATCTCAGAGATGTCAATGTTTCAAGGGGTTTAAACTGGTGGGGGTGCTGCTCACAGTTTGGTGGTGACACTTTGGGCCAGTGCCTGACATTGGCCTTCACGTTGCTGTGGTGACATGGCAGAGCTGCCAAACTCCCTCGGTTACCCCCGGCTTGGCTATACTGGCACTGCACTCCAGTATTTTACACTGTCTCTCAAGTAACCATACCCATGAAGGTATTATAAATACTGCATAGGTAATAGATTTTTGCTTCTTAATGGCAACCTGTAAATAAAATAAATAGAATTAAGAAAATAGGAAGTAAAGTTATAGACGGAAAATGAGTATGAAGTGATTTCCCTTGCTGCAGGCGTCTTACTTCTTCTTGGCGCTATGGCAGGGTGAGTTGAGAACCTGTAATTGCGCTCACTGACAGGCTGTCTCGAGAAACAAGCATTTGATCATGATCATCCTTGACAAAGATATAGGGCACAAGCACCCATGGACACCTAATTTATGGATTTTTATCTTGTTTTATGAACTGTCTGTAGGGTTAAATTGCTGAATAGGAAATGCAAAGTGAGCTGGAGACAAGGTATTTGAAAAGCAGAACTCAAGGAAGACTAATAATAGCGATAGACTGGAAGATCAGAGAGCTAAAAGACTATTTCGGCTAAATAAACAAGGAAGCCTCTGACCTCTGAAATTCAGTAAGCTGGTTATCAGTCTAAGAAATAATGTTGTTTTATCAGCTCATTGTTAAATAGGCCCAAAGTACCAAGTACAATGAGTTGTTAGGTGTATAATTTTTATAATAAAAACCCTTTCAGTTAATCTATGATTTTATTGTTGTACACAGATTGCTGCTATTTTCTCAAAGGTGGGTTCTCCTTTTGCCAGAAGAATTTCTTTTACTTTTCTTCAGAAAAAGGCAGTTAGCTGAGGGGAAACAAAAAATAAAAAGTTATTTAGTCCAGCACATTTCTTTACCTCTGTAATTTTATTTTACTCTTACCTATTTCTTCTTATCTTGAACCCCCCCTCCATGGTTGTGTTTGATTGCAAATTCCAGGCTGAGGTGAACACATAAAACTATCAGTGTTTCTAGAAATACTATAATTTTCACTGCTGAACCATGGAATGCAATGTAGTGTCACTGAGTTTGGCTTTGGGACAGTGAGGGATTTCCACTTCTGGCATTAGGCTGCTGGGTGACTCGCAGAAAACCACTTTTATCTCACTCTTTCACAACTTTTCCATCTCATATGTGAAACAAAGACTTTTACTGATGCAGATATTGTGGTGTAAAGGGGATGTGTCTACATCATGAAATCCCTTCCCAGTCACAAAACAGAAGCATCTCGGTGTGACTTTTATGTCTAACAGAAATGGATGCACAGCAGCTATATTTTGAGTGAATTGAACTGAATGCCTATGAAAATGTGACCCTATTAAATCAACAGGGTAACGTTCCCATTTGACAGCGCCCATATGGAGCACGACAGTGAAATCGGTGAGGCTCAAAACAGTTATGACCTCACACCAAGATTCAGCCTTGAATCAAATTCTGAATTATGACCTAAGAGTTATGCATAGAAATCTGTTCTTGAAATTAAATCTAACAAAGCTGTTTGAAGGGAACTTACAAACATGTAAAAGCTTCATATAAATTCATATTTATAGTAGTATACTATTATAAGCAGAAACTATTCAGACACCTTTGGTCTCATCAGTCAGATAACCAACACTGTGTCTAGTTAGCAAGTGCTCAAAGAAAACCACAAAAAAAAGGAAAAAGTGCAAGCTCAGTAGGGAAAATAGCCTTTTTTCAGAGTCAAATTCTTAATAAAGTGAGATTAATTGGGCTGTATTTAGATGCAGGGCTGCGTGAGGATGGCTTCAGCTACGGGACTCATGCAGACATGCTCCAATAGCTTTAGCTGCAAAATGTGAAATGTTCTATATGGCTTCTAATAATTTGTTCTGCAAAGGGCTACCATTGCCATGGCAGATGAACAGATTGGAGCATGTGTCCAGCCATCCCCTGTTGCTGCCAGGCCCGGGGAGAGCCGAGCGTGCCAAGATGCAGCGTTTCACCTTGGCAGCTCGGACACAAACACATATTCTGCTCCACAGTAGTAATTTCTGGGAAAGGAGGACCAGCTGGAGCTGTTATTAGCAATGTCTTAGGTTACCCCAAGTATGTGCTTTGGCCTTTGCCGCTAATCTTACCTGTTTGTAGATCAGATGCTAACAATATGAACAGTGGCAAGAATTATATTCATTAGGAAAAGATATTTTAAAAAACATTTGAAGGAAATGCTAATAACGGAAGCTAAGGATAGTAGTAATTTCATTCTCACTTTTCATAAAAACACTTTCTCTGCTTGTCTAAAAAAAATTTGTTGAATATATGTACAATGTTCCCTCCCCATATGGGTATACCTTCAGTTCACGCAAAGAAAGTCAATTTCTTACAGTGTCTCAATTACAGATAAAGACTACTCAAAATTTATTCAGTGAAATCACCAAATCAAATTATATTTCCTTTATTATGATCTTAGACATGCTTTGGAGTTTTGGAAGGAATTGTGTGGAGAACTTTTTGGGGAGGAGTGTTGTTGTTTTTCTTTTTTGTTTTTTTCTTTCTTTCTTTTTTTTTTTTTAACCTAACCACAATGAAACCCAAAACCTTTCATTTGATTTGGGTAAATACCTGAAGAACAGTTTTCTGTTGTTCACAGAGGATATTTTGAAACTATTTATGTTGCCAGATGTGTCTAACCCTTCTTTGCTTCCCCAGGCTTTGTTGTTTTATGTTTGTTGGTTCTTGCTTGGTTTTGTCAAACTATTATAGACGTAATGTTTGAAATACACATTTATATGGAAAGTAGTGTCCTGATGACCACACATTTGGAGCAAGAAATCCAAATACTTCATACCACATAGAGAATATTCTTGGTTTTCCTTTTCGCCATCTTCACATATGTTATTATCTAGCACCTAGGTTTAAAATAGGATCAGCATCTTGAATATGACAAGAAAGCCTTGATTTTACTACAAGTAAAATAATGAACACTGTCCTTTTGAAAGTCAATATTAATTAATAATTAAAATCAAAGGTGAATAAATTTAAAAGCTGCGAATGTGAAAAAGCCCTAATGCCAAAGTTAAATACAATAGCCAATTTAATTACTTTGTGGTTTGTCTGAGGCTGAAAACATGTTGTATAATATTAACCAGTAGAAAAAATAGGTTAAGTATTTTAACTGATGTTAAAAAAGCAACATCTACCCACTCTATAAAAGACATTACAAAGTAGTTTCTTTTTAACAGTCTACTGAGGATTGTAAATACAAGTAATATTTGTAGTTTTTATGATCTCTCTGGTCCAAAAGCCCAACGTGTCATATATTTGTCTCTGAATTACTACCCCATTTGCTGATAACAAGCATACTGATAAACAACCTGTATGTCCTTCTCAAATGTTACAGTTTAGTTAAAGCAGGATTTAAAATCATTGAGGTCAGTTCAGACTTTCATTGGATCTGTTAAATATTCAAGGTAAAGGAAGTCTTTCAAAATACGAAATCAATACATGCATTTTGTGGCATCAGATGGTAGGTCTTCCTTTGATGCTGCTCTGGTATTCTATCCCAAGTACTTCATGTTCCACACCAAAGGCGACACTTCACTTTGAACAACTGGAGTTCAAACTGTGCATAGAAAACATATTTAGATATTCTGAGTGCTTTTCCTTTCAGATGTATTAGGCTTTATAAAAACCCTGTTTTCCTTTAACACTACTGCTGTGGAAATAATAATTTTTAAATGTGGCATAGTGTGTTTTAAGTACATAGTAAAATTGCACAAGTAATAATATGGTAGTCTAAAAGAATGAGGTAGATGCTGTACTATGATAGATATGAAAATGGAAATTTATTTATATGTTGTAATTACCAAATAACTAGTATATTTTGATTCCTTCTAATGAATTGTCAACAATGCCTGCAGTTTGATTAAGATAGGCTTATGTCTTTAAAGTACTCTAACTAATAATATAATTTCTACAAAGTATTACAGTGCTATATTTAAAAGTTAATTTTATATTAATTGTTATTTAAGTATTAATATATTTCAATTTAATTTAAAGATTGTAATTGAATGCAAGGTTATAATGCAGTATTAATGTCTATTATTTAATGTTATTTATACTATCAAACATCTTGTTGGTATTTTTAAATAAGAAAATAGATGGGTGGATCATTATACAGTGTGAAATTAGGAAAATGAGAGAGATGCATCTTCTCCCTGTTATCTCTGTTTCTGTTCCTTCCTTTATTGCATTTTGTTTCACAAGATATTGAAGATCTAATGAATATTCAAATATATGCAAATCCTATTCCAGCACCATACATCACACACACAAACCACATACACTTTACATATAATTACATCCTACATATATCTCTATTCTACAAGACCCTGGTGCTTTTATCCCTTATAGATGAGTTTTCGTAGGAATTGCATTGACCCAAGGAATTGTCCAGATACAAAATTGCAGAACATCTAATTAAGTTGGCTATCAAAAACAAGAGATGCAGTAACCTGTTAATTATCTTGCCTTCATCTCCTCACTCATCGTACATGTGAAAAACAAGCCTCCCTTCTCCTTCATAGCCTCACTTGCAAGACAGCAGGACATTCAGATTCTCGTTCAACCTTTGGTGAAACTAATTGCTTGAAATTGCTCATTTTTTATATGTGGCACAATGTTACCTGAAGGAGCATCAACTCTTCCTGCTATGTGACAATGTAATATAGAGAGCTGTGCTCTTTTGCTGCTGCCTCCATTTATATGAATTCCCACAATAACCAAATCCTTTCAGGATAACCCTGGAGGCACTCGTTCTGCATGATAATTTGTCAACTTTGTCTGTTCAGTAAACTTTTTTGGAAGAGGAAGTTTTTTGTAGACCTTATCACAAATTAATCAAAACTTACAATACACAAAATTCTGCCTTTTTTTTTTTTTAATTAAAACCTAGAAGCTGTAACAATCCGTTATTTTCAAAGCAGGATGATGGGTGCTGAATGAAACAATTCATCAAAATATTTAATATGATATAATTGCAACACAAAAAAAGAGGCAATTTAATGATTCAGGGGAAAAAAACAAAACAACAAAACAAAAAACAAACAAACAAACATATTATATGCTGTACCTAATAAAAACTGTCCTCCTTGTTTTAAAATCCAAGAAATATTTTACAACTATAATTTTAACTCTTGTATTCTCATGCTAGATTAAGTCAGTCTTACCACTCTATGTCAATATTGCTCACTGCTACATTATATCTCAGATTATATAAAATAATACACATATATGGATGGAAATATAATACTGATATACATATAGTTTTAGGAGAAACCTCAAAATTTATTTTGAGTTTGAAATGACAGCCTCAGAGTTATGGGAAAACACCACTGTAGAAATTTACCCTTCATGTTACAGTCTGTGTGGCTCAGATTGTGGGTAGCAGAGACATCCCCTTCTTTCCGTCTTGACATTTTACCCATTAATTCAGTATGCTCCTTCCTCATCATATCACTTACTTATTTCCGTGTCACGCAAATCAGTTCCTTGAATCTTTGCTGCAAACTCCCAACTGCTTTGACGTTTCATGGCTGCACATCAAATGGATGGTGACATTTTATTTTCATGTGAATGGTGTCTTTCTGAGAGAGGATGAAGTGCTATCTGGAGCGGCCTCTCTCTATATCAGCTGTAGGGAAAGGAGGCAGGAAGCTTTTACTAAATGTCTAATTTTCAGGTGTCTCAAACTGCACTAAACCCACCTTTGGAATACAAAGTGCAAAACATAGTGTGTAGCCAAACCTAATCCAAAGTCCTGGGTAATTTTTTCTTTACCCTCACCCCTCTTTGTTTTTGTGGGTCCATCTCTCTTCTTTCTCCACCTTTGTGTCTGTCGGCCTCATGCTTTGGCAGCGGTAAAACTCAGTTGTGTCCTTCAATCACCTGCCATTTATGCAATGACATTATGCTGCTTCAGGAAGAGACCTCTCTTTCACACTTGAACGCCACTGTGTATCATTCAGTTTTTTCTATGTATTTTTGCCTGTTCTAATATTATTGTTTTCTCTAAAAATAACCCTTTCCTTTTATTTTTTTCATTATTCACATAATGCTCCATTTTTTAAACTTTTCAATCTTTCTAGTTTTTCTGTCATAACCTAGTTCAGCTCCGTTGTGATGACCATGCATTAGTGTGCCACAAAAACTAAGCAATAAAGTCCGAGTGTTAGTTTGTTTTAAATTTTCCCGAATTTCTGTGTTTCTCTTCTTCACTCCAGTTCTTTTGGGCCGTGATTCATCAGCTGAACATGTCTTAAAGTGCATTGCCGCATAAGAACAAACTGAACCAGAAATAAAAATGCTTTGCTGAACCCAGGTCTGAGAGCTGATGGTACCCTTGAGGATGGCAGCCTTTCCTCATAAAAACATGCAGTACCTTTTTCAAGCAAAGGTTTCTCAGTATTTCAGAAATGTTGGGATGGAATTATACAGTTACTTGTGAAAAATATCTGTCTTTAAACATGTTGCGTATAAATTTATAGTAATAGAAAAATTTGTCAGAAGGGATGTCTGGAGGTCACTGGGTCCAACAACCAGTGTAGAGCAGTGCCAAATCTGAAATTTTGCTTTTGGAGGCCTTGTTCCACCTGAATTATTGAAATCTCAATGAATAAATATTCTGTAGCCTCTCAGGGCAGCTTTTCCCAACGCTAAGTCATCACTTACTCGCTAAGAAAATATTTTTTTCCTTCTGTCCAACCATAATTTCCTTTGTAGTAATTTTGGTATGAGCCTCTATGAAAGTCCAGCTCCATCTTTTTAATAATCCTGCTCCAGCAGCAGTTGAATCACCATTTAGCCTTCTCTTCCCCAGGCTGAACAAACCCAGCAGTGTCAGCATCTCCTTGAAATCACTCTCCACCCACTTTGGAGGCCTGTCTCTGGTTTGCTGATGTCTTTGTTGTGCTGGAAACCTACCATGGGACACAGAGAACCAGAAAATATTACATGAGTCAGTCACTGAGTAAAAAGTCAGTAACTGCAAAACACTGCATCTGGCTAAATAAAGTAAAATGCTGGTAAAGTTGTGCAAATATGAGGAAGAACAAGACAGAAATACCCTCCATCCCTCAGTGTACAGCAAAGCAACAGAAGGGCACCAGGGAAATTCAAATTATGATACATTCTTGATGAAATATTAATAAAACCATAGTATGGTCTTAATTGCTATAATTTAACACCCTGTATGGTATAAATATTTTAGAAACATGGTAAAATGGAACATTAAGAAGGGGTCAAGGGATAATAATATACATTAATCTTGATTGGTAGAGATATATACCTCATACTTAATTTATGTTTATACTACTGTTCTGTATTCATTTTTGAAGAGTAGTGGGTGAAATAAGCTATATGTATGTATAATTTATATTGACATACATGTTACGTGTGTATGTGTAGGTTATTGTAGGTATTTATAAAGTAAAGGACTCTGACATGTGATATGTATATTTATGAAGGAATTTGAAAATGCTTTCTCAAGAGCATCCTCTCCTTTAGAAATCAGTCACGGATCCAGCAGTCTACAAAAGCAAGGGGGTCAGAAAATATGCAAACCACTTTCTCACAAAATTATTTCCTGAGGAAGTCATTATCTGTACTGCCCTTGTAATAGCCACCTTTTCTTTTTTTTTTCCTCCATAGCAAATGGTTCTTTTAAGGCTGGTTTCCATATATTTCCTTCAAGGGGAAGCTCTGAGAACAAACCTGTGCTGTGGCCGTGCTGGCAGGGACAGGGACACTGCAAGGCTGGCTCCATGCACAGCCTTGGGTGTCCTTTACAGCCTCACATGGTAGGAGAAAGTCTGCCTGCCAAATGGAGTAGTCAGAGAAGTCAGAAAACATTTCATCGAGCTTTTAACTCTCCTATAGATTTTCACCCTACAAGGAAGCTCTTGTGCTAATTTTTTTGCAGAAAATAGCATGCAGAAATTGCTTGAAATTGCTGGCACTCTAATAGCGACCTATGCCCACGTATGCATAAAGCGGATAGGCATTTCATTTACATTTATCGTAAATTGTATGCAGTAATGATTTCTGTGTGTTAAATTGCATAATCCATACAAGTCTGACAGTCTCATAAAGGCTGTGGGCCGATGTCCTCTTTGGAATGCATCAGTGCCAATGAAAGGGGTTACCGTATCCTTGACAGAGGTTACAGCCGCCCTGTATCTGCTGGTGGAACTGCTCCTGTCATCACTCCTGAACTGTGTCAGTCAAAATTTACCAGGTAATCTCGAAGAGTTTAAATAGCAGTTTGGTTTTTTTTTGCTAGTGATGCCAAAATTTTGCCAGAAAAGGGATAAGGTGCCACTCAGAAGAGTGCATAGCTGGCATTTTGAGAGACAGTAAACTCTTTTACCAGCAGGGCTCCTCCTGATACACAGGGTTAGTCTACAGTCTCACACTCTCTCAATTCATCAATCTTCTTTAGTTCTAATGTTTCTACGGTTGCTTACGTTTTCTTTTTAAAAAAAAACCAAAACCGAACCAAAACAATGACACCAAAAACCAACGAAACAAACAAAAAACCGGCATGACAGAGATGCTTTTCTTTCTGAATGTAGGATTCTCCCACAAAGTGTACAGAAATTAGAGATATAGAACAGCATTTTGCCCAGTATCTATAACCTGACCTGTAATCCTCTAGGAGTGAATTGGAACCACAGGGAGGGAGACAGCGTGTCCTGAAAAATGTTTTCATAGCATTGTTAGCGAGATGGTGCCCACAGAAACTCATGGCAGTAAGTACTGGGTTAGGTCTACTGGAAAAGAGAGACCTCCCTGTCACACCAGTTACAGAAAGGAAAGCTTTGCCTTTGCTTCCAGCACTTCTGGGAGAGCTGATCGGAGTGCCCTTTCCTGACATTTCTCCTTATTTTAAATCCTGCCGATAAGTCACTTCTGCTCCTCTCAACAGTGAAACAGTGAAAGTACTGCAGTTTTCAAAGGATTTATAAGGCTTAGCTGATCACATCACTTCCTGTGCCAAAAAATAAGAGAACAACCGTTGTGTGGATGAATGTTGCTTTGGTATTTTGCTGTCTTATTGCCAATATCAATTCCTTGTTATCTGTACTCCTCTCTGCAGCCATTTACAGTCTCCAGTTGTGAGGTATATAGCAGCTTTTTTGCCCAGGAACCACCTTTTAGTTGTGTGTTTTCACAGTGCATTTCCCATGAGGATCCTGGCCATGTGAAGAATTTGTAGGTTATATACTAGTAATAATAGTATTTTGAGTATGACTACAGCAGTCCTGGCTGCCTGAATGAAGGGTGGCTCAAGGGAGGAGGAAAAAAACATGTGGAAGCACTCATGGGGCTTGAATTTCTAGTAGCTAGTGACCAAGGTCTGAAGAAATGTCTTCAAAGACCAGCAACGGGGAGTTTAACCTTTCCCTATAAATCTGTCCCCAGGATCTGCAACGTAGCTATTCTTTGCACACTTAGATCTTTCCTGTTAAAAGCTTCTTCTCATTCCCATCAAAAGTGCATACCTGCACACACATGCACATTGAAATGCTGGAAATGCATTTAGGAGCCAGTCATCTCCGTAGACAAGCATTTACCCTCCTTATTTTGCACTTCACCTATCCAATGATAAACATAAAGCTTTTTTATGATATAAGTTTATATACTTTAAAAAATATTGGACCTATATTTCTGAACTATGAACAGGTTTCACTGAATCTTCCACTGTTGATTTTAAAGAAATTCCCTTAAAGATAGAAAAGTTTTCATTAAGGCAGAGATATGAAAAATTATTGTGAGAAATGGTGGGCAAGTTAATATTTACTCTCACCTGAAAGCTTTAATGTGACTTCTGTTACTAGTGGCATCCTTGGTAATAAATACTTTCATTTTATTCTGAGGGGACAGCAAATAGATTTTGCTAGTGAATGACCTTGTGCATTAGCTGCTTTTTTCATGATTTAGTGAGACAGTCAATTGAAATATTGCTAATGTTTTCCCAACTCAGTCTTGTTACATTTCTGCCACGACGATGACATTAAGTGTAGTTGTAGATGAATAACAAATAGCATGGCTTGCAGTTGTGTTTTGGATCATTAAAGAAATGAACCTACAGGGTACTGTTTTATTAACTGAGGAAATGACTGAAAAAAAAATGACAGTCCTTGAATGTGTATTTATTAAAAATAACAACAGTTTGGCATGCTGAGAATTAGTGGTAGTGCCTGTTAATTTTTTCATATACCAGTGCAAACACACTACAGTGTCCATCCAAAGATTTTGACAGATTTCAAATAAGAATAATTCATACATTTCAGACTGTTTATATGAGAATACTCAAAGTGGTGCAAGCAGGAAAATGCTATAATAGTACAATATAGCAAAGATGAAGATTAATAATTAGAGGCTAATCTGTGTATTTTTAAATCTTATATATTACAGTGTCAAAGAGGTTCAGTGTACTTTCCAGGGAGACCCTCAGGAGGACTGGAACGCTTCTTTAAAAGAGCGACTGTTACTGGTTTTCTTTTCCTGAGCCCTTTGGTGTGTTTTATTTTTAAAAAATAGAACCTATAGAAAAAGTAGCTGCAGGCTCCTGGAGAGCTGGTCTAAGTCCTTTCCCTTGCTCCAGTAACACATCATCACACAATGTCCGTTAAATTCTAGGTAACTGGTTTTCCTGAATTTCTACAAAGATACAACTGTAAGTGGCCACTTCTGGATCACTTCACTGGTTCTTCATGCTTATAAACCACCCCAGTTAATATGTTAGAAAAGTGAGAACAGGGGAGAAAACTGTATTTTAAATACTACTATTCCTGGACACTAGGTAGGTCAATATTTTGTTCCCATTAGATGGAGATGGCCATGAAATCTTGTAATTTTTCTACATTTTTTAAAGTGTTAAAAGGACAAGGAAAGGATCTTACATAAAAGTTTATGCTTTTAAGGAGGACAGGTGATTCTTATTTGAAAATAACAAAATTTAAAAAGGAGATGCGACGGATATCCTGAGGAATTGAAATCAAAGGAGAGAATATTCAAACAAAAGCAAAAAGCAGATACAAAATTCTAGAATATGTAGATACCGTTGAAAAGCCGAGTAACTGGTATTATCTGTTTGATTTTTTGATGTTATTTTCATCACAAGAAAATTAAAGCAGTCTGTTGAATTCTTGACTATAAATCAAAAAGGCAGAAAAACTGTTTTTTCGTAAAGCTGTTCCCAAGACCTGTCTATTTAAAAGGAAAGAAACTGTGGCCTTAAATTCATTCTATGAAGTGTTGCTTTCCACAGCATTGTGAAGGTGAGGAGATAAAAATTTCCCTGCACTAAGGCCGGCTGAGAGAGATCCAGATGGTCCTTTTTACTCACCCTTCCCCTGGGACCACGGATCTTGCCTCCTGATTTGTAAATGTTACAACTGAACATATGATGGTGAACTTTAATGTTAATCTAACTGGGACTTTTAAAAGAACAATTAAAAGTTGATCTAGAAGTTAGCAATCAGTCCAGAAAGAAGCTTGCTGGTAATGGCACTGGTAGTTGTGCCACTTTGGTGTCCTTGAACATATTCTGCTCCAGCTTCAGCTCAACGTACAGCAGGTTGCTTTATTTGAATTTTCCGTACAGAGCTGAATTTTGTCAAAGAATATTTATGTGAATAAATTTTGATGTGAAAGGTAGAATGACACTTCTTTTTTTTTCATTTTCTGCTAACACTGGCTGAATTGGTATACCTTTAGCTATAAATAATGGATAAGTATTTTAAATATGCAAGCAAATAGTTACATGTGCATGTGCTATACTCTATTAAGTAATGTGCAGCATTGAGTTGTCACTGTTAAAGTGGCCAATAGTTTTAAAAATTGTCCCCATTAAGAATTCTGTATTTATAAAACATACATGGTTATTTTTGTTATTAGATTCAAAACTCTTATATGGATAGACATCAACTTCCGTATTCTATTTAGAGGAATATTTTTGATAATGTGTTTCTGAAGGTCTGCAAGAAACGTGTAGAATAGGTTTTTCATTTCTACAGTTCTAATTAATATAAACTGGTTTTGCTCATAATTGAAGAGCAGAACCATCATGTTGACAGCACACCTTGAAAATTCCAGTTTGTATCCATGGCTTTGTCTGTAGGACTGTTTTACTGCTGAAGTATTTTGGAGCTTGTGTATGTGTGTTTCTTACAAGGGTTTGCATGTGGGAAAAAAAAAAGAAGAAGGAGGATTGGTTGACCTGGTTGACCCAACAGGCCTTTTAAGGCCTGTATTTATATGTGATTAATAAATGATACCTATGTCAGCATGGGATAAGTCAGTCTCTGGTGATACTTATTTATTTCTCTTGAAAAGTGAGGGAACCTTGACTGATTTCTTAGTTGAGAAAGCAAAGTTAGTAGAGATGGATCCCACCATTAACATAAAAGCTTCAGAGAAATAAAAAAGATGTTATTTCATATATCCCAAACTCCTTTGCTACAATTAAAATATCACATTTTACAATAGCAGTGCACTCATTTTAAAGGACAGTTAAGAGAAAACATACGAATCAGCAGCTGTTTATTAAATAAGTAAAAATAAATCAATGTAAGCAGTCAGGCAGAAAGAATGTGTTTAGAATACTACCTAATCTATGCAAATAGACAGCTACGTGAGGTCCTGATGTATCAAGTCTTTGCTGGTCTATCTTTGAAGAATAATCTGACCATGGGACATTAGGACATGGGAGGTAGATAGTTCAGAGAGGGGAAAGTGATGTCGCTTTAGTGAACAAGTTTAAAAAAATAGGCAGCTCTTGCCAGCTACTTCCGTATGAGCCGTTTTTTTCTCTTTTGGAAGTGTGCAGTGCTGCTATTTGCCTGAGAAATTGATTTGGTGTGTATTTATCGAACGAAGACAACAGAGATGGAAAATACTTTGTTTGTGTGCGTGTAGGTTTGGCTGCTTCGTACCAAAAAACTGTGCGAATGCACAGGTGCACCGGGGGCGGTGAGCATGGCCTGAATTTCCGTCTCCTGGTTTTGTTGACTAGAGCAGGTTGTAAAGGGATCCGTGCCCTCAGAATTGCTGGAGATGCAAACAATATTTCAAATTACTCCAGGCAGCAAGGTACTGCATCTGAACAGATTGAAAGCTGTAATGTTGATATCAGAAATTAAATTAATACACGTGAGATTGAAACAATATCTAATTAAAGTAATTTGAAAAATGACTTGAAAATTGAATCTGACATAATATTTAGCAGGCTGTTGCTGGTACACCTATGTGGCTTTGACTTTTCTGCAACCGTTTCCATTCTGGCCCTACCTGCTAGTTAACTAGAAATTACACATGAAGCCACTATCTCACACCATCAAACAGTAAAGACTGGAAAACAAAATACCTTTTTCCTGCATCCTCTGTACTTTTCCTTCACTAACTGAATTATAGAATTCATTAAAGGGACCCTTCTTCTCCTTTTGCCTGGCCACTCGAGTTAGTCATTTTTCTTTCAAACTAGAGCATTTTGAATGTTCCTGTTGTGGTTTTGATGTATTTCCTTGCAGCCTGATGCTTCTCCTGCCTGGAAGAAGTGCCCAGTGCTGGGGCTCCACATGCCACTCTGTAGACTTACACCAAAGTCAGGGAGATTTTATCTAATATTCTAGAAAGTCTATTCTTCTGGACATGGTCATACCTCAGTATCTAATTGAAAGCTCATTAAGGCACTGTTCGATTATTTTCAACAAAGGAAAGTGGATGAGATGAGAGCAACCTATGTAACATTGGGTGTTGTATAGGGAAAGACTTGGAGGGTTATGCACTGACAGCGTGGATTTCCTCTGTCCCATTCCCATTTAGTGGTGCAAATGCCTCAGCAGTTTCTAGAGGTGCATCGACTGTGCAAAGACAAGTTTATTCTGGGACTGTGTTCTTCTCAACAGGGGGAGAGCCAAAATATTATGGAAATCCATTTTCATTGGATTGCCAGGGACCAGGGTTTTAGTATGTGCTATGCGTATGTGTGTCACAGTGCATGGGTCGGCCAAACATAAAGGTAGTCTCTCTCTGGTTCACGCTATGAAGTAGCTTTCCTTATAATCTGGGGGTTCATTGTAGAGGAGGAGAAAGCAAAGATAGCTTGATGTAAATAAATGCAACATCTGCTTGTCTTAGATTTGGGAAACTTGTTAAAAATTTAAAAGCTGTAATAAACACTTATCATTTATCTGGATTTCCCTTCCCTTTCCGTTCCTCAAAGAGGGGAAAATACATGAAATTCTTCCCAATGTGGCTCTATGAGAGGAGCTTTGCAACAAGCAGATGAGAAGAGGACAGTTGTTGTAGTATTCATCTGACAGCCTACAGTAAATCTGAATTAATTGCCCTCCATCACTTTATTGACTGGAGGTGCAGCCAATATAGTTAGTGAGTCTAGGGCACGAATTTGCTCATTCTAAAATAGGCATGTAATAGAGGTCAGGGGAATCATATGTCTGTAAGTAGTTCTTTTTTTCTGCATTTAATTAAGCACAGCACACCATCAAAGTCAGACTCACAGCAGCAAAATAAGGTTTCCTTGTGAATGACACTATCTTCCCACAAATGCTTTTCATATTTAAGGATTATTTATTCTCTGGAGTAGGTGAATTCTGCAACAGCACAGGAGACAGACCGAGGAAACCTCCCGTAGAAACCCTTCCCTCGTCCCGCTCATGCCGGGGTGCACTTCAACAAGGTTGTGCTTGACCTTTGTAAACCACTCATTTTTTCAGGGCTTCCTTCTTCCAGAAGTGCTATAATGAGACTGGAGGTCTGCTTGAAGCCCTGTAAAACTCACTTCTCCTGCTAACCGATGGACTCTAAGGTTGAACCTGCCAACTACAAAACTAGGCACTCAGATTCCTGGCTGTGCCACTGACAGATAACTTTGCTAAAGCAAATAAATGTTAGCCCTCAGAAAACACATCAGACCTCTCTCCAGTTAGTGAAGACTATGAACAGTGACAATTCCTACCCTTAAACACTCAGTAACACCCTCATCGTGCTCTCTAATAGAGCAAAGCCATTAAGTTGTCCCCATTGTAATTTAGATCACAGAAGAGACTTCCACAGATTCTTTCAGGTTAAAATAACTGATATACAGAGAGCAGGTAAAATTATTCCACTGTAGCTATGTGCTTAATTATATGGAATACTGCATAAATTGTCAAGTGCAAAGAATTATTCTGATAAATTAAAATACTAATTAAATAGGCTATTGCAGAATTTTGAGAACATAGGGCTGCGCTTCTTCAGGTAATTTGCATATCCTTCATCTAGTGAATTTAATTTAAAGGCCTCCTTTTTTGTGTGTTTGCAAGCCCTTTTTGTTTCAGTGGAAGATTAAAAAAAGGATTTATGTGTTGCTAACTGGGTTGGGTGGATTTTTTGGGTGGTTTTTTTTTGAATAGCCGTTTTTATCATGCATCTTTGCTGATGAATTTGTCAGTTCTCCATTAGTATTTCAGGACTTTAAGCTATGACCATAAAAAATCAACTTTGATGGAATGTGTAATACACTATGTTACCCAGAATTATCATTTCCATTTCATAAAATTTGCAACAGAAACATCATCTGCTGTAAATTTGTACTGGAATAAAGCTAGTATGTAGTACACTAAAATGCTTTTAAAAAATGCAGGCCAGTTTTCAAGGGATTAGTAGCTTGTTCTTAATATCTAAATTTATTTTGCCACCATTTCTTCCTCATATATCTACAGGCTATCAACTATGTTTTATTGTCTTAAATTCTCAATTATAGTCATGCATAGAAAAAGTTAAGTAGTTCTATTCCCTGATCAGCAGCTTCAAGCAGCTACTTGATATGTGGTTGATGCTTCAGCACTGCTGTTTTTGAATTTCTTGACCTCCTGAACTGCTTGTGAAGTTCAAGGTTAACTAAAATATGCTTCTGTACACACCTGGAGTGAACATACTGGAGACTGTCTGCTGTGTCTCTCTCCGCAACATGACAGTGCCTGAGCTTGACCATTTTCAGCTTATGATTTAATCAATAACACATCGTGCCTTCATGCCCCCTAATTTTGGCAAAGTTTATCATGGCTGTCAAAGATGTCGGGTTTTTTAGCCAATATCAAGACAGAAATGGGAGCTGTTAAGTAAACTTTTAAAATGTTCTTTAATATCAAAACTTCAATAGTTAGAGTCTCTAGGAAACCTATAAAAAGGAGGTCAAATATATAATGGTAATTATAAATTTCAGCAATTCAGGAGACATAATATTTTCTTTTAACTGTTCGTGTGGTAGGAAATTTCACACTGGCATTTAAGCCTTGCTGTTTACTTGTACCTATTTATTTTGCAGGTACTCTGTTGTGCAGTTTTCTTTGTCCTGAGCTACCAAAGAACATTTAGTTAGACTACTTGGTTTCTTTGAAGGAACTTTCTGTGGAACTTTGTGTTTTTATAAATCTTCTAAATTTTTGCATTTGGTAGAAATCTGCCTTTACTGTGCATGCTGCACGTGAGGCAGTCAGTGTGGTAGCATGGCACACCTTTGGAATGACATGACACATCCAAAAAGGAGAATGTTGCTACATGACATGGCAGGTCATCAGCCAGCAGTAAAGCAACATAGCCTAGAGTCCATCTCAAAACTGAAAGTCAAGCTTGTTGGCAAATATTTACTTTTTTTTTTTTTTAATTCATACTGCATAACATACACAACACATTGAAAATGTAGCCTCAAATTGCATGGTCCAGGCAACTGTCTTTCTCATGTGGTTCTTGTGACTCTGGGTGGAATATATATGTTTGTGAATGTATAAAGCATGGCATAAGTCTTAAGCATGTGAGTATTGTATGCTGGTTTTAGGATAATATCCAGTAAAATATGTATTTAAGCTTTCTCAGCTTGGGACTCCATATTCCCATCTGCTTAACAGCTAGTGTAAGAGAAAGAAGCAAAAATAAAGCTGTACAAGTCTGAAAGGTGGGCAGAGCTTTCCTCTCCATTTCCTCTCCATTTAAATCATGGGCAGTAGTAATCCTTTGCTGAAGACAGTCAGAAAAGTTTCTCTGTGTTAGGATTGCTTGAGTTTTCACTCTTGAGTGAAATCTCTTACCAAAATCTTTCCACATTTTGGATATACAAGGTGAGATTGAGCCCTAATGATGCGACTCACCTCTGAAATAAATGTGAGTCATTTTTGTTGGACAAACTAAATGAAGTATCAGTTCACGATAATATTGCTTTTGAGAATTGTCTGCTGAAGTCTGAACTGTTTTGAAAATGTTTCAAGTATTAACAATTAAAGAGTATTTTTCACAAGTGAAAGAAAGACATAATAAGTCCTTTCAGTATTTTAATGTAAATTTAGAGTGTACAATATCTTCTAGCACACTTGTCCTTTGTGGTAGGAATGTTTCCTTTAGGCAACTTAAATCAAGAATCTGTGTCTGTCTAAATTGTGTCCTTAATCAAAGGAAAGAGATAGGTGCCTGCAGATGTGTGTAAGATATGTGGGATGACTCATCCTATTAAATGTCTGTCCCTTTCCAGTGACTGCAGAGACAACCTAGATGACTCACTTGGATTACATAGTCAATAACTAGATGGCTAAAGGGAGGAGATTTAACAAGGCTCCAAGGCTTCATTTCTACGCATAAGTAAACAAAACCAGGTGCATGGGTTTTGGCCATAAGTCCAACTGACACAGTTTGCATCTATAAGGTTAAAGTCTTCCCATCCAAAATGGGATGACCTTACCTATACCCCCAGCGGGGAATAATCTCATCCTTGTGCTGTCCCCAGAACTATGGTTGGACATTGTTTTGTGAGAATACTAGTGGGCAGAGGCCAAAAGCATGTGAAGACCATAGTAATGATTTAAAAGTATGGGCAATGGTAAGACAGTGCTAAAGTTCATGACCTGGGCATGTTTGGGTTCCAAGTGTAGATGTAGTCTTAGTGATTACTACCTCTATTTTGTATTTAGCTGTTTTATGCTGGATTACTTCATTTTTGTTTTGAATGCTTCTACTCACATAGAAGCATGAGCCAGCAATGTGCCCTTGTGGCTAAGAAGGCCAATAGTATCCTGGGGTGCATTAGGAAAAGTGTGACCAGCAGGTCAAGGGAGGTTCTCCTGCCCCTGTACTGCCCTGATGAGGCCACATCTGGAGTTCTGTGTCCAGTTCTGGGCCTTCCCAGTTCAAGAGAGACAAGGAACTACTGGAGAGAGTCCAGTGGAGAGTTACAAAGATTAATAGGGGACTGGGCCATCTTACTACGAGGAAAGGCTGAAAGAGTTGAGTCTGTTTTGCCTAAAGAAGAGAAGGCTGAGAGGGCATCTCAGCAGTGCTTATAAATACCTTAAGGGTGGGTTTCCAACCACATGATAAGGGGCAATGGGCATAAACTGAAGCATAGGACATTCTGTCTAAACATGACGAGAAACTTCTTTACTTTGAGTGTGACAGAGCCCTGGAACAGGCTGCCCAGAGAGGTTTTGGACTCTCCTTCTCTGGAGACATTCAAACCCACCTAGACACATTCCTGTGTGATCTGCTCTGGTGAACCTGCTTTAGCAGATGGGTTGGACTGGATGATCTCCAGAGATCATTTCCAACCCCAATTATTCTGTGATTATGTGATAAATGGGAAAAAACTAAATTTCAGAAAAGAAAACATTGTGCATTGCGTCCTGGTGTTGTGAAATAACTGATTTACCTTACCTGCTAGGTAGGAGTCTGTGTTTGTTGTGGAATGTCCCACGGTGGCAGTGCGGTGTAATGGTGAGGTGCCACTCTGCTCTTCGCTGCAAGGAAGTCAGTGGGAAGTTTCCACTGAAGAGAACTCTCCAAACATGTTGCATACATGTGTTAAATGTGTGTGATACTATGTGTACAAGGGAACTACAATTAGTTTGGCTTTCTTTTTCACATAAGAATGAACAATAAATGGCATACATTTGCATTCAAAAAACTGACTAGCAGTTGCTAGCAGGGAAAGATCTTCCATAGATGCTGTAGTTAGGAACTGTGATGAATTTATTGGTGGAGGAAAGAAGTTTAGTTGTATTGTAAATGCTGCAAAACCATGCATATTCTAGGTTTACTGTAACTCTTTCAATCTCAATTTTCCTTACAGCCATAAACAAAGTGAAGCTTGAAAAAACAACTGGACTGAAAATTCTGCAGACTGGTGTGGGGGAGGTAAGTGGCTTGAGGGCATGTTACACTCTCAAAATCGTTTTAATTGTTGGCTTTTTTATTAAGAAATCCTGGAGCTCATGAACGTTTGTGAGCTACCAGTCTGATAGTGCTAAGGGCCTTTTTATGATACAGTTGCATCTGTCAAAATACAATCTGCTGCACAAATACCACTGTATCCCACAGAGAAAAAAAATACCATGCTTATGAGAAAAGTGCAGCCAGCTTTAAGAAAGGCAGTTTTTTGCTTTGTTGTATCACAGGAACAAAATCCCCCAAAATGATCACAGCAACTGAAGTAATTCTGTTATTGCCCTTGATTTTGATGGAGTGCTATCTCATCTAGATCAATGAAAGTTTAAATTTGGGGTAAAGAATCTTCAGATGTTAGGGAGAATCTGACAGTGAATGACTTGCTTATTTTGGATGTAGCTTGAAACATAAATAAAACATGTGTCTGTTATTATGGTGATATCACTAAGCAAAAACTCCAGTAAGCAGTTCATCATTTATTAATAAAGATGATGCTATCTGCTAAGAACCTCGTATGAACTACAGTTGATTGCTAATTCTCGTGCTAATTTTGTGTACACAGTTATCTTTTTTTTTTTTCCTTTTCATTTAAGTAATTTTGCTAGTGGTGAATGCTCACAGGACTAGACAAATGCCTTTTTCTTGTGATTACATTATTCTCAGTATTAAGAATAATGAATTGCAAACTTGTAATATACTGAAGGAATTTACTTTTTTTCTTTTTTTTTTTACTGATTTTCATTTCTTATATTTCTAACTTTTATCAGTTTAAGCCTAAGAACTTAACTTGCCAGGATTTCTGAGGTTTTTTGTTTAACTTTATTCACATACTTAAAAGACTCAGTCCTGAAGAGGTACCAACACTGAGACCTGCTAAGATGTTTACGGACATAGCTTTAAGAATTAGAACATGGAAACAAGCATAGGTGAAATAATCAGAAAATGAAAGCCAGCATCTTAATCAGCTTAACTGGAGTCAGCTTAACTGGAGCTGATTTAACTAGTTGAGGTTCTCAAGGGTGCATAACCTCGAGAACTGGGAAGAGTGTCCTGGAGCGTGGCTGTGCACCTCAGGCTGTGTCCTCACCTCAAGCCAGAGTGAAGCTTGAATATATGCTGTCTGCAAGCTCTGGGCTCTGCTGCATAACAGAAGAACCAAGACTGTGGCACACACTGTGGAAGCCACATTCAGTAAAATTTTACCCAACAGGACTCCTCATGCTGATGAAATCCCTCCATGTATTTTGTCTGATTCCAGTCATTGAATGGATTCCAGTTGGCTTCAAAGTCAGCTGGAAAATGAAAGCCGACTTCACTTTGGTTGCTTACTGTTAAATGAATTGTTATCTTGCGTGTGGCCAATGGAGAAGGAAAGCACTTCTGGATATTCAAAATGCAAGTGGTTGTCACCTGCTAAATGCATCATTAATCCACATCGTGATAATAGGGTTTTGTAACCTTGGCAGTCTAAGGATGTACTGGAGATACAGCCTCAAGGACTTCTTAACTTTTTTTAAGACCAGCTAATAGAACTGGAAAAAGTGGACAAGTTCTTAGGCTAGAGAACTCCCCAGTCTTGTTCTTGTGCTCTGTTTAGTAAAAGTCATTGCAGAACTCATCCCACATATATTTATATTATCATACCTTTTTTAAAAAAAATGGTGATACTACTTGGATTAGTTAAGACTTTGACAGAAGTTTGTGCATTACACTCTGCCAAATATGTGGTTTTAGAAGGCAAAAAGTGGAAACAAATTAACCAAAGGGAAGCAGACATTTTGGCTTAAATACATGTTACACCTGAGATATGGTGATCAGCAGTGAAAGAACCAAGTTGTTTGGAGCAGTTTAGGTGATGGAAGAACATTTGTTCAGCGGCTTATGTATTTTGTTGGATGGGAATTCTCCCAGCTGTGTACATCCCCCTTTCTATGTCCTATCAGATATGATTGTGTACATAATGAATATATTTCTACAGTCTCACATGAAAAATACTGGAGTGCTGTAACCAAGCTGTTTCTTTGTTGATAGGGTATCAGATTCAGGCTATTTCAGGTTAAATCTGACTACATTAATCCAGTTTTGCAGTTTGTTTTTGATTCACCCTCGTGTTTCACAGTGTTAAAATAGTAGAAAGTACATATTTTAACATGATGAAGGAGCCTTTTGTTGAATAAGGATTTATTTTTCTTCACACCATATGAATGGAATGATATGTAACAGTAACTGTACATTAAAGTCAAGTTGCTCAAATCAAAAGTACTTAGAAAAAACTCTTTTAGTTTCAGAATGACAAACAGCCTTTTATTTGGACAGTAGGTCAGATTCATGGCAAAGTCAATGGCTATATAATCTTCACTTGCAGGACTGTAAAATAAAAAGGATTGATTTTACATGGCAAGTTTCATATCTGAAGTAGTTCAAGAGAAATATAGTTGAGATACTTATGGTGAATGGAGTAGCTGTACAAACAAATGCAGGAACTGTTCTAAGCTCAGTAATAATTTGTGTGTTGCTCTGAACAGTGGAATCGGTTTCAGGTGTTGATCTGTGATAACAGGATTTGTGCCTGTGTAGACACCAATGACTAACCAGGCCTTGGTGCCATAGAAGGAAACTGTCTCCTTCTCTGCGGAGAAGATAAATGCTTCTCAGAGCTCTTCAATCTCTTGCTTTCCCTCTCTATCTCAAGAAAAGCATTTCAAAAGCAACAACAGATTATAAAATTCACACCAAGCTTACTGAGCCATTCAGTAAAGTCTGGGGAGGGCTGATGAACTGCTTTTATGTCACTGCATAAACATGTGCTCTGTAGTCATTAACAACACAGGTCTGGAGTCTACCACAGCTGCAATACAGTTCATCATCTTTATGCCATGTAAAAGATTTTCACAGCTTCAGTGAGGTTTCTGGAGAGAGCTGAGGTTAGCTGCATTGTGCCAGTATAGGGTAGGCTCTGCTTTAGCAGGATGAAAGATGCATTCCTAAGCTGCAACATCAGAAGCTGCTCATGTGTCAGGATGTTGACTTGTAAGAAGGCTGTTATACCAGCAAACCAGGAATCATTCTGCTGTAGAGAAAACCAGTTCTGACACTGAAATCCTGAGGATGCGTGCACTGCTGTAGTACTGACTGCCTTTGGATGTTTATTTTCTGTTTGGAGTATTCCAGCACCTATAACAGCTCTAAAATTCCTATACAGTAGCCCTCCAAGATTTGAGTCATTGTCATGCATTATGTTTGTGCCACACAAATTCATCACGTTGTCTTGGTTATTCAGATATGGTGAAGCTGCTGTTGTCTTTGAGGTATTTTCTTTTGATCTCCCACACATGAAACAAATCTCTGAAGTCCTAAGGTCATCCTCAGAAGTCCAAGAACCTCCTATAATTGAGTGTGTGTGAGGCTGTGAATGTAAGTGTTGTGTTATCTATATGTATATTTGCATAACACCATAAGAGGCATAGTACCGATAAAAAACCCAAAGAGCTAAACAGCATTTAAGCAGGACCTGTACCTCCATTCCCCTATCTCCCAGCTTGGTGTGGTCCATTGCATGTTTCAGAAACAAGATCTGAACTTGTTGCTCTGTATGGCTGAGCACTCGTGCGAGATCTTGGGGACAGCATTTGGGGTCACATGGAGGAAAAGCCCCTTTAGCAGCCGCACAGCTCCACCTGACTCCTGCTGCCTTCAGGATTTAGCGGGATCAGGAGCCCCAGTCCCACGCCAACATTAGTCTCATGGACTTGTACCGAGGAACTGCTCTCTAGCACAAGGGACCTCAGTAGGCACCATGAAGCATGGCCCCGCACAGAGGTCACTGCTTGACCTGAGATTCCTCACATAAGCACTTTATAGTAATTATAAAATTGCAGTATTTTTCTGTTCAATTCCACGCTGGGCTTGGCTATAACCAGGGTTTGTCTGGTTCAAGTCCAGCTCCAGTTTAAGAAAATTTCAAATAATGGTTCAAATGCAGTTACTATGGCATGGAAAAATAACTGTTTATGCAGCTTTTGGCTGAAATTTGTTCGCAACAACAGTTTCAGAATAACAGGTCAGGCTTTCCAGTAGCTTAAGAAAGTGTAATGATTCAAATCATGTTTTGTAGGCTAAGGGCCTGTGATTTGAAATATAAATTATCTGAGCCAAGGTCTGAAACAAATCAAGGGAATGGCACTGTTTCTCTCTTGAGCTGGTAAAACGGCACCCACTCTGGAATACATTATTTTAAATTAACTCTTTCTGTTTCCCAGTAGGGGAAAATACACTCATCGCTGGAACTGTCACTTTTTTTCATAGGATTTGGATCATGGTTCTCATATGGCAGACATAAGAATTAGCATATTTTTCTAAACTAAATGTGAATCACCCAAAATATATGTGAAATGAACACTTTTCTGTACCTCTAGATGTTCTAAAATGGAGCAGTGATATTTTGACAGGTTTCAGGACATTCTCATTTAGAGATATTTTGATAGATGTAGATTATGTTGATGTTGCATGAATTGATGTTACTACAATAAAGGAAAGAAATCAGTGTTTAAAAATTCTATTGAATCTAGAGGACATTATAAGATAGACTTTTCAGTGATGTATAAGTCTCTTTGAGGCAGGAGTCAGATTTCTAACTTATTATCTTCCTTAATGTTGCCAAATTTTGTCATTAATGTCTGTGCATCCAGGTTTGACCCAGAATGATATTGGAAATCCATACGAAATTGGACTGAGTGCAAAACGTGACAAATCATTTGCTGTTGTTGAAGAATAAAGTGTCAGCTTCATTCTGATATGCTCTGATTACTAGGTAGAATGCTAAGGGTTGGGTTTTGCTTGTAACGACCAAATTAGCCTGGGATCTACTCCAGCTGCCTTTCTTACAGTGACAGCCTGGCAATCAGTAAATGTCTCTGATTTAAAGCAGGCATTGCACCCAGAGGTACACTGGGATAAAAAGGGATGCTGTATCCAAGATTACTCAGCTAAAGTAGCTCTGATACTCATCCCTCTCTTACCAGAGCTAATTATGCTGGAGCTGAGCACAGGTGCATATGAGGGAATACGCCTCTGCATCACAGCGTAAGCATCCTTAGACCAGGGGAGGGATTTTTCTGCTAGCCTGCTTTCAACATCTTTTCATGCCAAAGCTGTGGCTTAAGAGATCAACAAATCCATTTTTTCCTGTTATGTGAGATCTGGGACTGGAGATCGTGAAGACGGCTCTTGCTGTTGGCTTTTGCTGAGCGCTCTGCCTGTGCTGATTAACAGCTAAGTGGAGGTTTCCAGGAGGACAGTGTTTTGGAGCAGCATACATTGCTGTGAGCAAGGCGTGTGTCAGGACACAGATGGGCTCTTTGCTTTAAGGCATGTAACTTTAAGGCTATATATATATATATACATATATACATACAAATAAGAAAAATAATAATTAAATTTAAAACTTTAAGGAGTACAATCCTAGAAATATTCTTGGTGAAAGCACAGTGAGGAAGATTTACTTTATCCCACGCACAAATACTAGGTTCTAAAGCTGTGTAACCCTTAAAAATTCATAGATTACATTTTACATAGAATGCTACTAGAGATATTCTACTTTAATGGAGTTTTACTGACAGTGACTAATACCTCACTGTTACAATTTTGTGAGAATACATGTATAGTAAAGTGATGCTAATCAGAAGTTAGTCATATGGTAGCGTTTAGAAGTAATGCTTCAAGAGCTTTAAGGAATAAAGCTAAACAGAACATTAAATTTCTCCAAAGAGAATGATGGAGCTCTATGGCTCATTTGTTTAAGATCTTGTATGTTTTTGCAAAATGCATTTTAGCTAATATTTAGAGATAATGTTAATGCTATTTATTAACTATTCATTATGGTACATAGCCCACTAGAGGGCTGCTTTTCAAATAAATTGCTTCCAGAGTGTTAATAAATGGCAAAATAAAAACAAAAAATATGCAGCATGAATATGTATATTATTTTACCACATTATTTTGTCATATACCTTCTGTGACTGCATGTTATATACAGAAAATACTAAAACAATACAAATAATAGCCCCAACTCTGCAAACATTTAGAATATGCTCAGCTTTAAGTATATAGTTAGAGTTCCCTTTTAAGCTACTGATAAGTTCAGAGTTAAAGAGATGCCTCGGTGCTACTGGGACTGTCTTCTGTCACGTATCACACCGTCTCTGGTTGTGGAGGGGCAAAGTTCCAATGTTTATCCCCTGTATTTGATTTGAATATTGCATAGCAGAGGTATTTTGACATCTGAATGACAGGTCACAGCTTCAGTCTGGAAATCAGGTGTCAGTAGTAATTTCTTTTCTTGTGCTCTGATTGTGACAACGCCCTCCACCTTTACAAATTTGTAAAGAACATGACAAGAAAATGAGATTATAATGTTAAGAAAAATACAACAAATCTGATTTTCAGCGACAACTATCAGTGTATATTGATTTATGTTTTCCTCCTGAAACAGTATAAAAAGCACAAGTATCGAGGTGTCATGTTGGTTCATGAATTCCTTTACAGTAGCACTGTGTGATTTAAAGGAGCAGAAGTGCCAAGTGATGTGGCAGTTGCCATGGCAACTGCAGCAATTCAATTTTTATTCAGTATCATGTAAAATGAAACAAGATATGGTTTGCTTTGTGGCTTCAGGAACTTATGCATCCTACCAGTGTTGTTCCTTTTTTGTCTTTTGTAGCATTGTTCCATTAAAAAAGTAGCATATGTTTGTTTTAAGGATTTGTCGTGGTTTTAGGCTGTGTCATGCCACTGTTTTTAAAGCAGAGCTTCCCTTACAAACCATTATAGATGTGTACAGAAAAGAGATTTAGATACTAGCAATGACTATGTAAAGCAAACTGTAGGGTAATTCTGCTTAAAAATCAATGTTGTTATCTACCCTATGATTTGGTGGCCTGTGTTGGATATATTCATAAAGAAGATACGTGGGATCTTTACATAGGAGATATCTTACTGATTCATGAAATTCTGCACCCTCCCTTTACCAGCGGACAGTTCATTATGACTCAAAGGGGAACAAAATCTTCAGTGTTGTGGTGGATTGGCTAGGGAAGCTGCAGATGAACATTCACTTCTGTTTAACTGTCTGAAATTTGAGTGATAGAGCTGGTCAGAAATTTTGAGGAGGGAGATTCTTCCACCTCCAGAGACACGAGCTTGATCCTGGCAGGAAGACATGGATTTCAAGCAATCTGGAACACAGACTTATAATAATTTAGAAGAGGTATAAATCCTACTCCCTCAGCCCCTGCCCCAGCAGTCCCTGGGCAGCTAATGGACAAGTCCACATGGAAAGCCACCCACTAGGACCTCTGCTCTTGTTCTGTAGGCACAGGAGAGTGCCTTGGACTAAGACTAAAGTTGTGAGGCACCCACACTTTCCATATGAATCCCTGGCATCAGGGGCCTTATAGCTACATCAGCGTTAGTAAAATAAACAAGACCAGGACACAGAGCCTTTCATGGTCCCGTATTTGTCCATATTGTTGAGTTGTTGGCATGGTCACTCACATTACGTCTTATGCCAACTAATACACTTCTAGGCTGTTTTTGTGCTAAGCCTAAGCAAGATCTAGGCCTGGGACCATTTATGGCAGGCAGCTTCAGTGTGGTCTGGGCATTAAGACACAAACATTGAGGAGATAACTGATCCTTTATAGCTAAATACTGCATCTCCAGCAAAATATCCATTTCAGTGAAGAATTATAGGTGTTTATTTACTGCGTGCCAAGAATTGGATAGGGCATGAGCACAGCACTTCAGCATACACAAAACCAGCTCCTGGGTCACTATGACTGCTTTTAGCACTATGAGTAGATTCATCATAGAGCAATATTTCAATGTGAGCCGAGGATACCAAGTATCACAACCCGGGACAACGAAAAGGGACGCGATTCTATGCCACAGGAAAATGACCCACTCTGTTAATGGCCAAGGAGCACTATGCACTTTGCTCTTGAACAGGGATGTCATTTTGCAAACTATTTATGTCTCTGGCTCTTTACCTTTAGCAGGTAGAGTAATGACTTAATTTTACAGACATCAGTGCTGGTTTTATGATACAGATTTTGTTTGATTGTTAAACTGATAATTTACAGATCTTTACTAAGTGAATGCAAACAAATTCTGGTCCTCAAAGCTCTGCTAATGCACAATGTTTGAATTTTAATTTCCAGTCCATCTTAGATTATGGTGATGAAAAACAATATTTAATCCCTCGTTAACACATGAATAAGCGGAAACTGTCATTTCCCACCAAACAATAACGGGATTATCTCAAGAACTGTCAGTTTATGTGAAAACATTATGTTGCCCAAATTTTCATAAAAATTAGCAGTGGGTAATATTCAAGATCAGAGCAATGGAAAGAGGGAAATCTGCATTCATGGTAATAAATATTCATATTTGTCTGCTCAGGAGATGAAAATCTAATCAAGGGGCTATTGATGCGCTGGCTTCTTTTTTTTTTTTTTTCTTTTTTTTTTTTCTTTTTTTTTTTAAACCAAGATGTTTCATCTAAATTGGGTTTGATATGGAAATTAGTCTCACTCCAAGTCCTCCAGGCCATGAGCATGCTGGGATAACACTGGAGGTGTCCGGTACATCAGATGTTGCTGCTGGCATCTGCTTCTATAGACAACAAACACAATAAAATAAAATAAAATAAAAAATCGATAACATCTCAAGGGTCAGCCTCCCAGTGGCTTAGGGCGTTGGGTTTTCTTTTCCCCCCTAAACATTTTAATTTTATCCCAGTTAAATCCTCAGTAGTGCGGTGTTAAAATTGTCGGCATTTTTTGCTTTTGTTGACAATTACCATAAATCAGAAGACACTCTGCATGAAGCTTAATGAAATATGTATGATCTAAAAATGGGAAGAAGATAAGTGCGGTATGTTGCTGTAGGGTTTTGTGTGTGTATCTATGTATCTGTGCGTGCATATGCGCAACCTGAAGAGCTAACTTCTATTTCGTGTGCTGTGCACTGAATGGAAGAATCAGGAAGTTACCATCTGGAGAACAAAATAGGTTCTTTACAAGAAAAAAATATAACACATGAATAAAATGTATCACATTTTATCCAAAAAGTGAGAGCAGTGTGTTTTCCGTATCAGTTAATATGTTCAATTAATATACTTGTCTCTTAAAATATTCTTGATACTGATTTTGCCTACACTAATACAAAGATCTGGTCTGCTTGCACTGCCTCCAAAAGTAGCATTTGCCTTGACATACTTCTTTTTCCTAATATTCTAATTATTGAACTCAGTAGTTATACATAATCTCTTATCCTTGCTTGTACTTCCTGTGGATTTTATGATCTTTTCCTTAATTAGATGTATCTTGAAGGTTCTGATCTTACAAATAACCACATATATATTTATCTGAGCACAACCTTTCTTGAGAGAGAACCTATCAGCACTGTGAGTGCTGCTGGACACTAGATAGTATCATCTGGCTACTGGTCGCTGTCTGCACACAAGCAATGGGCAACTCAGTCCTTTTAAAACTCAGAATACCATCAGTCATTTTATTTAATTCCTGGAGAAACTGTCCTACAAAGGTATCTTTTTATGATTTGGAACTGGACAAATGTCGTATCAGCAGCATTCAGCTATATTGCCTGTAGCAGGAGAGAAAGATAAGCAGAGACTGTTCTGAAAGAAAGGCTATTCTTACTGACCAAGAAAAGAGAATAGCTAGAATACAAATATTGCTTGTTGAGGAGGTTGAATTCTTTCATTATCAAATCTATACCAAAAGAAATATGGAGATATGGCTTGTACTATTTCAGAATTCCAGTAATTTGTGCAATAAATCATTGAGAAGCAGGTATAAGCAGCCTGCAGAGTGTGGTGTGCATGTATTGGCAGACCTGATATCTTTTACTGTACAATCTGTGCTGGCATCTTTGTCCACAATGTTTTTCAGAGATCTTATCTCCCTAGTCAACTTCTTTGCCAAGCTTAAAAAAAAAAAAGAAAAAGCATGTGGTATATATAGCAGATGGGTGTTCATCAACATACAGGTGTCTGGCACACAGGTGCCCGATAATGTAAGGTAGTTAGATATTTTCTGGGAAATCCCATTATTTGTTCCTAAAAGAAAGGGTTGCCTATTCTTCTAGTGCTACCTGCACTGCAAGATGTACACCTGAGAGTTTAATGGCCTCTCTTAACTGTTACCCATTTGACCAGAGTGATGCTTAGACCAGAGCTGCCTTTCTTCTCTTTGCTTTTCCCCGAGACACTAAATTGACTCTGTGAAGTTCATGATATTCTGCAGCAGAACAGCAGCAGTCTGCGCTGACGTTAGGCAGCGCTACTTGATCCAAGTTCTTTATTCACTTCACCTTCATACATGTTTTGCTATTAATTTTATTGTAAATAATAACTGTTTCATCATGGAGAGAACTGGGAATTCTTCATATGTAACAAGTAACTTTGTCTAAAGCGTTTGAATTTTTAAGGAAAAAAGATCAAACCAGTTGTAGTAGCTTCTACTGAAATGCTGATTTGAGTTTGTCTCAAGTAGAAACATCATTATGATGATAATGATCTATTGATTAGAGAAGCATTAAGCCCCAATATATTTCAAGGTAGTATATGGAGAAAAGCAGTGCAGTGCTACTTGTAAGCAATATATCCAATACTTTGTAAGTACTCACATCACTAAACTCTGCAAACTATTTTAGCTGCATAAGGTACTTTGTATTAAATAATGACTTTGGGTTCTTGCCATAGGTAAAGAAGAGGTTCCAGGTGCTTCACAGCCCTTGGCTGTGGTCCAAGGTCTCACTTCCAGTCACTTTCTTTCAGGGTCTGCTACTACACACTGACTATCAAAGCAGCACAGTCAGCTTCAGGATGTGCACCCTGATTTTCCCCACAAAATTACCATGTAAACTTGGTATGGTTCTATGTGCTGCAGAGCCTTTCGATATTGTGGAGCATTCGTGGTTTCCCATTTAGATGAAATAATGTATTTTCTTATTTGTTCATGTAAGAAGCACAGCAACAGAGACCCAGAATAGAGTGGAGGTGTAGGTCCTTGTGCAGAAGCTGGGAGACCGTGAGTTTATGCGCCGCTCTTCTGTGTGGGCTAAACCTCATCAGCTACATGGGGTAGTAGCCTCCCAGGATTGTTTCATTTTATGTAAATATTTTAATGTTTCAGACAGTTCATGAGAACATGGAACAGTAGGTATTCAGCTTGGCTCCTGGTTCATACCAAGATCCTTGTTATAAGTCAAGTGGGTGAAGGCTTGGACGTTTCCCAGAGGAGGACTCTGACACTGAACCGTAGATGGTGGTAAAGCTTTCTGTCACCTGAACTTTAACTAAAAAGCATGTCTTTGACATGAAAAAAGTCCCTATTCAAAGTTTCCCTAAAACTTGTGTGGATCTATGAAAAAAATTCATTCTGTAGTGAATTGATATTACTTTGCATAAATCATTTAATTGTAAAAAGGCTGAGTAGTTTTAATTAACAGGGGCATTACCGTAATGCTTTCTAGACAGGATTGGGATCTCACTGGGTACCTGCCCACACACAGAGTGATAGGAAAACTGTGCCTTTGAGTGATTACAGTTAATCACTCAAAAAGACAAGATTAGAAAAGAAAGGGAATAAAACTTATCATTTTTCTTATTCTATAAATAAGGATCTGAGTCATAAAGATACTAATGAAATTGTCCACACTTGAAAACAAGCCTCTGAGAAATTTGGGACGGGACCCAAAGCCCAATCCAGTGCCTGAACCAGATGTTCACCTTTCCTGTCCATTAGTATGCAATTCCAGGAGCATCAGGATGAAAGCTTATCTTCAGACTTGACTTAACAAAATGTTTTAATAATCCTAGCTATGAAATGCTAGGAGCTGATCTTGGATTTTACAATGAGAGACAAAGTGGTTGTGATACAGTATGGTATGTAAATTATATGCAAAGTATATTGGCATGCAAATTCGAATGCTAAAAGGAAAATCATTCTTTTCTAAACGAGAGAAGAGAGCTTTTCACCCATAGAAGCCAGTATCTATGAATAAAATTTTTTAAACAAATTGACAGGCTTTCTTTACATTCTAAAACATATTTGTCTTTGCATGCAAAATAATTTCATCTCTTTTCTAAACAAGCTCAGTTTCTTTACTTTGCTGATACCAAGTAGGCAAAAATGCTAAAAGCCTCTCAGGCAACTAAGATCTTATGAAGATGCCATAATATTTTTTAAAATGTATATTAATATGTGAAATTCTGAAAAGTCATTTTAAGACTTCAATATTTTGGTTTCAATAGTCAACGCTTGGAGCAGATGCAGGTGTTGTCTGTGACCTTGTTAATCAGTAACATCCACAGTGGTTAATACCTTGTTGTTAATGCTCTTTTGTATCCATTAGACAACAAAATGTTCCTCTGTCTATTGCCATAGTGAACTCTGGAAACACTAATGGGCAGATATAGAATATTTCAGGAACTGGTAATATTCATAGGGCATGACAAGATACACCTGGTTGCCCCTCTGCCTCGCCAATAACACCGTGGTGCTATTAAGCATATTTTGTTAGCTGAGATGAGAGAAAGCAGAACAATAGTAGCTGTGTCTGCTGTCTTTTCTATTTTATATTTTTCATTTTGAGCTTGAGTTTCATGCCAGACTAATAGCCGATGGCAATGGGCTGGGGAAATGAAACTTTTGCTAAGATTAGGGAATGTGCAGAAAACAATGTGTGAAATCCTGATTTGACAAGGATGAACAGACTGGTGAGGGCACAGAGACATTTTGTGAAGTGAAACCATATTTGTACCCAACATGTCTAGAAAAAACCTATAACAACCAAGGTGGCAAAAGATCCCACCCAGGAGACAATAGAATGACATCCTCATTATGCCAGTCAGAACAAAGGAGGTGTGGAGTTTATTCTGCCCTTTTCAATTACTGGCAGCTTATATTAATTTATGGTAGTGGAGCGATGTGTGTGTTGTTGTGCTCTGGGGTGATTATCCTTGTGAGACTCTAAGTTCAACAGTTGTCATACAATTTGGAGTTGCAGACTGGCAATTTTCGTAATTGAACCTCAGGAAATAAATAAAATATGGCAACTTGATACATTTCAAGCAATTATATTTCTGCTGAAATTTCGGCTTCATCCTGGGAACTCCCAGATTTGCTAAGCCAAATTCTGTCTGTCATTAAGAATGCAAATAACCTCCAAGAAAGAGAAGAAGGCAGATATCTTTATTATATACAGTGGCACAACAATACATTGTACTGTCACCTGCCCTTCATTTAGAACATGGTCTTATAAACCTGCCACCAGACCACAAGTCAGGAGAGCAGACTTTGAAAAATTATATCAGCTGTGGCTTTTCTGGCTCCGGAGAGGCAGAACAACAGAATTCCTCCAGTGTAAAATGACGTATTTGCAGGGTACAAATTCAGTACTCCTACCCAGCTTATTCAGCCTGTAAAGTTTTCAGAGCAAGGTCTCTTCCTTGCTGCATGCCCAATGTCCAGTACCTTTATTATTAATTATCATGATGTAGCACAAACAGGGAACCACCAGGCTGGATTCCCTCATGCTAAATACCTGTCAGATTAGCAAATAATCAGAAGTTTTCTGAGTCATTTTCCTGAGAAGATTAATGATATATGCAAGTTATTTCTTTGGTGCAGTCCTGTTCATTTACAAAAACAGTACACCAGCTCTGTTCCACAGGATGCTGGAGGAGCCGGCAATTGCAGGCACAGTTTCCAGGCCCCCAGTTTATAACACTGGCTCTGGCTTTTTCCAGAGCTTTGAAAGACTGGCCCAGTTTCCAAGACTGCCCGGTACCCTTACCTGCTCCACTGAGATGTGAGCCTGCTGATTAGAAAAGTCTATTAGTAGCTGGTGTTATCGACCCCTAACTTAGAATTCTTTGAATCATCTATGATAGGAGTGTCATCAACTGAGCTCTGTAATCACCAGAGTTGAGCTATGATTGGAATTGCCTTCTATTTCCCACTGCTGATTACAGGGAAAGCCAAAGGCTAGGACTGCATAGGTAAATGGGATTCAGTTTACAAGCTAGTATTGAATAGGTTGGGTCTCCGCTAGATCTGAGGTGTCAAGATGATTCTGTGATACAAACAACTAGGTGAATTTGGGATATAACAACCTCTAGTGTTGGCTGAAGATGTGGATGGTACAAATGATGTTCATTGAACTCCATATTGCCCTATAAGCCTGTCTCAGGGATTCCCAAGTGTGATCTTCAACCATTTGTGGCCATCCTTGACAGTCTGAGCACTGAAGTTGTGTTCATGGAATGTGTGAGTACACCAAATCTGAGCAGTGGGATAATCAAAGCCCAGCAGATATCCCAGTTCTTGAATACTTCTAAGAGGTCATACGAGGCAATTATTAGGCATGTCTGACACTCTGCATCCCCAAGACTAGGATGAGATGATTTCTTGAAATGTAGCTGCAAGGGCTCTTGTTGTTGTAAGGATTTCCCTGTAAAGGGGAGATGAGACAGTGTGAGGGGAGATGAAAGCTCCCGTCAGGCTGGACCATGTTATTCTGGGCCAGGCTGGATCTTGATGGCCCAATGGTGAATCTACCTCTCAGGGCAACACTTTGAGACCTGCTGGCCTATGCAGTGAATAATCTGTAGTCTACATTAGTTTCCCAGTTGATCCCACTGGAGAAAGTCTCTTGTAGTAGCCTGAAGCCGCCTCCTTACAGGCAATGAATTCCCTAATATTAACTTCTGAACAAAGAGACAAGATTTCACTCTTTTTTTGTCTGGTATTGAGAAGTGGCATGAGGGTGGGCACGCTGACAGGGCACCTTGCAAGGAAAGAGGAAGGTGTCTGTTGCAACTAAAGGATGTTTCCTTCCTTTACTTTTCACGTTGTGTGAAAGATGTATGACTTCCCAGTCAGCACAGCTTGGCGTGCACCTTTGTTTTCCAAATTAGAAAAACAAAACAAGCTGTTTCTCAGTATAGTTGTTGGGCAGTTTGTTGCATCAAGCTGTGAGCAATGTATGCCATGGAAGGAGCCCTGGTTGATGCCAGCAGAGGAGATCTGTGACTGGGATACAAAAATAGTCATGCCACAACAGTATGCAAACAACGGTGTTTATCTTCTGGTAGTGTAGAACCCCTTGGTGTCTCTCCTAACCTCAAAGCTAACTCAGAAGAAAAATATAATAATGTTGTCATATCTTATTTTGCTCTTTCTTTTGTTGTTTGCTCACCCCTTCCTAGGTGATGATAGATAGTCTTGAGGTAGAGGACAGTGCACTTGTGATAAAGAAAATGTCCAGTTGCAGCTCTGTACCTGCAGGTAGATGCTACTGTCTCCATATAAACTCACAGACATGAGAGAAGGTGACTGGGCTGCGCCCATACCAAACCTGGAGCCTCACATGTTGGAACAGAATGAGTTTTAGGTCCCTTGGGTTGGTCTGGATAAGCCAGAAGAGGGAGACAACTCACACACATGGTGAAAATCATAAGTTTAGAAGGGTGAAATAGCTTTGAATTTATCTTAACTCCTTTTAAATAATTTGCTTGTAAGCGACTGATTTTTCAGGGCAAGGAATAATATTAAGACTCATTGTCAGAGATATAGCAAGTCCTTTTGATAAAATAGTTTGCAGAGTATATATGCTGTACTGATGCTAAACAGCTGAATAAAAACAAAAAAAAATATCGACATTATTATTTGCTACCAGCAGTTTCCATATATTTCTTCATATTGAGGACATCCTTTTCTTCTCTGTTTTGTTTTCAGTCTTGTTTTTATTTTGTTCAGAACAAGTGAGCCAGTATAATATTTCCTCAAAAGCTGTTTATTGCATTGCCTTAGCATTCATTTTTATTTAATATGAACCTGGTGAAGGCAAATTAAGAAAAAAAATGCTCAAATTGAATTGAATTTCAGGTGTCTGTCAAATACGTAACTGTGATAGTGTGAAATAGAGAGTAAAAATATTTTAAAATTGTAAAAAGGCAACACTGCTCATATATGCCAGTATGTATCTATTCCTCATTGATTTTCAGAGTCAGCTTCCAGTCATCTGACTCTTCACACCTTATGAAATATAATGCAGTATATAAAAATAAATCAGTTGGAAAACGCAGGATTCCAGCATGCAGCATTATGATGTCAAGGGTAAATGAACCCATTGAAAAAGCAACTAATGCACTTCAGTGATTGCATTTTTTTTAGGTTTTATCAACTAGTGTGCAGATTTTTACTGTCTAAACACAATGTAGTCAGCATTTATCTCCTATAAAATCAGTCAAAACAGAACCTCCTATGTAATCAGTTTGACTCAGAGATGGTTGTGGTGGTGGCGGAGGGAATCACTTTTCTCTAGTAATTCTCAGGCAGCCAATGCACACATCTTATCAGGGGTTACCTAGCAACTGTGGGCTGCCATTAGTTGAAGTATAGTGATTAGTTAATAGCCCATGACTTCACAGGTTACTTTTTTTTTCACAATTATATACAAATATTTAGCATTTGATTTCTTCTGAAAACCCCTTCTCATACAGAAATTAATACCAGGTCAGATCATGACTGGTGCTTATCTCTCCAATCTATAGTTAGCAGTAAGTGCTTACTTTCCTTCACCTTTCCTGTCATATTTTACATCTTCCAGTCAATTGCTGCAACTTAAGCACATTACCAAAAGAAAACTATGAAGCGTCAAAAACAGATCAGTGTAATTTTCTGGAACTTTTTTATATTGGCTTTATGAAATTTGGAGGGGATCACTCGCTAGCCTAGGTGAACCAGGCATCCATCAGATGTGCAAAATTTGGTTTAGTATGAAGCTTGTAGCCCAAAAGAGGGACAGGACTGAACTGTCAGCTATGCCTTTTCTTCTTTTAGCCCAAAAAAAGCATGACTGTAATGCCCAAGCCTGGTGACCTGCAGGTTGTTTCTGAGAAATGTGATCAAGTTTCCTCATATTGCTTTCATATTTCAAATCCTGTTGGCTCCAAGAAGCATCTGGAGAATCAGCCATGAAATCAGGAAACTGTTGGGTGAAGGGAACCTGAAGTCACCTCGTCCCATCTCCTGCTCAAAGCAGGGTGATTACTAACACCGTATCAGGCAGATCCCCTTTCTGCACTGGCAGTTCTAGCTCCAGCGTTAATAAATAAAGACTACGCTTTGAAGGCAGAAAGAAAATGGTGGATCTGTTATCTTACCTGTAAGATTCTTTTATCCTTTAGATGCTCCCACTACTAAGTTGCTTGTGCAGTCTGGCCTCACACATTTTCCAAGGACTTGTTTTCTATGCTCTTTGACTTTTGCTGTCTGCGGGTGATCTTGGTGTGTCCCTAGGACAACCATCCTGATCCTGGCATTGCTGCCATCTGGTGCATGATAAATAATAATGAGTTCTCTTTGTCTTTCTTCACCTGCTCAAAGTCCATGCTCAAAGCCATACATCAAAGGCTCTGCATGTAATAAATGTATCTGGCACGGAGGTCTTTGGGGTGACGATAACCATTAATCACATAGAGTCTCCTTTCCATTTCTACCAGGCCAGGGTGGTGGTGGCCCCATAGCCCCTCAAAGGTTAAGGACGGCAGTCATTTTTATGGTTTTCTCTATACCTTGTGGAGTTGCTGGTGTGAGCTAGCCTTGACCAAAAAATTTAAAGTTTCTTGCATCTATTTTCCCTCAATGAATTACCAGGGGCTTTGGATGAGTGTGCTGCAGATGTATTTGGCCCTAGAGTAACTTTTAGAATTCACCAGAATTTTTCTGGACACAGTTGCTACCAGAGCTTCCTCCTCCGTGGCTGCTTCCAGCTCTGAAGAAGGTCAGGGCCGTGTGCCTACAACTGTTCTGATTCAAAATGCAGTGAAGTCAGTGGAAGAATTGCCTTGGGTTAGGTCCTACACAAATGCATTAGGATACAAGATAATGCATAGATCATAGGAAGTCTACTACACCCAACTGTCTCTGTATACAAGGGAAAGACAAGGAAAATAAGGAGCTGTTCCCTAGTTCCCCAGTCCCTTGGGTTTACTTTTCTGGCCTAATTCCAAGCCAAAACCACCACTGGGCAAATTTCCCTGAAGGAAAAGCACAGCCTTGCTCACCACCAGGCTACTCAGCAGAGGTGGCCCCTTCAGAAGCCGATGGTGTAACCATGTGATTTTTCTAGTCTGAATTCATAGGATACAACCTTAGTTTGACTTTTAAATACCTGTCACATAGCCTCTGATAGTCTTAAAAGCATGGATTGTGTTTAGTATAACTTACTTCAGATTCAGGACTTTCTGAAAGGTAGAACAGATTGCAGTTGGTATCTTACAGACCTTTGCAAGCTACTCTTACAGGCACAGGGAAGAGAAGGCAGAGCTTTGTTCCATTTGTAGTTTTCAGTGGGACTTGCTCTGCTACTAATGGTGATGGGGACAATGTAAATTCATAAAAAGATAAATGTACAAAATATTTCTACTGTGAACTCCGGATAAAAATATAAGTTTTAGATAAACTTTATGCTACTATGATAATTCCTATTCTATGCACTACATGTATCTATGCATCACATGAGCTCAACTCATATCAACACATATAAGTTGGTTAAAGAAAAATCCACTTATAGTTTATAAAATTTGAAGGGCTTTATGAGTGCAAGGGTTGAATTTTGGGAATTGTAACAGAACAATAATTACCATTGACTAGTATCTAGTCATTTTAAGCTTTGATCTTATTAATAGGGTCAGATTTTGTTACTGTTGGGAAGAGTACTTTAAAAGACAGCTGCTGTGACTTCTGAACAGAGATCATAAAGGTTGGATTAGAATGTCACAATTGTTTATGTATCTCCTGAGATATTTTATTGTACAGTATTAAATATAAACTGCAGGTACAACAGATGGATTTTGCCATACAATCCATCTACGTTTCCTTCTGTAAGGTGTGGTTATCACTGCCAGTGTACAAAATGTTTTGTCTTGCGGAAATTTTTCTAAAGGATTGCAGCGGGATTTGTGCTGTCATTCACTAAACAGCAGCCCCAGACCAAAGAGTGGTGCTACACCCTGGCAGCTGCTCTGTTCAGCACAAAACCAGCATTTTTCATGGGGCTGAGCCTTTCTCTCAGCCAGCTCCACAGCAACTTTAAATCATTCATCTCTTTCTTTGTGTTTGATGGGGAAATGTAGCTGGAGGTTGACTTAAGGGCCATTTTAGCATGCTTGGGTCTCAAAGAAGTATCATGTTCATTTGTAAAGTGGTTGATCAGCCCAGTGAATGGAGCTGTTGCTACATCCCTGCCTCATTAGCTTTTTAACTGACTGTATTGGATGTGAGCCCTGCTTGAAAGTACAGGGAGGTGCTTTGCCGCTGCTCTCATCAAAAGCAGCTTTCAAGCAAGAGCATGAAGTTATGGGATGTTATTTGTTAAATTAAACTGATAAGAATGAGACCAAAACTGGGACCAAAGCCTCCTGTCCCTCATTCCCATGCTCAGATATCCTTTTTTATTCTTTCCTAATAAATGCTTTTCAAATCCTAGCAGGCAGATTTGGAGTTATTAATGACATTTCGAATGGAGCCTTCCTGTCACCCTCAGGAGAGTGCGTGCAGCCCTGGGCCGTGTGCTGGAGAAGCTCTGCCCTGTTATTAAAGTGACAACTTCACAATCATGGCTCTTTGGCACTGGTCATATTACTTTTCAATTTGATGTGAGTGTATTATTTAACAATGACTACATTAAGGTCTTTTAGCTCCCAGAAGAGTATTTTACTGCATGTTGGATTCCCTGTTATTGTCACATTTCACAGTCAATAAAAGCTTTGAACTGGGAGCCCCTGCATCCATTGGCACTGGGTAACAGCAGATTTTGTGCCCTTTTTTTGGACACCTGTTTTACCAACCTGAGCACTTAAGTGGATAATTTTGAGAACAGAGCCTATCCAAATCCCTCCAAAACCCAAGCCATCCTACATACAAATTACATACATAAGGAGTGGTTTATCTGAAGCAAATGCTTGTGTAGCACGTGTGAGCAGCATCTGCCCCTGACATCTGCACCTCACATCCACTGGTTAGCTCTCTGTGGTCTCCTTTTTGAAAATTGTATTACCTGTGAAAGGACTTGTCTCAATTTAAATTACCTGTGAGATGCTGTCTTCATCCTAGTGTTAAATTCCTAACAATTTCTGTCAGCTCTCCATATCAGCAACAATGTTTAATGAAAATCTTATAGTATTAAAGCTACATCACCTTGGCATGGGTAATGGTGAGTCAGAAGACAGCCCTAGACCATACCATTAACTCATCAAATAAAGAACATCGCCATTTGTAGAGGGGTGGGGTTTGTTTTACTTTTGGTTTCTCTTTATTTGTAATCCAAAGGTGTAAACTTTGGGATTTGTCCAAACTGGTATTCCTGTTGCAGTGAAAGAGTGAGTTTGCATCCAGGTTTGGAGTTTATTTTTCACAAGTCTTACAATAAGGCATTTTAAACTAGACTTAGGTGAATAAATAATCTTATTTTGCAGGTCATGGTACAAAGATTTTTCTTCCTGTGGCATTTATTCTCCCTGATAGTTTCATTCTGTTATTGTGTAACTAAATCCATCATTTATATATGTCCAACTTGAAAAAGAGACCTACATGCAACCACTACCGGTATTTTAAAAAAACATTTTGTTTGACTGGAGCAAAAATGAATGAATACCAAAAGTTCAAAATATACATCAGGGAATCAGGAAATTTCTATGAGTAAATGGCCATTCTGATAAATTGACTTCCATAATTTATGAAGATGTGACAGTAGATTCTATACACCATATTCTAGGCATCTATTTTCGGCCTTGTATTTAAATACTACATTTTCACCATCAAAGTGCAAAATACAGTGCAAAATTGGCACATAGCCCAGCAAAAGACAGACTGTCTCTATTCTCAGCTCTATGAATGTAAGAGAGTGGAAGCTATTGGCTCACAACAAAGTTACTCTGCAGAAACTAAGATTGAATTTTGGTCTGTGGAGCAGGTAGGAGACAAAATTCTCTGCATTTCTTCCTGGAAGGGATGCTGAGCAGCTGGCAAACTATGCACAAGAGCTTTATGGTGCAGGCCTGTAAGCACAAAAGATCAAAATAAAAAACTTCAAATGGCCATCAGAAAACAGAGTTAAACAAAGCTGCCCGCAGCCTCGGCCGTGACCCAGCCTGAACTTCTGATGCTGGGGCACTTCAGTGAACACCGACTCCAGCGCAGCCTCTGTTTTCACCCAACCTGCTAATGGAAAGAGCATGTTTGATTACTGACTCCGGGAGCAGATATTTGCCCTGCTTCCTGCAGTTTGGTAGTTAATGTTTAAAACCATGCTATTTTAATAATAACAATAATAATAATTTTTAAAAAGAGTATCCACTGGGAACAAACATCCCATGATTTCTAAAAATAGTTATAAAATGCATCTTAACATTCAGAAGAGTGTGGCTCATGAATAGGAATGTAATTTCATGATTTAAATGCTGATGGTAAAGCTAGAAAGCAAGTGAAGTACATTATACACCAAGTTTCTCGTATTTTTCTCTAATGCCAATTCAACATTAGCAGCACTAAGCCACTTGCTCTTTTCTTAATAGAGCATGAGTTATTAAGAACAATGTTTTAAATTATGTTTATGCTCTAATAGAAAGGATCTGGTTTCTTAATTTAAGAGGTGATTTAGTTTACCTGCTTTACTTGGCATATTAATTATTAAGTCACTATCTGAGTGTCATTTAAGATTAAATCATGTTGAATTGCTTTGAAAAATTTATAAAAAATCAGGAAAGATGAGTTTAAAGATGAAATAAATCAGCATAAACTAAAGGAAATCATGACCTAGTGAGGTAAGACCAATCTTGTGGCCATGGTTGAGCATTTGTAGTTCAGAGACTCAGAAATTCTTTTGCATTGTTCTAAAAACTTTATGTTCATTTCTTATCAATGCTCTTGCAACTAGAGTTTCAAAACTCTAAAAGTTTTCAGTAATCTATTTTTCCATCTCATGTGTTACCTTATCATATTAATCAAAACATTTATTTCCATGTTTACCATTTGAGAATTAATTCACTTAAATTAATGTGAATTTTATATTTAAAAAGTTAGATCAATATGAAATGGTAAATTTTCTGACCATAAAATATCAAATTAGAGACTTTGAGTATTTAATAATTTTTTGAAAAGGAAAATTAAGGGATCTGACTCTTTCTGAGTGTTGTCAATGGCCCTGATGCCTAGAAAAGACTCGTGCTGAGAAATTTCCTATTAGTTCTCGAAGCAGAATTTTCTGGATGTTGCATGTTTGGCAAGGCAAATTCATCAAGATTAGGGAGTTAATTTTTATTGAGTTTATGGATGGTCAGAACAAAACACCTTTATTAGTTTTGCTGGATACCTTTGTGTCATGTTGCAGGATGTGGATAAGGAGACAAACAACCACTGCAGAACTGCTGGAGCAATTGCTTTGTTGGTTCAGCCTTCCCTTGCACTACTTTCTCATCTCATGGGAATGCACAATTATTATATTTGGGCGTTAAATATTGAATTCAAGCTCCCCTTGATAAATCTTAGTAACCAAACCTCCATCCATACCATCATTAAAAAATTCTTATCTTCCTGGCCCTTTTACTAGGCAAGATCAAGGCCAATGCATTATAACTTTCTTTAAAGGTTCCTAACATTTTAGCTTGGAAACAGTTAAGGTGGTTTTGACTAGACTACAGATTCCCAAGCTCCAGTTTATGAGAGCTATTTAAATGGGGTGCCTCTACAGTGTGAGGTGCTGTAATACACACCCGTCCTCTGTCTAGGGGCATGCATAGGTGCACCCACGTCATGAGATGCCAGAGCATGTTTCATACCTGGGGGTGTCCACAAAACAGCTCAAGATCCTTCAGCCTCCAACCTAAATCCCACTGTGCTACAGAATGGAGACTGGGAGTGATCATCACATGGCCATTGTGAGAAAGTATCACAACTTGCTTCTCCAGATATTCTTGGGGGACTTTTAATGTACTCATGAATGGCTGCTGCCACAAGCAGAGTGTTGAACTACATGCTTTTTTGGTCTAACTCATTATGGTCATTCCTATGTTTATAAAGACTGAGAAATCCAAATCTCAATATTTCTTTGGTAATTAAGAAAATAGTTTTCACTGCTGATCGGATACCATTAGTGTAGATAGAAGTTTGCATCACCTGTGCAAATGTAGGAAAAGACAACACCCTGCAAAACGCAAACCAGAAAACTGCTGGAGAGAAAGGCAGAAACTGGTGAACTCACTTCCCCAGGGTAACACGTAATTTCAGTGGCATGGTATCATTCCACAAATCCTGATAATAGGATTCCCAGAGATGTCCCTGTGAAAACCAACTTAGACATGATCCTTACCAAGCTGTTTATCATAGCCAGCAATATGGATATCACAGCAGGAGTAACCCCAGGTTTGTTAAGCCTGGTGCACTACCCAGTAGTGCTATATTCTTGGATTTCTTAAGTTTACAAGCAGATCTAAAAATTTTAATATTTCTTTCTAAAAGTTATCTATGAGAAATACAAAGTTGATCTTTCTTTTTGAGCTTCCTCCATTCCAACCAGCCCTCTATTCCCAAGTGAAGCAGCCCCCAGCATCTGCAGAACAGTGCCTCTCTTTTGAATGGCTGATTTTGTTCTAGTTTTTGGAATAAAAATCAGACTCTTCCAATGGCTAATCCCTCCAGTGCCATGTTTCATAGGTAGTTACTCACACTTATGCAAAGTGGGAGCAGAGAATGAGAATATCCCAATTGTGGCTGTGATACTGAACATTCATTTATCATAACTACAAACAACAGCAAATGGTGCAAGAAATTGCATCTCTGTGCATGCTCCACTGTGTCAGTTTTTCATTTTTAAGACAGCTGATTTGGACCTGTCCAGTCAAGTAGTTTTATATCTTTTGTTCAACTGAATTCTTTTTTGCAAAGTGCAACTGGTTTTGATAGAAATTGGAATGTCAGCTTTGCTTATCCCACTCACTGGTATAGCAGTGAGCTATTTTCCTCTTCAAATTATACAAAAACAACTTCTGTATTGATACAATGAATTAAGGATCCTTTCAATTTATAGCCTATACCAACTGGATGCAGATCCGGCTGAAATATTTCTAGGAAAAATATTGGATATCAGAGCTGCTTTTGTGTCCAGAAAAGTGATTTGACTCTGTCTTTCTTGTCTCCAAGTATCATCTCTGTCTGTGTCCAGCAGAGAGAGCAACAATAAATCTTACATATGTGACCCAGATTGTGATTTCAAAGGACTATGGAAGTCCAACTCTATGCAAAATCAAACAAGGTCCTGTGTTTGGTCTCAGTGGTGAAGTTTAGTGAAGTTATTACTATGCCAAATAAAAATATGATCCTGTCCAGCCCTCCCAGTGGCTTTGTGCCACTGACTTCCCTGGGGTGACACAGCAGTCACTGTCTCACACAGTGGGTCACAGACCTCCAGCAACAGCAAAATAGAAAATAAGTGGACAAGAAAAATCCAACTGTAAGACTCTTCAGCTTCCACCAAAATCAGTCCCAAACCCACAAAAGAAAACTCACTGTAAAAAAACCCCACAGTTCTTCCTCTTCTGAAAAAAATTTGGATTCTCTCTGGGACAAGGGGCAGCCTTTGGGTCCCCAAACCCTGGGTATGATGGTCCCATTGACTCTGGTGCCATCTTGTCAATATGTGAGAGTGAGGCTGCAGCAACCAGCAGAGGAAAGAGGCTGGATTTTGGGACCTGAGTAGCTATTTGATATGAAGTGACTATTGTCACCCAGCCCCTCTCCTGTTCTTAACATACAGCTATCTGTAAACGCTATTTTCACGTGTGATACTAATTCTGTCTCTCCTATAGGCACCATCACTGCCACGGTGTGAGCACTCCCAGCCATTAATGAAGGGATGCTGGGAACCCCTCTGAGGTGCAGCCAAGTATTATAATCACTCTTACAGCTGGGAGCCGGAGCGTAGAAATGAACTGTGAGCATCCCAGCCCACATGGAAAGTCAGCAACAGACTTGAGAAATTGGCTTCATTGCTTAGTCTCATTTCTGTATCTTCTTTTCTTTGTTCTGTCTTGTTATTTCTCTTTACTTTGCTGCTTTCTCTGAGAGCGCTATCTGAGGGCCAAAGGAGGAGTTTTACTGAGAGCTGAACTAGCCATGAGCAGCTCAAGCCCTGGAGCACCACAGCTCACAGACCTTGTGTGAACTCAGCCTCTGCCAAACTTCTCGCAGAAAGGGCTTCCCATTTCTAACAGGGGCACATTTTACAATGGCTCAGTCATTTTTTGCTTTAAAAATCTCTAAATTGGTAACCATGCAGTTTTAAAAGCTTTTATTTGTGCTGCCTACCTGTTTGGCGTTACTGTAGTGTCCAGCTACCTGGTAGTCTTGAAGGCTTTTCTGAGAGTCCACCAGGGTAGGGAAGTAATGTATCCCGCACTTACAAATGGAGAAATGAGTCATGGAGATGCTGTGTTATCACTGAGGGTGCATTAAGTAGCCCAGGTCTCCCAACTTCTAAGCCAGCTCCCCCAGCACTGGGCCATCCTCTCAGCCCTTCCTTGAAGGCTATTGAATTATGGGACTCTGCTGTCATAGAAAAACCCAGTCCTTTCATCCATCCTTCCATCCGCCATGCGTTGCTATCACATCTAGCAGCAGATGTGCACACTTGAACCATAAGAAGGGAAAAAAAAAGAACAAAGAACAATGTTTACCGTAGGAAGATCTGAAATCTTTGTAGTTGGCACCTAAATCAAAGGAATGCTTATGTTTTGATGTACAGCAGTCTTAAATCATTTGTAATTTTCTATCACCTCCTTTTATCAACAAATTAACATCTTGATATATAAGATCATCAGTAAATTAGCAATCAGCACCAGAACACAAATTTACTTTTTAATATGTGTACAAAACAAAGGGCAATTGATAATATGCAGTGTAGCACTTTAAATTTTAAAGGGAAAATACAAATATTTATACATGTTAACATACTTGTTAATTTATTCTGGCACCTGCAATTGGTGAATTTCTCTAGGCTTTGTGTCATATTGATGTATGTGCTGTCCAAACTCTTTCTCTTGCAAAAAGGCTTCTATTTGCATGAACAAGAGGGGAGGATGGGGAACTATATGAGGGAAAAGGAAACACATCTGCATCTCTCTCAAGGAAAATATTTTAAACATAATACTAAAAAGCTACAGATTTCCAAGATAAATTCTATGTGTAAGGCGAGGGCATTTCCTGTAAACAAAGCAAAGTAATAGTTTAGCATAGATTTAAAGCTAACATATTAAATTGCAGATCAAATCCTCCTCCCCCCAACAGTCATTAATTCATTAATCCTTGAAGCCATCACTGCATTGTTTTCTGGTAATTATACACACCTCATATGCTGGCTTTTTAAGACATTAATTGCATGATTAGTTTTATGATTTCTTCTGATTACCAATTAGGTTACCTTTTTCTCTCTTTTTCGTATTTCATACATACCATTAGACTTTATAGTGCTTCTTTTTTTAATTTCTCACCTAGCAGGGGTTCTCACACATTCGAAGACTGCATTATCCACTCAATAAACAGAGAGAGAGTTTAATTTTCTGTGTAAAGTATTGGTGTGGACTTGGAAGGATGATGTTTCAGATATTATGCTATCAAGAGTGACATTTAATTTTACAGGGAAAAAAATCTTGTTTTTCCCTGTCATAACAATGTTCACAGAGCATGATTTTAAAGATGTGCAGAGACCAAATCAAGTGATTCTGTCTGTTTGCTTAGCTGAAGTTGTCACATCTTCCTTTTTTTGCCCAACATGTATTGCCAGCTGGCCTTCAATTCTATCACTGTGATATCTTGTATGGAGTTGTCTGGGTCTGTATATATGTATAAAACTAGCATCCCATATATCATCAATCAGATACACATGCACGATGCTCTCAAAGACCCAGAAGAAAAAAAAAAAAGATCAGTGGGACTACAAGTTTGAATAGAACTGAATTTCCAAATCCCCAGTATAACTGCATCCCAGTTATCTTGTAGCCTACATCATTCAGATGCTGAGAAATCTCAGCTTTTCTAATACACATCTGGTTTTCAGCAACTGAGACTCCTGTCAGCTGCAGTGGCAATGTGTTAATGCCTGTACACATCAGGTGAAACTTGTGTGGGTGTTTTTTGAGACATACGTGAGAATATTGCACAAAACACAGAAATACAAATCTAGATGCAAAAAAATGTTTTTACTCTCCATGTTGCACATACATGGACAAAGACTGTGTATCCCATTATGCTTTACTTCTTGTGTACATGTTTGTATGTTTGGTATATCAGATATTTTGTGGAATTCATACACATATCTACATCATCTTTGTAGTGTAAAAGCAAATACGTTTAATAGTTGACACCAGACAAGATGCCTAAATAGCAAGGAACTGAGAAAGGCCTTTATGTAAAGGAAAGAGGGAACAGACTCACAGGTCTTTTTGAAGGGAATACTACAGTCTTTAGTATATTGTGCTTGTGTGTTTTTAAGACAACCTGATATTGATTTAAATGAGTACACACTTCCAATTTCCTGACAGCTATGTCAGGTCAGAGAATAGAAAGGCTCTGGGAGTTGCAGGGTAACTCTAGTTGGATCGCCAAAGAAAATAAACTCCCAAGTTTTCTTTTGCCCCTTAGAATGCTTGCTGGCCAAAGCTCTATGATGGTTCTCTAGCAGGAAAAAAAATGTCCACAGTGTGCCATATGCTGTTCCACAAGCACCCTGCGGACAGCAAGTCAGCGTGGAGAAATGTGCAAAATTGAAGGTGTTCCTGTAATAACATGTAAGGACACCTCCAGCTCTATGAAAGCTGCAATTTTTTTTATAAATTGTAGGAAAAAAATATCGGGTTCTCTGATTAACCTTTATTTTTCTGTTGTGGTTTTCCTTTTTAAGAGTTCTTTTAAATCTGTTCCGCTCAGTCCTGCTTGGTATTGAATAATACATGAGGCAGCAGCAAAATCCGCCAGTCTAGAAAACAGGAGGCTCCAGGAGTATGGGCGCTGGTTGTCACTGGCCTGACAAGGTCAGGAATGGATTTAGAGTGCCCAGAGATTGCTATTGCCTTTAGTTACAACTGATAGTAACTTAAATTTCACTAACCAGGTACATTTATTTTTGATCTCTTTAGAAGTATTTTAGGCATAATCTGCATATTTCACTCATCTTTTATATTGAATGACAAATATGGATTGTTTGAAATATTTTCCCAGGCCTCCAAAAGGTGAATGTGTATTTATGGCATTTCTGTCTGCTTTCTAGGCTGTGTCAAACTCAATACTCTAAACAAAGCAGAAATATTTCCTTCTAATAGCTGTAATTTTTTTTTGTAATTGCACTCTTCTGCTTTCAGCCATTCATAAAAAGTTATGCATACAGGAGGTAATGAGGTAAGACAAAATATTGTTGCTAACTTGAAAAGAGGAAGAAAAGCAGTAACATAGATTTTCCTGTTTCTTTCTCTTTGGCAAAAGTTACTTGGCTGCTGTTTTTGAAGAAAAATTGTGAGAGATTTGGAGGAAAAGCAGAGGTAGGGGGGGAAAGCTATAATTCTGTCTTCCTCTTGTTTAAAACTTTTATTGACAATAAGGCAAACAAGATTCCCTTGAAGATACAGTCAACATTTTTCCCAAAAAGATATTTCAAACTTTTTTTTTTTTTTTTTAATATATATTCTGTTTCTTCTTTCCAAAAGTGTCTAAAATATGTCTTTCTGAAGGCTGAGGCTGTGACAAACACATGCTTTTACTGGATGGAGATGGTGTCGTCTTCTCTTCTGACACTGAGAAAAACTTATGTCTTCATTCCTAAACTAAGGTGTTTAGAAGCCAATAGATCTGTTTTATTTATAGTATCTCATGGTTTGAATCTAATAGTATAGGGCCAAATGCTGATCCCTCTTAAAACTTTATAACACTGTGGGCAGATATGTTCTTAGGCATCAAGAGCCATCTTGAAATTTAAAAAAAAATATCAAAACCCAATAAATAAATCAATGAGGTTAATAAAGTAAATTGATAACCAGTTTGGTTAATGTGGAAAAAAGTTAAATATATCCTTTCCCGTGACAGCCATTATCCCCAGTGGTTTAGAAATCAGAGTAACGGTGTATTCAAAAAGAATAATTATAAAAAAAGAAACGATTCTGCATGGTACCTGATGTCAACTGGGTGACAATGGGCATCAAGGACTACCCAAATGCCTGTAACCCATGAAGCATATCTGTTCGCATCCCTGCATTACCTAGTTTTATCAATTCAGAAATGAACTTGTTTGCAGCTCACATCTAACACAGTGGTGCCGCCCCACGGTGCGGCTGGGATGCTGTGGGAACACAGCAGTTCTCGTTGTGCTGCCACTGCTCAGAGCCACCGCAACCCCATCAGCCCTTAGTTTCTCCCTGGCTTACTCCATTGCCCAGTTTACATGTGCTAGGACCCTCCTGAGCAAATTCCTCAGTCTTTACCGCTGACCTGATGTGTGCCCTTGGATAAGCTGCCTAGTACCTCTTCTTCAGAACACCAAGTGTGTATGTGGACAGTATCAGGAGGATGATACAGGCTAAGCAATAATAATAGCACTGTGCTGAATGTGTTTAGTGCTAAGAAAAGGAATTACTGCCCTCAGAGAATGCTACGAGTTTTAGAAGCTTCATGGGTACACTAGAGAAGGTGCTTCTAGAGAAATGTAGCACATCCTTGGAACTAGAAAGTACAGAAAGCAGCATGGAAATACTGTCAGCACACTCTCTGATAGCCTCCAGCCTTATTTTAATGTAAGCGTGAATAAATGAACCAGTAACTATTCCAGATATTCCTTCATCTTGCAGACTGATGTAAACTAAAATTTTAGCAACATTCAAGTAGTTATTTGAACAATGTGTTTTCAACCTCTTACACTTCCTACATCTGCAGGTTTAGTGCTCACTGGATACATGAAGTGCTGAAAGTGTCATGAGAGGATTTTTCTTCCTAAGATCATTTGCAGTTGGATGTTGTATAAGGTTTGGAAAAGCAAATGTGTAGGTCCTTCTCAAAACAAACTGCATTTCTGGAATTTCAGTTTGACCATCACTAATGTTCATTCAAGTCCATGTTTAAATTGGGAACAAAATTATCTCCAGTTTACAGAAATGTAGGCATCCATAGCAGCCCAAATGGATTAGCATTGCTGCATCAAGAAGTCCATTAGTGTAGTGTAAAGTCCAGCTACAGTATAAGCCATTTCAAAAAGTACAGCTGCCTCTGATCAACCTAAAAAAATCCTCTTACTTCTGAAAATGCGACATAAAAATGTACATCAGGCTACAGGCCAGATATGTCAAGTACATATTTTTTAAATGTGGAGTTTAACCCATAAAAGTCATCATTCACTATTAAATTTCTGTTATTCTACTATTCTTGATACCAGCCCGATTTAAATGGATGCTGAATGCCACAATGGACATCTCATCCACTTGTCTTGCTTGAAATAGCCAAGGAACTTGATGCACTTTTGGTGGTCTCATGTACCCTGTACTGACCTCCTGTCAATGAATGACAAATGTCAGTACAGGCATGGCATGCAGCAGGCCAAGTCCAAGCATCAAATGACAGGAGCCAAAGAGTAGGTCATCCTGCAGTATATTACACATTCATTATGATGGGGGATGTCAGAATTAGAATATCAGTATGAAATTTCTCATTTCTTTGATCATGAGAAGAGGCAAACTAGCCAGCCTGCTTACTCTTGCAACATACTCCTTTCTCTCTTCGCAAAGGATGGACCACTAAGGAAGTCACCCCAACCTGAGTCGCATGGGTTTGCCAAGAAAGGCTGGTTTTCCTGAGTGGTTTTCCTCCATTCTTTACACTTGTCAGAGGATGAGATCCTAACCAGCACTGAGGCAGACACTGGAACAGACTGCCTGGAAAAGTGGTTGAGTCTCCGTCCCTGGAGGGGATGTAGACATGTAGAGGTGGTTCTTAGGGACATGGTCTAGAATACATGGCAGTGCTATGTTCTCAGTTGGACTCAATGATCTTAAAGGTCTTTTCCAAACAAAATGATTCTGTGAGGAGCAGGGGGTTTGATGGGCAGGATCTAGGACGGATACACAGTAACCCCTGGTTTCTATCTACATCAACATCCAAACCTAAAACCCCTGGTCCATGCCTGATTGTTCAACGATAAATAAAGATGGTTTTAATGGCTAGTATTGGTCAGAATGGAAGGACGTAATTGCATGGCATAAACCATTGTGTCCTAGAGCTTCTGTGGAAGTTGTGAACTGGAGAACTACAGTTCCCACCAGGTACTCTGGAGATGAAAGCAAAACGGTTCAGTTTAGGATAGTACAGGGGCAGCTTTCAAACTGGCAGGGCTGAAATGCCACACGAAGTGCTCTAGTTGGACATCTCATTTTAAGTCCTTCATTTCCTACCTTCGTTTTCAATAACGTAATCTTGAAAACTTGTTTCTGAAGACAAGATCCCTGTTTATAGGGAAATTTGATGCTTTTTTACATTTTGCAGGAGCAATCTTTCATATCAAAATTTGTTTGATATGGAAATATCATATACTTGCTGCTTTTAAGCCCATCTACATACACAGCAAGTTTCTGAATTACCAGTAAAAATCTATAGACTTTTGTGCACAAACTCAGCTTTTTAGTATGCACCTGCTTAAGCAATTTCTTTTAGAACAGCATAGTTGGGTTTGGGGGTTTTTTTCCCTATATATAGCCTTGCTTTGTAGAATGAAGTTTATTACAGGCTGTTTTAAATACACTTCTAAAGGGAAATATGTAGTTGTCCTTATTAAAAATGAATTGTATACACCAACATTAAAGTTGTTTGCAATAACATAACATTCTTATGCATCTTATGCTAAGATCAGCACAATCAGTGGAAAACATAAAAGGGGATAGCCCATACACATTTCAAATTACAATTAGAATATTGGGGGAGGGGCTCTTTTAAGTTAATTTTTTCCCTGAGAACAAGGCTGATTTTCTTGAAGACTTGTGTTTCCCACAGACACCTGGCTCTAGCATATAACTGAATCAGCCTTGGAGCAGAGGCCTCAGGAGGAGAATGTCCTGCCTTACACAAGATATACTACAAATTACAAACAACACAAAAATGTGTTAAATAATAATGATATCATTATCTTTGTATCACTTTTGAGACACAAAATACCTTTTCCTATTGTTATTAGCTTTTCTTAATGTATTTTACAGATAAAACTGACTCCTGGAACTGCTAAAATAACTCTGTGAATATAATCTGTGTTTTGCTGCAGTCAGTCAGGAATAAACGTACCAGGGGAGTTTGATAAATCCATAATACTTTTCTTTAATTTCTCATGAAAATGATTTAAATTTGATGGTTACTTGGATAAGATCCAAAAAGTTAAGCAATGTGATAATTAAGTTGTCTCTTCACAATCTAGTAATTCTCTAGTAATCTAGTAATCTAGCAAACACCCGGAATTTGGACTATTAGTCAATCAATTCACATTGTGCTCATGATATAAATGGTAGCCAATAGCTGACAGACTACTTAGCAAGACTGATGTTTAAGATTCATCTGTGTCTTTGATTTGGTGTTTGAGGTGTACATGGGCATCTCAGAAGGCAGCTTTTATGTAACGTTATCTTATTGAGACCTTAGTATTTTATTTCCTTTAATGTTTTTCTCATTTCTCAAATGTCATTAAAATATTTCAGCTTCCCAGCAGTACTGGATAAGTCAGCCTATGATCTGGAGTTGATAGACACATCAAAGTTAATCACAGCCTTAAGAGAAAGCAAGGTTTGCACCTATTTTGAACCAAAAATCATAAATCAATTATGATATTCATACTAAAGACCTACAAAACTCATGAAGTTTCCTTTTTTATTTTGGGACTGACATAAGTACCAGTTGATACTTACACATACTCTGGTCTTCCTTTAAGCTAGCTGTCTGTGCCAGCCCTCGTAGCTTAACAGAAAATTATCAGAACTCTCCTTCCTAAATGAATTCACTTGCATATGAAACAATGCAACACATGAGCTCAAAATTTAAGCCTGTGCACTTACACTGAGTATTTGCTCAGTTTTTGAAGTTTTTTTTTTTTTCATTTTTTCTGCTTTTGGAAGTAGAACAGAGGGTACATTTGTATGCTGTATGTTTTCTCTTTGGAAGATAAAAGACACTTTTGATGGAGGCACAGACTGTCTTCATTCATGGTAACATTCAAGGTATGGTGAAAAGATGTCACATACAGGCATATTGAAATTTCTGTCTTAAGTGTTTTGTTTATAGAGTATATCTAGAGGACAGTTGGGCAGCATTATCAACCCTTAAAGTTTCTTGGCACTTCCTGTTAGAAATTTCACCTGCAAACTTTAATCATTTGAAAATTTCTGGCATCTACTCTCTACCTCTCACTGAATTTTCGTAGGAAAATTGCAACACAGACAACTCCGTCATTTCAGACGCTGCACTGGGGAAAAAGAACCTTAAACCAGTGTCAAAAAGTGATGGTGCTTTATTCTTTCAACTACCCCGGTAATCCATCCCTGCTACTTTTCCTCAGGCCAGTAGGAGCCATGTGACAAGGGTTTTCCTTCTCTTTAATGGAAATCCAGGAAATCATTTCCAAATTAGTTATAAATCCGTGTTTATGTGTGTTTTGCACTTGCCCTGGAGAAACTTGTGACATTTTAACAGTTGCATTCACCAGGGAATCCATCCCTGTGGATGGACAGATGGCTCATACAGAATGGACAAAAAGCTGGTTGAGAGCTTGTAGATCATGATCTGAGGAATTTGTTACAGATGCCACAATCAGGGGAAGAAGTGTTAGAGGTCTTTTCTAAATAATGTAAGGAAATGTCTGTAACACAGATCTGGTTCATGGAGGGGACTTTAGCGTCTCTAACATTTGCTGCATCAGCAATGCCACAGGACAAAAGCAGCCACATAGGTTTTGGGAGTGTGTCAGGGTTGACTTCTTGGTATTATCTCCAGGGCCAACCAGAGGTGACACACACCTGGGTCTGCAGAAGTGGCTGGGGAAGACAAGCCAAGACTTCTGGCCAAGACAACTATGGAGAGAATCTTCCCAGCAGAGGGTTCTGGGACTGGGTAGGCAAAGAACAAGGAGCTGGGAAAAAGATGGATTCAAATTTGGAATACAGTAGTCACAAAAGCTTTGTGTAAAGTACCTTCCTCCACAGTGTGGCCTGAAGTCACTGGTTTTGTCTCAGTGTCTCCCTACATCAGCACAAGGATGTGGAAGCAATGGTAATACTTCCCTCTCTTTCAAAACTCTCTTATTTTATTCCTGTAACTCAAACAGTAGGGATCTAGGTGATGGAAATTAAGTTCTGTGATGAATTATGTTGGTGTCAATATGAAAACACATATTCAAACTACAGAGGGGAGGGTATTTTTTTTTTAAATCAAAATCTTGTGGATGTCATCTTTTATTCTGAAAAAATATTTTCTTTGCCAAAAATTGCAAAGTTAAGCCCTCAAAATTTAATGCCTGACTTATATTGTTTGTACACCCTTAATTTGTCCCATTTTTCTATGTATATTAAGGTAGAATGTTTAATTACAGAATCCTGCTTCATTTGTATGCAGAAAGGGTCAGTTCTGGCAATGAACTAGAACTTTGCAGTAAAGCAAACGATTAGAGGCCACTACCTCATTTGTTAAGTAAGTCAGAAAGTGTAGAGTGGATGAGACAGAATAGTCTCTTGCTTAGAACAGAGCATTTTTTATTTTCTACAAGAGAGTCTTTATATGTAGTTGGGTAATTTTCTTATATCAGTTTTGTCAGAGATTGGTATTTCTGTCTTGTTTTCTAGATATACAAGACCTTCTGTGTAGGGCTTGGCCCATAGGTTTGGTGAGCACTTATGCAACAAATGTATGAACAGGAGAGTGAATGCAATTATATGAAATACTAAAAAAATAAAGAGACAGCTTAGACTGGGTACCCAAAATTAATGAGTACTTTTTGACATAAATCTCTGTGTGCCTCAAATCCCCTTTTTACAGCGGAAACAAAAACCACTCATGTCCTAGGCAGGATATGAAATTCATTAAAATTCTGGAGTGTTTGTGTACTGGAATAATGTCTACTAAAGAAGGAAATGAAAACACTGAAAATTATTAATCTGTCCTTACAGCTGACGTCTGTCATCACAGAAGTCTTTGTGTAATTGTAGGTAAAAAAGGCAAACGGCCAAATGCGAATATAGACACAAAATCCACTGACCAATCTGTGCCCTGAGTGAAGATGACTCTTTTAGAAAAACCCAAATTCAGGACATATTTATTGGGCAAGACTGAGTTGAGTGGGCAACCTTAATTCTGTCTTTTCCTGAGTGCTTGGTTTTCCAGCTTCAGTAATTTAAAAAGGCTTCCCAAGAATGATTTGCTGCAGCTGAGAGCAGCAGGTAAGTCCCATGAGACACTAAAACCTCTTCCCTTGAGGCATAGAGATTGGCTTAACCTGTACCTCAGACACAGGATGCAAAGTCAAGTCCCTCTTCTCCATTGCTGCAGTTGACCAACGTGCTTGGACCATTTTGGCCAAGTGTTGAACTGAATGCTGTCACATCTTTGTTCCAGTAAATACTTCATAGAAAATACTTCAGCGTTGATTCTGTGTGCTAGAATTAGGTTAGGTCAGGTTGGGTTATGGTTGGGCTCAATGATCCTGAGGGTCTTTTCCTACCAAAACGATTCTGTGATTCAATGATTCATTAGAGAAGGGATGAGACTCTCTCCATGGGGACTGCCACAATGACTAAGCTAGAGTGTGATGCTCCCTCTCTGACCCAGTGAATACTTAAGTGGGAAGTGCAAAGAGGGAGAGTTTCAGCAGGATGAACTGAGAGAAGCCTCAGTAGGAAAACCAAGCTCTGGTGGCTTCATCCATCTGACAGGATGGATGAGTACTGATCTCTCAGGTGGAAGAGCTGTTTGATCAAGGTAGAGGCCCACATCACATTGACAATTGGTCTAATTACTCAGCTAATTACTAGTTGAAAAAGGGCACTATCTTGTTGCCCTTGTTCTTTGAAAAGAACAGACCTCCTTTGCTTATCTAAAGAAAGGATTTATCTATGTGAACCCCAAATGCAACTAAGTGTCTTTGTGCAAGTGAGTCCCTAAATCAAGGACTGAAGCCATATCCAAATGTTTGACATCTTCTCCTGGCTAGGCTGGGCAAGTCCAGTGTGGTGGTTGCTGTGAGCCCTTCAGTCTGGCCTTTTTTTTACCCCAAAATACCTAATTCGGAGTGGGGAAAAGCCTTCATCAGTGCAGTATCTGGAGGCAGTTGTTGCAGTGGCACTGCCAAACTCCTTGGGTTACTCAAGCTCAAGGAAAAAAATGGATATTTAGGGATGGCAATATGTAGTCCACATGTTGTTAGGTAGCATCTGCAGAGAAATCTGCATAATCTCAGAGGAAAGCTTTTCATGAATGTGAAATACAAGGTTGTTCCTGAGAATCCTTTTCTGAAGTGTGTTTAAACTATGCACTTCAAAGCGTGCTGGTGCTTCTGTGAGCCCCAGCTTCACAGGAAACTTTCCCATAGATACAAAGGAGGAGAAAAACTCCAAAGTAATATATGGAAATAAAAGGAAAGGCTGTTTGCTCCTTCGCATGAATCCACCTGACTTTGACACAAGAAAGGAAACAGTAGACAGAAGCTCAAAGCTCTCAGTTGCAGCCCTTTTATAGTAACAAGATATGGGGTTTAGCCAAAACTAAACTTTCCCCACCAATTCACTCTGCTGTTTGTTTGCTTCCAACGTATCCAGCTGGTATCCCAGAGCATCATATGTGTCAGTGCTTTAAAATGCTGTGGACGAACCCTTTGCAAGTTAACTGCGTGCTAACAGTAGGTGGAGATACAATCCAGTTGTTCCGTAGTGTTTCCAAACAATCTGAAGCCAGCCTGACTTGCTATTAATTTTAATTAAGCTTTACAATAAAAACCAACAGAACAGTGAAAATCATGAGCAAAAATAAATGTATAGGTCATGCTTTTAGTTGCCTTTATGCAGTAATCTGATAGCTTGTTTTGGCATTGCAAGTGGAATACAGAGACCTAAATTTAATCTCTGTTGTTTGTTTTTCTCTCAAAAAAATCATGCCTTCTGCTTTTTCTTTGCCTCAGCAAGAGAAAATGAAAATAAAAGGAAGATGGTTTTCAGACCAGTTTAAGCATCGGAATACAAGCTGATTTAAAAAAAAAAAAAAAAGTGTCAAGTTCCTAGTTTGTGCATCTTATTTTTTAAAGGAAAGGCAATAGGAAATTCTGAAGTTCTTTTAATTAAACTTTTACCACAGCTGGATTTGAAAAGATGTCTCTGATCTATGCTTCCTCAGAGTTGAAACAAAATGGTGACTGTCTGTCTTTGTACATCTAAAATTGGAGAATGAAGGGCACAACCAGTTTTTTGCTATACCCACTTTGCTCCTCAGGCACTGGGCAGTGAGTGTTTGATGGGCACTGGCAAGAATTGTTAATCATGTTTATAAAGTGCTCCCAGACATGCCCGTCTGTAGAAAGGGCAAAATGCCACCCTGGTAATGGCACTCCTGAAGACTTTGTCTGTCCTTTTAGGTGGTACCTGCTGCCCATGTTTTCAGGTTTCTGCAAGTTTAATGTTTTAAAATTTACCAGGATACAATGGTTTTCTTCTTTTAAAATCAGAATTATAACCTGTTTGTGCTGTGGCTCCGCCTCTCCTTCTGGAAGCCTCCAGAAATACAAGACCAGGAACTCCAGCCAGCACTAGACTGAGGGGTGGCAGAAGGATTAATGTGGATTAAGGAGCAACAAAGCCCTTTTCTAGGAATAGTTCTGTTTTCTGAAGGTAGCTGCCATTTTGCTTTGTGCTTTTATGCAGTTTGTTATACATAGCATTTATCTTGTCCTCTTTTTCATGCTTCTCAATTATCTGATAATAAATATAGCTTGATTTATCCCTAGAACTCCAGCAGTGTTATAAAGAAGCTGTAACTAGAGGTAAAGAGATGAAGTTATAGGCATACAGCGAACCAGGGAATATCATATGGAGGTACCTGTAGGTCCTGGAAATTATTTGCTTCTCCCCGTAGCCTCTCCCAGCTCACCATTGCTTATTCTCATGGCAAAACGGTCAGATATATCACAAAAGATTATACTAAGATGACAAAAATGATAGTTAATAGAAAGCTATTTTTAAAAGGCTGTCTTTCATAGTGTTACTTTGTTGAACTCAATTTTCAGAAGAAAACACAAGAATACCATAAATTCACAGTCTACTTCAGGTAAGATGCAATTACGTCTCATGAGAAGTAAGTCACATATATTTCATTGGTGTTTTTTTAATCTCAAATCAGATAATTGCCACTGCTGGAAAATATCAGTCTTTCAGTTCTGTATACCATATTCATTCTACCATTAGGACTTTTTTCATTAATAATTACATTAAAATATCACCCCACTTATGTTCTGAAGCAGCACTCAAAGCTTAGCAAGTACTGAATTTTTAATTACATTATTTTGTCATTTCTTCACTATCTTTAAGTTCTTTGCTTATACCCATGAAAACTAAGATATAAAAAAAAAAATAAGCACTAAATGAGAGTACACAGAGCTTGTGTGTAGGTATTTGTATGTGTCTGCCTTTCATATAGCGAATTGAATCCTAAATGAACACAAGGAAAATGTGACAAGACAGCCACACCTAACCAACAGCAGGCTCCTAGAAATTTAATAATATGGTTCGCTGTAACACAAAGTCCTAATAATGAGTTAAATTACTTCCAATGACTGTGTACTCTGCATTGCATGATGTGGTAGCACATTTTGATAGTAGCACCCCACACTTACTCAAACTGCCAGAGGTCTTTAGTACCCCTACAAAGCAAAAAGGAACCTGGTTTCGAATGAATTCAATTGATCCTTGCTGACTTATGTTACTATCTGTTTTCTAGCATCGTATGTATTACTGCCATGTAGCAAATAACGATAATTCATAGTACCTCTTTCATATCAATACAAACTCAGCTTACTGTAGGATTTGTCTCTACAGGAAAGTAGTTTTATAGTCATATCGATATTTTACATCCATATATTTGAAACAGCATGAGCCATTTCAAGATCTTTGAGTTCAATTGTACAAAATCCCAGGTTTGTTTCAAACTTGCATACAGGCAAATTCAGCTAAGCCAAAAAACATTTAGAAGAGTATAAGGATGTTCAACATGCAAATTTCATTAGCTTACTTCCCTCAATCTAGCTCTGTGTGATGGGCCAGAGAGGTTCAACTTGTTTGAAGACCATGTCTTATAAAACAGAGGCTGTGACTCTGACAGGGGTGTGATCCCACAGTCCCACCAGCTCTGATGCAGAGAGCAGTGAGCACCGATCTATGTTTGTCACTTTGCTGAGTCTTTTTCCCTCCTTCATTTATTTGGCTGATAGTCATCAATAATACTTTCAGTGTACGCTACCACTGGGTATCTACTTGTGCCCTGCGCTGCGGATGTGTTTATAAATTGAAGATTGTCCGATATGATAGACAGTATTTTAACAGTAATTAGAGCATATGGTGATGTCAAATCTTAATAGAGACAACTCTATTGCAAAGATTCCAGGCTGCCAGTAATGGAAATCTGACATTTATGCAGGCTTTGTGCTGTTTGAAGCTACTGGCCATTATAGCTGAATTGCTCTGCAGCTCTGCTCAGTCATTCTCTTTCCCAGAAGTGTTTCAAGAGCATGAAACCATTTCTTTTCCTTTTTTTGTTTGTTTGCAAAGGGCCTAGTGAGTTATGTAGCTTTCCCTGGGAAATAAAAAGACTTGCAAATGTAACACTTATTCCTCCCTGACATTTCAAATCTATGTGTTGCTGGTTAAACATTTAGTTACATGGCTATTTTTCTAATGAACTACCTTGCTTAAAAATGATCTCTAAAATGCCAGTCTTCCTTAAAAGCTATATTGCAGTCAAATTCCCTGGTGAAGTATGTGGAACTTGCTGACTTCCATGGGAGCAACACACATCTGAGGGCAAAATTTGTCTCCCAGATTGACTGATTGTCAGAGGTTTGGTACTATGTGCCAGATATTCAAAGGCGCTTAGCTCCCAGCAACTCTTGTAATGAGTCCTCTGGCTGAATCTTCACAGTCTTTCTGTGAATCTCACATACAACATGTAAATAAAAATGGACTTGAGTCCTTACGTTCAATGGGAAGTAATTTACTCTCAGAAGCAGTCCCAATGTGCATCTAGATGATTAAGTACTTATTAACATGAGTAAGAGTTACAGATTACAGCATGCCGTTGACTATTTAAAAAATCACAAGGCACAATTAATGTTAGAGTCAATGGGCAGAGACAGGAGGAGCAGGAAACATTCATTAGAGACATGGACTGCACTGAGGTCCCCGGAGCCTGTGTTTGTCAAGCTTAAGGTGTGATTTTTAAATTGCATCTTTGGTTTTGTGGGTGCCACTTTACACTTACAATGAATTGTGCTGCCATTTTGAAATGACAAGGTATCCCTGTTTCTCTCAGCTTTTTCTCTGGGGTGGTAAATTTAAGAGGGAGTATTGTTTGACAAGCAGATTCTGTTGTCAAAACTTATTTTCTCTCTGGACTACCCCACCATTGGCAAGATATCTACATTTTCCTTCCTCAGGTTTACAGTGTGAGGAGCGCACCTCAGGGTGCTGTCTCCTGGTTTCCAGATGCCTTTCAGGGTCACAGTTTCTTTCTTTCATGAGGGGCTCTGAGGAGTGAGAGAACCCATGGCTGGAAAGCAGGGTTGTGATTCCCACCCCCACCAAGTTCTGGTGATGCTCTACAAGGCCAAGCCCCAACCCTGAGCTCTCTGCTTCAGATATAGCCTAAGAATGGTATTCAGGCTCTGTGTGTTTAAAATGTTTCCATATACATTGAACATGTTTAACAGTTGTTTAGAGTAGACCTTTTAAATTATAGGCAATCATCTATCAGACCTACCACCCAAATTTAAGTGAGGTGTTTTCTAACATTTTTAGCTTATGAATTACCTCTTTTGCTTGATGATGAACATTTCTTGGTTTTTTTTGTTGACAGAAAACCAGCACACATTGATCATTAGTTTCATTTTGAGTCTAGTCATGATGCATTTATCAAATGAGGTGTCACTTGTGTGGTGGTTGATGGAGTCATGGAGATTTGTGAGCCAGAGAGTCTTACACTGGAAGCAGCTTACACAAGAAAGAGTGTTTTTCCACAGTAGTCATTCACGCACTCTTATGAACAATCTCATTGATAAGCTGAGAAAAACCGTATGGTTCCTTATCTTGAACTAGCAATAATGTAATCTAAGCTTGCTGAACATAAGATCTTGGAGCTCAAAAGGTTTGGGTTTATCTGAACAAAGTGTGTGTTTATGCACACATAATTATAGAAGGGTGCATTATATCCCATGACTTTAAGCTAAATTCCTTGAAATGAGGAAGTATCTGACATTTGTGTATCTTTTTATCATGTCATATGTATATATCTAATGTTGTAAAGAAATTCATAGACCTACAAATCTCATGTCACACAATCACAGTTTGCACCCAACATAAAGGCTACGGCTTTTGAAAATGAAAAGAGTATCATGTGGTTGTTAGAAGGCTTAAATTAGCCCATTCTAGACATACAGTCAGGGAGAAAGATGCATAGGTCTGGGCAACAGCTGAGCGTATTATTTCAGATTTTAAGCATAACAAAAGAGACCATCATGAAACCTTAGAGACCTAACTTCAAAACAAAATTATTAATAGCCAAGAGGGTAAAAGCTTTAGTGAAATTTGGAATCCAGTTCTAAATAGGATCTCCACTTCAAGAATGAATAATAGATGGAGTCCAACTGTTCTGTGGTTGAGCACAAATTAGTGATTCATTGATTGTAATCAAAAGCAGCTGCTTGTAATCAAAGCATAGGTTTTGATAGGTCATTATCAAATGATATGCTAATTTTCTATGTATATAAAGAGCAGAGATGGAGCTTGTCAAGAAAGGCCTTGATGATGCAAAATACAAATTTTGTGAGAAGTTTACCTTGGTGCTTTTTTTCCTTATATGTCCTTTTTCCCACTCAGTATTTTCTGACTCCATAATTAGTCTGAGTTTTGTGGCAGTTTAGTGGAAATGTCACCAACACCTGTGTTGGTGCAGCACAGCACAATAATGCATTTGTAGGAAGAAAGCAAGTCTTAGCCTTTCCCTATAGAGTTATTGTAGGTAACTCACAATGAATACCTCTTTCTGTGGACATAAATTTGTGAATCTGAATTTTGCTAAGTGCTTAAACAAGTATTTTCAAATTCACCTGTCTTAAGTTAAAAGACACAAGTAAATGGAAGTAGTCAGTCAGCAATATTTAGTGAATGGGAATTACAGCTATTTATACACTGGAAATCAGATCACTATTTAAGTGCTTAAATTTATACACACATTTGGAAATACACTGCCCTTATGTCTCATAGTCTCAAAGTTACCTGGGACAAAGCTCTGTGCAAAATTAGTTCCTCTAGTGGTATCAAAGATCCCGTATTTAGTCACAAAACATCTTTAGAGTCCAAAATCTTCATGACATACTTCTGCCCTTTAGGAAAAGAGGTATTATTTTGCCTGTTCATTGCTAGGAAGGGTTTCTTAGTGTCATCTCTTGGTGGGAGGCATCTGGATATCTCCGTGTGAACTCTGAAGCAGCTCTGTGAGCCAGAAGTTCATTCTCTGGGTTTGAGCTTGGTCTGTTGAACAGAAACAGAGGAGGTGGGAAGGCCAAAAAGGACAGTTGCAATCTCTTAGTATGACTTCACAACACAGTAGCCAATTCAGAGGAAATTAGGCCAAGCTCGATGTATTTTAAAAGGAGACTGTATCCCTTTTTACCATGCTTTTTATGTGCCATTGATCCTGACGTTTGCAATCTGTAGTTATTGTTCACTCCCTGGCTGCTTTTAGGTGCTCAAGAGGATTTTTCCATATCAATACAACAAGGATTTTTCAATTTCAGCATAGGGAGGAAACTTTTTTAGCATCAAGCCTTGCTTGTGTAAACCATCCTCTATGTCCTTGCTAGACAGACTTCTTGTCGTTGCTATTTAAATTACTTTGGAAACTACAACTCTTACACCCCTGTAACAAAACTGTCAAGGTGAGCTAGTGACCACTGGATAAGTATTAGAATATATGAATATTATGGCAAACAGAGAGTCTCAGGTGTGCTGTTGCCTCTCAGTCCAGTTCATAGAGTGTGTTGTTTGTAGAAATACTGGCAACTTGGCATATTAAGTTGGACTTCTGCTTCTGGACCATGAGTTTTTGTAAGTGGTATGATTTTTACTTTCGAATGCTCTCATTTAAGTGTTTCTGATATCAAGACACAGTGTGATTTTACTTTGGGGATGCTTTCATTGAAGTATTTCTGATATCAAGACACAGCTGCCATGTGAAGGCTTCTGCAAAGAGGAAATCCCAACACCTTGCACTGACATGTGCTACATGGTGCACATGTCTGACCTCTGAGAATAGACTTGCGGAATAAGTGGTTGAAAGGCTTAAGAGGGAAGTTCTATCCTTCCAGTTGCGGGATTTTGCAACCAGGGTGTTGTTGACCTGTAGTCAAAAAGGCAATCAGGCATTAGTACAGCCTTGTGAGGATCCTAGCAGCATCCCACATCATCTACACCAATCTGTTGCCCCCTTCCAGCCCCTCTGTGGAAGAACATGATCACAACTGGTCTTCAGCATCTTCCCAATGGTTAAAAAAAACCTCTCTAGTTCTGTAACTAGTCCCAACAGTGTAACGAGCATTTCTAGTTTATCCTCAGCTTTTCCCCTGGAAACATCCCAGGTCTTGGAAGCATTCTAACCCATCAACATGTGCTTAGAAAGCAAACACAGTTTAGAGGATTATGCCATGGTTTCTGAATGGAAAACCACAGGAGAACAGAGGATTCTTTCCTCACTAATCATGGGTATTGTAAGTCAGAAAATGCAGAAAGCAGTGAAAACTGTTGCCATAGGTGGGTTGTTGGTTTTGGTTTTGGTTTTTGGTTTTTTCTCATTTTCCCATTTAGAGAATGGGGGATAGTTTTCTTCAGTAAGGCAGTTTACAATTACTCTTGTTGCTGCATTGTGAATTGATTAAAATAATACCTTCACTTATGTTTGAATTTGACCCACAGTTTTTATAAATGTAGATGGAGACAAAACAACGTCACAAAAATAAGTGAAATCTCAAAGAGCCGTTCTCTTTGTTTTTTGGTGAGCATGCTCTCTGTCTTCATCAGAAATATGGCATGATCTAAAAGGCAGTTAATTGTTTATGTTGTTTCTAAGAGCTTAGATATATCAATACACAATTAATATTGTATTTTTAGAATGGCTGTTGTGTGAGTTTTTCAGTCTTAAACAGTGTGAATGCAGACAGTCTTGGATTAATTCAATATTTTGTTTCCAAGATGAACCAGTAAACACACAAAAATATTTTTCATGGTATTTTTTCAAAGTAGAAAAGAAATATTAACGTAGTTATTCCCTCTTCTCACATTCACTATTTCTCACTTTTTACTCTCCTATACCAAGTCAGGGGTCTGATTGCCTAACTCCGTGAAAATTAGATGGTCTAGTTCCTTCCATCCTGTGCTTCAGAGGTTAATATGGAGAAAACAGAACAATTATTTAGTCGAAACTTTAAATCATTTAAGCCAAAAATTAAATTTAGCTATTCCAGAGTTGAAGCAAGACATAGCAGAGGGATGGAGAGAGAAGATGAGGCCATTGCTCCTGAGATGTGAGGAACAGATATGGACACAGTGGCAGGATTTATATCCTAATGTTTTCCTTTCTGGACAGCCGTGGTGGCAGCCAGCCTGGATCATCAGTGCTTTGGCATGAATAAAGGGGGCGAAGCAGCCAAAGGACTTTTATTACCTCTAGCAGTGGGTGACTGCTGGCTTTGCCTATATGTAAGACAAAAAATGCTCCCCTAAAGAATAAATAAGCAATAGAAATTTGACTTAAAGATAACATTACCTTTCTTTCTTACAAAGGTTTTATTAAAAAAAAAAAAAAAAAAAAGGAGAAAAATAAGAATGATAATGTCTCTGTTATTTTTCCAGTCTCAGCTTTAAGCCATTACAATGGTTGAACAAAGGTGAGCAGCGAACCTCACCAAGCCGTGCATTTTGGCTTCCTGTTCTGCTGACTGATGTATTGTTATTTGAAGTGTTGCATACCTCATTATGTGCAGTTAATAAAGTAGTTTTGTGGGCAGATCTGCAGTGCCCTCAGATCTATGGAGCAGGTTAAAAAATATTCCAGCAGTTAAAGGTTGTGAGGCAGGGAAAATGACCTGCAAAATTCACAGTGAATAACAATGCATGCTTTCTGACATTGTGTTTCCTCCCTGTTTTCTGCTCTTAACCACAGCCAAAACAGCCCATTCTCCTTTTTTCCTCGATACATATTCACCTTGGTATGAATATTCATCTATCTGTGGAATTTTAGTCAAATATTCGCACCGCAAGGCTAAAATGTCATTTTCATTTTCTAGGGGAAAATGTCGTTGTAATACACAGGAGAACTTAAAATTTGCACCTAACTTTATAGAAGGAGTAAAATATTTCTTATCAAACTGGAATTTCATAAAAAGTATACTGCATTTCTAGAACACTGCTTTTCTTTGGTTGTTAGTCTGTGGATAGGAAAAGAAATAGAAATTTTAACAATTTTCACACAAGACTTCAAATAAGGGGTTTTCAAGCAGAAGTTGCAACAGAAAATTCAGATCTTTCCACATCCTAAAAATAAATGTTTTAAGAAAGTAGAACAAACAAGTAGGCCCAAAAGAATTTTAGCCGATGGGATCCCATGTCTACTGCTGTTGCAGATGCTAATTATCAGAAGACTAATAGCACAGTCAGGTGTCCTGGAAGGTGTTGATTTTGTCTCCTTGGACTTCAATTATGAACTTTCCCCTCTGTATGTAATTCACTTTTACACCTTTCTGTGCTTACTGAGCAGTAAGCTCCAGCAGGTCCGGATGTTTTCAGACTTTGGACCACCAAAACAGGTCTGAAAGAGCAAGTTCATACATGCTGTGTATGAGCAATCGAAGTCCTGAAACTTGGAAGGGTTTGCAGTTCACTGGAAATGTTTTAAGGATCCAGGTTGAAAAGTTTGAAGCTGACAGCTGGATCCAGGAACTTAAAATGGACAACAGGGATAATGGAAGAAAAGAAAAGAGTTTGTGAAACAAATATGTAAAAAAGCTCCCAGCCATTCCTTTATTTACAGCTACCAACTTCTTGTTTTTCCTACAGGCCTCCTTTATAAAGCAAAAATGGGTAAGGCATAAGCAATCAGTTAAACAGAATGAAATTAAAGTTGTTGACGAAAACTCATAATGTGCATTTGATTATTCAGCTTCAGTGAGACAAATGTTTAGGGCAGCATTCAAGGTTTCATTGTTTTTATGACCAGTACGTTTGCTGCCATGAACTCAATCACAGCACAATAGGAGGTGAGACTAAATGGTTTGACACATAGCAAGTAATCATGATAAAAGAATTGACACTATGCAGTGCAGAGGCTGTTACATTTTTAAATGCAAAATTAATTTCAAGATTGATTGAAGTCTTCTCCCTTTCTTCTAGCAGTGGAATTAGCATACTATTGTGGGTCTTCTGCAGCTCTTTGTCTAGTGTATGGCATCTGCAGTGAGTTCAGCAGTGTTTAAAAATGCATTTAGATTTGAGCTTTAGAATAACCTTTGCAAATACTTTTCCCCCTTGAAACTTCGCAATGAATTTGATACGGGAGATGGAGGAGGGAAAGGAGGAGGAGTTGGCATTAGAGCTTCAGAGGATACTGAAGGATTCTGTTTATCCAGAGCCCAGGTAAATTGCTGGAGATTTAGCACGCAGATCATGCCATTTGTCTGCACACGACCTTGAGAGGACACCTTCTTTCTGGTTTGAGAGGGGTAATTTTGTTCCATGCACTTGTCAATCTTCTGGCTGTTTCTCCAAAAGCAAGCAAGCGTGCTGAAGGAAATGTGTGGCAGTGCTGAGAGGCGGCCCGCAAAAGTGTAAGGCTTGATTATTAATTAAGCCGAGACTGCATTCAAAGCAGCAGTGCTACAGTCCAAAATTATCTGTTGTTTTTGTGGAGGGTTATGTTTGCTGGGCCATCACAGTTCAGATCTTACACACAGGGTTATTTGCAAACAAAAGCAGTCATCTGTATACATCAGTCCATGCTATTTCTGCAAGTCTTCTTGCTGAGGGCGCTGATGAATCCACAGTAGCTGGAAGGCTGCGTTAGAAGAGATCTGTGTTAAACAAGATGATTTCTTGGCCGTTGGGTATTCCTGTGGTCTGAACTAAATCACACTTGGGCACTCCTAATTGCTTCACTGGCTTCAATATGCAGCCACAAATGAAAATGGTCTGCCCTAATTCCTATGTTGAATATCAACAAGTTGTGAAGTGTTTGTATGTGAGAGAGCGAGCTGGCATTATCTGGCTGATCCGTGCTGGCAGGAGATTAGATCGAAACAAGGAAAGTTTCCTCATCGTTGTCTTTGGTATGCTAATGCTCTTGTTCATTACATTAACTCTAGCATAGCAATTAAAAATAATAAGAAGAAAGAGAATAGCAGTAAATAGTGAAATGTTGAAAATACTGAGATATAATACACCCTAAATCTGCTGACCATTGTCAGTGAAAACTCAGAGTAGCCAAAATCTGCTAATGTTTACTCATGCTGAGAGAATAGTTCCTCTAGGTTACAATAATTTTCCAAATTTGGATATATTTCTTTGTACTTCAGTTGGACTGTAACAAGGCTACATGGAGAATTAAGATCTTACCACTTCAATGATATAACGTACAGAAGTTACGCTTTAAGGTCAATCTGGCTTAGGTTTACCACAAGTCCTGAGAAATGAGTACTGGGAAGGCAAGAAATGAACAATGTAAAGCGAGAAATGAGCAATGAAAGGTGAGAAATCAGCAGTGGAAGGTATGATCTGGGCAGCTGAGGAAGCCATCATGTCCCCCATACCTCCTTCTGTCACAGCGTGCAACCCCCTGGGAGGAGCTGGCATGGGGACACAGGTCTCTCCAGTGCAGAGCCTGGGGGTTCATATGAACCACTGCCCCTGGGCATTAAAACTGTGCATTTAGGGCTGGAGCAGCTGAGTGCAGGCACATTTCTTTCCACTACTTCTGTCACAGCCAGAGATCGCAGGAAGAGTTATATCTGGACCCTTTGAACCAAATTTCCTTCACTTTTCATATCACCCAGTTTAGCAGTGAAAAAAAAATGACCATCAGGAGCAATATCATTATTGCAAGGCATACTTTTTTTGGCAATTACGATTATTGTAGGGGTGATACACAGTCAAGTGTGACTGCTTCAGATGACTTTCCCATTCTCCAGGAGGCAGGTCATGAATGCAGAGATTCTTACTACAGAACCAGTATGCTGCAGCTTGGAATGTTGGGAAGTGAGCTGAGGTCCCAGCCAAGTCTTTCTGGATGTTTTACCCCAAATAAATTACAATAAAAATAAAATAAAGTAAATGTGGTGTTGTAAAACAGTCAGAAAAGTCAGAAATTTACTTTCCAAGCTCAGTAAAAACTTAGAATTAATATTTAGGTTTAAGCCCCACACGTGGTACACTTTATGGGACTAGCCAAAAATTTTCCTTTCAAATTGTAATAAGTGTACAATGCTGCTTTTAAATTTGTGTGGTAAAAGACAGTTTCAACAAACTATTTCACATAAAGTGGTGTTTGAGTTTTTTTTTAAATCAGCTTTCAAATTTCGAGATGCACGTTTGGGCATGTTTTCATAACTGCACGAACATTTTGTCTGACATTTTAAAATAAGTCTATTTTAAAAGTTTAAAATTAGCAAAACAGCAGTGAATCATTGTAAATTATTTAAATAAAATGTTTGCAATTATTCAAATAATTTATTAAAAATTTCTTTGAGGCAAAATTCAGATTGTTGTGTTTGATCCAATTAATTTGATTCAATCTTTGAAATCCCTTAATTTTTTACAAGGCAAGAAAGACTGTTCTCAGCTCTGTTCTGCTGTTTTGTGTGTGATATAGCAAAGAATCAAGTACTGAAAAGATTTGCAGCAATTTAGAGCACTGTCTTCTCTCTTTAATGGCATCTTCGCTGCAAACCAACTCTGAACTCCATGCAAGTCCTCCTGCTCCTAAATTTTCTTAAAAAATTCAGTAATGATGAAATGAAATCTGTGCCTTTCTAACCACTTGAATGAGAGCAGCATTTTACCCTAACTAACCAGGCAGTGAGGCGTTGGCAGAATCAGTAGTTTATGATTAGTTCAGCAATAATAATTTCAATTATATATGGATAATTCTTTTGTATTCATGAAGACAGCTCTAAACCTTCAGAATCAGGCAATCTGTATTTACTAGTTTGAAGCTATTTCAATTTTATCTTTTACTTTTAAATTATTTTTATACAATTATCTCTCCCCATGAAAATTCTTTTCTGTGTTCATTCAGTATTGAAGAGCAATATGTTTCCATTTGAAAAGTCTTAGTGTTTCAGATGAAAATAGATCCAGTAATTACTGCTTTTTTTCCCCAAATTAATTTCATCTAACTGCCTCTATATAGGCCTCTGCTTGTATTGTACCATTTTGATTTAATTGTAGGGAAGAAATAAAAACAAAAGATTCAAGACATTGAGTGTTTAGAGAGAAATGGTAGCACCATGTACGATTACAGTTGCCTAAAACTCTCAGAACAAGATAATATTTTAATTTTTCTATAGATAAATAATGTTTAACTTCTTCAACCTGAACTCTTCTCTACAAAGAATTTTTCAGGCTGAATTGCATCAATAATTAGTGAATTTATTTAGGTGATCATAGAATGATAGAATCATAGAGCATCCCAGGTTGGAAGTGACCTCAGAAGATCATCTGGTCCAGACTTTCATGGGAATGGGAACCTAGATAAAATTATCTAGTGTCCTGTTCAACCCCATATTGAAAAGCTCCAGTGATGGGGATTCCAGTGTCTCTGTGGAGGTTGGTCCAGTGAATGATTGTTTTTACTGTAAAAAATTTCTGTCTCATATTGAGACAAAACCTCTCCTACTGCAACTTGTACCCATTGCCTCTTCTCCATGTGGCTCCCTGTGAAGGGAGAGCCTCTGTCCTCTTCGTAGCCACCATTTAAGTACCAGAATATTGTGGTAAGATCCCTTGGAGCCTTTTCTTCTCCAGGCAGAAAAGATCTGTCTCCTTCAGTCTTTCCTCATAGGGCAGGTTCTCCAGATTTTCGATCATCTTTGTGGGCCTCCTTTGGACCATTTTCATTCTGTCCACATCTTTCTTGAATTATGGGGAACAGAACAGGACACAGTACTCCAGGTGCAGCTTGTCAAGCACTGAGTAAAGTGAAATGATCGTGCCTCTATCTCTGCTAGTAATTCCTGTGCAGATGTAGCCCATGATCTGATTTGCATTGGCTGCTGCAGGGGTGCCCTGTTGACTCATGTTCAGCATGCTGCCCACGAGGACCTTCAGGGCCCCTTCAGCAAGGCTGCTCCCCAGCCACGGAGATCCTATCCTGTGCCAGGCTCTTCAGTTATTTTGTGCCAGGTGCAGGATATTTCACTTGTCTCTGTTAAATTTAATATTTTTTTGCTTTGCCGCTCTTCCAGCCTGCCCAGGTTTCTCTGTAAAATGGCTCATCCCTCTAATGTGTTCTTCTCACCACCTGGTTTGGTGTCATCAGCAGACTTGGTGAAGGTGCTTTCAATCCCATCATCCAGATCGTTTATGAAGATGTTGAACAGCATGGGGCCCAGTATTGATCCCTGGGGGATCCCACTTGTGACAGGCTGATACTTTCCAAGAATGCAATTAACTGGGTGTGTTACAGAAAAGTTACCACAACTGAGCAAACTGAAAGTATGTTCAGCTCCTTCACAGCAGTCGTTCCCATGAATACTTTGACTTCGTGGATAATGCAAGTAACCTTCTCTCACTTTGTCCCTGAGGCTCAGGATAAAAACTAAATAGTGAAGATAAAATGTTCAGCAGTTGCTCTTTCAGGGAGCACCAGCTGAGAACTTGGTGAAAAAGTGGTTTGTGATCATGTAATTAATGACAGTAGCAAAAATACATATTCATAAACTAGATGGATTCTGGTATTTCCTAATTTTTGACGACGTGTGATTATAATCTTAATATTCAAAACATTTCTTCTGAGTATGTGTCCGGGTTTTGGCTAGGATGGAGTTAACTTTCTTCCTAGTAGCTGGTATAGTGCTGTGTTTTAGATTTAGCCTGAGAATAATGTTGATGTTATTAACAACTGATGTTTCAGTTGTTAATAAGCAGTCAAAGACTTTTCAGCTTCTCATGCCAATTGCTCAGGAACCTGAAAGGGGGCACAGCTGGGATAGCTGAACTCAAATGGCTAAAGGGATATTCCATACCATATGACGTCATGCTCAGTATATATATCCTACCGAGGAGATGTGGGTGAGTGGCTGCGTGGGGGTTAGTTGCTGGCTGGGGTTAAATCACAACAGTGTGTAGTACATCAGTATGGGCGGGCAACAGGAGGCACAACTGACTCCTCTTCCAAGAAACTGATGCTTCTAAGAGGCTTCTGTGGCTTCTGGGCCCCAAATAACAGCCAGAAGTGCCTTTTTGTCAGTGCAAAAGGGAAGTCAGTCCATGGGGATGATCCCTCCTGAAGAAAGGCAAAGGGAAGAGGTTTGGGAATTTTTCTGAGATCAAATTCACAGAAAGGTTGGGGTCTTTTTCCACTTTCAGGCAAGTTAACTTATAGATATAGGTGCCATTAAGAATTCAGAAATTAGAATTGAAAGGGACACTCCAAAGCATTTAAAAACAAATGTGGAATGGCTGTTGGCAGTTTTATTTTAACTAATAAACTACATAGCTTTAAATATCCAAGAAAGGTCATCTCAGGTCTTAATCACCCCCACTCCCTTTATTGAGTCTTGCAGAATATCTTCCCAACGGTTAGTTCAGTTGTAGTAAAGGCAGCGACAAAGTACTAGAAACAGAAAACATGCAAATAAAATTCCTTCATGTCCTTCAGAAACTGTGTGTGCAACCTGTAATTTCTAGGGCAAAGGTTTGATGTCTGATGCTTCAAGTGAAGTTTGAAACTGAAACAAACCCTGGCTCCTGTGGAGAAGAAAATGTATTGAGGAAGTTTGTCCTTTTTAATCAGGGCACCTAAGAAAAAGTGTTAGATCTAAAATATATAGGTTTTGTCAGAGCAGGCTTCTATAAAAATGCAAGCCAGAGAAATGTTTCTGTGGGTTTTTAATAATATTTGCATTGGAAAATAAGTTTCTTGAGGACTTTTTCTCAGTGCTACCAACCTAGGCAAAGCAGTAAAGGAACCAGGAAGCCAAGATGGCCAAGTAAATAAAATATGTGATAGGTTAAATTTTTAGCTGAAGATAAGAAATGCAGAAACGCAGTATGTATCAAAGTAATTATTTTAAAAATATACTTATAATAATATTTGTTATTAAAAAGTTTCATTACGTTTACTTAGAAACACAGTCTGCCCTAGCTTCTGTGATTGCTACACTATTTTTGACATCTTCATCCCTGTGTAAGGTTCGGGAAAAGTTTTCAATAATTCCTAGAGGCAGCCCTCCAACGGGAGCATCCACCATCAAGTTGCTGTTCTGTCATTGGTTTTTTATGTTGAAATAAACATTGCAAGGACTTTTTCAATGGATTAAAAGTTTTTAAGCAAGGATTATTTCAAGGTAATATCTTGTCATGTATATTAAGGCTTTCCCATACACACATGCTCTCAAGTGCGCATGTGTGTGTAAATACATATATAAAGACACCATCTGATTAATGCTGTTAAATGCTAGAGAGAGAATTGACAGTATTGTAACAAATTCTACAAAGAGAAGACTTAAGATTGGGGCGGGAGCTGTGGAAGTAAAGGTGAACCTTTCCATCAGATTCACTAAATGTTAACTATGGCTGTCCTTAAGACAATATTCTACATTGACTGTATCATTTGTAAAGTTTTGGAAGACATATAATAAGATGTAAAAACATGAAAAGAAAAAAAAGATATAGAATTCTTACCTGCGTATGAATATTTAGTCTGAGTCTTTGAGCTTCCTTGAACTCATGGCTGCTGAGAGTTAGTAATTTTGTCAGCAGTTTCATTATTTGATGCCTAAAGGTAGGCAATTACATTTTGTATTTGAGTTTCAAATATCCTCTGAAAATCAAGTGATTTATTTAAGTGCTTTCCTGTGAACTTAGCCCAATTTCTGTTACTCATGCTGGAATATATTGGCTAGAATTCTTCAAAAGTTCATCTCGGAATTAATAGGCATATGCAAACACATATTTTGATCTGCTCAGGTTTTGTGTTCCTGCTACTTTTAATAGGTACTCAAACATCACGTATAACCTTTTGTCCATCTCCTTCTCCACAGGGCTATATTTATAAATAGTTTCACCTTTAATGTGGCCCTGCTTCCCTATTTTAGAGAACAGAAATGACTTATCAGCCTGGTAGCAGGTCCTTATTTTGTCTGCCTCCCACAATCCACCAGGAGAGGGTTAAGAAAAGGACCAGTTATCTCATAGCAGTCAAATTCTTTGTACATCATTGAGTTTTACATTGAACATCTCTGTGTGCTGTCAGCTGCAGAGAAAGAAGATTACACTGTGTGTCTGCTATATGAATACCCTGTAAATACTGCTTCAGTGCAAAAAGGCAGATTTCTAATCAGCTATGAAATAAACAGAAACTGCTAGTTATTTTAGCATTCAAATAGTCAAATTTGGTTGCTTTAATGCACAACAGTAATTTACTTAATGTATTAACAGACATCTAATAGCACAACAGCCAAAATATCCAAAGGAATAAACTGAACCCCACAAATGAGAGAGGCTATGAAAATATTTAACAAGAACCGTCCTACATACTGGGATACTCACCAGTATTCACAGCACAAACAATTCTTTTTCAGCCTACAAACTATTTTGAATCACTGATGCCCAGGTTGATGGAGGATAAAGATAGCAGGGATGGGGAGATGCAAATTTGTTTAGGGGTTTATGTTTCTCTTCTTCCAAAACAGTCTTAAACACCATCTTTCCAGGCACCACTGAATACTGTTGAAACAAAAGCTTTTACCTAATTTGATAGGAAACAAAAGCATAGTGGGAAAAGTGAAGATATAGCTTAGATTTGATGTTTTTAAAACATCAGAGTGTGTCTTTTTAAGTATATATATGTTGCAGGTCAGCTGTTCATGGAAAAGGCAATGTGGGGTGCAACCAGCAACTAGTCTTGAATGTATCTTGTCACCTAAAGAATGTCTCTGTACAAGAATACATAAGGCTGTAGTAAACTCCAGAGGAGAAAAAAATCTGAATTAGAGCAGTGAAGGTTTCTTGTGGGGTGCTCTTGTATCTTTTGAGGAATGACAGGGATCTTTATGAAGTGATGCAACACTTGCAAAATCACAGCAAATGTGCAGATTGCTCATTGTGCTGCTGGTGAGGATCATAATAGTATAGCCTGCATGGGGCTTTGTTTTCACAGTTAGACACAGAAACAAATTCAAACTTCATAATTAGGGCATAACCCAAATCCCAGGACTTTAAAAACCTCTATTTAACTCCACTGTTCATGGTGTTTCCCTAAGGACTCAATACTGACCAATAGATGAAATTTGAATGCTGGCCATAGGAGGCTTTAAAAATAATGGCCCTTATAATGTCCGTAGTGCAACGAACAGCCTCCATACTACAGATTTTAGTGCTTCAGATATTCCTGCCTCTGGAAGGCCCTTTCTTGTGGCACATGTAAATATTATTGCTTAAATATTAGTGTAGATGCTTAATAAAGTGCTATAAGGACACTGTTTCAAATTTCACTGAGAAAATAGCAGCCTGTGTATAAAATGATCATTTCTTTTAGCAAGTGATATGACGTAGCAGAGACACAGCCATCATGGTGGGTTTATATCATTTTAATTTGATACAAAGAAAATTCTGCACACCAGTAGCTATTCTTTGACAGTTTTGTTTTTGTTCTTTCTTCCATTTGCATTTCAGTATGGGGCTCTCCTCAAACTTTTCAATATTTTGGTTGCCTCCATTTCTTATGCATTAAAAGGGCCTGTTTACAAATGAAAATGCCATCCTACCTAATAGATGCATTTGTCTCTTCAGGCACAGGGATTTTCGTTCACTTCCCAGGTCTGTTACTGGCCTATCCATGATCACAGGTTAGCTGCACGGTGGCTGCATCCTTGGTGCAAACAATAGCCCTTGGTCAGCATCTTTAAATTAAATGGGTGGAAAATGCAGCTTAGTTATTGTGATTTAACTTTCGATCCACATTCTTTAAAAAATGCACACTTGCAAATGCCAGGGACTCTGAGAAGACTGATGCTTTTCATAGGTATCCACTTTCTCCTACTGTTGCCAGTTTGAATTCTATATATATTTTAAAAATTGTACTTCTTCAAATATTGGGCATGGCATTTTATTCCAGCCCAGCCTACAAGGAACAAAAGTGCTTTGAACTCTTAACCAGAATATTTTAAGAAGGAAAGAGGGAAAAAATTCTTTCATTCTTGAAATCTGGCATCCTTTAATTTTTTGTCTGGGCTTTGAATTACTGTTGAGTTGAGGGTTTTTATTTCTCTTTTAATGAAAGTGTTGTGGAAAAAGAAAAAAAAGAAAAAAAAAGAGTCCTTTCTAGTATGTGACATAAAAAATAATAAGTTAAACTGAAAATAGCTGGAAGAAATAAAAACTCTTTTGGTCTTAGCTTTCTCTTCCTCCAGTTTTCTACTACTGAAACTCTCTAGCCTAGCCTAGGCAATGGCAATCACATTAGAAGTAGCTTTCCATAAATGCGTTTGTGAAAATACTAGTACAGAACTACACAACACTATTTTATTCTACATCTATTCATCTGTTTTCTTATAGACCTGTTTGTTAGAGACCGAGGTCCTACATTTGCTAATCAAACCTTCTTTCAGACACAGATATACAGTGACCGACCGAATAAAGGTCAGTCTTTACATGTGAAAATAATTTGCAATTTAGACACATTTACAATTGTGTTTTTTTATATTTAGGGTAATAAAACCCATATATTTTAAATAATACTTAATGTCTGATCGTGTGACTGGCTTTGCAATGTACGTTTGCTCCAGGCTTGGAGCCTTGTTTTGTATTTTCAGAACAGTACGCATCCCATTTCTCACAGTAGCATATAAGAACACTGTCTCCTGTCCTTTGGTCGGTTTGCCAAAGATAAGCAACTCATTCCAACTTTAAACTAATAAGAACTTGAATTGTTGCCAAAAGATGTGTTAAAAGTACAATGGCAAGCCTAAAAATCAAAATACATCATTCATTCCCTCTGGAATGGATTCCTGGTGCTCAAAAGCTTCATTTCAATCCCAAAGTAAATATGAGCAACTTTGAATAGCTTTGTATCATCTTTTGAAGTTATTTTTATAAAATAAAAAGGAAAAAAAGGAAAGAAAACTTTTCTTACTATGCTGTATCCTCAAATCTTATTAATCAATAAAGCCTTAAAGTGGCAAGTGAGTCGCATCCTCCTGCTAGGGTAAATGATGGTTTAAACCCTTTCTTAAAATTGCTTCCTTTTTTCTTCTCTTCTCCATCATAACATCGGTTTTGTTACAGGCTGCAAATGTGCTTTTCTGACTGCACTTTGTCACCCACAGATTCCACTGCACAGTGGGTGGAGAGCTGGGGATTTGTGTTCTGTTTTCATGCAGAGCTGTGCATTAAGAAATGTGCTGCTGCTGCTGCTGCTGTATTGTGAGAAAACATCCTACCAAAACAGATTAATGATAGTCTTTCCAATCTAAATAAAACTAAATAAAACAATCTGATTACTTTCTATTTAGAAAATAAGACTATAAAGGAAAAAAAAAAGACAAAAAACTTAAATCTCTGGTGATTCCTATGCATGCATACTTGGTTGTGGCTCTATTTATAATAAACTATTCCTTTAATGAGGAGACAAGAGGCATCAATAGCGCACTTTGTTATTTGTTCACCTTTTCATTATGAGTAATTCGGACCTGTATAATGAAATCAGATTATGTGTGGAAAATGAAGCAATGCTATACTGAAATGCAGTGTGAAGGTCAAATGTGGATTTTGTAGTGGTGGGAGAGTAAGAGACAACCCGTTTTTTAACAGATCAAGTGAAATATTTCTGATTCTGAAATGCAGTTCAGGAGGGAGATGAAAGGAGCAAGAAAAAAAGAGGTCTGGCTTGAACACCCAAAAAGAGAGTGAGGAGCTAGAAAATATAATTTCCTAAAACAACCCCTGACACAGAGCTTGATTCCAGTCACTAACTCTCCTCTTTCTGTTTTGTTTTGTGTACACGGGGAATTACGATCCTCATCAAGGGTCTGGGTCAGGCCCCTAGAGTTGTGAATGAAAACATATCCCCTGCCTGTAGTAGCAGCTCAACATTCAGTGCTTCCAGAGATTCATGCTTATTTATAAGGAGATTGCTCCTGGATTAATTATTATTATTTAGAGGTGTAAAAGGTCATACTGATGCTCATGAAGTGAAATTACATTACAATATTGGCTCGGCATTTAAATGTTTAAATTCTTGAAGTGAAATGTAGACAGCATTAACCAAACACCATCAATGTGATAGGTATGGATCTAGTACATTTAAAACACAGTTTTGTGAGTTTCCTTTTTCCTTCTTTTCCAAAATCTGAATTTTGCAAAAGTGTGAAAAAACGTTGAAACCCTCTGACTTTAATATTGTTGAATTAGTTGAAAATAACAAAGCTGATAAAGAATAAAACATATTTCTAAATAATTGTTTCAGGATGGAAATGGTTAAAATGTAGAAGTGTTACCATGAATTATCTAGCTTGCAGTAGCAAATACTCATCCTTTGTGAAGCTGATGCTTCTACTAAAACAAACAAAACAAAAACAAACAGAAAAAAACCCACCACGCCACACAATCTAAATGCACTCACAATAAAGTCTGCAGATTTGTTTAAATAGAGGGAAATGATCGTGTAGTTCAGAAATAATTCCAAAGGATGGCACAAGCAAGATACAAACTGGAGATTCTGAGTCTGGGAACCTGCGATGTGCAGGTTGTGAGGAACAAGGTTTCAGATACAAATCTATGTCCTGGACTGTCCTTTGTTCGCAAACCCCAGGAAAGGTCAATCCCCACATTGATCTTTGAAAGAGAAAAATAAGCCGTATCACTCTGCCAGCCCAGGCTTTGCTTCAATTCACCCTCTCTGGCCACAGCTGTCTTCACTTTGGAAAGGTCTATCTATAGGGCTGCCACTCTTCTTCCAACTGCTCCTTGTTACATGCATCTGTTGGGGGGGTTGCCCTCCCAGTGGGAGGATACAGCCTCCATGTGCATCCCACAAAAGGCTGATGTTTCATCTATTTTCCATCTAAGTCAGAAGAATATGACTCTTATAAAGCGATGTAAATTCTGGTAAGGCATCAGTGACTGGATTATTTTATTTTTGCTGTTATTGATGTCTTAATTTATTTCATATTTTTCAACAGACTTTCTTAGATGCTTGCCTTGTGCTCTAACAAATTCATCTGTTTCTGCTCATTACTCATTTATTACCTTTTGCAGAAGTAGGTATGAGAGAACAAGATAATTTCATATTTAGTGTTGTGTGTTGTTAAACCAACGCTGACTTTCAGTGAGGAATTAGGATTTGTCTTTCTAGTTTGCACATTAGTTTAAGTTTGTGGGGGACTTTGAGATCTTTTAGATGACAGGAAATATATGAAAGTGAGTTTATTATGCAGATAAGCAGAATAGATGCTAAAAACACTTTCACACAATTCCACACAATTCCATGTGTTAATATGAAGAACTTGTAGATTGTTAGCACTAACAAAGTAATTTGCTGAACTACCTTTTTAGGACAGCTATTTATTACTGAGATATTTGGTTGTGCTCTATAAACACAGGTCTATGTAGAAAAGCATCTCTGTCACTTGATATTGCTGCAGAAGTGACATGACATTGTTGAAATTCTCAGTTTAAAAAGGCATTCCAGTTTTTAATCTTAAATAAGATCAAAATGAAAAAAAACACAATAGAGAAATGACTGCTACTGTTGATTGTGTTTCAGTTCCCAAACTAGACCGAAACATAGTTAGCTAGGGAAAGATGAATATCATGGATTTGAGGGTATTGGGAGCTTTGCCAATTTCTTAATTAAAGTACAGGGAGTCGCACGCAAAGCTTCAGGAAACAGTGGGAGAAGAAGAGCGTAGGCTGCTCTGTCTCCCATAGCTTACACTTCTCCATGGGGGAACGCTGGTTTCCAGCAAAGACTTCATTTATGCAAAAGCTTACCTTTCCTTGACCTGAGCTTGTCAGCTTGGTCTGAAATGGAAGATTCTTTACCAGAATGTCTGATTAATTGTATGTCATAATGTCCAATTCAGCTGTTGACTTTAGTTAGCTGTCATTTTTCCAAGTTAATCCAAAACTGAATAGCAACTTCCCAGGCATCTGATCTTTTATTAGCTCAAAATGAAACACTGCATAAGAAAGGATTCTTACTCTGGCAAAGGTACAATTATCTAGTTTGTTTGTTTGCAGGTTTTATGTGTTGTGTTGTACTCTTTACTAAAAAAAAGAGCCAAATTGCAAGCTGGAGTGCTTCCTTTTGGCTCTAATCTCTCCAAGGAAGAAGAGTGTTTCCCTTTACCCTGACAGAACTCAGGGTAAGGAAAGAGTGCAAGATGCAGGGGTCAGGGACTGCGGATAGGAGCCTACATATCAAGGGTAGAGAAGGAGAGATGCCTGGCAAGAGCAGGAGTCCTCTGCGGACAGTCAGCGTGGAGACTTCCCCATGTATCCGGAGATGAGCGTCAGGGTTGGTTTGACCCAGTAGGGCGCTGGAAGTCACCCTTTCCAAAAATCCTCCTTTCACCGTTGCTGGGTTTGCACTGTATAATAAGTAGCTATTGCATTCAGGTTTAGTATTTTGTGCTGTCACAGAAACTGGTCTTGAAAAATGGGAATGTTTTGGTATCTCTGCTCATCTCAGAGAAAAGGTGGTCCTTTTCCTTATAAGATTGTTGCTGCCTGGGGGCTCCCATTGCATTTACCCTCAGTGTGAAGTTGTAAGTCATAGAATTGTTTAGGTTGGAAAAGACCTTTAAGATCATCAAGTCCAACCATAAACCTAATGCTGCCAAGTCTACTAGTAAACTATATCCTGAAGTGTCATATCTACATGTCTTTTTAAATACCTCCAGATACGGTGACTCAACCACATCACTGTGCAGCTGCTCCAGTGCTTAATAACCCTTTTGGTGAATAATTTCTGTCTAATATCCAATCTAAACCTCACCTGGTGAACTTGAAGTGATTTCCAAAGCTACCTAGTTCAGCGACAAAAGCTTTCTTTTTGGCACACAAGAGGACAAGCTATCTCTGGGCAACCTTGATCATATATTGCCTTGTTTATCTTACTTCTGGTTCCACGTGTCAGGTTGGGCTGGTTGTGTGAATAGTTCAATAAGGAAGGCTCCGAGACTAGAAGGACACAGGGATTTCACAGGGCTTTGAATTCCTGGACTCTGTTTTAGGGACAGCAGATACAGCAAGTTGTCCTAGAGAACCAGGTGGTCCACACCGGACCTGACCTTGAACTTAACAACATTACAGTAGGCTTTGTCAAGTGTGATGAAATGTGTATGTATTTGTATTTAATACTGGGATTATTTCTTTTAAAAGAAGAGATTGAGAACCCCATGAAGACGGGTCCAGCTTGTCCAGTTTTCTCTGTTTTATTGATTCGTACTCAACAGTGCAAAGCCTATAGGTAACGAGTCTTGGTAGCACCTGAAAAGGCTGACCCATGTTGTCACTTCCATAGCATTGGCTACCCTGATTGGCAAGGTTTATATGGCCTACCTGCATTTCTACAATTGCTTAACGTTAAGACTATAGCTCTATGAAAGTTTCTGGGACTGAAAATTGCTAATCTTGTGTGACATGCTAGAGTATAATAGTTCTTTGTGAAGTCCTAATCCAGTGCTTCTTGTATGAGGATTATAATGGAGCAGAGTTTGAAGGGAAAGAGGGCTCTGGAGTGAAGGGGCTCTGTGTTTCTGAATGCAGAATCCTTATCTCTTAAAATTCATTTATTTCCCAAAGTCGGAAACTAACAAAATTTTTCAAAGTATTTTATCAGGCATCAGTTGGTGTTTAAAGGATTATAAGCATGTTATGAAAATTGATCTGTGCTCAACTCACTTTATAGTTCGAACTAAATCATTATTGATTTTATATTTTTGTATTAAATTATATATCACTGCTTTAAATTGCCAAATGCATGAATAAATATAACCCATTTTTAAAGCAGGCTGTTACTTATATTCTTCCAGAAGGTGGCAGTTGGGGAGCTCGTACTACTGCATAGCACACTCAGGCTACTACAATATGAACACTTTGTGTTAGGGGAAATTAGATTATAACAGAGCAGAAAGGGGGAACTACATCTCCACACACCATTCACATCAGTAGACTTGAACTGAGAGTTGTATCAGAATGTTGTCCTGAACATTTTAAATGGTCCGAATGTCTCTTTCCACAGGAAAAAAAAAAAAAAAATCAGAAATTATGAGATGTCTATTTTTATTTATTTCATATGTATGCATATATATAATATGTATATATGCGTGCATATTAAAATATATATATGAAGTAAGCACAAGGTTTCTGTGGAGGGAAGAGATGGGAAGCCAAGACAAAGTAGAGTGAGGCGTCTCTAGGTGACTGAATCCAAAGAGGACACCAATATATCTCCAATGTATCTGTTGGGTCTGGGTTGACAAGCTCCAGTGTAAGTTCACAGACCTTGTGTCAGAAGGCAGAAAGATGCTTAGTGATCCAAAATGATCAGATCTGAGTAATAAATGTGGGGAGAGTGCTAGATGCAAATTCCTGCAGAATTTTTAGAATGAGAAGGGTTTTTTTGGACTGTCTGTTGAAACTAAAGTTTGTTTGACATGATGACATGGTATGTGGGAGAAGGTGGGCAGCAGCTCCCAAAATCTGAAAAGCTGGGGCTTGCTGAAGTCAGAAAGAAGAATTTTGCAGCTGTTGAGACTGCAGGCAGCTTGGTGATTATATAGCAGGGTAGTCTGGCTTTTCTTTCTTCTGTGCATATTTTGAGTCAGCCATGAAGCTCTTGCAGCTTTACAAGGATGGCTGTAACACCTGGAGTAACACCTGATCACATTGTCTCAAGAATGCTTTTAAAAAATTGAAAATGCAATATTTCATTGCTTGTGAGGAAAAAATATTTAGACAGAATAAGGTCACTTTTTAAAATAAAAAATAAAGCCCAAAAGGTTGTTATTTCTAAAGGAGCAAGCTAAGTATTTAATAAAATGTTAAGCTTTCTCTATGTTAGATCAGTTTCTTCATCATTTAAAACTGAGCAATGGAAAGTGTACCTGTTCCAAAAATAATAATGAAAGGTCCAGCAGACCAGTCTTTGCTTTACATCAAAATGAGAAAAATAAATTTCAGCAGCCATTTCTAGCCCTTTAATTCCTCTCTTAGCTGGAGATATAAAATGCCAAGTTTTGAAAGAAATTTTGTAGGTAAATATAAATGTCATGCATTTTTGTGCACTGAAAATAATAATAAAAAAATCCCTTGCTTGTCATGAGTAGTTTTGGTGTTGCCAGAATATTAGTTTTGAGAACAGGGTTTTTTTATAAACAAAACTTTATTAAAAGATCTGCTAAATGAGCAGCAACAGTTTCAAATTCTGGTTTCATTTGTGCCCCCTCTTTATTAAGAACAATTATCATTAACAGTTTCTGTTGGAGACTCTCAATTTTAGCTTTAAGCCTTCACAGGAATCTCCAGAAGAGCACAACTGTTCTCTGTTCTATGAAATTTAATTGGCTTTAACACGGTTCCTGCTAATAAAATAGAAAAGTAATATATCAGTAGGTGTCCTCCCTTGTTGCTTTCTCCTATTACAGCAATCCCACATTGGACTGCGAGTGCAATTTGATTCACAAGTAAATCAGGAACAGTTTCTTAAAGGGCGATTTGTGAGGCGCACCACTGCTGCAGAAAGTAGCTTTGATTAGTGAGTGGTTGACATCCTTTCCTGGAAATCCTCATGTTACAGGGAGCGTTTTGCAGTGCTTCAGGTGGAGAAATTAAAAGGCTATTGATCTCTTGTTCGTTAACAGTCTTATTACACTTTTGCTAGACTGACTGCCTAATGCCCTGTCAAAATTCGCACTCGGCTGCCTGTCATACATCTGCGTGCTTCCCAGCGTCAGCCCTGTGGGGTAATATGACATTTTTTTACTTTTTGCCTCAAAATGTTGTGCAATGTTGTGTGATATTTACATCTATCTAGAAGCGGTTGCATATCAGCACTTAGTGAGAGACTCCCTAGACACACTCGAGTTGTACAAATGTTAAGGCCCCACATTCACAATAAATATTCTAACACTCATACAGTATTAATAATACAAATTCATAATATTTATAATACATCCCAGGGGAGAGGAAGGGAGGTTCACTTGAGTGTATTACACATCATTTCAAAAAGATTTGGAAACAGCTGCTTTCTTTCCTAGCTGGTGGCAGCTGATGGATGCTGCTGCTCTTGGAGATGGTGCTGTCTGACATCAGGTAATGTATGTGCTGCTGAGGAGCTGCAGCATCCCTTGGGATACTGGGAGCCTCGTGGCATGATTGTTCAGTGTGATCTGATGCAAGTGCAAGTCATTAGCACTGTAAGAATAACAGTTGTAGGGAAGCCAGTGCACCTATTGCCAAACTGGGTGATAATGTCGCTTCTAAAAGTTCGTTGGAAGAAAGGGGTTAGTGAGTCACACCTGTGGAAAAATACTGTGTCATTCTTATTTCCCCAAGGAAGATAAATTGCACTTCAATCAATGACAAATCAGGAACATCAGTCACTTTTGAAAGCAAAAACTTTGTGACCAGCTGCCATATTTTTATTCCGAGTTCTATTAGAACCAAACCTCAGCTCTGCTGCCCTTATATTTCAAAAATAGTAAAGATACAGTAAGCAGTGAAATGTCCTATCGAGCAATTAGGATTAGGGCTTATGGAAAAGATCCTAAATGGAGTTAAGGCTTCAATCCTTTGAAAATCCTATCCTAAGTCTACATAAGGTTTCAGCTTCCAAAGGATGATATGATCATAAGCATTCAGAGCATCTGAGAGGCGATCCAGGAGAAGACAGTGGTTTGTATATGCACAAGTAGTGAACAAATGTATGTGTTTTACCATTTTGAAATACCTACCCCTTTCAGTTTATAGAAAGGGTTTGTGTTCAGGATAACAATATTCATTCAGGCTTTCTCTAACTTTTGACTAAGCATTCTAATTAAAATTGCTTTATTAGGTTCCAATTTATTTTAAGATAAAAGGTGTTGTGCTAACTACACTCAAATTGGCTGTGTGCTAGTTCTTGACCTTATGGCAGGCCATAGCTCAAGGATGCCCTATTAAGTCCACACGAAGGTACTTTTAGACCTTTTAGCATTTGGGTTTTTCTTTTTATGTTGAGCACCTCATGTTCCTCTTAACCCCTCTGTTATGCATTATTGTGTGCTTTTTAAGTAGGAAGAGTTGATGCTGCATTATTGTTAGCTAAACTAACAGAGTCCAGGTTAGGATTTTATTTGAGTGACTTTGTCAGAGAGGTATCTTAAAATCCACTGCAGTGCAGTCTGTGGTATTTAATTACTTGAAAAAAATTCTGAACTATAGAACACCCAGCAAAAGTAGCTGTACCTTCTGGGATATCAATGAAATTTTAACCTAATTAATATATCTCTGTGTATAAGCATCACAGGTAAGAACTAACCCATGCCTTCATAATATCTTGTAACTATGCTTAGACGAGTTGCTCATATGAGGTGCACCACACAGTTGCAATGTAACATGTTGCAATTTAACATGTATAAAATATATTTCTATATAGCTTGATTATGTGTAACTGTTTGCCAGTAACTGGCAGCTGACTCTGAAGCAAAGTAGATCAATTTGGCTGCTGCTATTGGGGAGAGGTGGATTTCTTTGAGAGTCACGATATGCCGTGATCTTCCCAAAATATCAGTGCACGTGCAGCCTACCAGCTGAAGTGATTGAAGTTGAGCAGAAGGGTTGTTTGAATTTGGTGTGAAGGTTCTGCAAAGTTCTATTTGCCCTCCATCCTAAAAAAGAGTAGAAACATTTATAAATGTTTATAAAGTGTATAGAAATCTTCTTAAACGAGGATAAAACATATCAGTATGGTCTTTTTCCATTTTGTGAAGGGGTGAGGGCTAATTGACTTATCCAGTTTGTGCTTTAGAGACTTTGGACGGGGGGGGGAAAAAAGGGGAAGATGATGATGGTGATGCTTTTTTTGCTGTTTTTAGTATATTGTGGAGTGGCAATTACTTATGTAGCTGGAAATAAAAAAGAAACCAAGATAATGCATTTTGCAGCAAGGACACTAAAAAGCCCCATTTTTGCTGTGTTTGAAGGACAAGTTTCAGACAAAAGGTCTGGAAATTCTTTTTACTCAGACCATCGTGACAGAGCGCTCCACCACTGTGGAGACTGGGAACCAGCCATGCAAATCCACTGCCCAAATCCCAAAAGCAGGGGTGCAGCAGATGCTACTCCTGCGAGCAGCAACTTGGCTGTTCTCTCTGTTTGCTTTTATTCTGTGCTGATGGGGGATGAGAAGATAGAGGTGATGAGATCATTTAAAAAAAAATAAAAATTCTAAACTGAACAAGTGTAGAAAGGTGATATTATTTGTAGCACCTACCATATGCATGTGTGTGTATGTGTGCCATCACAGGTCACCAAAAAGATTACTTCATCAGACAGTCAAAAAGGGAAATCTGTCCCTAGCTTTCATCATAGTGATGGTCCTGGAAATGCCTTTATATCTCCTCAGAATTATCACTGGGAAAGTCCCCTTGCTCTCATTTTGTGCTAGTCTCAGGGCTCAGTTCTTAATGCAGCCCTATAAAAACACAAACCTGTAATACATGCCTGATTTCAGCTGTAAAAGGCTTTTGTTCCTACAGTGGCCTCCCTTTGCTGAAAATCTGCTCTGCGTGAGCTTTCTCAGTGTGTAATTACTTGAGGATCTATAGGTAAGACTTTTCAGTACTTAAATAACTAGTATATGAAAACTCCATGGTGAGGCCTTTCATAAATCAGAGGAGGCTTTGGTGCAGTTGATTTGATGATGCAGTTCACTCTAGGGGCTATGGATGGTGGAGTCTAATGAAGAATATTGAAAAGGTTACAGAACTTTCTCTTGCTTTATGTGCCTTTTGTCTCGAGGCTGATGCTTGAATGGTAGAAACAGTCAAGATAATAAAAACCACATATTTCACTTCTATTTAAAATACAAATCTCTCTAATTTTGTTTCAAAACATGCATTTGTCCATGTTTTTTTTTTCTTTTGGCAGTACAAAGATGATTATTTCTGGCTAACCATTACCAGTTTCTGTTTCTCAGACTAACTAATGGTTTTTCTCATACACTTACTGCAAAAATAGGCAAAATCCAATTTGGACCCATGCTGTACTAAAGGTGTTGATGAAAGAACAGGCTGCTTGGAAATACTTCAGCTGCTGTTACTTATTTCCAATATTTTCCTTCCATCTTCCCTCCCTTGCAAGCAATTATCATAGCTTGCCTGAGTTCTGCATTGCATTGTAAGGGCAACATTTAAGCCCTGGCAAGGGTGCATTGCAGCAAAATGGCTACCAGTAAACAATTTTCAATATGGCAATTCAATATTAAATTCTCTGAAGGGCTCTGTTATTTCTTTGTTAAGAGAGAGCAAGCAAGCACAGTGGTTTTCAAGATCCAGACAGTGTTACCACAAAATATCAGTGAAGCCCTTTCCGTGGAGGGACAGGGCATGTAACTCCACAAGCAGCAAAGCTTTCCTATAGATTCTGGGTTTTTTCTGTGCATCAGTCTTTCTGGATTTATATTTATGGAATTAAGTAAAATATATAGTAATATTAACTTGGATGTCTTCATTTAGTCAAGAAGATTCATATGTCTTTCAAAGTTTCCTTTGTGTGCTTTGTTGTTGTTGTTTTGCGGGATTGGTTGTTTGTTTTCAAAATAGCAAGAAAGACTAAGGCTGCCTTATTCTGAGTTGGTTAAAGGAATCTTTAGATAGCAGTGTTAAGCTTATGGCACAAAGGCAAAAGCCATTGCACTCATACTGCTTTTATATAGTAGTCACGTTGTACCAGAAATAATAATCTCTTGGTAAGCTAATTTCAAAATGATGATAATGACATTGATCTCCTTTCTAAATTGCTTTGAGATTCACTGATGAATGTCTCAATGCAAGAAATAGATATAAATTATCATCAAAAGCATTCATGTACAGAAACTCCAAAGAAAATTATCAGAAAATTTAGGTTCTAAAGTTTAGTACTGCTATGGAAATTCTCTGTTCTGCCATTACCATCAGTAAAGAGTGAAAATGAACATGAAAATATGCCGGGCCAGCAAAGTAACCCTATGTGTGAGCCCCCCCTGCTGCCTGCGCCTGCCATTGCCTGGCAAGCCTGATCCCAGAAATCACTCCAAAGCTTATTTATGAGGTTCAAGGAGAAGCAAAGAAGTTGTGGGAGACATAGTGGTTGGGATGAGGATTAAATTTGCTCAATAGAGTTGTCAAACTGGGCAGGGACACTTCTTATTTTAGAGTTTTGGGTGGGGGAAAAAAAACCATGTTTCTAAGAAAGGAAACATTTGGCAAATTTATTGAAGCTAATAATATTGTTTGCTTTCAAAATTGTAACTATTATTTTTAGAATTTTGGCAAATGCAAAACAATATTCAAGCTATTTAGGGCCCTTTGCATTTATGTAACTTTAACAGAAATGTTAAATTTCACTTTCCTTAAAAGTAATCTGCTAAGATTTTAAATGCTACATTTCCAATAGCAAAGGTTTTTCTAATGAAAGTGCAGGTGTAAGGATTTATACTCTGCAGCCTTGCAGCTTCTTTGCTCATTTTCACCTGCTCAGCAGGGAGAAGAGAGTGGGAGTGAGCGCTACAACAAGAACTGTAGCACATTATACCTTTTGTGCGAAAGTATTGATATCTAGGCAAGGCAGTGAAGGATCGGGTCCCCTGGGACTGGTCCAGGAAAACAGACACACACCAACAGTTGTGCTCCTGCAGCTGAAGTGGGAGGTGGGTTGCTCATTAAAATTGTCTTTCAGACTAGATATAGAATTTAGCTTCTATGGCTAGAAGTGAGACTGTGGCACATTGTGCAGTTCTTGGATGTGCTGTTTTATGACTGATGCCCATATGAGCCACAGTACAAGTGTCAATTCTCCGTTTTGGTAATTCTGCAGAATTACTATTTGTTTGTATTTTTGCTTTCCCATCTTAATTCCTAATGTATGCTGAAGAAAAAAAAATAATAATTTCTCATTTTGATCAAGACGTGAAGGAGATTGGAAAGAATCTCATATATAAGTACATCTGTATGTCTGTCTATCTGCTCCAGTGTCCAACATTCGTCCTCTGATTTGGTGTGAATGAACTACTGTAGAAGAGCTACAAATGAATAGACATAGATAGGAAAATAAATTATAAACCACTTTTATTTGAACACTGGAAAGCCAATTGAAGGAGGAAAATACAGAGGTAGGTTGCCCACTCCTGCAGTGTTAACAAGATAGTGATGGCAGAATTGGGTAGGAAGATGAAACTGGGAAGACCATAGGAACTAAAACAAATGGTGTTGCTGCACACCAGCAGGCTGAAGGTCCTGTCCTTCCTGGAAAGCCTGTCCTGAGCTGCTGGGTTATTCCCTAAAGGCTGAAGACCTTACTTGGAGTTTAGAGGCTTTGGGATTCACTGAGAGAGCAGTGGGAGAACAAGGTAAAGCTTGTTCAGGGATCAGCTTTAAAATGCCATTTTTAAAAAAGTAGGTGACATAAGGTTATATTCTCAGAGGGGCAATATAGAGATTCAAGGCAAAACATACATTAAACTGTGAAAGCAATAACATTGTACCTATCTGGAACTAACCTATCTGGATAACCCTGGAAATGCTGTTTGACTGCACATATTCTTCCAAGAAAATGTGTAGAGTTGCTCTAAATTTTTAAATAGTTGCTCTATATCAATTTGAAAGCTGCTGAACTTCAACAGTGTATGAATGTATGGAATGCTTATGTGGTCTTCAAGATGAAAAGGACAGTATGGGTTTTATCTGAAAGTCAATGGTAATATTTGTCAAGACTTCTGTGGACTCTGGCTTAGACTAAGCTGTTGCTTGTAAGTAGTCAAAATAAGGAAAATGGGTGTCATTGCTTGGCAAAATTTAACACTTTTGTATGTCTTGGGAACCCCTTCCTGGCTTAACTAACATACACACCAAAAATGAGGTCACAGTTCTATAATCTCCTTCAGATGTACCTTCTATTACCCGAAAGTCTTGAAATTTTTATGCTGTGAAGCTTGTGTCAATAAAGTGCCAAGCTGTCTTACGTAAAACTTTCAGCAAATTGGGAATCCATCATGACTGCTTAAGAAAACTCTTTGAAGGCTACTGTTGACCTTGGATTTATAACTGTCATGTTTTTGACATTCCCTTTCTTATTTAAGGCGTATATTCACTTTGCACTGTCTTCATCACAAATACAGCTGAGATTGATGAGACCCATCCATTAATTCCAGCTTTTTTTCATGACACATCTTACACCTCTCCTGTCCCTTCTCCAGCCTGTGTTTTTCATATTAAGTAGTAGCCTGAACTTGTGTAAAAGCACTTGACTTGCAGAAATACAAGAGGAACTTGGTCTTTCTAGATAATATTGCTTAACTTCTTGATTTTCAAATGTGATTCCTTTCAGAGATGAAAAGTGATGATATTTCGATCTATTTGCTGGAAGTCACTGGAACTTGTGCTAAATTTAAGGCAGTTCCTAACCGCTTTGAAGGGCTGGGATCAGGGCCCTCATTGCCTTACCAAAATAAGTCTCCAGTAACCTGTGACTTGAGTCCCATGCTGTTTTGCACCTAGATAATAGTATTGAGTTCAGCACTGTTGTTGCTCTTCTAAATGTGTCTCGGACATCTATCCTGAAGCCTCAGAACTGAGCTGCAAGAAGAGTCCTTCTGTTGTTGTATCTGCTGCAGGATGCTCTGTAGCATGTGCCCATAAGGAAAATCCAGTTACTATTGAATCTGGAAAAAAACACAAACAAGGGATAGAATGGAAAGACCATAAAGAAAATAATATAGCAGCCAAAAATCCAAGGTATTTTCCTTATTTTGGCCAAATCCTGAAATAAAAAACATCATTTACTGACACCTTCATCTTAATTATACTGCAGAATCTGAAGAAGACTTCTGGGATAGGTTTAGTAAAGGATTGAGGTTGAAGTTGCTCTTGTACAGTGAATCTGCCATTTTTGCATTCTGACCTGTAGATAAATATTTATTTTTTTTTAATTATGGGAAGCAACAACTGTGCTGTAGTGAGCTAGACATGCTAATATTGGCACAACCTGCTCGGCTGCTGGGCAAATAAAAAGGTGGTTTTAAGAATGAATTCCTCGCCTTTCTCTTAGGCGAAATAAGGAAACCCTGGCTGACCAGAGCACGAAGAAGGTCAGTGTAGGGAAGTTGCTTTTATGTCACATCAGTTCACCTATTTGATATTTTTCTGAGAAGTTAAATATGGCCTTTAGAAGAGGGAAATGGGAAATGGAACAAAGCAAATCAAGCACAGCCTGGAAGGGCTCACTGGTGATAACATTAGGGATGCTGTTAATTGGGGAAGCCCTCTAGCCTGGCTCTAGCTTCCTGGCAAATCGTGATCTTTCCAGTCTGGACCTATAATCGCATAAACACTAAACCACGTAAATGTCTGCATAATGGCATGAGGCTGGGGGTGCTGCCAGAACTGCCCAGTCTATAGTGAGCATTTTGCAGTTCTGCATATCGCAGATAAAAAAGCTATGTGGAGGGTTGGGTTAGGAGAAATAAGCATATACACCGTTTTTTGTATTTACCCCCTAGACATTCTGTGAACAAGTAGTGAGTAAATACTGCTTGGTTACTCAAAGAGGTTATAAAAGTGGCAAGTAGAGTGGTGATCCATACTAACATAACACCGTGGAAAGCTGGTAGCTGCAGCTCTGACACCCAGACTAGCCACTTACCATGGAAATCAGACTGGTAAATGAGGACAAGCAAAGGAAGAGCTAACTATGATACTAGGACAGTTTAGGTGGAATTTTTCCCAGGCATGTTCTTCTGGACACTTTATTTGTATTTAATTTCACAGAATCTCGCAAGAATTTTGGGGCTTTTAGGCCAAAAATAAAAAGGGTATTGTCCTCCCTCTGCCTCTGTTGCTACATAAACAAAACAAAAGATGTTTAACTCAGGAAAGGAGTGACTTTCTATATGCAAATAATTTTGTTTCATAAAGTACATTTTCCAGAGGTCTTAGACATCCTTAGGTAGTTTAAAAAAGAAGAAAAGGATATTGGTAGTGCAGTAAAGGCAGAACTAAGAGTAAAGTATATATCTGTTAAGCACATAATACCATAGTGCTAATCCTGCCATCGGATATTTGTGCAGGACCCAAGGTTTCTGCCTGTTCAGCACCACAGGATAATGGTCAAAAAGTATCATCTTTTGTTATGTTTGTAGACAGCACCTGAGATTTGTTTTCCCTCCCCTAATTCGGACTCTTTATCTGGGGACTTTTGGTTTTGGTGAGCCAGCCAAGCTCTGCCGGAGCTGAATGCTGGGTGTTGCATGTGTGCATAAGCACGCAGCAAAAGCTTAGTTATTGTCTATATTATCTCTGTGCACTGGGCTGTGATTTTTCATTTCGTAGCTCTGTCACAAATTGGTGTGCTTGAACTGGTGACAGAAAGGAAAGGATTTGGACACATATTGGCGTGGGTTTCATTAGCCACTGCACTGCCCTGGTCGGAGCTGCTTTTATAGATAAATCCTGTATCCTTACTCCAGAAGTAAGCAACAGAATAATTCTTTAGGGTTGTATTTTGTGTAATCTCCATATGGGAACAGTCACATCTTATTTCATTTTACAACAGGCACTTTGTTCTGCTAAATGCTTCCCTTTCCAGGGAGATAGGAAGGGGGAAAATGGCTTTTCTTTGGTTTTTAACCTGTGCTACATGTCACAGAATCATAAAATGTCAGGGATTGGAAAGGACCTCGAAAGATCATCTAGTCCAATCCCCCTGCCAGAGCAGAAACACCCAGATGAGGTTCAATGTCAAGTTACAGAATGACTAAATAGATTTGCAACCTGCAAACCCTGTTTTAGTGTACCTGCAAAATCCACTGGCCATTGTTTTGATGCCATTCAGCTTCCATCATTTCAGTGAAAGTGAAGGGCTTCTAATACCTTGTAGGATATTGGGGAATGGGCCAAGTGAAAGGTCAATGTCATGAAAGGAGATTTTCCAGCATGGAGCATGTCAGGAAAACTGAACATCCTGATAGAAGGAGAAGAACGTATAAAAGGCATCATGAAATTATTGAGCTGCCTGCCCAGAACCTGAAGTGCTTTGGATCTTCGTCACATCTCATCTCTCAGCTGTTTTTATTCTCTCTGTTTTTTGGGGGGGTTTTTTGTTGTTGTTTTTTAGTACAAAGGCCATATTTACTATGTTTGTGCCAATATTAACACACTTCCAGAGACAGCGCAAACTGGGAGCTCTGAGGCTGCATTGCTGCGGACGTCGCTCTTGGCATCAAAGGCAGCGTGAGCCATTCCTGCTCTTCTCCTCTTCAGCTCCATCTGTTTATTCCATTTATCTCCAACTGTTCACTCCAGGGGTGGCTCCTCAGTTGTGCCATTGCTACTTTTTGCTGGGCTTCAGATGAACTGTTTGACCTCAGCTGAATTTAAAATATGTTCAGGACTTTTTTTAAAAGAAATTCTTTAGCAAGATTAGTTGTGAGTTGCGTTTCTGGATCTAGCTCAAACAAGACCACACAGACAAACAGATCAGCGGGACTGAGGGACCAGGACAGGAAGAAAGAACCAGATTGGCCTGTTTTGCCTCCCAGAAATGTGTCCTGAAACTGCGACCTGAAGCACAGTCAAGTGTCAGGACCGACACAGTCATCACAAGCTTTGTGCCCGAGACATTCGCTTCTCTTATCAGAATGATTAGAAATAATATGGGACCAAACTGTGCTTTCTGGTGCATTCTTAACACCTTCTCAGAACTGCAGAGAAGGTGAATGGTTATTTAAGGATGGAGCTTGGCTTATTATTAGGTTCAGCTTTTAAACTGCCTTCTACCCTTCTGTGCAATATATTCTAATTCCTTTTTATTTATATCCAGCCCTTTGTGAGGTTGCCTTTATCATCTGATTGTTATCCCTTTCCCACCCATGCAGGAACAAATTTTGGCTTTCTTTGCTGGCTCACCTTTTAACTTTTCTTGTTCCTGTGCTGTTTGTCTTTTTCACACTGAATGCTGATGAGGTACTATTTGGTCTGTCTTCAGCAGTCATTTTCTGGGTAATTTCTTCAAGCAGCAAACACTAATTCCACCCACTCTTTAAGTGCCATATGGGATCAGATTACCAGATTAAACATGAATCCATTTTTGGATGGCATTTCTGTCCCATGCTAATTCTATTAAAATTATTGACTATCTGGCTGAAAATACTGCCTTCTAAAGACTGACATGTAGCTATTTTCAGGCCAGAACAGGAAGGGCAAAGAACCATTGTAAAATGTTGTTTCTAACATCTTTGTCACAAAGTTTGCACTTATGCAAACATATTGCCAACTGGATTGCATTTGTTCATGTTAACAGGCACGGTTACAAATGCAAAAATATGTTTTTAACAGTTATCCTCCTAAGAAGTGTTTCCAATCCTGACTGACACATCTTGTGAGGGGGGGACTCAGAAAGAGAATGTGGCCCTAGAGATTATTATCATCATTCAGACAGTAAAGCTGCACACGTTTTAGGAGCATATGATAGTTCACAGGCTGATATTTGATAGCTTTAACAGAACTGGATGTTTATTTGTTTGTTTATTAAAAGAACTGGTATGAGGAACAGGTTTAAATGAATAACACTGTTCTGGATGAATATTTCTGATGCATTAATACATGGTGGGTGGACTGCATTTGATAGTCAAGGGGTAGCAGTCTGGTAGTAACTGGGTACTTTGTGTTATTCTCTCTCTTGCCAGTTTTATGTTTGTTTGGTGAGGCTGAGTAATGCCTGGCTCAGCAGCATGGTTTCTGCTTTGGAAAGAAAGAAAGTACTATATTTAGTCTGTGGCTGAAAAGCAGCTGCCTCATTTCCTTACCCAACCCATCAGCTCTCCTCTCCCCTTCCCAATAGGTGTTATGGTGCAGTGTGTGGGAATTCCTTCACACTGGAGGCTTCCGGGGGACCAGAAGCCAAAATGAGATTTAAAATCATTAACATGGCTTCTGCCTTTATACTCTCAGCAGATATTGTAAACTTGCAGGATTTGGTTCATCATTTGCATTGGTGCAGAATTGGCTGTGACTGCCAAAAAACAATTGACTGTTCCTTCACAGCTGTTTTCTAATGACATGATAATGCTGCAGCATCTCATGCAGCTGCTCAGCAGTGGCTTGGACCTGCCTTCTCCCAGAGGGACCTTTCCAGAACATTTGCTTTGAGATGAAATCTATGGCTTATACACAGGTAGCAGTGACTCTTTAGTCGTGGCCAGTTCATGTCTTTCCTGGGAAGCCATCCCATAGGACAGACAACTGTGGAGAAGTCAGGGTTTAGAAAAAAAAAAACACCGAAAACATCAAGTCATCTCACATCATGCTGGCACACAGCCCAGAAGCTTGTAAAAATGCAACTTCATCCAACAAAAAGGAGTAACCGGAAAAGCAATGGAACAGAAAAGAAAATACCTTCCTGGCTCTAACTTGTGACGTTCCTGTATTTCATATGCCCTGTGCAGCTCTTGGTACCATCTCCAGTGGGATGTGGTGGAACTGGAAGAGCTGCAGAGAAGGAGACAGATTGAGTGGAGGAACTGAGCAGTTTCTTTACAAGCAGAGACTCAGTGCACCAAAGCTCTTTGCCCTGGGGGGAAAAAGGAGTCTCACAGTGCACATAATATTATGAGCAACAAAGATGTAAAAAGGTGTACAAAATTATGAATGATCCAGAGAGGAAATGATCATCCCCTGTTGCCACAAAACAAGAAGTAGGGGCACCAGGAAACTGCCAGGGAGTAGAAAAGCACTTTATCTCCTTAATGCAAAACAAAACGAGTGTTTCATTGCTACAAGATATTTTGGATACAACATGTTTAAAGAGGTTTACGAAATAATTAGACAAATTCAAGACAGAAAGATGCATCAAAGGTTATTAAATGCAGTGGTCTGGATACAACTTTCAGTTCGGAAAAATGCAAAGTCTTCGACTGACAGAAACTAGAAGATTATGTTAGGGAAATATCATCTTGCAGCTTTGGGCTAAATGAGGACAGATTAGTAAAAAGATTGTTTTTCAGCTTTCTTCAGTTCTCTGTATATTTTACATGCTTACTTTCCTGAGAACAAACCACTGAGACTCAAGCTTGGAAAACTGGATTATTATTATTTTAATACGTTTACCAGCTTTCTGAAGGGAAGGGGTTCTGTTCTGGTAGCCTTCCCTCCATGCTCCCCTGGACACTTTCTGTGAGGCTGAGGCTTCTTGGAAAACAGCTTGAGGTAGGAATAGGCATATCCATAGGAAAGAGCTAAAAAGCAGTTAAACTGGCTCAAGTAGCAAACATCAAGTCTGCAGTTGGTCATCTGGTCTGGCTTTTTTTTTTGCATTTTGGGTTGTTTTTTTTTTTCCTTTTTTTCCCAGGCAAAACCAGAATAAAAACCTCCTAACCTATAGAGCTTTTTGTCTACAGGGAGCGTTTGTTTATGTCATGAGTTTCTATTTAAGTAACAAAGAAGTTATCATCTTTTTATGGTTGAAAAGATAATGAGGAGGCAAATTAAGTGTAAACCAACAAGATGAGATTGTCTGAGTCAGAAGATGATCTGAAAAACAAAAGAGAAGCAGACCGCCTTCATCACAGTGATGAATTACTTGATGTCCAGCTAGGATTATATTGCCTCTTTTAGGTAGATAATATTAATATGTCTTTTATACATAGCATAATAAAATGTATATAACACAACTGTCTGCTACCATCCACTGCTGTTGTTTTAGCATAGCTAGGAAAGAGAAAAGCACAAAGATCAATACAAAAATCATTATTTGACATCAATAAATCTGTTTTAAAACATATATGTTGCCAACCCAAACAGGGAGCCTAAAGATTGCTTATGGATATTATTTTCTTTTCTTGTCTGTAAATAACATCTGTAAGAAAAATCAGATCTCTTATTGTTTGAGGAACATGGTTTAAGATCCTTAACTACATTAAAAAAAAATTGACAGAGCATGATTTAAAGAATTATGGACATACTTAATGGTGTGATGGAAAGAGTAACCTGAGTTAGTTTTTCTAAAGGCTTCCAATATCCTCTGGGTTATGTTGACAAAGATGATTCATATACCCTACTAAAAATAATTTGAAATGGAAGGTGGGTGTTTGTTTTTCTTCCTGTCCTACAGAGATTATTGTAGAGGATGGCACAGTACCTGTCATGTGGGAGAACCAAGTACTAGGGGCATGTAAAATGGCATGACTTGTTTCATCATTTCAACTTAAGTCATTAAACTGTTTAGAGTTGGGGAAATTATTTTTCTATTTCACCATTATATACATATAAATATATATTTATATAAAATATCTTATAGCCCCTACTTAGAACAGGGTCTCAAAATATCTTATAGCCCCTACTTAGAACAGGGTCTCAGTGCCTTCTTAGTAGTTTCTGGAGAGAGAGCTGGTCATTCCTGTGGATCACTGGCTAACTATGGCCAACTGAACTTGGGGGCTGCAGGCTGGTGGACTCACCAGCCCTTATAAGCAGTGGGAGTCTTATGCAAACCTGAATTTTGGGACCACACAAATGGGGACAGCTGCAGCTACTGACACCCCAAAAAGTGTCTCATTCTCGATAGTAAATATGGGTATGGGAAGAAGGCTGCTGGCCTCCTTTTAAAGAGTTGCTGTTTGGCACAAAAAGGTTAAAAGGAAGAAGTACCACACACAAGAGCTTTGGATAATTCAAAATTATTTGCATCTGGGCTTGTCAGTGCTGCATTTCCAACTCTGCAGAGGTTCTGTATATCTGCCTTGAGCTGGTATCACTGCTAATGGTGAAGATGACCCTCTTGCTCTCGAGCAATGGAAAGTCCTTCAATGTTTCTCCTTTTCACTGATGAAAAGCAAAGTGAAGTCCTGACTCTGGAATTTTACTTGGTGAGGTAGAACTGGGTAACAGAGACACCAGCTTTGACAGGATCCCAAGAGGATACACGGTCCAGTGTGGTATAAATATCTAAACTGATAGCTAAAAATGGTGTCACTTATGTAATGGGCTAGTAAAATTTACTAGCCCTATAATTTCCAGAGACAGAAAATGGGACAGATTGGCAAGATCTGGCATTATTTAAAAAAATGTTGGTTTTCAGACAAATGCTTTTTTATCCACTGTACATATAAATTAGATCTGAATTTTTCAGCTGAAACATTTTACTTACTTAAAATGAGACCTGACCCTGACTGCTAAATTCATACTACAATTTTTGTTTGTTTTTCTGTGCAAGAGAACCGCAAATGTGAGTAGGGTCATCCTACCTTCTGCAGAAATTATTCAGTGGAGACAACATGTATACACCTAACATTTTTCTAAACTATCAAACAAGAGAAAACCATAATTCAGATATACTGGTAGTACTGTTAGAGATAAATAGCAGATTTGTTTTACTTGCAATTTTGTCAAGATAAGGGGGAAGTTACAAGCAGTCTTTCTTCTTGTATTATTATTTTTAGGGTTTCAAAGATATATCAGGTCTCTTGTAAGATAGGGAAAAAGCTGACCTCTTGCCCAGGTAACAGCTAAGTACAACATAGAAACTGTGACTCGCAGAGGATATTGAGCAAAGGATCTATCGAGATGACCATGACATTTTAAAGCATTTTTGCTTTCTGTTGTTTCTTGCAGATGAGATGGTCAGCTTCAGCCTTTGCAGAAAATTGCTATAATAAGGAAAATGTTTGGGAGTAGAAGTAGGATGTTGTGCAGATACAGTGGAAGGAACCTGTGAGAAAACATAGCGAGGGCAAAGAGGCTGCTGTCATTAGGAGAGCAGGGAGGATGGGAGCAGCCACAAAGTGGTCGAAGGCCCACGATAGCAACCGATGAAATTCGGTTTGCTGTGTTTGTGATCCAGATTCATCTCTTCCAGCAGCAAAATTCTGGGAGGTAGGAGGAGGGAGGTGGTTCTCTGAATCGGGAAGATTTTTCACTGAAAATCTCCCGTACTGATGAATTCTCCCCATTACCCTGCACGCACTTCACAATCTTTACAGACAACATAAGGCATAGTAACAGCATGGCCCTTGGGTCTACTGAATATAAATAAAAGTTGAGTCCTGAAGCCTCAGACAGTACTATAAGACAACTAAATCAGGAGATCAGAAAATCATTACTTCTAAGTAGTGGTGATATTTTCCTAAAAATGGAAGGACATCACCAAAAAATTAACAACAACAAAAAAGGCTTTGTCGTTTTTAAATCCTACTTTGAAGATGTAGGTGTTAATTCCGAGTAGTTTTTATTAACAAAATTCATGCTTTATGAGTTTTAAGTGAAAGATGAATGTTTTGTCCCAATATTTGTTCTTGTGCATTAAAATAACGGCTAGGATTCCCACTGATGCTTAGACCTCTCATAAAGAAGCCTTCCAGGCCTCTTTGTTATGTTTGGGTGGTATTACCCATTAAGCTGTTTTGCAGTAGCGGTGAATATGCTTATCTTCCAGGGCTTTTTCAATAGTTCTTTAGATTCCCATTCACTACTAGTGATATTCAAATGTGCAAATCAATCAGTCACATGTCATTTAGAGCTTCCTGGTGTGGGGTAGATCTGGCTTTCCACCCTGAAATGACATGCCATCAAGGGCACTTGTTTTTAGAAGGTACCTAGCCCAACATATGTAAACCAGTACATTTTGTAGTATCTTTTATTCTTCTTTTCCTTTTGAGCACACAGATATAATTATTTTGAAGGACAGTTTTGAAAACTAGGCTGGAAGATTGTCCTTCAACTATTTTAGCAATTAAAACACAAAAATATCCTTTTTTTTTTGCTATAGTAAGTTTTTGGCTTGCCAGTGGAACTGTATGAATACTGAATGCTTGCATTTACGCTCGTGACTGCTAAAAGTATATATGGCTCTACAGAACAGTGTTTGGTATCAATATTGTATGCCTTTTCACTTTCTGTTAGAGAATGGATAATTTAGGTCTAACTTGAAAGAGCACTTGGCTCCAATGATTCTGATAATTGAAATGTATGAGAATTCTGTTTAAATACAAATCTAATCAGGATATTGCTGGTTGCCCAAGTGGAATTCAGAGCACTGTAATACTTTGATCTATGAAGGTCTTTTCTAACAGGAAGGGAAATTAGTCTTGGTTGCTAAACAAATCAAGTTTGCTTTCTTTTATTTTCTTTTGCCTCTGACGTTTGTTTCTGTTTGAAGATATCGCCAATTTTATTCATTTTATTTTTTGTTCTTTGTGTTCACTTCAAATATCCTCTCTTCCAATTCTTCTGTATGATTCCTCAGATCCCTTCTTTCCATAGCAATGACCTCCTACTGCTGTCTCAATCCTGTCTTGCAAAAAAACTCAGCGGCAACATTATTTTAGAATAATAGAAGGCAGTTGCTTTATTATAACTTCAAAAATGAGCCAGTTCAAACTGTGCAAGAAGTGCAGTCTCAGCAGCACTGGATCTGGCCACTTGGTAGATTATTATCCGAGAAATTCCTTTTTTGGGGGAGAGTACCAGGATTCCATATTCACAGCTGGCCAAAACTGATGGCCTCAAAATTCACAACATCCATAAGGAAATCAACTCGGGTTTCTTGAACAGTCTGTTCTTTGGTTTGCATGGTCTGTATGTGGCTAATGTGTCCATGCATTATATTTTAGAAGTCTTTGCTCATCGTTGTGCTTCTTTTGTCACAGGGTCCATCACACCACACTTCACTAAAATACCCTACATTTGTTAATGACATCTGTTACTTGACATCTGTATCACTTCAGTGACAGAAAGGCTTTACACTTGTGCTAGCAATTCTCGTTTGTGGGAAGAGAAGTATAATTCAATGGCTGTGATACTTTCCATTATTCAGAATTACACAAAATTAGTTCCCAGCCCTATTGCAGCTTTTCAGTACAACTTGCTCTCTTTAACCCAAAATTACGAGGCCTCAATTTTGCCAAAGTCCCCGTGTCTGCTACTTACTCTTAACTGACAACTTCTTATCAGCCTAGACCTTCTGATGGATATTCAATAAAAGGGGAAAACCAAGTGAGAACTACAAATGAGAGTGGATATTACCTTGCCTTCTATGTTGGGGTGCATCTATATGGGCAACACACTGCTATGTTAGACATAATCAGATTAGGCAAGAATGAGATAATATAGGGGCTTAAGTGGAATTCAGGTCATTTGATTCTCATCTTCTGGCTGTATGTACATGTTTGGGGGTTTTTTTGTTTGGTTTTGGTGTTTGGTTTGGTTTTGGTGTTTGGTTTGTTTGGGTTTTATTTTTTTTGTAAATAAGTGTAAATAAATCCTGTGCCACCTTCCCTTCTTCTCTTCTGCCTGCTGTACTGATATAATTTGTGGAGTTTCCCGGTGAACAAAATCAGATAATTTAGCCTTATGTGGACATGCCAGTTGTATTTACAGGGCTTGAGAACATCTGTGTAGCTATATGACATCAAGTTGGTGGCACTAGATTAGATTCTTGCCATTATAGATACGTTCTAAGTTAGAAGATAAAGGAACTTTAAGTCTTTTGTACACAGTTTGAATTTTGTGGTTCCCTGCTTTACACCAAGATTTCCCAGTTCCTCAGCCACTAAGGCAGATGAATATTGAAGGGGTGTACTAATGGGGACAAGCGAGATCTTACACGCCGATTTTTCTTCTTGCTTTCCTTATTATCACTTGTCCCTCATATTTGTGTCATATTACTGTCATTACCAGTAGACTTCTACTTCAGTTTACCTGAGCTGTTTTGGACAGGTGTGGGTTTTTTTGGTGTAAGATTTACGGCATAGTTTGACTATCACCTCTTTAATGTCTGTGTCAACAGGGCCTTAATCACACTGAAATCTCTGGATCTCTTAGATTTACCAGGATTTCTCCAAGGAAATCAGAATTGCAAAGGCTGGAGAAAGCCCCAGTGGCCTTCCAACTTAATTAGGAGTGAACTCTTTCCCTGTAAATGAAGTGGTTCTTTAAAATGACTTGGAGTCTCCATTGGCATCTTCTGACAGTGCTATGATGAAGTACAAAATATTATTAGAATGATGTTCCCCTCTTGTGACACTTTCTCTCTCATATATCTTATGGAAATAGTCATATTTTGTGAGTACCCATAGCATTATTTTTCTTGTTCTGAGACAGAGTTAAAAAAAAACAAACAGGTAAAATAGGTTTGAAAACACTGCAAAATAACATATCTCTGTAGCATTACAGTCTGAACTTTTCTGATTTTAAAAACGACATTGTGAATGTGAAACAATTATTGATAGAACAGCTCTTTAATGAATGGATGAGATTAAATGGTTTATAATAGACTTAATCCTATGAAGTGTCACTGTCTTGCTATATTACGCATTTAAATGACACTGCTGTAAAAGGTAAACGATACATTCTAATATTTACTGTTTTATTAAATACCTTTATCTGCAAAGAAGACATGATTTTCGATCCTGGTCAGGTATTCCTGGGTGTCCACAAAATTCTTAAAAAGCCATTTTCCTTCAGGTTAACTGAACACCACCAAATTTGAAGTAATGACAGATAAACTTGAGACAAGCACAAGACAAGCAGTTCACATTCTTCAAAATTTGCTCTAAAACCTCTTATTTATGGTTGATTTCTCTATCATTCTTCCTCACATGCCATTTAACAAGCAAAATATTGTCTAACCTTCTCTTTATATATCATAAATCACACACAATAGCACTGAAATGCAGTTTTCTGCTTAATTCAAAATGGGCCAGAGTCTGCTTATGTCTTGCCAGAGCAAGCATGAAATAGCTGCATAACGGTGCTGAAATAGCTGTACAATTTTGCTGAAATAGCCAGGATTTATACTGATGTTGGGGCCATTGCTTCTAGTATGTTACTTCTTGTTTGGAGAAATGTTAAAATGTAAAAGGTTTTGTACACTCATCAGATCATTACAGTAAAGTTTGGTAAATACTTTAGACAGAGGTCCTGTTCTGAGGAAGACCAGCAGAAATTTATCTGTTGGAACTTGTAACACAGCCAATGGATGTGTAGAAAGACAGATACAGGGCCTGATTAGTTTTATTTTAATGGAGTTACTCCTGATGTTTGAGCTAGTGTGATTGAGAGGAATCAGTCCTAATGCTTTTTTCTCTGTTCTTTTCTTCATTTATTTCAACAATAGGAGATAAGCTCAAGAAAAGTGAGAATGTGCGAGTCGTCAGTGATGCTAACTGAGGGCACTGGTCATTTTGCAGGGTAGATTATCCAGTTTTATAATGAATTCTTTTCATAAGAAAGCCCTTTCTGAATAGTCTAGCTTCTTTCTAGCAGTGCCATCACAGATATTTTAATTTGGTGCATAATTTGGTGATGCCAGCTGCAAAAATCAAGGCGACCTCCATCCCAAATTTGGCCCCAACGTGCCACTGTGGATGTTCTGCAGTTGAGTTGGTGATCTGCTAATGAGTCTTTTCCAACTACTGATTCTTTTCTTGAGTCAAAGCTGTTTGGAAACTAACATTAAACCAAGGTTTAAGTGCAAAATACAAAGGAATCTTATGGCCTGCCTCTGAAATAACACCAAATTGTACATGAGGCTCATCTGTTCTCTCAGTGCAGTTGTGCAGAGAAGGAGAAATTACTTGCTTATTTCAGGGCAGGGGTGTTTTAATAAAAAGAGAAGAATGAAACGGGGTGAGTTTAGCCATTATTGCTTTGATTGCTGCTGGCTCATTAGCATTGGCCACGCTCCTTCAGATTAGCAGTAATTAAACTGTGAAATCAGACCGATTGCCTTAAGCTGAGACACCATACCAGGCTGTCAAGAGAAATCACAGGGGATAAATCAAGGGCCCTGTGCATCTCGGATCACCCTTGGCATGGGTGAGAGTGTGAGAAGCGGAATAATGAGGACATTCAGTTTTTTGTATCTGTTGAACTCTCGGCAGACAAGCTTTGGAAGCGTTGTCATGACGATGACAACAGCAAGGATAAACTCTTACTCCCGCTAGCTGTGGTTAATGAAGATGATAATGAAAAATTATGCCAACATTACTGCAATTTTTTTATTCCGACTGGCACTTGTAACCTTACGCCTAATGACACAACACAATAGTGACAGTAATTGTGCATTGATAAATGGGGTAAAGATGCTGAAAAAATGTCTGACTCAAAGATATACAAGTTTAGTTAGCTGAGTAATTTCTTCCAATAAGCATTTGCTTTGTTCTTTGAACTCTCACTAGGTGGTTTTGGACTCTGCATGCCAAAAAACATCTCTAATCACTTTTCATTGTTTACTAAAGAATAGGCCCAGCAATTAAGGCAAAGAGCGCCTGTGTTTTATTTCTTCTAAGCAGAACAAATGCGATCAAGATAAATAACAGTAATAAAACAACAATACTTTTTACACATTCTGAATGGGTTTACAAATTCAGTGTTTGTTTAACTGCTGGTTTCTGGGACATCCAGTTTGTCCTGCTAGAAATGTAGAGCTTTGGTGGATAAATCTCCAATTACATTATGTAATAGCTGTCTCATCCCCCCCACCATTGCCCTTGCCTAAATGCCACCATTTATTCAGATTGCATTAGCACTTATGTGCCTTTTTTAACCACAGCTCTTAAAGCATTGCACAGGGGTAAGGATGGAGGGATGGATGGAGGGATGGATGGAGGGATGAATGGAGGCTGTGGTTTAACAATGCAGTTAAACCAATGTAAAAACTTTCTCCTGTCCTACCCCAGCCATGTGCTCTTATTTCCTTTCTTGCATCATACGTGTGATCAATCATGGTGAACCAGTTCAAGGTGCTAAATGGGCAAAAATCTGTTCACTTCATATTTTTCATAGTCATTTGCCAGTTTAGCTCCCTGATCCAGATAAGGGCCAGTGATGGGGCAAGAGATGCAGCAAGAGCACATAGGCAGAATGGGCAGTGATAGCCAGCCTAAGCAAAAACTCAAGCCTCACCGCAAAGCACGAAGGGCTCGTGTGACTTTGGGGAGGGATCTGCACTTGAAACTCTCACTGCCTTCCAGTTAAGCACCATGGGACCATAATCCCAAAGAGGCTTATGGAAGCTGTTCAAAAAGTGCTCGCAGCAAGAACAGTGCTTTTGCAAACACATCTCACAGTGATTCCTGAAGGGCCACGTGGCACGTCGGGAATCTCTCCTGCTCTCCAGGCCACCCGTTTCCCGGTGCTGAAAGGTTGATGTTGTTTCAACAAGCAAGCGTGATACAGACAATACAGAATAGCAAACTCCTTCAGTTTATGTAGTGGATTCTGACTCTGCTGAAATCCAGCATCCGCACTCCCACTTTAGAAGCCATAACACTTGGCTTTAGAGAATAGCCCAATTGAATGTGTGAGTATGCTGCAGCACAATAACCTCTCTGGGATTAGACAAATAAATGCAAATGAATCATTTAATGCAAACAAATCACTTCAAGGAGTAAGTGTTGTTTTATTTACTCCAAAACTAACTAAAAGAATAGCTCTTTTGATAGCTTTAGTAAAGTGTTTGGGGTTTCTTCTATGTAAAGTTCTGCTGTTGCTCACCAATGGCCTCATTCCATCAAAGCTTTAGAAATCTAGATTGTCGCATATGGGATTTTTTGTGTTCAACAAGTGTTTGTTTTGTTTGCTTTTAAGAAAAAAGATTAATCACAGAGCATTTGGAAGTGTATCAGATATATGAGGGTTTCTCCTTGTCTGAGTGGTATTTGTCTCTTCAGGTCTTGAAAGACAGTATTAAGACAGCGTGGTAGTGTTTGTGATTCATGGTTGCAATTCTCTTTTTATTGCTGAACACCAGCAGTGAATAGGAACTGCAGAAGGACACATTTCCAATTACTCTATCTCAGAGTTCTCCATTGCTTCTTAACAGAGACTTCTCTATCTCTGAAAGTGAGTACAATGCAAAAGTTTATTGGGGATGGGGCGAGGGGGGGAATACACATATATATATACACATGCACGTACACCAGAGAAAGATTTCTTTGCTCTTTCAGCTGTTCTTAGAGTTCACTCAGTGTCTGCCGCCTTGTTGCCACTCTTCTCACTAGATGAATATAGATGAATAAAGACAATTTAACCATTAGACACAGGTATTACTTGAAGCAGTGTCCAAAGAACATTGAATGTTGTTTGGAAAGAAATGACACAGCTCCTGAATCCTAAGTGAGTGTCTTCTTGCACAGCATGATGGAAATGGCAAGAAAAAAAGCAAGATCATAATTCAGGAACAGGGGAGAGTCCAAGCAAGAAATAGATTGATTTCTGCTTCCTGAAGTGGAATTTCTTCTGGGCTATGGTCTTTAGTTCTTGGTGAGTTTGGGCCTTTATTCTGTAGTAGGATAAAGCAAAGTCTGTTACCTGGGCATGTGTGGAGCTTGATACAACTCAAAAGGAATTTCTGGTCCATCAACACACAATTGCCTCACACAATAGTGGGGGTGTGGAGAAAAAGAACAAAAGCCTCAATTACATTATCCTCGAGTGTCTCTTACCTTTATCAGCATCAATTTGAAGAGAGATATTTTTTAAAAAGCAAGGCAGGAAAAGCATCAAAATACACCATCTAAACATTAACACAGGGCACAGCTCCCAAAGTGACAGAGAAATCAGTGCTGGGGAGAAGTCTGGAATAAAGGATCAAAAGCAAACACACTCTCTGAAGAAAGGAGGATAATGGTACAGAACACCATGCACCAAGCCATTTTGATTTAAAGCATTTTGAAAGAAAACTCAGTTTACTTTAGAGACTGACAAAAGTTTATACATTCATGAATGAGTTCTTTATGTATTTAAGAGGGATGACAACAGACAAAGGGGCTATTTGATGAATGTTCAGGCAAAATTATGAAAGTCGGAGATCATTGACAGAAGACAGAAGGTTTTGGCTTTTTCTTACAAACAGCTCCATCTGTTTGGCACTTTGTTTTTGCTATTCTGTGTGCTGGAATTGTGATAGAACCAGAAAAAGTATTTGGGAGCTGACTGAGGAACTTAAAAAATAAAAATATTTAGGAAAGCTATGGCTTACATCCTTTCATAACTTCCTTTTCATCTTGCCCTGTAATGAAGGACCCTGGCTAAAATACCAGCTAGCAGAAACGGGACAGCTGTAGAGAAATGGGGCTGTGACTTGAATTCATTTGGAGAACAAGTGGGAGAGAAAACTGAGATAGTTTTGATATATTTTTGGTTTTAAGGCCTTTGACAGAGATATTTGTTTCAACTCTGCTCTGTAACGGGGTCAAAAAAAGACTGGACACCTGTACTTCAAGGACGTCACTTTGTAGACTGATTTCTCAGCAGTTTGAAGGGGCTCTGTGAGATACAGGCCCACATTTTAGTTTGCCCTTCTGCCCAGGGGCAGTAACTTTGACAGAAGGATGGGGAAAATAACTGAGAGCAGTAATATCTAAACTACATCAGCAAAATTTGCTCGAGTTCATCTGTTACAACCTATCTTTTCTGCTAAATCAGCAAATCTTGAGGTTTCAGAGAAAGTTCTTAATTATTTGTAGTGGAGTTTAGCTTGCAGGAGGAGACCATATGACAAATACTGCAGGTACATTTTAAATGTGATGACCAGTGTTATAAGGTTCTCAGATCATCTCTTGGTGGACGAAGTGATTGTTTGTAATTTTAAAACATTCTTTATGACTTTAAATATTCAGAAGGCAGAGGTGCTGGTGATTAGGTTAATGAAGCATCATGGCACTGACAGGACCTGGTTACCAGACTTTAGGTATCATGTGTAGGGACCTCTAGGTCTCTACAGTAGCCTGAGGGCCAAAGGCTGTAGCTGGACAGTAGCAAGAGGGTTGCTGGTGCTTTGCTGAAAAAGGAGCAGCCAGGTGACCCAAATCAGTGATTACACCACACTGCACCAGTTCAGAATCGTTAATGAGTATATAGATAATATTCCTGGATGAACTGATGTCAACAGACCTTATGACAGATTAAGTAACATTGGCCTATGCCAGAATTTTACTGCATCTGCCACTGTTTCCACACCAGTCTTTTCTTCTGACACAATTTCTGTTCTCACAGTGTAATCACTGGAGTTACTACACAAAGATGTTCTTGCCCCTCCTTCAATGCAAGTCACTCCACATAGTGCTACAACATCCCCTGGATGTTACACTCTCTTTTTCAGTAGTCTGAGTAGGTGTTTTTTCTACCCAGTGCAGCAAAGCACCAGGCCTTCTTTGGCTTTTTCTGTCTTTGGTTGGCAAGAATAGTTGCACAACATGTGGAATAACTCTAAAATAAGGAAGATATTATTATCATGGCCTTCTGCTTTGGCTTCTACTTTCTGTGGTGTGGACCTGTGCCTATTAACAGGGCAAATAGTCCTTGTGTCTCTTCATGAGCCAGGACAGCAGAGAGTAGGCAGAAGTCTCAGACAAAGGCATTGAGGTTGTAAAAGGCTTCACACAAGCTACATGTGGAGGAGGAGCCACATCAGCAAGCTCCCACCAACAGCCAAACTGGAAATCAGGAATACACCAGCATCCTGTACCTTAGATCTCAGCTGAGAACATGAAATAACCCTAAACCCCTGTCCATGGTATGTCAAGGGGAGGGACAGCAGCAGAGGAGGATGTATGTCCTGTGCACACTGTTCTAGGGCTTAAAACCACACTCTGATCTGCACTATCTTCATCAGTCAGAGATTAAGGGTGGTGAGGAACCTCCCCCATGGCCACTGGAACCTCGCCAGCTACAAAAAATTGACCGTTCCTTTGGCAAACCAAGATGTGTGCTCCCGCTGCTGCAAATGAGGTAGTTCAGGGCTGCTCTGACAGTGCTAAGACACCGTTGCCAACATGGCAGCACCTCGTCTCGGGCACAGCGGGCAGGAGGAGCCGCTCAAAACAGCTCACGGCTGGCACCTGGTGATCCACGGGGAGGGCAGGCGGTGGCCAAGCTGGCAGGCAGTCTGGGATGTCAGCACCATGCCTGAGGCTCGTGCCACTGTGTAAAACCCTCCTGCAGATTTGCACATTTGGCAATGGCCATGCAGAGCGTGACGGCATTACCAGAGCCATGAACTGTCTCTGGCCTTGTCCCTGCTCCAGCTGTTTGCCCGCTGTCAGCGCTGACTTCAGATATAGGAGAACAAACAAAACAGTGACTTTCAAGGAGACTTAAGCCTTGCTTACATTTCAAAGTTGTTCATCTTAAAGGAAAAAGGCAGCTCCGTAGGGCTTAGAAGCATCTGTTTTGGTAGAAAGGTTTGGACAGGAATTGCTTACTCCTTCCCTTGTGATTCCAAGCTGCTTACCCTCCATTTCTTTCATCCATATCTCTCACTCCACATTAAACCTAGCATTAAGAAATCTAAATCAATGCTTTTCTGATTATATAGTAATTTTTGCTATTTAAGGTATATTTAATATTCAGATTACTGTACTAATTTAACTGTTCGTTCTCCATCGTGTGACTTACCTGACCCTTGTGACGTTTTAGATCAAATCTTCGATATCGATGGGTAAGCCCAAATGAACACGGTTAAGTTCCTGTCACTCTACAGAAACTGGACAACTGTGTTACTCTTCTGAAATGTAACTTGGAAGGCAAACAAGAAATCATAATGAAAAACATGGTTTATTGGTTTTACATTCATTGATCCTGATGATAGTACCTTTACAAAACTGATTTCTTGTTTTCTTTTATCTCAAATCTCTTCCTCTTTCTTCTAGCAGAAATAGTTCTATAAAGACATTACAATGACATATTGTTATTTCTTATTCTGGAAATCACCTTAGATTTTTAGTTGTTGTATATGCTGAAGGAATGAAGTTGTGAATCAATTTAAGTCAGTGATAGCTTTGCCATTAACTTCACACATATCAGGATTTTGTCTAGCTGTTCCTAATGCATTTGAGTCAGATTTTCTGTACTATTTATTCTGTGCCATATTTAGGAATATCAACAAGAAAAAAAAAAAAAAAAAGGAAAATGTAATCAGAACTTCAGCTTGAGAAGGAAGAATATCAACATAAAAACAATGTGTTGTCCTCTCTGTTTTGTTTTTCCCTATTGAAACTTCCCTCTCCTTTGAGTAGAACTCAGCTGGTTCAGTGAAGGTTTCTAACCAGTCCATTGTACCACAGCAAACAGGCCTTTGCCCACTGGTAGCCAACAACTTGTTAAAAAACTCATCTAGATCAGCCCTATGGGACGATTTGTATTGCTAGGCTTAAGCAGGTGTACAATTGCATGGAAGGTTAGGTCTGTTGGGATGGATTTGCTCAGTTTTAGTTGTTTTGATTGTTGTAATGTCTTCCCAGACTTCAGCCCTGAAGCTGAAATGGGAGTTTCATTTGGCAAAGATTTCACTACTTTCTGAAGCAGGCAGCATGTTGCATAGAACGGCCACTTTCTAACACTAATAGTTATCTATCAGACACCAGCGGAAAAAAACATTGCAGCGTTGGTCAGTTGATACTGTTGGCAGAAAATAATCAAAACTACACGTTGTCTTGTAGCCTTCTGCCTCTGAATGAATCACTCCCGGCTTCCTTTACAGTCAGTGGAGAGAAACAGGCACTTTGCAGACGTGATTCTTCTGGCCTATTTTAGATATCTAGTTTAGGACAAGATGAAGTGCAGCCTAGAAGTGTCTATTTCTCATTGCTGATTATAAAAGGAGTCTAGACATCTCCCAGAGAAGTAGGCAGCCAGATTGCAGATGTTTTTATTTGGCATTGTGTGTCTTCATGTGGCATGGATGACTAAAAAGGCTTCTAAGCTCTATTTTGTTAGAATTATTCCAGTACAGTAAATTTAAGCCTCACTATTGGAAATGAGAGATCTTTTTATAGGTTATTATTTTGTAGATAGCAATTAACCACTCAGAAGAGCTGCTAGTTTTGCCACGCACACACTCAGCCACTTCATGCTTTAATGTTAAATTATATTTGACATTTAATTTAAGCTCATATTGCCTTCATTCAAAAATAAACCCTACTGCATTAGCAATGAGAAGGTGGAGGGATAATTTTTCTCCCCAAATTCACACTCAGTGAAATCTAAACTGATTCTTCATGCTTAGTTTTTCACGTATATTATGTGCATTCTTCTGAGTGTAAGTCTGTGCAATTGCTTCTCAGATGCGAGGAAAAAAAATCAATGCATCTTAGTAAGCAATTACAACATAAAAATGTATTTTTAATAGGTGCTTTGAAGGCTGTACATACTGTGAGGTTTGCCTCCTTGAACCGATTGTAATCAGAAGCGATATACACCATTATTTGTTGGGCAAAGCAGCGCTGATTTTGTGGTTATACCAGTGTGTAAAGTGATCTCTTTAGCTCTTATAAATAAAGCGGGATGAAGACTTAGCTGACTGACACACATGTAATAGCAGGGTATGGGAGGTCATTCTACCGGCTGTCCTGCCGGTGATGCTTATCCTGCCTGAGTGGGAACAGAGATCTGTCCCACTGGGTCTCTGCTACAAGGCTGGACCTGAAAGTAGACCAAGGGGAGGTTGCTTCTCCCTCGGTATGGTCTGACTGGTCTGTGCCGTAAGTCCTTTACTTTACAGTCTCTGTTTCAACCTTGGGTGCATCCCTCTTGCTCTTAAAAGAGCCAGGCTGCTCTTTACATCTGCATTTTACTTTGTAGCTGTGCACACCCCAAAAAGATATTACCCTTCCAGGCAAAGAAGCAGAATCTCTTCCCTCTGGAGTGCTGCAGTACTGCTGAAGTCGGTATCCTGAACGCTGGTTCCTGTGAAAGATCACGTCGGAGATTTAGGAACGCAGTTTGTTGAGCCAAATTAGAACTAGGCCAGCTACATTCCATTCCTCGTTCAGCCCTGCAGCCCGTCTTGGCTGGTTCAGCCTTGCTGTGCACACCGTGGCCAAGACCTGCTGGGAAAATGGAAGTCTTCAGCCATGGTAGGACTATTGCAAGTGAGGTTTGTAGTCATGGGAAGTGGATGGTGATTATTCAAGGGAGATAGTCATCCATGAGTATGGCTTTCCTCAAATATTTTCAACAATCACGAGTCTCGGGGTCTTCAAGATAGAAACAAAACAAAAATCCCCACCAAAATTAGAACCTCCCAAATAAGCCAGTGCAACTACAGCTCCTCTGCACATTTGTCTTTGCTGTTAAATTGAGTGATTTATCCACCTTGCAAAAGACATTAGCATTAAGGGACATAGTCTTTCTCAGATGTAATTCATTATTAATCTTAATGGGATTATGCTTCAAAGACCAATAAATGCACATCTTCAAAGTACTTAAATTACTCCCTATTATTACTTCTGACAACAAAATAAATAAAGCTTAGTTAAATTCTACATGTTAAACCCAAATTTCTTTTTTTTTTTCTTTTCACTATGTAAACCAAAGCAAAATAGACCATTAAAAAACAAACAAACAAAAACAAAACCCACACAAATCAAACCAAACACCTCCCTTCACTCAAAACCTTAAGGTTTTAATGGATTGTGATTAACAAATAATCATAAAACCAGGTTGAAGGCATTTGAAAATGCATTTTTTCATTGTAAATGTATGCAGCCTCAAAAGTATGATTACAGTGAGAGAAGAATAAATATTTAACATCAAACAAATTTCTTTATTAATATAATTACTTGGTGCAAAATGCATTTCCTAATATTGCTTTAAAATAAATTTTAAAAATTCATATTGTGAAGCTAGCATTATCAACAACAGAATCTAGATAATAGGTAAATAGCTCTTTGGGTGACATTTGCTTTAAAAACAGCAGTGAAAGCCAAAATTTCCATTTGTCTCTGTTTTCTAATGCAAATTCTTCATAAGCTTTGCACAGAATAAACATGTTCAAGCTGTGCCCTGGCTATATGGAGTTGTGTGACAGGGAGACATTTTCTGATGTTTGCACTAATTGCATTGGATTGAGACTCTTCCTAGGGGTCCACTAGGTCGCTGCATGGATTCACAAGGAGGGAGGGAAGAGAATATCTTGGACAAATGGTGTAGAACATTGCTGCAGACAGACTTGCCAGATGCTCGGGTTGTCCCCAGACAGCCCTGGGCTGGGGCATGTGTCAGTCGCTCATGCCATGGTGCCTCCTCACCTGCAGCCAACACCTCGTGCCTGCGTGTCCCATTTCCTTGCCACACTCCCTTCCTCAGTACTTGGGGCCTGAACTGAGGAGCAAGCACGTTCATGGCATAAAAGAAACAACAGGATTAGGGCTCAGGGTTTGTGCCACCCCAGCTTGAACCCTGTGCAATCTCATCCTGCTTTGCTACAAGCTGAAACGGGCTCCACCACTCCACACAGTCTGGCTGTGTATTTCACAGGCTGCTCAGAAACAGAGCCTTTTAACAAGTCTCCACAACATGTTATTTAATTCTGCAGCCCCACATCAGGAAGGCTTCAAGGAGTCACGTCTCCTGACATCAGGGATACCATCTGCTAAGAGGTTCACCTCTGTCATGGCTTCTCTAATCCAAGCTCATGGCCCAGCTCAGGGATTGTGCTTTGAGGCCTCCTCTGCTTACAAAGACCCTAAAACATCATCTTTCACTCCATTCCTGGGGCACTGTTGTGCTGTGGTTTCTCTAAAGCATACAAAACACACGTATGCTGTTGGCTGGGGGCAGCGGGGGAGCTGTGTCAGTCTGGCTGTCCCCTATTCTTTCCCCTTCAGCTACTCCAGTGGTCACTGTAGGTTCCCTGCTGCCTTCCCTCTCACAGAGTAATTTGGCTTACATCCCTCTTCCCACCACCATCATCTTCTCTCTGACTAGGAGGCAGGTCATTTGGAAAGGCACTGCTCTAAACTTTATGGGTAGACACTTATGCAGGGATATTGCTGTTCTGGAAGAAGTCCACTGCTACCATCAGTCAGTTCTCTGACATTCAGGCAATTGCAGAGATACCTGAAGCAGTGGCTCTACTAAGCAGATGGTAGGAGTCCTGCCTTCAGTTTTCCAGGTTCTCCCCAATAAATACAGCTGATTATAAATGTTGATGATGATTTTCCCCCAGCTACCTGGGGGCATAAAAACATCTTTCTTGGACCATGTAATTCTGTGTCCAACTGCAGGCAACAGCAGGATGGAGTAGGGCCAATGTTGTAGCGACACTTTGCTGATGAATTTCCCCAACTCTTGGTGATTTGCAGTCCAGGGACTTACTGCACCACAGATGGTATCTTTGTGTTTAATAGCCTTTGATACATTCTTCTTTCTTCAACTTGCCTCCAACATTCCCCTTGAAATTGTGGAGGAGAGCAGATGTGCCATCCCGAATTTTATCATGTTATAGTCAATTAAAAAAAATTACACTGAGCAGAGTGTAGAGCCTCCTAGTCTCAACAAGTTGCCTTTACTATATATTTACAGTAATCAAGTCTCTCAAACTTGGTAGAAGCAGATACAGCAAGCTGTAGTCTGATTCAGTTTGTCACAACTGGGATGCAGGTAGTCCTGCCAGTTGATTTAACTCAGTTGAATCAGGCTGAAGGAAGTCAAGACAAATCTTGACCAACGAGACCAAAAATTGGGAAAGTCATGGAAGAGTCAAACCAAAGGGCAAGGCAGGAGCCTGGTGTGAGGTAAGGATTTCAGATACCAGCAAGATAGGGTGAGGCCTGGGGACAAATGCAGGCAGTGCAGGAACAGGAGGATGACAACACAGAAGACAGAACAAAGTGTAAGAACCAGGTACAGATGAACAGGGCTACCCACAATAGGAAATATCAGAATCTGAAGCTAGCGGCTGAGGGATCATCAGGTTTCAAAACATGCTACAAATTCCTGGGGTGATCTTCACACAGATACTTCGTTTGTATTTGTCTGCTAGTTTAAAATTGTATTTGGGTGACATTCACGGTACTTGGTAGACAGTGACTGGACTGGTAGAGATGTGTCAGCCCCAGCTGGGCAATAGGTTGTCACTCCTGTTCATACACACAGCCTTTATGCTTAAGTAAATCCCCATTGATCTGTGGTCCATGGGGTTTCCAGCTACAAGCCCACATTTGTAACTGTAGCAATAGAGTTAGGCAGCAAGGCTTGTATTTAAGTCTTAAAATCGGTATAATTCTGCAAGTACTCATCACCCCATGGCTTAAGTTAGGATGAGTTGCGTGTGCCCACCAGCTCTTTAAATGTGGATAGTCGGGCACATTTGTGTGGGTTTTGGTGCTGAGATCAGACTGCTGAGACTGAATAGTTTAAGTATGGCACATGAGGCTTGTCTCTGTTTACACAGATTTTATCTCAACCAAGTGACTTAAAATGTTTTAGTAATTGTATTAAACCATCCAAATGCATCTACTAGGACCTGCTGCGCCAAGGCTAAATGGAAGTATTTTAAATTTTCATGGATGTCTGTGCAGACTTAGGAACATAGTTGCAGTAGCTGAAATTGATGTAAAACAGAATATGTCAAAGTTTGCCTAGTATAGAGGACATTTGGTGGGTTTTTTTTAAATTACCTTACATTTCTACTTTGTAAAATTTAAGAAAATGCATTTTTATTGTACATTTATTATTTATTTTGCAGCGTTTTAGCTGCAGTATGAAAAAACATATATATATATATATATATATATATATATATATATATATATATAAAATTTAGGTCTGCTGTACCAGGTTTGCCTTTATACTATAAGTGATTCCTAGGCAGGAAGCAGGTCCCAATACAAACATTAAAATTGGACTATTTTGTGTCAGGTCATCTAAGAATATCCATTTTACAACATAGGGAGAAGATAACTGAGGTACTAGCATCACAGAGGGAAAAAAAAATCTGTTAAATAGCTACAGTGAAAGTTTTGCATTTATTTTAGGCAAATAGAAATGTGCACAATGACCACATAGAGCTCAACAGTTCTCGGACACAAGATTGTTAACAAGTTTGAAAAAAAAAAAATGCATCATTAGGAAGGCAAGAACTAGTAAAGCAGGATCTAGGTTTCTTATTTCTGGATATTTATTACTTGTATAAATGTCAGAGGCCAGATAACTGTCTTTTATTGGTAACAGCCTGAACTGTATTACAATGTGTATACATAGTTTTTACGGCAATAAATCAGCAAGCTGCCACACCAGGTCAGAGCTGGTTATATGGATTATAATGAGATAATATCCAGGCTCGGGAGTTCTCTTCAGATAGGACACTTTGTGTCCTTTTCTTATAAAACATTTAGATATATATAGTCAAGTGCTATAATGAAGAACTGTAAAACATCTAATCCAGTCAGACACTGAGCATCTTCAGTACCAGTGCAATCGCTATTCAACAAATAGAAATTTTAAAAGGTATTTTTCTCCTACAAAAATTTTCTTTTCCAATACGTGCCTCATCTAGATCACATAATGGTAAGCCATCCATGCAAGAATTTTGTGCAGCTTAGTTAATATCATGCCATATTGTGGTCCATGCTGTCGTTTTGCTGTTATTTCAAGGGACAGGGCAATTAAGATTGCTCACCTCTGTGTGTAAAGATTACTCCTCTCCACTGTTAAAGACAGCCTACTGCAGTAAAGCCATCCATACGCTGAGGTTTTTCTGTACTGATTCTTTCCACATTTGTATTTTCGGTACACACTTAAACGTTTCTGATGAGAAAGTACATATATACCTAGAAGCCTATGGTTCTGGTGCAGTTATTGGTCATTTAGCACTGCAAAACTTCTTTGATTTGTTATTTCTAAAATCTTCCACTGCCTATTGCCAGGGAGCCTTACCTGCTGGAACTTGCAATCTTTTCTTAGAAATGCTTTAGGAAACACAGACTCTCTCTTTTTACCTTAGTATTTCATGCTTTGGCAGTATAGGAGCTGAATACTTTAATTTTTAAAATGCCTAGGTCTAAACGAGCAAGCTTTGAGATCAAATCAGTATAGAAAGTTACATGATCAGAAACACACAGTTATTATGGTATCTAGTGGAGCAAAAAAAATTCCACAGATATATGGAAAGAGCGAGACCTTCAGTGCATTGGACCTATAGGTACAGTCATGAATAGTTTACATAATCTTTGGGCTTTGAGTTCAATACCACACCCTGTGTGGAAGGGAAGGCTGAGAGAAAACACTAGAGGCCATAACAGCAGGAGAATTCCTCCATTTCTGTTTGCCTTGATATCAATAGAACTGAGGTTATATCCAGCAAACCCTGTTGATGGATGATTGCAACTGAAAGAATTGAGAAGCAAGCCGTTTTATTATAAAGAAATATTTTGTCTCCAATGGTAAACCACACTCAAGGCAACTGTCAGTCTTAGGGAAAATTTTACACCTCCTGGTCTAGAGCAATCTAGACTTCTCATTTCTAATTATATGTATGTTCTAAGCACACTGTATCTATACAGTTTAAAATTAAGAAAGATTTTAAATCTAAAAATAAAGATGAGGTTTTTGAATAGTCTCAGAAAAGAACAAGTTATTTCCAGAGCTCATTCAACTTTTATAATCACTTCCGCGTAATAAATGAAAGTTCTCCTAAAAATACCGATGTACCATTACTTAATTAAACTATTCCATTACAACCTCAGAAACCTGGATGCTTCTAGATTTAATCTCTAGTAAATGTACCTTGCCACAGATAAAGCATGGAGTTAGGAAAATACCTGATCTTAAAAAGAGCTGCAACTGAAATTATGTTTTTTCTCATGCTGATACAGATCAGTCAGTAGGAATGAAAATAGAAAAGGTAACCCAAAAAGAGGGAACTTGTCTTCTTGCCACTGGCCTTCATTTGCATTCCAGTTGAACCCATTTTGAAGATTTTTTTATTATTATGACTATTATTATTTTGGTGGATCTAATGAACTCTTGTATGCGCCTGTGCAGAGATGTGAATTCCAGAAATGTCTGGAGGGGTCAGTGAAATGAGAACATCTCTCCTGGGGACAGGATTCAACCCTTCTCAAGGACTAGACAGAGGAGATTTGGTATCTGGTTATGTGGCTCAGCTCCTCATGTTTAACTTGTGCCTTGAATCAGGTGCCCTCTGTGATCCTGTGGGCTGTTCACAGAAAAGATGGATATGGGGCAAAAATTCCCACAGAAAAATGAGCTACACCTTGATGTAAGGATTACTTGGCTGATTTCTGCTAAACTTTGGCCTCTCTTAGCCCCAGACTCTTGAAAGGAGGTGTGAAGGAAGGCATGTAAGAAGGCATTGTTACCATCCAAGTTGGCAAGGTGCTTGCCAGCTCGCTTGCAGGTGACACAGGTGAGATGTCACCCTAGGTGAGATAACACATCCAGCCACGCTGTATGGTCTCTCCAGCTTCTCATGCACTGATCAGGAGGGAGCAGGTCTGGCCCTCAGCACCTGCAAACCTGAAAGAGAGGGTGTGCCTCCTAATCACATCCTGCAAGGGTAGTGCAACAGTTCTTTTAATTTTAATTTATATTGTGTTTGTAAGTAGTCAATGGCAGGCAAGGATTAACGCTCAAAACAGCATATGCTGGTTAGTTGGTAGGAATAATGCTATTAAAAAGTGATAGTGCTCAAGCTATAAATTGATACAATTTAATGGATAGTATTAGCAGAGCTGTTCAGCTGAAGCCATGGCTAAAGGGACTTTGGTTTAATAACTTTCTAATTACATCTGTATAAGCTGGGTCACTTAGCAGTAAACTGACAGGTTTACATTTCCTTATATACTAGGTATTGCTCTGTGTATTAGCCCTACACTAGAATTGCAAATAGAAAATAATTGGGTTGCTTTTTAGCTTCCCCAAAAGGTTTAAATTAATGGCAGTGCAGATCAACACAATGCCTTCATGTGTGCGATTTTAACCTTTATTGATTTTCTCAGTTCCAGGGCAGCATGACATTGGCTGGAAAACCATGCTGATGTGATAGCTGTAAAGCCGAGCAGTGAAAGGAGGTTTACGCAATATTAGATTAGTTCCTGGTATTCAAGAGCACACATTATAGAAAACTGAAGGCTCCGTTCTCCAAATTATAAGTGTTTGGTATTATTCCTTAGGGCAGAGAAATTCAGTATCGTTCTGTTTATGAGCGGCTGGCAGTGGCTTTGCACGAAGTTTTGAAATCTCTGCAGAAAATCTGATGCCTGGCTAAGATGCATCAGGCGAGTTTTGAGATAGGATAAGTGGGAAGGCTCGAGTGGCTTTAAACAAACAGACTCGTGGAGGTTTCTACCTAACATCTTCCACATATAGCACATTTTAAATTTTATTAATTGCAGTAGTGCCTGTTACCATGACAGCTAGATGCTGCAATTACCTCACACCTTGGGGAATGTTATGCTTAGTGTAGCATTTGGAGGCTACTTCCTTATATCTTGTTTTTGTTTGGCAACTTCTTTGTACTTTGGGGAAGTATTGTGGGTAGCAGGGATGCGCCATGAAAAAAAAAAACGCATCTTTATAGTCCCAGCGTACCACAAAGCCCTATTTAGCCATGGCCTGAGGAAACAGTAAAATGTAATTATCTCTATGGGGATCAAATGCAGTCACTGCAGTTGTTTTTTCCCTTTACAACTGCCCAGGTTGGCCAGGACTTGCTGACAAGAGCTCCTTGGTGGGAGGAACATGCTGCACTGTAAAATGACTTTGACGACAAGCTTTGCCAGGGGAAAGCCACAACACCCTCATCCAGAGGGATTAGCCTGGGGTCTAGCCATGAGCTGCTGCATAATCTAGGTATTTCAGCTTTGGGGAAAGGCCACAGCAAAAAAATGTATTTAAAAAGAATGCCCTTTTCCATTGGGGTGCCTCTCAGTTGGGGAGCTGGTTGCCATAACCAAAAATGCTGGGCATGGAGGGTATTAAAGCAGAGCAGGGACCACAGTGCTGTGAATCCTGAGGCAGATGTGAAGGAGAAAGAAGGAGGCTCACACACAGTGCTTGAGAAAATACATCTGTTAATCCCTTCTTTAAGGTGTTAAGCAGGCTCAGCTGTCATGCAAGCCTTGTGCTGGTGATCCACTACAGCAGACTTTGTCTAGAAGTAGCTGATTTGAAGCTCGCTTAAGGTACGTTATTACTTTGAAGAGTGTTGTAAACAAAGAGATATAGGCTAAGAAACATCCCCTGGGCAAACTTGAACCCTTTAGACTGAAGCTGGGGATTCAGACATTTACACCCAACCAGTAATAGTTCATGGATCAAGTTTCCCACCTGATGTAGCAGCAATGCCATTTTATTTGAGTCTGTCAGCATTTTCACATCATAAACCTCAATGTTGCAGTATATCTCAGCTGTTTCTAATCCCTGAGAGCTGAGACTTGGCATATAAATTACCAAGCCATATATTAATTTGAATAGAAGAGAATAAAGCTATGTCTAAGTTATGCCACAAATTCTATTGATTTTTATTTCAGTTACAGATGTGCTCTCTGCCAAACTCTTGTAAAATATGTTTTTCACCACAAGGAACTGCACATTCTTTATGTCTTACATGAATTGGTATCTTTTATATTGTTTTAAATGCTTTTGAAATAGCTATTATATTTACAACAAATAGTCTTTAGCTAATATTCTTTTTTGTACATAATTTCTCCCTAATATTAGAATAGCATCCATGAACCAAATGCAGGTCCTTTGGCTTTCTTCTTTTTCTTAATTTATGTAAAGGTTTGCTAGAACTTTATTTTGAATCTTAAAGCCATGTATTACAGTATTTGCTGACAAAAATGCACATCTCAGTGAGAAGCATAAAGATTATTATTGTTCAAATGTCACAGCATTCAAATGTTGGAGAGATTTCTAACAGCATTAATAAAAATACGTTTATTTTAATCTTGGGTATTTGCAGAAGAATGTTGGGTATGTTTTTGACCTTAATCCCGTTGCTGGTACAAATTTATTTACCTGTGTGCTGGGACAGGACTTGATTGATTCTTTCTTTAAAAAGGGGGGTGGTGGGAGGATGGAAATCCCTGACAGATAGAAAATAACCTCCAGCAAACAGAAATTGTGTACCTAGGATATGCAAAACATAAGTGCAAAACATTCTCTATGTAATACTCCACTGACGTGATAGCTTGACAAAATCAAATTTGCTTCACCTGCCTTCTAATGAATTTTGAGGGTTCTAAAGAGATAGTGCTATCGTAGTGAATAAAGTTTGGCATATTAGTATATACCAGTCCAGAAGACAGTGAGTTTTTTCATGACTAGGGAGTTTTTACTGAAATGTTAATTCAAACTTCAGAATTGTGAGACAAGTTGGATTCTCCACTGATTTAAATCAACTCAGTGCTCGCTCTTCCCCCCCTCAACTCCTACTGCCCAAACAGACTATCAAGAAATAGTGATATCCAGCCAATAAAACACAAGTCAAAGTCCTGGGAGATGACCTGTCAAATAATTAGAGATCCAGAGCTCAGGGTACTGTTACTTAGCAACTTCTGAGAATGGATTAACCTTCTGTGGGCATCCCATGCACTGCATGTGCAACAAGACTGCTTCTTATGCTCATTTGTGTACTCAAATATGTCTCCTACGCATCAATCAGAGACTTCCCTGAAAGAAATTTATCGTTGTATTGCATCGTATGTGCAGTGAGCTGAGTGCGTTTGGGATAAACTGAGCAGTAGTATCAGCATAGCAGAGTTGATCTGCCTGTGTGTGGTACTGCAGATGTGCATCAAACACCTTTTTCATGGATAGATCAGCTATACAGTGCATAATCCAGTGTTTCACTGTTATCATAATTCATAGTTCAATGTGGTTTATTATATGTGGTAATATATTTGTTATAGCACATAAAACAGATTAGGCTGGCACATGTGTGGTGACTTTTTCTCTGACATTTTCAGGCAATGTTTTGGTCATTTTCACAGCTGTTTAAAAGACTTCAACAATAAGCCATATTCCCCTTTCTTCTGCACTAAAGAGAATAAACTTTGGAAAGTCTAAATACTTGGGAAAGTTTGTTAGATAATAGAGTGCAGTGAGGAGACTCCTTTTGAAATGAGACTCACCTGTAGATGAGCATTGTCTATTATTTTGTGATCTGTTCTTTTGATGCAAATATAAAATCCCATTAATATTAATGGTAGGTTCTTGTGAATAGTCTGAACAGAAAGGAACAGACATTATAAAAACAAACCAAAAAACAACAACAAAAAAATCATTTGACGTGGCTGGTAAAAGACCTTATGCTGTAGTAAATTTTCAGAACCATTCTTTATCCCTTTGAACGAAATTACTGCTTTCACAATTGCTATACTTTTTTATGATTGTTTAAATAGTTATATTCACCATGTTCAGTTTCATACTTAGCATTATACAGGATCACAAAAAGGGTGATTGGAAGGGACATGAGCAGGTCTAGGCCAAACTCCAGCTCAGACTTCAGCTATCACCAACACACTCTCAGGTCACTCAAGTTATGGTCCTCCTGAGTCTTGAAAACCACCAAGGGTGGAGAATTCACAGCCTCTTTGGGCTATTTTCATCTCCCGGGCCCTAGATGTTCCATTGTCCTCAGTATGTCCTCTAATGTTGCGAAGATTTTGGCTCTACCACCTTTGTAACTAACCCTTAAGTAGCTGTAGACTGCTACAGATTCCTCTTTCAACTCCTTTTTAGCAGGTGTACAATTAATTTAGAGTATGAGCATTTGGCTAACGTGCTTTTTCTTCACGTGTTATTTCTAGCCTGACTGTCCAATTTCTGTGTATGTTCTACTCAAACCACTAAGGGATTATTTTCTTTTAGTACAGCTTGTTCCCATATTTTCCTGTACTTCATCTTTTCCACAGAAGCCTAAATGCATCTGTACTATGAAAAGGTTCCTCCACCCGCTGATGACTGATTTCAGTAGATGGAAATGAGGATTTCAGTGATAGCAAAGGGCAAGACTGGGCCCAGGTTGTAAATGATCTGCAAGTTAAGAATACAACCACAGTAATATTTTGCTCATCTGTTTTGGCACAGAAACAGTCAAGAAAGATTAGGCTCAAAGCCTTCATGCATTTATTTTTCCCCCCACTTTCATTAACCTGGGCTGGCCAGCAGGTGATAGCAATTTATGCAAATCCTTCTCTGTATAAGACTTTTTACCTTTTGACAATAGGCAACTGAGCAGATGACACAGCTACAGACAAGAGGGTTTTGAAGACCCAATTTAAAATCTGAGCTACCATATTTTTTTCAAAAGCTTTTCTAAGGATAAGATAAGAGTGTAATCCCTTAGTTTGGTGCAAATGTTTTAAGACTTTGTGTTTCTAAAATCCAATTTGAATTAGCCTTAAACTTTAAAGCTGTTTATGTCTACTGAACCAAAAGACACCATGTGATGCATAAAATAGAAAGTATTGTACAGTCTCTCTTTTTCTCCTCCCCTTCTGATACTGGTCTATAGTATTTGTCAAGAAAACCATCCAAAGGCAAAATGTCATAACTTTAGACAAAGAAAATGCTAGTCCCTTTGCAGTGAAGGACTTACAAAGGTTCCTGTTCCTTCAGCTTCTCTAGCCTTACAATTTATTAGGAACTCTTGCCATCAAATATGCTTAGGATCAACACACACTCTGTGCGAAATTATTTCTGATAGCATGTTGTATAAAATGTTTCTCGATACTCATAACCGTTTGGACAAGTCTGCTGCATCTTTGGGAATCAGCGCTTTGGGAATCTGCATGCTGATGTGACTTGTGAGAGGAGGGTACATCAGATAATGAGATGTTGGCTTGCTCTCATTTCAAATCATGCATTATTTAAGAAATGAGAGGAAGAGGTTGGGCAAACTGTCATGAATTCCTTTGCTCCCAACATCAGCCTGTCTATATTTTTACCCGAAATAGTAATCTTTATCAGTGTTTGCATAATTTCAGAATTTGTCCTCGATTCTTTTCAAAAGTCCTGACACTTCGGGTCTTGGAGTAGGTTACCTATTTGTGACTTAGATTATTCCTTCAGATACAACATGGATTTAATAATCTGTATCCTGTTTTAGCCTTAACTCAACAATGTGATTAGAATAATGGGTGCATGACCTATAAGCACTACTTCTGAAAGTAACTTTCTTGTATTCATTATTAGTGAAAAGGCTCACCGTTCCACCAACTAGTTTATTAACCAAACCCGTATGTGTTGATATGGAGTTTCCAAAGGACAAGGATGAATAGTCCTTTGGTTGTGACAGTAGCACAGTAGTCACAAGGCTGAGATTCAAATGTTGCTCTGACTCAGGAAAGTCAATTGGTGCTAGCCCTATGAAATTACTTAAGCCTCCCATTCTGACAGGTTTAGTACCTGTGCTTCTGGGTGTGTTTTTTGGGTACCCACTGTCTTGGAGAAATTTACTATACAGGACACCCATTCAGTGGGTAGGAGGGTTTGTATATATAATAAAGCCTCTATAAAACTAGCATGCTGAGCAGGGAACTGCCTAAGGGGGCTAAAGAGGATTCAACCACATGTCACTCAGGAAATACAGAAAATCAGGAGATCTGGATGAGAATTAAACCCTGAACCTTCTTCTGCTAGTAGTTTCTTATCCACCAACCAGTTTTCAAGAAAAAAGAAAGCAGCAGTTGGAGGAAATTACAATGGCAATTGCCTTATCTTCTGTCCTATAGACCACTAAGGATATGGGACAACCAGATTCAGTTTCCATGCTTTGAGAGTTATAGTGACATGCCCAGTGTCCTGGTAGATGTTATAAGTCACTAGAGCTTTCTTAGAAGTGTTCTTTATGGAATGGTTTGGGTTGGAAGGGACTTTTAAAGATCCCTTTAAATCTACCTTTAAATCCACCATCTTTTGGTTGTCTCTTGTTCTATCACCACAGTCCCTGGTAAAAAGTCCTCCTCTGTCTTTTTTAAATGCCCCATTTAAGTATTAAAACACCACAACAAAGTCTTCCCAACGCTTTCTGTTCTCCAGGCTAAACAAACCCAACTCTCTCAGCCTTTCTTAATAGGAGAGTTGTTCCAACCCCCTGATCTGCATGTGTCCTTTGCTAAACAATTATACAAATGCCTAGACCAGTATAAGGAAGCTGGCAGCAGTGCCTTTAGCAGCCTCAATAGTGGGATCTCCCCGAGTCTTTAGGTTGTTTCAAAGCAAATTTAATTTATTTTAGCATTAATGACAATATAGACCCTATACTAGGTTGCACCAATTCCCTTTTAAAATGTGCAAAGATCCTCACAGCAGAGTACAATGAACACACCTGCCATCTGCTTCTTGCATCTGTAGGTGATGCTTATATTCAAGGGCTAGTACCTGTTACAGCTATTTTGGATTAAGCTGCAGAAATGACCTAAAAATGGTGGCTTAACAAAAGACACTCTTAAAGCAAATGGATAATCGCCAAAGCTTTATTTACAGGGTATCAGGCCATTATATTAATGTTTTAAATATCTGGCTTTTTGTCTCATTCATCTGTGCCTGAGTGGGAAAAATCCATAACAAGTGTAGTTTCCTGATGAAAATAATATGAACAAGGGAAATCTTCTTAGCTTTAAAGGTAAATGTCACGCTCTATGTAAAAGTTAGTCTTTTGATACTGTTTGTGAGACCAACATCTTATTGAATTACCTTTGTGCTACTTTTCCACTCTCTAAACCCCACTCTTCAAAGCTTTATGGCTGCACATTGCTGTGTGAATAGGCTTATGGATGCTATGAACTCTTAACAAAAAATCCATTATAATGATACTTTGCTGTTTCAGGGATATTCACTGTATAACAATCCTAATGGTTCTGGTGAAGTAATAGGTATGGAAATGCTGGGTAGAAGATAGCTTCTCCCTACTTGAGTTGCTACATGAAAGGTTCTGGCTCTAGTTATCGATGATCTAACCACCTGCAGCACTTAAACTTGCTTTTTATTTTTGTCCCCAGCAGCAGTCCCATTGCATTCAGTAGGACTGCATACATGATTAATCTGATGAAGCTCTAATTAGTAAAAGAAGTGCGAAGGGCAGCCATCAGTGCTGTAGACGATAGCTGTGCGCTGAGCCTGTCTTCCAGTCCTGTTTTAACTCCTGTACTCTCACCCATACGCTGACACAGGCATGAGCCTGGATGTGTCTGCATGCAAAATGTTGTTCTGAACAAGCATTTAAATCCAGATGTAAATTAGTTTCATATTTTGCGTCCTCTGGGGAACCAGACTAAAACTATCCATTTTGATTCTAGACTATTTCGGAGGCTTCATCAGGAACATTCGGTGAGCACAAAGATCCTTTTCAAGGGAAAAGTAGCAAGTGAATATTTATTTGTCCTGCTTTTAAAACAACAGGAACATCTTCAGTCAGCAGTTAAAGGCTCGATTTCACCATGAAGTGATTAAAGAGCAATGCTGCTCTGGCCCTCTTTGTAGTCACCAGGGGAAGATGTGTCTCCTCTGGACACTCCAGCCCACAGCCAGAATTGCCCTGTGGAGCAGACTCGTTACTTTCTGTAGCCCAAAGAGCCTACAGAAACTAATTACCAAATTTCACCAGCCTAGGAATGTGCCTCAGGTTGGATAATCTCAGTCGTTCAGGTCTTTTGCTGCTAAACAACTCCATTACAAATGCACACTGATGGTAATGATTATTTGCAATACTTAGCGATACATGTTTTGCAGAATAAAAAATAGTGATTGAGCTTTCGGGTCTTTTTGTTGTTGTTAAGACAGACGCAGTCTGATGTGTCAAAGATGCCTTTGTCACATTTTCTAATGTGATGGGGATATAAAAGGCATTTAAGTTCTTGGGGAATTATTGAACTAATATGTTAAAGGTATATTTTTCCTGTACATACTGGTACAGTTTAAAAAAATATTCCCACACAAGTTTTGATCATCAAACTCCAAATCATCATGCAAATATTAATTAGTTGAAGTAGGTGAGCACTGGGAGTAAACTGGAGAACTGGCTAATGGAACAACTGGGAAGTAGGTGAGTTGGCAGAAGTCGTCAAATAGTACTAGAGATTGGCTCCACAAATCATGCTGTTCATGAAAATACTGGCGAGTCCTCAAAGCATTGTGAATTTTTGTGGGCACTGAAATGTCGTACTAAGTGAATATTCATGATTCACTGTTGCTAGTGACTTTCTTTCCGACATTTGAAAAATTTAACTCATTCGGTCAGGATAAAAAAAATAATACTGTGTTAATTAAATGCCAAACTAAATGGCACAAATAGCCAATATGTAATAATTAAAAGGAAAAGTTCACATGATAGTTCAGATAACATTTTTCAGATTCTGAATATTTGGCAAATATTTATGAATTATAAATGAACAGCTAGAAAATTAATTATTGACTTGTGAATTATTTACTAACCAGAACAGATGTTAAAGTTCTGCATTATTTATTATGATGCATTTATTTCAGTGCTGAATATAATCTATTAAGATAATAGTGATATTATAAGTATATTATTTAAACAGGTTGATAGTTGTAATTATTATCCCTACTTAAGAGGGAAGTCAACTAAAAACACAGGAAGGGAGATTTTCAAAGGACCCAAGGGGTGGAGTTGCACACGTCTAATGAAAATTAATGAGACTTGCGTTTCTGAATCCCTCTGGTGCTTATGAAAAATCTTTCATAGGGAGGTTAAATTGCATGCCCAAGAGAATTCAAGAGCTAGCAAAAGAGCCTGGGAGTTCTGGTCCCTGCTTAAATTTGCTAGTGATCGTATGCAATACCTTCTCTGTTTTTGGGGTGAGGTTTTTTCCTTGATACTGAAAGGTAAGAGTCTCATTTGATATCAAACTTTCCCAGGTGGAGCAGGCAGTTCACCACTCTGCTCTGGCTAGCCTGTGGGTAACAAATTTGTTGTCCAGATATTCATAAATTTGGGATTCGCCAACAAACTCATATATCTTTATTTTTTCCTCTTTGGCCCTAAGACTACATTGAAACTATCCCTTGACAGCCACCTCATAAAAGTCTATATTTTTCATGTCTTATGGGTGGAGCTTAGATTGCCTGACTTCTCATATCTATGTCATATTATAAGATCCTAGGAAGATCAGGAACTTACAGGGTTGACATTACATTTATATGACTGAATGTTGAGCCATTCTGAAGTCCAGTTAGAATTTTTTTTTCAACAAAAACATATTATCTTTTGTCCCTTATCTCTCTGGTTTTGGCATTTTTCATAAAGCCACCTTTGTTTATTCCTGCTTTATGGCACTTGTTACAAGAATCTGTCTGAACATCTGCCTATCAGCTGCAATATTTAAATTAACCACATCGTGCCTCTCTTACTTATTTTTAAGCCAGGATAAGAATGCTTGGATGTCTTATTTAACTTAATTTTATTTTTTCAGTGTTTGGTCTGATTTTCAACTTCTCATTAGCAGTATTGTATGAAAGTCTTGCAGCAAGCTCAGAGATGTGACCCCATAGTCAGTGAGTTCATGCTACTTCTGGTAGCTAGAAATCCACACAATCTGGAGGCAGCTCTGTTTGGTGGCACCAAAGCGGTGTGACACTTTATTCAAAAAGGATGTGCTACTTGTGAATACCTACCTATAACTTTTCAGCTTGGGCAATAAAGACAGAAAGTGTCTATGGTAGCACAAGGAACCCTGTATGCGTGACTTTTTTTTTTTTTCTTCTGGTTTGTATTCAGCCGTGTAGGGAAACAGATGCTCCAAGCTTTGAAATTTATACAGCAACTTTTGGCTAAAAACTTGAATGCATCTTATAAATTTTAATGAATTGAACTCTACAACAGCCTTGTGAGGGACTGAAGTTCTGCTGTGTCCATTTTACAAATAAGAAAACTCAGGAACTGATAAATGTAATGACTTGTGAAGGATTATACCATGGACAGACATGGAAAGAAACTCTCTCCCTACTTATCGCTTCACCTTCCCAAGGTCCAAAAATGTATGGAAATCTGTAGAGCAAAATGCTTTGCTGTCATTGTTAACTCTGGGAGGCTTTGTGTGCTGTTCTAATGAGACCTGGCATGAGTCTGAAGCTGGAGATCACCCTCTCCTCTTCCCTCCCACCCTCTTATCTGTCTGCTCCTTTATATACCCCCAAAGGTACGGTAGTTTGAAAAGGAGAATATTTTATGTTGAAAATACATTGTTTAATTTGAGGATGGGCACCTTGGAGGATTCCAAGAGGGCTGATAAGCCCTGTAGGTAGCATTGGGAATCTGTTATTAGGGAAGGTTTTGGTTGTCCCCCCCCACCTGGAGTAGGTGCAGTGATGCCAACCCCAATTCTGGATTTATTGGTCCAGTTTGTGAGATGGTTTTATGCCAATATGATTTTCATTGTATGACTGGGCTGTAAGAGGATGAAGAGGGTAGTGTCTTGACCTGCCCCCCGCCCCCAACAGGCATCTTGATTTCTTCTCTCAGTGGCCGATTCAGCCCCTAAAATCCACAATCCCCCTCTCACCTGCCCAAATCCTGCCAGCTAGCAGCTCTAGCCTATACCTACCATTAAAAACCCACAATACCAACTGCGTTAACAATCCTCTAGGCTTTAAAGTAAAACTTTTGCTTTTGTTGTTATTGTTGTGCTGACTATCTTATTAGGCAAATGTAAGGAAATAAATAAAATGTTTCCATCTTTTATTTTTCCAGAGGCCTCTGTAATCCTCTTTTACTTCAGTTCTTTAAAAAAAAAAATTTAAAAATCCCATTTTCCCTTTAAAATCAAATTGAGTCCTATTCTTATTGAAATGAGATGCATAAATCATTCTGCCAGGACAAGTTGTTCAGATCTGACCGTCACAAATAATAATAATAATAATAATCTGGTATGTAAAAATTAGTGTGAGCACACATTTTCTACTGTAAGGGCAAAAAGTGATCTATAACAAGAAAAAATACTCTGCTGGGATCCTTTTTAATAAAGAAAAGCAGCAAGCCACTGGAGAGGTGTTAAAGTCAAAGCACATCTTAGTCACAGACTTTGTAGCTGAATTTCAACAAAAGAGATGTTAAGGTATGCTTCGGTGTTCCTGTAAGTAAAATCTGCTGCAGCGCACATACTTCATAACCATTTAGAGTTTTGCTGACAAATAGATTCAAATTAATATTTTAAATTAATGTATAAGTAAGAGTGCTTGATTTTTTTCCATGATAAATAATCCAGCATTTCTGTAGATGATGAATGTCCCTTCTCTTTGAAGCTTGAAAACTGGCACTCTGAGGAAAAATGCATAATGCAGTTGCTGCCTCTGAAATCTGGGGCTACATTCAGTGCAGGCTTGAGGAGCCTGCAGTGAGATGTGCCTACATCCAAAATTGCAATGTGACTGCCTTCACTTCTCTGTCCTTCAGTTATTTCCTGTCGTCACACGTGTCTCTACGTGATTATGAAGGTCTTGCAGCATTTGGGTTTGGTTTCTTCAGTGGTCAGGTGGGGATGTAGGCTGGTGAGGACAGCCAGGTGCTTGGCTCCAGCCGGTGCTCAGGGACCTGGGCTTTGCCCCAGGATACACTGTGCTTTGGAAAGCTTGTCTGCAGCAGCTGAGAGCACAGCACTCACTCTGAATCACAGACTGGTTGGGGTTGGAAGGCACCTCTGGAGATCATCCTGTCCAACCCACCTGCTAAAGCAGGTTCACCCGAGCAGATCGCACAGGAAGGTGTCCAGGTGGGTTTTGAATGTCTCCAGAGGAGACTCCACAACCTTTCTGGGCAGCCTGTTCCAGTGCTTTTGTAAGAAAATATGAACTTTTATAACTTCATCAGCTGCAATTATTTGTGTCATCCACATCAGGTCTCTCTCCAAGTAAGCCTGGCTGGCCTGCTTGCCCTGTAATGGTTGTGCAATGTTTCTGCAAGGAGGTGGTGATGGGCTCCTGTGCTCAGGCATGGCCACTTCTGTGTTTGAGAGCTTGCAGATATGCTAAGAGAAAGGCTGACTGCCAGCCAGGCCCAAGCTCTCCCCAGTCCACTCTTACATAGTTTTGCAATGCATGAGCCTTAGCATGTGACAAAAAGTCAATCCTAGGTCTGAGGATGGGCTGAGAGCTTCTTTTAGAGGTATGGCGCTGAGGTGATCCTTTGCTTCTCTGCTCCAAGTGCCTCAATATACAGGGAGAAGGAGCAGACTGGAGGCTGCAGACCTTGCTGTCAGCCCTGCTGCCCACGGTGTTCAGCACTGTGTTCATCCCAGGTGTGTGAGTCCCTGGAAGTCGTGACCCCCCGTCCCTCCAAGAAGCATCACATCCACTTTCAGCAACTTTCTCTCTCTCCTGCAAAAAGGCACAGCTCAAATATCTAAGGAGCCTTCCCCCATCCAAATACCTTAAGGGCGCGAGAAGGAAGGAGTGCCCCCCAGCTCTGGGCGTGCAGGAGGGAAAACGCAGCATCATTCTCCAGACCCACAATTCGCAATGACCTGCTGATGCAGGGGAGCGATGGCAGCTGATGTAGTGACACCGTCAGTCTGAGCAGGTTTCCTAAGCGTGCAGCTGAGGGACAGGGTCACTCAGCCTGTTTCTTCCATTCAAGGAGTTCACCCTTTAAAATTATGATTTGTAACTGTAGCCCTAAACCATACACTGTAACTGTGAAATAGTAGAGTCGCCTGATTACTTCTCCCATAAAAAGGACTTTGGATTTATTCCCCTTCTCAGTCACTGGAAAGCAATTTATAGCGTTCTTGTTCTCTAGCTCTTGATTACAGTGAGGTCCAGCTCTCTGGCCAAATGTAGAGTTTATTTTGTTTGACATCCATTTTGTTAAAAGTGGTAACAAATTGCAATCAAAACTGTATTTTGTTAATGCACTCTTAAGAAATTCTCTTCCCCTCTTTACCATATCATCAGTGACACTTACACAATCAGGACTAAAGCCAAACTTTTGGATCTCTTCATTTAGTGTTGTAATGGGGTGTAAAACAACAAAGCCTTCTTAGTCTCAGATCCGTGGTCTTTTCCTTAAACTCTGTTCTACACAGCAACAGAGAACAAAAATCAGGGCTCTATGGGAAAGCCACAGAAGGGAAGCACCTTAAAAATAATGATCTTGATGATCTGTTTATTTGGTTTTCTGCTCGTTATCCTTTAGGCAGACGAATTGCCTCTCAAAATCCAAAGCGGGATGGAGAGGTTGTTTCAAAGATGTAAGACAGAATGGGGACTGCAAAGAGAAATTAGAAACTGGTCTGATATCAGGGCAAAGAGAGCATGTTCCTAAGCATCTCCCCTCCACTCGTTCATCAGATGAAGGAACCTGGTCTATGGAGTAAACGCTTTGGCAGAACCAAAGTGCTACAGAGAAAACCGGATAATATGCTGCATTTTAGCCCAACTGTGCATTTATTGCAGGCAACCAAGGGCAACAGGGAAATTTCTTGTACAACAGCCCAATTTTAATGAGTCTGTTGAAAAAAGTGACAGATCAAATGGCTGGGATGAGAAGTAATTTGCAACATTATTCCATCTCTTATTTCCATGCAGATGAATGCTCAAAGTTGTGAAGAGTGCACAGGATTCACAGGTTGTGCCACATGGATAAGATAGGAGAGCTTTGGTCATCTTTCTGAGACATTCCTCTTTTGAGGGACCACTCACCCGCATCACTCTAAGTAAAAGTGAAAGGGGGCGCTCTATAAAGAAGCTTGATGTTCCTGTTTTAATGCACTCGTGTTGTATTCCTATCCCTAAGGATAGGAACGCTTTCTATAGAGGCCAGCAGGAATCCATACACAGTCATTCTTCTGCCTCTGTGATGCGGGACCATGCTCAGGGACCTGCCTGCCCCACCCCTGCAGTCGCCTGAACACTGCAGAGTGTCACAAAGCAAGTGGAGTGGGCCAAGATCCAACCCTCATCCATGTATGAGACACACTGATGTAGAAAGATATCATTTTTCTTTGTCATATGTATGATAGTCATGTTTCCAAACCCTGCAATTTCAAAATTGTTTAATTTTCATATAATGTTAATCATAGTTATTACACTACTCTATGTTATGTCTAGGGGGAAAAATGAGTGGGAAATTTGTTCTGCATGAAACTACAAGACTCAAGTACGGAGCAGACACATGAGCTTGTGTCTACATTAATTTACCCACTGACTGCATCTTAAATTTTGTATCTGTTCTATCATACTCTTAATTAAGCCCTAAGTAATTTAAAGCTTTGAGGTGGACTACTGTTTTATTTCTAGCTATGGTGCATGGAAGTGTGATACATACGTGTGAATAAAAATAGATGAGGACAGACCTTCCCCAGTGCAAACTGTTACAGCTTAAGTGACTTGTCTTTCATAGAGAAGACCAGAGAAATGGCATAGAGATTTTTGTCTTGATTTTAGGGCAAACCATGTTACTCGTACATGGCAAAGCTACAGGACAGTGCAGAAGGGCCTTCAGGGCTGAACCTCAGGCTTTTGTGTTGGTCCCATTTCATATTTGTTTGTATCTAAAGGCAGATAAATGATGATGTGAACATGGAGAAATTCTCACAATAAAGTAAATACATCCTGCTGAAGAAAGGAGGTGAGGAGTTCTGAAGAAACTAGCACCTCCCTTTAGCAAATCTCACACTTCACATAAAAATAGCCCATGCTCAGATGTGTGGTCAGCAGGGAGCTCTCTGCCAGGGCAGCTTCAGCACATTAATCATCTGCCTTTGATATCCAGATGCAAAGGCCAGCTCTCATGGGCAACATCTAATGTTATGGCACTGAGTCCATAAACCAATAAATGTGTTTTGATGATGCAGACAACGTTGAACAACCCAGTTTTGAAACAAGCAGACCTGTTTCTGTGTGAAATTCCTTCTGTGGCACTGAATATAAACATAATTACCAAAGATTTTAAACCAACTTCCAGCTGAAAGCTTCCCACTATATACCTGTGTTTCATATCTAAACCTGTCCCTGCACTCCTTGCTTCTGCCTCTTGCTAGATGCCTGTTGAGAAAAGCCTTTTACCAGTGTGGCTGGGGCACAATTTGGGCTAAATGTGGGAATATGACTCTTTGTGAGATCAGTGGGGGTGAAAAATGATGTCTAGATATTTCCAAAACCTGGTCTTTCTAGAAATGGTGAGAAATTAAATCAGAAGCAAGATATCAAAGATACCTCACTTACAGCTGTACTATGCACTGCCCTTCCTGACTTCAGGAGGAAAAATACTATCACTGTTTATCTTTCTGATTGGCAAGAAATTTATAATCAAAATCTAAAAGTTTATTTAAAGTGTGGTGTCACTTTCAGAATATGTTTTTCTTTTGGTGCCTTCTATGTACATCTGTCCTGATACTGTACCTCTCCTCACCTTCACATCATCTCTTTCATTCATTTGCTTTATTCTTATTTTTTCATGTCATTCAGTTGAAATGGAAACAGAAGACATAATTCTGACAGCAAAAAACTAAAGGTGGAAGTATGATAATTTATTATATAAATAAGTGGCTAAAAAATTAACAAATTAACAATTTGTTAATTTTATATTTCTCTTCAATGTGAGGAATGTTTGCAGCTTTTGTGAAAAATTTAAATACTCAGCAGAAATTGAATATTGAAAGAAAGAAAAATAATTTTGCTTGGCATTTTTTAAGCTGGGTTGATTGTTTTTCTTATATCTATTCTCAATGTTTATTTCTCTCTCTGAGTAAGAGACACACATGAAGGAAGCAGGATTAGAAAGGAGGAAATAGGACTAAGCAGGAATGGAAGGACTTCTACCACTAAAAACGCAGAAGCAAATTTCTAAGACTCCTTGCATTAAGGATGGGAAAGAAATAAAACATTTCTATAAGAGCCTGCAGAACAAAAAACTAGTTCAAATGTTGTTGTTTTTCCTCGTTTTCAGGTTGGCTCTACTACAAAGAAAATGAGAAAACTGTCTTTATTATCATTAATCTCGTTCCATTCAGCCATGTGATTTATCTACAGCAGAGCCAGTAATGCAAAGGGAAGGCACACTGCATTTGTATTATTATCTCCTCTAAATACGTGAGAGTTTATGAATAAACTATTTATCAGCTTTGTGACCAATTCTGAATTTTCTTTAAATTTGTATTACTGTTACTTGCAGAGCACCTGCCACTTTGCAGCATATTTTCCTCTGCTTCCATAAGATCAAAGTATCTTACGCAGATGGACCTTCTTCTCCTCTGCCAAAATCTGTCAGAGTTTGCCAGTGATCCCACGGAAGAAGGAGTAGAAAAGTATGAGGGATTAATGTTATACTACAGATTGGCACAAATAAATGGAAAATAACTGATATAGCACAGTAGGTTAGTATCAATTAGTTTAAATTAGGAAATTTCTCAATTAAAAAATTTGAAGATACGACATTAAATTTCTCTGTGTGCGGAGAATGTCTGTACTATGTCTCATTTCAGACATTTTTCTTTCCATTCATCTTGCCTACTACCATGTAAACACATATTCAAAGTTACTCTTCCTTTCTGTCTACATTTTGCTGGTATTTCTCACATTCTGAGTGTTTTGTCACTCTGGATTTTTGTTCTCTCCTTGCTCAATCAGATGTCTGAACAAGAAACAATGTTCGAATTTTCTCTGGGGATGTAGAACAGAATTAGATAAAATGAAAAGTTGGGTCATGTCGTGATACATATTTAGTGAGACAAAAACATCTCTATCTTTGAACAAGTGTATACTTATGGATATATTTTTAAACTAATGACTCACTTGATATGTTGCAGTTTTTAATGGTGCATGAGTAATGCCTGGGAGTCCGTATTTAAATGTGAGGGAAATCTTGACATTTTTAAAGGGAATTCTCTGGTGGTGTTTCTATGGTAACTTTTCTAATGAGATGATATTTGTTTCAGTTTATTTTTAATTGTGATCAACAGTAGAGTAATGAATATATTGAACATAAAAGAGAGATTATATTTGTTATGGGCTCTTTCAGACTAGTAGGAAAGCAAGAGACCAGTTGTACCTCACTTAAGTCCTTAACTATGGGTTTAAAGGACTTTCTGTGGTTCATGGACCTGACTTGGGCTTTTGGAAGCAAGGAGGCAGGGTGGAAGGCACAAGCATAAATCAGGGATTGTAGTCAGTGGGGTTGCAGCAAATAGTCCCCAGTAGTGCCAGGTCAAATATTTGGCTTATTGAAACAGAAGACAGGATAATCACTCCCAAGGTGTAATTTAGCTAAAGGAACAAAACTATTAAAAATAGTAAATTTGAGATAATGAGGTAGGAAAATGAAGACCTTCAAGAATGCCTTTGCATGTCCTTTTCTCAACAGCATCTTCTCCATTTGCTGGGAGAGCTGAACAGCAGAATATTTCTATTAATCATAGTTCTAACTCTAAAACCTTCCAGTACATTTATGTTTTAAACAATGCAATACTTTAAGGCATGGTTTCCTGTTTCTTGTGAAATCAGACCCTGGTGCGCTTTTGTCCTACAAGCAGGACTAGGTAGTTGGAGAATGTGTAACCTTTGATGGTGGCACTTATTTCCTGGCCTCTGAGGTGCTTGGGGGAGAGTTACACTTTCATGCACAAAGCGATTGATCTGGGCACCAAACCTGCAGCTCTTCCCTGAGTGTGCTTAAAGTCCATCCTGAGATCTCCACGGTGCCTTCAGGAGCTCAGAGGACACAATCAGAGGGAGGCTGGAAGGACCTCCAGAGGAAATTTGTCCATAAGTACTGTTTCTCATTAATTGCCTTGAATTCACAAGGAAATCTAACTCATAAAACTTAGTTGTGCTGGAGTGTAGCTGGTACAGTGAACTCTTAACTTTTCCTGAGCTCTGCATTTAAAAGGGTTGTATCATTAGTATTAGTGACAATTTAAAATTCGGTATTGCATTAAGAGAAATCTTTGAGATTCATTGGAAAATTTTTTGAACAAACTTATCATACACAGAGCGAGTGACTAAAAGGAAGGAAGAGTCAAGAAGGTCTTTTCTTTCAAAAGCCTGAGCAAATCACAAAAAAAGTGATAAACAGAAGATCTTTTCAGAAGCTCTGACTTTGCCTCTGCAATTAGCTTTGCATGAGAGGCTTGTCAGCGTGCATCTTATCAAGCTCCGGCATGACCCCTTCATTCTTTGCCCTTCCAAAACTCTGATGAAGTTATGGGAATCCAGTGATAGGCATGGGGACGCAGCTCTTGGTGTCACTTCTAAGACCACTGTTTAAGGGTGAAAGCTTCTGTTCATATAAATCAGCACTGTTGCTCTCCTTATTCCATTTTTAAAAAATGAGACTTCAGTGATAACTGCTTCAAACACTGCATACAGGTAAAAGCTTACAGACCATACCTACATTTAGTGTAAATTGACCTATCTGCATCAGTAAAGCAATGACTGTAAAGTCTTACTGTTTAAAATGGAATTTTAAATCTATATTTAGAGAAACTTGGGTTTGAAATTAATTAATTGAGAAAAATCTAATGAGTGTCTCTACTCATGCTTCATTACATGCAAAATGCAAAGCATAGGATAACAATCTTTCTGATTTCATATGTAATCTGAAGGTATACATTTAAAGCAGGCATTTTTTAAATGACTGTGTGATACATTCATTTTAGCATGCTGTCACATGTAATTATTTATCTAGGTTTTATAGCTTGTGGTTGCATAAACCGATGTAGTCACCTTCCTGTTTCTAGAGCCAGAAAAGGCAAAATTTTTCAATGTTCTTGAATGCTTCTATGACTCAGAGAAGAAAAGGGACTTTCTGAAGGTTACCTAGCCTCTATCCTCCTTCCTATACGTGTCAGGACCTTCTTTCTCTTTTGATAAGTGTTCATACTTTCAGGAATACAGTCATATTAAAACCACCACACACATAGTGCCTATTTGCTTTACTGCCCTGCTTCCAATCAAGGGCATTTTGTCATTTCTTCAGCGGGAGGGAAAAAAGAAAAGCGTAACCCTGGCCAGCTGCTTTCTAAAATAAAGAATTGGGCTGGGAGTGGGGGTGGTGTCTTTATTACATATAGTGAAAGTATAATAAGGATTTTACTGGGCGTCTGGCATCTTTACCAAATCATCAGTTAAAGCCCAGGACCAGTATAACTGGTGGTATTGCTGATGCCGTTCAGACTTTCACCATTTCCTTGTGTCACAACATAAAAGCAAGACTCTTATCAGGGACCCGAAAGCAATGGCAGCACCAGCTAGAAATCTTCAATAAGGTGGAGTATGACTGGTGCATGAACTTATATGGTCTAACAGCACTTTGCAATTCTGACAGTCATTAAAACTTCATATACCAATTAAAATGCTGTCTTAATATGGTTTCATAAGAGACATAGCTGTGTTTTCCACAAAGACGGTCTTTCTCTTCAGTCAGAAATGGAAGATCAGTGTAAAAAGAAACTCAATGTGACTGTACAAAGCACATAAGAACTATGGAAACCATCTGCTTTAGAAATTCAGACTACTTATAAAAGCATTTTGTTATTTTGAATTTATAATGCAAACAATTTAGAACTAATAAAAATGTTCTAACATGAGGTTCAGGTAGGTTGGAAGTAAATTTCGATCAATATAATGAAGGACAATTTTCTAACGTAATCTATGTCTGTCCTGAGGCTACCAGTATTAGAAGATAAGATAGAAGGAGCAATATTTGTGTCAAAGGCAGAAAAAAACCCCAAACACATCTTGATTTCAGATCTCATATGGATTTGTAGCACTGGCTACTATGCTGAAAATACTTTTTCAGATGTAAACTGTACTAGTTTGTTTTCTTCTCAGGAAAGAAGAAATAAATGCCCTTTTCACAACAATATTAAAATAACACTATAACAAAACTAATCTGCCGATGTTGCAGTAGAGAAAACTGATACCTAACGCTTCTCTGAATTCTTGGCACGTACAGTACTGATGCGTAAAATAAGTTCAGCATTTCAATGATGGCCACGTTTTGTTATAACAAGATCAGAGTGTAAAATCATGCATTTCTCATAATGTTTTACCATTAAACAGGTTTTGAGTTGGCATTTTTATAGAGGCTTCTTAATCAGGCTTTCATAATAACAGTATTTAGTCTCATGTTAAAACTTAAATTAATATTTTTATCTCTATTCTGTGAATATAAACCTAATCACAATGCAATTAAGGTTTCAATATTGCAAGTATTTTTTGTGAAATATTGATTTACATAAAGCCTGACCCTGGAAATATTTGCTATTGTGTTGCGGTTGCTATTCTGATTAGTTCTGTTGATTTAGAATGAATTTCTCAGATTGAAATGGGCAGGATCGGGCCCTGAATTACAAAGGGTCTCAAACTGTTCTGAAATGTATAAAGGACATTTCACAACACCTGCTTTCACTCCCAAGGTATTTTGAAACTTTTTCTTCAATATTTGTTTTTCCTTCAGCTGATGCTACTGCTCAAATATTGGAAGGATAGAATTATTATTGAATTAGGTAGAATGGCATTTTTTTGGACATAAACCACAGGACAGGATAGAGGCAGTCTTGTTAGTAGTTATCTCAAGGAAAACGTTCACCTGCAAATCTAGAACACATCAGCTTTAATTAAATTGAATATTAAAACCACAATTCATTCAGTTGTCTTGTAATATTTTGTCTGCGGATCAATAAGCATCACAGGCAAGTGGATCGGAGAGATCTAATGGTTTTTTTTAGTTTACCTGGAAAAATGCAATAAAAGAAAATCTTCATTTGTTTAAGAGTATCTATAAAGGCATCCAGTTTGGTATTACTGATTACCTTTATAAGCAATATGTTATGACAATGCCACTTTTAAAGGACTATATCAGCTTCCTAGAAGGCTGAGCTGACCTTTCTAGACAGTTGCACCTCATTTCACTAATGGGAACCCCCAAACATTTCTGCATCTCTTTCCTATTTAAAAATAACCAGTCAAAAGTGCCAATGTGAAAAGACGACTAGTCAATAGAAAAAAAAAATGCATTCAAGTTTGTTTGAATTGATGAAGCATAGAACTATTTTATTTATTGAAACTTGTATTAATGTAATTAAAATAAATGGAAAATGCACTCTTTAATTAATATTTTAAGCTGTCTCTGAAGAATAGTATGCAGCTTGAATTTAGTTATCATTTTTAAAATGCGAGACAGATTAATTAGATTCAAATCTTAGCCAGAATGAAATCATTTTCTTAATAAAGCTAAGAGCTCTAGAATATACTTGGAAGTAGAAAGTGTCTGGTGTTGATCTTCACAGATGAGCATGGGAAGATAAGACTTAAAAACTCAGTGAAGACCAGTGGTTAAAATACTGTTAAATCCATATTCAAGTTATGGTCCTAGGTGATGGTTTTATTTATGTTTCAAGACATAGGCACTCTGTTTGTTTCTTAGTGCACGTAACCCTAAAGTTATGGTAATACTTAAAAATGTGTATAGGAAGTTAATGTTTGGAAAAGTCCTCTTGTTGATAGGAGTGGAGGAAATTCAACTTTAAGATCCTCACAGACAGAAATCTGTGGAAAATCCTCTGCAAGATACTTGGATTAGTATGTAAGGAGCTAAGGCTCCAAAGGATGTTAGATAAAACTTTTAAACAAAACAACAAATGGGATTAAATGGTGGTTTAACTTCATCATACATCCTTTAAAAGAATGAAAATCTATTTCATGCTGTACATTGCGCATGCATTTGCAGAAAGAAGTGGCTAAACTTAAACCTGCAGACAGATGTGGAGTCAGAAATCAAGGCAAAAGGGTCAGTGTGGTTTTCAGTACCTGATTTTGAAGAAAAGATTTGTAGGGGGTCCTGACAAACATTGCTGGTTCTCAGACAGGAGCTCCATTCTGGGCAAACTGGGAATATGTTTCAGTATCATTCTCATTGAAATCACAAGATTCAGAATATTTTGAGTTTAGGTGTAGTTCAAATACAGCTCTTGATTTTATATGAGTGTTCATGCAAATCTTCAAAATACCAGTATTTTAGATGTGCTAAAACTGGACAAACGGTCTTAAAGTAATTTTTACTTTCGGTTTCAAATATTTTCCAAGAAAAAGACGGGAAACTTCCTAGAAATTCTGTCATGAAATGCTGCTGATGTCAGGGGTTTTTGTTTTCCTATTTACGGACACATTATACAGTATGAGAAAATTTATCTAGATGACCTAAATGTAAGTTATTCAATTGGAAATGAGGTTTTACCAAGTACCACAGGTTTTAAGTTTTAAATTAGTAAACTATTGAATATTATTTCTTCTATCTGGCAACATATCCTGCGTTTTTAAGGAATAGCACATTAAACAATCTATGTTTAAGTAATTCTTTCTCTGTGAAATAGCTGTCACAGGTATTTGAGATCTCTTCAAAGGTTGTATTTAGCACATGATAAAAGTAATGAAAATTACATTCAAATGAAAAATATTTCAACTTTCATTACAAATTTCTCAAAATTTCACTGTTAAAAAATGCATTTTAAATAATATTTTGCTGTGTCTGGGCAGTTGGTGAGTCAATTTCATGCTCAACTCATTCAGCACGTCAGTTTTGAAAAGATGCAATATTTGCCCAGGAAATTATAATTATTATATTTGTAAATAAGAAATACATATTACAATGCTAATAGAAGTATTTATCAGTTTCAGACAGTTCATTAGGAGGATCAATATGCAAACACACGTGTGCTTTTAATGAAATCTCTTGGCAGGTTCATTTATCTTTCAACTTAAGCAATACAGGTTAGTGAGCAAATGAGGTACGCTGTGGCTCTTAGCGGGGCAGGACAGTATCAGATGAAGAAGAGTGTTATCAGGCTGACAGACTGACAAAGTCATAAGTTGATACTGTGCACTAAAACTGTAGCGGATTGAATGTTTGGAAAAATCAAATTTGTGTTAATGTGTGAGAACATGAAAGACTTTCCAGGAGCAGAAGCCAGGTAGGAGCATGAGGAGCAACCTCTTCTCCCTGGAAATCTTATAGTCAAAGGTGAGGTTGATATAAACAGCATCCTCCTCCACCTGAAATGGGAAGGGGATCGATGTGTGGTTATTGGGGGGTGAGCCTATGGTACAACCACTCTGCCCTTTCTGAACATGGCAGAACCCAGGACAGTGGATGGTGGTGACATTTTGGTGCTGCCCTATAAGTAAAGTGTCACTCTAGGGATGCTTTCAGGATACAGGCTGCCCTCGCCCTTCCTGGGCCGCCTGGACAGGCCCGTGTCCTTACCAAGGCGTTTGTTGGGGAGGCGGGGGAGAGAAGGGAAAAAAAGGAAGGGAAAACAGGAGAAGCTACATGAGGTTGCTGCAGTGTCACCGGGAAAGCCGCGGGGAGCACGAACCGCCCTCTCCCGCCGGGGCCGGGCCGACTGCAGCGGGCTGTGCCCCGACGGCTGCCGGTGCGGCGGGGCTGTGGGGAAGGCGGTGACCCAGCCCGCCCCGTCCGGCCCATCCCACCCACCCCCGCACGCCGACCCCTCCGCACCGTCCCGCCGCGTCTGGGTGGGGTCCTCTCGGGGTGTGTGTGGGGGGGAACAGCTCCGCCTCCCTGATTTACGTCCGTCTAGGCTCAGAAGGGTTTTGCCCGGGGGGTTACGCAGGGGCTGCCACCGCCCGAACCGGGGGAGGCTGGGGCACAGCGGGTGGGGAGGACGGCTGGAGGCTGCGGAGGGGAAGGGGAAAGGGAAAGGGAAAAGAAAGGGAAAGGGAAAAGAAAGGGAAGGGAGGGTTCCCCCCCTCCCGCCCAGAGGAGGGCCAGCTTTGCCCTGCCTGCCGCTCTCAGCTTTAGGGGCAATTGGAAACAGTGGGGAGAAAGAGGAGGGAGGACGCTCTATGGTGGGGGGGCGGTCTGAAGGGGCCTCCCAAGGACCTGTCACCTGCACTCGGCATCCCCCTTGCTCCCCGCTCTTTCTTGTCCCGCTCCCGCAGCCGGGGCACTTCGTGGGCAGATGCTTCGGGGCTGCCCCCGCAGCGCGTTTTTCGGCGGCGTGTTGTAATATGGGGGAGACGGGGAAGGCTGCGGGGTCCGTTCCGTTTTAAGTGTCAGTGCTGCCCGGAACACCTGCACAGAAAAGCAGCTTTAACTGGGAGTTAGTGGTGTGCAGAGCGGGCACAGCACGGCCCCGCTCGCCCGCACCGGTGCCGCACCCGGCAGTCCCTGCCGTGATTTCTTTAACTGGGCTCCGCCGCTGTCCCACGGCTGGTCGCAGCACACTGCTGCTTCTTAATTCCGTGTGTTATTTGGAGAACCAGGATGGCAAAGAGAGAACTTTGGACCTCCTTTGCTCGGCACTGTGTGTCTGGATTTTTTCTGTTTGTTTGGTTTGTTTATTTGTTTTTACGGAGGAAAGTCTTTTTCAGGAAGAAACGTTGCGGGCTTCTTTGCTGTATTGTCATGCAAATGATCTTTAGGTTTTCCTTGCTGTCCTCGTTTGATTTTATTTTTGGCTTTCCGTCATTGTTCTACCCTCTGCTTCCATCTTGCAAGAGTGGTACAAAAAAAAAAAAGAAAAAAGGGATGGAGAGGATGCGTAAAATTAATATATATATACATATATATATCAACCAAAAAAAAAAAAAAAAAAACAAAAAAAACCAAACCAGCCCCAAAACTCCCACATCCACAACAGAAACCCCAAACAGCTTTTCCCAATGAGTGACACAGCCCGTGTCCATTCATCGCCTCACTCCGGCGAAGGGTTTCTGAACAGCCCAGACCTCCTTAGCCAATTGCTGCCAGCAACATGTGGAGGGGAGGCATCGCTATAGCAACCGGTGGATGGGCCATGTGCGGCAGCCGGCAGGGGCTGCGAGCGGCCCGATATAAGGAGGGCAGCGCCGGGGCGCGCCGGCATCCTCCACCCGCGCCCGCGCCCCGCGGGGACCGCCGGCCCGCCCGGGGACACCGGTTCCCCCCGCCCCGCCCCGCCGAGCAGCGCCGGGAGGCGGCTGCGGGCTGCGAGGAGCGCTGGTGCCTATCGCCGCCTTTGTCTTCGCTGAGGAGGGGAGTGGGGGGGGGATAAGGGGAAGTTTTGGCACCGGAGGAGGATTGCTGAGCCCGCCGAGGTGCGCTGAGCCCTCCCAGGGAGGAGCCCAGCCCGGCACGCCGGTTGCGCCGCCATGGCAGCAGGTAAATGCGGCTGAAGACCGGGGAGCGGCGGGGGGAAAGCGCAGTGTTTGGAAGCGGCCGGGTCAGGGCTCGTGTGCGCGGCGTGGGGCGAAGGAGCGGGCTGTGGGGGCGGGATGCGGGGAAGCCGCCGCTGGCGTCTGCCCCGTCGGTCCAGGCCGGGCCGGGTCTCCGCGAAGCAGCGCGGGCGGACGGGGCGGGCACTTCGCCGGCCCCGCGGCTCCGGCAGCCCCGGGCGCCCCCGGCCGAGCGGGTCCCGGGGATGCCCCTGAACTCGGGGCCGTCAAACCGGAGAAGCGCGGAGGGGGCAGCGGGCCCGGCGAGGCGAGTTCGTGCGCTTCCCGCTCCTCTCGGCCCGCTCACGGCTCGCTGCCCCGAGGACGGAGGCGGCTCCGGAGCCCCATCCCCCGGCGGGGGCGGCTCCGGAGCCGCGGGGCCCGGCCCGGCTCCCTGTGAGATGAGGCGGCTGCTCCGCTGATGGGGCCTCCGGCTCTACCGGCGTGTTACCGAGAGGCGGCTCGCTTGTTGGCACTCGGGTTTAAGGGCGCTTTATCTAATCCCTAAATTATGTGCCTTCAGCATCAGCATTAGATCAGCGCTGGCACTACGGCTTGTGTTTTTCTTGCTTGCTGAAGATATTTGATTAAGCTCGGCTGTTGCTGACCGTCCTCTTGGCTCGGGCTCTGACACTTTGTGACTTGGACCTGCTGAGTCCCTCTATTTATCTGTTTCGCTCTGTCTTACAAAGCCTGGGCCGAGGAGGAAATCTGCGTCTTGGTGCTCTCATTCTGCTGCTTTCCCCTCATTGCTCCTTAGACATGGGAATCCAAGTTTCTTCACCATGGTGTCTCCCTGCCTTCCTCTTCTTGCTGCCACCCCAAAAGCGCTCTGCGCGTCTTCAGGCAGGACGGGCCACGCTGCTCCATCTCCAGCTTACCTACCTCCTCCGTGGATGTGGCTGTCTGGTTTTCTGAATCGTGTGTTATACCTACAGCATCTCAGTGATGCTGTAGGCTTTTGTGCTGTACTATTTTAACTAAATGCTGACTTAAAAAAAAATCCTCAGGAAAATCTTGAAGCTCCTTAAATTCCCTCTTTTGCAACCTTATTCCTTCCACTCCACAAACTTCTTTGGGGTTCTTGGACATTTTGGCATTTCAGCATCATCTTGTAGTGGGATTCAGGATAATAGCTATAATTTCTTGTAACTCTAACCAGAAACTTCACTTCTGTTTGCCTTTAGGAAGCCAGAAGAAAATATCTACCATTGATCAAGGGATCTTTGAACTCACTGCATTCTTGATTATATTCAGTCATTGTTCATGGTATTAATCCTACTAAAAGGTATAGAGACGCTCCAGAGTGCTTTGTGGTGTTGAAGGTTGCGGAAAGATCATTGTACCCCTACAGATGAATAGATCTGTGGCTCTTGCAGTGACCTTTCTCAGTGATTTGAATAAGCTGCAGTTCCCAGAAATCCATCTGCCTTTTGTGTTTGTCGATTTGTCTAATCTTTCCGACCCCTAAAAGAAGGAAAAAGTACCTTCCCATCCGATTTCATCCTCCCGAGTAAAAGCATTAAATTGACCTCATTTCAGGTGATGAACTGACATCTGCTGAAAGTGATCCTGGCACCAGGCAGCTTTCTGGGAGGGTTGTGATGAGGGAGGCAGAGGACAGCGGCCCCACAAACCTCTTACTAGCTGTAAAGATAGTACCTTAAAACACCAACAAGTAGCCTGGACCATACAGCTCGGGAGTGCAGTGCTGAACGCAGGAATTATATGCGCTGAAGGTGAACGTCCCCAGGCCCTGCTGCCCCAGTCTAACCTGACTGGGAGCGCAAAGTAGGGAAGGAGAAGCAGGAACTAAAACCGAGGGAGAGGCTGCTTTCCCTTCTGTTTGCTGTCTTATTTATTGGAGGAACAAAAAAATAAAATCTTACCTGTAGGTCTTCTGAGGACAGATTAGGGTAGCCAGGCTCCTCCTGATGTATTTATCTGGTTTTATAGTAACCTATCAAAAATTGAACCAGCATAGTGTATCCCAACCTACGTCTCGGATAACCTTACAGAGGGAAATTACTAGAAGTAAATTTAAGTTTAGATTTATTCAAGCAAGCAGACACACACAGATATGTGTGTGTGTGTACATATATATATATGAATACATATTATATAGATATATCTCCATATACTCCCACATACATCCCTTTCTTCATGCTTTCTATATTAAGGAAATAAGACATATATCCTTTATGATTTGTTTTTATGTCAGTGGCTGTGACTGTTAGCAAAGGATCCTTTAAAAAAAAAAAAACAAACCACCCCGATGAACTGAAACTTATTTTGCTGAAGTTTATTTTTAAGAATAATGATTTTCTTGTAGAATTCTTTTCTTCTGCCTAGGCACTTCTTTCCCTCCTTGAATGGCAGATTTGCAAGTACAATTTCATCTGCACAGAGGAACAATAGCTTTCAGTTGCACAAAGGATTTCTCCCACCCTGAATCCAAACCACAATGCCTCTTGCTCTGATAATAGCTTCTGAAAAGATTTTGTAATGCACAGAATTAATACATGATTATTTCCGCCTCGCTTCTCTCATTTATTAGACTCTATAGTGAATTCCAAATTAAAATAGCACCTCTTGAGTTTTTTAACATTCTAATATTTGGAAACAAATCATATTCTGGAGATTATCTTTTCGCCCATGTTTCTAAGAAATTTGCATTTTTTTATTATTGCTCAGAAACAAAACTGTCTAATATAAATGTAAAAATCAAGGCACACAAAAATTGGGAGAAATTATAATTTCAAGTTAGTTTAAACTGAATTGTACTGATTTTTCCTTTGCAAACTGGAGGAGAGGTTGGGTGCAGTAACGGGCGAACTGGGTTTTAAATCGGGAATGTCTTTTTAAATTTATGAAGCAAAACAAGACCTCAACTTCAGTTAGAGTTTTGCTTTAACAAGGACCAGAATCAGGCCCTGTATCCTAAAGGAAATAATGAAGTGTAATTCTGCTGAGGCATCTGGAAGGTGAGCTTTCACATCACTGCACGGGGAGCTCCTCTCTGCTCTTACAAAGACTTTCTCCCACACTTCCAACATAGGTGTGAGAACTTATTTACATGAAAGCGTACATTAAATATTTACTGACATTTGCTTGGAATTCGTTTGAAATGTCGGCTGTTCTGCTGCATCATGGGATGACACCGTGGAACGGGACGCTGCTCTTTGATTAGAACAGTGATTTGTGACTCCACCATTATGGCTGATCTAGTTACTGACTCACTTTTGGGTGTATATAAAATTTGTTCTGTCGAGGGACTGGGAAAGCCTACATGAGATCAGATCCTCTGCATTTTTTCTTCCCTCTTCAACCAACCAACCAAATGAACAACAAAAAATCCCCACAACACGCAACCCCACAGAAGCAGTGTACTTCAAGCAAACAGTTGAGTGTAAGTGGTAGGTGTCATGTTGTTCTGAGACAGGGTGAATCTCTGCTTTCTAGCATTTAAGCTCAGGCCAGACGGTTTCAAAGCAAGGAGACACTGGCTGAATATCTCCAAAGCCTCTGTATTTAGAGTCACTTCCTAAGCTATCCATTTAGGAATTAGTTGTTCTTCCTTCACTGGGACTCTGTGATACTACACAATTTTCAAAAGAGAAAATCATTCAGAGAAATGTCAATATATTCTGTTACGTAAAGTTTAAAAAATGCATAGTTACATGTAGCTGAGTTTAATATTTAATTATGTGTAATTTATGTGGTCTATTTATTTCTTGAGCCTTAGGGGAGAAAAAAGAGGAAAAAAAAAAGGTGATTTGTTTTTCTTGTTATGCAACAGCTATTGTTCCCCTTCCACCCCAGGCACACGCACCATGGCAGCCTCAACCAGCACAGGGAGAGGTGTTCTGCTTTAAAAGACATCCGACTGTAAATGTCAAATTCATAAATATTTAAACATTTTTCTTTCAATTTCCAGTCAAGTCTGACAGGACGCCTCTAATTAACCCTGGGCTCCGTTTCAGGCTGGGGCCTTATTGCAGGGAAGAATCAGGGGTTTAGGCGAGGTGGGGAAATCTGTGCTCCTGGCTGGAGGGGGGAAGGAGCTGGTAACGAACTCGTCGAATTTGTTTTTACCCCTTTCATAATTTGATGTTTGGTCAGACATCAAGCAGGATGAAAGGGCAGCGGCTTTCTCCAGCTGAGCTGCGGGCAATGGGGGCTGTTTCCTAATGGGACACAGGCCCGTGGGGGCGGGCCCCGCTGCCCTCTGCGGCGCCGGGTGTCCGCAGCCCGGGGCCCGGGAGAGCGGCCGGTGCGGGACCCGGAGCCGGACCGCGGGGCTTCGCCGTCGGCTTTACCCGTCGGTTTATGCGGGATCGCGCAGCCGGCAGCAGTCACCGATGTTTCCCGCGGGCGGCGTGGGGGCTGCCCGAGGCGACTTTAAGCACTAACACCCCTCCCGGAGGCGGAGAGGGGACCCCTCCGAGCCCTGACGGCAGCGGCTCCGGAGGCGCCTCCCGTGAAGCGGGAGGGAAGAAGGAGCAGGGAAAAAGGCTGGCGGCCCCATGGCAGAGCTCCTTTCCCTTCCCCATCAGCCGCTCCGACGTGGCGGGCACCGGCCGTGCCCCTGTGCCGCTTTGTCACCCCTTCGCTCCGGCTGCGCGGCCCCCGTCCCCTGCCAGGGCACGGAGGGTCGGGGCAGGCATTGGCGCTGCTCCCCCAGGTCGTGTAAGGTTTTTGCAAGCTCGCCTGCTTGAAACCCATCACTAGGGACACGGATACACTGGCTGCCCACAGAAGAAGCTTACCGAGGTGTACGCAATGCTCAACACCCCACGGAAGGTTTCCAACTCTTCCTCGTGTTTCACGTTCCTGCGTGCAGCCGTCCGCTGGAGGGGTGCGGGGTGTCTCAGCCCTTTTGTTAAGGGCAGCCAGCTCCGGGGAGGGCAGTCCCGGCTCTGCGGGGAAAACTGCCTGGCGAAGTTAGGAACAACATCTAAAATCACTCTAACTACAGTGGAAGAAAGGCAAGCATGCTCTTTCTCTCCCCTATGTTTACTCGAGGCACTTGACAGCACTTTGCTCCCATCATTTTCATTGTTTCTCCCGCATAGGCCTTTTCCCGGCTGCTTGTGCGGCTCTCTTCACACGGCAACCGGAAAATAATTTAAAACAGTAATTGCGAGAGCAGAGAAGAGACTCAAAAGCAGTGCCCGAAACTGCCCGCCATCCTCTGCCTTCCCGGCGGCGGCAGCGCTGGCCCTGCGCGCACCCGCGCTGCCGCTGCGCGCACCCGGGCTCCGAGGCGGAGAAGCCTCCCGGCGAGCGGGCCCGACCCGCGGGGGGTCCCAGCCCGGCGGTGGTGAGCGGGGGCCGCTTGTCCCTGCGGCGCCGATGGGAAGCCAAACACCGCGGCGAGGCGGATTAACGTCCCGGGGCACAGCGCTCGGGGAGGGGACGCCGGCACTTTTGCAGGAGCTGCCTATTTAGATGCAGATTGGGACCTCTGGCCCCGAGGGGACGGCGGCCTTTCATGGAGATGCTAATGGCAGAGCGCAACAGCCCTGCACCCTCCCCAGGGCCCCCAGGGCCGAGGCGGCGGGAACTGCGAGCAGGCGGCGGCTGCCGTCGGTGCTGCCCCTCCTGGGTCTCCCTTGCACGCCCCCCTTCCCCCGCCCGGAGCGGAGGGCGGCAGCGGTGCGGGTCGCGGCCGCGCTCCCCGCGCTGCTGCCGGGGCAGGTATCCGCGGGAACACAGCCCCGGACCCCCGGTGCGGAGGGCTGGGGGTTGCAGGGGCAGCCCCATGCTCCTGGTGGCTGTTGGGATTTGGAGGAGGGGCCGGCAGTGGAGGGGAGGGGAGGGAGGGGGCGGCGGTGGCTGCGCGGACGCGGAGGCGGGGGCACATGCTCGGCCTCGGCGAGCCCTGCGCCGCCCCCCGCCGCCCGGGGTTTACAAACCAGGCAATCCTCCTGCGCTCCGAGCATCCAGGCAAGAAAATCCGGGAGTCTTATTGAACCTGCATTTCCATTAACTCAGCCTCAGCCCCGGCTAATCCGCAGCACTGAAGGCAAGGAGGCTAATTAATGACAAGCTTTTACAGTCAAGACCAGCGATAATTGCTTTGGTGGCCTTTATGATTACAAGATAAAAATGGACCGGGCCTGACATAAGAGCCACTGTGTACACTGCAAGACAGGAGGAAATTAAGAGCTGGCTAGCTGAATACGGAGCAGAAAATTACTAATAGAGGAGAGATAATGAATAGGCCGGCTAGGCATTCATGGGGAAAAATCCATTTTGTTACCACGCGAAATTAGGTGGTGGAAAGGAGTTTGCTAATTGTTCTCATCTTGTAGCAACCAGGACTGAGGCAGGGGCGTGCTTTTCAATTCATTTCCCTGGTAATTGTGAAAGGGGGAATGCAGGCCAAATGAGTCTTGCTGCAATTTGCGCGCCTGGTCTTTTCATTTTCATGTTGCGTTTTTAATTGTTGCTAATATAGCTTATAATGAAGCTAATGAGGGGAAATTATTGTACAACTTTTTAGCACATGGAGACAAGTGAAATGCACTAGAAGGATTCTCTCCTATTGCTGCAAAAATAATAGTAATCTGGAGGAGTTTGGAACTGTCGGGCTTTTTTTATCCTTTTTCTTCTACAACAGACAAAAGGAAGGACCGCCACCTACTTTTTCTTTTTTTTTTTTTTTCTGTGTTGTTCCGTGTTTTATTTTTCACTCAATGAAAAAAAAAATATCGGAGTTTCCCTTGCTGACCCTGGCCCTGGATGCGGGGGGGTGCGGAGCTGCGGGGCGCGCCGCGGTGCTTGCGCGCAGCCAGCGCGCCCGCCTCCGCCTTTCGGCAGTTAAATGCAAGTCGCCGGGAGGGGAAGGGGCGGAGGGGGCCATGTCAGCAGCGCTGTCCCTGTCCCTCCGTTCGCCTCTATCCTTGGCTGAAAGTTCGCGCTGACGGGTGTTTTCCCCCGACGGGGTCTCGCCGCTCCGCGACCGCGCAACTCAGGCGCTGCCTCTCTCTCCTCCCCTGCAGAAAAGCAACGTCCCGCCGCTCCCGCAGCGCGGGGAAGAGGCAGAATCCGCCAAATTCCTCCTCCTCACCCTTCTCTCCCTCGCCTGCATCGCCGGGGTCTTGGTGGCGTCGGGGGTCGCCTACTGCCTCCGCCACCGCGCCCACCATCGCCTGAAGGAGAAGCTCTCGGCCCTGGGGACCGACACCGGCTCCGACGCTCCAGCTGCTTATCAGGTAAGGACCGAGGCTCCCTCCTCCGGCCCCGCTCCCCGGGCTGCCCGGCAGTGCCCGGGGGGACCCGCCTCGTACTGGGAGGCGAGGGGGTGGGTTTGTTTCCGATGCTGCCCTCCCCCCCTCCCCCCGCCCCGCTCCGCTCCGCTCCATTCATGTGCCCGCGGATTCACTGTAGCAGCTTTTTACTGCTGGGTATTAATCTTGGCTATTCTGGTAGTTGTTGTAAATTCGTGCCTAATTAGAAACATTAAAAAAGAAGAAGAAAAAAAAGCCCTTGCTATTGAGATTCTCTGAAAAATAACATTAATATCCATAAGCTGTCACCCCTGCCACTATTAATAACGAAAAATCTTTAACATTTATGAGGAATGGATTGCATGGTTATCTGAAGATGTCTCTCTTTTTGAGTAATCGACTTCTTCAGGGTCTGATATGAAAAGAGCCTTTGACCCGATCTGTTGCCACCTTCTGCCATTATTCAGATAAAATGAAATCTAATGCTGATAAATGGGGAGGTTAACCAGGACTGGTTCTGGGAGAACAATGGTAGCAGATGTGTACCCAGTAATACAGGAGGACTGTGCTCAGATTTCCTGAAGTAAATCAGAAAACTGAGGCTTTCTCTTTCAGTTTCAAAAGTATTGGGTGGAGAGACACTCTGCATCTTCCTGGAGTTTGTTTTAGATCATGGCGCTTATTTCTTGGTGTGTTATTGGTGTGGTAATGCATGTGTTATGGTCATATACCACACAGCCCTAGTCTGCTTTCCCAAAATATTTAGAGTGAAAAAGAATTTAAGATTTTTAAAGCGTTGTCGCTGTAGTATCCCTGTCTACGGTGTACCCATAGGGCACTCTTCCCTCAAGTTTTATTTTACCTTCTTGTTCTGCTTAGGATCAGACATTACAGCCTTTCTATATTCTGGAGCTGAGATAGATTCAAATTGGCAGCTGAGAGTCATACGGGAATAAATTCATATTTCCTCACAAAGTTTAGGTCTGCCTGTACCTCTTATATCTTAAAGATGTAATGTATTAAGTACATCTCCACAGGCTTGGTCCAGGCAGATTGTAGTACAGAATGGTAAATATGAGTGTTTCTGTAACAATTAGTATCTTCAGGAGTGGTTTGTGGTTAAAACAGAATGTTTACTGAAAAAAAGAAATATCTTGAAATTACTTCTTTAAATTAAGTGATTTCCAAAGCAAGAACGAGCGAGTGCGAGAGCATTTCCAGTGGAAAAAAGGAGCGTCCTCCAGGATAGAGTGTGAACAAAACAGCAGTTTATCAGATCAGTGTTGTTGGTTGTAGAGATCGTGGCCGTAAATATTTTTGTTTGGTTTTAACAGGGAACTTGCCATTGACTCATTGAAACCACAGAAGCAATAGATAGTCTTTCTTCCATTAACGTGAATACAAGAATTCTTAATTCTGAAAAAAAAGGCCTCCAGGTTCCAAAATTACACTTGAAACTGAATTTGTGATAATTAACAGGACAATCTTCCTACTGACAGCTCTAATTAATAGTATCTGTAATTAAAATCGTGCCCTTCCAGCAGGAAAATTGTTTGAATTTCTTGGAGTGACCTTTTTTGCCATTTCTCCTGGGAGCATAGTGGTTAAGTTGATATTGATTTTATAATGAGCTCTGGTTTGTTTAATAAGAATCTGTAATCCAGACACTAAATGAAATGTGTGCTTCATTTCTTCTTCCCACATTTATATATATTTTAAAATCTTCCTAGTTAGATCTGAGAGTGACGTTTTCTGTTTGAAAACAACAACAACAACGCTTTGAGGATGCTGCTCAGTTTTTCAATAGCAAGACTGTATTAATATTCTTTGTTCCTGACCTTTGGGCCCAGTCCTAACCACCTGACTTCTTAAACATTTCTATTGGTTTTTCAAGGGAACTGGAGTCATGAGTGGGAGGAAAAAATGTTTTTCCTTAAATACAAAGGTTTCTAAGGGCTTGGCTCTCCTCCTGTGGAAGTAAATGGGAATTTTGCCATTTGTTTCAATGGCAGCAGTAGGAGGCCCCAGTATAGGCAGACAAAATACTCAGGCAGTTTTGATGCTGCTAAGTAGCGTTTTATCAAAATGAATCACTGAGCCTGGTCCTTTATATAATAAACTATTCATATGGGTTTGAAGAGAAACAGGATTGAGCCCTATTCGGATCGTCAAAATCGCCTTATGTTGAGCTGTGTTAAATGTAATGGATATCTGGTGTGATGCATGTTTTGGATAACATCAATTAGGTGTCAGAAAAGCATCAATTATCTTTTTCCTCATCTTCCCTGATACACATAGGGGGATAATGTAGCCCATGTGAGGGAAGAAAAAACGCAGATAGCTTTCAAAATTGTACCTACTTTGTTCTCTTCTGTTAAATGTTTCCCAAGTATCTACTCGGTTAACTCAGTGTATTTTAAAAACGTGAAATATTTCAGCAGCTGCTGCCTCTAGACTTTAAAGCATGACACTCTCATGTGTTGCTGGTTGCAGCTTAAGTGACAATTCAGATTTTTTTTTGTTTTTTAATTTGAAGGGGGAGAAATTGGTTGGTAAAAAAGGGCCTGGTGGCCCAATGTGGTTCGGAGAGAACACTGAAATATCCCTTTGATTCACATGCTTCTCCAAATGTCAGTGTTTTATATCTTCATGTAAACAAGACTGACCTAAATTTTCAAGTTTTAGCAGAAGCATTTTTCATCCTAACCCACTTCAGCCAGGAGAGTTCATTTGGAGTTTTACTCTTTCCTTACTCACCCTATGAACTTTGAAGAGTTTTTTTCCCACAGCTGCTGTTTTTTGTTTGGCTTTGTTTTGTTTTTAATTTCTCCTTTGCACAGTGAAATACCAGCTTGAGAAAGGGAGAACAGACAAACCATATTGCCAGGGAAATAGCAGGTTGGCTGCTAAGCCTCCCCCTGGGTAGTGCCTGTCATGCGATGTCACTCTCCCTCGGGTACTCTCCTGCTAGCACGAGCAGTTCTGGTATAGAGCCCACTTACCTACTACTAGACGGAGTATTTCTTGTGTAAGTGCAGGGGCAAGTGGCCAGTCTTAGGCAGAACAGCCAATGCCATTTAGAAGTTGTAGCTGGCAAATAAAAATCTCTGCGGTGCCTTTGATGAGCTGCTGAACAGCCCGATGCGGCGTGAAGGGGCTGTGGTGTGAGGCTGGTTCTTCAGGTGTTAAAGGAAGATCTGGGAGACTAAACCCTATGGAAAGACTAAGTAACACTAGGAAGGGTAGATACACAATTGCAACTTCATTGATCTTTGAATCCCTAAACAACAAAATTATAGGCTGGTTTAATTAGGCAGTGGCTAAGGAGCTTTTCAAAATTAATGGAAATAGTGTATCTTGGAAAGTGTTGCATGGGCACAAAACGCATTTTGTACATAAAGGCGGGCGATTTTTGCGCAGCTTTTGAACACGTCTCCTGTCCCTTCAAATCACACGTGTAATGATTAGATAAGTCAGCGTTAGCAGTCAGGGATGACTAAAAAGAGGTTCCTCCTGCCTCCGCGGGGCCCCTGCACATGCGCACACCTGCACCCGTGTTTTTAATTGTTGCTCGTGGTGCTTTGATCTTCTTTGAAAAGCAAGTTTAGCATTCTGCAAGCCCGCTCTCTGGTCCGGGAGATTAGGGAAGAAGCGTTTTAGGAATTTTGAGCAGACACTCTTTGATTTATTTCACAACACTGAGCAGATTTTCTTCATGCACTTTGAAGCCTTTAGAGCGGAACCCAGAGAAAAACGGGCATTCAGACGTCAGGGGCGGGCTGCAAACAGGGCCACTAAGTGCACATCTTACTTGTCACTGCTCCCATTAGCGAGCAATTTATTAATGTAATGAGTGTATGTTAGTGACTGCTACTATTTAGGGATGCTCTGTTTGATTCAGGGTGATGTATTTGTGAGTCCAGCTGAACCCTGGCTTTTGACCTTCGTGTGGGGAACGAAGGGCTGTGCGAGATGTTAAATCATCAGCATATTTAATACTTTGTGCTGCAGAACTTTACTATGAGCATGGTGTTCTGCATCGCTGGTAATGCACTGCAAAACGTTGCCCATAATGGAATTTAAAGGCAAAAGTTAAAATGCACTGAAGCTGGCCTCAGAAAGCCTGCCTGTTAATATTTTATCTCAATAATGTTCTTTTTAATTTTCCTTCACCTCAGCCAAAAGAACTTCCTTTAAAAGGACAGAGGTAAAGACCAAACAGTTTACAATGAAGTTCCTTCTTAAACTGCCTGAAGTATTCGAGGTTACATGCGCCGTGCACTGTCAGTGCAGCTGGATCACATCATCTGCTGTTTTAAAAACTTGTTCGAATAACTTGATTTGGCAGGCATATAATTGTAAATTATATGTTAAATTCTGCATTCTCACGTGTATTATATTATATAGAAATTATATATTCCTTTGTCAAATACAGTCCTATTAATTACATTATCCTTCGGGATTCAGAGTCACTAAGAACTTCTCTGTGCTTTTATAGACTTGATCCTGCTGGGTTTTTTTCTTAGAGATCTTAAGAACGCAGTATTTATGAAAATCACTAAATATTTTTCTGCAAATATTTTAAAAGGCGCCAACTGAAATAATCCACTGGAAACATACTCTCTACTTAAACATCCTGCCTGGTTTGTGTGTGTAAATACAGATAAATCATTACCCCTGGCTTCATATTTTACACTCTAGACTGGTTTCACTAAGCAAACTTGTTCTTATATTAATAGTATTAGTCATTAATGTTATAGTAATGCTGGATATCAGCTCCTTAGAAAATGGAATTTTGTCAACTAAGTGAAACATATTTAAAAAAAAAAAAAAGGAAAATTTTAAATTTTGCTGTCATTATTTATCAAGTTCTTGGTAATATTCCAGTTATAACAACATAAGGTTTGGGACCAAAGAAAGCTGATAAACTGGAGGTAATCAGTACCATAAAGTATTACCTCCTATCTATGTAAAACTTCATTTTCAAGGACCTTCACTATACTTAAGCAAAAAAGGTATCAGTGAGGACAAAGTGTATTCAGTACATGAGTATTTAGTAAACATTTCAGTAAGCAATACATTTAGTAAGGATTTTGGGCAGATGAAAGTTTTGCCTTAAGGCTGAATGCTGTGAAGGGCTTGCTTGTGTTTTCTTCTGGGGAAAACAAAGGACATAATGCATTTTTAATCTTTTATTTTCCCGTGTCCTTATTAAAAAAGAAGGAAAAGATAATCTCACATGACTATGTAAAGCAACAGGACAAACTGTAATTGCTTGTAATAAAAGATGCACAGGGAGGTTTATGTATTAGAAGAGTTGTTCTTCCCCATTTAAATGTGATTATTGTGTATTATGTGAACAATTTTCTCTATCTTTAATTAGAATTTTGCCTTTAAATAAGTTCTTAGGGACCTACAAATACATTATGTGTAATGTTGCTACATAAACCACTGTATTTTAAGGTGAGACAGTTTTCATAATGTACAAAATATATATTCTACGCAATAGTAATGGATAGCAATAACAGGAGAGGAAAAAGAAGTGCGGAGTTTTTTTAAGGTGATTGGAAGAGAGTTTATCTTATGTTTAAACACTTCATTGAAGTCAGGCAGTGGATGGCCAAAAAAGAATGAGGCAAAACGGGAAGTGTACAAATATGGATTTCACTTCTGATCTGGTTTCTTATCTGATTAGTGTTTAAAGCAATCCACAATTCCTGTGGCGCAATGGACTATGTAATTCCCTAACCTTGCTTCCTGTGGTAGCCATAAAATAGAGTTAAATGGTAGTAATGGTCAAAGTAGCATTTCAAAACATGATATGAATTTATACATCAGCAGAACTTTATCAGACATGCCTGTTTGCTAAATTGGGGTATAAACACAGAAATAGGGGTGTGTTTGCTCCCGCACGCCGTGGGGCAGCCCCAGGGGAACTGCGCTGGCTGGGGGAGAGAAGTTCATTCGGCTTTTTACCAATAGCTGTCCTCCAGGCTTTTCTTATTTAAGAAAATCGCTTCTGTAAATTTCTCAGTGTTGGAGAAATGAACTTGCCCTTACCAGAGGGAGGTTTTACCTTTGCAGCCCAAGCCCTGGGCAGCTACAGCAGTGGCAATGCAGCAACAGTTTTGACTCAAATGGCCTTTATATTAGAGTGGGCAGGTGGAGAGAGAGGTTTTTTGCAGGCGTGGAAGGAGAATGAGTATACACACAACTTCTGGAGTGCTTGGATGAGAAGGTGCCATGTGGGTTTAGATTTGAGTAATATAAACCATCTTTTTCAAGTAGTTGGCTGTTTATCTGTGTAGGACTAGAGCAAAGTGGAAGAGATGAGGTGATGTTGACCTTCTCCCCTTACCTGACTTTGTTTATTTTTCCCTATCTAAAGAGTACAGAGTTTGAGCTTGGTGTTTTGTGGAACAAGGACAAGCGTGCTCCAAGCATCTTGCAGTCTAATTTCTGTGTATTTAGGATGTAAGAAAATGCCAAGAAAAAAAATGTGGGAGAGGAAATTAAGTTAGTGACTCATTTTTAATTACTGGGAAATCCAGCGTCCTTACCCAAACAGGCATTTCTTAGAAAATGTGCTGGAGGTGCTCTAGACTTGCAGGCTGCATCTCGCCTGGTAAATTAAACCGGTAAATTATTCGAATGGCCCTGGCACCATTTCAGGTCAAGCCACCCAACTTTCTCCCAAACAATTTCTCAGCACAGTTAGTACAGGCCAAGAAAAAGACATACATTCATTCACCGGGCAGTTTTCTTAATAGCTTGGGTGTCGCTACCCTGTTCTAGAAGGTGACAATTACGGTTGCTTTACCACTCTCCGTCCTGGACCGCTGAGGTCCGGGATGCTGAGCATCCTGCTCCTGCTTCAGAGCCCATTCCACCCATCCCTGCTGTCCCGCGGGCTGTTTGCCAGCTGAGTGTGGGCTGGTTCTGGATAAGTACAATGGATTGTCTCCTTCTGGTAAATTGATTATGTCCCAGTGCCTGTATGTTATAAAGGAGCCAAAGATAACCACAGTCTTGCCTAATGGGCTGGAGAGTATTTGATCTGCAGTCCCAGGCAGTACATCATCTCAAGTGTCCCAGTTTCTTTCTGGAATAACTATACTGTCTTCAGTGACTTTTTTTTTTCTCATGTAATGTAGAGGATAATCAGGCCTGTCTTTCCTACACACTTCTGCCCTTTTTTCTGCTGTAGGATTTTACTTTTTCTTTTGGAGCAGCTCTGTTATCATGTTTCAGGTTTGACACATTCTTCTACTGTATATTCTCTGAACGCTCAGCAGCTAACACTGCAATCTGGCTTGCTGAGCCTTTCATATTTCCTCAGAGTGCTGCACTAGAAGAAAAATATATATATATTTTTTAAAGTTTTTAACTGTGAAGTTTTCTTTAGTTGTGGAACAAATCTTGTATCAGACTTGTGTTCCCTGGGAGACAGTAGAAGCTAATTTCTATATGTAAAGAACCATTGTAGATTGTGTTTGTTGGTTCTTGTAGGACCATGTTGCCTGCGAGCAGGAACAGGTTGCAATTTATTCTCTCAAGCCTATGAGGTACATAAAAAGCATTCTTCTTACTGATTTCTTCTGGGTACATCTGTTCATCATGCACACCAGGGTTACATGGTGCATGGTGAAAGGGAAGAGGCATGGGGGTGCAGCTCTTGTCCTGCCCAAAGCCAGCAGGATCTCAGCTTCAGGCATCTCTGGTCCTTCCTGCAGTGTGTGTTTGTGAAGGGTTTGAAGCTGACTGCAGCCACCTAAGGTTTTAACTCTATGGTAAAACCATACTTACTTGGCTCTTTTGTGGGACAGATGAACAAAACTAGGTTTCAAATCTTCAACTTTCCTCTGCCTGTAGCCCTGTTGTGCTGCTCTTTCAGCGAAGCAGATGTTGCAAGGCTGAATATTCTGGGGCGACTGTGATGTTTTTACTCATTCTATTGTGGTATAAACTTTGAGAGAAGAAGTTTGGGTAGAGCAGACTGGAGCTGTCCTGGGGTCATGCTGCTCAACTGCTCTGGTCTTCACAAAGGCACAAGTGAGAGGTGGTGTCTGGAGCAGCCTCGGGACCATGTGTGACACGCGAGGGCATGGGGACCCATGGACAGCCTGTGTGCAGGGCTACGAAGAGTTGGATGTTAAAGATGTGATGACTGGACAAGAGCCCTCATTTCATCCCTCTCAACAGGGACAAAGCTACAACTCCAGGGATGAGGCCTTCCTATCCAAGATATTTTCCTTTTCATGTATTTACATGCACAACAGAGATGTGAATGCTTTCTAGCAGTTTAAAGAACTGTAAAAGAAAATTTGAGTGAATTCGTGCATGGCAGCAAGATACAGGAAAGGACTGAGACAACTCAGGGCTGTGATTTTTTTGCTCTTGCAGGTTCAAAGCTCTCATAGCACCAGTGTGTTGTCAGTGTATGTCAGCTGGGGCACTCCTGCAGCTCTTCATCTTCCAGTTCAGGTTCTCAGCTTTCAGCATTCAAATCCAGTTTTCATCACTTGTATTCTTACAAAACAACCAAACCAAGACTGAAGAAGGGAGACTGTAAAAGGATGCTCCTAGAGGTTAAATCCTTCAAAGAACCAAAACTAATTTGGAGGGTGATGGGAAAGAATAGCTTTTGAATCAGAGAAAATAAAATTTGGTGTTGGTGGTTTATCAAAAGGATAAAACGCACAAAGTTTTCTCTAAGCTTTGCTGACCAGTTTCTAGACTTTACCAAAGACAAATGAGTGATGGTTTATTGATGTTTGCTTGGGATGACTGCATTCTGAACAAGAACAGATATTGATCAGGGAAATAGTTTAAGTTTTTAATACTTCAGATGGATAAAATCCTACTCATTTTTAGTGCAGTTTTTATTTTTCTGGTTTTCTGTCTAGCTAACATAAATTCAGGCTTCTTGATGATTACTGCTTTTTCTTTCTACAGAGAACCGGTGCTGCTTCGCAGAACTGTGTTCTGGCAGCATCTCAGAGATCTCAGAAGTGGCTGATCTTGCCCTCCAAAGTGGGAACAGCTCATCATTATCATAACAGTCACTTTTGGTATAGCTACCTCCTTTCCCCTTATCCAGCGTTACTTAACATGGAGATACATGCATTTCATGCAGGTGGGAAGGCTTTTCCTTGGTGGTGCTGTCTCACAACGGCAGAGGTAGATGGTTTGAAGTTGGCTGCAGTAGAGCAGTAACTACCAACCCTGCCTGTTTTCTAGTAATGCTGATCTGAACATCCCCCTTATCTTCAAAAATGTGTCAGGGAGAATATTCACATGCCAGAGAAATACTGATCTTTCCCACTATCTATGAATAGAAGAACGAGGGAAAGATGAAAAGGAAAAATTCAGTATGCTGCTGCTTTTCTGACAGCATGGGGAAAAGAATCTTGGGTTTTACCTTTTTCCAGCTTCTCAACTGGAGTTTCTCCTGGCTTCCTGGGAAAGAAAAATGCCTTGTTTGGTGTGAAATGGTGTGATTTACTGGAAGAGGTTTCACTGCAGTGGATCACAGCGAAAGGTGCCAGTGGCTGGCTATCCATGTAAGATAGGAGGAGAGATGTGATGGAGCCGAATGTAGTTTTGGGAGCAAGAACAATCTACATATGTAAATTCATGTTATATAGTAAAATTAAGTCATATAGTATCTCCCTCTGTAGTCTGGGGAAATAATATGTGCAGTAAAATGGGAACGTGAGCATGTAAATTCCATATGATGTCACCCACAAGAGTGAAATAAAGAGCTGCAATTCCTAATTAACCTCACCGGAAAGCTCTTGAGTGTAAAGTTAAAACATACAGAAGGGTTGCCTAGCGAACTGTTCCAAATTTCAGCTTGTTTTTGAAGGTCTAGGTCAGACCAATGGCTCTCCAGGCATTGTTGACTAATAATTTTGTTTGCTTGTTTGAGGGCTTTAGAAGTTAATGAAGTATAAATCAATGCTTGAGGCTTCTGTGAGTGCTGGTCACTCCATCTCTGAAGGAACGCTGCAAAAATGGAGTGAGGAAAAGGTGACAAGTATGATTAAGGGCATGGAAAACTCATATGAAGAGAGATTGAAAAGACAGATGATTTCTTCTAGAACACTAACAAGTGGCAGTGTAGAAAAGAAAAAAGTATATAAAAGAGGAACTGAAGAAAGAGTAAAACTCTTATTGTCACTTCTGCGTAGCACTATGGCAAAGACCTTTAGTTATTATAAATACATAAAATAAAAGACTAATACAGGAAAAGCTACCTGCATAAGACAACTGCAATGTGACACGCTATTTCTTCAGAATGTTGTTGGTGCACGAGTTTTTAGCAAGAATCTCAAAAACCAAAGAAGCATGTTAAAAAAAAATATTCCGGGTAATAAAAAGGTTGATAGTGTTTTAGAAGATGCCTGTAACTTCATGCCCCGGGTCTTAAAATTAAGATGTGACCCTTTTAGGAGTGTGCCAAGCTTGTACATCTTCTCTTGTGCTGTTCCCGTGGTGCTTCTTGCAGACGAACTGGTGTCTGGTGGAGAGGTCCAAGGCGGCATAACAACCCCTATGCTTGCATGAGTTGGCAAAGGGAAACTCAGGAGCTTCAGTAATGGCCAAGGAAGTTTTTTTCTTTAAAAGCAGACATGCACATTAACTCCTTGCTTCTGCTGTGGGGTGTTCACTGGGGGTGCTGCTGGGGCAGGGGAGGGATGGCGGGTGGTCCGGGGCTCTCGCCAGGTGCCGGGGCACGACTGTGGTCCCGATGTGCGGATAGACAGGGCAGAACAAAGGGAAAAGTGCATTTTTGTTGTTGTGGCTGTTTTCTCCAAAATGTGAAGTCTCCCTCCATCTCTGACCATCAGTACTAAGATCTGAGTATGAAATCCCTCAGTTTCTCCGGTATCTCCTGTAACACCAAGAAAGTGAGTCTGTAGAAATATCAACAAACATTTTTAATCACTGATGACTTTTGTGTGCGCGTGACAGTTCTCAGAGACACGGCGGAACTCAGTGAAACTATATTTTCCCATAGTTTAGGAGAGTTTCTCAGTATTACAAAGAACTTTTCTCATAAAAACCTGTTCTGACTTACAAGCAGCTTTGTAGATCCTTTTTTTTTTTTCCCACCATTTCCTTGTTCACAAAATTTGCATTAGTTCTTTCTAGCAGAGTTTAAGAGTGATTTTCTTTTCATTTTCAGTGAGCAATGGGTGTAAGCAATGACTTTAGTTTTCCAGTCAGGAGAGGGTAATGGCTGACAACTTCTACTCTCATGATAAATGATGTTATGAAAAAAAAATGTCGCTGATGGCCATACTTGATAAATATTTCCTTATACCAGCATCACTTCTTACGTATATACCCCCTTCTATGAAAAAAAACCAAAAGTATTGGAGGGTTTTACAAGTTTTTGGGACTTCTTTTTGTATTTCTCTGACTGTTTTTAATATCTCTGTTACCACAAATGCAATTACACAGACCTAAGGAAAAGCAATAATAATATTTGCAATGGGGTAAACTAGCATTTTTAGGCATAAACTTGTGGTTATGTTTGTGTCTTTCCAAGGTAGAAGTGCATTCCGAGTCCTCCTGGCGAGCTGGGAATTCTTGTTTCTAGCAGAAATGATGTCCCATTTTTAGCCCTGCAGGGCAATAAAATAGTGGACCGTACAACCTTAATGTATATCTTTCCTGAGAAACTACAGCTGGCTTGGGACTGAATTTTTTGCCTGCTTTGGGCCCCAGGCAGCTATAAATGCTGGGAGTGACAAAGGAAACGTTTGTGGCAGTTATCTTTTAGAGCGCTGGCATCAGCTAGAAGCTGGTCGGGCTTTGGGTGGGTTAGACAAAGTCAAAATAGGTGATGAATTGGCACATGGTTCTGCATGGCCTTTCAGGTTAATTCAATCATTACTACGGTTTATTTGTAACCCATACTGTGCTGTGTGGCTCTCACTGTGCTAGCGGTGAATTTACTGTACAAATTCATATTAAGAAACAGCTGAGCCCTCATGAGCATGTATTTTTGTTACTTAAGATGAACAAAATATGGAAAGGGTGAAGTTTGTTTTACACATAATTTTTCTCTGTCTAGTTATACCTTAAGTAACCTTTCCTCTCCCAGCTTCATACTTGTATTAAACGCTACGTGCTGGAATGTGGGGAGTACAATTTAGAAACCAGCATTGGCTGAAACCACCAAAAAATATATTCCTTTTGTTTGTTTGTTTTGTGTCAGGTAGGTCAATCTCATGTCCTGCTGCTTCCAGACTTGTGGTTGTCTGAATTGCAGGACACTGCTCAGAGCTTGTCAGGGACACCCTGAGACAAACCTCGGTGCTTTTACACCAGGTGATCTCAGGTGACTTCAGGTCTGCAGTTTGCAGATCTTTCCTATTAGAGATGTCGTTATGCAGGGGAAGTACCAGTTCAAATCAGTTTAAAGAAACATGAACTTCATAGAATCGTAGAATAGTTTGGGTTGGAAGGGACCTCCAAAGCTCATCCAGTGCCACCCCTGCCATGAGCAGGGACATCTTCACCCAGATCAGGTTGCTCAGAGCCCCGTCCAGCCTGGCCTGGGATGTCTCCAGGGATGGGGCATCCACCACCTCTCTGGGCAACCTGGATCAGTATTTTACCCTCATTGTAAAAAGTTTCTTCCTCATGTCCAGCCTGAATCTCTCCTTTTTTAGTTTAAAACCATCACCCCTTGTCCTGTCATAACAAGTCCTTCTAAAGTCTGTTCCCATCTTTCTTATCGACTCCTTTTAAGTACTGAAAGGCTGCAACAAAGTCTCCCCAGAGCTTCTCTTCTCCAGGCTGACCAGCCCCAGCCCTCAGCCTGTCCACATAGGAAAGGATTTCCAGTCCTCTGATCATTTTGGTGGCTTCATCTGGACATTTTATTTAGATATCTTCTGTCTGTGAAGTCTAGTGTACTTGCAGTCATGTTAAGTCAGGCATCTGTTTCATAAAACTCTTCCATCTTTTATAAATCAAAGATATAAACTGTCTCACAGTCCCAGTTAGGGTGATGTGTTGTATTTTTCTATAGGAAAAAAAATCCCTAGTATGGTAACCTACACATGGCCTTCAAATTTCACTGATCCTCTGAAAAGCAGTATTATCCCCAAAGAAACCTGTGCTTTGCTGGCATGGATAGCAGGGAAAAAACACAACCACCGTTATTTCAGGGAAGTATCATTAGACCTATGCTGTCATGTCTTCCTTGGTGACACAAGCCATGTAAAACACATCTCCCTCCTTCAGAAGCTTCTGGGCTATTTACCTCATTGATAAGAGGTTACTAAGAGAATTCTGAGCTATTTACCTCATTGATAAGAGGTTACTAAGAGAATTAAAGTATTTCCTTAAGCTTTATTTCGTAGTCAGTGTCTTCATTTCTGTTTGTTTGATTTGGTAAGATAAGACTGTGTAAATGCTTCAATTTAAAGAGAGGGAATAAAACAAATAAATGCAAATAAAGGAAAAGTAATTTTCCATATAAAGATAGATATTGCCATGTTTTCTTTGCCTGTTTCCCCCAGCATGGCCTCTGCTTTCCTTATGTACCTTAAGAAAGGGGAATTGTAATTACATGAGTCACCACCAGGAAACACTAGCAATGCTAAAATAATTGCAATTTTTAATGTCACAGACCATAATAAAAATTGAGGTTTTGTTAGGAAAATGAGTCTCAAGCTTGCATTTGACTGCAATGTTCTCACAGAGAAACAGCAGCCCTGCCTTTTAGGTCATTTAAAAACCAAACAAAGCAAAACCCCTACACTGAGACCCAGCGTTCTATCCAGGTAAATAGAGGAAGGTGCGGTATGAGAGGACAGACAGTAAACTGAACTGGACAGACTAAGACTATATTGACAATCAAATAAATACATACTGCTTTCTTCTCCCTCTCCCGGATCTATCACATACAAGTCTAGATAAATAGAAGTTGTATAGAATATGGAGATGTAATGATACGTTTGATGCTGTGGCAGAGATGAGGTCTCTCAAAATATTACTTTCAGACATTTTTCCAGTATCTCCCTTTGTTCCTTTTCTGAGGGCACACTGATCTCAGTAGTTGCCTTTTCTAGCAAGGGTAGAAAATATATGTACAAATATTCCACATATGTAAACAGCTCTTTTACTCGTGGACAAAAAGTATGTTAGAATGAAACTAAAGCTTGAAAGTATGTTTCAATAACTCAAAAATAAATGGTAATAAAGCTGTAATTATCCCCAAAGCTACAAACACAGTAAATAAGTTGAAGTTAAATTTATAACACCTGCAAGCATATTAAGTATGCAAAAGCAAAACAAAGGCAGCCAAATGACTTTAGCTTCACCCTGTAGTACCACTAAGCAAATTTAGTTAGAGAATAATGATGTTTGTAGTCCTAGATTCATTTGTTTTTAAAAAATGAGCTCACTTTTTTTTTATTATTATTTTTTTAAATCTCCCTGTGTTATGACTGCATCCATAGCAGAACGGTTACATTCATGCTGTACATGCAGACCTCACCCCATCCTGTGAATAATGCCTTCTTAATTTAAAGGAAAGTGAGGCTACTATTTAATTAAGTGTATTAAAGCTGAGAATAAAAGTATTTTTAAAAATCTTATTCTTCTAAACCTAGCATAAGAAAGATTACATGTATTCTTAGTTTTCATTATATATTTTGTTATAAAGTATAGCCTTGAATCCTTTAGAAATAGCGGTCAGCATTTTTAATTTAAAATTTCTACAAAACAATTTTGTTTTGCATGTAAAATGAATAGAGTGCTATTGTGATCATGCCTGTTTAAAGCAGATTTGTTTCTGATAGAATATTAGGCAGGTCAGGTTGAAAGGGCTTGGTATACGCTCAGCTATCACTTTTAATAAACAGTAATTTCTTCATCTAATGTCTCTTCATTTTATTAATAATTATACTATGGATGGTCTAGTCTCTCTTGTATTTTGTTAATTCCGAAAATAATCGCGCCACACTTGTCTCTGGACTACCTCAAGTGATTTGCATTTGAATTTGTTAAGCAAAAGATTTTGAAAAGCATGGAAACACCAGGCCTATTTCCTGGACTTTGTTTTTAGAATTATGTAAATTTGGGCATCAATTACAAAAATAGATTATTTTCAGTAATAGATAGTAAAGAAATTATATTTCTTTTTCTAAATAAATCGGACAGTTGGAATTTCCTTCGGGTCCCAGATTCCTATAACATTAAGCAGATTTGAAGGGAATGTGACTGGGGAAGACTAGCAGCGTTGTAGATATGAATCTATTTTCATTTACTTTGGACTGAACAATTTCATTTACAATACAACTGGTACCTAGCTAGATGAGAACGATTCACGTGCGGTGGTCAGTGGCTGGACTCAGAGTACCTGAAGATATTGTGTCATGAAGCCTCATGAAGTAGGTATATTTTAATAAACAGCAACATCCTCACTGGAGGCAGCTTTGAGGTGGAGCGAATCATCTTTAAGAGTAAGGAGTGGAAGGCCGAGGTGCATGTTGGCCATCTCTTAACTGAGATGCCCAGGTCAGGTCCTTTGCCTCTAACGTGCCACCATAAAACAAGATTAAAAAGCTTCAGTGTTGCCTATTCAAGCCTCAGTTCCAGCTCATTTGAGTTCCATGCTTACCTATACTTTTATTCCTTGCAAGGTTGTACACATAGGTTTCTCTCCAAAACCAGGCATTTTAGTAAACTGTGTGTTCTTCATGGATTTTCCAGATACTTAATGCAAGATTGATGAAAGATTAAAATTTCTCCAAATTATAATTTGCTGTCTTTCCCTTCCGTGATGCCGATGGCTACGTACGTCATGAAGCCAAGTGGCAGAAAATGCCGCTGCTGTCACTGTCTGTGGATGTCCAGGAGAGGTGGCTTAACGCTTGTGGTGGGAAGCAGGTTGCATCTCTCAACCAGACCTGGACAGGTATCTGTGCGGTGCCGTTCTGATCAGTCTCGATGTCTCCTTGGTTGAGAGGAGAGTTTTTTACTCCCCTCTGCAAGCTCAGAGACCCATCTAACAAAGCAGTGTAGTAATGGTGGCTCTCCATCCACGGGGTGATGTCCATTAAGTGCAACAAGTCTATTAATGCCCTTCTTTAAGGGCAGAGAAGCTACATTTATGCCGCAATGTGGCTCATTCACAAATGTGGATATGAAAATTCATTTGCTGTACCTGAGGAAATAATTGTGTCTTCATGCTTCTCCCTGTCTCTTTGAGGACAACCAAGTATTAGGAACACTTTTAAACCTCATTGGAGGAGGTCCAGGGTTTTTCTGAGAATACTATTTATGGTTTGTTTAAGGTTATCAATTATGTCTCAAATAAAAAGCTCTCTACACATGATCATTGTGCTGTACTTTGAACTCATTTAACTGGACATTATTTACAGGATATTTATCTTGGTTATGGCAGTTTTTGTCACACAGCAATATTACTTTTCCATTATATACTGCATGTGACCACCACGTAAGTTTGATAATAAATGTTGGGAAATAAAAAACAGAGTAAGTGCCTCAGTATGATAGCAATTCCCATGTGATGGGAAATAATGTCATAAACTTCAAATTACCTTTTAAATAAATGTTTATGTCCAACCCATCCATTAGATCATAGCCTGAAGGGTCAGGAGGATCATTTCTTCATATTTCAGTGTATGCATTATGATTGCTTTTTTAGGTGTAAATGATGTTTTTTAATGAAGAATGGCACTCAAACTATATACAAACAACGGCTAGACATTACTGAGTCGCAGTGTGGCAGAAATAGCTTCAGCCACTTGGCTAAATATAGAAGTGCAGCAGTAAATTGAATTCATTCTTAGAAAATATTTTTAATGGTGTACGTGCTGGGACAATACAGAAATACAGCTTGTGTCATTCTCACAGTTTGCAGCTTTGACATTTTAGTCAAGTTTAAATTCTAATTGTGTTTGGGTAGATGTCTGATTTGCTAAATGTTTATGAGAGTAAAGATTTTGGAGGGTGGGGAAGAGCATACCTGAGTGTGCAGAGAAGTGTACAGGTGACAGATTATCCTATTAATGAGGCTCTTAACCATCTAGGGCTTTGTGTGCTTCTGAAATGATGCCACCTCTGAAAGTGCCCAGGGATGGTGTTTCCTTGAGAGCACCCAGTGTAAAACACCCCACACTTTGAGATCCTGCTATTCCTGATGCCTTTTACAGGAATGGGATAAAGCTGCCCATCTCAATGGTGAAGCAAACCCAAATCCAACATTTAAGACATTTCCCTGCTCTGAGCTGGACCTCCCTAGTCCGTATGTCCCAGAGGGACCCATTTGGCTCCCCAAAACAACCCATGCATCAAAGCTTTTACACATGATGGTGTTAACACATGGAGGTGCTGGAGTGTTCAGAGAAGGGTGATGAAGCTGGTGAGGGGTCTGCAGCACAAGTGTGATGAGGAGCAGCTGAGGGAACTGGGGCTGTTCAGCCTGGGGAAAAGGAGGCTGAGGGGAGACCTTATCACTGTCTACAACTGCCTGAAAGGAGGTTGTAGCATGGAGGGAGAGGGTTGGTCTCTTCTCCAAGTAACAAGTGATAGGACAAGAGGAAATGGCCTCAAGTTGCGCCAGGGGAGGTTTAGATTGGATATTAGGAACAATTTTTCCATGGAGCAGGTTGTCAGGTGTTGGAACAGGCTGCCCAGAGAAGTGATGGAGTCACCATCCCTAGAAGGGTTTAAAAGACATGTAGATGAGGTTCTTAGGGACATAGTTTAGTGCCAGAGTTAGGTTATGGTTGGACTCCATAATCTTAAGAGTCTCTTCCAACCAAAATCGTTCCATGATTCTATCCGAGCAGTGCTAGGCTAAAACCCAACCTGGAGGTGAAATGGTCGGGCTAACAGGGAAGCAGCTCTGAAGAAGCAGAAGCTGTAGGTGTCCTGAGGCTGCTGACGTGCACGTGGCGATGGGGCAGGTTCCTCAGCCTGGGCTGGACTGGCTGGGAGTGGGGGAAGGAAGAGCAGTCAAGGGCAGTTAGACCAATCTGGAAATAAATTCAAACAAAAAACTTCTGTTTACAGGCAAGGGAAAAAAACCCATTGTCTTAGAGATTTAGAACACCAATCAAGAAATCCAGTGTTGTTTTTGCTGCAACTATGATTTGACCTTCCTGTTTACATTAAATATGTTTTATTGTGGTGTGCAGTGACGTGGTTGCTTTGTTTAAGGTATCTGACAGTTATAGCAGTTCTGGGAATAATTGTTTTCATTCTGTCTATGTGTGGAAAGAAACATGCTAACGTTTGAGATCAGGTTACTTTTCTTTTTTTAAATACTTATTTATATTTGTTGTTTTTCTCAATAGTACCTTCTTCCATGAGGGCAATGAACATGTTTAACTTAGTTTTAAAACAACATTCCTTAGTAACATATTAAAGGCTTCATGTCCAAAACATTCTGTTTAGTTGGAGGTTAATCTCTTCTAGAACCTGTTGGCTATAATATGGCTTCTTTCGTCATTATCATTTGCATAAAAAATGTTATATTAATTTCTTAAAGTTCATTTGATCCTGATTCTTTCTTGTTAGCAGAAGTCTGTAGTCCTTTCCACAGCAACCACTCGTAAAAGCAAGGGATTCTGACTCGAGGCAGGATATGAGCAGCAGGAACAGATCAACTTAAAAACAAAGATCCTGTTTGAGAACAAATGCTATTGTTAGCACAGAGTTGGGGTGAGTCAAGTGGCAGGATGTCTATTAGAATATAATAAATTTGTATTTACGCCACATGGCATGCTAGCCAGAAGACACATCCTTTTAGCAGTTATGTGATAACTACGTGTTTTTACACCTTTACTTATTATACTTTTGCCTAGTCCAATAAGCCGTTCCCTCCAAGAACGGCTGATACTAAACATCTGAATAGCTTTTGGTTTTTGTAGATTTATTTTTCTGTCTAAAAAGTTTCTGCACTGTTACACTATTCCCAAAATCTGCTAAAAGCAGGGATTTGAAATTACACTGCTGCAAGGTCATTCCGAGGTTAGTAATAGCCATTCTGGACTATTACTATCTGTTTTTTATGATGTGTGTGATCCTTCAGAGAAAAGGAGAGGTTTTTTTTTAATTTGATCCTATATTTGAAAAAAATAAAGAATTACAATAGCGTTTTTCCTTTATTAAAAAGTCTTGGTTTTAATACTGATAGTTAACTGACCGATTTATCACTAATACATGTAACTCCATTTCAAAGTATATTTCTGAAATTATATTTTTTTCCTAATATTTTTCCTGTTCAGGTCGGTAAGAAGTAATGAAGGTACAACGTGACAGCAAAATTTCTAATCAAATCAGGGAAATACCCTACTTGTTATAAAAATTTAAAAACATTCTTACATAACATGAACAAAATGAGTAAATATACAAAATGCAGTGATGGAGTCAGGTAGCAGTTTCATATAGGACAGGCTGCACAGTTATTCCAACAATTAACACCACATACAAGGAGTAATCTGTGCTTCCCAAACTTCTGGTAACTGTAACAGTAACTGTAACAGTAACTGTAACAGTAACTGTTTATGATACAAATTTTGTATCGGTATATCTTAATTTGTACATGCATATATATCCACATATATATATAAAAAATGTATTATACAGCATAAAAATAGTAAAATTCTACGTAAGCATCCCTATTGACAAGTTAAACAAAAAATTTGGAAGAAGAAAATGTTGGGAAGGGTCTTTAATATTAGTCTTGTGGTGGCAAGAGGAGACTCAATGTAACGGTTTCAGTGGGTTTCTTTGAATGGTTGCTACTGCATGGGCTAGGAAACCTCTTCAGTGTCCTAAAGTTTGCAAGGTTTAAAACAAAAAAAACCCCATACTCTTAAAGTTATGTTTCTAGCTCCTGCCTGAAAACAAGATTTTATTGCACTTGATATATGGAGGTTTTCAGATCATCCTGTTGATGACACTTGGGCTGCAACTCTGTTATCAATGAATAAGAAAAGGGAAGCCATGGCATTTCAACAGTATGAATTCTTCAGACTGTATTATTGTGTTAGCCTGCAGCAAGAGACTGTGCTCTAAGAACTCGTCTGTGCAGAATGAGTAATCTGAGACAAATGTGTAACCACACTGCCTGCGCAATATGGCCAGATACTATGGACTAGCCGGACTTGCTGTGCACCACAGGCAGCCAAGTGTCTCTCATGGACAATAGACATATGTTAAAAAATGATATTTTTTTAATATGACTGGGATTTCACCACACATAAGTGATTCTAAAAGCATTATAACAATGACAGTGTAACTCTGGGTCTCTTTATCCCGTTAGAGTCAGAATTTTTTACTGTAAGGAGTTAGTTTTACCAGCAGGATTTTCTGTTACCTAACCAGAATTGTGTATTTTTGTATTAATTCCATGCACGGAAGCAACTTGAAATATGTATTCCCAGTGCAATCTATTTCGGTGTTTTAACATGGCTTGCATTAGCATCTGTGATAGCTTGAATTCTCTTTCTTCGCCAAAGCTGCTTAAACAATACAATGACAGATTTCTGCTTTTATTCTTCGTTAATGTCATTCTTCATCCTCTCTGCCCCACATCAGGGAGGAAGTGTTGAGAGTTTGCTATTTTAATGAAGAGAAATGAGGCATCTATCAAGTAGGATTTATATTGGAGAGCACATCAATTCAGTTGCCTTGAGCTTGCTGAGTTTGCATATCCAGGGCCAAGTAGCACTCTCAATTACTCCTGTGCAACCCCATTAACTTAAGGAGGTTGTGCAGCTCAAAAGTGGCTTCGCAGAATGTGGGGCGATATTAGGGGAAAAAAGGATATCTGATAGAGAAGTCAAGCTCCAAAATATTATTTTTGGTTATATAAAAGGAGACGTGCGTGCAGTCATAATTATGCTTTTGAAAGGTTAGGGTAGTCATCGTGTAGTAATTTCATTGAGTATCTCTTTGTAGATGTGCCTAACAGAACAGACAGCCTCCCAAAAATCCCTGCGGTGAGGGGGAAAACACTTCCAACCCTGGGAACATATTGTAAATCATACGTCTTTAGTAGACTGTATCCTGTAATTACTCTTAATCGTAGGTTGTTTCTTCCTCTTTCTCTCTCTAGGAGCTATGCCGCCAGCGCATGGCAGTGAAAACTTCTGATCGCCCGGAGCCCCTGCACGCTTCTCGAATAAATAGTGTATCTTCACAATTTAGCGATGGGCCCATTCCCAGCCCCTCGGCTCGGAGCAGCACGTCATCCTGGTGCGAGGAGCCGGTCCAGTCCAACATGGACATCTCCACCGGACACATGATCTTGGTAAGGCCTTTTTGTCTTCACGGCACGAGAAATGTTGTCAGAATTTAAGGCACCTGCTCAGCTTTTCGGAAGAGATAACTTTTAAAGAATGGGAAGCTGCCTTTCCACAGGTAAAATAAATATTCCTGAGCTTCGTTGGTTATCTTACTTTTGTATAATTAAAACTAAAGGGATTTTAATTTCCATGTATTTTTCATTATAGTGTTTTGTTGGGTTTTTTTTTTTCTCTGTCTGGGGATCATTCTTTTATCTTGGACATACAAATTGTTTGCATGCTTGCTTTAAAAAAGATAAATTAATAGAACAAAAGGACAACACAGGACTTATGTTTACCTCAGTTTGGACAACTGAAGAAAACTGTTAAATTTCTGGTCAGCTTGCTGTTTTTTCTCTTGTATCTTTAGTGTGCAGAGGTATCTGAACTGAGAAAGCAAGAGAATATTAGTGACATAGAGCAATTTCTTTTCCATTAGCCTTAGAAAAGAGATCTGAATTTTGTTGTCCTTGGCTGGATTTCTTCCAAACTGGATCTCTTTTATCTTTGAAATGACCCAAATATATTATATTAATGAAGTCTGCATTGGAAAACTCAGGTTACTTCCAAACACAACTTGTGACCAGTATCGGTGTAGAAGGTGGACACGTGAAGATCTATATATGAAATGGCTTTAGCAGCCCAAGACAGACAGAGTCGAGGGGTTGGTACTGCCTGCAGCTGGTTTCTGTGTCTCTCTCTTAGTGTCCTGCTGGGAGGACTTTGGAGTATTCCCCCACTTTTTGTGCTTTATTTTCCTCCTTCTTTAGATATTTGCTGTCTTTGTAGAGTGCATTGAAATTAGCTGAGAAGAAGTTAGGTGATGGTGAAGGTGATGAGTCAGGTGTTATTTTTCCATGATGATTTCTGCTATTTATTAGTGTGGTTGATCTAAAGTAAACACCCTTTCCAGTTGATAGCCTTGCTGTGATTTGGCAACTTCCCTGTTGATATATATCAACCCTACTCCTCAGTGGGCTTTCTCAGAAGAAAACTTCTCTTCACTATGCCATACTTTGGGGTCATAATTTTTCAGCTTCTTTCTCTCTTTTTTTTTTTTTTTTTTTTCTGAAATAATATTTGAAAGTGCTGTTTTCCAAGGTATTTTTCAAGTTCTTATAAGCCACCTCACCTGATGGAGAGTGGAGTGAAGGCAGGCAAAACCCAACAAGCTAATTTGACCTCAGCCAAGTTACTGACCTCCTTCAGCCTTGATCAGGTCAGCTATAAAACTGAGCAAAAGCAGGGCAGGTTTGTAAACCAGATGCTTCATCTGACTATGACATCCTGAGTAAATATTTCTTCTTCTGCCTCTGCTTATTCCCCCCCCAAAAGGAGTTAATTAAGCATTATGTTAAAATCTGATATACAAATGCAGTTTGGAAGGGTTGCTCTCATGAGATAAAATCGGAATTAAAATTCACTTGATATCCTTTCATAGTTAATGGAAATGCTTACGGAAAAAAGAACAACTTAATTGCATAACTTTAAAATAAGTACAAAATCCTGATACGAGTTTCTAAGGCAATAGATTTGTATGGAAGTAAGAGCAAAATTTCTTATATAGTTGGAAATACATATTTAGCATTTGCAAACAGTTTCAACTACTTTAAACTGAGCAAATTTTTTTTTTCAATTACAATATTGAGAAAAATAAAAAAACCCTAAATCAAGCTTGAAGGAGAGAAAGTTGTGCATGGACACCACTTATTCTGGCTCTGGGAAGTTCTGCAAAATTGCAAGAAAGAATTGTCTTCATATGGTGATGAACAAACTTTAAAAAATGGTCACATTAGTCAAGATCACTGTTGCAGTGTTCAGTGTCCATAATTCAGTCAGTCCTGTTTAACCCTGAATGAACTCATACATATGTTAGCTATCTAGCAGCATATGTTCTATCTTAGCTGGTGAGGGTTCAAAGAAGGGTAAAAGAAATGCTGCAGTGTCTTGAGAGTACAAACCACACAGAGAGAATAAAAATAGTAAATTTGTTTAGTCTAACCTGAACAAACAAAAATCAGTGATGCAGGGGGGTCTGCATACGTGCTTTGAAATACAGGATGGGGAAAAATTGTTCTTAATGGGCGCAAATGATACAATTAGGAAGAAAATATGGGTTAGAATCGAAAGGATGCATTTAGCTTGGATATCAGGGCAAGCCTAATAGGAAGATCAGGCTGGCAGGGGGGATGTTTACTTAAGGGAAGTAGTTAAATTGTAAATTCAGGATTTGCCAAAGGTGAAGCTGGGTAAGGTTTACATGGGAAGATCAGCATCGCTCAGCTACAGAACTGAAGCAAAAGATTGGACTTGGTCAGAAATGCTTGTGTTTTGTGGGTCACACTGAAACCGGAGAGCTGACCCAATTTATGTTTTTCTCAAAATTAAATGCACGTATCTGTAATACCTTATTTACCTGTATTTTTCTCCCTCTGGAGATGCTGTGGCTTGTTGGACTTCAGCAATAGAAGAGGCTCGACAGAGGGGCACTTTTCCTCCCCTTGCCCCCCAGCTACAAGTCAAAGAGAGCGAGGGGCCAGTTCACAACTTTTATACCCTTCAATACAAGAAAGTTCTCTAGTTCTTCCCGTTTCATGCTGCCACAATCCTCTTATCTTCTAAATTTTTTAGATATTTTTCAGTGAAAAAATGTCTCAGTGCCTAAAAAAGCAACGAGAAATATTAGCAAGGGGCCTAGTAGGAATGGCAAATACCATCTGCTTTGCAAGGTAAATGCACTTACAGCTCCGTAAATGTGTTTTTCAGCTCTGCAGTGTGCAGCAAAGTAGCAGTTAGCTGGGCTTGGGCTTCTCAGTCTTTATGTTTGTAGGTGCCAGGACCTCCCCAGAGAAAATAAAACAATGGATTACTGTATAAAGTGGCAAGAGGAAATATTTTATTTTTATTTATAAACAGAATAAATCTTTAATGAAAATAGCTTACAAGAACTGTTTCTGCCACTGCTGAGTGACTCCAGGTAATCTTGCTCAGAGGTAGCATTAGTCAGAAACCTTTCTGTAAAGCTGTTTAATTTGCTGGAAAATGCTCGCAGGTTGTACCTGAAGTGATGTCTATGCCACCTCAACTTTGCTTTTTCTGGAGTTTGTGGTTGGTCGCAGGTACCGTTTTCTTGGAGGACTTGCTGCTTGTGGTTAGCCCATTGTTTATAGTACTTGAGGGCTAGAGAACTCCAGAATCTTCCACACCCATGTGGCTGTGGGGCAGTCTCCTCAGTTAGATTGAAACCCCTGTTTTGAAGAGAAGAATCCTGCATTTCTGCCACTTTTCCTATACAGCGAAGGCAAAGTCTCCGTGCTGCTGACAGTAGCATGAGGTGGTTTATACTGTTGGCAGGAGGAAGCAGGGAGGCCCAGAAGGACAGTGCTAACAACATTCAGAGCCTTTTTTTCCTGTTCTTCTTCCTCACGTTTCTAGCAGGAGGGTGGCCCATATGGTGCTTTTTGATTCTGTCATTCTGAAAGATCCAAGCACTCTGGAAAGTGTAATTAGAGGAGCATGTTTTATGCAGTTGTGTTAGTGGCACTGACTGGCTGGTTCCAGCATGAGCAACAACACAGAAGTGCCCTGATTTCGGTCACTGTTGGTTTTGCCAAAAAAAAGCACACTTGTATTTCAGAAGGTCACAGCAAGGGAAGAATAGGAACTTAGAATGAGATTTCCATCCACTTTATTCACATGTGTGCATCTATATTTCAAGTGCCAAGAGAAGTCCTAATAAAGTGCAATGCTTCACTTTGCAGTCCAGCAAGAAAATGAAGGGTGGGCTTGAAGGTGTCCAGGAGAGATTCAACCTCCCTTAATTTGGGCTCCTAACTTATATCTACATTTTAGGCACTTAATGAAGTGGTGTTGTTGACTCGAGTCCATAAATTCCCCCTCTAGTTGGTAAAGTGAGTGAGTGGCTATGAAGGTCTCCAAGGAATTAAGCAGAGAGTGGATTTCTCTTGGGAGGCCCCTTCTTGTGCCTGCATCATCCCATTGACTGCTGCAGCTTAGACCCAGTCTCTTGTGTTTGTGCTGAAGCACACGTTCAGCACCTAAGTCAGGTAGATGGGATCCCACATCCTCTTCGTATATTACCACGCTTGTTTGGCTAAAATAATTATAATCTTTTATGAATTTTTAAATGAAAACAGTACTGCAAAGAAGTGTATGCTTTTGATGATAATAACATTTTGAGGTTATCCGAATACTGTATATGAGAGGGAATTTGCAGAAGCAGAAGTGATTTTCTGTGTTTTGGGGTTTTTTTCCCTTGTAAAGACAGACGTGCAAAATTTGGAGCATCAAGCATAAATTAGAATTTCAGAAAGTGTGAATTTAGAAAAGGTCCTCCTCAGTACTTGTTTAAGCTGGAAATCTGAGGAGTCTTCTTCCTGAGGGTATGAAACTGCTGTATGTATTGCAAATAATAATAGTCCGTGACAGTTTGTGCATACTGCATGTTTCAGAAGGAGAAGAAACTTTGATAACTGGGCTGAACAAGGCAGTGGGAGCAAATGATCTAGAGACCGAAATGTAGGGCCTCACATCTAGGAGATGTAAGTCCACCTGATCCCCTTGTCTTTGGCAATATGCCTGCAAAACCAGAAGTGTTTGCCCCATAGAGAAGGAAAGCATGGCCTCAAATGAGAACTTTGTGTCAAAAGCAATTCTGGGACAGGCTGTGACACAACCTGAACTGAAGGACTTGGGAACAGAGATCTGCTGCTGGGAAACCAGTCAAACCCAAGATGTTGAATTTTGCATCTGCTTCAGTTTTGATGCTGAATCAATGGCAGGATTGCTGTGAGACTGAGAAGGGTAACAAGGAGTGAATAGTTTCCAAGGTCGAAACTGGGGTTTTTTTGTAACATTGGTATCCTGTCATCTCTGCATAGAAACTTCTTGATGGTTTATAAGTAATTTCCCCTTACTCTCATTTTTTTTAAAAGAACCTCTGTTTGAAATTAACTGTATGGGATAGCTTCTATAGATTTTCCTTTAATTGAATATGGAAGAGTGTAACTGGGTGATAGAAGACACATTCCAACAAGAAAAAAATATTTGTTAAATCCTCCACCACATTTTGCTGAAACTCCTTGATTTTATTCCTAAAGCTACAATAAATACATGAGCAAAAGGCATCTAAACACACTTCTCTAAATAAAGAGAGAAACTCCAGCATGTGAGGACCGATAGCACTGTGCTAGATGCAGACGTACTTTCCACCTCGAGCTTAATCCATGTATACACAAAACATTTCCTGAGCAAAGGAGCGTGATGCACAGTATGTGAGTACAGCGCACTGCCCGGGGACACGCGCCACAGAGGTGATTAATGCCAGCAGGGACAAAGGTGAGGAGTGCAGGGACGGTGAACAAGGTCTTTGTCACAGTTATGGTGTGTTCTATTATTTAGTGGGTTTTAAAATTTTATTCTTTTTCCACCATTTCCTTCTACCACCATTAATTTCTCTTTAATGAATTTCAAGAATTCAAATAGTCTGATTTTAAAAAAGCTTACAACTGGGAAAACGAAGTAAAAATTCTCCCTCACATGGGAAGGGAAACAAGTCAGTGGCAAAGCTTAGCTAAAAGCATAAACTTCTAACACATGTGCTAAGTGGATCTAAATACCAATTCATCTTTTAGCTGTGCCAGTATAAATAGTTGTAGGAGTCTAATGAAATTTGAGTCCCAAGAAGGCTTTGGCCCTAAAGGCCATTTCATCACAAACAGTCAGGCGAGAGGAGTCACAAGACAAAAAGCTGTTGCATATGGCATTACTCAGTGACAAGATAGCCAGTATCCCAAAAAGACATAAATCTGTGGGTGGGAAAATCTTCACCCCTCTCTCCCTGAGTTGTCACGCTTTTAGGGACAAGTGGAGCTGGGTGCCTCCTGAAAGATCTGCTGATGAAACGGCGTTTATCCCTTCATTTTAGGGGTTTTATTCCTCCTTAAATGTTTAAGTTATTCTGAAACATTTGCCTCTGTTTCTTTAAAGCCAGGACTTGAGATATAAGAACAAAGGAAAATCTGCAAAGAAGAGTGCAAAAAGACTCCTTGCATATGTAAACAGCTCTACTAATAGAGCCATAAATCTAATAAATGGATGTATGTACTACAAAGATTTCATCAATAAAACTCAGAAAATATATTCGTGAACAGGTTACCCTTTGATTCTTCCATTTTTGTTTGTTTCATGTTCAGTTGCCTCTCTTTTTCTATATTAATCTTGTTGAATGGGCCTTAGGAAATAACGACAATTACAGAATCAGTATTAAATCAAGAACACGGTAATAAATTTTGAGCACGGTATGAAATTAATTTCAAAATATTTTTTTCCCTAAATTCATAGAAATAACTCGCCAAATTTCTGTGGCTTCTTGGTCTGTCGTTTGACTGTGAGGTGTTTATTCCACCTTTGTTTAAGCTGCTTGGGTTGAACATTTTTGGCCATCTTATATTATTCCTTTAGGCTTTTAGTAGAAGGATGAAAACACACATTTATATTAATATTCTAGAGTCCTAATTTTAGAAGCGTTACATTGGGAGAAATATATGACACAAAACTAGCTTGTGCAACTATGCACACAAAGTAAAAAGAAATGATCATTGCCATGGCTGCAAAAAATGAGCTGGCTATCTGAACTTTTTTTTTCTGTTTCTCTCAGCTTTTTTCCATTTCCAGAGAATATGCAGGTAATATCAAGGCAAGAAGAATGCCAGTTGTAGCAAGTAGCAAAAGATGCTAGGAGGTCATTTAGCCAAAAAGATCTGGTTTTTGATACTTCAGATTGAAGACAAGGGATTTTAGTGGCTCCTCAGCTGCTTCTGAGAGTCTCATTAGTGGCAGAAACCAGAGATGAACACTCATCCAGGAGGCTGCTGGTCTTGTCTTTTGGCTCCAAATAGATCCTCAGTAATGAAGTGCTCTTTGCTGTGTTTGTCCTCTTGTGCACGCTCACATCATGCATTGAGCTGTTGATAACTCATTGAAGCAGATGTAGCAGTCAAGCGTATTTGGGATCGAACTGGTGGAAAAGCCTATTTAGAAGGAGAAGGATACTAGAAGGAGAGTGGTTCAGGAAGACTTCTCAGGCAGGAGGCCCAAGGTGATAATACATGTTATAGAGGATTTCTGAGCTGGCAGCAGAGTTCAGATGTGAGAAGAAGATGAGTTTTGACTCGCTGTGGGGTGAAGAAGTGGCTCACACAGGTTGCGAGACGAGGTGCACCGCTAAGATCAAATGACATCGTAAATGGGACTACACCTGCAGAGCTTGTGAAAACACCTAACGGTTCAGGATGAAACTGAGACTCGCTCCATGGTGTTACAAAGAGTGTTTTTTTTAGTTATACCGGTTGCAGTTTAAGATACCCAGAACTCCAGTGGTATTTTGGAGGCCTCATTCTCTTCACATGGGCTATGCCAGCAGAAGTTACTGCAAGTGCTCTGGTTAAGATGCTGTTGGCAATGAAGGCAGCTTAATCACTCCATTGATTCAACAAAGTCTGTTTATTCTCATCTTCAGGGCAAGATAAAAAAAATGTATACTTTGCTTTCTGCAGCTGTTTCTGGGATTAGGCCTTAACTTGACAGTGTTTTGGGAGTAAGGTGTCAGAATTTGGGTGGTATTTGGAAAAGTTAATGTGTAGGACACAGGCAAAATGCTCTTGTGATGATCAAATCTTGCATATGCACCCACGACTCAGCTGTGAAAACATTTTTAAATAAGGAGATAAACATTAAAGTAATCTGTCAAGCTCACTTGTGGATGGCATAGTATTTGCTGTTCCGTAAAGGAGGACTAAGTTACTCTTTGGTCAAAACCAGATGATGTAAAAGTCTGTTACCCTTGAATATTCCACCCCTGCCCCAACATGCCTTTATAAAATACATAATTTTGCTATGATTTTCTCTCTTTTGTATAACTCTGGTTTTGTTGCAGACTAGAGTGATATCTTCTAAGTTTTTCTAGTTGGTAGCTTATTCTCAATGCTATTGTGTCTCACTCATCCTCTTGTCCTAAACTTGTGTGCTAATGCTGGTTTAGGTTGCCCAGCTGACCAGGAAAACCCTGTCATAGCTGGGGAAAACTATCATTTACCTCTTGTTTCTGGCTGCTTGCTGTACCATTGGATTGAGCTAAGAATAGAAGGGCAGAGTGACAAACCGTGCACAGCATCACCTCCTTCAAATATGGCCCATTACTGCTCTGGAAGTTATTCCCTGCTCTTTTCTTTTTGAAATGACTATGAGGACTGGTGTCCAGGTCCTAAAATGTTTCTGTCCTCAGCCTGGTTAGTAGTAAATCCATGAATGCCTTTTGAAGATGGTTTCTGGGTTTGACATGTCTTTAAAAAGATATTTCGTTGACTATGTTATCACAACTGCTTTATTTTTAACGTGACTTATGTGAAGGTCTGCCTCCTCCTGACTGGGCTGTTTGTACTATCTAGAACATTCCCATGAACATTCAATAACCCTACTGCACATAGCAGCTAAGCTCTAGTAGCTGTCAGAGTGTAGGGAATTGAAGCATGTTTCTGTGCTTCTTTTATTAAATATGTGCACATGTAACACATTTCTTTAAGGAAAATAAATAAAAAATGACAATGTCTCACTGGATACATTGTATTTATACCTTGAGAATTGAAGAGAGCCTGGTAATTATAAAGTTGTTTAAGCATTTTTTTTTTTTAATTGAAAAGGTACTGAACTTGAGAAAACAAATACAGTCAGTTATTTAGTAGTTGCTAGTTCTTACGTTCTTTTTGTATTTTGGACTTTAGCTGGTTGCAAATAAAAATACAAACGGCATAGCAATGCGCACTGTGATTTGTGTTCTTGCTGTCATCCAAATTCACAGAAAGAGGCAAACATATTAAAGAAATTTGATAAGACCAGGTGGTCTGAGTGAATAATTTCCCTTTCATTAACATATTCCCCTTATTAACTCTGTAATTAATTGTACATAGCTAAGGAAAGCTATGGAAATTGCATTTTGAGATGTATCAAAGCTGACTTTATGCTTCAGACTTCCATGCAATTTACTATTAATGAAGCAAGAGATGGAGGCCCTAAATCTATAATTATTACTTACTATTTGAATGACAAGCAAAGAATTTTATCAGCACAGTTTCAAATGAAAGGGGATTAGCAGCTAATGTCGAAATTGTTAATCTTTCTTATTAAAATAATTTTGACGAGAGTGTTTAGCCTGAAAGAGGTTTCTGGAACATCATTTACCATTAAAACAGCTATTTTCTGAAGCTCAGTATGAATTTGTCTAAGTTTGACAGCAGGGTGCAAATATTTTTTAAATGAATGAATATTTTATGGGAGCTAAGGCTGTTCATGTGTGAGCCGATGCCGAGCTGCTTGCTGTGTTCATATTCCTGGAGTGTGTAGCAGGATGGTAGTTCAATATCCATCTTACCAAAGTGAAGATGTGGGGGCCCTGTCAGAATCAAGCCCTAGATCTTGATGATATTTTTATGACACAGAAATAGCCTAGAGTTATGTTTGGTAACCATGTTACTTCATATATAGTTAGGCCTTCTCACTCCTTTAAATGGTGGCATATTTACAGTTTTCATATATTTTTATTAGCGTCATGTGCCTTGAGATGAGTATTCAGTGGTGGGTGCTTTATACCCACATGTACACTTGTTTACAAATACCACATACAGCAACGGTATCTTCATATAATTACAGATAAATGTTTCTGAGTGGAAATATTATATACACGTTTTCTAAGTGTTAGTGAAAAAGTATTTGACATTTTAAATTTTAAAACTTTTCCTTGCAATATTTGCAATTGTCATCTCTTACAGGAGTGGAGCCTACCAGTGAAGCTGACAGGGCTGTTTTCACTCCTCAGCATGAGGAAATTGCATAAATAGTAAAATAGTAAAAAGCAAAGCAGGGATAATTTTAAAAAAATAATTTGCAGTGGTCTCAGCCACATAAGTACTGGACGAGATGTATGTTAAAGAACACTATTAATTTGCCTGTGTCCCATTATAGGAAGAAGCTAATCTAAGAGATGTGACGTCTTTGTTGGTGACAAATCTTACTGGCGAAATAGATAGAGATCATTTAAATGCTCTAAGTAAGACATTATTTGCATGAGTAGTTGGACTTTGTATAAAGATGCCTTTGATGCAACAAACCCCCGTATACCTGCTCTACCATGAGACTAATCCAAGCTTTACCCCTTGTGTGGGCCATATTGGAGCTTCCTTGGATTCACTCAGAAAATTACAAGTTACAGAATTAACCTTTTATCTGTAGTCCCACAGGTGTTTCTTTGCAACAGTCTTGCAGACTTGCAGCAGAGAGTGCCATAAATTGTGTGTTGGCATCATTCAATGAGATGGAATCAAAGAGTTTTTAGCTTAAACATAGCAGTTGTTCAATAGCATGCAGTAACAATACCTGAAGAAGTAGTTTCATTCTAAAAACATGTTTTGTATGTATTGTAATTATGTGTGAAGTCAAAGACATCAAGGATTCTTCTTAATGTATAAGAATCATAGCAAACCATGTAGACCACAACGGTGAAAGACAGTGACCATGCCAGTGGGGTAGGCTGGTGAACGTAAGAGGTGGAATTTGTCAAGCATGACGCTAATGCAGAATCCAAAACGAATGCTTTTCTAAATGTAGGAGTATTTCTGATGCAGATATTTATCTGTGCTTTAGTAGGAAGGCACCCAGAAGAGCTCGTCTGTTTAATCACAGCAACCATGCAGAAGCAGGAACATAAAATCCCCAGGTCACTGCTGGCTGGCAGCAGGGGGGATGTCCAGCTGCTGCTCAGGTGGACATGTGTGATACCTGCCTGCAAAAAGTGCTTTCTTGTTTCCTCATTGCCTCCTTTTCGCCTGTCGATGTCTTTGTTTGCATTAGACCGGTTTGACTGAAAGCATTATAATAGTGTCTAATTATTATTAATAGAGTGGATATTCTAATGGTGCCTAATACATTATTTCTTCTGGAAGTCCAGAAATTACTTCTGTGTCGTTTTAAGTTCTGCTGGAGTCAAATTCTGCAGTATTTGAGGGTGTACATCAGCCTTTGACTTCCCATTCCTGTATCCTCATGACAATTTTGAGAAACTTCGTCCTTCAGGTAGGGTTCTGGTGCCTGAAATAAGAACTTTTGATTAAAGTCACTGGGAAGCTTTCAACTCACTTCAGTAACCAAAATAATAATAACCCAGCTCTTACATAGCAGTTTTGATCAGTAGGTTCAAAGCTCTTTTTAAAGGTCAATATCATTATCCTGTCTTTTTAGCCCACGAAGCTCAGGCACAAACAAGGAACTGTCTTGACCAAGACTAACCTGAAGGTCAGAAGCAGAGCCAGGAGTAGAGCCCCATTCTCTGGTTTCCCAGTGCTCTCACAACTAATCATACTGGCTTTAAGAGAAAAAGGATTGTATTGAAGGGCAATATTTTTGCCCTTTTTTTGTCCCTCATTAGTCTTTTTTAAGACATGAAAGTATGACATGAAGGTATAAAGGAGTTCTGCACCTGGGTTTGTCAGATTTGATTCTGCGAGTTTAGTTTGGGCCTCATTATCTAAGACCAAACTATTCCATATTTGGAGAGCTGGATGAAAGATATTAAATACACATTGGAAAAGCTTGTGAAAACCAAACTGAGGACGTGCAGCCTATAGTTAGTTACCTCTATGATGGAAAGAGAGGCCGTCTACTCATTTTTTGAGTCTCTTCCAAATTGTTACCAGTTTTCATCAATAATACATGTTCCCAGTCTGCTAGATCCTTAGCCATTGCACCCAGGCTCATGGACACATGCACTGAATTTCAGGTTCTTTATTTTGCTTTTTCCTCCTGTTTAGCAGTAAGTAGCACTTGTACTGTCGACCCAAAACTACTACAAATATCACTCTCTCAATGTTTTCTCTTTGGTTCAGCACGTGAAGGGAAGTGTTCCAAGGAAAAGAAACAGCACACAAAGAAATGTTAATAGTTACCACTTATGACCAAAATTCACTTCTTCCCATAACATTTTCTTCATTTGCTGTGTTCTAGTTTTTGTTTTTCTGATTTTCTTTCTTTGCAATGCAGTCTCTTCTTTCATCGTTTCACTTCTTTGTTGACCTCTGCAGTCTGTTCTTGGCTTCTTTTTCTGTCCTCTTTCACATTGTTTTTCCCTTGTTCTTATTTTGCCTTCTGTCACTTCAAATATTTTCATCTGTGTATTAGACCAGTGTTCCTCCAACTTCTTTAAAGTGTTATCCCTTGCTGGCTTCCATAGAAACCCATGAGTCCCAGGAGTAGGGAGTATGTCTTCATCTTATACACTTCTAAAGCTTTTCTACCATCACTCCACAATCCCTTTTGAATGCATCATGAGAAAAACATTTGAGAGTTTGAGAATCACTGAGCTAGTCCAACCTCAGCTGAAAATCCCATGGGGCATAGATAAAAGGTTACCTAAAAAATGGGACACTTCTGTAGATTTGGGAGCTGGGTAGATGCCAGCTGCATCTTTCTCATGGCCAGCATCGCTCAGTCTCCTGCTGCACGTTGGTGCGACATGGCCATGAGTGTGACATGGAAGGAATAGGGCAGAAGTCAGGCATGTCTTCATAGAATCAAAGACTGGTTGGGGTTGGAAGGGACCTCTGGAGATCATTTAGTGCAACCCACCTGCTAAAGCAGGTTCACCAGAGCAGATCACACAGGAATGTGTCCAGGTGGGTTTTGAATGTCTCCAGAGAAGGAGACTCCACAGTGTTGGAGTAACTGGGTTAGTTCCCTTCATCTTAGGTCTGGGACATGGTTCCAACATGGTTTTGAGTGCTAGGATTTGACTATTGAAGTTGTTAATGGAATTTGAAGTTTCCCATCTCTGACAGTGATGGGAGCTTTCTAAGGAAAAGGCTGATTATCCAGTCTGTGCTTTCTCTGCTTTTTCTCACAGGTGACTGTAAGTTCACTTGTGCTTACACATGTTCTGCCATGAGGCTGTAGATATAGTGTGGATTACTAGACTTCTTGGATTTCCTATTGCATATTGTCAGTTTTCACATACATAAACCTGTACATGCTTCTTTTTTACTATGTTTTGCTGTGTGTGTTGACTCTCACTATCAATTTTGATACCTTTTTTTTCCCCCCAGACCACTGAAAAATAGAGGTTTTCCTTTATAAGTCATGATTTTCTCCTAGGGAAGCATCTTTTCACTTTTATTCGCATATTTAAGAAGAGTAGTAAGAGTATTACTGCTTATCCATTTGCTCTAGCAGGGAGCTCTGTGTCTGTAGAAATAATATTTTCCTTTCTCCCCTCAAGATGGCCACTGTCTAGCAGAGGCATAATTTGCCAGACTATCTATAAATCACATCATGTGCAGTATCACTTTGATGCACTTGGTCATGGTTGCCTGGGTTTTCCTAGTCTCATTATCTCTGAAGAACTTGACCATGCTTGAAGAAAAGATTATTTTTAAACATGACGTTTTCAGAATTCTATATTTACCTCTTGGTAATTTTTTTTTTATATATAGTAAATGAAGATGACTGTACAAGTGCTCTGAAAAGAAACACAGACTTTAATTCATTAAAATCTGAATTTGCAAATACGGTACCCAACCGGGAACCCAAATTTAGATGTTTAATTGAGTTAGCGAGGCTCAGAGGGGAAGAAGGCAGGGAATTTGGTTTTGTGTTTTCAGCTAGGTAATTAGTGTGCGGTAATATATTTTTTAAGTTTTCATTTCAGGCATAGAGCATCATTAGCAGGCATATAAATGAACCAAAAATATGTCTTGGATTGTGGTATGACGTTCAAACCATTAGTAAAAAAGTGAAGTGAGAAGAAGGGATCATCTCAAAAATAGATTTAATGTGTAAGAAGAAAATACACTTTCCTGTGAGAATGGAGTCGAGTGTCAATATTTATTAATATCACAAAGAGTCAAAGGACTTGATCTGTATATTTTTTGCAATTTTTCTGCTACTTTCTATTCAGCTATGTATCTTGTGCTTATATTTTTTAACAAAGCTACCAGAAGCACTTCCCAAAATGTCTCAGTTGAGAAACTCAACTGACGCTGTCCTTGGCATCAGTTCCTATCCTGCAGAGTTGTCTTTAATGGGGAGGTTTTGGGGTTTTTTTTGTTTGGATTTATTTTTGGTTTCAGTAAATGTCACAATATGTCCCATGCTGTAAAATGGCAATATTAGGCTAAGAGGTTTAGCCCTCCATTTATTGAAATAACATTCTTCCCTTATTTAAAGGCTATTTATTATTTAAGATTTTTATTGTGAAATCTACCATAAGAGGCACAGAAAGCCTGGACACTGATTTTGGCTGATTCTTCTTTCAGATCTTTATTATTTAGTTTGGCATGTCTTTGTATAAACAGAATCTACCATGTGCGTAAATTAAATACCTTTACTCATCAACCACTTAAACCCTGTGCTTCTAAACAAAACCCCCAAACCAAAACCTGTTCTCATTCCATTGGAGTCAGAACATTTGGTATGCTCTAATTACAAAAGTGTTATCAGATGTGAATTCATGAAAGCTGCACAACCTATAGCCCTTTCTATAGACGTGATCACGGAAAAAGGAAAAAATAGTGGTCAAGAAGACTGGGTTCGGAATTTCCCTGAAAAATAAGTGGTTTAGGAGCATATTTTGTGACCCTGAGAAAATCATGTTGATGTTTCTGCCCTTTTATTTCCTGTCTGTGAAGCGGCAGTGATACCAGCGACACTCACCTCCCCTGCAGAAGTGATGCGAGTCCTTTCAGACAGTTGGGCAGGAGGAGCTATAGAAATACAGAGATCGTAAGGGAGCAAATTATATTCCTTTTATGGTAGTCATCTTCTCCTTTTTGTTGAAGTTTATTTAAAGCAAAGTAATTGCAGGGGTGAAATTTCATAGGCATAATTTAGATTTCAAGAAAGGGGATAAGGAGGTGGAGATGGGGGTGGTTGTATTTTAAGACCTAGAAGACACCATTAAGTAGCTGATAATCCTTAAGAAGGAATTATTTGTAGAGTTAATTTCTTCATCTTCTGCCATATTTAGGGAGCCAGAATAAATAGAGTAAATATTTCATAATAGAGCATTCTCTCTCTTTTTTTTATGTTTAATTTCTTAGCTATATGTTTCCTTTTAAAAGCATACCTGCGTCCATCATTGCCAATTCAAGCAATGCTTAGCATCACATGTATTTTCCAAGATTTCCTCCAGAGCTGAAAACCTGCAGCAGTCCATACCAGGTTGTATCCAGCCATTTCATTGGGATTTCATTGAGCACCTTTGGCAGCTGGGAGCTGTAAGAAAAGGGATTAGTGAGTGTTTGTCTGACACACGCTGATCCCAGCACCTGCTGATTGGATTGAAGTAATCCTTTTACAAGTTACAAAACTCTATTATCAGAGCATTAAGAGAGGGGCAGGCAGTGATATACGCTACATCAAGGGTATATTAATTTAGGTAAACAGAACATACGTGGCCATTTAATGTACTTGCGAATTACAGTCATTCTCGCAAAAGTTGCACGATAGTCTAGTTTGATAATGTCATACACTGCTCATGCAAAGATGATACTTCTCTAGACACCCAAGGACAATAATTTTAAATTATTTTAGATGGCATGCTTAAAGCATGGCAGTGGTCTCTGTGTACAGAGTGTACTGTATAAATTTAACTACTCCTAAAATTACATTCGGCCCTTTGAAGGCAACTGCAAGGCTAATGTGGCCTCTAGTGAAAATGAGTTTGACATCCCTGGTGTACATGCTTAGTTATTTACAACAATCTTTACATCTCAAAATATAAAATTGAAACTATGGGATGTCATTTTTTATTGTTGGCTGACATCGCCATAGAAGTTAATTTATTTCCTAATAGTACATCCTATTTGAAACAATCTAGGGATACTGTTTTCATCCAGGCTAAATAGTTGCTGTGTCAGAGAATTCCTTCCCTCTGTTTGGTTGTTTGGGATTTTTGTTCTTTTGGTTTTGGGTTTTTTTTTTAGTTTTTTTCCATCACCTACCATATTATATATGACATTAGTAGTGTTTTGTGCGAAATTACCAGTAAAGCTTCATAGTAGTTTTTGATACTTCATTGAAAAAGTGTAAAAGCTATTCTTTTCACTGGTGTAATCAGGTACTGAGAAATATGAGAAAAATTAGATCAAAATACATTTTGGTGATAATACAGCTGCAAACACCAAGGAGGGAAAATAATTTCTTGGTGTATTTTATAAAGACAAAATACAGATTCCCATGTTTTTATTTCCTAGGTTTTTTCATTTGTAGTTAACTTAGGCAGTTGTCGCTGATAAGATCAGGGGATCTGGGGTGGCACAGGACAAGTTAGAAAAGAGTAAGGAGCCTTTAGACTTTAGCGTTTAGACTGGCTGATTGGATGATGAAATCCTGGCTCCAGTGAAGTCAGGAGTGTTGCCATTGACAGTAGTGGATGCAGAATGCTCCCCAGGATTGAAAAAGTCTGTGAGACTTTATTATCAGATGTGAAATTACTTGAGATTTCTTCCAGATATGAGTTCTGAGAGATATTGACAATGAGTTGCCACAACAGAATTTTTATTTTATATACATCTGTATATAAACGTATATATTTGAACTCAATGTAGGTAGCCAAATAAAGTCACAGTTCTCTACAATTAACATTGAAAACTTGATTTGCCATGTTAGGACTGAAACTAGTGCTTTTAAGAACAGTTCTGGCGTGACATTTCAGAGGTGGAGCTGCTCTTGGTAACAGCTGTAGACTGTATTATTGCATGCTGGCTGGATCAGAGTTTCAGAAACATTGATGGTGCTTCAACAGAACTATAACTGTTGGAGAGCACTGTGATTTTCTTAATGTGTTAGTTGACTGAAAGACTTAAATTGTTTGAGATAGTGCATCCTCTCTTTGAGGTCTGATTTGTTAAGGAAGAGAGGGAGGAAAGGTATGGGCAGAGTTTGGCTCTGCTCCTGTGTTTTCTTTTCTATGGGGCACCATTGTGAATATTCTTCATGGAAACACATGTGATGAGCTCCCAGGCCTTGATCTCTGCAAGAACACTGTGACAGCTCAGAGAGAAAGCCTGACCATCTGTAAACAAGGAGGAGCCCAAAGTAACTTAATCGTTGCTATGAAACTGTGTTAGGAGGTGTGAGAAATGCTTAGAAAATAGCAAGAACTATTGTGGTGCTCTGTGTGGTCTGAATATGGCTCAGGAGTCTAATAGGGACACTTAGGGAGCTTTATTTGAGCAGATCTGGACAAGTGTGGGTGCACCAAAATAGAATAAAGTAATCAGAATTTTATAAAAGAGGAAAGAGGAGAAGACAAATGAACTTTTCTATTGCCGTTCCCTGAGTCCAGACTGAGCCCTAGAAAATAATGGAACACATATTAAAAAAGAAATTGCTGATTATCTAGTGAGAGATTTTTCAAGGGCATAAAAGGGACATAAGAGTGAGGGTCTCATTTAAGAGGATGGGGAAGGCTGGAGTCTTTCCTTTGTGCATTTGCTCATTTCCTCCATCCTTTCCATTGGGTAACCGCACAATGAGTAAGAATGTGCATAATTTTATGAAGAATAAATCTGGCCTGGACAAACTTGATTGCTTTTTATTTAACTAAACCCAGTAGATGAAGTGAAAACAACAGATGTAATATATCTATATTTTAATAAAGTCTTGAAACTCTCATAAATAGTTAATTGAAAAATTAATGTCAATGTTTTAGAAGACAATTATGTGGATTGAAATGTAGCTACAGGATGATATACAAAAAGTAATAAACAAAAGCTACGTATGGAGTGTTTGGCAGAGTACAGGAGTTGCTGTTAGATCCAGTTATATTTAACTTTTTAAATAATGATCTGGAAGTGGATGGAAGTGACTTAATGACTTTTACAAGTGGTATCACAGTGTAAAGTTCTGCACAGAACTGAAGACAGAGGAGTAATTCAAAAGTTTGAAAACTTTAGACCTGAGAACACATGTAACAAATTTAAATTATCTTTGAAGAGTCACAAGAAGAGATGTCTGTAGTTTGCATAGATCCATTAATTCATGATCTGTGAAGACAATGAAATAGAAACAGGAGGAAATTATACAGAACAGCAATATTCTGTGTAAACAGACTGGGGTTGAAATAAATGCCTTTGAGGCAATGGGTAGCAAAATAAGTTTGCAATAGAAAAGCAATACTATTGGCATCCCTGTGAAAAAGCCATCTCAAATGAGGACTCCTGTTCCCTACTGAAAAACTTTTGAGTATTTCCAGGAATACAAAGTATCGTTCAGAACAGTATGTGCCCCAGGAAACAGTCATGACTGTGTTGTAGGCTTCTGCTTTAGATACAGGACACCTGTTAGCAAAGTTTCTTTGTGAAGTACAAGACACAAGGCATCATTTGAAGTCCTGGAAAGGCGAAATCAGATAGACTCCTTCTGTCTCTAACTCCTATAGCACTTTGAGTATAATGGGTGGGAACAGAGAAATTTACTGTGAACCTAGTAATGATCAGGTATTAAGCCAGAAAAATGAAGGTGAAAATCTTGTGCTGTGTTGAAAATAAATTGGATTTGTGCAAAAACATTTCCCTCTTACATGTAGTTCATGTCGCATGCCCTGAAGAAGGCAATGTTTAAGCAGAACAGCAAAAATGCTGGGTGTCCTGTGCCAGAACAATGTGGCCTACAAGTTAGCAAGGAGCAAAGGCCAAATAAAAGCCTTTACTTAAGTCGATTGAAGAGAATAACAAAACAAATTGTTTCAAGTATGGTTGTTTAGTGCATAATTTGCTGCGTAATAGCTAAGGGAAATTCTATCCTATCCAGATTCCTTCAGAGGAGCCCAGTGAAGCAGCACTGGCCCTCTGCATCTCTGGAAGAAACAACCAGGGTTTGAAAGCAGAGGCTCTCACGCTGTTAGGTGAAAGGTGTGGATTTGAGTGGTCACCGCTCACAAGGATTAAGATAATGTCCCATCCACTTCTTCAGCTGACATTTGAAATTCGATTAGACCTGTCGAGGTCTGTCAGTTTAACAGTTGCCCATCTTTTTATTAGAAGAGACATCCTCAGCTGTGAGAAGAGTGTCTAATCAAGTACGCATTGGAAGTATGTTGTCAAAAATAATTGCTTTTCGTAATAGCTGAATATCAGCTAATAAAACAGGTGGTTTTAAAACAAATATCTTGACAGATGCAAACCATACTATCTCTGAAGAAGGTATTTGGAGATTGACCAGAGAATTAGAATTTAATAGTTATATTTGCTAACCTTAATTTAGTCACAGAGCACGCACTGGATGCCTCTCCTTGAGTAAAGAGAAAAGAAAAGCAATGCGTTTTGACACCATGTTAGAACATCAACCAAGCACCCAGGAAGCTTTAGCAAAGCCAAGCCAAGCCACTCTGCTCTGTCTTTAGAACCATAGAATCATTTTGGTTGAAAGAGACCTTTTAGATCATGGAGTCCAACCCTAACCTAAATCTAGCGCTAAGCCATGTCCCTAAGAGCCTCATCTATACGTCTTTTAAAAATTGCCAGGGATGGTGACTCCACCACTTCCTTGGGCAGCGTGTTCTGCTGTTCAGGCACATTGACTCTGTCTTAATATTTGCCACTGGCCCTGGCCCACAGCCAGAGATTCATTGTCCCTGGGACAGTTTTTAATCCTCTGGCTGAAAGTTCATCTTTTGCCTTACAACTGCCATGTCTCATACAATAATAATAGATGTTTACAACATCACTCCACATAATGTTGATTCATCCCCCTTGTTCCCATAAAGTTTGGTAACGAGTATCATCCGTGCATAGAAGAGTCCTTGCAGGTGGGGCTCTGTGGAAGGAAGATGAAGACAATGAAATTTAAGGTACATCAGGAGATCTGGCCAAGCAGTGTTTGTTTAAATAATAGCATATACTTGGGTTTACAGGATTTGTCTTAATGTGGACATATTGGTGAGACCAGACCTCTGCCTTTTCTGTGAGGCTTTGAGAAGCGTTACGATAACAGTGGTGACAACCTCTATTTATTTTACCTGCTGCTCTGGGACAAGGAAAATCATGTGCATGTTTGACACGTTGGTAATGAATTCCTTTTGTACCAGGCAAACACTGCAGAATGCCTCATGAAAACATCCTAATTAAGGAGTAGATTTGAGCAGACATACAATCTTTAAAATATCAGAAGTTCCACTCAATTTAATGTACATCCAGCACCTCCCAAGAGGGTGTTTCAAAATCACGAAGCTTCTGTTTAACAAAATGGGGATGAGAGTAGGGGCTCTGAAGGACTGTAAATGAAAGATTATTCAACTCTGAGGGAATTGTGTGACTTCTGAATGTTTTAAAACAAGCTTCTTTCCTGGTAGTTTTTTTAAATGTGCGTAAAGCGGGTGTTCACATTGTGCAGAACCTTCCATGGGTCTGTTCAAACAGTCAAACACCTTTTCAAGGTCTGTCAGGAAGTGCCCTGTGAATCTGATCCATGCAATGTAGGTGTTGATATTACACAAGAAATGGTTGTCTGGTTAAAGATTTCAGTGTGTTTTCATTTGAACATTAATTTCTCTTTGCACTCAGGATGCCTTGAAAAAGGAAGGTAAAAATAAAAATTGTGTTCCTTTTTAAAGAGAGATGAGTTATTTAAAAATTCATGTGCACTGAAAGCAATCAAATTACCTTAACTGTGTCACATTTGATGATTTAAAAATAAATTTAAAAATATTTTTAAAATACAGTCCTTGAAATCATCAAATAGACAAGTTGCAGCCAACAAGAAGCTCCTTGCTACATACAGCCCTGCCTTAGGAATCAAATGTTCATGGCCCTTTTCCCACAGCTTTGTGGATCTGAGTATTTTGGAGAGATTCAGCATTGACAGATCTGTACATCTGCATAAAATGTCCCTGAAGTCTACAGGATATTGGTGATGGGCATGTCAAAATGAATCAGATTATAAAATTATGGTTTAAAATGGGAAGATGCTACAGGCTGGTCCTCGACTGCCCAGTCCCTGCCTGCTGCATGCTAAAGAGCCTCTCTGAGGCCAGGAGTCTTGCCTCAGTTGTATTGGAAGATTTTGCTGATTTTTTTTTTTTCCTTTGCTTCATAAAAATTCTTATATACCAACTATTCTCTACTTAGGATGGATTATCATTGGGGTTTTTTTTGCTTTTATTGTGTTCAGTGTACATGTTCAGGCACAGGTTTATTAGAAGAAAATAACGGGATCTTTAGCCTCCCTCATTTCCCCAGTAGCAACAGTCTTTTGCAAGGACAAAGAAGCTACCAGAAGATACTTTCCTCCCATTAACTTGCAGGTTAAGGCTGGACACACGTTAGCTGACCCTCTCCCCTCACACACACGGCTCTCCCAGCTCCCCGTCCGTCAGGTCACAGCTCTGTCCACTGCGATGCTTTTTTCCTTCGTTACAGAAAAGAAGCAATCACACAGCAGGTGTTTTGATTGTATCTAGGCCACCACTATTTTTTACCTCCTTTAGAAACCTTTCTTCTAAAGCGGTCTATTTCTATATCCTTAAAGATACCCTTTCTGGAAGCATCGCTTCTTGAATTGCTTTTCGGTAACAGGTTTGATTTACAAATCTTGCGTAAAGACACACACAGCCGACAAACCCTGCACAAAACAAAGCCGTGTGTCAGGGGCTCTTTTGTAACCGAAAACCCGTTCTAGCTGCAAGAGAGAGCAGCACCCTGCCTGCCGGGGGGGCTGGGGGTGCGGTGGAGCGACAGCTTTAGCAGAGCTCCCATTTGGCAGAAGACAAGCTGCGAGCTTTTTGCACCTTCTGCTAAACCTGCTGAGAGGGCACGAGAGAGAGAAGATTGTCTACGGAAAAGGTTTTCTAAGCAATTAAACTGCTTTTTATAATGTTCAGTGAATCCTTTCCAGGAGCGTTTTCTAGACAAGTGTTGCTACAGATGGGGCTGTATCAGTGAGTGCTCCAGCAGGAGCTGCGTTGACTGAGGTTTGGGTCAGGTGCAACCACAGCTCTGCTCCTGATCCTCTCCAGAACCTGAGCCTGTCCACTAAACAGTCTGTCCCTTTTTTAATCTGTTTAAGGATGTTAACTTCAACCTACTTTGTAAAGGTAGTACGGAGTTCAATTTACAAATACAGACTGGGTGTAATGTGAGTTTATTCTGTTGCCTATTGTAGGAGGAGAATACAGGCTCTGAAAGCCAAATTAGCTCTATAAGTAGGCTGACAGTACAAGGTGATCACTTTCTTAATTTTCATGTTAAAGGGAGGGAAATATTTCTGGTTTTCTGGTTTTCCCCTTCCTGCTCTCTTCTCCTCATCTACCTGGATGATCTTCAGGTCCATGGGATGAAGAAATAGGGTTTTAGTTCACTTTTGGCAAACCTTTGGAACTGAATTCTTGATCCACTGGTGTACTGAGTTTCTGGCCTTGGGAGATCTGCAAAAACGTAAGACCTGCACCGATATACTCTGATGGGCCACAGCCAGTTCATTTTTCTTTGGTGATGTTTCTCCTAACACAGTTGACTTTACTGAATGCCAGGTACAATCTTTAACAATGTATATTAATATTAATTAACACCTTCTCAGTTCAAGACCCTCTCTGTGCCAGTCCCTGTGCAGGACAAGTTCCTAATGACCTGGTGCTTCAGCCTGGCAATTTTTTAATTCTCCTTAACAGCTGTATCTTTGTTGTGACTTGCATATGTGCTTGAACTTTATTTGTAAAAGCCTTTGGTTTGATATGAACTGTTGTTGTAGTCAGTAATTTTTATCAATGGACTTTTGTTTCTTTTTTCATTGCCTGATGACGGAGGCATTTAGGATTACACTTTCTAGGTACTGAAGAAGAAATAGTTTACTCCTGAAGCTCAGTAGCTGGGGCTTTCAAACATTTCTGTTAGCACTGGTATATCTTAGTGTTCTCATTCTGTGTAGCACAAATAAACTTGAAGTTGACTCTGTTAAGTGAAGGAATTAGCTGTGAAACTGAGTGTGATTTGTCCCCAAAGCTCAGGATTCCCATGCTCTGATTTTTCACTCCTGGCTGTTCTTCCCTTCTGTAAGGATAAAGTCAAAGTATCTGAGCTTTTGACAGTTTGGAAAGCTGGAAATGAGTTGTGAGCAAGTTCTTATTTGAAAAAGCCCTGAATTATACGTTAAGTCTTCCCATTCTGCTTTCCATCCTGAAATACATTATTTTAGCTTACCTTTGAGCCTGGATAAGTCAATGCTTATTAAAGTATTCTTTATTTCCAGTCCTACATGGAAGATCATCTGAAAAACAAGAATCGTTTGGAGAAGGAGTGGGAAGCTCTGTGTGCTTATCAGGCTGAACCCAATGCCACCAATATTGCACTGCAGGAGGAAAACATGCAGAAGAATCGCTCACAGGCTGTAGTACCATGTATGTACACTTTAATTTGGATGATTACATTTTAAGTTCTTCATCCTTTTCTCAATATCCTTTGCACAGTGGTTTCAAAGCTACAGATGACAGGAGAACAGAATACAGAGTAGCATATGTGTGTACTAGAAAACTTACAGCTGTGACTATGGGCTTGGTGCATGTCCTGTTGTCATATCAGACACTGTTTATTTCATTATAAGTTGCATATATGTTACAAAAATACACAACTCTGTCACATAGCACTGCTGCTGCAGCTGTGCCGTCTCATGAAGTTCAATAGCCAGAGTGCTTTTCAATGCTGGAATATACTTTCTGTACAAGAGTGGCATCTGTAGCCATTCAACAGAAAGAAGTTTGGCGTGTGTTTAGACAAGTTGGTATCATGTCCATCCAACAACAATACCAGCAGTCTATAATCAGAGCTAGATGATCTGTTTAGCAGATACTCAGCTGTACTGAACAAACCCCTTTAGGCTTCAGTGGATAAGCTTGCAAACTGGCTTCTCTCTCTGCTAGGCTTAGGATAAAAAGAAAAAAACAGCCAGTGTTTGTATTCCTAGAATATGCTCTTTCCTGTAAGCAGCCACCTTTCGAAGCCTGAAATAAAAGCAACATGTTTTTCCTATGCAAATATATGTATCTCATAGATTACGTTAGTAATCTATGGCCACACATTTTGTTAAGCAACCAATGAAAAAACCCCTGAAACTGAGAATATATGCACAATCCACAGCAACAAAAATGCTCTCAGTGTGCCCACAATCCAGATGGGTAGCTTGGCAAACATATATAGCTATTTTAATTTTTAAAGTGCCCTGAAAATATTAATTTTCCCTATGAGAGTCTTGAGTAAAGTACTATTCCTCCTTTAGAAATGGGGAAATGACAGGCAACACATTAAGTAAATGTCAGAGCCAAATTTAGAGTGAAGATTCTTTAGAAGTACATGATAATTTAACTGAGCCCATCAGTCCTTGCATATTTGCTTCAGCAGACTTTGGCTCTCTTGTTTATGTAGTGGTTCTTTTTGCCATACTTTGCCGCTTAGGAGAGGAGTTCACTAGTTTACAATATGAATTCTCCTGAGTAAATATGGTGCTGGTTGAAAGCTTTTGGGGCAACAGCAACAGTTTACTGACTTCCATGTGTTTTGGAATCAGGTCTGTTGAAAACTTTTAAAGTCACCCTGAAAATTAAAGGAGTGCAAGACTTCTGTGCTCTTTCCCATCCTGAAAAAATAGCATTTAACAAACATGATAGGAAGTGAAAATTGCTCCATGATAATGTGTATTGATCCAAGTTAATCTTCCTGCTTAAAGTGTTCTTTTCAATGTGAATTTAGAGACAGACCATCTTAAGGTGTTCTAAGTCCCTGCTCATAAATTAAGCCAGATTGTTTCTGGTTGCTGCCTTGGAGACAGCATGGGAGCTACAGGTGTTGCCAGAAGCTGCTAATGGTTATTCAGCCCATGTGGGACATGTGTCTGCATGATAAAACCAGCAGTAAGATAGGGACCCTCCGACTCGACTGTCCTAACTCTGAATCCAGAAGTAACATAGCTATGGCAGTATTAAAGAGCGGAGGTTTTCAGTTTGAGTGTCATGCCACACTAGTGAGCTGGACTGTTTGCAGAGCTGAGATTGTTGTCATCATATGGTACCATGTGGATGAATCAGCCTGGGCTGATCAGACTTCAGCTGACGAGTCTCTGCCATTGCTTCTTCCACAGCAGATTGTTATTCCTGTTCTTCCCATTGCTGAGCCTAGACTGAATCGGTACTGCCTGGGAAGGCATCTGGACATGGACAGGGTGGCTGCAGTTTACCTGAAGCTTTAATTAGAAGTATTTTAGCACATTTTAAATCCCTTAGTAGTTTTACAGGAGGGAAATGCTGGTTTTTGGCTTTGCTACAATGTGGGAACTTCTGTTATAGCTATTAGTGCGCTGGGAACTTTACTTTTTGACTGAATTGAACAAGATTACCTGACCACACTTTCAGAAGTTGCTGCCCACTGGTAGACAGCTGTCATGTTATATCCTTAAAACTACTTTAATGATGGGTTGACAGTGTGGCATAGAGTTTAAACAATATTAAATTTTGATAAGATGATGGTTATTGTAGGCTCTAAGATTAGACTGATATGAGAGAGAGCCCAGTTTGCCCACTTTTTTTTGACTATGTTTGACATTGAAATTACAGCGAGAAGTCACAGATTTGTCTCATAATAAATTAAGAATGAAAGCTGATACGCTTTTGATATGCTGCAAAGTTGTTATGCTACATTCAGTGTATTCTCAGAGAATAATGCCTTGTTAGCATTTCCTTACCCCTTTTATATTCATAAGCACCTTGACAAGGTGGAACAAGATTGCCAATTCATGTAGAAGGTTTCATCTTGGGAAGGCTTCAAAGAGTATCATGTTGTCTTTACTTTGTGTTTTCCTTTCTTAACCAGTCTTAAAATAATATGGTATTATTTTTTGCTCATTACATATCTCATGTAATTTCTAGCTTAACATTATCCTTAATATCACAATTTTATCATATCTTACTCTTATACCTATCTTATCTATTTAAAAACAGCTTTTTAAAGTCCCTGGTAGTAAAACACCTTGACGCTGCACTTAAGAAATTCCTAGTTTAAAAAATTCTGACCATTGAAGCAATTTGGACATTCTAGATTAACAAAACTGCATCCTTTTGTCCAAACAAAAAGCAGATTGCTGTAATTTAGGGCAATGGGATACCTTTTCTTTTCTGTATGGACACATGAGTAGCTCAGTTTGTTATGTCCATACTTTTTCTTCTTGCATCTCTGCAAAATAAAATCATCTTAATAGGGTTAGTACTGTATGTTGTTATTTATGTATACCATAGATACGTATTGGTATTTTAAACGTTTGGCAGAAAACTTCTTGTGGTGAACATCTGTCAAAACCTGTCTACTGTACCTGCGTCTATGGGTCATGGTATATATTAAAACAAGCTGCTTACCTCTGTGCTTTGACTTTCCTCCAAAGGACAGCAAAGCATTTGAGGGCAGAGTATGCAGCCAGAGCACAGCTAGGGGATGTGCATCAAGGATGGGAACACCTGAGCAGAGGGTACTTGCTCTGGGTGTGTGCGTTGTCCGTATTAATAATGCATGTACAAGTAGTGCTCTGGAATAAATGAATTTGATTTCAGAATTCAGATCTAAGAGTTCCATTTTGTGCAGATACCTGTGGGGCAAAATAATGATAATCAACAACTTACGGTTCTTCACAATCTTCAGACCCCTCCACATTTGCTACTCTGTGGTTCTTCACTTTCTTACCTCAGTTTAGTTCTGTGTAGTGCTTTGTATGGAAAAAAAAAATCAGTCTAAATCAAGAAGGAAAAGAATGATGATCCAGGCAGAATGTGCCAGGTTAATTGTTGGGAGATTCGCTCTGCTCTGTGATGCCTGGATTCAGACAACCCAAAGGCATCCATATTCCTTGTTTCCAGCCTTCGTTTGTTGATTCTGTTTCTTCAGAAGTATCTGGCTAAAAGGAAACAGAAGATGGAAGGAATTAGGCAAGATGTGAGTCTTATTTTTCCAAGCTTTCAATGCCCCTCTGAAAAACAACAAAAATAATCGATCTTCATTCATAGATCTTCATTTGCTCCGGCAGGGGGATTGGAGTAGAACTTTCGAGGTCCCTTCTGATCCCTAACATTATGTGATTCTATGAACAACACCTGGTTTGCTTGGAGGCAGCTACATGAAGACACTTGCATCCTAATCTACAATTTCACAGAATCATGCCTAGATAACTTGATTCAATGCATCAGTGTAGGTTTCCACTGGTATCTGAGGTGCCCCAAGGATACTCAGGCCAGCACCCAGGAGGGTATAGGTCTCCCATAGAGCCCATGTTTAGTGACTAGCTCTGTGTGGGTACCTTGAATACTTCACGCATCTCAAATGGCACCGGATTCCCGTGATTAAATGAATTAGTTGAGAGCAAAACATCATATCTATGTGAATTATTTAAACAGCAACCAATAGTAGAGTGGCATGTCATCTCACAGACTTCTGTTTATCTCACAGCAGCCCTGTGATTAATGAATCACAGAATCACAGAATGTTAGAGATTGAAAGGGACCTCGAAAGCTCATCCAGTCCAATCCCCCCACCGGAGCAGCAACACCCAGATGAGGTTACACAGGAAGGTGTCCAGGCGCGTTTGAATGTCTGCAGAGGAGACTCCGCAACCTCCCTGGGCAGCCTGTTCCAGGACTCCGGCAGCCTCACTGAGAAGTTTCTTCTCATATTTGATTAGCAAAGAGCTGGTCACTGCGGTGGCACAAGAGATTTGCGTAATGGCCAGAAGTTGGTAGTTGGTTTCCAGTGAAATTAATAGCTTTAGGATGGCCTCATATATGCTGTCTGAGCTTCAGGTGCTGGTCTGATAGGGTACAAATCTTTAGGCCTTGTGTCATACCTGTTATCCGTATACAATGTCTCATCTACAGTTTCTCAAATGGTGTGACATGTCCGTGTTTAGCCACGTAAATTAAACCCCATTAACTGTAACCTAGAAGATATCTGTAAGTAGACTTCTAAAGTTAGGTTTCTCAGTCTATAAATTGAGTTTCTATATACTGCACACTCGTGTGTGTTTCCTTTGTTCTATCTTGTATCCTCTATCCTTTATATTTTATACTTTTTGTTTTATATAAATATAAAATACAACACTGTGTTATCCTTCTCCTCAATTATAGGTTAGTACTAGCTTTCCTTAGGAAGCTTGCATCTGCCACACATATCCATCTATACATTTTGCTTTTCTTTCAGCCATGGCTTCTCTGGAGCAATAGCAAATGCACAGTAGTTCAGCATTCAGCAGTAGCTATTGTAGATATTCAAAATGATGACTAGTCATAGCTTGACCAGATTGCAGTAGCTAGTAACACCATTTGTCTTTTCTCTCACTTCCTTTTTACTGTCCGTCTACTCTCCTATTTCTTCATCTTTCTTTCTCACTTTTTAGATTGATCTTATGCATCCTCCTTTTTTGTCATCCCCTTCCTTCCTTTTATTTCCTGCTTCTTTTGCTTCTAACATAATCAATATGCAGTTTACAAAAAAAACCCTCCTGTACATTCAGCATTTTCTCCATTGTTGCTTTTTGTTAACATAACAAACTAGTGTCCGTGGTATATTTTTTTTCTTCTTTTTCTTTTTCTGCCTGTTTCTGAAGAGCTATTATGCTAGTTCCTAGAAGCTTTGAGGTGATAACAGGCATAGACAAGCACAATCTGTTCATTGTCAATATGAACGCTTGATGCTGCAACTGAAGCACACATGAGTGCAAACTCTTGATATACACAGAAAACACGTGTACAACCTTTTTTGCACACTTTTTCTGAGTGCAAATACAAAGTCTCACCACCTTTTCACTACCCAAGAGTTAACATATCTCACCCTCTGGTAAGCACTCCCAAGACAGCAGGATAATAAAATAGTACACTAAATCAGAGGGTCTGCTTAAAACGTTATGTTTTGGGGTTTTTTTAAAAAGAAAAAAAAAATATATATATATATATATATATATATATATATCTCCTGAAGTTACTGATCTGCCATTTGACTTTTATTGGAGAGTCACACTGACATCTGTTTGCTAAATACTGATGAATCACTGTCTGCTCTCTCTCCCTCATCCATTTGAAAACATTTCACACATTTTCTTTGGTGATTAGTTCAAACACTTCTGCTGTCCAATGGATGAGGCTTTTCCTTAGTGCTTACTTAGCTTCAGATACGTGAAAGACCACATTTAGTGCATGTAACCTGCCTGTCATCTCTTGCATAGCCAAAAGGTTTCAGAGCTGTAGTTCTTCAAACACTCTGTGACAATGCTTATTGTAAGCCTTTCTATAAAAAACCTTGGGTAGCCCCAAGATCTCAGATGTCACAAGTTCATTTTTATTTTCCGGATTTTCTGTGCAGTGGTTTCAAAGTAAGCTGGAAGTGAATATTGTGCATGAACATGTTTTCTATCTCATCTTCTTCATCCTCCTATTGTGTTGAAGCCTTACCAGAGGAAATAATTTTATGTGAATAGCAAAGAATGACTTTTCATTCATTTGATGTGACTTGTTCACCTCTAATCTTACTCCAGAAGAACATTGCTCACGTTGGTGGGTTAAATATTGCTGGTGAGACTGAGCGACTATAAACACACTCGTACAAGCACACCTTTGTCTGTCTCACATATTGAACTGCCATGACAGTACTGCTGAATACACCTCAGCAGTGCCCAAAACCTGTGTCTCTGCTTTCCTGTGTGGTACTTAAAATGTTTGATAACTCATTTATTGTTCCTTATTGTTAAAATAATGACTGGTACTTAATAGTTTAAAAAGCCAGCTTGTAATTCTGCTATTAAGAGTGATGTCACAGGCCTCTAGACAAAGTACAAAGGGGGAGTGGGTGTGTTCCTGTATTCTTCTGTTGTCTATTTAAATAACTGGTGGAAAGATCCTCTCAAAACCACAGTATCCATGTTCACATGGTTATAGAAAGGGCAGCTCCATGACCTCTCACCACAATATACTGTGCAGTGTAGGTTTTCTGTGAAGTGTAAATTGTGCTGGCTGTGTGTCAGGTACAAATTGTTTGAGATCCATACGTAAAAACTTAAACATCTCTTGCATAAATTATCTGCATGCAGTCTGGTCTTTCTTTCTTTAGTCAATGGGAAGGAACAGGCACTTCTCGAGTGCAATTTGGCCTGTTTGAGACAGCTAAATCAGGATGAGATGACTCATGGCATAGAAATATTTCTTTTCTCTTAGCAGAAAGTGAGTCTAGATGACTGGAAGAGATGCAGACATCTGCATTGTCACTGTCGAAACACAGACAAATAAAACCCATCCATTACATATATCCTGAAGTAAAAAATAAACAAAACGCTAGAGTTTGGGGTGTACCAGCTCTAGAACTAATTGATCTAGCACTGGGAAAAACACAAGTTTAAAAGTGATAAAAGAATCTTGACAATGGGCAAATATGAGTAAGTCTTCTGTGTCCAGAACTGCTGTTTTCTTCACTAGCGGTGTCTGAACTGGCTACATTACCAGCAGTATAAAACATCTACATGTGCTCCAGTTGTACTACAGGTGCAGTTGTTATCGGCATTTTCTCTTGCTCACGATCATCTCCAAGTGATTTCATCTCCCCACGTCAGCAGAGCAGCACCACACAGAACTGCTCTTTGATCAGGACAGATTAACTTATTGTCCAGCTTTCATCTGTACTTCAGTGTTCCAGCTGTTCATTTTATAGAGAAGCCAGATGGACAAAGTCCATCAGCTTCCTTCTCCCCACACCCCGAAACACTGGAGTGTTTTCCATAATATTGTTTCTTTTCTAGTAATTTGCCTAGTTTAAATCTTAAACTCCTTGAGCAACAGAGATTCCCCTTTTTCCTATGAGAGGCTGCAGCACATTCTGGCGCATCTCATGAAGACACGCTTTCTGATAGTCAGCCTCTGGAATATCTTAGTGCTTCATTCCTGTGTCAGGCGGTGATGCTGTGGCTGTCTCAAGGCTATGCTAGGTTGGGAATCAGGAGAAAATATCCTTTCTGATATTTACTGTTTGCCTGTCTTGAAATTCACATTAATCTGACTTTGGAATTTTTTAACTTAAAATGGGTAGAATACTTGTATAGAAGCTTTATTTTCTTATTTTCTCCTTTGCAGATGATCATTCCAGGATATGTCTGAAAGGTGAAAATAGCCATGACAGTTCTGACTACATCAATGCTAGCCCAATTGTAAGTACCGTAATTTATGAGAAATAATCCACATAGTCAGTCCGTGTCTTTCCTTATTGTTAAAATATGCTAACTTGCGGCACCTCACTCAGGTTGTGCAACTTCAGGATGTGAGCACCTCACGACTCTGATGCCTCAGGCTGTCCTTTCAAATTGAAGAGAAATAAATCTTCTGTGTGTGCATGTGATACCCTTCAAGTTTGTGTACCAAGAAAACAAAGTCACTAGATGGTCATCATTCTACCTTGTAATACTGTCAGGTTTTCTGTACTTGGTATTATTAAGTTACAGGTTATAAAGTTCAACGCTTAGCAGAGGTTTTTCTTCTCTGAGAAGGTAAAACTTGCTTGCTCTTTTTTCCTTTGTCCTACTAGCTAGGAGAAATGGTTTCTGCGGGCATGGAGAGCTGAGCTCCACAGGCTTCTGAACTTCTTCTGCGTCAGCAAGTAATATTTCCTCTTACCTTTCTTCCTCTTTTGCCGTGCAGATGTATAGCTTGGTGTTTCTGTAGCTCTCCTGGTCCTTCTCAGAGCTTGCTGTTTTGAAAGCAAGGACGTGATCCCTTACCACTTGTGTATTCATTCAAACTGCAAAATAGGTCAATCCAATTTTTGCCTCCAAATGCACCAACATGGCCCAGCTACCCTTTGTCACCCTCCGTAAGCTGAATATGAATTCTTTATTGTATGCGAAAGATGATAGAGAGAAAAGGTCTCTGTCTTGAGACACGAAACAGGTATGACAGAACCAGTAGCATTGCCCTGCCATAGCATCTCAGTGGAAGTGTTATGATATCCATTTTCACAGAATCACAGAATGTCGGGGATTGGAAGGGACCTCAGAAGCTCATCCAGTCCAATCCCCCATTGGAGCAGGAACACCCAGATGAGGTTACACAGGAAGGTGTCCAGGCGGGTTTGAATGTCTCCAGACAAGGAGACTCCACAACCTCCCTGGGCAGCCTGTTCCAAGTGTCTGTTACCCTCACTGAGAAGAAGTTTCTTCTCAAATTTAAGTGGAACCTTTTGTGTTCCAGTTTAAACCCATTAGCCCTTGTTCTATCATTGGTTGTCACTGAGAAGAGCCTGGCTCCATCCTCCTGACACTCACCCTTTATATATCTGCAAACATTAATAAGGTCACTCCTCAGTCTCCCCTTCTCCAAGCTAAAGAGCCCCAGCTCCCTCAGCCTTTCCTCACACAGGAGATGCTCCACACCCTTCATCATCTTTGTTGCCGTGCGCTGGACTCTCTCCAGCAGTTCCCTGTCCTTCTGGAACTGAGGGGCCCAGAACTGGACACAATATTCCAGGTGTGGTCTCACCAGGGCAGAGTAGAGGGGCACGAGAACATCTCTCGACCTACTAACCACCCCCCTTGTAATACACCTCAGGATGCCATTGGCCTTCCTGGCCACTTTAAGGGGGAAAAAGGCACTGTGTCCATGACTGCTATGAGACTGCTAGTATTGGAGTCACTTTTGCTCATGGTTCTGGTTCACGTTAATTGGGCACTAAAAAGTTATTATAGGGAAACTATAAGAAAGAACTTAGGATGGAGAATTAGATTTCACTGCAGTGAGCCATTACTGTCTTATTTTCCTGGAGAGTATCACTCCCCCAGTAAAATCACTTTGTGTGGGCAAGGCAGCTGACAATTTGCAACAGCATGAAATTAAAGGCTGCTTCCTTCCAATGTTGTTGACATTTTTTCTTAAAAAAACTCACAACTACATAGAAACTCTTCTCTGAGGTTTGTTCTTGTTACTTCCCGCAGAGTTCAAAAACTTCATTGCTTCGACCGAATGTTTTATTCGAAGAGTTACGAAATACACAGAACCCCCAGAAAAAATTTTCAGGATGATTTTGTCTTTGACTTAGGGTGAAGGGTAAACCAAAGCACCTGCACGCTGCAGGGCTTGCCAGCTGCCATTTTAGAAGACGGAGTGGATGCACACAGATTAGAGCAGGTTTTAGAATACTTTTAAGTATGTTTCTGACTAGACCAAGCTCTAGCTGGCCCCAGGATCAGGAGATCAGAGTAACCTGGCACTCCAAGGAATATATATCCTGCTTGTAAAGTCATGCACAGAGGTCCAGCTCCAGGGCTTCAGCGCTGTTGGTCTGTCTTCAGGGAGCATTCAGTGAGTTATGTTTGGTCAAGCCTTAATTTGATAGTAGAACCTGAGAGGTTTTGTGGCAAGCAGAGGAGTGGGAGGTGTTAACTGGAAGTGTGATATTGTGTTCTTGTAAGAGTTTGGTTGTAATTTGCATGGCTACAGCACGGTGCAGAAGTGAAATTACAGCATCTGTAGACAGTGCTAAACCAGGTTCGGTGTTGGCAGTAGTACAGATGCTGTGTTTTTACCAAAAAAACCAAGATGGGCTTTTGCAACCTGCCCAAAAGTCTGTGTAGATGCAGCTTAACTGGTTTTAGTACACAAATTTGCTTGGGGAAGGGTAAATTCTTGCATGTGTGTATATGCCTGTTGCGATTCTAATTCTGGATTATAGTGTAACTATTCCCTTAATTATGCTGGAAAGTATTAACTTAAGTAGCGTTGGAGGTAGAGAGTCAAGACTAAGATACCCCATTGATACAACTGGGAAGAGATTTGCTTTGTGAGAATATCCAAAGCTAATGCAGGCAGAAGCTCTCTGCTTCCATAGCTTTTACTCTTATGGTTTTACAGGGAGTTGTAATTTTGCCCTCCCATACAGCACTTAATAAAGGTGTTTTCTTCTACAAGGTTAGAAGATATTACTTTTTTTCTAGCTTTCCCAGACTAAAGAGTTTTGTTCAATGAAACAAGTCACACTGATGAAGCAAAAATTATGATGGTTCTCTCTATATCTCTTACACAAATATTTCTATGCCCAGAGATAAGTAGGTGCACAAGTGTTTCATTGAATTGGGACAAGCATCCAGTATCTTGCATAGCCATGAAAAGCTGCCAAGAGTTCCTCTTGAGTTCCTCTTCTTCATGGTAGGACAGGGACTCTGCTGTATGGGAAGAAGTGCCACAACCCACATTTGTGTAGATGACCCTTTACTCCAAGGAAAGAGATGCTCCAGATGTTTTTTTGAGTTCATTTCACTAAGTCAATAGCCATTTTGCTATTTTGAAAGCAGTAGTTAAAATGTGTGTTTCCTGAAGCTGATGCAGTGGAACGTTGGTAGGAGGAAATCACTACTTTGCAAGCCCGTAATTTGGAAAGATTCCCTGCAAACTGTTTCATTTCAGAACAAATCAAATATCTTCAGGTTAGTGTAAATGTGTTTGTTAATCTGGTATAGTTTTTGTATAATTAGTAGAATATAGGAGCCTCTGTTCTGCCACTTTGGAAGCCTACTGGACTATTATACTGGGCCCTTGAAGTATCAAGTAAATATTGCAGAAGCAATATTTATGGTGCCTGTACAGCTGTTGCAGCCTGAGCTGGATATACATGCTGCTACTACTGCTGTTTATTTGAGCCCTTTTCTGTTAGCAGACACACATTTAATCAATGTCTCTTTAAGTGTACAGTGGATGTGGACTACCAGTAAGTCTGCCTTCATTCGCTCTTGCAAAAATCCTTCCATTTCTTTCCTTCAGACTGCTGCCTTTCAACTTAAATAGCCTCAGCAATTATCATGTCAATACAGGGATGTTTCTGATGCATTTGCGTCTTGCAGTGCTTGGGTTAGGAGTGAGCATTGTAGTGAGCTGCAAGATGGGCATTAATAGTGCAGGATCAGTACGGTCTGAACTGACTAGAAGAGGATTTTTCCTCCCTACACGTGTGAGATGTCTGGTGAGGGAAGAGTGTAAAATAAAGTAATTATATTTGAGCTTTGGAAGGGAAGGCTTCCAGTCGTGTACATGTCACTGGGTGTCTCCAGCTTCTGGGTCAGTGGTCCAGTCTCCAGCTGGGGCTCACTCAACCTTAAGTTAAGTCTAAATGAGTGCAGCAGCACACCGTAAAAAAATCCCATGCTAGACAATGCGCTGGCCACCTGCCCACATCCTTTCAAAGAATGGTACCCCCCTCAAGACCTCCTTTCTTTCCAATATGTTGTGAAAACTGGGGATAGATTGATGGCCTCACCATGGCTGCGAGTGGGTGAGGAGAGTCAGCAGAGATTTAGTCCAGGTTCTTCCCCATGGTCTTTAATTTCACTGTAGTGTGAGGCCAGGCAAAATGAGTCCTTGGGAGAATTTGCAGGGTAAAAGTGGAGTAGAAATCTGTTCCCTCCTCTCTGAAATAACATAAAGTACTATGATAATAACTCTGCTATCAGCAGCTGAATGAAAGGCTTGCAATTACAGCACAAGGAGACCCTGACTGTGCAGAATAAAACTGTGATAATTACATCTGTCATATTTGTACTTAGTCCTCATTAAATTTCGGGAAAATCATCCAGTAGTAAATAATGTGCAATCTTTGCTTTTAAATCAGAGGTCATGAAAGTAAATAGGAATTCTGTTTTTCCTCATATGGTGTCTGAGAGAGAAAAAAATCCCATCAAGTACATTTAAAAACTCAGTTTGCTTATTATTGAAGACACCAGACTGAGGAATGTCATTAGCATGACAGTTTGTTCAAACACAGCATACAAATTTCATCACCAAGAATAGACTCTGAAAATCATAATGGCAGTCACAACCGGATTTACTTCTTTCATTCCATTAGGGGTTTTAAAGGAAGGATTTAAAAATTGTTTTAAATTTTAATTCAAACATGAACATGAGGGCTAGTCTACCTTTTTAATTTTAATGCTGAGATGAATGTGATTGCGAAGTTCATCTGCATTTACTGGATACACCTTCTTTTACAAAAACAAATATATTTTTCTTTAGTGACTGTGTATACTCTGTGTAACAAATACATGTATAAAAGTATATTTTATTGGTATTATAAACACAATAAATCTGGAAACTACCCAGTAGCTTGGATCCATATGAATTTTTAAGGCAGTCAACTTTTTTTCCACTGTATTTATTCTACACTAGATCTCATTCTGATCTCATATGGTTTAGGAATATTTAAGCTGGACTCAAAGGATTTAGATCAAGGCAAATATGGTGTCACTGAGACCACATCTCACCTAGTTTCCTTCTTTGTGGAAAGTATGGATCTGACAAGCTGAGGGAGAAGGTAAAGGACAGCAATGAACTGGAGTATCATTTCCAGGAGATTTCAAAATGGTCCTTGATGCCTATTGACTCCTTTACTTCAGTTTATAGTTTTAGACGACTGCTTAACAAGCATCTACATGTACCACTCTCAAGTCCAAATACAATACATTTGAGGATTTACTCCCAGAATGTATTGATTTTGCCGTATTTCATCAGCATTATCAGTAAAATCAAACAGCAGCATGATCTCTATCTAAAAACTCAACAAAATTCAGACTTCTTCAGGGAATCCTTGCAAAGTAAGGCAAAGATAAGGCAACTGGATAGTAGAACTCTTCCAGGAAAAGCTAAAGGGGTAGCTTTTATTCTCTAGTAAAGCAAAGCTGGAATTGTGGTCTGATTTTAATTTAACAATGATGCAACTAATTGTGATATATGTTCTTTCAATGTTTTCCTGCATTAAGGTGCTCTAAGTCAACTTTCATTACAAAATCCTATAGAAAACCACAAGTCATGCCACTAACCAGTTTAATATATAGGGACTTTGTGGTTCAGTTTTCTGAAGTATTTATTTTCCAACAGTAAATCTGAAGGCTCCTCCTTTTTGTTTCCATTTGCTTTTCACAGGGGTAGCGACAGAAATCGCCACATTCAGTTGCATGGTCAGTTACAGTAATCCTTGATCCCTTTCTTTCCCTAATACAAAATCATGGAAAAAATAAATTGAAGCATTATCAGCAGACTTGCCTTTGTTGTACTGCAGCAGAAAATGAGAATTCCACCACAGCAGAACAGTTGTAATAATTGCAGCTCTTTGTTTCTCCAAAATGGCTGTTCAATCCAGTTCTGATGTGAGTCTCGTGAACTTTGTGCTTTGATAGGGGCACAGAGGGAAAAATGTTGCTCTTTTTGAGCAGTTACTATTAGAGTGATTCCTGAAGGTTGTTCTGATGTAAAATGCTAGCAAACAGTCGATTTTTGTTTTAATACTTGATATTATGGAGCCTGCTGTTCTCTGTCTTCTCTGGAGAATACATTTTCTGTTTTATTTTCATGAAGTGAGAAATCTGAGGGCTCGTTTAAAGAAGATAATGACTACTGACATAAAAAAAAGCCTTTTACTTGATCCTTGATTAGTTAGTTTAAAACCCATTACTGACTTCATTTCTTTATTCAAACTTTTGTTAACTTTGATAGATTAAGATGCCCTTGGTGTTCTTGGTGACCTTGAGAGAATAAAAAGAACAAAACAAAAACATTCAAGAACCATCCCTTGCAGTCATCTACTCATGTCAAACTGAATGTGACCAGAGTAGTGATTTTTCACAGTTTTCTATGTGGCCTTTAAAACAGTACATATAATAGAAAATGGATGAAACCAGGAATTTCATTTAATTAGTTTAATCTTTGTTCTTATTTTTGTTCAGTTAAAGATCATTTAATAGTGTGATATGGCTTTCTGCCATCTTCTATTTGCTCCAAGCAAGAAGAGTTTCTGCTCATAATTGTTTTCTGTGCAACACAATGTGCTTGGAATGTAATAATTGTAATTGTCTTTTGAATTATTGTTAAACTGCTGATACACTTCACTACACTGTGCTTATTGTAATGTTTGCCACGTTCCAACAGCACCTTTGTGACAGAAGTTGATTAATACTGAAATGCCAAGATTGGCCTGTTCCTGATTTATCAGTCGAATGTTGAGAAGTATTTCCTCCATGACAGCGCTATTTGCATCATCCTTGATTTCTCCTGCCTTTGTTTTCTGGCATGTCTATATACAAAAGAATTTAGTTTAAGCAGAAATTCAAAGTAAATTATTATCTTTCTAAAGTTTGGTGTATTCACTGGGGATTCCATTTCCAAATCAGGCTCTTGGCTGTTGGACAAGTGACATCGTTTTAAAGTGGATGCAGCCTACAACAGTTTCCACTGGGAGCAGCAAGTCCTCTTTGGTGCAGGTCAATTTTTCTAAGCTAAAATTTTGAGTTCCAGCATAGGAAAACATTTAAGCATGTGATTAAATGCTATGGATCTCTGTGGGATTCAAAACAAAACAACAGAAATTAATTCAGCCATAATGGAGGAAACAAAAAAATAAGCCTGACTTTGCTTAAGCACATTTGCTGTTGTTTTCAGCTGTGCTTAGTTCAGTGTCTCAGTTCTTACAGAAAAGAACCATTTTGAAATGGTTCCTAAGGTTTTTCTGCTAATACTGCTTTGTGAAGAAAGCGAGTTTTTCCCTGATCTGAAAATACCCACAGTAGTAAACGTCCGGCTATCAGAATTGCTTTTGTCAAAAGGCGAAGGAAGCAAGGTTGAAATTTGTTGTGAGCAATTGCCTGTTGTGAGGAGTTATTGGCTGATAAGCAAAGCATCTCAATGAAGCTCAGAATAAAATGATGGTATTATAGCCATCCTAGTCAAGGTTTTTTATAACTATGGGTGGTGAATCAGAAGTAAGCTTTTATTCTAAATGGATTCAGTGACTTCATTCTACCTGTGTTGTGTTGTCATGGAGAATTTTAATATTAAGTCCAGCTTAATTATACATCAGAAAATTAAAAATATAAAAGTGTTCTCTTCCTTTTTGCAACATGCATCATATTGTTGTTCCGTTAGAATAACTTACATCTGTTCTTTTATGGTTCTTCCCTCTTTTATGTTGCACATAATTATGAGGTGCCTTCTTTTACGCTGACATGTACCATCACTGAAAATTTTGATAGGCTATGAATAAATTCAGTAGATGCCTGTTAATGCAAATGTGACTCACATTCATTCTTATTCAGGACTTTACTTATGGAAGAGAATCGTGTATTGAGACAAATTCTGCCTTCAGCTACATGGGTACAAGTTAACTCTCATCAACTCCAGTGTCACTGAGTCACACCCACACATCTGAGAGCTGAACTGGGGCTCTTTTCTTTATTTTCAAAGTTTTGTCTTGCCTCGTTCAGGGTTAGAATGAGTTTGTTTGTTTTTTAATCCCATCAGCAGATCTTCTTTTTCAGCAGAATGGGTCCTAAGATTTAGAACCAAGAAAACCACCCATCAGCTCAAAAACATTCATTGTAACACACTAATCCTATTTACTCTTGATGGCTTTGTTTCTCAGATTCTTTATTTTTTCTGCTCAGTGAATTTTCTGCTCCTTGAATTAAATGTAATAATTAAGGTCTTTAAGCAGAACTTCCTCTATTGATGCCAAATCCATGCATTTAGATAAATCAGCTAACCAGAAAAAGCCAGAAACTAAATTTGTTCCCCATTTTTGCTGTTTTTTAGTTACATGTGCCCTTGACTGGCACGGTGGAATTGGAGAACATATTTAGATGTGTGGAGCATTCTTAGCACTCCATGTAGAAAAATGTTTCAAATGGCTCCTAGGTTGCTATGAAACCACAAGTACTGATCTCTCAAGTAAATGCTTTTGTCAACTGCCATAAATGATCTTTCACTGCATATTGAAGACACAGGACATTGTTCATCATGTGTGCTGATACTCATCTAGTAGCATCAGCCTTTTGTGGAAAAAGTTCTCTTCTGAGCTTATAAATACAAATAAAACTGCTTGCCAGTAAAGGATGGAGGGATGTGACAGTTCTTTAGGAGGTCCCTTGTTTCTGCCCTCGCGTACTTTCTGTTTCTGAAACAGCAAGGGAATTTCTTTTAAATAAAACCAGTGTGTGTTCTCTCTCCTTATTCCATGCAGATGGACCACGACCCCCGAAATCCAGCATATATTGCCACCCAGGGCCCTCTCCCGGCTACTGTCGCTGACTTCTGGCAGGTAAGTTAAACATCTCTTTGAAAACTGAATTTATGTTACAAGTCAAATGTTCTCCTGTGCTTCTAGAAATGTAAGGTGTATAAAAATCTGTTTTGCTGGAGTCACAATAGGTAGAAAAACCTTAGTTCAAGTGTCTTTTTAAAATCTAGTATCACAGAATCACAGAATGTCAGGGATTGGAAGGGACCTCAAAAGCTCATCCAGTCCAATTCCCCTGCCAGAGCAGGAACATCCAGATGAGGTTACACAGGAAGGTGTCCAGGTGGGTTTTAACTGTCTCCAGAGAAGGAGACTCCACAACCCCCCTGGGCAGCCTGGTCCAGTGTCTGTCACCCTCACTGAGAAGAAATTTCTTCTCATATTTAAGTGGAAGGTCCTATGTTCCAGTTGGCACCCCCTGCCCCTTGTCCTATCATTGGCTGTCACCGAGAAGAGCCTGGTTCCATCCTCCTGACACTCACCCTTTACATATTTATACACATTAATGAGGTCACCCCTCAGTCTCCTCTTCTCCAAGCTCCAGAACCCCAGATCCCTCAGCCTTTCCTCACACAGGAGATGCTCCACTCCCTTAATCATCTTTGTTGCCCTGCGCTGGACTCTCTCCAGCAGTTCCCTGTCCTTCCTGAACTGAGGAGCCCAGAACTGAACACAATATTCCAGGTGTGGTCTCGCCAGGGCAGAGTAGAGGGGAAGGAGAACATCTATGTATATGGCAAGCTAAGAAATAGTTGATCTGGAAATTATATTGAAAATCTCAGGCCAACGTATTCATATTTTAGTGCCAAACTTCAGACCAGGTCTCTGTAATTAAACTGCTGCCAAGGATTGGATGATTTTCAGAGGGCCTGACCTTCTTAAGGGTGTAGGCAGAATTCATTATCATTCTCCAGATCAGAAAAGACCTAACACTATGTGCTGTGCATTTTTCCATTGAAGCCTACTTCTCACATGCCCCAGTTCTCCAAAATGCTTTAATTCTTATGCATTTTCCCTGCCACAGGTAGCTGAGTTAAAGGCCAAGTTAAGACCCTGCTGCATAAAGTTAAGTAGGTGCATAAAGTTTTGCAGGACTAGGGCTAAAGGCAGTAGTTACTAATACACAAATACGAGCTTACTTTGCATGCTGGTTTTTTACGTGCTCAGGCGGCTCTCAGATTTGGGAACACACACACTGCCAGGCTAGGTGTGCGTGATGGCGTGAGAGATGTGCTGCACTAGCTATTCCTTTCTAAGTGTAAAAATGTGCCTGAAAGCTTGCTGAAGCTGTCTGGGGAGGAGGCCAGCTGGAGCTTATCAACACAAACATATGTTTTTATTTTTTTGGTTTGTATTATGAATTTAGAAGCATTTGTTCTGAAGATAAAGAATATCTGTGTAAAAATTACAGAAGTGCCATTGTATTTTAGGAGCTTGCGTCGCCTGAAATCATCTTCATCACTTGCTCTGTGATTAGGAAGTGTTAACTCATACCTGTTGAAAACGCTTTTCATGTCACCATTTCCTGCTGTTTCCGATGAGGAATAGGGACGCTTTCAAAAAGTTTGTTTGATTCTGGGTGCTTGGATATTTAGATGCTCAGTCCAAGATATCTTGGGACTGGTTTTTAGAAGTGCAGACCAAATGCTTTCAGCTTGAAGTCAGTTGAGCTGTTAGTCTGGCTTAAATTTTCAAGTAATTTAAGATTCTTGTCGACACTACCTGGTAATTAAACACAATTGAGGAGACTGATTTTTTTCCTTTGGCAGGTGGATTCAGTATAACAGGCACGATACTTGAAAATTTGTTTTTAAACATGCAAAATCAAATACCATGTTAGCTGTTCTGTAGTGATATTTTATGATTCCTAAGGCCCAGGTTTTTAAATTGTATATTTTTACATATTTGTATATTTTGTTTGTTTTTACCTGTAACTGCACCTTTGCATGTTGCAAAAACTTATGTTCTCATTTTCAAAGGAGGCCTTTAAAGAACACACTGCTGACACAGAAATCAGAATTAATCATACAAACACAGTATGAAGGATATATTTTGTTCTTCTCCCCTTGCAATTTGAACAGCTAAGCAATGTGTTTGCACAGACACAGATTAGAACTGAAATGTTATTTCTTTGTTCTGTGATCCAATTGTGTTCATTCCAACTTTGCACTCAAAAGGTCTCTTTCTTAACTTACTTTCTTTGCGCTATTTGTGAGTGGAGAGCCTTCACTTTCCTTCTGCTCTTTCTAGCTATTTCTCCTCCCAGTTATCCATCAGTGAAAGTTCACTCCATCTCCCCACCACATTTGCTGTAAACATCTCCACGGAAGCCATATGGCAACCATGGTTCAGCTTCTTCTCAAGAGTGTCCATTTTTAATGTGATATTCTTTTATTGTTTCTTCTATTAGGTGCCATAGAAAAGTTTGTTTCTTACATTTACGTTGATGATGTCTGTCACTTCAGCATAACAATCTGCCTATGTCAGATTTGGTCCATCATCCACTTTTCATAAACTTCCTACAGATCACATGTCAATGTGCTGGTTCCCACCCCAAGTTTTTTACATGGCCAAGGGTATCAACCAGGTATAATAAACAAGCCAGGAGAGATTAACTCCTTACAGAACACGGTGTCCATAACTTCTGAAATGTGGTAGATCCATCGTACAAGTCAAAAGCCGTGGCCTGAAGTTGTTGTGGTTGACATCCAGATGCAGGAGCAAAGTTTACATCCATTTTTCACCTTATAGTACCTGTTTTAAGTTAAAGCAGGGAAACCTGAACTTGCTATGGAAAATAGAGTGTGAACCCCAGTCAGGGCAGAATCCTTTGGTGTTTACTTGAATACAGTTTTCTGTAGATTATACAGCCCATGGTGCTGCCACCAGGGATTGTTTAAAGATTCAATTATTCATTCCTGAAACATCTTCTCAGTGGTTCTCCTCCCTCTCCCTCCTCCACTCAATACCAGCTGTTGCTGAGCTGTGGTGCTTTTTTTCCTCCTTCATGTGCTCAGTGAAGCAGTTTTGTCACTGTTAGTGAGCAGAGTGACTGACTCCAGAGAGACATGGGACTGTTCTGCTATTCTTTGTCTAAATGCACAATGTCATGCTTTAGCAACTCCAACAGAAACTCTTAGAGCTTGTCATCCCCTTCTATGGCAATATTTACTAGAAACTGTTACAATTGTTTCCACCCCTGTAGGAATTTCAAGCTGATTTCTAGAAAACAGTTGTCTACATAGCATTTGTTTTGGCATTTACGACACAGCTGATATCTGTAATGAGATCCAAACCACTCCTGATTTGTCTTGACTATCTAGATTTCATGCTCAAATTCCAGACACTCAGTTTCTAAAACTAGTTTCCCTTAAACTTGCGTCAGATTCTTCCACCTGCCAGTGACTATGTCTACATTAGCAAGCAGTGTGGCACACTAGGAATGGATTTCTAGAGTGTCACAGTACTATGTAGGTTTTACTTTAGATCAACTGTTCGATGGTCCAATGGACCAAATGCCTGTTGGTGGGGAGAAGACTGCAGATGTGTCTGGAGGAAGCTTCTTCCAAAGGAACCCAGTTCCTGAGGTCTAACACTGCTCAGCAGTATCTGCTGCTCTTCATCTCTGTTGCCTACATGATCATGTGGTCACATCCATTATCTCTATTTAAGACCAAACAGATGATTTAGTTTTGGAGAATCTTTTTGTCTAGTTTTATTGGCAGGCCCCTCTAAAGCCTGCTATGTTGATCCAGTGCCCAGTATTTTTGTGCAAGTGCTATTAGACACTCAGCAATCAAATTCCCATTTACTGCTTTCAGGTTGCCCAGATCTGAACAAAGATAATGGTCAACTCAGCGTCTTCTCTTTCCCGCACTGGGCAAAGCTTTTTTGTAAAACAGCGATGGTGTTTTTTCCAAGCTCATCTCGTTCAGAATTCTTATTGCTGATGAGCAGATCCATGCCTAGTACCACTGTGGAACTGGAGGGTGACCCATTTCAGTTATCTCACTAGTGACCGCATCTTGGAAGATTATGTCCTTTTTGGTAAGGTGAGGAAGAAGAGCAGGTATTTTTCTTCAGTACCATCTAACTTGAGCCACTAGAGTTGTCCATCAGACTCAGTGTTTTCTGTACACATTTCTATTCATTTGGGTTTTCCTGTTGACCTCAAATGAGCTTGATGAGTCTTGGAGCTGGAGATGGTCCAAACTCCTATCTAATGGTCATTTTCAAATGGTGTTCAAACAATTTTTTTATGTATTGTAAAAATAATGATGAAAAAAAAGGCAAGAGTCTTACTCTGGGTTTTTTAATGGTGTAAGACCGCTTCCTGGCATCAGCTTTCTATAGTTGTCTGTGTCCCTCTGGTTTCCTTGTCCAGCTCCTTATATTCTTGGCACAGCTCCTCTAAGTCAGAGAGTGCCAAATTACTTCCAACTTTCCTGGCTTACCTATTTCTTTGAAAACTTTCTAGCCTGCAGGAGTTGTGTTGTCAGTCATCTCATTGATCTGTTTTGCCACAGGGCTTCCTAATCTGCCTGGATACTCTGTGTTTGTGGCTCAAGCAGAGATTTCATCTCTGCCTGCATGTCATCTCTTAGACTGCTCTGGAAATTTTCCAGCCACTATTTTAATTAATTTTGAAAAGCCTCCAGCTGATTTAAGTCTTCTTTTAATTTCATCTGGTCTTGTTTTCATCTCTTTTTACCAATTACTATTTCTGAGAGATACCTCCTTCATTGATTCTATTTCGGTTCACTGGGAATTCCACCTCACAATTCCCTTTCTTGAAAACTGGATGCCCCTCCTCACATGGTATTAATCCATTTTTACCTGAGTTTTTAAACAGTTTGCCAGGTTTGTGTGTTGTTTTCTTCTCAGCTGGAAAGAGAATTCATCCTCAGGATAGGGTTTTGCTTTGATATAGCTCCATTTTATTTACAAAGAAAGTACAGAGTTTTATTTCCTTGAACAAAGGCGAAATCAAATAGCAGGCAATGATTTCTTTTTTTTTGTCCAAACCTCATTCACCCGGTGTTTTACCCCCAACCTCTCTTTCAGCCTTCTACCAGGATCATAATGCTAGTTTTTCAGGCTGTATTGGTGGTTTCTTTATTCCTTTTACACATTTTTCCTGCTTATCTGGATTAATCATCTTGACTTGATTAATGCCTCTCTCTCTGCATTAAGCATATCAGTTTCTAGAGAAACTCATGGGTCCATATGCTTCACGTTTCTCTTGTTTTTGATGATAACTTCTGTAATTTCAGTTATCAGGCTCCATAAAAGAGTTTGCTTGTTTCTTACATTTATCTTGAATGAAAGGTGATGATTTTGTCCAGCAGCTTCAGTGAGATTTCACTCAGCTCTTTCACATAACACTATTAAAATTCAACATGTCTTTGAACATATTTCAAAAGAAAGAGGATGTAGAACATTTCTGATCTATAACAAGTTTTCGCAGCAGGAGTTCCATGTTGTGAATAATTCTGGAGGCATAAAATTTTATTATTTTCCATATGTGCTGGGTTATAATTCCATGAAGTATTTGACAAGAAGTACATGTTTTAACTTGCAAAGTAGTCTAAGAAGCAAGGGATGATAATATGCAAGAAACCAGTCCTAGGTATTAGGATATTTAGAACCAACTGTCCTTGCACTGAAAAATTGTTCTTAATTATTCCAGTTTTATAAATTGCATGTCTGCTGAGGTTTGTCATCTCCAAATGGAGATTTCTGTAGAAAGCCGTAATTTTTCCCTCTGGAAAACACCTCACATTATGCCTTGCTTTCATAAATCTACCCATATTTGCCCTTCTTTGCTCTTCCCCTTTTTGGAGGGAAATGAATTTTCATGTGGGTTTTTTTGTTGTTGTTTGGTTTGGTTTGGGTTTTTCTACCATAAAAAGTGAAATAGAGAGCATGATCAAGCAATTTCTGCCAAGTGTCTTAAGAGGATATGCTGCTTAGTTGTCTTAAACAATCATGTCACATACGATATATATTTATGTAAGTATTTATTGTCTTTCTACGATGTCCTCTCCATGGCGAACATAATTAGCAAATACATGAACATGATGTAACTTCCATGAAAGGAATAAAGAAATACGTTTTTCCTCATTTTGCAGACATTCAATAAGGTTCAAAACATCTACAGCAGTAAATCATGAGGTTAAATACAGTCGGCACTTGCAGTCTGGACCAGAAAATTCCCTGGCTTTTGCCTGAATAGATCTGTAGTTTGGGCGAGATAGCTCCCCAGATGCCTTAGTCACTGAAGGTCTCCAGTCTGGCTGGATGACTGAGCAGATACTGCTCATGAACATCCCTGGGCAAGACACAGGACTGGGAAGGCAGAGCTCAGGTGCTGCCCCTTTGTGGTGAGGATGTTCCTCCAGGTAGCGAGGAAAAGCTTCACCGTACAAGTTGTGAATCAAACCCGTGTTTTTTACTACCCCGTCTTTCCTCCACTATTGACCAATACCTTAAATAGTCTTTAAACTGGGAATGCTCTTCAGCGTTCCTGTTAGAGCTGGGCATCTCTTGCCAGCTAACAAAAAGAAAGCTCAAAGGAGTGGAGATTTACACTGTTGTGATTTTAGGGAGTAGGGAGACCTCATCTCCACTCCTTTGATTATTTTCTGTTTTTATTGCAAGGCTATTAAATGTAAAGTGCAGAAGGAGTCCTGAGAGTGAAGACCAAAGCCCTAATCTGAGCCAAGGAGTTCAGTTGCCATTTGCTTTTCATTGCCCCAATCCTACATTTCTTAATCTAAGACTATTTTTAGAATATTTTTTCTCTGCTCATATTCAGGAGTGTATTAGCAGAGTCAGTTCAAAAACTGACTATTATTTCCTCCCGGATCACACCAGCATATTAAGAACCCAATTCTTCTTGAGTTGCTGTCTTGAGGACATGATAAATCTTTGCATATCTGTTTGGCAACACTTGTTTCTCTCTTAAAGTTTTAGAATTCAACAAAAGAGATACAAAATACTGCCGGTTTATTGTTTCCTGTGCAAAAAGGCTTAGTCATCAGAGATCTCCAAGGGCAAATCCTAGTGGGCAGAAGACCATGTCCCTGTAGCTGAATCAGTCTCCATGCAAAATCGGTGTTCCAAGCCCGTGTTCCAAGAACAACTGTACCAAGCCATCCCCTGCTTTAATTGCTGGTTTCTGTGCTCCCAGTTCAGCATGTTTTGTGAGTGATGAAATTAATTTACTGACTAAATTATTTTTCTGCGTTTTGTTCCTCTGTGCAGAGCACAGTGCTTTCAAGCAGCCTTGATTCCCAAGTTTTATTTTCCTTGCCTGGAACTGGGCTTCCTGCATGTCTAATCAGTTCTCACCTTCAGAAAGAAGAGCAGATGAAAAGCGACACAAAGCAATTCAATGTGTAAAATATGCATATTTTAATTTAATAAAAGAAAAACAGCAAGGGAGAGATAGGCACAGAACAGTAGCCCCTAGAGCTCTAGTAACTTGTCAAGCCATGTGAAATAAATATCGCATTAGGAATTCCACAGGCGTTCAGGAAAGGAGTGTGCGTTTGCTATGCTCACTTCTAATTATGGCTTCGCTTGGACAAGGTACTTAGAAGTGGTCCTTTTAAAATTTCTATCCTTTTATTGTTTAGATTCCACCTTTCCAATACTAAAGTGAAAAGCTAATTAATGGTGATTTTGGTGGACCTTCCCTCCTTAATGTGGTTTTGTCAGCACCGCAATACTAAATAGCACTCATATTTAAATTATTTAATAATAACGCTTGAGTTAGGAGTCCACTGAGAAAAATAAGAGCAGTTTAGGTCTCTCTGAGAAAACAGAAGTTATCGCAAGACATACAGTCATCTTGAGCTTGCCTTTCCCATTGATTTCCAAACAAGTGTTGCTGCAACAGCAGGGACATAACACATGGAGCCAGCCATGTATTTATATATGTTCCTCTCTTTTCAGCTGCAAGAGTCAGATAATTTTTTTTAATTAAACATAGATTGTTGATAATTAATTTTTCAACCTACAGTTTTACTTAGCTGTCTGGCACAGCTATGACTTTGCAAATGGCAACTCTTGACTTTGCCAGATTTGACACACTTCATATCAAAATGCTAAGTCATTTTCAACCCGACTGTTTGGCAAAAAATGTTGCTTTTTGACTGGCACACATTGTGAAATGCTCATTGATAATAAAAAAATCTAAATACTCCCCATTTTTTTTTCATTTAAATGCTCCTTTTTTTTAAAAAACCCATTAAAATTTTTTTGGTTTAAAATATTCCACAAAATACCGTTTTCTGACTTATCTCCATTCAATACAGTGTTTCCTTCTTCCAGTGCAGAACTTGAAGGGGTCGCAGTTGAACTAATTGCTTTCAAGATACATAATGGGACTAATATTATCTGATCCAGCAAGGGTTAGTACCTTGCTTTGTTGTTAGTTTAGGAGTTGTGTTTATTCATGTTGAGTTTTGATTATCATTAGAAATTATTCAGATGTTGTTTGCCTGTCTGCTTTTCCAAATAGTTGCATTTACCAACTATTTGGGAAGCCTAAAAGACAGAAAAGGTTGATTCTTTGGCTTGCTGAAAATCTCTCCCAGAAAGCAGCTGGTGTGATTAGCTTGATATTTTTATTGAACAGGCTGAATTTAACTGATTATCCTATGTATTTTCTACTTTTAAGATTTTAGAACCTTCTCCACCAGTCTCCATCAAAAGAGTCGTCTCTGGTCAGAGCACAGATCTTGTCATTTCTCTATCAATAAAATAAAAAAGAAAATGACTGAAAATGGGGTTGGGGGTGGATCGTTCATTATAAAAAGAAGCTTCAAAATTATGAATTGTCTGAAAAAAATAAAGGTATTAATAGTAAGCATTTTATTTACAAGCTAGTAAACAAGGACATTTTAAAATACAAGCTTTCAAAAACTGGTGTTTTATCAGATTTGTGACAGTGCTTTAACAGCGATTCTCCTATTTGTGACTTTATTTTTCTCCTTACTTGAAAAACCAATTCTGTGCTCCTTTGCAAGTAATTAGTATTAAATATAATTCATCCCTCTGTGGAAGTCCTTTGTATGGGACTGGCATGCTGGATAGCCGCAGCATGAGCTCTCTGCACGTGGTGGATTTCATCAACAGGGATTCTTGGGGGTGTCAAACGTGCTGCTCATCTTTGGGTTGCAGGATTCAGCCTTTAATTTGCAATAAATTGAAAGGGGTGGTGTTATTCTTGTCTAAGAAATGTTTTGAGAATGATGCATGCAGCAGAACCTCATTAAAGATCATTAACACGTTACTCTCTAGGCATATAGGTTGAAGGTAGACATGTCACACAAAATTATACACTGTCTTCCCTTTTCAGCAAAGCATGTGTTGCAGAGCTCTGCGGTGAGCTCCTATATGTAACTCAGGCTTTATTACTTCTATTCAGATGACTCTATTCAATATTTCTTCTTCACGTAGAAGTATTACCGTAAATCACAAACATGAAACTGCCTGTGCTAAGAGATCTAAATAAGTTTAGCTTTATGTGGTGATTTCCATAATAGTAGTTAACACTTGGAGTCTAAATTTAGTCTTAATTTTGCTGGGCTCTACCTAAAAAGGAAAACCTCTGCCCCAAGTACCTTATATTCTCCTCATTCTTATAGCACATGCATTGAGTTACTTTCTATTTTGCAAGCATACAAAGTTAAGAACTATGTGAATTTGCAACTGAACCTCCTCCCTTGTTCTCCAAGCCCAGTTAAAATGTCTCTTTGGTACCCAGAGGTGCTTCTCCAGACACTGGACTGAGATTGTGCAGACCAGATCTGTACAATCTGTTCTGTCATTACAAAGACACTTTTCTTGGGGCCACTTTCTGCTTGGCCACATGTGGACACTGAGCACACAACCCGTTAGGTGGTGGGAGATGTAGCTTCTCAAGAACCCATCACCAAGTTAAAGATGAGGCGATGAACACGCGACAGTATAGAACTCTGTGAACTGCCTTTGACTCATCCCACTTCTGCTTTATTTGGAAAGAAATTCAGGTAACAGCCTGATGGTCTAATATTGAAGTTAGCAAGGAAACAAAACGCTGTAGTCCTCCAGTCACAGGCGGTGGGTCTTAGTGAAAATCCCGTCTCAACGGTAAGCGCAGGAGATGCGGTGACAATTGCTTGTAACGGCACTAGATTGTATTTATTGCCTTCTTGATTTAGTAGATTTGACTTCTACGTTTTCACACAATGACCTGAAGGAAATATTATACCCCGGAGTAACTTTGAAATTGTTTGTTTAAATTAACTTTCATTTGGATTTATGCTTAATGAAATCTTGGGAGATGCAGACAGGCCCCTCTCTAATGAAATGCTGTGCCTTTGAACCAATGAACTGGGTTGCCAAACTGTAAGGATTCCTCTCTAAACGAGTGGGCTTTTATAATGTTACACTTGGGTGGCACAAGCAGAGTGCTAGATGATTAGTTTATGGTCTAGATCATTGTATTTTTATTACACTCATAAAAACTGTGTTTCTCCTCATTTTCGTAATGGCTTCAATGAGCTTCTATACCTTCCAGAGGCACATTAAATCGTTATGTGATGAAAGTACTGATTTAGTGGGGCTAGTTTTAAAGTAAGATGCATGTTTGGAATTCTTATGTTAGTCTGATTGCTGACTAAAAAAGGTGAAACTGCTTTAGAATCAATGAAATCTGTATCGTCTTCCTTACATACAAAGAAAGTTCCCAGCTGTGACCTAAAATAAATGCTGTACAAAAAAAGATACAAATGATAAATCTACATCTTTCTATAAAAGAAATTATCTATCAATTTAAAGTATTTTTGAGTGATTTTGTGCCACTGTGACTTTTTAACAGACGGATGAGTGGATTACAGCTATTTTTATTTAAAAAATCTTTTTAAGGGGAAGAAAGAAACAAGATAAGAAAGATTCTTTTTATCCCTTACATTCCACTGTAATTTTTCCCCCACTTCTGTTCAAAATTATAAATAACTCTATTCTGTGCAATCCCTAGATTCATTTCTCTAAATATTTCTAAGCTGGTCTTAAAAGTTGTTTTAATTATGTTGCAAAATGAAGGAAAAAAAAAAGGGGGGGGGGAAGAGAAATGCTAATTGTTTCTCTATATGCGAGCTATTCTTAAAAGAGAACACAACATCATTATCCATGAATGGGAAACCTTTTTACTTGATATGTAATTAAAAAAAAATAATCCTTGAATTGAATGTATCATCTCATCTTTGCACAGTTTAGACAAAGGCCTTTTTTGTTTACGAAATTTACATGTCAATACAGTTGCTTATAAATATTTCTGTGAAATAAACATAACCCTTCACAAAAAGAGCAGTTTCCTCTTCATTCAGTAATTTTATGTGCTAGCAAAAAGACAATGAAAGTTGTATGCAAATATAACATCAATGTACAGCATAATAATAACAGTTTTTAGTGATTGTGCTGCTTGGTATTAATTCATAGGAGTCTTTTTGTTCAGCCTGGGGCTGTGTTTGGAACAGAGAGACGCCAGACCAGAGCATCTCTCTTGTTCTGCCGTTTATGGGAGACATCCACAAATCCTTTAGTTAAGGATGCGCTGGATTCCTGTATCCCACTCTCTGGCTGCTCTGAATTATTAAGCAATCGTGGGTAGTGAAAATACACTATATTCTTCTGTTCCCGCTGTACCTGTGCTCTGTTAGTGCACAGTCTGCAGCATGGGTTGGATTTTCCTTCTATGTCTAGGGAAAAAAACATAGAGAAGGGGCAGGAGTGGGAGAGAAAGAAAAATAATTATAAATATATATACATACATAAGGAAAAAATAAATGGAAGATAAAAAAGAAATAAGGGAAAAGGAAAAGATAAAAAGAGAATAGAAATAAAGAAAAAGGAGAGGGGAAAAAAGATGAGAACAAGGAAAATAAGGGAAAAATTAAAGGGAAGATAAAAAATAAGGAGGAAAGGAAGAAAGAAGGAAGAGAAAGTAATGCACATTTGCAACAAATCTTTTATAAGTGGGCTTTTGGAGGGACAGTTTCTCCATCTGATATGTTTCTGGATGAACAGATTTAGTTTGGGTTTTTCCTGCCTTTTCCTCATTACTTTTACGATTGTTTCGGCAACACAGCAGTTCAGTAGCTTTTGCTACCTGGCAAGCTGTAAAAAGAAAGAGGGTTGAGGACACAGACAGGTTTCAGTATGTGTGACTTCAGTAGGTCCACACTGCTTTAGTATTAAATACCAAATCCCAAATAGTTGTGTGTTCTGCAAGCATCGCTCAGTGTTCCCTTTGTGGATCTACAAGTTTGACAGAAAAGCAGCTGAACACGGTACCAGGATCGAGGAGAGATTTTGTGGAAGACCCGCATTGAAATCGCAGGAAATTCTTTAATATTTCATGGACGCCTGCAAAATATGGTGCCAGTTTATTCACGGATTTGAAAGCAGCTGCAGAGGAAAAGTGTCTAATGAAAATGAAATAAATTTCCTGTGAATGGAATAAATTTTGATTGTGTGTCTGAGTGCAGTAATTATACATGTCACGCAGTAATTAGGCAGTCACAATGTGGCCACGGTGTCTTTCTTTGTCTGCAGATGGTCTGGGAGAACGGCTGTGTCGTTATTGTCATGCTGACACCCCTCGCCGAAAACGGAGTCAAACAGTGCTACCACTATTGGCCAGACGAAGGGTCAAACCTCTACCACATCTACGAGGTACCTAAACAAAATACCTGGTTGTGAATGTGACAGTAAGTGTACGGGTTCATTTCATATGGGGCAAAATGGTGTTTAAGCCGGTCTAACCAGGAGGTTGAGCTGAGGGCTCTTAAATATACTTTGTGTACCTTTGAGTAGTTTTAGATTTGAAAAAAAATTGAGCGCAGTTTTAATAGCAAGGTAGTTTCTGCTGAATAAAATCTGGTAAATCATGAGCCAAGTATCGGAATGAAAAAAGGACGACGATTTTGCTTTTCAAATGGTTTTGCAAGTGGTTGAAATATGAAAGCGTGTATTCATATTTTATAGGAAAATAGTGTTCTTAGAACTAGTGAATTTTGCCTTAGGAAGGCCATATGTATGTCTTTGTAGAAAAACCCCTATATAGCTTTAGTAATTAATGCTATCTATTTTTACCTCTTGCCTCAGTCACAACAACAAATATATATATGTTTTTATGTTCTGCTTTACATTTGTAGCCCAAAATACCATATCACTGGTTTTGTTGCAATGTGAGATTGACAATGGCTGTCAGATTTTTCCAGTTGTCTGACTGAGCAGAGGAAGAAAATAATACCGCAATGCCAGATACAAAGCATAGGAAATGTGAGGAAATTATTTAAACTAAAGTGTGAATAAACTCATATTCTGAAAAGATGAACTCTGCAAACAAGCTCCATTTTTTTAATGCTGATTTTTCTTCATAGTAGAAGAATCCGACTTTTCACTTCTCATGTGTCAGATTTGTAAGACCTCTGAGGGTGGCCTGGGCAATGCATTGTGGGCGTTTCCGAGCAGAAAGCGACTGACGGCCTAATGTGTTTTCAGGCAGTTTCTTTTGTATTCACGTAACGATATAAAGGTTCAATTTGGTGCTCTTTTTTGCATTAAAACTGTCGAGAATTTCTTTTCAGTAAAATAGCTGTGGCAGCTAAACCCTTCCTGACAGCTACACTCATCACTAAATCCAAAAAAATACCGAAATATTTTCCCAGCACTGACCAATTTGCTAATAAAAATAAAACTTCCATGCAATTCCTTCATCCCAGACAACCAACGCCGGCGAACCTGAAGATGTGGCTTCCAACCAAAATTGCTCATCTCCGTTTCTTCCTTCCCATGGGGTGTAGGTAAACCTTGTCTCTGAGCACATCTGGTGCGAGGATTTCCTCGTGAGGAGTTTCTACCTGAAGAACCTTCAGACGAACGAGACCCGCACGGTGACGCAGTTCCACTTCCTCAGCTGGAATGATCAGAGGGTTCCTGCTTCAACGCGATCGCTTCTGGATTTCCGCAGGTAAAGCACCGAGTATGACAGTTTGTTTGAGACGGTGCCAACCCGAGGAACTAAACTCCTCCTTTTAATTGTCCTTTAAATATTTCTGATTTGAAAGGGGGGTCCTCAGCCTGTGATGCCACATTGCTAAACTAACACAAAAATCTGCAGTAGGTTGATGTTCAGTGTTGTCTCACGCATAGGTGTTGCCTGGTTTTAAGACATACTCATTTCCCATTTAGAGATCAACACCTTTCTTCCCTTCTACAGCTCCTCAGTGCTTCTGTATTTCTTTGTTTTCCAAGTATTTATCCATTCTGCAATGCCCAGGCTTTTTGTGTGGCTCCTCTATGATCCTTATTGCAGGAATCTCACGAATAAATTACGTAGCACAAGCACGCTTGAAAAAACAATACTGGTATTCCCACAGGAGCATTTGCTCATAGGGATCAAACAGTGAGGTCTTTAGACCTTCTTAGGCTGCAGGACGGTGGAAATTTGAGAAAGCAGGTGAAAATGTTGACAAAGCATACCCTCTGGAATTTTAAAGAAAGTCAGTGTGGCTTTAAAATATAAATATACAAAGGCAAAACCTGCAGAAGTCCTTGCCACTTTCTGTAATGTTTACTGTGTCTATCTAAATTTTAATTTGAAAATTAAAGCCATGCATGATAAATACTGGAGTGAAATAATCTTCATTTGATTGCAAACTGTGCCCAGTGCATCGTGTGTAGGTGTTCACCTGTATCAGCTAATCCACAGCGATGCGCTTATGAGTAATGAAAAGAATCTCCGGGAGGTTTGGGGAGTTGATTATCAATCCGCAAGCGGCCAGTGGGATCGCGTGTTTGCCTCTCTGTACTACAATATTATCTACAGCCCCACAAAGTGATTATAAGGGGCTCAGTGCTCAAAAGGTCCAAACTTGTTTCTTTCACTAAGTGCCAGGAGCTCTGGCTGATGTCAGACAGAATTACATATCTGCACCTGGGGGGAGAACCTAGCATTTATCCAATGGGAGCTGGTTGCACAGTTGACTGTTGGCAGAATTTTACTCTTAAAAACTTAAGACTAAATGCCACCCTTCATCTTTCAGTATTCTTGTCCGTATTGCAAGGCTTTTCAAAGCAAAGAGTCATCTCGCACTGAGTAGGAACTCTGGTGAGGTGCGAATATAAGGGTATGCTACAGAATTGCAACGCAAAAGCAGTAGTGGAGGAAGAAACCACAGCCGTAGGATGGAGTTGGAATTGTAATCGAATTTTCAAGGTTTTTTTCAAACTGTAATGTGATTTTTCTAGGTTGATTTCGCTTTTCTTGTGGCACTGTGCAGGTTGCCTGTAGTGAATTCCTGTAGTGGAAATTCCGAATTGGTTCCATTCAGCCGTGCAAGGCTGTAGCGTGGAGCCAACGCAGTGTCCAATTTTGCCCTTTTTAAAGTCAGTGGCAAATTTGCTAGCAGTTTGAACTAGACTATAAATGAGCCTGTACAGGCAGGACATCTGAAATTCGGAGCACCTCGACTCCGACTTGCTTCAGTACAAATTGAGGTCTCTGCGTGAGCTGCAGGATTAGGTCTACAGTAAGTCACCGTTCACATCGCCAAGAAAGTGCTGCTTAGAGTGGCATTGTGTAAGGGTTAAATAGCCATGATGGAGAAATGTTGTGCAGTACTTCGAAAAAGAAAAATTATAACTAGATGAGAAAAGTAGTGGAGCTGCCATTCTTTGTATTTAAAGCCAGTATGGGAATGAACCTGTTAAGATTTAATTGAATTCTGAGTGTTCATTTAATATGTACTCGCAGTCCAGCGTAGAGTACTGTAATCATTTGCTACGTGCAGATTTTGTACAATGAACTCATAGTACTGAATGCATAGTAAAATTCCGCCTGAAAAGGAATTTTGGCATGCACAGTAGCTGGTCTATGAATCTCAGTTTTCTTGGTCATCTGATGTTGCTGTTTTTCTAACAACAAAAAAACCCTAATGCACTATTGCTAAAATGTATTTGGGATTCATTTATACAATACATGTTCTGCACCTAAAGCTTCCTATTTAAAGTATGAACTCTGCTGGATTACAACAGCTGAGTCGTAAAGCCCCCAGAATAAACATCTTGACAGCGCTACCATACTCATAGTAGAGTAGTGCTAGGAAGGGGCTGCTCTCATTTCTTTTAATCTATGTTTTTATGTGCATTCAATGTGTTTGTATATATATATATGGATATGTGTGTATATTTATATATTCACATACATATATGAAATTAAGCATATACATAACCAACCCTCTATTTTTTATAATTCATCACCAAGAAAAATTGGATTCCCAAAATTACCTTGCCCAGAGTCTGTGGAAATATGGACCTTGAAATTTTTATCGAAGTAAATTTTGCAAGTCTCTTTGAAAACTGAAAGCTTACATCATTTTTCTTGCTATGTATCAGACAATGTTTTAGATGAGTTTGCGTTTAGCAGATACATTAAGCCTTGTGGAATAATCTATTATACTTTCATAACGTAGGTATAAATTGCCAAAAAGAGATTATTCTATATATTTTTAAAAATCTGTGCAAAAGACAGTCCCTGAGAGGTGAGGCTACTGTAGAAACCACTGGTCAGTTTTAAATGCTTCTGGAGTCCTGATTTCATTTTGAACAATAGACCAATCATTATTGCTCTGGACTAGCTTGTTAGTCATGCACTGATATGTGTAATTAAATATTTCTTGAGCCCAGAGGGAGCACATTTACACTTTAAAGAGGGACTGCTAAGCTAAAAGATAATTAGCATCACATGTGAGGGCTTTGCTTAAAATATATATCTATTATGCTATCACTTCTCGCTGTGTGCAATGGCATTTACTAACACTGCTCACTTTAAAAATGGACAAATTCTTATTTTGCCAGCTAATTAGCGGTTGCCAGTGTCATTTTTGTGATGTTGCAGCTAGTAATATGAGCCCAGTTGCATAGTCACAAAAGTGATCATTGGAAACTGTGACTCTGCTGCAGGGACAATGTGGGAAACCCCTTTTCTGAGCCTCTAACGACCTCTGACCTTTGCTTGCTGATGGTTTGCATGATGATTTCTTTTTCACTCAATGAGCCAAGGGTTGGTTTGTATTACTAATCATTCTTTCTAAGTTAATTCTTCCTGTATATGTATATATATATAAAATATATATTTTCTTCAACATTAAAGAACTTCGCTTACTGATGAATTTTCAGCTCACTCTCATTAGCCAGAACTAAGAATGAAATGAGATGTTGCTGCACTTCTAAATATTTTCATAAACTATATATAGACAAAGCTATGAACCAGCTGGATTGAAACACTTTGTTTTAATGTGTTTTCTGAAATGTGTGATAATGAAAATGTTTGAAACGCCTTCAATAAAACTGACAAACACAAGGTGTCTTTCCCTAACGTGTGTCTCTGGCTGTCTGATTTCCTGGGAGGTCTGATTTACTGATAGGTTTAGATCAAGTTTGTCATGGAAATTCTATCAGGACTTTGGTAGATGGCTAGTCACAACATGCAAATATCATATTAGTGGTGCCATGCAAGGAACAAAGGAACCACACAAGCAGAAAAAGAAATGGTAAATACCCCTCTGTAATTATTTAGCTTTTATTGAGTACTTTAAATGCAGAAACTACTCTTTCTGAATGCACATGATGGGGGGTGGAGGGAGGATGACCAGCTGCACACAGGGAGATGCAGGCTGACTGTATCACTTGTTGTTACAGACATTTCAAATATAATTTACTGTGCAATACAAAAGATAAAGGTCAGGCTTTGTATTGTATAGGAGTTGAGCCTTAGGTATGGCCATCAAGTATTGAATGATTAATTTATTTGAAAACTCTACTGCAGCTGAAGTCATTGAAGTTTTCCTTGTTGCCTGTGTATATATGCATTTATGGACATATAAATGGTCCATTTAACTTCTAAAGTCAGGTGCTTCTCAATGGCATACCACTTACTTCATAGAACGTTGTTCTACTGCATTAATTACTTACATCCAAGGAATAAAAATAGAGACAAAATGTCTCTGTAAGTATGATTTACGTCAGTAAGCAAAAGAGTAAGAATTGTGAAAATTTTCTGAATTCTAATGTTTAAAGGGAATCATTGCAAGAACTTAACATTGTTATCAAGTTTGGTTAGAGTCTTAAATAATAAAAGGCAGAATGTGAAAACACGGTTTAATGGGACATCACTTGCACCTCTGTAGCACGTTTGGGTTGAATTCCAGGTATCCCCACTCCCTGTCAGATCGAGAACTTTAGGCATCTTCAGGCTATCCTGTAAGCAATGTTTAAAGATATATGCATGTTTTCACAGCGCAGATGTTAGTGAATAGATGAATAGCCAAGAACTAAATGATTCAGTAGGTTAGCTATGCTTTAAAATTCATAATAACATGGTACCACAGTTGCCAGATTCCAGCAGCTCGCTTTGGTTTAGCAGCCAGCACCCTGTGTGACACTTGAGCTGAGCTGGGGACCGTTAGGGCACCTGGGCATCCCTTGGGAGCTGCCCTGGGAAACAGTGTCATAGGGACCTTCTAGCTCCAGTAAACCCAAACATCTCATCAGGGAAACTGAATGAAAGGTTTTGATTTCTCAAAGCAATGCTTTCCCGTTTTAGCCTTTATTCGGCCTCTCCTTGTTAACATATGTGTGCATATTTTATGACTTTTTGGGCCTGTAACATACTTGGCATGCAAAATAGATCCTAGAGCAGAAGGGAGGATTTAGGATTTTGGTTATTGTAAGGCAATTGAAATAGATTTAAAACAATTTAGTGGATTCTGTTCTTAGACTGAGTATCTTGGTTTGCTTCAACACTGGTCAATTCATTGAGTTTACATATCAACAGACCTGTTCTGTAGCTGCACTTTTATTGATTGACTTCACATATATCCTCTTGCCACTGAGAATGTTTAACCAAGAAGCTGAAGAAGACAATAAAGTGTAAATATTAAATACATAAGAATTCTTCACTAGAACCGAAGCAGTAAAGCTTACTGATGGTCTTAGTTGTTTTTACCACAATAGATTACATTATAGAATTTTGTGAAAGCTTTTCAGGGGATTTGGTGTTTACCTTTCTGGGGAGAACTGGTTTTACGAATCAGCGCACATTGTGCAAAGTATTCCAGCATAGCCATATTTAATTTTGGATTCAGTTTAATGCCCCTCAGTATTTCTTTGAGCAAGCTCATGAACTCAAAGTTGGCTTTAAAATTAAACCATCTCAAGATAGTCTTAGTTTTGGAGATAAGACAAGAGACATTTGAGAAAAGACATTGTTTATTTTGCATAGCCAGCAGCAATAATGGGATGTTGTCTGGGATTTCTACAGCAGCAAAGCAGAAGCAAATTTTAAACAAGGTTATGTACATAACAACGGCTTATTATATTAGGATATTATCAACTTGACTATTTCTTTAAAGACTGAAATATTTGCTTTTTCTCATTGCTTATTTTTGATAGTTGGCTAAAGAAACAGTATGTAATATGCTTAATTAATTTTTTGTGTCTGTTTTATTTCAGAAAAGTAAACAAGTGCTACAGGGGTCGCTCTTGTCCAGTAGTTGTTCATTGCAGGCAAGTACAATTTCTAAAATAGCTTTAGAGAGATTTGTATGTGTAAGAATTTCCTATCGATATAAACAAAGCAGGCAAATTAAAGCTTTAGATGAATCACTAAACAGATAGTGAGGTAAGCCAAAGGTATTATATATAATTAATCTGATTTTAGTGCTAATTAATGCTTAAGATCTGTTTTCATCCTTTTCTATGATTTTGTACATGTTGTGCCGTGACTTAAGGTATGGCCAACCTTTCAAATATAAGTAGCACTTCAGTTTTGTAAATCTCCTTGAAAATGATAGTGAATCCTTGCACTCCCTCCCAATATGGTCTTCTTTATTTCATTAACACTCAATTATGTTTTATTTCTTCTTTGCTTACTTTTAGTGATCATGCTAAGAAGGCAGCAATGTCAGGGAGTGGAAACCTACCCTAAGATTAAGTAATCCTTTAAACACAGATTATCTTTAGGCCTGACAGTCTGATAGATGCACACAAAAGCTATTGGGCAGGTCAATGGAAAACTTCACCATTGTAATGTTAACATTTGGGTTTACCATTGGAGGTTCTGGGTTATAAGGAGAATATTGCAGTTATTTACTGATGATATTCGTGTAGGTAAGACAGAAAACCTTCCATGCTACGAGGGCGGTTGTTTGACATGTGGCACTCAGCTTTGGGTAAGAGTGGGGAAAGAGGGGACGTGTTTCCCACCCGTGACTCGGCAGAGTCACCTTCCACAGGGTGCAAGGAGTTCCTCTGGAGCAGGCTCGTTTGCATTGCCTTCGGGAAGCCTGAGAAAAGCAATATTTGATGCAGAATGAAGAGGCTTCAAGTTTCTTGCTCTTTCCCTACTGTGATGGATGGAAATGTCTACCATCCGCTCGGTAGTTTTGTTTTTATTGGGCCTGATCGCTGCTTTGTCTTTCGTTATTCGGCTTAACTAATAAGATTGCGTCTTTGTTCCCTTCATAGCCATAGAAGGAAAAAAATGTATTAATGTTACCTCCTTTTCTCTAAGCAGTGATCTAGTAGCTGAAAGAAAAAAACCTCTGTCCACAGAGACTTAACAAAAATTAAGTTTCATAGCTTGCCTGTAAACAAAATGTAATAACACGCTTCATGCTGTTCTATTATTTTTTTTTCCTTTCATTAATTCCTGTACACAAATTGAGCTATCAATAAAAATAATGGCTTAATTAATAAAACTACATACCAGTCTAATTGGTCACACATGCACCTTTGTAAAAATTTTGGGGAGGCAAAGAAAAAAAGCTTTTACTTAAGTCTTAATTATGTTTGCTAACAGCAGCTCTAAAAGAGCATCACGCTGGCAATTACACGTTGCTCTCTGAGAAGGACACAAGCTGAATTCAGATGAGGGACCTTCCCCCCTCCAAGGCTTGGTCTCATATCTCTGAGGAAGGGCTGATGATACAGAAAAGTTAAAAGCTGTTTCTTTCTTAGGAATTACATGATATTTTTTTTTTCTGGTCATTGTAACTAAGGAAGAATTAAAAGTAAAAATCAAAAACAAGCCACTCGTGATGTATAGTGAAGAAAAATTGTAGTCCCTCAGTAATCAAATATTTTGGTTCTCGAACAGGTCTCAGTATACATTGCCTCTGACTGCTATGTTTAAATACAATCTGCAATATTTAGGGAGTGTTCTGGATTATCTTCTGGTCCAACTAATTCCATGGTTCTTGATGTCGTATACAAATGACTATAAACTCATTATATATATATATATATCTATCTACTTTTTTAACAAGAATGGCATCCTGTTTTAGGGTTACTGACATTTCCACTGTTGTTTAAAATACTTTTAAAGCATAAACACAACTTGGTTTAAAAAATCAAAACGAAACCCAGTTATCCATGCAGGCTAATAGTTAATGTTCCACAAACAGATTGTGTTAAAATCAGTGCAAGCTTTCTCTCCTCTCTCAGTGCCCCTCGTTCTGTCCTCTCCCTCATGTGTAACATTAAGGGCAGGTACCTTCGTGTTGAGTCTGGATGCACATTGACAGGCTTTATTTTTTCTTTTTCCCTTTCTGTTGGCAGCGATGGTGCAGGAAGAAGTGGAACCTACATTCTAATTGACATGGTTCTCAATAAAATGGCCAAAGGTGAGAATCGAAAGGCTTGTTACTTCCTCGCTACTGAAAGATGTGCTTTTGTTGCCATGGCAACATGGGGAGCAATATTCACAGAAAATCTGAGAATAAACTAGAGATAAATTGTACTCTTTCTTGAATGTTCCTAAGTTTTATTTTCACAGCAATTTCAAAAACCAAACCAAACGCAAATGCTTTGTAAACGAGCAGGTGGTTTTGTGCTCTTGAGAAGTATTTGAATTTTAAAATTTATCACTTAAAATAGCTACTACAGTTTTTAGAAGAAGATACCTTGGGCCTGTGCAATCCTTACTTTGTGTTTACATGAGTTAGGTCCCAGACTGCTTCATGACTGTTGCCCAGTCCCTTGTCGCTTGCCCAGCCACAATATTCAAACATGATTACTTTTATTTTTGTAGCTACCCACTGCCACCAAAGCACCTATAAGAGCTGGTATCAGGGCACCATGTGCTGGGCAGATTTGTCTCTTGGGAGGAAAAATACTGTAGTGAAGGGGACAGAGGACAAAAAATGAATCAAGTAATCCTTTTTTCCTAGCTCTGCCACTATCTGTTCAATACTGAAAAATTTATTTAACTTTGCTGTTCCTTAGTTTCCTTATCTGTGAGATGCAATTTTATGAAGTGGGAAATCATCTGTCAACATAAATATATACTGTTATTGGTCTAAAATGAAGTCTATAGATTCTCTAGAGAATGAGACTATTCCTTTGGTTTTTGTTGATCAGTAAATGGTACGTGGTGCAAAGTACTTGAGAAACTCTGAAATAGTCTTTGTATGTTAGAACTAAACCAAATTTTTAATGTTGATACTGTCTTCAAAAGGAAGAAGGGTAAAAGTGGGCACCTGACCATATGTTAAAAAGACATAATAGTCAGTTTTATTTATATATTGTACCGTTTCCTCATGCTTGTGGCCATGTTTGTATCAAAGTTTCACAGAACGGCATTTTACGAGGGACAGAAATCTTACGAGGTTGAAAACAAACAAAAATCATTATTTCCCTTTATTAAGTTGAGAACTTAAGCTACCTTGATCTGGTATTATGCTCTTATGTGTATTTGAAGAAAAAAGCTTAACTGTAAAAACATAATTTATACAGAGAAACGATAATTATTGTAGTTCTTTGAATTCTAATCACTTTACTGTTGTCATTTAAAATCTACAGACAGAGATGTATTTTGTATGTAGTTTAAAAATACACTCCCTCTTTTGCAGTCATCTATTGCATCCTACATATCTCCGTCCTCTGGGACATGGTGGTGTTCTGTCCCTTTAGAAAGAAGAGTTTAACATTTCTTCCTCCTGCATTCTGGCTGTTAACGTGTCTCGTCAAACATGGACTTAGTTTTCTGCCCTCAAGCATCCTGTGGAACTTGCTGCTGATGTTACAAGAAGTTGTGTGTTTGCCTTCTCCTTAGCACTATACTGAAAATCATTTTTTTCAGTGGGGTGAGATCAGTTTTTCATGCTCATCGGAAAATGTGAAGGATTATGGTGATATTTCCAATGCTTGTTACGTGCCACGTGACAACCTAGTCTTTAAAAATAGAAGCAATGGTACTTCGTAAAATTAACGTAGACCTTTGTTAGGTGTTTGTTCGGCTCATTTCAGTCATCAGCAAAGAGAAGCCTTAATGAAAACTAGATTTAAAGTAGATGCAATTTACTCGCATAAAGAAGTAAATGAGAAGTATTTTCTAGCTTGGGGCTTTCAGCCACTTAAGGGAGGGTTGACTTTGTTGTAAAAGCACTGAAGAATGCCATTTATTGACTCCATTGTACCATGTAATGTCAAATTCCATTTTAAGTGTGGGCTTAGCACTTCACAATACCAGACAAGTCATGTGAAACTGGCCAGAGAAAGGCGTCACAGGGCTTTTTGGAGATCGGTCACCCCCATTTTGTTCTTGACCTGCTCCCCTCTGCCCATGGGGGTGTGCGACGCAAAATCCCCCTGACCTGGTGCTTTGGCTGGGATTTAAATGAAAGATCAAAGGGCAGAGCGGGCATCTCAGCCCTGCTGAGGTGGGCCTTTCCCAGGCTGTCACACTGTGCGGCCGCCAAAGGTTTTGTTCGGGCGGGAACCGCGGCCCAGCCTGTGCGGCCGGGACCCTCTTTGTCTGGCCTGAGAAGCTGGAGGCCCAGGTTGAGGATCCAATGTTCATCAAATGATCAAAGGCCTCGGAGCCCTGGACATGAAATCTTTCTTTCCATTTCCTTTTCTTAGAGAATGAATTGCACGAGTGGCAAAGAATGCCCTTTCCAAAGCTTTTATGTGGAGTGCGAGGGCTAACTTCAGAGTCCTTCAGCGCTAAACATAAAAATGTAAGTGCACTTTCAATCTGGGCCCAGCTGCAAGGCCAGCATCTAGTAACATTTCTTTCAAAAAGGCTTTTAAGGATTAAGGCCTTCAGTCTTTCAAAAAAAAAAAAAAAAACCCACACCACACCAAAAAAACGGACTTTTAAGAATAAACTTAGAATAATTTGAGTTTCTTGTTCCACTGTCTGGTTTATTAGAAAGTAGACAATAATGCATTTTTAAATCAAAGTAAATAGAGGAGTACTTAGTTTCGGCAGTGGGAAAGTAGAAAGCAATCAATAAATGCCTTGGCTCTTTAGTGGGGTTTTTAATGGGGTAGGTTGAGAAAAGGACCTCCTTTTTCATGTAATGATTTACTTCCCTGCATTCTCTTAGACAGTTAACTGTAAATGCCTTTGTCATCTACAGTTTCTTCTCCTACTGCTCATTGAATTAGTGCTGATACTTAGTCTGTTAAACATGTTATAAATTCATATCTTCTGCTATCTTGCATGTTACTGTCCCACATATTATTTCAGATGCTGAAAACTACCAGCACGGGACCTGTTCCTACAGCCTAAAGAATGGAAAAAGAAACCAAACTGGGGAGGATTTTGTGCTTGACACCTGCCATGTCAGTCTGGCTGCTCCAAACGATTTGAGAAAGCAGGAATTAAATTAAAAGAAAAGAAAAAAAGCAAAGCACCTTATTTTAGTGCCACTTGCAGGATGGTGAAAGTTGGTACCGAGGGTAGAAATGCCCCCTTGGTGTCCTTGGGTCATAAAAATTAGGGCTGTCCCCCCAGGGGTGTGTTAGCGGGCAGGAGGGCACACGAGAGCTGGCAGGAGCCCTCTGCCAGTGTGGGGAAGGATTGTTTTCCTGTTGAGTTGGGTTTTTAATGACTTTCACTGTCCCCTCTGCAGTAAATGTAATGACTGCATCTGTGCATTCACTCCAACAGCCACATTAAATAATCTTATTAGATGCTGGCACAGTCAGAGAACAACGGTGTCTATTTAGTGCTATCATTCCTGTGTCATGTCACTAGGAAGTTTTAAATGCCTTTTGTTCAGTTGTTCCAGTAACTTAGTGCTGCTATTTGTCATGTAGTTTATTACTATAATTGTTTTTCTTGCTAAATTTGTATGCAGAGCAGTTACAAGACCCTGATCCCATACCCGTCGGTGTAATAACAAAAAAAGTGTTGAATGTGGCCTTACAGTAGCACGATTTAACTATGATAACTGTGTTACTATTTTTATGTGGGTGATACAATTTTAAGACAGTTACCAAGTCACCTCTCATTTCCCTGACAGACAGTTTAGGACAAGCTTTAGTTTTGAGTGAGAAGTTGAGGAGTGATTTATATCAACTCCATGTGAGCTTCCATGGTTTAAATAAATACAGAAAATGATAATGGGTTGTTTCTGTACATAACAATGCTTTCTGGCTTTTTGACAGAGGCTGTTTCTCTGAGGCTGATTTCTGCTGAGAATTTTAATGTTCTTGATGTATTTACAAGTTTTATTCTTTGTTACTAGGGAAGATAAAGTGATTTAGTCTCCTTGATATTCCTTCCTCACCCTAAACTCACAGTAACTCTGAGCTGATCATGGGGTTTTGTGTGCGTGATCTAGGGAAAAATTAAGAATTTTCTCATTTCTTGTCTTTCCCGGAGGCTTATTGTAGTGACTAAAAGTTTGATTTATTGCAAGACATTTTTATTGAGTGTTTCTGGCATGAAAAATGAAAAAAAATGAGATTATGAGTCTTCCCACTTTCATTTTTCTGAACTGAGAGACTTGGATAGTGTAGATAATAGTTTGATTTTTAGATATTAATCTAGCCAGCAGCTGCTCGGGGTTTGCTGACCATCCCTTTTCTTGTGTTTGAACTAGCTGGAATGAGATGAGTCAAAGGGAAGGCAAATATGAATTTTAAAACCCTTTTAAAGTATTGATTTCCGAATTCTAAAACCCATTAAAAAAAAAAAAAAGTGATTTAGCAAAGCCAAACCAGCAGTTTATTCTCTTGCATTCAAAAGCCTGGATTATAATTGACGAGCACACACGCTCCGGCCGGGGCTGACGGCCGGGGTTATCTCCCCAAGTCCTTTCCTTTCCCCCGCCACCCTATTGTCTGAGGGTCTTGTGAGTCAGCTCCTGAGCAGATGCAGTTTATACTGTGACATTTTAAGGCAAAACAAAAGATGCCTTAATTCGCCTTCTGACTCATCGTGATCAAATGATTTTGGCTAATCTGAACCCTTGCTGAGGTTTTGCTTATCTGCTGTGTGGATTTAATGATCATAATGAAGTTGTGGGGCTATCTCCTCTCTGAAAGGATTTTATGAAAGAAAATGCTTGCCCGTATTCGTGTTAAAATGGATTCAATCTGCTTATTTTTGAGTCCTTATGCAAAGTCTGGCATAATTCTATTCTTTGGTGGGGGTGATAAAAGTCTGGAGCAGACTATTTCTGCCATGCTCTTGGTGAATGAGGGAATAATTCGCCAGCTCAGGATTCAGTTTCTCCCATGAAAATAAAACTCAACATACTATGTGTCATGCAGTGGCTGAGAGAATATATGGTGTAAAAGAGAAATAACTGGTTGGTTGGTTGGTTTTGGTTGGTTTTTTGTTGTTGGTTTTGGAGGGGGGTTATGGTATTTAGTGGTAAGAGGGCAAGAAGTGGGTGGTGTTCTGGAGAAAAAAAAATGGCAGAAAAATTCAGGGTTTAAAAATTTAATTGTTTTCATGTTCTGGGTTTGAATCGATCACGTTGCTGGTCTTTGAGATTTGGGTGAGAAAGGTTATTATCTCTAGGAAAAAAGGAAAAAAATGCAGGCTGGTAAAGCCAAAAAATTAGATTTTGCTTTGTGCACTGTTGTGCTGTCCACAAAACTGCCTCAGTTCTCAGCAGCAATAACCGTGTAAATCTGAAATGTTGCTATTTCAATTTCTGAAGGAAGTTCTTAGTGTCCATGTAAACATACATATGTTATAAGGCCGTTTTTTCAAACGAGCTGCATTTATGTATTGTAACTTTTATGTAATGAGTTACCCTGGAAACACAATTAGGCAAATAGTGCTCATTGTTGCAGCCTTTCCCAGCAGATAATTAATCACAATGAGAGCTGGGCCCCCAGCTACGCGCAAAAGTGTATAGGGAATGTATAGGACAGATTTTTACGGTCCAGCCTGTGATGCTCAGGGAACTCTTGCTATTTAGAACAAGCTCTTTAAAACAATGTTTATTTCCTTTGCAAAAGACGTTTTGATTTATAAAGCTTTTGATGCATTATTGACAGCAGAGAGTCATCAATTAATAGTTCATAAAACAAAAATAGCAAAATAGCACATTCTACAAGCTTCTATTGTGAAATGAATTGGTGACAATGGGGAAGGTCGTTTTGGTTGATGTTTCCTAGTGTATGTTATATGGACTGCATTTTCAGATGGTTTCCTTTATGGCACGTAGAGATTTCAAACAAAAGGCAAACAAGTTATTGATGTAGTTTCTTTGGCTTTGTTCTTTTTTATATAATTTAGTGGTTAGGGATTACTCTAAAAGAGCCATAATTCTTGAGTTATTTGCTGTTCTGGGGATTTTATTGGAAAAGAATCTGGACTTGAAAAGTGTGGTAGAAAGCAATCCTAATTATTCAGGGTTCGGGGCAAATGAATTGTGAAGAAAGACTGATCAGACATGGGCTGTTCCTTGGGAAAGGGAGCGCAAAGGGGAGTCCCCATAGAGCATTAGAAGACCCTGAAAGGAATGTATTGATGTCAGTAAGCAGCTTGAGATAGTGACTAATTTGAAAACAAGAGGTCATTGACTGAAACTAAGGAGGAGACAAGCAGATAAGGAATTTGGGCGGCATTTTTTCACACAATGGGTAGGTTAGAATATGGAAAAAGTGGAAAAGCTGGTCATAGTACTGTGCTATCGGTTTGAGAAGCAGCTGGGCAAATGTTTGGAAAAGGAGGTTTATACACAGGGTGAAGAACTACTTTTTTTGTAGCTAATCTCATGCAGCAGTCCATAGAAGGATTTGAAGAGAAGTGTTTAATTGACCAGATGGTAGTCTTCTGGCTGTAAAGGGTACAATGTCTATTACCTAACTAAAGTGTAATTATTCCACAACTTCTATAGCTGGACCAGATTAGGCACTTTTAAGGATAAACTTCATTAAAGAATGAATCCATAATAGTTGCATCTTTTATTCAGGTCACTCCATGTACTGTCTTGTGAAAGCTTTGCCACCTACGTGCAATGTTAAATGAAAGTAATGTGAAATGTAGTTCGTCCAATTGAACAGATTCACGTGGGTGAACTACTTCTATATCCTCTATAAAGAAAATTTACATTTCCCAAAGGGGACTCCCAAGATTTTTTTAGGGCCAACTGAGGCACGTTTTCAGAAATGTCATTTTTGCAAAGAGCATCTTAACTTTGTCCATGTTTGATTCAGCATGTGGGGATGAACTGCCTGTCAGGTCATTCGCTGGTGGTTTCTGGAACAGATACTAGAAGAAGTGGATTGTGTAGAACTCTGTGAGAGCTGATACTGGGGAACACCCATAAGCAGGTGGCAGCAGCACATCCACAGTTCTTGCTACGTATATACTTTGTATGTGCGCGTGCATGTGTAACTTGAATGCATATGTGTGCACTGGTATTTTCTAGAGTGACCAGAGATCATACAGGGAATATAACTCATTAACTTCTATTTCCTGTATGTAGTAGTTTAGGCATATTCCTTTTACTTTTAACTTCTAAGGAGGCTGGGGGAAATCTAGGTGTAAAAGAGAAACAATTCCTATATGAGTGTATTGTGATATATTCTCCTGCACAGTGGAAGTGAGGAAGGATTAGGCCTCAAATTAGCATCCATTTGCATTCAGTTACAGTGAGTGATTTCTGCGTGTTTTTTCTGCATTGACAAAGGATATGAGCTTAAGAGCTGACATGTCAGCAGTGAATTTCTATCTCTGCAAGACTGTTAAAATCAGTGTAAGCTTAAAAGCATTATTTTCCTATAGCAGTTTTAAAAATATGAGGCTATTCCTAGGAATTCCATCTTCAGTTATCACCTTTCTTTGGAATGCATACAGGCAAAGCCATATCACTTCTGTACATTTGTAACATACAGTTTTCAGGTATTAATATAAAATGTGTAAACAATAGCACATTATGTAATGTATACTATGTGTGTATATGAGTGTCACTATAATTTTCATTTCACCTTTAATAAGTGCTCCCTTCTCCATTTGTACACTTGCTTTGCCCATTGTTTGAGGTTTTTTTGCGGTTTCGGGTTTTGGTTTTGTTGTTGTTTTGTTTGGCTTTTGTTGTTGCTTTTTAAATGTAGTGAAATTTTGCTTTGGGTCATTTTGAGGTGTATAGAAGGGCTTATGTATTTTGTGTGAAATTACAGGCAGTGCAGAGATTCAGGTGGATGTTGGGTCCAGCCCTAACCACATACATGCATGCGCACAGATTTCGTTCATCTCAGAGAGAGAATAAGCTTGTAATGAAAATGCCAGCCTGAATACATCTATATTTTTTGTTATCTTTAAAACTGTGTCCCTCACTAGGGTTTTGCTGACGCTTTTCTCTTTCCATGAAAAGCACCAAATGATCCTCCTGGCCAATAGCAGAACTCCAGCAGCTACAGCAGCAGACATCTGGATAACTGCAAATGAAAATTGCTTTTATTTTTTTGTAGTTTCTGGCTGTTATTCAGCTCCCTTTTTAAACTCTAATATTTACAAGTGTTTTTATTTAATGGGCGCTCAGACAATGCAAGTTGAAGGAAGAAAATAGTCTTGTTTCTTTGCAGCAGAGCACTATACAACCAGCAGTCACTCTTACGACGTGTTTTTCTTTTCCATGGCCTTCCCTACACTCTACTGCAACTGGTTCCATTGTGGTTCCACGTTGCTTTTTCTTTGTCATTTCCATCAAAATTGCCAAACTTGGGGGGGGGGGGGAGACAGGAAGGAAGGAGGAGAAGGCAACAGACACCAAACACAGATCTCAAACGCTGTTAGATTGGGCAGATTCTGTCATTCAGGAGCATGGAACTACAGAGCAGAAACTCAACTCTTTTCAAGCTGGGGGTTTTTTTCAGTTAACTTTAGCCCTGTAAAGCATCCAGCATTAAGCATCTCACCTAACCTAGTTGTCTGGGTCTCTTCAGTCATCAGTGGAGAAGGATCTACACCCCTGGAGGGTAATTCCCAGGCAAATGAATTGCCCATCAGAGCTTCCCCTCTCTCTCTTAGCTGTTGGGAGAGGAGGTGACAAACTCCGATTCGAACTTCAAGGATGGCTGGAGCAGATGAGATGAGGCTGGGCCTTCGAGACTAAGCTAGTTAGTAAATATTACCGGTACGCCATTAAAACTAATGGTCAGTGAAGAAGTGGTGTTACACTCCCCCTAGTTATGACCCTTTCTTCTTTAATCAGATTGAGTTTGCCCCTCATATGGTGTGATTAAATGTTTCACTGCAACATTAAGTACTCAATGGGGCAAATGCTTGCTGGAGTGGCTACACAAGCCATCTTTCAGAAGGTGTCAGTGGGAAGCTGGAGGCATCTAGAGCTTTGGGGGCACTGCAAATCTGTAGCATATCTTTGCTACGTCCAGCTAGCTTGTGCATTGGGAACAGCATAGCTGTGACAGCGTAACAGGCCATGGGTATTGATAACTAAAATCTAACTCCCCAGAGAGCCCACTTCTGTTTCTATACATCACCACAGCCAGAAGTATAGATGGTTGCTGTCCTTGGGTCTCCACAGTTCACTGTCCACCTCCTTCCTAAGGCAAAGCTGGGCACAGAAAAGGGCCAGAAAATGTGGTACTGAACCCCAAAAAGCCTATTTGTCAGAGTCCTCACATGGGGAAGGAAGAAAGGTGACATTTAAGTTGCTGTGCCAGAGTTTGCTTTGACCATGAAGCATCGCTTTTAGGCATGAGTCATGCAGTCATCACCCAAACATGAAAAACACTTGTATTCTTCCTAACCACAGACGTACCGTGATGCGACAGCTGATTGTCCTTGCTGACGCTGGATTTTTGCCCTTATTTTCTTTCTCACATGTATTTTTGCTATTTCATATTATAAGTGATTCTTCCATGGCGCTCCCGACTGCCTGCGAGTACAACACCGTGCATGACTAAAAGGCTGCCGATCAGCAGCATCTTGCCGATATTAATTGGGTCTTTTTCAGCTTCTAGCAACTGCAGCAGAAAGAACTGTATCAGGGACTCTTCCTTCAAGATTTTAACAAAACAGTTTTTAATCTGACCTAACAACTCCCTTTGCCCTTCAAGGCCTAATTCAAAATCTGTACAATATAATAAATATAAAAAGTTGCATTATGCAGGTAATATCCGACTAGAAAGACACTGAATACTTACTGCTGCAAAAAGAAAGGCCCTTGACAGGTTATTTGTGTATTCCCCTTAGTACCCTATTTTTTTCTGTTGGGATAAATGCGTATTCCCACACAGATCATCATCAACTCCTTAAGGAGAAATGGGAACTGTGCTGATAATCCCACATTTGCAACCTCTCAGCATGAATCCTACATCATATATTCAGCTTTGTGATCACTTTATGATCAAGGGGAACAGAAAGAGGACTGAGAAAGGTGCAAAGGGTATTGGAAAAAAAACAGAGTATCTCCCTAGGTCCTCACCTCTCTAATGTCCAAGTACCTTGTAATCTTTAATGGATTCAACTTCATAAAAACTTATTAGGTAGGAAAAAGATAGTTCATTTTATAAATGATGGTGTGAAACAAAGGGTGAATTAAATTATTTAACCAAGAGTATTCAAATGTATCTTAACTTAGCAACCTAATGACCAAGCTGTCCTTTAGGACCCACAGTAACAAATTTATAGCCGTTCTACAGAGATATAATCGTATCTTTTTGAGGATATACGCCAGTAGATCTGAAAGTTGTTCCCAGCTAGAAAAATCCTTTTTAATTTAATATTTATGAGTGATATGTATTTGTGAAACATCACAAAGAAAACTCTTCAGTTTGGATAATTTAAAAAGAAACCCCCCACAAATAACTGCTTTGATGAAGTATTTAAGGATCATTTTATTTTTATAAATACACAGAAAATTCAGAGCATCTAGAATCTAAAATATTCCTTTTAATACAGTCCTTTAATATAAAATTCTATCAGTCTCAGAGAACCTCTGCTGCACTTTTCATTAGTAATGAATAAAATAGAACTTTTCACTTTGCTTTCAGTGCAAGTATGTTCAAGCCTATTACATAAAAATAAAATCTCAAAGTTTGCCTTAATTAAGCTGAAATTTTCATACGTTTATGTAACAAATGCTGATTGTTTTTATAAATGAAAAGAAACAAAAACCCTGGCATATTTTTGGGTGCGCAAGCTCTGTAGTGTGCTGAACCTGAAAACCATTTTTTGATGACATACCTTCATTTTTTCTTCCCAGATGATATATTAAAAGGTGTTACCCCTCTCGACAAACTCTGTCATATTCCTGTACCACCACAGTGGCAGCAGTTTCATGGTTTATCCTCCACAGAGTCTTTCTCATGTGTCTTGTGTTTATAAAAATGGATACCTTGCCATGTTTAGGGGAAAGAGAGGGAAGATTTCACTATTATAGTCGTAAAACTAACATGATGATTTTAAGTGTTGCGAGCTGCTGCTCATCACCTCATGGAGCCTATTGCAGCATAATTTGGCTAGTTCCTTATTTATTGCAGGAGGGAAAGGGAATTCAACTTTTCCCCATGTTTTTATGCCATGCTGGATACTCCACTTCTGCCATTGTCTGAGGGCAAACACTTTAACCCCTTGAGATCCACTAATCAGGAGCAGCAGCTGTTAGGTGCCAACGTGCGCCCTGCGTTGGTGCCTGCGGGGAGAGGAAGGGTTGCAAAGGAGATGACCCCAAACTTCAGAAACTGCTTCTCTCCTTGGGGGCAAAATATCATTCGGCTTGCATCTTCTCCTCTTTTCTTCTAGTTTATCCAGTTAATGTTCCTGATGTGGCTTGTTGTGCACTCACTGTGAATCCTTCAAGCCTTTAGGAAGATGATAGTTAGTTGCTGAAGTTAAAAATCTACCCTCGCAGGGGTTTGCAAGTGCTTTCAGAGGTGTTTCCGCAGCAGCTCACTACTAAGGGCAAGGGCAATGCTGGTAGTATCTGGCTCACAGTGAATTACTACAAAAGCATGTTCTAAATTACAAAAAAAAAAAAATGCACAGTCATTTTTCACAATACTGCTGGTACAATATTAGCCCAGTCTCACACTAAGCTAGATTCTTACTTTCATTTGAAACAAGCAACGAAATCCATTGTGAAAAAGGAACCTGTCACAAACACAAACCAAATTTATTCCCTGCAGAGTAAAATACAGTCAAAAGGTGAAAAGACTGTTCTTTATTCTTTAAATGCTTCCTCTTTTATCCCCCTCTTTATTTCCTGAAACCAGCAGCACTGTTAAGCAAATACATATTGGTGGGGAAAAAGGATCTATACCTTTTTGACATACTTTGTGTTTTCCAATTGTCAGTGCTCTCCAGCCTAATATTTTTAACCCTCTAGATTATTTACTGTACAACAATAAATTGGCATCTCCATCTCTTACTGGACTTCATGGTTTAGTAGCCTGAGCAAAACACTTCCAATAATGAGATATCTTTGGAATCAGTAGATCAAGTTCTTCCAGCTTTTACTGTAAACCACTGCATCAAATTAAGTTTGTATGTGGATTTTCCAGATAAGTGATGTTTAAAATACCCTAGCAGTGTGCGGATATTTTGCAGCCATCTCAGTAAGAACATGATTTGACCCTAATGTCCTTGGATGCAATATCCCTCTCTCCCAGTGTCGTGCAGCATATGCTGTGTTTTTTATCTTCTGAAATGGCTCAGAAACATAAATGAAATGGTATTGGGTGCTACAGAATGTCATGCCATACTGTTGTACTCTCAGATTAAAGAGAAAGCCTCAGCATGGCAAAAAAAGAGATGTTGAATTTGTGTCAGATTTCAACCAAATACATTCCAAAGAGAGCTGAAAGTTAAACTGCAGTTAAACACTGAGCTCCTCTCACCTGTGAAAGCAGGTTGGGTTCAGACCTCCATTTGTGCCTAGAAAATCTCTTCCTTTGTCTATCTCAGTCATCAGAGAACTTTCTACATCTACCTTCTATCATCGCACACATCAAGGGAAGTGAGCTGAATTTACATAATATAACAGCAATCTAGCCTTAAGTTTGAATAGGAAAAAAGCCCTCATCGCAAAATGAGATTTAATAGTGGACTAGCAATATATATTTAAAGCTATTTGTTTTAAGCACAATAAGTGAATAGATGCAGAACGTGTAGCGATGGATGAGGGGGAGGAAGAGAGGTTTGCTCACGTAGAGAGAAAACAAGTCGCGCTGGCTTTATCCTGTGCCATTGATTTCATCCTTTTTCCTGGGAATTTTCTTCCAAAACAGCTGCCCATCTTTGCAACACTAAGTTTTGTTGATCAAGCTTTCTAAGCACTTAGGTGGTTCCCATCACCGTAGTACCAGAGGCATTAAGAAATGGAAAAAAAGGGGGTAGCAAACCAATCTCTGCCTCTGCTCTGCCTCACCTCTAACTCCCAGCCTCCGAACAAGACACTTGCTTTTGGCAAAATCACACTTTGTTCTCCTTTTCCTTTTAGTTACCTATGGCTAAGAACATCGGAAGTGCTTGTGGTAATGTGCTGATCACAGCCCATGGACTGGGGGACACTAATCAGTGAAAACTGATGTTTCAGGGACTTATACTGACAAAATGCAAGCTTCCCAGTAAGCACACTGGCCCACCAGGACTATTCTTATGTTCCAGTGCAAGCATATGCTTTGGTGTTTTGCTAAATCAGGATTTTATAATCAGGCATTGTTCATACTATTAGGCATGCCATTCCGTTGATGATGATAAAAAAGCAAGCATCAGTTCCCTAGTAAATGCCTGCAATCTGCATCACAGCAATGGAGAATTAACTCTTTCAAACGTAAGCTCAGAAGCCCATCTGGCCATTAAAGAGTGTTATTAAGTCTTGTCATGAACCATTCCCCTTTTATGTCCTGAGGCTAGAGCATTTTCAAATAAAGAGCATCCCTTACTGGAGGTGGGCCATAATGATTTGCAGCCATGGGGAAGCCCCATGGCACTGGAGCCCACCAGCTCCATTGGGAGCATCTCTGGGTTCATCCTCTCAGCACATCTCGGAGGGTGGCTTAGGACTGTGCTTAATCTCATCCATGTCAGTGTCTAAAGTTTTTCTCATATCTTAATTTCTGAAAGAGAATTCCTCTTATGTTGAGCCAAGATGCAACATTTTAATTCCTGGTAACCTATTGAGGCAACAAGTAAATCCGTAAAGCGTGTGCGGTACTCGCAGAGCTCGGCTGTCATGGACATCTGTGGTGCAACAGGAAAATCCCACCTAATTGCACGTGCATGTGTGAGACTAAACACTGAAATGGGCTCCCACATTATACCAGTTTGAGGGTTTACAAAGAGTGTGCCTTTACTGATGCTTTCCAGATGAGCTGCCACTGCAAAACCTGCAACACACATAAGGTATAATTACTGTCACTGTTAGTAGACTTTACAGCATCTGGGAGTATTTATTGCTTTTGTCCATTGTAAGGAAGCTTGGGGGTTTTTTTAATTTTAAAATAAAACTTCCTATATTTTTCAAAGCTTCTCCCTGTAAATTCCTGTACAAAGTGTGGCAGGAAGAAGCAAAAACCATACAGTGCCTCAACCTGTGGTAATTAGCAAAAATATCTGTCAGATAACTTTTCTGAGTTGTCACTGTTAAATTTACTGAATGGATTCATTCCATTTCTGAAAACAGCTGAAGAACGTATTTTCATCAATACAAAATATTGCAAATTGATTATTATTCTGGAGCTGATGTTATTTTAAAATATGTTCTTGTGTCTTCTGTCAAAGGAAACCAAATTAAATCATTTACTTTTAGTTGCTCTTCTGAATTTTTGGAAATATAGTATTGAATTACAAAGTTGAGTTGGGTAAATGAGGAGGTGCGTAATGTTTACATTGACACGAGCCTAATTACTGTTAGAGTTAAGCCTTTAAATTGCAGAGTTGTAGAAATAGTGGTATGCATTGACCCAATCCTGCAAATCTAGTCCTGGGAACTAAGCTATTCCAACAGCAACACTTTAGGTGCATGACCCCCAAGTTAGGCACCAAGACCCCTGTGAATAGTTGGAGTGACTTAAATGCCTCCAGAAGGAAGTCGCGAATTGGCACAGACCAGGCCAATAGATTCCTAGGGCCAGGCACTGGGAAACAAATTGTACGATTTTATGTAGAAAGGCCACGATCCTCTTCAGAGCACATCGTTGAGAATTCTTCAAAGTGGAGCAGATTTCAGAGTGTTAGCCAATCCCTGTCCTTGATAAACCATCTAAGAATGAAAGTGTAAGTACAAGATGGGGGAGACCTGGGGTCAGCATCCTCCTAAGCTTCAGAGGCTACAGACCCACATCTGCCCTAGGAGAATGCATGGACAACCACAGCAGTAGGGGACAGGGAAGCGGAGATGAGGAACGTACACATGGGCTAGGGTGACCCTCTGTCCATCTGCCTGATGCTTTGGTGCCATGTGATGTTCCTACAAGATGCAGAACGGGACAGATATGAGAGAGCCAAATTCTGGAGCTAAACTTCTCAAAGGATTTCCAGCCAGGCATCTACTCTTGGAGCTCACACCGGAGGGAACAAAATCCTCATTTTTCTCTTGGTCCCCCTCAAAAAACATGTGGCTGGTCAGGCATTTAAGGAAAATGGGGAGGGTGTCTTGAAACATCTTAAACTTGAGGAAATTGAGAAGGAAATGGGCGTCTCCCTGTCCCTTTCAGTTCTCCAGGCTCTGGGTCATTATAAGAAAGGTGAGAGGCACAAGGACTTGCTTTCCTCTCCATATATCATGTTTGAAAAGAAAGCCCCTCCGTTTGCCCTGCGGCAGGGAGCCCATCCCTGCAGCGGTGAGGCTCTGCATGCCAATTTCCTGCATCCTAGTGCTGCCAATCACTCCACAGCAGCCATGTCCAGACACCTCAACTGGAACCTAAAGAAAATACCATAGGTTTGCCGGCTCAAGCAGTGATCACACAGTGCGACGGTCTGGCAAGTCCTGAACTAGGAAGCCACACACAGGGCTTCTGAATCTCAGCTGTGGGTGGCAAAAGTTTAACTAAACCTTGTTTTAACAGCGTAGATCTTTGTGTGGTTCGGGTTCTTAATTCAGTGCATACTCCTAGAAGTGACAAAGGGGCACTCGGTGGCATTGCCACAATGGACCCTTAGGTTCTGAAAGTATATTCTGCTCTAGGTGCAGAGGCATTTTTAAGAATTTGGTTTTCTCTGGCTTTTCTTGAATTAATGCTAATAAAAGCTGCCCCAGCCTCTCATTTTTTTCTATATGAACACAAAAATTGCAGCTGCCTGCCAAGTCTGCTGAGAGATGGATGTAATAATTTTCAATTGGACTGTTAGCCCAAAGGGAACCCGATAGCAAGAGATTGACAGATGCAGCATGGATTATCTTGTGCTCTGAACTCAGCCCAATTTGTGGTTTGTTGCAGGTGCTAAAGAGATTGATATTGCTGCTACCCTGGAGCACTTGAGGGACCAGAGACCAGGCATGGTCCAGACAAAGGTACTGTCAATAAATCCACTGGGATTTTAAATACGTTAAAGGTCTTTCACAGTAGTTGTTTTCATGACAGAAGAGAGAGGCTATGACCTAATTTAACGCAGGTCGCTTGCTGATTACTCTGTTTGGCTCCCTACCAACTGAGGTTTATTTATGCTGAAGATTTATCCAAGCTACTTTCTTTGGTGTCTACTGTTCTTTCTTGTAACATCTCCAACATCTATCTTGATTACCATATATGAAGGGCAGTCAAGACGACATTCTATAGCCTACTAAAGAAAATGTGCATTTGAAAGAGTGTTCTTGCTTTCATCCTGAAATATGGATTATTTTCTTAGAGTATCTCTGCTTAACTGTGCATGCACGCTTCAGCTCATTAAAGAAAATGTAACTGCTCCTTTTGATTTGTTTCTGGAAAAAAAAACAAAAGAGTTTTTGAATGAAAGGAAACACAGTTTTGTAGGAAATTGAGTCATTTTTAGTATCTTGAATGGAAGAGTATGCATTGTGCCTAAAGCCACGTCCTTTATGGACATAGCATGGTGACTGTATTTGTACCCTTTGCTGAGGTGAACATCTTACTCTGTAATTCCTGTCAGCTGACATTTTTCCACAATGTAAAATTTTTAGAGATAGCTGATGGTGTGATTGTAGTGCCTTAAATTAGAAATGAAACTTTCTATTATTAACAATTTCAGTGATGTATGGAATGATATTTGGGGGTATTTGCTGCAAGTTAAGAGCTGCAAATATGGCAATAAAGAAACTCATTCTTGGCATGGAGACCAAATAAATCTGTATATGACATTGTGAAATACTCAATGAGAATTACAGCCCCAAATGGAGTAACGAGCAACATGACAGCACTCTGTCTCGGCCAGGCTGGAACTGATAGGAAAGTGTGCGGCATTTACAGAGTTGAAATTGCTGAGGGTCTAAGGTGAAATAAATGTATCTTGCAGGATTCATTGGTTCATAACTTTTCTTGAATCTCTTCCTAATCATTTTGTCTTCCCACTAATACTAGGAGAAGTGGTGCTGGATAACAGCTGGGGGGATGTTAATTATTATTTACCAATTAAGTAAGAGCATGAAAAATAAAGATGAGCCAGTCAAAGCTAACTAATCTTTATCTGCAAGTCAGACATAAAATTGCACAAATCTTTCTTCTGCTTTGATTATTCTGACTGGAAAAAAAATGCATATAATACACAGTATCCAATGTCACATATATTTACTCTGAGGGAAGCTGCAAGTCCTGAGCTACTCTGTAAATGCAACCAAAATATATGACAGCTCCATAGAAATATAGAGCTCTAATTCCAATTTCACTTTTAGGGCAGAGAAATTACAGCTTGTTGCCTTCAACAAAAGAAAAACCACAGCTCCAGAACCGAAGATTGAGGTTATGCGAACAACGTCTCATAGTTAGCTCGGAAATAGTTACCCAAGTCTCATGAAAATATTACTCAAGACATGTTTTTCCCGTCCAAACATTTATCTGGAAGAGCTCCAGAAAAAAAAATGTATCCTGTGTTTCCCCCAGGATGAAAAATTTTCTCAGGATATTGCTTATCTCTTCTCTTGCTCCTTCTTCCATCATTGTCGTTTTCTCAAAACCACACAAATCACTTATTCAAGCTAATGTCTTGCAAATTATAAATATCTGGTTACATGCTAGCAATGCACAATCCCCAGAGAATTTTTCTGATGGATTTAAACAAACCCTGTGCTTTCCCAGCTGAATACAAATGAGGAATATTAGACTCTTGGAGTAATTTAAAACAATGGATTAAAAGTCAGGTTAGAAATGCCAATTACAGAATATCCCTAGGCAAAATAAACACCAACTTGCTTCAGCAATGTTATTGTGTTTCCAGCAGGCAGCGCTCCACATTTCCAATAAGCATGTGAAAGATTTGTTTGCCACATTTTGTCTTCTGGAAGGGATCTTTAGTTGAAAAGCACTGTATATAATAAATGGTAATGAAATTATCATAACGACATTCTGCATTTCTGAGAAGCATAATAGAGGGTTTGTGGTTTGGGATTTTTTTTGCAGGGGAATCATAAAATAGAACTGGTATGCCGCATGTGAGAGGAAAAAGTAAGGAAGGAAGAAGCATATTCTCTGTGATGGGAAAAAATACATATTTCTTTTTTTCTCTCCTTCTATATCTTTCTATAATATTTAGCTAAGATTCTTTATTGTGTGATATATGCTACATGTACTCTGTTTTCCTGGGAATTTTTATTTGTAGACTTAGTAAAACGCAGCTGATTATTTTTTTCTAAATATATTCATATCACCTCTACATTATAAGTGGACTAACACCACAAGATGACCTTCCAGCTCTGTTTTCTAGGCAGAGCTAGATGTCTAAGTTCATCTCCAGTCAATCTTGTATATGCAAATAGCATACATGAATGGCAGCGTAGCCGTACAAAACAACAAACTGAGCTCCTTTGAAAATCACTGAAATTAATTTGATCTAACTGTGGTTGTTCTCATGGAAAGGAGCGGAAGGTGTGTAAAGGCTTTTCTTTGGAGGGTGGTGATGCACATCAATGGGAGCCGCACGATCTGCCTTTCACCTGGGCGCATTATGCAGAAGAAGGAGGGGGAAGCGCTCAGCTGTGCGGTCCCAGCAGGACCACGTCCTGGCACCTCTCTTGTGTCTGTCCTACTCTCTGCTTTACTGCAGCATTTCACAATCAGTTTTGAGCTCTGGCTGTGAAGATGGTGCTTTGCAAGTTTTTTTGCCTCAGTAATTTACGGTCACACCTATTGTTAGGCGGTGCTCTTCACTGGTCTCCAGCTTTGGAGTTCATGTTGATCAGTCCACAGTCCTCAGGTGAGACGGACGCTTTTCCTCAGGTGGTGCAGTGATGCCTAGAGCTCACATAAGGGTCAATGGCCTCCAGTTCTTAACAATAAGGTGAACACGTCTCAGACCAACAAGAGTAAAGGGCAGATTTGCTCAGTGAATAACTTTAGAGTAACATACCTTATTTTCAACTAATATTAAAGTATCATAGTCCCCTATCATACAAGCTCTTCCTGACTATAAAGTACTCAGCTGAAGAGTATTAGGTATTAGGTAGACTCATTAACATGGGTAGCTTCCCTTCTTTTGAATTGACACCCACATCTTGGAAGAGGGATCTGTCCATCTCTGAAACTTGGCTGCATCACTGTGTCAGCCCTGCCGTGCTCAGATCAGCCTCTGCTGTTGTGGTGCTCCAAGGTCTGGCAGTGACGGGGACCAACTCACCCGCTCACATCTGAGCGGTGGCATCCTGGGAGCACCCGCTTTGTCCCTCTCCTGGGCACAAGGGTCTCCCACCGTGCCCAGGCAGCTCCTCAGGTCTCTCCCTTTGCAGGGATGCATTGATGGGGTCCAGCGGCTGCTGGTTCTTCCTGCCAAGGCTCCTTTTCCTGGAGGTGAGCACTTCTCCTGCTTCAGCCCAGATTTCCTGAAGCTTTTTGAGGTGCCAGGTGTGGTTGTGGCACGGCATATCCAGATGAATACTCTCTCTGCACCCACTGCCCTGCAGCTCCTCTCACAAAATCACTGCGCTCCAGTTAAAATAGAACTGCAGCTCCTGGGTGGCCACCAGCATTTCCAGTCTTTTGTTTAATTGCAGAGACCTTGGAAAGTGCGGGGAGGCATAGGCAGGCATATACACCGTTTTCTGTGCCTAATGAGGATGAGTCCTACTCTTTAGGGTGAATTGATGTCTGATTAAAAACTTTTGGCTGCAGTCCAGCAAACGTACAAGGCTGCCACTTTGACAGCAGCAGGCAGACAGCAAAATTCTTGAAAGTCAGTGTCTCTGAGAAATCATTCTGAGTTTTGTTCTTTTTCTGCTCAGGAGCTGTGCCTATCATTGCTTCTCTCTGAGGCCTCTCCACGTGGGAGATGACTCTGCAGTGGGGTAAAACAAAGCAGAGAAGACTGGCACTGAATTGCAGGAAGCAAAAGTCAGCCGTCTGTCTGAAATATGAGTTGTACATCTGTAGTTCATCCTTCCTGCAGATTTCCACAGGAAATTGAAGCACTGTGGAAAATCAATGCTATTAGTCTATTCATCACCTTTCAGGCCATCCACCGCTGCTTTGTACGTACCTGCATCCCTGCAGCTGCCCCTGGCAGCACCAACGGGGCTCGAGGTACCTACCGGAGCACCAGTTTCCTAATTGGAGGCACAGATGGTGTCCCAGCACTGATCTCAGGACACTGCAGGGTATATCTCACACTTCCATTCTTAAAGTTGGTTCTTCAGCATCTCTTGATCCTGGCTGACTTAAACCACTGGAATACTTCTAGAAAATCCAGAAACTTCTGCACAGTTATTGTCTGGTGTCCTTGATTTACCTACATTCTGAGTAAACTGCCCACATTTCTTTTTTCATCTGAAGAGTTGCAAACACCAAATCATACTGTCAGGTATTTCAGTAAGGTAAATTTCTGAATAAAATTACTTGGTTAGAAAAAGCAATACCTGTTAACCTTGAGAAAGCAAGGCTCCTTTGTCCTTCTGTAGGACTAGGCAGTTTAGGAGTGTATTAGGGTTGCACTTAGATGATGTGGCCATTGATGTCTGTGTCCTTCACACTTCTGCCAACACAGCTCAGAAACCTGTTTGTAATTTTAAGGTTTGTGCTTACAGTAAATTAATAGCAGAGGAAAACCTTGCCAAGTATTTCTTAAATAGAAATGTCTAAACATCGTTAGATAGTTTGTGGGTGCAGAGAAGCTGTTAAAAAGGGAGACTGAAAAAGAGTAACAGGTAAACGAAAGAGCTTTATATAATAGACACAAGGTGGGGAGCTGACTTCAACTAGACACGGTCCTGAGAAAAGCCAAAGGCTCTGCTTTGCAGCATCTCATCTATTCCATATCTCAATTATGTTAACGAGTTTCCATCTCTGCGTCAGAAGGAAATGGCTAATGATCAAATACTCCCAAACCCTTCTGACCGCACAGTTGCAATACATCATTGTGTCCCAGTAGCTTAGTTTCTGCTACCAACATTTTTCTCCATTAAAATGACTCCTGCTTCAAGATGCTATCAGACATGGTATATGGCATCAATAATCCCAGAACATTTTGTTCCTTTCCGTTGCAGTGCACAGTTCATCCTGCATATTCATATTTTTAACAATGTCTTGAGGATGCTCGGCTGCAGAATACGCTGAACCAGGCTTTTGAAAGTGCTTTGTTTTATTATTCAGAGTATGTGTTTGTTCTCTCCGCAGGAGCAGTTTGAGTTTGCTCTGACAGCGGTTGCAGAGGAAGTGAATGCAATACTCAAAGCACTTCCCCAGTGAGCGAGCGGCTCAGGCTCCTGAAGGTTCCCGCAGGATCCGTCCCTCGTTTTCCTCATCCTCAGTCCCTGTGAATGTTCTTGGAAACCGTGACATGACCTTAACTGTGTATCTTCTGTTGTAACCACATAGTGATAGGGTCCTTACAAACTCCTTTAGCTGGTAAAAGTTCAACAGTTAAAATGTGTATTCTGTTTTTTTGGGGTTTTAAACAAATTTTTTAAAGTACATTGAAGCCTCGGATTAAGTGACAGAACAATTCCTTTCACATCCTCAAAGCCCTGAATGTCACTTTCAAAGCACACATCCATGTTCTTAATAGCAAATATACAGTATTGTGGGTAATCAGTGCAGTCAATATAGTATCAGAAAACAATGCTCTGTTATATTTTGTAACTTCTCAAAGACTGACTAAGACTGGAGGGGCTGAAGAGGATGATGATCATTCCTTTACAATGCCAAGCAAGACCATGAAGCAGTGCTGAGGGTGTGCATAAACACGCGCCCCGGCTCTGGCAAAGAAAGCTCGCACCTTCTCATGCTGGGCTTTGGCAAGCAAATGTTTTCTTAACTGTTGTTTACTTTTCAGCTTTGTGCCATGAATAGAAGAAAATCTGAACTATAAGTAAACAGGCCTGCACGGTTGTTGCAACAGGGGAGAACAAGTTGGTCACATTGATGGGAAGCCAGGAGATAACGAGCGCAACAACTCTGAGCGCTACCTGCCCCTGGCAGCGCGGACAAGGAGAGCGTAGAGTCACCTCGGGTGATGGGGAAAGACCATGTCAGCGTCAGGTAAATGTCCGGAGCCATTGTGGAAACAGATTGTTGATTTTAGGGGATGACTGAGGAAGAAAATGAGACTCTCCTCTTTATATTTTTTGCATTTCCCTCTGTAAAACTGTGCTGTGCCATCCCTTTTAGCCGGGAAAATCTATTTCTGTAAAAACCTGGCTTGAGGGAGAAATCTCCAATCAGCATTTTGTGATTCTCATCAAGTTTGTCTGATCCAGATGTTCGTTGCACCTTTCTGCAGAGGTTCTGCTCGCTCCTTGTTCTGAATGATACCTGTTTTAACTAACCATCGAGGGATAAAGAAGCACACAGGTTGAATTTCAGAAATTCTTGTGTTCTCAAAATCCTAATGCCTGCTGTTCCAAAGTAATGCTAAAATATGCCTGTAAATGGTTTCGTTATGCGATCTTGCCTATGTGAATTCACAGGTTTAGTTGTGGTACTCTACCAAAGGAATTGAAATTACTGATAGAAAATACTCTGATAAGTTTGAATGAAGGGCCTGAGAGTAAAATTGTCAAAGGTACTAAGTGATCTAGGTTCTTGATTTCATTTTCAAAAGTGAATACTTGGATGCTTTTTCATATTATCCTACATCTCTGTGATTTAAGAATTTGGGGTGCTTTTTTCCCAAAATCTTAACAGTGTTGTGTGCTTGAAGCCATATTAGGCTAACTGTATGACTTCAACACTGGAAGATCTATCATTGAATTTAATTTAGGAGAGGGAAGCTTTTATAAACTTCTAATCAGTGAAAAGTTAAAGTTACAATATTGCATATTTTTGATGTCGTAGGGGCAACAGGCATCTATCAAGATCAACCATCTTGCAATTTTGTGTTGTAGGTGTGGATATTGGTGATTTATTCTTTTTAGCTATTAAAGAGTTAATTAAAAAAAAAGAAAAAAGGCAGAAGGCTTGTTACTTTTTGCCATACATTTTTGTATGCTTTACTTGATATGTGCCGTTGCTTAATTGGTACATTCCATTACTATAGCAGTACAGAGCGGTTACTGCAGATGCCATCATCCTCTTAAGTACACATACTGTACATTAAGCCACATGTTTATTTTATGGCCTAAGCATTTTAGAGCTTTCCTAGCAATAACTAAAAAAACTAATGGAGTATGAATGAGAAAATTGCCTTTTTCATTTGATAATTTAGGTTTAACAGGACTCTTTTATTACTTCAGCTAACACAAAATTGCAGATCAGGGCAGATGAGATCAGTTTAAACAGTATCAGCAAGTGTTTGAAGTAGATTTACTGTGAGCCATGTACTGCAGCTTTCTGAAAATACAGGTAGTTATATCCAAACAAACTGTCCAAAGACTCAAATTAGAGCATCCTAAGCCAAGCCCTCCAATTATCGAGCAGAATTATTTCCCAGTGCAAGATGCTGTGCCATTACCCACTGCCAATGGGATAATGGGTTTTTAGCACAGATTTCTGCCCTGGGATTCATTAGCGTTCGCCTCCTGACTGTCCCTGTGCATACCACAAACATGGCTGACAAGCCTTTCGTTTGCACTTCAGGAATATTTTTTTAATTGTTCTTTTGCAAATATTTGCATTTCATAACAGCAATTTCAGGGTCATCCCTATTAATTCACACGCAGCTGAGTGCAGGACTTAAATATTGGTCTTCATGCCTTGGAGTTTATTTAGTGTAGATTAGAGGGCATTCATCTTCCCAAGGCTAATGGGGCAGGGATGTGTTGTTTTATTCATACTTGGATACCCGTTTACACAACAGAAAGATGCAGTCTTACTCAGAGGGTTAGAGTATCTCCCACTGAATGTCATTGACAATCCTGTTACTTCAGCTGTGTTTTGTACAGTTCTTCCACAAAGAGGTGCCAGGCTTATTCTGCTGACTGTAAACTATCACGCAGAGTATTTTGTCTGTGCAAGTAGCACAGGTTCACACCTCTCAGTAAATTCCCTGCTTCTGGGACTGATAATTTGCTGCAAGGTCTATTAGTGAAATGCAGGTTTCAGTTGCACCAGGGCAATCCAGAGGGGTTTGACAATCCATTTCCCTAGAAGATACCAAAGCCGTGGATGAAGCCACAGAGATGGATTTCACTGCAGTTAATTTAATCCTTGTGATCTGGCAGAGGATGCTGTTCAGGCCACCCCCAGGCACTGGTGCTGGATGTGGGACCTCCCCCGTGTTCGCTGGCAGGTGGAGTTGAGCCCAGATCAGCTGATCTCAAATGAGATCCACGGTCCTTCTCTGTTCAATGTTCTGCTTGATCTTTAGTAAACTGATTGCAATTGAAGCTTTGGCTGGTTCCTGACATGTAGCCATAAACAGCATGTGTTTAATATCGACCATCATCATGGCCTTGATGAAGACAGATTGAATCTACAGGTGCTGTTTGTGTGGTTGAATCTTTAAATTACATTTCAGTGGGGAGGTGCAGGAGGGCGATTTAACCCTAGTGCCGAGTTTCCTTCCTTGGTGGTCAAAGCCTGTGGCAGAGGGAAGAAAACCCTTTTTTCCCCAAGGCAGAGGGGCGAGCGTGGCCTGAGCAGTGACTGGACCAGACTCCACGCTCACGGAGCCCCAGGTGGCTGCAGACATGAGGGATGGAGGGGTGGTTGTCACCAGCATTGACAGTTATAGGAATAACAGCACAGTCACCTTTCCCATAATGTGGGCCAGGATTTGGAGGGGCAGGACAGCCCGGATCCTTGAGGTTCAGCCTTAGCCGCAGGGTTTTGCTGGTGGCTCTCGGGTGTGAGCTTTAACTGTTGCTCTTGACCAGGTGGGACCTGGTGCAACCCAGGTAACATCCAGTGGAAGTCCCTGGCAATTGTGAGGGCTAAGAATGAATTTCAGCAGAAAATCCCATATCCAAATCTAAATCCAGCAGCAAAACGAGCAAGATTATTTTTATAGATGCTACTAAACATTTAAAACATTTAAAATATTTTTTAAATCTACACCAATGATTAAACCTTGTTCCTGTCTCTAGCATGCATGCAGAACCAATCTCCATCCATCCCCAGGGAAATGACAGCTATAGTACCTATACGGAGTTCATGCTTTATTAGTCAAGTGGAACATTAATAAAACCCAGCCCACTTCATAATTTCCAGAACAGTCATTAATTAAAAAAACTGTTTATTGGAATAGAAAACAAGTATTTGATTAGCTTTGTTACAGAACAATAGCTCTCCTAATTTTTATTCTGCATATTTTATTCTTTGTTTAGAAAATTCTCTTAAGAAGCAGTCGAGATAATTCGCTTTTTAAAACTGTACAGTTTCTATGGTTTTGCTTTTTAAATGAGAGTACACTTTGTAGATTTCGTTATTCTATTTTTCTGTTAAGATTACATTGGGCATTACAAAAGCATTCCCCACCACAGTGAAAAGAAATCTATCCTGTTGGTTTATTGTAAAAGAAAAAAAAATAAAGCAAAATTACAGAGCTGTGGCATACTCAATCCAATTAGAGCATGACTCTTTACTACTCTTCACTTACCGCATTAGAAATAAAATAAAGTTACACCAGCAAGATTTCATTTGAAGTTGTTCTTGCATGCTGTTTGTACTGTATTTGATGGCATAATATTGTTCTGTTTACAACCTTTTCTTTCTTGTCATTCTATTATATTCTTTATATAGTTTAAAAATATATATATATATATGATACAAAGTATTTTGTTCTACCTCTGTAAAAATCATATTTGTGAATAAAGTCACATAGTCTGTGGAGTATGGTATTGTGAGTACAGCATTACCAGCTGGTGTTTTGCTTTTATTTGGGGGGGAGCAGTACCTCCACCCACTGCTGGAGAGACGGATTCTGAATATCCAAAGTGGGCAGACGGTGCCCAAAAGAGGGACACAAACATCCTGTTGATGGCTTAGTGGTCCACGTTTAATCTGCTGTGAGCAGAAGAGGTTGCAGCCACCACTGGCTTGAGTGTGTGGCCTGTAGCATTGCAGCTCCCAACATTTTGACAGTCAGACTTCTGTGTTCAGAGCAGAACATGACACAGCAAAAAAAATACTAAATTATGGTGACCCTCTTTGTATAACTGGGAAGAGAAAAAAAAATGGCCTATAGTGTGTGTCACAGAGTGTACAAGTTAACAAACAGAATCAATGATACCCTCTTTCAGGAAAATTAGAGGCAGAAAAATGTTTCTGGGGAGGGAGAGCTGGTGGATCAGAGCATCACATAATGGGTGGGATGTGCTGCTCGGGATTTATAGTTTTAAAACAGCAGCAGGATTCACAGAAGGATGTGAACAGGTAAGGGAAAATACTGTTGTATTAAATAAGGTTAAGAGGAATAAAGGTCTAAGTTTTCCCACATATGCACGCATAAAGTAACCAGTCTTTTCCCTGAGGGAAATGAAGTAATCTTCCCTTAAGAACTATTCGTTATATGAAGTTTTGTATCTTTCCATGAAATATCTGTTGTTAGCTATTACCAGAGGCAGTCTTCAGAATTAGACAGACCTGTTATGGCAGTTCTTATCATCCTGTATTGTGTGTTAAAATTTCACTTGTGTTTCGAAGAAGACTTAAAATAGTTTGCCGCTTACCTGGAAATAACTAGCAAAATGTAAATAGAAAGGTAGAAACTGTCCTGGTCCCGCTCACTGCCTTCCCATCAGAAGAATCACATTTTACATTCCTTAACCTTGTTTATGTAGTTGCATGTTTTAATATCTATGCCTTTCTCAGTGTAAGAGGTGACTTTCATCTTGGAAGCAAAACATATGCACTATCATCACAGCTATTTTCCTGGTGTTGTAATTTAGGAGGTCTTTCATCTCCAACATAGCTTTCTGAAGCTTCTGGTAACATCAGACGGAGGACAAAAGGAGAAATACGTTTAACTGTATAACTACTGGAGCATTGTATATCTTCTAGGCAAACACGAAAGCCAGCAGTTGCGAGTACATTGATTCACCCAGACAGTGCTTTTGCTTCATGCTATGCAGGTACATACAACCTCGTCCTCTCCGGTGCTCTGACTGTGGGAGAGTGTCTCATCTATGGCCAAGGGGCATTACTTCATTGCTGTTATTCTTGGGTTTGTACGGCTCCAGCTCATTAACAGAACAGGCTGGGTATTGGCTTCTGGCAGGGCTCAGGAAACAGGATCAGCCTGGAGCATCCCCGGTGCACCGGGATGCTCCTGTGGCACAGCCCGTGCTGTGATAACACACCTCCTCTGCGCTGGAAGATGTTCACGCTTCTGGGGAAGCAGGAGGGCAGAGAATTCAGCAAACTGGGGGAGAGGAGGCAAGAGGTGTGTATCTGCTGCCCTGCTTGGTGTCAGCGCGAACGGGAGGGACTTGGGTCTGCTCCGGCTGAACTACTGCAGCCCCTCCTGCAGTATGAACACCAGGAACTTCTCACGTTGCCCAAAGTTCCTTGCGGTTTTATTTTTAGAGCTTCTTGCAAAACTTCAGTGCTGATGGGACTGGTAACTTCTGTTTTACATGCTGAACAAATACAAACTACAAACCCACAGGGAGGGGTGACCAGTAGGCTGGGTTTATTCTTGGCTTAGTGGTAGGACCAGCACATTGTGTGCTTGAAACCACTGAATCCTTGGGGAAATTCCTCTTACTGCAGTGGTTTTAAAACAAAAATCATTTTCTCCCCTTGAGAATGCACCAGTTATCCCCACACAGAGGTGAATCAGCAACAGGCTCTACATGGATGACCATCCTGAGAGATGCTGACTGAAATTAAGTTTGGAGCTATGTGACTGATGTATTTGCCCAGCACCAGACTTTCCCCTGTGGGAGGTTTGGCCACAGTTCTCAAAGATACAGGAATGTGTTATTCCATCATTTCCAGCAGAAGTTAGAGGTGGGATTCATCATAAACAACCTCTTGAGTAGCTTTTGCATAGACTACTACAGATGAGCAACTCATCATAAGCTTCCTTTGTAGTCAATGAGAGAAAATAAGCAGTTTTAGGGTATGATTTGTCTGATCTTGTTGGATGTCTACCAGAAGGTGAATCATCTTATTCACCCACTACCCTGAAGCAGGGAGTTCCAAAGTTTAACTATGCGTTAGGTAGAGAAGCATTTCCTTTTGATATGGTAAACCTATTTCCTCATAACTGCATTGGATCACTTGTGAGAAAAATAGAAGTAATTTCTGATTTTGTACACCATGAATTTATAGACATTCTTACTCTACTCCTCCTGTTTTCCCATTCCACACTGCAGACTCATTCCATCACTTAGAGAAGCTGTCCCATGCCTTTGAGCACCTTCACTACCCCTCACCTAACCTTGCCCATTTCTGTTTCTACTAGGCTTGTTCTCAGGTGCACAGGGCTCCAGGTGCACTGCACTGTCACCTAGTGATGTTTTTCTCTTTCTTCTTGGGAGTTTCTCACACTGTTGCTCTCCTCCACTGCTGAGCACTGAGCTGGTGCTCAGAGACCACCCTCATTCACAACAATACCAACCTTCCTTCAGGGCAATAGCTCACCGAGAGGTCATCCTTGTGTCTTTATTGTTAGCGATGTATTTCATGATGTGCGTTACTTTATGGTTACCATTAGTGATTTAATCTGCCCTCCTCACACAGTTATCACAAGATATCTTCACAGTTACTTTTGTTTTCACTACCTTGGATAATATGTGCCATCCACATTTTGCCACCTCCCTATCACCGCCTCCTTTTTCATGTTGTTTATATTGGGGAATCGCCACCACTGCAAAAACTCTCCCTTTCTTCCCAACCTGTTTCTTACCCTTTAACCACTCATTAATCCACAAAAGAACTTCCCTCGATCCCATAGCAGTTCAGTTTCTGTAAGAAACTTTCATGAAACAGCCTTTGCTAAACATTTTTAGGAAAGCCAAAGGCACAACATAAAGTAAATCACCCACATCAACATGCTCACTGATGCCTTCAGAGCCTCTCAGTAGGCTTTTGAGACATGATTTCCCTGTGCAAAAGCCATGTTGCTTCTCCCTCTGCTTTACATCACCAGTTCTGTAGGACCTAGACACAAGAGGGTGGATGCGGCTTATAGAATAACATACCTCATGAACAGCTTTGGGATCCTTTTAGAGTTAGTTGAAAGCTGCCGAATGGATTTTAAAATGGAGCTCTGCAGCTCAGCTAGTGCAACCCCTCACTCAGAGCAGCACTTGGAGCACATTGCTCAGGTTCATTTCCAGACAAGAGATGCAGGTTCCTTTAGGTCCTGTTTATGAAAAACATCTTTTCAAGACTTAATTGAAATTTCCCTTGATGCAGATTGATTGCTAATCAGTTCCCCAAAAGGAGACACCTACACTTGGACAGCCAAATCCCTCTCTAGGCTCCACCAACACATTTGACATGTACTGTAGCGGACACTCAGACATGTAGCACACATGGAGTCATTTCTATTTAAGGGTGATAATCTTGCCCCCGAGGCAAGATTCAGTGCTTGTTCTAAGTGTTCGATGTCACTGCAGAAGCTGTGGATATCCTGAAGAGCCTCCAGTGCTTATGCCAAATGGCTGAGGGGCTGAAATCTTGTGTTTTGCTTGCCAGCCCTGTCCTGGTGGCTTAAGTCTCCTGAGATGCCTCAAATGATGTTGGATGCCTACATTCAGGGAATCGAATCTCACATCCTGTGTCTCCCCATTGGAGTCTGTAGTTTCTACCAAAATTCAAGGTATAGGAGGAAATTTCACAGGGCAGTAGTTTCCCAGATACAACCCACTTCTCCCAAACTGGCAGCACCTTTTGAAAACTCTCATGATGTGGATGGGTATTGATAGATAAAGATCTGTTGCTGAATTAGTCAGGCTCAAAGGTATTTCAAGGCCGCTTCGAGAACAGAGTCTGCTGCGAGAAAGAGGGGCGTTCCTCAATCACCGGGATCCTGGTGTGGCGTGAATCATCGGACGTATCATCAGTGAGACTCCAGAGCACAGACAGCCCACGATACTCATTTAACGAATCCATGCTTGGAGCGTGGACACGTGATTAGAATATAGTTACGTATATAAGGAGACTTGTTTCTGTAATAAATGGCTTAGCGTGATTCACATTGAATCGACTTGTTTTGCTTAATCCTTATCTCGCTCTTACATCATGATACCTGTTTGAACATCCATCAGTACTGGAGTCAAGGTGGGACTGTGACTTCAGCAGCAGACAGCACTGCTTGAGCATATGCCAAGCCTGGGCACGAGGTGCTGTGGTGGCCACACCAGGGCACAACTGGAGAGCAGCCTTTATACTGGGTAGCACTTAATGGCTTTGTGTACCTCACAGCTGGTGACAGCGTTGTGTGGGAGCATAGGAACTGTTGCTTTCCAGTACAAGAGGGAAAAAAAAGGGAAAAGTAGCCAAAAACGTGGTATTTAGGCTTTTCAGTTCATGTAAAAAAAACCTAGTGAACAGCAGTGTTCTAGTAGCACTTGTTTCTAAATATGGCATCCATTTCCTTCATGCAGGAAATCTGCTCCATTTTCCAGCAGATTTCATTTGTGTTGTCCAAGTTAGAAATGTTTGTTCCTGCATACGGATATTATGGTAGAGACTGAGCCTAGCAAGACCAGTTCTTGTGGTGAGACTGATGCTACACCTGATTTGTTGGGCAGAAGCCAAAGTGGACCCACAGCTTTGCGATCCTGATAAAAGCATTGCTGAGGCTGAAAGCAAACCAGTGCTCTCATGAGTTCCTGAAGGAGAAAAACAAACCACCATTTTTTCCAGAATTACCTTTTGATTATTTATAGATTTGTTTCCATGAGCAGGAATACACTTGTCTTTATGAAAAGGGAGATTAATTTGACATCTGGTGTGTATGGCCATGCATGGTTGAAGGAGCTGGGCAAGTGACCTGACTCAATGAGATGTTCCTTGCAGTACAGGAGGCCTTTAGCATTGACTTTTTAAACTGTTCTACTGCTCATTTTAAGTACAGCCCACGTTTTTATTTTATTTTTTTTAAACAAGGTATTATAGAAGCCGAAGAAACAAGCTGAGGTCTATTAGGATTCATCTGAAATGAATTACAGTTCTGCCTATCCCATATAGCTCCATTACAAAGAGCCAAAAGACAGGCAGTCGAGCCAAAAGACAGCTAATCAAGCCAGACTGTGTTCCTAAGCAGTCAGGTAGGACTTGGCCTTCCTTGCAGGTATAGCACTAAATGCTGAGCTTTTGGAGAAACCCTTAGGTTATGTCTGTCATGTTAAATGACCTCCTTTATTTTTCTCTGAGGCTGAAGGAGTAAAGACACTATAACAACATAATGAGATAATGAGATGACCTGGGAAAGAAAACATTTTTGATGCACTGCTGGCTTGTACAGTTTCTGGTATTTTGTTCTGAAAGATTTTGTTACAGCTGTGTTTGCTAAACCAGACTCTATACCACATCTTGCCTGGAACCTCAGTTGTGCCAAATTCTTGCCTGGCTCAACTTCCACCTCCCTTATATCCCCCATAACCAAGATGCCAAATGGAGATGGACATGTTTGGTAGGCTGGTACCACTCCGACATGAGGGTTTAAGGCATAAGAACAGATATATTGAAGGTAAGACTGCTGTTAGCATGCTGTCTGCAGGAAAAATGTGGATCCTTGCTCTACAACAGAGACGTTACAGCAGGAACCCCATATCGTGACATTGACCAAGGAATGGGATGGATACCTTTGTAGTGATCTACCAGTGTTGTCGTCTCACTGCCTGGGCGTAGAATCATAGAATCATTCAGGTTGGAAAAGACCTTTAAGATCATCAGGTCCACAGATTAACCTAACATGTTCCAGTCTCTAATAATCTGGGTCTTATCAGTAAGAAAAATAACATGATTTTAGTCAGTGCTGTAGGTATTTACCCTGGGAGACTTTCACACCTCTTCCTTTTCTGCACACATCCAAACTTGCTTTTCTTTAAGTTGCTAACACGACTTCTAATGTGTACAAAACCACAGAAATACCCACAAAGCTCCTTTTTTAGCAGAATGCTGTCTTGTAAAAGCTTTTACAATTTTCCTCGGTAAATTCCAGTCCTGCAAAAGCAGGACTTATTTAAATGGCTGGCACAAACAGCCCTGCCACACATAACCAGTGTTATTCTCGCCATCCTAAAGCAGACTCCTGCCACTAGACGTGCAGGTCTAGCTGGGTCTGACCAGCATGAGTCACAGAGACCATGACATTTGAAAGGCTGCTTCTAAAGAGATGGCCGATACTGCATGTGTTACGCCATTTCTAATGTATGGCAATGGATTAACAACTTAATGCTGGCTGAAAATGCCATTATAGCTTTTACTTTTGGCGTCTGTGAAAGCTCATTTAATATTATTAAGTTTTTTAAGTTGTAGAAAAGTAATTCAATTAGTTGTCTGAGTTTCCCTTTAATGTACAGTGAGATATGGAGTGTTGGGCGAGAGGTAAAAGAAGCAGCAGGATCTTGATAAACTCCTCTTGCCCATACCCAGGATTGGGGAATACTTGGTGCTTCTGTGCAGGATAGACCTTCCAGGAGAAGACAGATAACAGCAAAGCAGTGTATCAATAACGTTTTTATAAGCCCTTGAATAAATATTCACTTACACACATGCACAATTTCTTCTGCCCATCCCATCTGCTCCCCAACACTTCAGTCTGTAACGCAGGGATAGAGGGTGGGATTTGCTTTCCCTCATCCATACAGCTAAAAATTAAGTGGCAGTCTCTGATAGTCCTTTTGGCTTCCTCCCAAATGAGCAGAGAGGGAAAAGCAGTGGTGAGTTATTTAGCCTAAAATTGTTCAGGGGTTGAAAGTGGAAAAATAGTGTTCCCAGTGGAAAATACAGACTGGGCATTAGATAGGCAGGACATTACTGAAATAGCCTCTCTTGAAGAAGGAGAACATCACAAGATGTGGAAGGACTCACACCTGGCTCTGGACTCAGGCCAGGGATGCTGCATCTCTTACGGGAGGTTTGCGCTGCCAAGTGGCATCTGCTGGACCCAGGTGCCACAGATCCTCTCTGATGGGCCAGGAGGACTGCAGGGCAGATCTGACAGTGAGGATTGCCCAGGTATAGACTAAGTTTGTGTGGGCATTTTGAACAATAGACAAGACACCCACTTTTATTTTTCTCTTTTTAGCCAGAGCCTATAAAACCAATACCACACAGCATTCCAGCTCTTAGGGCTGTTGCATGTGCTGTGCCATAGGTTTGCTGTACTGCCATCTTCAAATTTAATTTTGCCAGGTATTCATGATGGGAGCACAGGTGGTGGGCAGCACCTCTGGGGTCCTGAAACAGAGCTGAGAAGCTGCCCTGGCAGGGTGTCAAATGGCTCAGGAATAGATGGGGATGGGAGACATCCTGTCTTTAACAAAGTTTGAAGCCACCTGAGTGACGTTGCGGCCATACGAGTTAGTACCCAATCCACACCGGAGATGCAGAATCACCTCCTGGCCCAACTGCAGCCAAGGTCCAGCCATGTTTTGGCCACATTTCAACCAAAATTTCACTCTTGTTTAACCTTTAGGTGCAGGATGGGAGAGCCTATTCCACTCGGTTTGTGCCTAAGTTGAATCAATGAAGGAGCTTTTTGCACTGTATCAGGGTAAGCAGCTCCGGATCTGAGAAAGGACAAAGGTGTGGGGTTTATTCATAGCACACCATGGTCCTTCCCGACCTCAAAGGCTTTGAGACAGGGCAGCAGCCCTTGAGCAGAACAGCATCAGGTCTGAGCAGTGACCTGTCCTCTTGCAGCACCGAGCACAGAAGGAAGGAGAAACCAGCACCAGTGAAGCTGAGCAGGGATTTCTCCCCTCTCATGGCTTCAGTGTGAGATATGCTGATAAAAGCATCAGTTTGTGAAGGACAAGATCTTCTGCCCCTAGACACAGGAGCATAAATTCATTAGCCAAATGAAGGGCTCAGAGGTGAATCATGACAGGCCTCGTAATCGGATAAAATGGAATGTTTCCTTATTAAAATACAAATGGAAAGCTTTATTATTGTTATTTAAAACTCTTTCTTCCCCGGTGAAAGGCCAGCAGGTAAGGGATGTGGTACAGATCACTTTTGTTGGCTCTGGGAAAAAGCAAGCTATGGAAAGCAGGGGACAAGACAGGTTTGCACTTTTCACCTGGCTGGTTGGGAGGCTTTATGGTTCCTTTTCTTTATGTTTTTTTCTCCTTCCTGTCTGCCAGGATACTATAACCTGCTCCACTTTCCTTCTGTATGTGACTGAACATAAATAAGTCCACTGTCTTGGAACACATTTTTTGAACAGTTGCAACTAATAAGGCTGTGCCTGTGACTTTTGACTGCAAATTTATGTTAACTTCTCTGCTAACACAGTGTTTTCGTCCCAGGGTAGACCATACCTTGCCTGCAGATGTTTATCTGTACAGCTGTCTTTGGAGCTGTGAGATATATATATATCACAGATCTCTATATACATAAACAACAACAACAGGGAAAAAAAAATACAAAAAACAAGAGCACAGCTATGTGGATAGCCAACAGATGGATAAGTGCACCTCCAGACATTTGTGCTGCATAAAATAGCGTCACAGCACTCCTACCAGGCACATGTTCACTTACTCATGGTTGGGCATCTATAGCTTTTGGTGTAGGAGACATCCACCCCTTCTCTACCATCTTGGCTCTGCTAGGAGCTGGGAGTTATTTTGCCTGTCCTGGTGTCCCTGCACCCAGTTGGTAGCAATGGGTCTCCCACCAGTTCCCTCCACTGACTCCACTAACACAAGATGGTTCTAACTGGTAAGAAACTGCAAACCTGGTAGTCTCCCAGTAAGCTTGCTCTCATTGTAACTGCGATTTTTGATGTGTTTAAATTAATAAAAGGGAGGTAGTTAGGGACCAAGTTCTAAAGAGGAAGTGAGTAAATTTGGTTTCCTAATGGAAAGTCAAGGATAAACAAATACGTGCATTGTGCCACATATAAAACAGGGATGGCGATGTTCATTTTTGTTGAGTACCGAGATGTGCATGTAGACAGTGGCACAATCTGCAGTTGATTCTTCTCTCTCCCTAGTGTGGCTATACAGAGTGGGTCAGCATACAAAATATCATGTCAAGATACTTGAGTTGCTGTAAGGATTCCTGGAGCTCATTTAAGGAATAATTGGAAAAATTTAAATTGGGTTTGTTTTTTTTTTAAAAACCGAACATGTCCACTTTCCAATTAGCTTGAGATTCAACTGCAAAACTGACAGATTTCTATTGAAAAAAAATCCAATATTTGGTTTACATATATATGTATATATAAAAAGTCCCCGAAATTTTGCTTTTCAGGACCCTCTGGACCATTTCATGGGGCTTGTCTATCCCAAGCTGAGACTGTAGCCCAGACCCCACAGCTTCTGGTTTGAGTGAGAAACTCTCAATTTTTGTTTTTCATTGCATAAAAACTGGGGCTAGATTCTGTGCATTTGCCACCTGCTGAGTTCTGAGGGAAAAAAATTACCACCTACCATGTCCAGAAATGTTTAATCACAAAATCGCCTCAGCCTTTGAGGAGCTTCATGGCTGCAGAGATAGTCACAAATACTCTGCCTACCATTAGCCTCAAAGACAAAAACTGGAAGGTAATTTAGAACCTAAATGAGTGTTCAAAGGGTTGTGATAGATGTGGTTTAAGCATCATTATCCTTGGGGTGTTAGTCCTAATGATTCCACACCTGGGGGTTGACATATGTTGCCTGTTTTCCTGTCTCTGGTGAGAATCTAGTGTCACCTGCCCTGTCCCAACAGGAGAGGACAGTTGTGGGCATTAAACACACCAACGAGTTGCTCACATCCATAACTGTCTGCCAGTAGGACCATACCCCAAGCAGGGCTTGCATGATTTTTTCTCATTGCATCCTCTCTAGGAAGGTCCCCGAGTTGTTGTCCTTTCCAATAGATACCAAAGGGCAGACGCAGCCCTGCCCGATTAGGCCACTGCAGATGTCTCCCTCTGAAGGGGCTTGTGCAGCCCAGTGCTGTTCATGTGCTAATGCTTCCCCATGAGCACAACAGGCAGTGGGGGATGCTCTGTACCATCCTCCATTTAACACATTGCCTGTCAGATGCATTTACTGTTTATTTCATAGAATCATAGAATCATAGGATGCTAGGGATTGGAAGGGACCTTGAAAGCTCATCCAGTCCAATCCCCCTGCTGGAGCAGGAACACGCAGATGAGGTTACACAGGAAGGTGTCCAGGCAGGTTTGAATGTCTTCAGAGAAGGAGACTCCACAACCTCCCTGGGCAGCCTGTTCCAGGCTCTGTCACCCTCACTAAGAAGTTTTTTCTCAAGTGTAAGTGGAACCTCTTATGTTCCAGTTTAAACCCATTACCCCTTGTCCTACCATTGTTTGTCACTGAGAAGAGCCTGGCTTCATCCTTGTGACACTCAGCCTTTGTATATTTATAGACATTAATAAGGTCACCCCTCAGTCTCCTCTTCTCCAAGCTAAAGAGCCCCAGCTCCCTCAGCCTTTCCTCATAAGGGAGATGCTCCACTCCCTTCAGCATCTTTGTTGCCCTGTGCTGGACTCTCTCCAGCAGTTCCCTGTCCTGCTGGAACTGAGGGGCCCAGAACTGGACACAATATTCCAGATGTGGTCTCACCCTTTTCTCTTTTCCCTTTTCTGACTATTTAAGAGAAGGTTTAGAATTCACTACAGTACTCGCTGCCTTCAGAACAGGTGGGATGAAGAGTTTTATCACTCCAGATCCAATCTTAGTCCTGCAGAAGGGACATTAAGTGTCCTATTCCTACCCCGCCACACTTCACCAGAGCGCTGTCTGTGCTTCAGCTCAAGCCCTGCCTGTGTGTGTGTAGGATAAACCTTCCCCTCCCTCATCAGGGCAGCCTGTGCTTGCACATGCTAATTCCTTCACAGTCAACACTTGGAAAGTCACCCCTGCCGGCTCCAGGGACTGAAGTCCTTCATCTGCAGCTCTGGGGTGGCAGCACTTTTAATGAGGCTGGAAGGAGATTGCCCAGCCTCTGAGGGCAATCCACCCTCCTTCAGCCCCCACCCGGGCCTTACTGATGGCTAATACCGCAGGCACTGTGGGAGATATTTGCACCAGCCTCTTCATGTGTCTAAATTACAGGCCTAAATTATCAGCCTGAAGTTATTAGCTCATCAGTGGTTGGAGGTAAAACACTCTGGCTGGACCATGTGTCTGAGCAAACCTGCTTCGATTGCCGCAGAGGGAGCTGAGACCTCACCTGTGGCATTTTAGTGAGACGTAGAGTTTTGTGCGAACGCTGCCCCTCTCTCAGAGGGAGGTGAGCCTTGGCACGTCCTTGCCAGTCCCCTGACCACGACACGTTGGCTTTGTCAGCCCCGGAGCCTCCCCGGGGAGCAGAGAGGGGCAAGACAAGCTGCACCACTGGGTTATTAGAGTGGGAGAATGAATAATTTTCACAGGTTCAGTTCGGAGCTTTCAGACAAATTGCTAAGACATATCAAATTTACGTGACGAAAGACTAAAAGGTGAAACTCTGAAAACATAAAATTATTCTCGCTCTAAGCTCCCCTGGGCCTTACCCAGCAAATGCTTGACTTGGCTTTTCCATATAGCTCTACTGGTTTCAGGAATAATGTTCACAGCGTGTTGTATAAAATTAGGTCCTTATTTTATCCATCTGCATTTCTCCTCTAATTTATTGACTTCTCTAGTTCTGATGATTAGGTCAGGCGGTGTCACATGCTTCAAGTACCTAGGCCAATTAACACTCTTTCTGGGTGACCAGGATTGCTGATCGATTAAGCTGCTCCGTCCCACTGAGATCCCTCGCTGTTGCAAAGGCAGACGCGCAGCCATATAAAATACATTGAAATAGAATTAATGAAAAGTCAGGCCTGAATGACAGCCGAAATGTTTTTTATTTCTGGAAGGAACCCAAGAAGGGATTTATTGAACTCTTCTTCCCAGCACTTGGAAAGAAATAACAGCTGTTATTAAAAAGAAAGCCTTTTGGGGAGGGGGGAGGAATTCAGTTCAGCAAAATGGATAGAAAGAGCTAAAATAAATTCTGAACCAAATATCCCTCTCCCTTCTAGAAAATGTTGAAAGTGGTAATCATGGCAATAACAAAATTGAGGTTTCTTTTAAAAGGGATCCACATTTTACATACTCCCATTTACCCAGCAAGGATGTACTTTTAAGCAATATTCCAAAGCTACACAGTTCACGCTCCTCAGTTTTTCAGCACCCTAATTAAAATGGAATTAACTGAGTATAAGCGTGTACATGACTCTGAAGAGTTTCACTGACTATATATCTTTCTGAAATCCAACCCCCATTCCAGCTTGCATGATGCCACAAGGGATGAGAGTCTGCTGGATACCCTTGTAATGGGTAAGAGGGGCGATGGAGAAATGGAGGGGGGTTTTGCCTGCTGGAGAAGGTGGCTCTCACCCACGTCGTGCTGTCCGTTTCTGCGAGTGGATCAGAACGGCATGACCTAGCAAGAGAGACATCCCTTGGGCATTGATCCAATTTTTCTCCCTCTCAGATGGAATAGCTAAAAAGCAAATCACATCATTGCATAAAAAGCAAACTCACAGCATTTTCCTGACTAAATGCATCTTCAAAAGAGCCCTGGGTAGCTGAAAAGCCAACAAAAACTTCAACACAAGTGAAACTTGGGTGAATAGCTCTGCGCTTCTAGTCTGCATCAGAAACAGAGTCCGGGTGTGTTGTGAGTCGCCCACGCAGAGCGGGGCCAAAGCCATGGTACAGAGAGGAGCTGAATCACCCGATGACGGCAGCTTTTATCAGCTTTTGCAGGTAGCTGGAGCCTCAGGCCTCTCAGAGAAGCTCAGCATAGGCACTCAAGCACATTTCACATTAAATAATGCTCAACTTTCCATTTTCTTTTTTTGTAAACTGCGAAAAGATACTTCTCTGACACTAATGCCAGCTGAACTGACACTGAGGTTTATAACCTTTGAAAAATATATAACGGTTGAGAGTGCAATCAGAAGTGGGGCTTGGGAATGGCGCGGCAAAGCTGGGGTGAAAGGCAGGCAGAGGGTCCTTCCTCCAGAGCGGAGGTCTCGGAGCACCAAGGTGGAGAAGTCACACACAAGACGTTTGCGTTTTCCTTTCAGTTAAGGACTGTCATTTACTCAAGGGCAGTCATGGCATCCTCATCTCAGATTAAGACCCTCTGTACCAGGCAGAAACCCACCACAAGGCTCTGCTCAGAAGAAGCTGAAGCCTAACTAGACAAGACAGATGAAAGTTAAGGATGGAAGGAGCTGAATGATTTAGCGGAAGGTAATGCAGAAAACTTGAATATGTTCCAGGTTTGACAGGCTGGGCTTACTTGGCAAAATATATTTCTGTGGGACAAGGCCCTGTTCCTAGTCTTGACTCTTCATCCTGGGATTTGCACACATTGCAAATCCAGTCTCAACCTGGCTGAAGATCTGACAGGGCTCTGTCTTTGTGAAGGACCACTAAAGATTTGTTTTTAACAGCCCCACAAAGGACATTGTGAAAACAGGATTGCATTGTCTCCAGACTCTCCTGGGTATGAGGACAATTTCCCTTCTGATCTATACCTCTGGATCCTTGGCTTGGATGGTCTTTAACGTCAGTCAATTCATCAGCTTCCTGCAAAAAGAAAGTAATTTTGGAAAGCTGAAACATGGTCTTAATTAACATGCTATTGTGGTTAATCTGTTTTACCAATCCCTTAATACAGTGAATCAATAGTTACAGACATCAAAGTTGATGAGTTCTCTCATAGGAAAAGAAAAATCTATAAAACATAGATGGTTACACTTCTCAAAGCTGCAAATTAAAACCGATGAGTTCCACTAAACCTTATCCCAAGGTGAAAGTTGCTGGTGTTTTAACCCAGTGTACAGCTAGCTTGTGGGCCAAAATTGTTATGCAGACTTTTGAGCAGCAGGAGGATTTTGACAAATACCTTCATAACCATCCCAGCTTGAATGACATCTCAGTGCATAACTTTGTGGATTTGCAAAAGTAATAATGTTTTTCTTAGTGCAGACTATCGAATTGTAGGTGGCTGTGGCGGTTATCTAAATACAATAGTAGAAACATTTAACCTTGCAGACATGTTGAGAAAATTTACAAGGCACAATATTAACTGGACTTATCTGACTTTTACTATGATTGATGAAAGCAAAATGTGAATCATCAAGTACTTACCTGTCAAAATATTCTCTGCCATGAAGTATAATATTTTTCAATTTCAAAGTATGCAAGGAAGATTTATCCCTGCAATAATTTGGTGACTTCTTTAAAATTCTACAGACTGAAAAAAAATGAGACCTGGCCAACTTCTGCCTGCCTTGGTGAAGCAGAAATCCAGCCACTGGGGATAAGATCATCTTTGCAGTTGGTTGTTATGGTCTAACTAAGTTAAGTAGCTCGAACTGGTCATCTGTGCAGGGGCTGCTCCTTCTCCTCTGAGAGACATATCAGAGAAAATGGCCACATCACTCAGTAAAATGTTCTTAAATGTTTTCTCATAGGAAATTATAGACGTGGCTATTCCTGAAGTTACTAGTGCATAGGATAACTTCAGGAGAGCTAACTCTCATGCCATACTGATAGGATCCACAGAAATATTAGGTACAATGGAATCTGTTAGGGAATGTCCTTTCAGATATGGAGCCTAAAACAAATCTTGACTGATACCTCCTCAGACCTTGCTGCAGGAGTTATACATTAACCTCAAAATAGCACTCAAACCAAACCCAAGTTTTGTCATAGCAACCAGCTGACTTTGCATCAGAGAAATTACTACCTTGGTCTCGTGGGGAGGGTACTATAATGTGACACGCGTGGAAATAGGTTGAGCTGTCAAACCTTGTGAGCTCAAGGTATGAGTCCTTCAGCTCCTCCAGGGAGTAGCTGTACAATGTGTGTCACTGAGGAATTCAGCTGGACACAGCCAACAAGACAACTTTAGGGTGTAAGGGAGGAAAAGGGCTTCTCCCAGCCTGCACAGAACATGCAGGAATTGGGGCTTACTGCCTGTGTCTAATCATATTTAATTTTCCACTCACCATGTATTTGATGATTCTTTACAGGTCTGCTACAAAAGGATGACACAATATTCATTCTTCTAAGACAATCTGAATATTGGAGCATTTACTGGGGTGGGGATAGTTGGAGTTCTGTCTAAAGGAAGACAAAGAGCCATTGACCAGCAACTTGCAGTTTCAGTGCCAAAGTCTTATTTCATTCCTTGTAGTCTTTCTATGCTAAAAGTCCTTTCTATCAGGTACTTACACCTCCCAGAAAAGAGAACTTGATCAGGAAGGTTCACTTATGGCCCATCCAATGAGACACAAGGAATATGATGATACACTTCCTTGGACATTGGCATTGGCATTATCCCTTTGGGTGTGAAATGACCACATCAGATCAAAATTTACTGTAAAAGTCTAGGCTGTAGCAAGCACAGGTTCTCCCTTGTGCTTGATATTTCTCATAGAGGGATATTGATGTTTTCTAGCCTTTAAGGTTTTTATGTTTTCCTGGGAGAATAAATTTTACAGAGGGGCCCAAAAGCCAACCAAGAATAGAGTAAGGAACATTGGGTCAGTGGACTAGTCAATCCCTGCTCAGAAGAACTTTTACAATCTCAAATACCATTGTTCAACCCTGTATTTATAGCTATAGCTGCCTGAACATGGCTTTTAGTCAGGAAGCTGAGTAAACAGGTACCTCCTCAGTAAAGGAGCAGCAGTCTTTGGTGTCTGAGAGCCTCTGATCAAATAGCTGAGTTCATGGTTGGGATTCTTGCTGCTGCACACGGGGCATCCAAGTGATGTAGTTTTTGGTGCACATCTGCCCGCTTGCCTCAGGGGGACATGTGGAGTGGGTAAGGTGCAGCACTGTGCTTCCAGTTATCAAATAGTCCCTTCGACGTACAGCTCCTGTTATCACAACTTCCGTGTCAGAAACGTTCTCTTCCAATTTTCTGATAAATCCTGACTGCTGTCGACCTGAGTTACAGATGTGGCTTTTCACCTTTTGAGCAGGTTCTTCCCAAAGTGATCTGTTTTACTGGACTTGTATAAAGATTCTGGGTTTAGTAAAACTTCAGTACTGTGTGCCTTGATGCACAATGTTATTTCCTGTGCTCCTACAAAGACTGGTGTCATCGTGACAGTGCCTGAACACGAAGTCCCAAATGGTCTAGTCCATGGGACTGTGCTGTCACTAGAGGAGTCTTACATGTCCAAAGTGAAGAAAAAAAAATACCACTAGGCAATGAAATTCCCAAAGGATTTTTGTAAAGCATCCCCCATAATATCTGTTTCTACATCTGATTAAAAACTCCTCTTTCTTTAAAAATAAGTCTCCCATTCTTTCAGTTCTCTAAAAATATTCACACTTCTAGCTGAGATGCTGCTAATTGGTGACATCTTTGTACTCTGAGTCTTACTCATTCCTCATCAAATAGAAGAGTCAGGCTTCACTGATTCTTTGTGTTGCTGTTAAAAGCTTTACATACTGGACGTACCTTCCCTGTCTTATGAAAAACAGAGCTTGTATGTTTGGGGTTTTTTTTTCCCTTAACATGCATGAGATTTTGAAGGTCATTTCCTGCTAGGGCTCCTGACCTGCCTTATTACTGTTTTCATATGTTTCTGTTTTCTTTCTCTGGCATCCTTTTTACAACAACTGAGAGAAGAAGCTGCATATTTTAAAGGTCTGCTGGTGAAACAAAGTCAAGTCCATGAATAATTAGGTCTCAATCCAGTGCTGTAGTCCATGTGGGCAGGATGCAGATCCATTAATTCCATTAGGAGCCTGGGTGAAGGACAAACCTGTGAATAAACCCAGGGAAATCAATGGCTTCTGGTGAGTTAAATTCATTGACAAGAACAGGACTTGCATATGGGATGGGAGTGACAGCACATATAGGATGAAATCCTGGCCCTATCTTTGTCAGGGATAAGAGTTTTGAGTCAGTAGTTTAGATTCCCCTCATGGTTTGTTGTTTTCCTCCCTCTAAGTTTTAAAGACATGCAATTATTTGCACAAGCAGGACAGGACTGGCAACTTCAATAAGGCAAGTTTTTATAAAGGTCTTTTGCTAATTTAGTAGCAACTTGAAAAAAAAAAAAATAGCCTTTAGGTTGTTGAGATTAATGAAGTGCATTTTGGAGGTGTCCTGAACTGGATGCAAATGTATCTAAGCACCAGCTGACAGATCAAGGGAGATGCTTGACTTAGGGACTCCAGCAACTTAAAAGCACACTGAGGAGCCAGAAATAAATAAAGTCACAGTGCAATAAGGATGCAATGGGCTGCTGGTTGCTGTGGGTTGAGCAGATACAGATCACGCTACATGGAAGGAGAAAGAATATGGGAAATCCCTCTCGGAGCTGCTGGGCTGACATTGCCTCTGTACAGTAGAGCGTGGATGAGCAAGCCACCTCTCATTATCACTTCCATTTCTCATGCTGGGTTTTGTAGTGTGATAAAGAATTAGGTTTAGCAAATTGGGTAAGGGAAAGGGAATTTGGAAATGACACTCTCAATGATTGATGATACTAATAAGTATTGTGCCAAGGAGATCCCCGTCCCCCATCAAACAGGGCACATGCACACACAGCCTTGCACACTGCCTGAACATAAACATCACTGTGTACAACATATATTGAGGTGTTTAGAGAGGGAAAATAAAAAATGCACACAACAACCTTTATTCATGCAATATCTGTACAGTGCTGCTAAATATACACACACTATTCATCTAAGTGGAAGCATGCAAAGAAGTGCACAATTTATACACACAGAAATATGTATACTTTAAAAATCCCCTGCACATATATTTCCCTTTACAAAAATGTAATGGAACTAAACTATGACAGATGATTGTTAATCTTGTGCTCAGTTCCCTGGTTTGGCTTCATTTAAGGCAAAATTCAAACCTTTCTCCTCCGGGGAAGGTCTTCTGCAGAGGAAATCTTTTTCCTTCAGACTGTTCATTCAAATAGGGAGAACTGAAAGCAGAGATATGGTAGGATGTGAGAGGAGGAGGTGTACTTCTCTACTTCAAATGATTCAGAGGAAATTTGAACCTGTCTGTCACACAGCAGTGCTTTAACCACCAAGTCTATGGGGCTGCCAGGAAGGCAAGAGTGGCAGGTATAGAAATTAATATATGGCCATACTTATCCCTAGGCTGTCCACTGGGTGAGCCACAGCTCATTTAAACATCTTCCCAGGGTGTTTCCAAGGCACTGGAGAGTCAAGTTGAGAAATTCTCACTTTGAGGATCTGCCTTCAAGTTCTGTTTTGGCTTGAGCCAGAGTCCTTAGCAGCTTCTCAGCTATGGGCAGCATTTGTATTCATTCACCTTGGACATACACAGGAATGTATGGAAGCTTAATAATATTTTTGTGACTGCAATAGCACCCTACTGGTAGATTTGGGTGCTGAAGGATACCTAAATAACCTTTGAAGAGCTGGACCTCTGTTGCTATGGTGATGAGAACTGTATAAAATACTACATGGAATTGAATAAAATATTGTATTTAAATAGATCCATGGAGATCTACAAGTTTATTTCTTTTTTAGGTTTCATATCCATGCACAGTGCCTGCCAGCGCTTCAATCTGCTGTTTGGCTTGACACCCAGGATTAGGTGCAATGTCCATGCACCGTTTGCTCTCCATGCCAGCTCATACAGTCAAAGACTTGTTGTACAGTGAAAACTGGAAATGCTGCTTTTGCCCACTCATCAGGAACGTGTTAATCACATAGGAAGTAACTGATGAATGGTGCTAAAAGATATTTGAAAGATGGTGTAGATGTGTGTGTATGTTGACAGCAGAATTCTTTGTTGTAGACAAAATTGGGGGCTATCGCTACATGGACGACTGCAAGCCTGAGACTTTGGTATTACTCACTCCCATACCCAGTAACAGTAGAATTAATGTTGATTTCTTTCCCCAGGGTATTTCCTTCTCTCTTCCTAACATTTTAATCCAGAGCACTACCACTGTCAAGAGCTGGATGGGGCTCCCCACACACAATAGCTCCTCAGTCTCTATAAGAATCATTTCAGAGCATAAAAAGACTTTGTTCAGCTGTCAGCCGAGAGGCAGCTTTTCACCACTTCAGCATGCAGAGTCTCCTTCCAGCAGGTTCCTTCTGAACTTATCCTCAGCTCTTTGTACCATGACAGGAGACTCACAGTCAATCCTTTTAATGTGATAGTGAACAGGCACTTCATCTTATACCAGCATAAGAATAAAATTCTTCCAGTCTTCTGGTGCATTAGTTTTTAGAGCAAAACTTTTCCTCTCAGATTTTTTTGTTCTAGCCTCCTGGTCTGACTCAGCCATATTTCAGAAGTCTGGAACTGCATTTATGCTACAGATAACAGCTACAAAAATGCCCAGAATTGCCTAAATCACAGAATTACCTAAATATTGATTGGAATGGACATCTGGAGGTCTCTAGTCCCCATCTCCCTACTCAGCTGGATTCTCACCCACATGGGACCAGGTCCATGATTTTGTGTAGCTGAGACTTGCAAACCTCAAAAGATGGAGGTTGCACAACAGTTCTGGGGAGCTTTTCCACTACTGTGCCCTCCAGATGAAACATGTTTCCTTAATGCTCAAACTGAAATCCCAAATCACATTTTATGGTCTTTGCCCTTCTTACAGTACCTGGCACTACCAAGGATTTGGGTCTTCATCTTTGTAGCTGCTCATCAAGCCATTTTAGTTACCAGTGTGTCCCTTAGCCTTCCCTCCACAAAGGCAGAACAGGTCCAGCTCCCTCAGCCTCTCCTTGTGAGCCGTGAGCTCCCAGTTTCATGCCATTTTGGTAGCACTCCATTAGATCTGTTGCACTTTCTTCCTATCCCTCTTCAGCTGGAGGCCCAAACCAGACACAGTGTCACAGATGGCATCTCACCGGAGCCCAGTGCCCTGTTTATTGCTGATCACTGGCTGGATATCAAGCCATTGATTACCTCACTTTGAGGAGTGTCAATAAAACTGTTTTTCTGAACTGCACAAGGTTCCTATGAGACTCTGCCACTGTCACACCTGAGTCCTCCTACTCTAGTTGGGGAGGGCTTCAGGACAGAGAGTATCAACCCATGGTCAGCTTTGTCGTAGAACTATATCCTGGGCTGCATCACAAGAAGCGTGACCAGTAGGTCAAGGGAGACGATTCTGCGCCTCTGCTCTGCTCTGGTCAGACCCCCCCGCAGTCCTGCGTCCAGCTCTGGAGCCCTCAGGACACGACGAACATGGACCTGTTGGAGAGAGGCCAGAGGAGGGACACAAAAATGATCAGAGGGCTGGATGCTCTGCTGTGAGAACAGGCTGAGAGAGTTGGGGTGTTCAGCCTGGAGAAGAGAAGGCTCCACAGAGGCCTTATTGTGGCCTTTTAGTGCTTAAAAGGAGCCTATGAGAAAAATGGGGACAGACCTTTTTCAAAGGGCCTGTTGCAATAGGACATGGGGTGATGCTTTTAAACTAAAAGAGAGGAGATTCAGACTAGATATGAAGAAGACATTTTTTACTACGAGGGTGGAGAAATGCTGGAACATGTTTGTCCAGTGTTAGGAAATAGACTGCCTTAGCTTATTGAGTTATTTGATATACCCACCACCCACTCCAACCAAGGAGCCAGCAAAACTGCAGAGCTGGCAAGGCAGAAGTGATTCCCTGTGAGTTGCACAGAAATATCAATGGGCCCTGTGGACCCATGCCACAATGAGATCTTTTTAAAGTGTAAGACCCAAACAAGTGGTAGCCCCAAACCCATTCCTTCATGAAACCTGATGGCACCTAAAAACCTACAGGCATCACAGCCTCGAGCACCAGTGTATTTTCAGACATGCCCAGAAGTTTCTCAGTTTTAATGGGTCTATCTTAGACATGACTCCTGTTAGTATCTACAAATTAGGCATCTGTCTTGCATGTGGGGGAGCCTAAGCTAGCAATTCGGGGCAAAAGACCAGACGATACACAGAGAGAAAGACAGCAAATAACGGGCGAATTCTGGTGTGACAACTCACTGCCAGTCCACTGTCAGTGTCCCTGCAGATCTTCTCCTTTTCAGGATATTGGCTGCCTGTGACATTTTTTCTTCATCCAACATTCAAATTAGAGTGATCAGAGGCTGACCCGCAGAGTCTAGTTCATCATGAATTTTTCCTACTGATTACATAAATAATCACAGGAAGGAAAGTGCCTTTTACATTAACACACAATTGCAGAAGCTTTTGTAAGAACATAAGGAGAAGTACGTTGAGTGGTAAAGCCATGCTTGAATTGTCTAATTTAGCTTGTGAGTCTAAAGGCCTGTCATCTGCAAAGTGACAAAGTTGTCTGCTTAACCTAAACTCATCTCCATTTTACAACCTATTAATGCATTTGGAGTGCATGGGTAAACAACAGTACTTAGCATTGATGTTCCTCGTGATACTTGTTCCTCTGGGTTCTGGGTACTATTTTTTTTTAAGAGATTAATGGCAGAATCATGGGCAAATTCAGGGGATTAGGATGGGATTCTTTGTTAAACAAAAGAAATGTGTAAAAGCAAAGGAATAGGCAACCTGCCATGCAAATCAAAACGACAGGGTCAAGTAGAAGATACATCTGGAATTGCCTAGAGGAGTATGAAGGAAAGAAGCCCAAATCTGTGAAAACATAACAAAGGTGAGGTTACTGGCTTCCTGAATTCAAGAAAATACGGAGACTGTACTGTAAGGTCAGAATGATGGAAAAATCTGCCTTTTGAGTGACCCACCTCATCTTTGTTCTTCAAGGAGAGATGGGCAAATGCAGCACAGAAGTTTCTTCATCACAGTTAGTGACATTTCTGAAATAAACTCTCCCAATTTCATCCTAACGACGTGATTGAAGGTCATAGAAGATTGGAGCCTTTGCATTTGGTTGTGTAGCTGGAGGAGCAAATAGAGAAAATGAGTCACAAGCTCTAATATTAAACATAGATGTCTTTACATTTCCCAGAAACCAGCCTCTATACCTAGGCTCTGCAGCCACTCAGCCAGCTGGCACAAGAGCTCGAGACACCTTTTAAGCTCTCTTTCATGTCACGGTAGCAGAAGTTTCGTCTGTTCCCTTCTCTTCTGGCACAGTTACGGAGCCTGCTTGTGGCTGGCCAGAGTCTCCTCAGGCTTCAGATCTGTGTTCAGCATCACAGCTGGGCCCCGCTGCTACCAGAGCTAATTAGAGTCCTGCAGGTCACTGCCTTCATGAAGATGTTTTTGTTGTTCTGCTACTGAGCACCCTGCTCCTTTGCTACTGGCACTTGTCCTGCTTTCAGCACAGAGCCCTAAAGCTCCAAGACACCACTGAAGACAGATTCTCAGTACAATAATTAGACTCAAACACAGAAGGAAAGCAGTCCATTTTCTGCTGCCACAGCCAGCATCACTACTTAGGTCCTTTCTCTCCCCCATCTCAGATGGCTTTGTGGGATGTGCAATGGTAGTGCGCTCTAATTAAGGCATTCAGGTCTGGTTTGTTACATCCACGATAGACAGGGAGCTCTGCCGGAAGGGTTGTGGGGCGGGTCACACCAAGGAATGACATCTATTCACCTCTGAGGGTGAAGTAGCACAGGCAGATGGTGCAGACCCCTCCCTGCACATCCCCCCACTGTTCGCAGTGCTACCCCACTGTGCCCCTTGCATTGGCTCAGCTAGATCAGCTCACTAATCTAAACTTTCATTTCTTCTTTTCTGATCTTTTGCCTCTTTAATGACACGGGCTGGTTGCTAGGAGGTCCAAAGAGCTAACTGAATGCAAGGGAAACAGTTAGACCACAAGATCCATAGTGAGGAGACGACGCTTTTGCAGACGATGAGCTGTAAGGCTGAGCTGTCTCATGAAACCTTATCCTAAGAAACACCTGGGCTGTCACTCACAAAGGAAAATGGACTCTGGCCTTAAAATCTTCCTGAGAACATTTAACATTAAAAACCTGCATGCACTAGGCAAAGATGCAGCCCAAAAGGGAACTGTTGCACTGTTCCATACAATATTTGCGGTATTCTGTTAAGGATGTTATACTTATCTTCTGTATCTTACATCACAAAAATGAACACTGACTATTACATCCTGTGCACAGGTAAAATCAGCCAAAAACTAGCAGCTCTCTATTTCTGTGTAAATTGTAGAGCCTTTAGATATGCAGTGAATGTTCAAAGAGGAAATGTTGTAGCAACAGTAAAACAAGGGAGCTACTTTCTTCTGCAGGTATATGGATTAGTCTGATGACAACACTGTTACCTGGTTAGGTGAGGAACAAATCCCACTCCCAAAGAGGCAAATCTGAATCACTGTTTTGCTGATCGGATTCAGTGATACTTATCAAGAGTTATATCACTGCAGCATCTAAAATTAGGCCCTTTGTGCTTAATTTTTGGGCAAGGTAAAAAGATTTTTGAATAATCAAAATATGTGAATATGGATCACATATTGTGCTGGAGCCTCCGGAAATAGATTCACTGGGGTGCTGGAGGTGTCTAACTGCTGTTCTGTGAGCTAACTTCAAAACCGGCTGTCCTCCAGACCTCCTTGATGCCTAAATTACACAGATATCAGGGCTCTTCCCTCCTCTACAGAAATCCCCATGGCACCTGAATTTCAGCCACTGCTTCTCCCTATCTCAGGCTCACAAATCAAACATTCCCCTGCTTGCTGTGCTCATGGGACCTGAGCTATTCCATGCTGCAATAAAGACATAAATATTCATTAAGTCACAGGGAACAAGAAGCTGAAAGGGTTGATCCTGCAGCTGTGGGGGTTGGATCCTTACCTGCACCAGGGGGGAGGCAGGGCTGTGTCCCTTAGCCTGTGAATGATGAACTGCGAATGGGTAATAACTTATGGGATTAACTGATCCAGCTACATCCCATCTCACTTAGTACCCCACTGGTACAAGGTCTCCAGAAAGAGGGGAGATCTGTCTGTGCATTTCTGTCCGAAAACAGGCAGAGCAGAGATTTGATCTCAAGGATTACCAAAAGAACCAGTGTGTAGTGAAGAGGATTGTCTGACTGCGTTTTCTTAGGAGAAGTAGGGAGGTGGAGGGAAATCAGGCTGCAGGTGTGGCTGCAGGATGCCTTTCTCTGGAAAAGAGTGAGAATGTGTCAGTGAAACAGATGTCATGCAACTCAGAGTCTTCAAACTGCAGGTGAAGGTCTATCTGTGCAAGCCCAGTGCCATGGCACCTGGCAAACTTTATCAGTGGAAACTTCGGTATTTAGGGAATTAAATGTTTCCTGTAGGGAGAGAGAGAGAGAGAAAAATTACATTTGGAGTTAAACGTAAAATGGCTGCTAGTATACTAAGCTGACCTTGTAAATCCAACCCCAAGGCTGTTGCTCATTTTTTATTCTAAGTTAGTGATTTTAACCATTTCCTTCTTTCTCTCCCAGATTTTCTAAAAATAACAAGAATAATAATAGGGGGGGAAAAACACAAGATCCAAAGACTCTATGGGGCAGAGCCAGCAGCATACTCTCTCCCCTGACTGTACGGCAGGCACTTATCAGTGTTGGTATAAATCCCATCTCTGCTCTCGTGATATCAGCTGAACAAAAGGGGCCAAGCAAACCCTTGGTGTCACTCCAAGGAAGCTGCTGGAGCCACCTCAGGTGTGGGCTTGCCCAGTGCACTTGCCAATGCAACGTGTGCTGATGCGCGGGCATCTCCCCGGCTGGATCTGCACCTGGTCTGTGGTCTAGACCAAGTGTCTGTCCATCACTGCATTTCTCTACTTGTCTTTTGGATTCCAATTAAATATATTCTCGCCTCTTTTGTTTAACCTTTGTCTTCCAGTTTTTGTCTGCCTCGTGAATTCTGCCTAATTAGGAACCTTTCAAATTCCCTTGTGGCCTTGAGTTTTCTCATGCAGAATTTGGAATTAGTGCATTTTTGTGGCTAGTTTTCAGGGCCAGGTTCACGCTTTTAAAGTGCTAAAATAATTAACAATACTTTGCACTTTCATACTTCTTTTTTTCCTCTGGGGATCTCAAAGTACTTCATAAGTGGTGATTAATTAAGATACGACATTGTGAGGGGAGGAATATATGGGGACATAATTCTTTTCCACTGTAGGAATGCAGCCATTTCTGGGGCAGACATTAATAACTGGTTTAAGAGAGTCACTACAACATATTGAATACCAGACAGCAGTTTTTTGGCTGGAAAGTAAAAACAATGCAATACGCAATTGAATGTGCAAAACAGATTTATAGAATCAGAATGAAATTACACAAATGAATTTTAACTATGACGCCAAGGTCAGTCCTCTTCACACCCGAGGCCAGAAACGCAGCTTCACATCTTGTTCAGATAAAACCAGCCCCAATAACAGCCTTAAACAGGGCACTTCGGCCTTAGGGCTCCCCACAGGTCTTGCTGGAATTTCGGCTTGGTGCTAAATCAAGAGGAAATGGTGCCACCTACTGAACCACCGGCCCCACCAGCCACCAGTGCTCGGGGTGAATTCCCAGCCAGACATGGAATCCACATCCAGCATGTAAAAAACAGCATGTTTTGTAAGCGATGTATATACAACACATATATAGAGGGAGAGAGGCAGACAACAGAAGTGTCAGTATGCCAGAAAAGATGCAAACTTAGGCTTGTTTAATGATAGCACTGTGATGAGAAAAGACCTGAGTGTGGACCGAAGCACCAGCTGGACGCTGTATATTTTGAGGCCCCACACTAGCTAGCAGTCACGTCGAGTCTTTGCTCCCGGAGTCTTCAGAATATTAATGAAGGAAAGAATGTTTATTATTTTCAACACTCCTTCTCCCTACAAGGATAGTATTAATGATGTAAGGAAGTAAACAGTTCACTGAGCCACAGAGCTCTAACAGTTATTAATTTCCAAGGAACTATCCTCACACCGATCTAGGAACTGGAACATCGGAGAATGGTGTGAATAAATATGAACACAGACACACTCTGGTTTACAAATATCAGACATGGGTCCAGTTTGTCAAAATCGTTTCTTTTCAACAACTGCGTACTTGGACATTGACAGCTAAATCCTTGAATATTTAGCCTGAATGCTGCCCAGGCTCTTTGCTGTGGTTGTTGGTGCAGGTGTCATGGTTGAGGGTACCGATCCTGAAGCAATCCAAGTGTAGGCAAACAGGGACATACACCCTGCCTCAGTTTCCAGGTGATGTGGCAGGACTTCTGATACCACCAAGGTGGTGGCAATCAGGCAATCATGTCCCTATTGCTGTTACCTTTGCGGCATGCAGGCGCGTCTCTGCCGTTATAGTTTAGCATCGCTGGATAAAAAACAGGAGAAAGCCATGGCAAAACCCAGCACTGCTCCTGTGTGGCCGATGAGTGCCTGGCTGCTGCCTGCTGCCCAGCTCCCTCCTGCTTGATGTCTGTTCCATGTGGCTCTTGACAGCCTGGCTGTACCATGGCTTGGCTTGAAAAGAAGAGCTGGCGACTGCTCTTGTCCAGGATACAGAGTGGTCTGGTGATCAGGGCACTCTGGAGATCTGGGAAACAGGAGAACGTTTCTACGTTAATCAAAGGAAAGCTGAGAGCATGATGTTCCCCATCTTAAGTCAGTGCTCTAACTACTGCCACAGAGTTCAAATGGGAGAAATGGCATCATCCAGTACAAGATTCCTGCCTTTAGGAAAGGGTGATGGAGAGGCATGAAGATGACTAACATTCCCAGTGGTTCCCTTATACTTTCCTTACACGTCACAAGTGAGGGAGACAGGAGCAACCTCCTCGAATCTTTATAGTTGCCTATGCCTTTGCATTGACTGAAAAAAGAGATTTAGGTAGGTGTATCCATTTCTTTTTCCATCTTCCCAGGCCCCTAAAATTTCAGCCATGCGTGCAAATTAGACAAACTGGGCTCAGACCACTGGCAGTATTCCTCATTACTTCTTTGTAGTAACCCGTCAGGTCTTTTGGGACAGTGCCAGAAGGAACAGACCTCAGAGAGCTCTGCAAAATCCAGGCAGAAAGGTGCATTTCAGGATTGGCTCTCAATAGAGCTTAAGAGCACAATACCAGCTCAAGGCTGATCCTTACTACAGGTAGAATTCAATTCTGAAAAAGCAAAGAGGAGATTTAGAGGAAGGGTGTAGGAAAAGCTGGGGGACACCAGTTTGGGGAAAAATTCCTTTTCTAAGTTCTCTCTGGATTACTCGGCTATCTGTCCGAACACTTCTTGAGTGGGGAACGGGAGATGCTGGATCAGGTGAGAGGGGGAAGGGATGGGTCTGGAAAGGAGAGCTGGACTTGCTAATTTTCTTGCTTTGGAGGAGGAGGAAAGCAGAGAGCTGATCCCGGAATAGTAAACATTGTCTCTTACATTGTCTCTTACAATCTCTGCCGGTAGCTGGATAGATAGATAGATAGATAGATAGATAGATAGATAGATAGATAGATAGCTGTATAGATAGAGACCGGCCAAACTGGGGACCAGGGCAGTGCTATGCCACATACCTTGTCCAAGCGAACCTTGTCCAAGCGAACCTTGTCCACAGCAAACCACCAGCTGTGCCTGTCTGTAAAGGTGACCCCAGAGGAAAGAAGACAGAGAGGTAAGTTTCTATCTTGGAGAACAATTTTTCCCAAAAGCTCTGCGTTGGTGAGAGATTCATCTTGCTGGAGCCTTATGGAGTTATGGGACCTTCTTAAGGAAGCTCCACTGCGCACCACTATCCTTTTCATCTACCATCATCTGAGCTCGTGTTATCGACCTGTTGGGAAGGGAATTCAATTTTTCTGAAAGGGAATGGCTGGTTTCATTTTCTTATATATGAATCCACATTCGATTGCAAGCTGTTTGTACATGGTACTGAGCACAGAGGCTCTAATCCTTACCAAAGCCCCTGGGTGTACCTTCACTTCAGGAACAAATAAAAATAGTGATTGCATTAGGTATCCATTCATCAAACCCAGGTGCCATCTAAGGATGATGTGTCTTACTGTCCTTCTGTAGTGCATTTCTTCCAAAACAAAAATAATTTCAAATAATAATTTCAGTTTCAGGTTGCTCAAAGCCAGACACTCATAAGGGCAGGCTGTCAGCTTTCTAGCACCAATTAATGTATTGATAAAGCTTCTGGAGAAGTGACATTAACAGCATCTTCTTACAAAGATACCTGCAGGTAACATCAACCCAATTAGTATTGAAGCTGAAATGGGGGAACTGGTGAGCCTGCCTTAACAAAATTACCAAGATATATTGAATTATTTTTACCAATATGGAAACGCACGTAAGAGCAAAGCACTGAGTGAGACATATTTGTCTTTGTTGAGCAAAGCTGAAGCACAGATGTTCCCCAGGCCATTCTGGCCCATATTGGTGATAAATTCAGAGCTCTGGATGTTTCAAGTAAATACATCCTTAGCCACACTCCCTCTGCTGTCCCTAGTGATTTTGATTTAAGGAACAGACCCTTGAAGCAAAGAGATACCCACCAACAGAAAGGTGATTTATATAATATCTTAGCACCAAGGTGGGACTTCAAAAGAAGATGCTTCTCCCAAGGTATGGATTGGCACAAACCATTGGCACAAACCACACATCCACTTTTACTCCTGTAGCAAAACCCAGCGGCCATGATGGTGTTTAATGTCCTTTGGGCTTACTCCAGTCAACTCAGCGATGTTAGCTGCAGGGTGAGGAGAGTGGGGAGTATGATCAGACAGGAGCAGTCATGGGGCATTTCAGTGTAATCAAAAGGAAAGGATGCTGGATGAGAGAAAGTTTGGGATGTTTCCATCTTACCTCTATGTGGCAAATGCTTCCACTCTCTCAAAATTTGAGTGTACCCTTCAAAGAGAGCTTTTAAAATTCTGATGTGCTCCAGTCATCCTCTGCCACTTTTACACTCAATCCATATACATACACACACATATATGTATGTATGTACATATAGAAATAAAGAAACAAAGGAGTAATCAACACACAGGGTGAACAATCCTGCTCAGAGACATCGCTTTTGCTATTTCACTTGCTTTGGTAGGTTGTTACATTGTGCAGTGATATCTTCTCACTGTTTTCTTTTAATTATCCTTAATTCTATTAAACAGACAAACATCAACTGCAAATAATGCATGCTTAATTATGCAGTGTTGGTGGTTGATACTGTATTAGCATCAGCTTTTCTTTTAATATTTTGGCAGCACACAAATGAAACTCCTACAATATGTTTAAATAGCCTCTATCAGAGTAATGGTCATGAAACCATCGCAGGCACAGTCTCCTCACCTCTGCACATAGAAGGCCAGCAGAGGTGGTGAAAGGGAGCAGCTCCCATCCCAAATGATCTTCCAGATGCCCTTGCTGGATACAGATCTGATGGCAGGAGGATGGGAAATGGTTGCCAGGTGACCCCAGAGACAGGCAGGAGGTGCCCTCATGCAACGCAAAACAATAATTTTCAAAATAAAGCACAAATTCTCTGGGTTTTGTCATCATTATTATTTGTAATCGCTTCTGAGGATGGAGAAGGCTTGTCAGACCAGATGGGACCAGCATATATAATGAAGGACACAGTACATTGCACAGGAACCAGAAGTAGCTGAGAGCAATAGGGGCCCCAGGATTGTCACTATTGCATTAGTGATGAACAGATCCACAGGGAAGTATGTAAAAGATGCAGCCATTTTCACAAAGACATTGCAAAGACGCCACAGGGTGAACAGTGTTTTTCACCTGCAAACACAAAAATCTGGTGTAATCTGGTAGGGCAGCCACTGAAGCCACTCTTTACCTGTGTCATGGTAGACTTGGTCTGCTTATCCCAGGGGTCCTCTTGAGTTTGACTTTGTGTGGCACATTTGCCACAGAATACACAGTTAAAACCACAATCAATTGTTTTACGTTGAACATTTCCAGGAATTTATTTTGGTAGGTGCTTTACTTTGTTTTATTGTCTTTATTCTTTTCCATCTACATACAGCCTGTGCACAAGCGGTACATATTCCTGCCATTACACAACAGATAAACAGATCCAGGAGCCATGTCCCCATTTCAGGGGCTATAGAACACCTAAGGATGGCCCTGTGCTTCAGCCTTGGCCTTGGCAATCTCCCATTTTTTACCATCATCCAGGTAACAAGAAGCACTGAACTGATTCCTAGGGTGGATATCAGTGGGCCCAAAGGGTGGCTGGAAAGTAACTAGACAGGACAAGCATTTTACAGTGAATTGGTAAAACTATTCCAAGGAGATTTGTCCTCATGCTAATTGACAGGCATAAACACTGCTTCAAAACATTGAATTTGCTTAGAATGAGACTATGAAGAGGATTTTACAGAATCGTGGAACAGTTTGGGTTGGAAGGGACCTTCAAAGCTCATCTAATCTAACCCCTCTGCAATGAGCAGAGGCATCTTCAACCTGATCAGGTTGCTCAAAGCCCCATCCAGCCTGGCCTTGAATCTCTCCAGGGATGGGATTTGGCCCTTAATCTATGAGTACATACCATATCAAACACAACGTGACACGCAGTTCTCCTTCCAGACCCATGCAAAATACTTTAAATGAGTTGGACAAAATAGGTCTCAAGCCAGTCCTGGCCCTGCTTGGAGTGAGGGCTTGGACTAGGTGGTCTCCCAAGGCCCCTTGTCAGTGTGAATGATAATGGGACAATGCAGTGATAAGAAACCTGGGCACTTTGAAGTCCATGAAGCATCCTAAAGATCATATTGCCAAAAGTGGCAGGAGCAAAGACAACATTCTTCACCATCTTCATATACTTGCCACTAAATGAATTGGTTAAGAGCTTAAAACAGCTTCATGGTGCAGAAGCAGCTCCCTGCATTAACGTGGCTGAGTCACGGAGGCCAAAGACAGCGGAGGGCTGTTCCGCTAATGTGGGGTGGGCAAAAAAAGCGAACAATGAAGGAAAGCTTACACTGCTGCTGCCTTTACTCCAGGACTTGTTTCATTCTTGCAAGCTCTCAGGCAGTTCATTCATGCACAGGTGCAGCCATAAAGGGGCCAAATGTGGAAGGCAGGGTGTGACTAAGCCCAAAAATGAGCGACACAAATGCATTATTCATGTAGAAAGCTTACAATGCTCCGTGATTCCTTTCTTCAGAGCAGATCGCTCCGCTATCAACTTCGGCTACATGATTCTTTATTTCTGACACCTGCCTTTGTTTCTTTTCTACTTCCAAAGTGAGATGACCTAGGTATTTACATGAAATACTTGCTCAGGCCAAATTTCCCAGCAATGCCAGGTAAGTCCCCGAGACTGTAAGGGAGGAGCAGTGACACAAGTGGTGACAGGGTCCAGCCATCTTATTAATACATCATCCGCCCCTCTGAGCACAGGATTCAGTGCATTGACAGGAACTTTGCTAAAGAAATGTATTAAAAGAAAAGAAGGGTAGAAAAAAGAGAGAGGAAGAAGAGACCACAGAAAGCAAAAAGGGAGGCTGAGGATGGCAAGAGAAAGGAACCTCCAATCAACACAAAAAAAGCTGGAAGCTTGACTTCCTTGTTGAAAATAATAGGGTTTTAACAGTTAAAAGGTTTTAAAAGGTCATTATGCATTTAGCAGCGAAAGAGCAATATGAATTTCTAAGCAGCAACATCTGGAAGATCAAAAGAAATCATACTTCAATCAACATGAAAATCTCTGCTCATTACACGCAATCATATTTAGTTATTAATAGACACTGGCTAGACACTGACATTTTACACATTTCATCCTATGATGCGCCAGGGACACTTCTGGCATTTAGTTTATCATTTTCATCAGTGTCATGGAAAGAGTGACCGATATGACCCCAAAAAATCTCACACTGTCAGTCATCGTAAGTGAATTTATCAACACATACAAAATCGGAATCCACATGAGAGTTTTAACTGTTTGCATACGAAATTACTTCATTCTTCACGCTTCAAAAAAAATTCAGTTTTGCATAATAAATAATGATAAAGGCCAGCAGACAATTATATAGGTGGAAACAGTATGCATAATACTTAGATTTCAAATTTATTATGTGAATATATCCAGAAGTTGCTTAAGTAATCAACTGAGTGGCTGTATTACCCATTGTTAGAGCTTAATACAAAAGCTCTTCAGCTTATATTAAAAGCAGCCCAACTTAAACTGCAATTGGCACACGTCCTATTAGTATTTTCTCTTTGTTAGACAGCTTCCAACTGATTCAGATGTGCAATTAGGTCAATATGAAAATTAAATAGTCTGTTGTTTCAATTCAGAAAATGAAGAGGTCTTTGGGAGGAAGGAATCGGTCCAAAAATAATGTTGCTTCCAACATGATGACAAAAGGAGAGTGTTGTAAGCCAGCAGCTCTAGCCTAAACCTCCGTGTTGTGGTGTGAGAGGTAGGGCTCCTAGCTGAGAATTGGTGGATAAACTGGCATATACGATTTCATGACTGATTTTTGTGTGTAATAATTGCATTAAAAAATATAATGAGAGTGGGTTTCTTTCTAGTTTTACCAATCACTATGGCAAACATGCTGAGACGCTTCAGACAGAAATGTGATTTTACTTCTAATGACAATTATTTTTGGACTGAATTGTAATTCCGTCCGTTAATTAAATCTGTCACTGCATTTTCTAACTCGGTTATTGCATCCTTTGATGATTTTACCAGAATTATACTTCTATTTCTGCCACTTTGCATTCTATGCTTTAATAATTCTTCAGACAAATATGCTAGGCCGTTGATTACATTTTGTGGCAGCAGTAATGTAAACCCTCTCCTGTGTTACATTGGTTCAAAAATCATGCTGATCACTGAACCAACAAGCTAGCCCAGTACCACTCTGAGCAAGTGAGTTATTCAGCAGAATTCAGCCAGGGACAGATTGTGGACATGCTTTTTTTAGTTATTAAATGGATATAAACAGTTACAAACAATTATAAATGTAAACAAGATTCAAAAACCAATTTAAAAACAACTTGAGTGTTCTAAAATGCATTTAGTTATCAGCAAAATGAGATCTTATCTACTAAATTATTTCAAGGCAAGTTGGCATGGGGTTATTATATATTAATGAGCTGACAGATTTTTAAAGATCTTGCAGTTTTGACAGCTTTAAAAACGAAATTGTTTTTATGTGAGTTGTGGCATTTTGCTGACCCAGAACTGTGGGCACAGTGAGAAACTCACTGTTGGAATAAAGACAATGTGATCAAAATAGTCACATCAAAAAAACCATCCAGTGCTTCCAAGCTATAGATTCCTCCAAGTCTTACTGTCTATGCAGACATCTGCCAGTCAGGTGCTGTGTGACGTGTATTACAACTCAAAATACTGATTCTGAAAATACCCACCACTAAACATAGCTGTTATGGCAGCGAGCAAGCCCTCTGGGCAGTGCTGGGTTGTGTTTTCACTGTCTGCCCTGAACAGGAGACAGCTCGTAGCTGCTCTGTATCAGGGGCAGAACAGGCAGCAATCACAGCTTCTCTCCTCTCTCTGCTTGCTCGAAGGAGAAATATTTGCTGTGCTTCTTTTCCTGGAATTAAAGTGCTTCTTTTCCCGCTCTTCTAAAAGTAAGGAATCACAGAGCCAGAACTCCATAAACTATCTACTTCTGGCTGCCATCTTCTTATCCAATCCAGTCCAAACCCTAAGAAAATGTCTTTTGACAGAAGATTTGTATTAAACGTATTTGGTGAGATTTTTAGTGCCAGTTTAAAAGCATTTTCATGTTTATTGTAGTATTGGATTTTTTCAGAGTAACTGTGAGGTGTCTGAGGAACATATCCTGTGATCCAGCATTTGGTCATTTGGCTCTGAGGATGGTATGAATCTCCTAGTAGTGCACTACAGGACTTCCAGGACACAGGCACCAGATAATCACTTCCCAATAGTCTTCCTCCTGCATTTCATTTAATTCATCCAAGTGGGCTCAATTTTCAACCCATTAACCAACAGCACAGGTAAAAATACATGCAGCTGTAACAGTTCTGCTCAGATTTGTAATGATTTCTCAGCCTCCACAGATTTCCTTTCTGTAAGTGGATGATTTCTTGAGATGCTGGGCTGCAAAACAGCATCGGATATTGCTTTAAAATCCTTTAAAAGACTGGGGAAATGGAGCAATGCTCATGTACCAGACTGGTGCTCAGAAAGGCCTTGCTGGGGTAGGAAGGAAACAATGAATGAACACAAGACTGTGTATTGTTCTACAATCCAGGCACTGAAACCGAGCACTAATTTGCCTTGTTTAAACCCTCTCCCAAAGGCTTTTCAATCATAAAAGTGCACTTGCAAATAACTAGACTTTATAGTAATAGATTTAAATCTGAATTGTTAAAAATTCCAAGGATTTGACCAAAAATAGCCAAGAATTCCTTGTAATGATGCTTTGCAGACTGAGGCACCCCAAGCAGGAAATGCTGGTGGGGATGAGCTCATGGGCTTGGAAGTGGAGTTGCAAGAGAGGACATCTGGGAATTTCTGCCTTATCGCCTCCATGGATTTTTGTAATGTTGTCATGGCTTAATTTTGGCAATTTACCTCCTCTACTATAAATGTAGTTAAAAATTTAAGAGAGTGTTCACTCATGGGTTTTTGAACCAGGGTTTTTCTACCCCAGTAAATGTGCCATGCAAAATACTGATACTTCAATGTCTACTGTGCTCTGTGGAGAGGAGTTAAAAAGAAGAGTGGCTAAACAGGAAAGACAGTGAAAGTTAAAGCACATGGACATGTAGAAAAGGTGGGACATTTGGCCAATTATTGCAAAATTAGACACATTGAACAAAACAAAGCTGTTAAAAGTATGAAGTTGTAGGAGCACCATATGAGCAGGGCAGGACAGGGTTTGGTTTGATGGGAAAGAGCAAAGAAAAGAAACACTGATCTTATAATGACCACTATTTACACCTACTTAAAACTTTGCAAAATCAAGTGCAGAACTTTAAGTAGACGGATCAGTAGGAGAGCAGCCTGGTATTGCAGTAATGCCACCAGTGTTCCTTGGGTATAGTAGGGTGTCGGCCCTTGTCCCCATAATTGCTTTCCTCCCACGTGCTCTGCCCCAGACACTGATGGGTCACGGCAAAGCACTGACTGATTCAGTGAGGACTGGACATGCTCTTCTCCTGGTAGAGACAAAAACCCTGAGAAATCCTGGGGCACAGCATCCCCACCGGCTCAGTAATTAGAGTGGAAGTGGGGAGGAGAGGGGACAGAGCAAGAGGGATGTGAGGCGAGCAGAAAAGCAAAGGGGTGAAAGCAATTGCCTCTCATCATGTAAATTGCCCTGTGACATCTGTTTGGGATGCTTGCAGAGCAGTGGGGTTCATGCAGGTAAAAGAAAAGCAGATGGATGGAGGCCTGAAGCAAGGCAAGGTGGGCAAGCTGTGGGAGGGCTGTCAGGAGGGATGTAGTCACTCTGAAATAGAGATGCCTCCGCACAAAACTTGTACCACTGCAACTCATTCCAAAACAAGAGTCATGCTGCTTCCAAAGTGGTTTAATTAAAGCAGAATCAAAATGTCAGCTTAAAAAAAAACAAACCAAAACAAAACAAAACAAAAAAACAACACCAAACTTTTGTGTAGGGACATAAAGCAGCTGATGCCATTAAAAAAAAAAAAGTTACAGGAGAGGGAAAAACAAAACAAAACATTTCCATGTTGCCAAAGACCTGTCTCACTGGAGGGAATTTCAGTTGAATAGTTGCCGCTGTCAGGAGCTGGAGTTGCAAACTGAGCAGGGGAGCAGCAGGGTTCTCATTCTCTCGCCTTGCTGACCGAGGGCTCTGACAGTCCAGCTCATTATTTTCAAAGGCACAGCTCAAAGCAGTAGACCCAGAGCTTGCTGGGACCACATTAGTCCATTTACAGCATTTGTACCAGCCAGTAACTGGGATTCTGGCAGGGACTGAGATAAAACAGTCTTGGAAGGGAGGTTTAGTCAAGAGCAGTGCCGAGAACCACTCTGTTTTCACCGAATAGATGAAAAATCACGAATTCGATGAGAAATCCAGCACAAGGTTATGGGGGAGGCAGCACAAGGGTGGAAGGAGTTTTACTCCAGTTAAAGAAGCCAGAAGTGTCCTTCTTTCACTGTTTGTTAGTGGCACGTTTATAGACATTCACATGCACTTGGGAAGGGGGACTGAGGAAACTGAACTTGTGATTGCTGCTGTTGCCCCAGGCTTGCTTGGGCTTCTGAGCAGTTCTTCAGCTGTTCCCTAGGACCTGAGGGAATGGCAGGAAGATGTGCCAGGGGAGGCTGAGATTGGACATTAGGAAAAGGTTCTTCCCCCAGAGGGTGCTGGACACTGGAACAGGCTCCCCAGGGAGGTGTCACAGCCCCAAGCCTGACAGTGTTCAAGAGGAGACTGGACAACACCCTCAGACACATGGTGTGAACTGTGGGGTTGTCATGTGCAGGGAAAGGAGCTGGACTCGATGATCCTTGTGGGTCCCTTCCAACTCAGGACATGCTATGACTTTATGAGTAGTTGAAAGCAGGACCCGTCTTTACCCCCATGCACACCACAGACCGAAGCCCAGGTAGCAGCTCAGGAGCTCATTTTGGAAATGACACCTCAATGACAGATTGGACCAACTCAGCTCATGACAAGAAGAAACTCAGAAAACCTGCAGTTAAGGCGGTTACTTTTGTTAGACATTGTTACAGCTTTTCGAGTCTAAAAACAACTGTAAATAAAATCTAGCAAAATTTCCTCTAACTGAGAAATTTCACCATGGAGCAAATTTTCATGCCTGAGTTATAAACCCAATGAATTCACAATACTACAATGATAGTAATTTGCAATACTACAAGGATAGTAAAAACCATACTACAATAGTGCTATTGGGGATGTCTAATTCTGGTAGATGTTATTCCCTTTATCTTATTATTGTTCCTTTCTTCCCAAGCTAGAAATAAATATATAAGTTAAAAGGAATAAAAATGCCCACCTAATTGTGCAGATGCATAGTTAATTAATCACTTAATTTAACCCACTTAACTTCAATAAGAAAGAAATGTAATCTGACAGCCAAGGCAGCAATATTTTCCATTCACTCTAGTGTTTGAAAATATCTACCTTTTTTTAAAATAGCACCTGCATTCAGTGGATTGATGATAATGTTCTTGCTTAATTTGGTTTTAGAAAGGCTGTATAACATTAAATAGGTAAAGCATGCGCCCTGGATAAAAATAACGGTGTCATCATGTGTCTGGTAAATATTAACAAATTTTATTAAAAAGAAATATATGTATTTGTGGATAGCTGAGAAAATTCACTTTGGGCTGAAACTTGATAAAATAAAAAAAAATTATGTGCTTATGGCTTCAGCATATCCACTGAAACAAAACATTGAATTGTCTTGTTCATTCTATTTTAAATCTAAGATTCTGATGTTAATGGCTCTCTGATATGCATTAACATAATGCAGCATTAAACAAGCTATGCTACACTGCCTCCACAATGCCTTTCTCTCCATCAGGGGGGAGCTGGGCACTGGGGACCTGATCTGTAGCTCTGTGCAGCCCAAGGCTGATTTGCTCGTTTTCACAGAATCCCAGAATGTCAGGGATTGGAGGGACCTCAAAAGATCATCCGGTCCAATCCCCCCGCCGGAGCAGAAACACCCAGATGAGGTTACACAGGAAGGTGTCCAGGCAGGTTTTGAATGTCTCCAGAGTAGGAGACTCCACAACCCCCCTGGGCAGCCTGGTCCAGTGTCTGTCACCCTCACTGAGAAGAAATTTCTTCTCATATTTTAGTGGAACCTCCTGTGTCCCAGTTGCCACCCATTGCCCCTTGTCCTATCATTGGTTGTCACCGAGAAGAGCCTGGCTGCATCCTTGTGACACCCTTTACATATTTATAAACATGAATGAGGTCACCCCTCAGTCTCCTCCAAGCTAAAGAGCCCCAGCTCCCTCAGTCTTTCCTCACATGGGAGATGCTCCATTCTCTTCATCATCTTTGTTGCCCTGCGCTGGACTCTCTCCAGCAGTTCCCTGTCCTTCCTGAACTGAGGGACCCAGAACTGGACACAATATTCCAGGTGTGGTCTCACCAGGGCGGAGTAGAGGGGCAGGAGAACCTCTCTTGACCTACTAAACCACCCCGCTTCTAATACACCCCAGGTACCATTGGCCTTCCTGGCCACAAGGACACAGTGCTGGCTCATGGTCATCCTGCTGTTCCCAGGACCCCCAGGTCCCTTTCCCCTACACTGCTCTCTAACAGCTTGCTTCCCAACTTACACTGGAACCTGGGGTTGTTCCTGCCCAGATACAAGACTCTACACTTGCCCTTGTTACATTTCATTCAATTTTTCCCCGCCCAACTCTCCATCCTGTCCAGGTCTCTGGATGGCAGCACAGCCTCTGGCGTGTCAGCCACTCCTCCCAGCTTGGTGTCATCCGCAAACTTGCTGACAGTGCACTCTGTTCCCTCATCCAAGTCGTTGATGAATATATTGAATAGTACCAGTCCCACTACCAGCCCTTGAGGCACTCCTCTAGATACAGGCCTCCAACTAGACTCTGCCCCATTGACCATGACTCTCTGGCTTCTTTTCTTCAGCTAGTTCACAGTCCACCTCACTACACTTGCTTCCCAGTCACCCCTGAACCAGGTGGCACCTGCATCCTGACCAAGCCCTCACGTTCGGCACCGCTGAGCAGGTTGAGCTGGCCTTGCTGCACCTCTTGCTCTACACACACTATCCATATGTAATGGCAAAGGTGGCTCAGCCAAACTCAGAGGGAAGATAAACCTGAGATTTGGCCCTGAGAATGAAGGATCAGCGCCAGTTTGCTGAATCCATGTCCTCCGCAGAAGGCTTGGAGCTGAATTTACCAATCCTGATGTTGCCAGAGATGGCAGCAAGAACACCTTCTCCAAGTGCTGTCTCTCTTGCCAAATTGTAGCTATGGCCATCAACAACTTATACACCACTGGCAGCAGCAGCCGATCTACCTCCAAGGCATCTGGACCGTGACTCTCATACAGCTATATGTATGTCTTATATATACCTTATGCATTACAGCCCTGCATGTTTTCTTTGCTCTTAGAAGTGGTCCTGTTTTAGGAAATGAAAGAAATGTTGGGATCCAAACACTTAGCACATACAGCCCACAAGATGAAGCATCACATACATGTGAAACATCGTGGTGGTTTCCAAAACAGAAGAAAATGAGGGATATTGGGGCCTATTAAAAAGGTTAGTAACAAAATCTCACACCGTATATTCAAGGAAGACTTTTAGGAAAGGCTTAAGGAAAACTTCCAAGCAAAGCTCATTGCAATTACTGAAAAACTCAAAACACAAACATAAGCATGTGCTTAACTCTTGGATTGGGTCCAAAGCTGTAAAGAAATAATATCCGTACTAATGCAGATGGCATTTCTCTCCATAAGCTATATTGAGCTACTACATTTGAGGACAAAACTACTTGTTGTTTACAGATGATATACACTCACACATTCATATATGTGTATATATATAAATATACACACATGTACAGATATATAGGAGATGTATATATATAAATACATAAGTGCACAACATCTACCACCAAAAATGCATAAGATGCTTTCAACATAACATTCATGACTTAGACTGTCTACTCTGAGTTTTACAAATAGTGGATTTTTATCTCATTAGTAGCTCTGGAAAAATGTCATTGAAATAACTGTGTCTCATTCCAAAATGTTTTTTTAGTTATCAGCAGAAATATATTTTTAAAATCATTGTACCAGGCAAACCAAAATTCTTCATGTACTAAAATAATGTATTTTCCTTTTGATGTTAACAATTTATTTTTTTTTAATTAATTTTTATGCCATTTCTAGCTGAAATGTATTTTCCAATAAAAATACAGTATACTACCATGGAAGTATTAAAAACAAGCACACTTTCTATGAAACTAGGAAAACAAAAAAGCCTCCGTGAAATAAAATATGTTGTGATGTAAATATTTAGTATCATGGAATCTTTGTGGTTTAGCAGAAATTTTACATACAATAGTTCATCCAGTTTTGTCTTTTGGACCTGGTATCTGGTTCCTGTTGTAATTTTGAAGTTGCAGACAGATTGGAAGAAGTTTAAAAAGTGTCCCTAGTCCCTCAGGTTTTTTTGTGCAATTATATATTTTGTACCGTGGGGGTAGAGACAATCGGGGAGGGAATACATATGTAATAAACAGTAGGTGGGCTGCATTAGTACTGGGAAATGAAATATTTTCTTTGGCAATAAATGTACTAATGACAGAAAAAAAAAGTGGAAATCTCACCTTCACTAAGCAGTAAGGGAAAAGGGAATGGTAGAAAAGGAAAAAGCTCAAAACCAAGACCCACCGCTGTGGCTACCATGATCTATAAAAAGCTGTACATCTCCTGCTTCACACATACTGATGTCACATTTGTCAGAAACATCGTCCTCCTAGGATAAGAACTGGGGTTCTGGCACTGCTGGGGTCTCCAGCTGCCTGCGGGCGACAGAGTTTGACAGTTCCATGTCCAGGGAGCTGAGTACGAAACTTGCCTTCAGGAGATGGAGACAGGTGAGGAAATCAAAGAAAGCCTAAAAATTGTTATTGCTCAAATGCATAGGCATAGAATTTAATTCATATTCAGCTGAAAAGATAGGCATGAGCATGTAGAAGATACCCTGAGCAGCAAATAAAAAGAACAGGAAGGCCAGGCTGTGCTACGATTTGTTTAATCAGAAATATAATGGGTGATGGTGAAGAAAAAGGTCTTGCTAGTAAGGCAGCATAGCTGAATCCTTATGAGGCGTAAGCTTTAGTCTCAGAAAGTATTTCTTGAAAAATAAATTCATATTGGCTTGAATACGGGCATTGTCACACAGAGTGACAACTGGCTGAGTGGCTGTAAACAAAAGGTAATGATAAATGACACCACATCAGGTCGGTGTGTCTGCGTGGAAGTGACGGCCAACAAGATACCATTGGGGAAAGGCTAGAGCTGTCACAGAGCCAGCCCGGTTTTATTTAACATCTTTGCTAATGATCGGGAAAAGGAAGGAGAAATGCACAGTATTTACTTCATTTGATTTTCAAGAAAAGAGGCAAGACTCTCACCTGCTCCTGGGAGACCCCTAATATCAAAGCCCTGTTATCCCCTGTCTGCAGGGAGACGGATTGCTCCGAGGCTGCGCAGGCGAGTGTTTGAGAAAGTGCCCGATGGTGGAGGTGGTGGCAGCAATACAAAAGAATATGTAGCAATTATCTGCCTGGCGAGGGGGCTGTACAGGAGCAATCCAGCTCTTGACGTAAGCAAAATGCAGTAAAGCAGATAAATAAATCTCTGTGTGTGGAGGGCAGGGGGAGGTTTTCAATAAACCTGCAGGGATTTTTGCTCCAAATTATTTTAAGTATCCGTGATATTTCCGTGAGGGATTTCTTATCTTTTTCTTCCATTGTCAGTGAGTTCATTCACCTCGCAGAAATATGAGCAAAGAGAAAGAGGTGAGATGGCATTCATTACCTGAATGTTGAGGTTTTACATGACAAGGGGGGATGAAAAGAGTAGCAAGAGGGACGTTGGAGTGGGCAGAGCAAAGGAGAAGCAGAGGCAGAGAAAGGTAATGGTACGGGTTAGGCAGAGATCCTACAAAATATGCTAAAGCCAAAGGGAAAATTACTGTTTTCTTGATGCCTTTTAGATGAAGGCAGGCCTGGCTCTGCTGTGCCCTGCACGCCTTCCTGCCAAAATGAGAGCAACACTGTTTAAATGAGAGAGAGAAAAACTCAAGACATGGAAAACAGAGTAAATGGCAGACAAAAAGAATTCACAAATAATCCTTCATGCTGGGGGAAGGGATAATCCCTCCACACCACGACAGGCCCAAGGGACTGGGATTGCTTCAGTCCACTCCTGTGGCTAGAGGAAAGGGGGAAAAAAGCAAGCAAGCTCTGTTGGATTTCTCCTATGCTGCGTCTGACTTTCATTCATATAGAAGATGGCTCTTAGCAAGCTGCTCCTAACCACTCCCCTTATTTCTTGATCATTTCTGCTCTATTGCATAGGTGGTGCTATTGTCAGATGCTAAAAGCCATCAGGATTTGAGGAAGAAAGAGACAGAGCAAGACAAGGAAAACAAACAAACAAACAAATTAATAATTTCTTCAGGAATTCAGCAAGTGACTCCAGAAAATAGTGCATATCTATACTTCTGTCCAGGGTCTGACACACTGAGCATACTTTCACCCTTTATCAGTTTTGTCTTATTTTCCTAAAGGTATTTTTAAGAGTGCTTTTCACTGCTGTGCTATAGGCCAGGGAATAATACCCCCATACACAGGGGAGTCCTGCCATTTCATTGTCATGTCCAGGGAGGGGTATGTAATTGCTGAAGATGCTTGCAATACCTTGAATATTGAAGCTGAGAGGTGGGGGGATGTTCCCAAGAGCCTCAGTCACATCTTCAGGTTGCAAAAGTAGAGGAATAGCTGAGGTGAACCTACACTGTTTCATGGAAATCAGTCTTCTTGTTCCCACGTCTGCCCTGATGCTGGAAGTAATGGACTTTCAAGTAACATCACTCGACATGGTTTGACAAGACACATGAATTCATAGATGCTGTTGGAGTACAAATAATTAACAAAGACGACTAAGAGTGTGTCTAGTAACAGCTTCAGCCAAAAACATCAAGCATCAGTATGCAATGGCCTTTTAAACAAATCTTTTCGCATTGCCATCATAAAATAAAATTGGCCCTTGACTCTTTAAAAGGTTCTTTCCCTCAGCTCTGAGTTGTATAAATACAATATGATTTCATGACTCTAGACATGTGGTACTGTCCAGAGCAGGCTGTTCTGTATCACTGAGATGCCAAAATTTGGCTTGCAGAAGTGGAAACACAGCAGGTAACAACCCAGCTGAGGCAGGCTGATGAAAGTATTTTATTCTGTTCCACAGTGTGACTCATGTTACAACAGAAAAATCTATCAGATTGTTGTTCTGTCCTTGTGAGCCAAACAGAAGGTAGAGTTGTTGTGCCTCCCTGAGACACAGTCATGACCCCGGATCAAGAATTACCGACATGATGGTCTAATAAAACTCTTCTCTTTGACTATGGAAATCAGATCATGCTAGGAAACTTCCACCTCTCTTGTCATAAGAGATTCAACAGTCAGGATTCAATCCTATTCCAATCCAAGGGCAAAGATGTCTCTGGCATCAATAGGAGCAGCACTGGTATGAAAGAGTTCAAATGTCAAGTGTGTATTTGCAGAAACTGATTCCACTGAAGAGTATGCAGATATTATTATGCTGCTCTCTTCCTCATTGCTCTCTTTTTATATTATCTAAGGCAGAGTGCCCACAGAGGACACAGATGCACTCTATTAGATATAGAGTGAGTATTGTTAAAAATATCCTGCCTAATACCAACTACATATTTACTCCTTTGTAGCCTCGTCATCTGTGACACTATGCAATTAGAGATTGTTCAAGAGTCTTGTCGGCCCACTCAGTGCCAGAATGAAAAACAACTAAAGAAAACAAAAAGCAAAACAGACAAATGAGCATGAGCCCTCCACCATGTTCCCAAGAGGCTCAATGTACACTTCACATCTCAGGGCAGATAAATCCCATGTACAGCATATTCTGCCCCTCAGCAAGGCACTTTTACTACACTAAAGTTACTAACAGAAGAAAACAGCAACATGTGAGAAAGTAAAGGTTAGACAGAATCAGCGCCGATGAGTCACACTTAATTTCTTATTTCTGTTGCACAAGCTTTCCTGAAAAAGTGTGGGTTTTTTCCCGAGTAACGGTCTCTTCTCTCATGTTGTATTGGTGCACCCAGTGCTATCCCAGGACTCTGCCTAAATGCCCCAAGAAGTGCTGTCCCTGTTGCACAAACCTCAGTCTTTGTCCTGTAATCAGCCCAGCATGTGCAGAGCATTGGTACATACAGGGTTCTGCTGAGATTTGGGAGCTCAGCACAGATGAGGCAATCTTCCCACGCAGATCAAGGATTGAGAGTGAGGCTTCAGAGAAAAAATAACAAACTGAAGGATAAAACCCACTGTGAAATACTGGGTAATTTTTTAAAATGTAATTTAGCAGGTGTTTAGTTATTACCTTGAAAATAAGGCACGAACATTTTCATGACTCATATTTGTGCTTTAGTTAAATTCTCTCTTCCATGCTATAGCTGTAATTTAAAACATTTGCTTCATCCTGAGAGAAAAAAAATGAAGATATTTTAAATAAATCACTGCTGCAGAACCATAGGGTGCACACAGAAACTATATCATCAGCAAATGTTGAATTCTGATCATCATTCCTCCTTGAGGGAAGAGCTGTACTCACCTTCTTATTTTGGATCCCCTGTTCCTTCTACACTAAATGCTTTGATCTAGTCAGCTATAAATAGCTTATGTTACAGTCCCACAAGCTTTCTGGGATGGGGACTGCATGACATTTTTGTCCTAATCTGGTGATGTCCTAGACTGGCAGGTCTATGTTAATGTTTTCATGATATAAAAGTGAAGTGCTAATTAAATATACGAATAACTGGGTGGGCAAGGTGAGAATCTAGACTTCTCAAAAGAAGATTGGTAGTGAATTTTTTACTGTGCCTTTATGTTTAAGATAGACTTGCTGAGTTAAATGGTTCAGGTTTTCTGTGATTCCACTGTGACCCTGCTCTCCATCCATGGTTTGGTGGGGCCTATATTTTTACTGGAGGTAGGAGAATTAAGGACACAGAGCACTATAAAGGATGCTACAGGTTGTCACTGCTTTAGTCAATGTCCCTTAAGATGCACATGACTCTTTGTTAAGCACTTTCTACATCTTCAAATGATATAAAGCACAACAGATCCACTGGCAGGAACTGACCTCACTGGAGGTTGGTTGATTTATGCCAGAAACAGTCCAGGACAGGGCATTGCTTTGCAAACATTCGGTATCAGTATTGTAGAAATTATCAGATAGTCTCTTTGGGAGTAGGCTGGGAACGTTTAGCAGAGATTTATTTTTCAAGAGAAAATGCCTCTTCAAATACACCAACAGTGATCAATCATCTAGCCATTCCTTCTGAACCTTTCCTCTTTCTTTCTTAGGTGATTTCTTCCTCTTTCCTCATCACTTGCTAGAAGACAGTGATGGTGTCTGACCATGCAGCATACAGAAGCAAGCAAGTTCTGTCAGGGAGATGTGGGGAAAGCAAGACTTGGGAAGTGCACTTTAGAAGTAGAACTTCAGCTAAGTTATAGAATTACACTATCAGTTTGTATAGGTATTTACTGGTGGAAAAGACACCTAATGAAGAGCTTTCAATCTTGTTGACAAAAGCTTGAAAAAGACTGAATGGCTGAAAGTTGAAGTTAGACAAATTCAACCTTGAAACAAGATGTAATTTTCTTGCAGGCAGAGTAATTAAACACTAGAAGATTATCAGTGACAGTGGACGTCTCACTATTTGCTGGAGATTTCAAGGCAATACTAGATACCTTCCTAAAAGATGAGGTTTAATACAACCTCAGAGTGAGGCAAGGTGAGAAAGATTCCCTCTAATGCTCAACTGGCTAGGTGGAGATGACTGGGGGTTTGAAGACTGGGATTTTCTCTTTATTTGATTCTTTAAGGCTTTCTTTTCTTTTTTTCTCTCTTTTTTTTTTTTTTTTTTTTTTTCCAAAATTACAGATTTGCCATAACAGACAGGAAAATCCCAAATAAACTAGAAGTGTGTTCTTGTTATATTTCTTAGTGAAATATAACAAGGGCAAGTGTAGAGTCTTGCATCTGGGCAGGAACAACCCTAGGTTCCAGTATAAGTTGGGAAGCAAGCTGTTAGAGAGCAGTGTAGGGGAAAGGGACCTGGGGGTCCTGGGAACAGCAGGATGACCATGAGCCAGCACTGTGTCCTTGTGGCCAGGAAGGCCAATGGTGAATTAGAAGGGGGGTGGTTAGTAGGTTGAGAGAGGTTCTCCTGCCCCTCTACTCTGCCCTGGTGAGACCACATCTGGAATATTGTGTCCAGTTGTGGCCCCTCAGTTCCAGCAGGACAGGGAACTGCTGTAGAGAGTCCAGTGCAGAGCCATGAAGATGAGGAAGGGAGTGGAGCATCTCCTGTGTGAGGAAAGGCTGAGAGAGCTGGGGCTCTTTAGCTTGGAGAAGAGGAGACTGAGGGTTGACCTCATTAATGTTTATAAATATGTAAAGGGTGAGTGTCACAAGGATGGAGCCAGGCTTTTCTCGGTGACAACCAGTGATAGGACAAGGGGCAATGGGTGCCAGCTGGAACACAGGAAGTTCCACTTAAATATGAGAAGAAATTTCTTCACGGGGAGGGTGACAGACACTGGAACAGGCTGCCCAGGGGTGTTGTGGAGTCTCCTTCTCTGGAGACATTCAAAACCCACCTGGACACCTTCCTGTGTAACCTCATCTGAGTGCTCCTACTCTGGCAGGGGGATTGGACCGGATGTTCTTTTGAGGTCCCTTCCAATCCCTGACATTCTGTGATTCTGTGGCTCTGAACAGATAGAGACAAATGTTCCTAGATAATACGTTTGTATTTCTGGCTTACATCCACAGAATCATATTGATCGGCAGATTTAAGATTGGAAATAATTTATCAGGTTAAATTGGACAGAAATGAGTTAAAAGACAGGGGAAGGTATTACTTTGACTAGTTGCGATCAGTTAGGCATGTCCCATTTAATAAACCATCCATCATGCTGGGCCTCACACATACCTGGCACTATAGCTTGTTCATCCTGTTCTATGCCTGTAGCACACAACTGTTACCCCTGAAGACATAAATGCTTTAACTAAAATCATCATCCTGGAAATACACGTGAATTGCAATAAACTGATTAGACTATCTAATACAGGAGATCAAACTAGATGATCTTGTGGTGCTTTCTTACCTCAGAGCAAATTGCTCTTAAGAAACAAATGCTCAAGGTTGTTTCCATTGATCACAATATAAGTTTTGATACCATTGTCAACAAAATTCCTATACATTCAAAGCTAACATAGGCATGACTCAAACATGCCAATTTTTCTAACAGCTGTGAGTTCAAGACTTTCTTGAAAAGCTCAGACAATACACAAAGGAGGAGCCCACTGCATGACGCAGGGTTTGCTGAAGGAGAATTGGAACTTTTGCTTATAAATAAGCTGAGTAATGTTAACTATTACACACTAATTATCAATGCTACTTTTATTCACACAGACAGCTACTGTATCAATGTTTCTGCAACGTGAGCACTTACTCCTTATGAAACATCCATGATTCTGGTATCGTGGCACTTTCTCTAGGAAGATCCTACCCATCATGGTACCTTCTCTTCCTAGCTATTTGTAATCCAGTAGAATTATGGCATATGGGATCCACATCCAAAGTCCCATTATTCCTTTTATGTTATTGCTTTATCTCAGTTTTGGATAAATAGCAACGTTTTGACCTACACTATTTAATCACAGAACATTGACAAAACAGTGTGCTGTGTCACTATGGTAATCGCTGCAAATACACAGGGGTTTCTGGAGATGTATTAGACATTTCACTGCTGGCTGGCTGCAGCTTCCCAGGTCAGCTGCCAGGGGTCTTGGAAAGCTGAAGCAGCTACCGACCTGCTTTAAAGCAGTTTCTGTGTCTACACTTGCAGGGATCCTACCTAAATCTACTGTATGTGGGTTAGGAACGTCAGCAACCAGTTGCTTTGGAGTAACTGTTCATGGCACTTTCAGAAAAAGGCTCTTTCCAGGCTCAGAAACAAGTTGAGTGTGGAAGAGGATTGTGCAGCAGACAGCAAAGACCAATATGGGTGAGACACAATAGACACAGGCTGAAGCATAGGATGCTTCATCAGAATATGAGGAGAAACTTCTCTACTTTGAGGGTGTCAGGGCACTGGGACAGGCTGCCCAGAGAGGTTGTGGAGTCTCCTTCTCTGGAGACATTCAAACCCACCTGGACACGTTCTCATACAATTTGCTCTGGTGAACCTGCTTTAGCAGGTGTGTTGGACTAGATGATCTCCAGAGGTCCCTTCCAATCCCAACCATTCTGTGATTCTGTGATTTTAACATCATGCAGAGCTACTTTGAAGGAGACATAAAGTGAGTTTCCTGATGAGCCTGGATCACCATAACTCGTCATGACAGCATATGGTTTCGGACCTTGTGATCCTAACACAAAAGTCCAGGACATAGGTCTGTGTCAACCTACAGAAGACAGAATTAAATAGATCCAGTGAACTACATGCAAAAAGGGACTGTTTATCCTGGGCTCAGTAGATCTGCTGTAGATGTCTCTACCCCAAACATCTAACACATAGCATCATGTTGGCTGTTCTTTCTTCATTTTGAAGAATGATTACTCTGCAAAATGGGACCAAATCTGAAACATTGCCTTGCTCTAAGAAGCAAAAATCTCCATGGCACCAGCAAGGTCTGAGTCTCTCAGCCCTCTCTTCCCAGTCTATAGCTCCCAATATCCACTAGTCAAGCAATAAAACTGTGACAATATGCTTGTAAATTATTAGAAAGTTTCAATCAGTAAGTCTCCTCAGTTTCACCAATACCCTGACTGAGCTTACAGACTTTGTACTAAAGAAGTTTGTTTCCTAGTGCAGTGTCATAAAAATGTATAAACCATATTGCACTGCATGTGAGTACATCGCATAGTGTTATATTAGTACTTTTTCTCTGATACAACACATAGCATTCAAGGACTAAATATGCATTTAGAGGATCACTGAAAATTCAAAGAGATGGAAAAACATATCAGTAAGGAAAGAGTGCAGCCGTGCTGTTAATCTGCAAAATTCTGAACGATCATTGCAAAATTCCTTGTAGTTCACAGCAGACCTGATGCACATCTACAGGAAACACAGGTACGGAAAGTGCCTCTTATAGCTCTAAATTTACATGCTCAAACTGCTTTGCTGCTCATTCCAGAGTGGATGCCAAGACTCTTCTAACTTTGCAGCACCTTGCTGGGGACATTTGGTCAATCAGTATCAGCACATACCATGTTACTTCTCCCAGACCAGATTCTCTGCTTCCTAGCCACATGAAATAGTGCCCCATTCTCCATGAAAGGGCTCCCTACAGAAAGGTTCATCAACCCATTAACCCACTCAAATTCTACTCCTATTTCTTCAGAAGTCTCACTTGCCAACTTAGTGTTGTAGCAACAGCTACAACTCACCTAACTGGTGATAAACACAACCCACCACCAAAATGCTCCAGAATAGTGAACCAAAGTGTTCAAAGGCAAAGGTGTGCAAGATGGAAAAGGGTTTGACAGAAGTACTATTAAATGCCATGACAGAAAAACAAGTGGTGAAGAAAGATCCTTGCTGTCATGGAAAGCTAAAAAATAAAAGAGCATTTGCCCACTATTTTCTGTGCTTCCAAGGCTTGGCACTGAGCCCTTGTGCCTCCAAGGAGCAGGATTTTTTATTGAAATCCCGGCCTTTAGCAAACCTGATGCAGAACATTAGAAAGACCAAGAGGTTATGTTTTGAAAAACTCCCAGCAGTCTCTCTGAGGTGAGCCCAAATGGGACGCATTCGTGTCTGGGAAGCTTGAAGGAGGCCCAGGGATAGATTAAAAAGGACTCACCATATCCCTGTTCATACTAATAACAAGAGCTGCCTGTCTTAGGGTTTGCTAACAGAGTGTTCCCAGTGCCCTTGACCTGAAACTCACTTTACTTTTGACATTTCCTGAGCAGCTGGCATTAAACAGTGGGTTTCTTTATCTGGGCTGTGATTCTCTATCCTTTGTTGATTCTCATCAGCTTCATCACACTATACAATGTTTGTGGATTAATGTAAACTCTATGAAGATTACTGATAGTATAAACCAGTTGAAATTACTTCAGCAGAAAATGTTTTAAATTATAGAAGGATCTTTGTGAAGAATATGTTTGTGCTACAGCACAATTTTGAAATTATTATTGTTAAAAATGCAAAGCTTTTTTGTTCATACAGTCCTTAATAGAAAAGGAGCCTCGGAAAGTTTTCATTCTTTTTAAGTAAATTGAAAGAAGCCTTTTGTTTCTAAAAGAAACTTCTACTGAAACAATAACATTGAAAATTTGGAAGAAGAAAAATACAGGTTTGATATTTTCTGTGGAAATAGATTTGAGATTTTTCAATCAGATGCTACAGATATGAAGAAAAAAAATTGCTTGCTCTCCTTCTTTTCTCATAGCCACTCCTGCTTTCTGAAGGTCACCTCCTGCTCCACCCGGGCCATACATACACCGACCTCCTGCTCATCATGCACCAAAAGCTTCCCTTTCCTCAGTCAGATTTTTCCTTAAGAGCTGCTGCTTTTGTGAAAGCTTCCTGCACCATTTTTCTCCCTGTTTATGGCTCCAAACCTTCTGGCACTTGAACTATTGTCCGGTATATATTGTATGCATTTGAGTCACGTTGGTAGGTCCACACCATAAAGGCCTCCAGCCCCTCCTCACCCATCAGCACACAAACACAGCAGAGGGAATTATAAAATCTTAATCAAGAAAACTTGGCAAGATTCTTCCTGAGGAGCTGCCTACAAAATGTCCAGGAGGAGCCACAGGGCTCGCTGGAGTTGAGATCTCTCGTCCCTTCACGTTCAAGCACTCTTTTCATGAAGTTAGGACCGATGCATGAAGGCAACAGCTGTGCCCAGCTCTACTAAGATTTTTCCACAATCTGACAGGATAGCTACAGAAAGAGCTTGGCTGCTGGTGGTTGAATCTCTTGTAGCTCCTGAACAGAAAGATGGAGAGATACTAAGGCCATTTATAAGACTGGAAATATATATTTGTTTAAATTGTATATGTTTAAGAAGTCATTTGCTGCCTCTTTGCTGACTATTTCAGCTATTCCAAACCTCATGGTGCATGCTGTATTTATATAGGTGTGGGAATACTCATCTTCCAATGGATTAGGCGTAGAGTATTATACACAAAAATGTAGATCACTAATTGAAAAGTTTAAAACACAATTATTTGGTTCGCAAAAACACAATCTACACTTCCTGCAAGTACAAACTGCTAACCTATTTTTCATTTTAATGTATGTTGCAAGGAACCACTGTCAAAAAAATAACAAATTTAACACGTTCATATACACAAATGTTAATACTGTGTTTTCAGCAAACTGCATCTCAGACATTTCTGTGCTTTAAGCATCATTGAGTCTCTAATGACACATCTATAGCCTGAGCTTTTTTTATAACGGAGTTTGATGAATGTTCTGTCAGGAATGTGTGGGATAGGCAATACAGTTTTGCCTTAACAATTTTCTTCAATAGAAAACATTTTAATAATAGAAAATAATAAAACTTAAGGGCCATTGCAGCTGAAGCTTTTAGGGACCGCCTGATATTCAGAGTTGAGCGTAAATGTTCTTTACTCCTACATGCAGTGTTTCACAGACTTTTTTTTTTTCAGTGCTCATTGGTTTTTACACAACAGAACATTTTGTTTAATAATCCTAGAAATAAGGTACCATTCTACTCTGAATCACAGGAGGGTCGGATATATTTCATCTTCATCTCAGAGCTCTTGCTTAAGTCATTTACTTCTCCCTGAGGAACAGCCATGAACCAGTCAGGAGTTGAGGTGTCAAAAGCATAAATTCCATGATACAAAATCTGTAGAAATTCATCTAATTGCTCAGACATTTCCTTGCTGAGTAAATTGCTTAGCCTGCAGTTGCCTTAAAAACAGGGCTTTGAGGAGGAGTGGGGATACCTCATTCACCACATCAGTCATGAACCTTCAAGGCAACAAGAGACCTTTGCTGCGGTCAGTATTTGGACAGCTGAGTCTGGCAATAATTGTGCAAGCTTAAATCTGACTCAAAATAAGGATCAGTCACATTATTTTCTCTGAAATTAATAATTTTTCAATTCACATTTGTCCGCAGAGGCTTGACACAGAATGGATGGAAATAATTTGTCACCAATATGGAAAAACAAACAAACAAACAAACAAACAAAACACATGCCACCCTCTGCACGAGCACAAGTGTCTCTTTTGATATCAATATTCATTAGGTATAGGAAAATATCATAATTTCTGTAGCATAACATCCATCATACTTCTTAAAAGATGAAGATTAGGGAAATTAAATGAATTGCAATAACCAAGTAAAAAGCATCAGAGGTTTTGTTCATGTGGGGCGTTCCAGCTGGGGAATTATCTGTGGGTAACAACATTGTTTTGCACTTGAGTGAAGGGGGCAAGCTGTAGATGTGGCATTTGCAGGGATCCTCTCTTCAGCCATTGGAACCACTAATTGAGGCCCGAGCGTCCTGAACTCCATCAACAGAAGGTCTCAAGTCATATTTGGGCACAGATATCTGTTATGAGGCGAGAAAAGCCAGCGCACTGGCCAGCCCGGCCGCTGGATTCCTCCAGCTCCATCGTGCTCCAAGGGGACAATTTCCTCTCTAACCGCCAGCAAATACCACTTCTGGTGTTTGCATCCTGTTTTGTCTCCGAACCAAAGAGGGGGGAAAAAATAATACCCCAACGAGTCGCAGAGTTCACTGAAAATCCTACAAGCTTTTCCTGAACAAATAACAGATAGTGACCTCTGGCCCTGTCTTTGCATAAGAATTAATATCAGTATTCAGGAGTCACTGCTGTGACTGGGGACGACGCAAATGCCAGATTCTGATTTAAAACTCAGATTATTTTTTTCCTTTTTTTTAAATTTTTTTTAACTTTTTTTTTTTTTTAAGAACCCAGAAGAAAAGGGGAGCCTTGCAGCTCATCTGCATTACAGATCAGGCCTCTTTGAGAAAATCAACCATCCATAATTCATTACATGTTTCCTGCAGGGCCCGGAGACGGCCGAGGCCCTAGCAACAGAGTCATAGCAACAGCAGCCGGCCGCAGCCAATCGGCGGCCATCTTTCTGACGCTGCTCAGCCAATCGGGCGGGGCGGCACAGTCCGAGGTGCCGTCGCCCAACGGCCGGGAGTCTGCGCTGTCAATGGGTGCTGGGCGTTGGGAGGGTGGGTGGTGGTGTTAACGGCACAATCATAGACTGGCCTGAGCTGGAAGGGACCCACAAGGATCATCGAGTCCAACTCCTGTCCCTGCACATGACAACCCCACAGTTCACACCATGTGTCTGAGGGGGTTGTCCAGTCTCCTCTTGAACACTGTCAGGCTTGGGACTGTGACACCTCCCTGGGGAGCCTGTTCAGTGTTCAGCACCCTCTGGGTGAAGAACCTTTTCCTAATGTCCAACCTAAACCTTCCCTGGCACATCTTCCTGCCATTCCCTCAGGTTCTGTCGTTGGTCACTAAAGCGAAGTTCGGTGCCTTCTCCTCCTCCCCCTGTGAGGAAGCTGCAGCCGCCATGAGCTCTCCCCTCAGCCTCCTCCAGGCTGAACAAACCAAGAGACTTCAGCCACTCCTCATACAGCTTCTCCTCCAAACCCTTCACCAACTTCATAACCGTCTTCTGGACACTCTCTAGCAGCTTAATATCTTTTTTATCCTGTGTCACCCAGAACTGCACGCAGTACTCCAGGTTGCTGGTGGTGGTGTTAGCAGTTGTGGTATTGGTGGTGGTAGTAGCAGTAGTGGTGGTGGTTTTGATACCAAAAAGTCAGCAAAAAGACTCTTTAACACTGTTTTGAAAGTGTTAAAAAGCAGGCACTTTTATTACAGTGCACCGGACACTCAGAGGATTGCTCCTCTAATCGAGTGTGCACGTGATTCACACTTCTTGGTATTTATTACGTACACCTATTACATATTCATTTGTTTCTACCACTTAAAGCATGAAACAAAAATTACTTACATAATCCTGCCTTTTGCCGGAAGTCCTTCTTTGGTATTCGAGAGTCTTCATCAGGGGTCTCTAGTGGTCCTCAGTGGTCTTCGCAGCCTGGTGCCCCCCTCCCAGTGTTGGCTTCGTGACCTAATTTCTTGAGCATGCACATTGTCATTTTGTGCTGCTATTTAACAAAAGTCATGTAGCTCTTTCTTCATTTAGTTTTGTTCTTATCCGTTGTAATGGTGGTGGTAGTGGTGGTGATGGTGTTGGTGGTCGTAATGGTCATGGTAGTGGTGGAGATGGTGGTGGTGGTGATGGTGGTAGTGATGGTTGTGGTGGGCAGCAGCTGCACGGGGGAGCTTTAGAGTTTCATGTATCTGAAGTGTGTGGCTGGCTACTGCTCTACTGTTTGCACAAAAAGAAGTAACGTGGAAGTTAAGACTTACTACATTTAGTGCTCCATTGGGAATATTGGCTTCTGATTCTAATTGTCTTTATATCTGCCATTGATCTGCAATTAGAAGCAGCAAAGGCCTGGCTGTAACTACTCCTGGTAGTACCTTTCATCTTGAAATCTCAAACCACTTATAAACATGGATTTTAACAGGAAAAAAAAGCAAGGCACAGTTGCCCAAGACTTGCCTACCAATTACACATAAAATTAGTGGTATACTTCGAAAATTCAGAAGTCCTGGCTTCTTGTTCTCTGAAGTACTTAATTGTGGTGGGCAGCAGCTGCACGGGGGAGGCGGCTGAATTTATTTTGTGGGAATCAGGTAATTTTGAACATCTGTCCAGCCAAACTGTAACAATGCATGCTGATGCTAAAAGGTGCGGTGGGTTTTGATCAGGAGGAAGTGGAATCATTATTTATTTATTCTTTGTGGCAGACAAGTGTATATTTTTTTAAAACACTTGTAGCTTGAGGAGGACTTTTCTGAGTAAAAATGCCTTGTACCTACCTGGCACAAAACCTATATACATCTCTGGTTGTTGTTGGGTTTTTTTTCCTAATAAAGATTCTTAACTGCAAGTAACTCTATAATTCAAAAAACATTATTTTGTATTCTGTTGGTCTTTATGAAGCAGAAATACTCTGCTACAACTTGCTGTGACAGTCTATAACTGAGAGATTACTTTTGAATAAAATGGCTTAATAACCAGATTTTTTTTCCTCAGTTGTGCTCTACAACAATAATTACTGTGTTCTGACTTTGCTCTTCCATGCAATAGTTTGTCTTACATGACATAGTCATTGTTCTCAAATGACATACAGGAGAACAAAGCAAAAATGCAGGAATTGTGGAAACAGAATAGTTGCAAAAACAACCAAAAAATCTGCTGTAGTGCAAACTGTACTTGGAAACAGAAGTGCAGAAATCATTGAGCCTTCATGCATGGAATTCTGTTGTGAAGTTTTGTTAAATGGTGTAAAGTCCTAATACTGCTACACACACAAAAATGTGTGATTTCCTTTCTTTGAGGGAAAGGAAAGGTATTGAGCTTTGTTTAGATTAAATAAGAATAGCAAAGCCAGGAAAGCTTGTTGGTCACTAAAGTCACACAATGGTGACTTACTGCAACCATCAAGCTCTGGAAAATAATATGATTTTTCTCAGAATGACATAAGGAAATATGTGCTTTTGCAGTATTTGTATTTAACGTACATTTTAAAAGAAAAACTTGATGCCCATGTCTATGCGGGTACAGAGGTCTATAAATCCTAGTATAAAACTGTATCTTTTATCATTTATCTGTGGGGAAAATGAAAAGCAATCATTTATCCAAACCTGAGCATTACACTTGAAGCCAAGATACTCTAGGTTATCTATGAAAGCGTTTCACCCCTCAACCTAAAAGCCGATCCCAAATTCCACTCTAATGCATATGTTGCTCAGATAGTGAAAGTGGAGATTAGAAGATTTGCTATGGATGCTTCAAAGTACATTTTGGGACCCAGTGCCCCACATTGAACTTTAACAGATGATGCATAAATTGACTAAAGCCGTGAAGGCTGCCAGGGGAAGATTGAAAAACACATTTCAATCTCCTCTCGTATATTTTATAAAATGTTGAAAACAACCTGCTTTGTCAAGGCCATGACTCCTGAGATTCCACAGATGAAAAAATTCCGGATCGCTAACTTTCTTGATCTGACAAAGGCTCAGAACTCCGCTTAATCATTATTTTTTTTCAACAAATTAGTAGGACTAATTACTGTTTTCTGTGTAGAAGGGGCAGTTTTTCACTTGTTTGAAGAGAAGCCATGTTAAGATTTTTACAGCAGTATTTTGCAGCAGTTAAACCTGAAATCAAAATATTTATTTCATCCTAAAAATATCCCAAACCAGAATCATTTAGGCACAATGGATCTGAAAATATAATTGCTGACTGTAAATTAAAATTTTTATTTTTCTTTCTTGGCAAGAAGGATCAATTTAGCAATTTCATATTTTGCTTGCAATTAGACACAAATGAAGATTTGAATGTCAGGCCTATGACTTCATTAAAGTCATTTAATGAACCCTGTGGTCTGCATAGTTAGAAATAAGAAATTGTCTTCCAGGATGGTTAAATTGTCCCATACCTTTATCCTTAACTTTGACAGATTCAACGTAGGGCTGGAGGCATGCTCACTCTGAAAGGCACAGTGCTCTCTAATGAGCTGTTGCAATCACATAACTTAAGCTAATGAATTTCTTATCCTCTTATGCGGATGAAAGTTTCCATTACAAGTCAAAAGATCTCTGCTTTTTAAGTGGATTTGTACCTCGCATTTGGGGAGGGAAGGGCGGAAAGGATACTGCAGTGAGTGAAATTCATTGTGTTCTTAACAAGCAGCACTGTGTGGCAATAATGAAATCATCACAATTAGTAAAGGATCCTCGTGTGCTCAGTTTGAAGTGCAGAACGTTCCAGGGCAGAGCCACAGATCCACAGGCACGGGTGGAAATTTGAACGAGTCCCACGAGTCTGTGCAAGAGAGCGGGTCCTGTTCCCCTTACACCCTGAAGTGGCTCCAGGGCCAGGCAGAAAAGCTCAGTGCTGTGCAGAGAACCAGCGGCCCACCTACCTGCAACCCAGTATGTAGAAGAATATGACACTTCTATTTGCAAAGGCCAAATCGCTCATTTATAAGAGGGGTCATCTGAGGCACCGATGAACAGTGTCAGTCCTCAACTCCGCAGTGGTGAGGTGCTGTAGAATAACAATATTGCACGTTTACACAGGGACCTCAAAGCCTTTTGTAGCCATTTGCTGCCCAGGCCACACAGCATCACACAGACGTATTTCACCTAGGGCATAAAACCGGTGTTGTTCCACGTTTAAGTGCTACTGCTTCTATAGAAACAATGTGTCATCTCAAGAGCTGGGTGGGAAAGATCTGAGCTATTCCAGTGTGCTCAAATGTGCAGACTGCAATCACAGTGCCAGGGGTCAACATCTGCCTTAAGAGAAGTCGTTCTGACTTTGCAGAGGAAGTGGGAAGGAGCAAAAAAGGAAGAAGAAAACAAGGAAAGAAAGAGAGAGAGACAGAGAAGGAAAAAAGGAAGGGAGGGAGGAAGGAAGGGAGGAAGGGGAAGGGAGGAAGGGAGGCGGGGAGGAAGGAGGGAAGGAAGGAGGGAAGGAAGGAGGGAAGGAGGGAAGGAGGGAAGGAGGGAAGGAAGGAGGGAAGGAAGGAGGGAAGGAAGGAGGGAAGGAAGGAAGGAAGGAAGGAAGGAAGGAAGGAAGGAAGGAAGGAAGGAAGGAAGGAAGGAAGGTCTTACCTACAATTTGAGGATCTGGGTACACATTAATTTATGCTAGTAGTTTCTCTACTCAGTCTTATGAGTACGTAGAAAGTCTCTGCATCTTTTTCAGGCAGGCTGCTCTTTCTGTCATTTAATACAGTGAAGGCTGAAACTGTAGGATACCTTTACAGTAAAAGTGTGTTTTCTACTTCAATCTTAGGGCCAAATTCTTGTTTCAAGGTAAGCAGCTACACAGTGCTTATGTCCCTTGTCTGTGGTTTGGAGGTGGGAAAGACTGGCTCATTGACTGTAATGGGGACTGCAAACCCCTATCTCTGAACAGAATTTGGCCCCAAGACTTGAAAGAAGTAGGGATTAATCTGTGAAAAGACAGCTCTTGACGAGGACTTTTAATTCCATATTAGCTCCCTAAAGATCATCCCAGAGACTAATGTAAAGACTGGTCACGGCCTAACCTAAAACACATGAAATTCAGCCAGAACGCTTACATTATTTCAAAGGATGCAGATCAGGCTGTAAGGGAGTCACCTGAAACAGTTCAAACCCCAAACAACAATCAGGACAGTTGTTTTTATTTACTGTTTCCTGCCTGATAACACAGAATCTGAATTTTCCAGTGTATTTCACATGATCATCACTTTCTTACAGTGCTTCACAGGAGCTTCGTGTTTTCCCCAAATTCAGGGCTGGTGTGTACTCACAAGTCAGTAGAGATTTTACCGTGGATTTGCAGCTGTGCTGGGTGGTGTCACCAAAACCTCCAAGTGACTCAAAACCTTCAGCATTTCACATTTATGTGGATTTTAAAGCGTTGCTCGGCTAATTCTACTATGCCCCAGCAGCCCGAAACATCCTCAGAAAAAAAAAGAACCGTAGGAGCTGCCCTTTTGTTCTTGCCTCTTTCCAAAAGAGGCCCAGGTAGTGACTTGTGAGTTCCCTCTACACAAAGAAGAGAGAGAGAAAAAGGAACTAATCTCCCCTGCCCCCCATGCGGGAGGGCAAGCGAGCGGGGAGGAGAGTGTGTGTGTCCACAGGGCTGGGCAGGGGGTGACCCCCGGCTGCCTGTCCACCACAAAAGGGACTATGGCATTGACACAGCCTCGCTGCTCCCCTTCGGAGGGGGCGGATTGAGAGGAAGTGACCCTCGGTGCCCCCCTTCTGCGGGGGACCTTGTGAAATAACTGTTGCTCTTCTCTTCCTTCCTTCCTTCCTCGAGCAGGTCAAAGAAATTAATGATGAGAAATCTCCCTCTTTAACTTCGTCATTTGGAGAGCAAGAAAAAAAAAAAAGGCTTTTTCCTTGAAAGAGATGAGGAGGAAGTGTTGAGGTTCTAAACTTGACTATTTACTTCTGTCTTGGGAAATGCAGAGTGGTTCCAGAACCGGTCTGCGGGGTTTGTGGGTGACAGGGCAGCAGCAGCTCCAGGTGAGGCTGTGTGAGTCCATCTGGGTTTGTTTTCTAAGGAGACTCATAAAACCCTGTGGCTCAGTTCCCAAGAACCAGGAGTATCAGGAGGTTCAAGGCTGTTCAACACCACTCCCTAATGGCATCTGCTTAATTACTAGGGAAACCCAGAGCTGGGAGGAGAAGGAGGATCCTGGGGACTGTGGGAAGGAAAAGGCTGGTTCAGGTAATTGAAAAGGAATCAGAAATGGTTAGGCCCCCTTCTTAGCTGTGTGAGCGATCTCTGCCCTTCCCTGCTGCAGTTCACGAAGTGCCAAACCTTGAACCTGAGGCCGGGCCTGAGTAGGTTTGAGCTTCGAGGTAAACATTTCATATACTGCCCTTGTTCACATCTCTTGGCTGTTGAGGGACAGTAGGTAGAGCACATGGACTCAATCTCTCCCCTCCCTCTTCAAAGGAGTTTTAAATGTCTCTCAGATGCACTTGGGGTGAGTTGGAAAGGGAGGGAATGACCTTTGGATTCTCCCTCCAGAGGGAACCTGAGAAAATGACCTTTTGGCCCTTAGCTCCGCGGGGGCTCGGGAGAGGTCGTGAGGAATGACTCTTGGTCCAATCTTGTTCTCCACAGGGGCTAGATGGGGGGAAAAAAAGGAGAAAGAACTCCAGGAATATGTGATCACGGGAATTTTTGTCTAAAAAGGGACATGTTTACTTCATAGCCCCTCTAAGAAAAATAACCTGCCACAGAGAAGCAAGCAAGTCCATTTAAAGCAAGAAAGAGCCTCAACTCGGTGACCTAGAAATCAAGGCAGAAAGTAAAAGCTAATAAATAAATAAATAAGTAAATAAAATAATCAGGGATGTCACACAAAATCAAGGGGTGCCCTCTGAAGAGGTGTAATCAAGGCTCTGAGCCATCAGTTATAATGGTTTTGATTAAAGAAAGCTGTGCAGAAGTAATCTGTTTTATTTTTAAATAGCTTGATTTTCCCTCGCTACTCGCTTGGAGGCTGAACCTAGAACAAGTCGAAGGAGGACATGAAATGTTCAGTGAAAAAAGACAACTGAAAAGGCATGCATTTCATTTAAAAGTTACTTTTGGATTTGATGTGGCACGTAAAAATTGGTTGAAAATAGCAATGCTTTAGTAAAATAGAAACATGAAAGACCTTCCAGATTCTGGCTGATCAAGCCACACGCTTCTGCATTTCTTCCAGAAAACCTGCAATATAATTATAACAGCAGTTGTCACACTGAGCTGGGGATGGAGTTCATCATACGCTGTACACCTAGAAGCATGAAGGTTTTGATTTATTCCCTGTATTCTTCACAGTGTAAAATCTTAAAGTGAAAACTTCCTTCCTACAAACTTCATATTTATTCACAATTCTGAACTTCTTCACTTGTTTCCGTTATAGTTGAAATCTTCTTTAAGTCTGAAAGTCTTCTGTTCTTATACAGGGTCAAATTTATTGTCTTTGCTTGATAAATAAAGACAAATAGTAGAAAAGAACCTCAAAAGAGTCACAGCTGGGGTGGGAGGGGAGGGAGGTTTACATTTTCTTCCTCAAGAAGGTCAGATGTTTATTCAAGCCTATCCAAGCCTTTTGAACAGCGCATAGGCTGTGCTGGAAATCTCCTGAGAACAGCTTTTCCTGGAGAATGGAAGGACGGCTGTCTGCAGAGCGGCCGGCTGCAAAGCGCTCTGTGCGTTTACAGCCTGACAATGCCGAAGGTGCATTGAAATACAAGATGCACTAACACGGCCTGTTTCCAAAATGGTTATTTCAATAAAATGAGCTGAGTTCTTGTAATAACCTGCATCGTGGCAGCAAGAATAAAGTGTGTGTGTTATTTCCTGCCAGTTATGCTCTGGCCATCACTGAGAGTTCCTCCCAAATGACTTAGATGTTGGAAATGGGGGGTGGGGCTGTCCCCTTACCTAGAGTTTTGCTGACCAACTTTTTTAGTCATAGCAGTTTTTAGGAGAACTTTGGAACATTATTAGCAATGTTCAGCTCTTTCCTTTTCTAAAAATTATTTAAAATAAGCTGCATAAAATATTGGAGCCTGGAAAAGCAAAGGCAAGCCAAAACTTGTACTAAGTGCAGAGCAACAACATTGTGTAATTTGGCCTACAAAAGCATCAACAGCGCATTCACCACATGGCATGGCAGAGCCATTTAAAGCTGAGGATCTTAACACTGATCCATGGAGGATGGCTGTGAATGTGAGCACAAGCAAGATGCTGATGTCCTTTTCGCAAAGGTACGCAACAGCATTGAACAACATCTGCAACTACAGCTTCCTCTGCAAAGACCAGGGACTAGAATTACTGCTCTCCTGATAAAATACAAGAATCCAAACAGGCCTGCAACGTACAGTTTTTGTAGAGGCTTGGAAATTATCTTTGACCACAACGAATGGGCAAAAGCTTATTGTGCCTACCAATCCCAACTCAGAATTAACACTGGATTTCTAAAAGCGTGGCAATCTTGTATGTTCTTTTCAGTAACAGCATGTGTTCTCTATTCATAGGAAATCAAAGTTGTATGATGTTTACATTTCAGCAGCAAGCTTCAGAGAATGAATTTCGCCATTCAAAGCAGAGCTACTTTTAAGTAATACCAAGATAACAAGAAAGTCATGGAACAGAAGACCAAATGAAGTTACATTCCTCACCTGCTAAAACTACTTTCTTAATATGCCAGCTGTTGCCTGAGCTTCAAAGATCTGGAGGTAAAATAAGCAGTGGTTTAAAATAAAGCTGCTTTAACCCATTTGTGAGCAATAATGTAATGGCATTCGTGGCCTTGGCGGTATCTGGACCATCCCTTTCCCAAAGTGAGAATCGCCCTCCCCAGCTAGCTGGGAGCATCCTACCCAGCAGCCATGTGGTACTTTTTCTGTTGGGAGACAATTTTAGCTCATTTTACAAAATTTTACAAGATACAGCATTGATATGCTGCCTGTTCTGAGCAACAGTTAGGGTGAAGTGCCCCAGGTGTCATTTATAAGGCCTGTGGTACCCTGAGGTACCCTGGTTATCTCTGCATAATGCTGAAACATGCTGTGTAGGTACGCCATTGTGGTGTTCTTCGGGAGAAAATCTGTTCCTTGAACCATAAGGAAAAGCTGGATAAAATTTGATTTATGCAGAAATAATGTCCTTTTATGTCCTCTTCACATAGCAGTTGTTTAGGTAGTAGCAAGAAACCACTTTTGCAAGGTGTACGAAGAATGAAACGAATAGTCAGCTCTAAGACGCAGTCACTTTAAACCACCTGGAATTCACCACCTGCACACCAAATGCATTGGACAAATCCCTGTGTTTGTTGAGGATGGAGAGGTTGCTTGGTGTGTCACCTACAAAACTAGGATGTGGCTTTGGCTGATGGTTCTGCTCTTGTCACCCAGCCTTAGTCAGTTTGTGTCAAGTCTTTGCAAGTTACGCAGGGATCCCTGGAGCTGCCATTCAATGCAGATGACGTAAATCCACTGTGTTTGCCATTGACGACTGAAGATGTGTTTAGTACATTATTATTAAGTGAGAAAAGGCAATGTGTGACTGAAGTTCACGCCTTTGAAATCAGTGAAGTTCTTTCTGTTAATATTGGTGAGCCGTGGTTGTAAGTATACGTGCATTTGTATTAACAAGAGGGGAAATAAACAGAAAGATGACTGGAATCACAGTAACATAGGGATACAAATAAAGCCACAACTGTTGTACGAGGATTGGTTGCTATGCCCTTGGCATGTGGATACTGTCACAATACCTCTGAGAAATGCATGTTTACTGGATATATATTATAGTACATACTACCACAAAAAGGGGAGGGGGCATTCAGTGACACATTCTGATTAATTGGTTAACAGGAGCTTCCTCATACTCATTACAGCTTTTCGGCCATATCACTTTCTAAATCGGAAGACACAATTTTATCTGAGAGTCCATATGGCTTATCAGGAAACTGTGCATATAGAAAACTCCCACAGTCCTGAACCAAGATAATATTTATCTAATAGACCATAACAGCTCGGAAAGAGTCAATACGGTCTCTCATTTGAGCATGCATTTTGATATGCATTCTACCTATCCAAACACAGGTCATTTACATTGTAAGATATCTGCCTGGTAAATCCATGTTTAGGTAATTCTTATAATGGTGGATTTTATTTTTTTTTTACAATAGAGATTACAAAGATCATTTGAATGTATTGTCCATGGACTAATTTGGAAATTACTGAATATTTGCCTGATAGATTGTAATGGACTCTGATGGAGCTGTTGGCTTTTATCAGCTAAACCCATATTTTGATATGTAAGCAAATCTGAAAAAGCAAAATATTTGCAGAATAATCAACCAGGCTGCTCTGTCTGGCTTGAAGCATCCTGTCTGCTTGAAGTCACTAGATGGATGAAAGCAGACTATGTGTAGCCAAGGCCCAAATCTGGCAGAAATGAGCCTTTAGCCTAAATTCTGTCTTACCCCTTGAACTCAGAGAAGCCCAGGAGCATGAAGAGCAGATTGCTAGGGGTTAATAGTTGAGTAGAAAGTGAAGAGTTAAGCCTGTTCACCTAATCCCATAGAGCTCTGCAGAGAACATCCCATGGTAAAACCATACTTGCCCTGAGAGTCCTGAGTGGGTCCCCAGCTGTATGTTCAGACAATCTTGAACAGTGTCGTTCAATAGGCTTAATCTTCTTCTCTCTTGGTATTTTCTGTTCTGTTTTCCCACTGTTGGAAAAGCAAAACAAAATAAAGAGAAAAATGAAGAGAAAGCAGGGAGCATTGGAATATGGGAAAAGAAAATTAGCAACAAGACATAGTTTAGGTTTTATTTCAATGTTTGGATACTGTTCAAAGTGAAGGATCAGAAATTTTCAAAGAACACAGGTTTTTGTGAAAAAGACACTTAAAGCAAATCTTTTTGTCAGTGTTTTTTTTTTTTTTTAAGGCAAGATTTTTGGCAAACCACAGTCAAGGAAAAGTCTTCCTGAGGAGGGACTGTCCAAAATCACAGGTGGCCCCTCAGCATAAGCTCTGAGAGCCCACAGAGGGATGAAGATGTCTTTCCTCTTCACTGAATGTAGAGGGACCCCACGTGGCTGGTGCAGACTGTGTCTGCTTCCTAAATGACTCAAGTTAGGGGAGACGAAACCTTCTCAAATTCAGCTTTTTCACCAAATCCTCTCATTGAAGAAAAATGGAAGAGCAGCCAGGCAGTACCAGCCTTTCCAGCAATTTTCCAGAAGTTATCAAAGCAAATCTCCTCACATGTCAAGGTTCACAATCCTTTTAAGCAAAATTATTTCAGTGATGTGTTTATACCATCTCCAAGTAATTTGGTAGCATTTCCAGAAGAGGCAGGACGTGCTGACACTGAGTAGAATAGAGAGAGAGTTATTCTGTGTTGGAACCACACAGAGAGCAAGTGACCTTGTGGGCTAGAGCTCTGGTAGGTCTTAATGCAGTTATTATCATGATGAGACATTTACAAAGTCAGCCACAGAATACTAAAAATAAAATTCCTATAAATAATGTAAACTGAAATACATATTTTTATCAGATCTCACTTTTCTGGAGGAGTATCAGTAAAACGGCAGTTGACATAGTGCCAATAAGACAGTATAATGAAAGGTAATATTTAATTTTCTTGAAAATGCATTTGGATTTGATTATTGAGGGTCTGTTGGCAGCTGTTAAGCTGTTATAACAGACATCAAGACCTAATAGAATGACTACATTACTCAAACCCTTCCTACTATCTAAGTAAATAAATATAATCCATATTCCGTTTGAAGCTATTGAAGAAGTTGCTGCATTGTAGAAATTAAGGTGACATGAAGAAATTAAGATTATGACCGTAGAGACTGCACTACTCACTGCAGCTTCAACTTGGGTTTTAAGAAGAGGATTGGAAAGGAACATACTGCAAAGAAATGGCCCTATTTCTGAACTGCGGTTTCTTGCCCATCTTGTGAAGTGACTGAGGGCATAAAAAGGGCCTCTCTGCAGTATCCCCTGCTTTCTTTGATGTAGTATAAGGGTATCTATGAAGCCCAGGCTCGTTCATATTCTGGAAGGTAAGTAAGGATGCTACATTTAATCTCCATTGAAACAGCAACACAGATTCAACAGTGCATCTCTGTGAGGCTTCCTACGTACCTTTGTATCTTGTCCGTCACCTACCAGCCTCAGTCCTTGCTCTTCCTCACTCCGTCCTGCCATCAAATCAGTGATAGCTGTATCTAGTATTCTTAAGAGTATCTCTACCCCAAGCCCATCTCTGACAGTCTCATGTTGTGGTCTTCAGCCGTATGTGTAGCTTTTGTCTCAGCAAAGTCAATATATGCCTATTTCTAATCATAGGGTAATTCGAAGTGTAGCCATCACATTAGCCCTGTCTTAAGGAGAAGGGATTCAAACCAGACAGTTAGTTCAGGAAAGCCGTGATTGCCGTCAGTGAGAATGGTCCATGCTTGAAGCATGTATTCAAGTGCTTTGCAGGATCAGAGTCCCAGTCACTTATGTGCCTCAGTTTCCCCATTATCCCTGGTGGGGATACCATTTACTCAGATCACATTGCATGGTGAGCTCCCACTGATCTTATGTTCATAATGTGCTTGGAAAAATGTCATTAGCTTTTCCAAAGGTCTGAATTGTTTCTCTTTAATTTTAACTGGTTTCGTTCATAACCTCCAATGTTCTTTTCCTGTAGAGTGTGTCTGTGTGTGATTTCTTTATTGGTAAAATTAAAATGCATCAGGAAAGTTCCTGAATAACAAAATGCAGCACTCCAGCCTCCTGGAGTTTAATTATATTTGTATGCCCACTCCTGCTTCGGTGACTCTTTCAGAGGTTCCCACTCACAGCTGCAGCTAAGTGGGCACGTCTTAAGGTGACAGATTGAGAATATGTGTTCAAGTGCATATATAAGCGTATATATAGATTTCCATTTCTCCTTCATTTCTCCCTCCCACTCACTGATGATAAAATCACACACTTGCAATTGAAACTGCAACACACTTGGTTATTTTGAAAAAAAAGAGAAAAGAAAAAGTATTGCTCACCCTCATCCCTCACCTTTCACAGGATTTCACACATTATTTCCCTGCTTGCTCACCCTCATTCCTGGTTTGACAAGGGACTCTCACAAAGCCAGTGATCCTCTTCTTTGACCATCTCCTTGTCATCCCAGCAGAAGTATTTCCCGCACCACAGCCTTCCCATCTAGGTCTAAGCTGACAGTTGACTATGAAAGCTTCAGATCCAAATCAGACTTTGTGACACAACCGATAGGTTCCTCATAAGACTCTGAGGAGTCTCATGGCTTGTATCACATTATATTTACCTGAAAAATTCAGAATCCAGTCAATACTGTAAAGCTCTGAAAGTTTAAGGCACTCATGTTGGTGGGGTGAGGGGAAGCTGTGATTCTGGACTTACATTTTTCAAGCTGTTTGCTTCAACCACACTTGCACTGCTTTTGTGTTCACTTTCTTTGAATATTCATGTGATTGAAGTCTGTGTCCATTAACATTCAGAGAAAGTGAACCTCAGAGCTGCACATATATTTTCAGAAGGAGCGGTTTACATTTGCACGCTTAAGTATTCATAGCTAAAAGCACTCACTCGAGGAACAAAATCACCGCCATTTAGGCAGCCAGTCCTAAGCAAAACTATTTATTACACACAAAATAAATTATTTTTTATCCTGCTACAGGATTTTTTTTGCTTGCTCATAGAAAAAAAAAAAGTATTTAAATAATCCAAGGAAATCACAGCTTTCCCATAGATTTGTGCAAGTAGAAGAAAAGCTTAGGCAGATTATGCGTTATAAAGTATTTGTTCAGAATTTGGATCCTCCTGCCACAAAAGCGTGACCTCTTGTAGACGTTAGCGGTATGGAAACTATGACACACAGCTGAGCAGATACAGGCTTTTCAGCAGAGATGTTACACATCCACCTGACACAGTTAATTAAAATGTCACTTCTATAGGAGTAAAGGGAGATGAATGTGAGCCAAACAGCTGAGCAGAGAATTTTGTTTTGCCTTTGAGCAATTCACTGTAATTTTGTTTAAACACAGGGTGCTATTTTTCCCATTGTATTGATCAACATAAAGCTACGAAATTTACCCCCCCCAAAAAAAAAAACCTGGCATGTTCAAACCATTTTCTTCACACCTTACACTTATTGATCTTAAACTTTTGAGCCTATTGAGTGTGGTGGCCTGGCACACTAACATCAGTGCAAAGACCCCTTTTGATTTCAGTGGGTGTTATAATGATCTTGCTGGGAGGGTATTTAACATCAAATGCTGTACTAAGTGACGACGTGGGGTTAAGTCATCCCCCATCAGAGTATATGAAGTAGCATGTGGTTTGTTGAAAGTGTAGCCTAAACGCAAATGTTAAATTGACACAAATGTCAGAACATGTTGATGATGGGTATTGATGGCACAAAGCTGGGAGGTGTTCCCAAACTGAGAAGAATTTTTACATTGTATGGAAGGAATTGCATGACACTTTGAACTGGAATAATGGAAATAGGATGAAATTCATTCAAGGTGCAAAATACTAATTGATATGTCTGGAACGCCTTCCTGTGTAACCTCATCTGGGTGTTCCTGCTCCGGCAGGGGGATTGGACTGGATGATCTTTTGAGGGCCCTTCCAATCCCTGACATTCTGTGATCCTGTGAACTAAAACCAAAACACTGCCTGTAAGGCGGGAGCTCATCACTGGGAAATGACCAGAGGTCATGAGTTGATGTGATGTGGTCATGATGATGATGGTGGCTATGAGCCACCAGCCTGGGGCACTTGTGAGGAGGCTGCCTTCAGTTGTACCAGGAGCAGTATTTCTAGTAGAGCTAAGGATGTATTAAACTATCATGGTCTGGTGGGCTGATCTAATGGCTCGCTACTGCCTTAAAAATGGAGACATGTCTTGTGCCCTTTCCTTACTTTCAGCCGCATGTTCCCACCGTCTCCTATGCACAATCTCTAGCTTTCCTCAGACCCTTCTCATAGCCTTCTGCTGCCTGTCAGTCCAGACTTCTGTAATTTTTGGGCAACAACCAAGGTAAAAAATGTTTTTGTTGTTACTGAGCTGTATGCATTTGTGGAGAGATCCAGAAAGACTCAGACCTCCCACACAGCAAATGACAAGAGTGTGTAGCAGGGAGCAGAGGTGGAGGAAAGAGAAAGGAGTAGGTTCTTCTTCTACTGACAAGTGGCTGTTAGGTCAGTGCATCCCATTTTCATAGAATCATAGAATAGTTTGGGTTGGAAGGGACCTTTAAAGATCATCTGGTCCACCTCCTCTGCAATGAGCAGGGACATCTTCACCCAGATCAGGTTGCTCAGAGCCCCGTCCAGCCTGGCCTGGAATGTCTCCAGGGGTGGGACATCCACCACCTCTGTTTTAGAAAAACTGCTGACATATTGTCTTTGAGTAAAATTTTGTCTGGGTAGGAGCTCATCTAAAACATACCATACACTGATGGACACAGAGGGATGGACCCTTTGGTGGTATCATTGGAGAGCAGCCAGAGAAGGCGTCTTCAGACCACCTCACTGCCCTCCAGAGATACTCCTGGGGAAGTCAGAAGTTGAGATTTGCTTGCCAGTTGGAAAATGTATATTGCCAAGTGGCAACCTCTGTGAAAGACTAATTCCTAGATCTCCAGTCTATGATAGCAACTCGTCAACAAGAAGCAGACAGCACTCTACCTCCAGGGAAGTCTGAGACTCCACAGAGTCTGCCGTGCCAGCACACAAATGCTGCAAACACCATCATATGGTTCCTTTTGTAAACCTGTTAAGTTTGTTGATCGGATTTTTTTGTGTTTTTGTTTTGTTTTGTTTTTTTCCAGTACTGAAAGCCTGGTCCAGAAACTGATTCCTGTACTCAGGAAAAATCTTCCAGTTTTCAGCTAAGTGTATTCAAGACCTGTGTACACAGGGGATCAAGCAAACTCAATGGCAAAACAAGAAAGGAGGCAATTGGCAAGATATATGGTCAGGCACTTAGTTACCGCATTGAAAGCAAATGGTCACAAGGAAACAAAAACAAAACCAAAAGCCATCTCTAGTCAGAGATGGCAACCAACGTCCAGCACCTAGACCTCTCAAGAGCCTTTTCAGCTGCCAGACCTAGGAATCAAGAGCTTCTGGAGACACTCTACCTTCCAAATAAGTCTTCCCTTTCCACTTCTGCTTATATTCTGGTGTACCAGTTTCAGGAGCTGGTGACCTGGTTTTCAACCAGTAACCCCTCCCTGAGCATCCCTTCAGCATCAGGATCTTTCACTCTGCAGCCACTTACCCATCTTTGTCAGAGGGGCTTTGGCGTATCTTACACAATTGTAAGCGAACTTGATGACTCTCTCAGGACCCAAATCTGGAGCAGTGAGCAGGTCTCAGCATCCTTTAAGTGATGCCTCAAGGGACATAAGACAGAGATGAGGAGCACGAGGGGGCACGTTTGAGCATGAGGAGGCTGCGCAAAACAGGGAGGACAAGACGTTTTCTGCCTTCGGAAAAAGAACAGGGAAATAGGTCTGGAAAACAGAGCTGGAGGTGTAAGAACCAGATGATTTATGTGTAGGTACACATGAGAGAATGAGAAGCAAAGTTGCAAACCAGTAATTGGTTTAGGGTTTATATTTATTATAAATTCAAATTCCAAGCTATAATTAATAACCTGAGCCTGGACCGTACCTGTTATACAGAGTTGCTAACACATCTCTATAAAATGTCTTGCAAGGCGATAGCTAGACATAAATTCTGTGAAGCTGATGATTTTCAGCATGTTATTAATACCAACTTTCTATAAAGACAGTCCATTGTTATAAAACTTGGCAGCAGACATAGTAATGAAATGTTGCTTGGAACCATCTTTTCCAGCAACTGTTTTCACTTCTTATGTAACCTTTTTAAGATTTCTGTGGTGCATTTCTCCCACATCCCACTTTGTTCTTGAGTAAAATGAATGGAATAGTCATATGCAAAAGAATGTTCAAAGACCGTTAATGCTATTTTAATTTCTGTGTTTATGTCATAATTCACTCTTTTTGCTTTGGAGTCAGTGATTTATACCCATGGATGAAAATTCAGATTTGTACTTGGGGCTGTGTGATTTGGGCTGAGTTGACATTACTGTGTTTTGACTTTGTGGATGGGTTACTTTATACAAAATTCTTTTGACTTGACAGGCCTAAAAAGGGGGCAAAAGCACCCAAATGCATTTATCTCTTCTCTTACGTATGACTTCAACAATAATATAAAAATTTTCATTTTAAAGTGCACTAATGCCATTTTAATCATTTATTGAGCAACAAACATAATACAAAGGAAAGGATGAAATGGAATATTCGTGGCTGCAGGGACAGATATCATTATTCAAGGGTAGAAGCATGGGAAAGGGTAAAGGGGGTTTAAAGAGATACTCTTTTGTTGTACTTAACACTGATAAATGACATACAAGTCAGGATAACAGGGCAGAGCTCCTGTCAGGGAGACAGTGATAAATGTGGAGGCTGGGACAGAAAGGTCCACTAAACAGAAATCTGTATATGACACGTTGTACATTTGATAGACTTGTCTGCATGGTCTGAGTAATCCACCAAGTGTTCCTCTTGGCTCGAATTGTGGCCCTCGAGCACATCTTATACAATCACTGAGCTCATGTTTGTTTTCCCATTTTCATATGGCAGCAAAGATCAATACCCCTTAATCAGTGCAGCACACAGGGCTAAAAACAGAGAGGAAAAATGTCCTTATACAAATATAATTGATATCTCTTTCAGGCTAATCATTGCTAATATGAAACAAAAAGCAGATAGACCCTTTATTACTACTGCTGTCTCAAAAAAAAAATGTTCCTTTTAAAAAAATGCTCAGCATCAACCTGTTAACCAAAGGATTAATTTAAGAGAAAACAAAATCCTCAATTATTTCTTCTTTATGAATAAAACAGAACATCTGATTCATACATTAAGCTTCCTACATCCCATGTTCCCGTGCAACATGGCCTGTACTTCTCAAATGTCCTCTGTGTCAAAAACGAAGACAGAGGATTGGAGACAGCCAGAAAAGCATTCATGTCCTTAAGAAGCAATTTTAACAGTTCACAAAGAAAAAAAATCCAAGAATACACTCATGTAACATTCACTGTACCCTCTTAACAGATGACTAAGACTTGCACTTTGAATAGGAAGAATGTGCATGAAGGGATAAGTGTGATATCAGGTAAGAACACAAAGGAAGATTGAACGAAAGTAATTCAGCCAGATTGGTGGGAGATTAGAGGCTGACGGTCAGTCCCTTTTGGATTCTTTTAAGCACACAGACATTTTTTACTGGCATATACTGCCTGTCTCGCTGAGCACTGCAAGTCTGATGGCGTAGTGGAGAATTGCCAAGTTCTAGGTGGAAACATTTTCTCTGTTACAGCAGGTTATGAACACAGCAGTATCATCTCATACCTTAGGTGAGGCTGCCGTACATATACCTGTGGGTACCAATATGTGCTGACACAATCTAACGAAGATGAATCACAAGGGCAGCACTGAAACCTGAATTTCAAAGCTATCCAGCTTCATATCTACAAGTTTTGGCATCTGAACATCATGTACCACCTACAGCACACTGGCTTCTTTTGTCTCTTCCTACCTCTAGTGCAGTCCCAGGGAGTGACTTACCAAGTGTGGTGGCACATCTACTCTCCAAGACGTGATGTCCTCTCGCTCAGTGAATTTAGGATGGGGAAAGTGAATGGAATGGAGCACAGTCCCCCTCTCCAGCACTGTGCAAAGGAAACAAAGAGAGAATAGGAATATATCTTCACTTTTCCAGTGGAAACACCCGTCTTCTAAAGTCTACGGGGACTGTGGGAGGGACCGGCGATGGCACTGTCAAAAATCCTTTATAGGGAAAAAATTATGGACACCTTCCACATAAGTTGTTTCACTTTCCAAGCACTCATTAAGTTCAGGAAAGGGTTCTGCAACCTATTCTGCAGAAAAGGGGGACCAGAGACCATCTCTATGACCACACGATTAAAGAGGAACCCCAGGGAAGGGTCCCTGTGAGGGTGGCGAACCCCAAGCCCGTCTTAGCAGTTTATGGGTGGGGGAAGTGCCAGACGCACAGATTTTAACACACTGAGGCCAGGCAGCTGGGTGCCCACAGAAAAGCTGCAACATTGAGAGGAATCTTAAAAAGAAACAAGCCCCTTAAATAAATTCAGGTGTGTTTGGGACCACTGCTTTATAGAATCTATGTTTGACATTAATATACAATACAACCTCAACATGACGCTGACATACTCTCCCTGCTACTCTCCACTGCATCCTTTGCCTCTGGGTCTGATATGTCCTCCAAACACCAGAAGCGGTAGGAAGAAATTGTGTACGGATTTTTAATGTGTTTTTCCTCCTTCACTGCAGCTCAGTAACACGAGCTCTTGCAGCCAGAAGGGCTTGTTTACCCACCTGCATTCGCACGTGGACGCTGGCATGTTCTGCATCGTGTCAGTACTGCAAAGTCAGTGAACAACAAGGGTCCATATGTCCCTCAAATGACCTACAAAATACCCTGAGAAACGGATAGGAGCCCCTTCAGAACATCCTTTTTCATAACATGTTGCCTTGACACCGTGGCTAGAACTGGGTCAGGATAAACAGATTGTTTTGTGAAGAAAAGAGGGAGAAGGGAGGAAAACAATATCCTATTTCCCACATGCTGCTTTCTGTCTTAATTCGTTACCTTTTGTAATGCGGATAAATGCATCCTGACACAGAAATCTCATGCAAGTCCCTGACATCGAATAGTGCGCTGAAATAACAGACCTCACATTGATGATTTTAAAAGCATATTACAAGTTTCTCCAACTAAAATGCCTCTCTACTGCTGAGTCTAAATATTGATTTCAGGCTAGAATAGTTGATACCTGGGATGGAATGAGTGAAAAATATGCTGTATTTTCCTTTTTTCACTACTACAGTACCTTTTTTATTATTAAAACAGTAAAAAGGGAAGAATTTATTAAATGTTAGCTATTTGTTATGTTTACCTTGTTTTTTCCCAGTTTATTCCTATCTATTTTTGAGAAGAACTGAAATAAAATCTAGTGCAGGGGGATTTTTTGAAGAAGAAAAGTCTATTCAATAGTAATGTAAAATGCAAGTTAAATATTTGTTAAGTGTTTAGTCGTTCCATAGAGATAAAAAGAAATTCTTCATCACGACCTCTATGCTGACCTTCACACCAAATGAGAAAGTTTTAGTGCTTATGTGAAACCATATACATTGTGCCTATAAGTGATTGCAAAGAAGAAATGAATATTGCAAACTTGTTTCAAGGCTCGTTTTGTGAGATATCTGCTCACTGAAGACTACAATTTACCTTTTTACAATTTCGTTTAATGATCTGACATTTGAGACATTTCCTAATTAATTCTGTCTCTGTCTAAGCCAGCTGTGATAAATATAACCTGTGCATACAGGATTACATTGTCGCTTTTAGAAAATACATCCAATAAGAAAACGTGAAGCTTTCAGGATAGGATGTTATATCAACCGTATCATAAATGATGAAACTCTTATTGTTAATCTGAAGTAGCTACTGTACTAAATAGCTAGTGTGAAAGGCTGCACCAAGTAAACGTGGGAGCACAGACTGTTTAGTTGTTTACAGAACATTTTTCACCGTAGAAGTTGTGTTTTAGCACATGAAAGCGGTTGTTTCAGAGTCTGGCGTTTGTAGGATGCTTGTGTATAAAAGGTTTGCTAACCAAAATAGTTCCCAAGTCGAGCGCATCCACAGGGCGACGATGGGGCAGGAACGCAGCGTGTGGAATCCCCTTTGTCAGCCCCGCAAACCGTCCGGGCCAGGACAGTTCAACGCTCTGGTTAATGGTGTCATGCCGCAAAAATGGTCATCTGCAAATCAGCAGTGGGGCATTTTTAAAATGGCTTTATAAGCAGCAGCTGTGACAACTGTTGATGTGATTTAGGGAGACCTCTGGAGCACCAGACAGAGCAAACTCTCTGTTAACTGTGTAGTGAGCCATGGGGTTTGCTTAATCAGCAAATGAAAAAGCATTTTTAAAGGTGATAAACACTCCTGGATATTGCCCTAAAATTACACACTGCAAGTTCAGACTTTGTCCTTGCATCTTTACTTCCAGGTAAATATTCCATATTTTCTTCTCTTTTTGTTGAGTGATTTAAAGCAGAGATGTGAAAGGGTGGCTTGACATGCCACAAAAGCTGGATGTTTTTCCATCAAAGAGCGAAAATCTCTGGAATAAGATTATACTAGATCTTGAGGTGTTCATTATTTGCTATATGACAGATCATGCTGTGGAGGAAATAGTAATTGTAACAACTGGAATAAGTGTAATACTTCTAAATTTCTGTTTCTATGGCGACTTTAATAAATATTCTTTTCAAGATAAATTTAGATACTCAGGAATATAAATGTTTCCTGCCTTCTGTTTCAGACAAAAATAGAATTGTATTTGCACAGAGATATGTTTTAGACACATTTGGCATATCTTTCCCAGATTGCCACTTTCTCGGTGACTATTCTTTTTTATGGAAAAGTAGTGGGTGACCATAAATATTCGTTTATTTAGCTGAGAAAAAAAAAAAGCGGTTTGGCAAGAGTTGACTTGCAATAAAACAGGTGGACTTGATGTGAAAAAGAAAAGGGAAATCCAGCTTTGCTATGGACATCACTCCCAAAAACTTGCAGCAGCGAGAGGAACAGCCTGGCCATCAGAGATGATGTGGTTGCCTGAATGTGTCCGGTGGCTGCAGATGGTGCTGTGGGTGTTCATGGCCCCGTCCTGCACCCTTTGCCCGCTTCAGTTCAGCATAGGGCAAGTTGGGCTGTGGAGGAGCAGGCCTGATGACCTCCCCATGAAGCCTTAACACTAGTCCAAAGCAACCCAAAATAATTCTTTTCCTTTCTTTTCCTCCTATGTTTATAGAACTAATAACTTTAGGTGATGTTAGGTCTTTGGTTTTTAACCTGAAATAAGGACGGAGTCTTCCATCCAAGACAGAGCAGGAGTGGATGGGGCTGGAAGGGCTGGAGCAGGTTGCGGTTTGTTTTAGTTTTGTAGTGGAGGTGTCCCTCCAGTGGCTTCTCCAAAAAATGCAGCATTGAAGACAAAACTGTTGGTTTATACTGCTGACTGAAATGAGGTGCTCTCTATGTCTCCCAAAACTAACAACACGCCTTACTACCTTAGAAAAAAATGGCAATGATTTAGGCAAACTGATGTCAACACTCACAGCTCCCTACGGAATTCACGGCATTCAACCAACAGGAAATTTAGGCACGTCCTTTAATGAAAGAGTTAGCACCCTCCACATTTATTCTGATTATGTATTTACGTCGCTCAGTTCTTGGAGTCCTAATAACCCCTGAATGAGTTTCTTACCCCAAAGAGTTTATAATCAAGGCATTAGAAAAATACATAGGAAATATGGGAAATAATTAACGAATATATTATTAAGTGTAATATGCTCGTGTAGTCTGTGTAATGTCTAAGGTGGGTTTTTTTCCCAAGGCTTACAGCAAAGGAGAATTTAAATAAGAGTTTCTGAAGGCAGGTAATAATGTTGCTTTGCGGCTGTTTGCAGGATGTCTCTCCCAAGCCCGAGGGTCTAATGGAAGAAGTATGAGTGCTTGTTAGAAAATTTAACAAGGGGATGATGGCACCCCAGCAACAAAAGCTGGTGCAGAAGGTACGTCCAGAGAGCCAAAGCAAGAAACTTGTATTCAGTGTATTTGAGGAAGAGGTGCCAATGTGGAAGAACAAAGGTGATCCAGGCTAGAGAACGACCTTTGATAGCCCATGAATAGGAGGAGGGTAGGACCAAGTTTCTCAAAGGCAACAGAAAGGAACTTCTAAGGATCTAGGTGTGAAATACTGGGTGTCTGGAGGAGATATTTACCTGCATCCATTGCTAGGAAGGATTGGCTATTAAAAATGTCAACAATCAAGAAGCACTGGGATTTCAGTAATCACAGCTCACCTAAATCTCAGATATAATAATACAATAGCCAGGTCGGGAGCCTGAGTGACAGGACAATAGGGTTATCACCTGCCATGATTGGGAAAGGATGTAGAAAGGAGGAAAGATGAAAAAATTAACAAAAAACAATGGCTGGACATTCATGAAGACTCACCAGGATTTTAGTCTGGACAGCAAAGGTAGGATTCAACTCCTGCTTAGGACACAGAATTCGAGGTGTCTGCCAGGGTGACTGGTGTGTAGGACCCCGTTACAGTCAATGTCAGTCCAACCACTGGAGCCCAGAGTGCAAGTCAGCTGGTCAAAGGTAGGTCAGGCCTCAGGATGAGCTTAAATATTCCTGAGAGTCAATTGATCGCATCGACTAGGGCTCCACTGACTGCAGGAGGTGCTTAGACAGCAGGGCCCATGGAGGCAGCTCCCCACGGGTGCTTGTCACCCACAGAATCCAGTAACCCAGAGAACTGTCAGCATTGAGACAATACGGGGCCTGGGGAACAAGGCCAACGAGGGATGGAAAGAGCTGAGAAAAGAGTAAACGGACATCTAGGAGGAGAATCACTAGAGGACAATGTCTTGCGCAGAACAGGACCAATTTAAGTATTTGGTTCTAGTTCGGCAGAGCTTTAGCTATCAGAGATATTGAATATTTGTTTACTTTAATAATTTTATGTAGCTTAAGTGAGGATTTTTGAAGTCCTAGGTGTATTTCTTTGAAAATTAGCTTTTTTCTTTGTTTATCTGTGTATTAGACTTAAAACAGATACTTTAAGTCAGAGATACTCTGTTCTCATCACAGCATGACCCATCACTGGCCAGGTGGAAGGCATTTCATCCACAGTTTAGCAAAGCATGTTGCATGTAACTTAAAGATTAGTCCCTCCTAAAGCTAGGAAACAATTCACACACTTAAATGCATCTAAACACTTGTTTTCAAGCAGAATCCCAATAAAAATTACTCACTTAAATGCTGCAGGGGATCATAAGTCTCTTCCCCAGTCTCACTGACTTTTACAGCACTTGAATTTTTAACATTTAACAATAAAATATAAGCATTACAATCCTTATTTTTGGATGTGTTTTTACTTTGCTATAGAGCTGCTTAATTCTCTGCCATATCTGGAATGACATTTGCGATGGAAGTCAGCCAGTAAGTTTGTGAAAGTTTTTCTGGTTCCCTGGAAACCTTCCCTAACATCCCACCCTGCCCAAAGTTTAGACAATGACACATCTCAGCCTTACATACTTCCCATGCCTCGGGTCTGAAAGGATTTTTCCCCTTTGCATATGAAGAAGAGCTGACATAGCCTAGATTGGCTTTTGAGACATTCTTGGGATAGTCAAGATGCTCCGTGTTTAAGAGAAATATTTATTTTACAGTTCACAGCCAAGGGCAACTGGCCTGGCTCGGAACCCATTGACTTCATCGGGAATTGGCTCAGGGTTGATGGGAGCTGCTCTGAGCCAGCCAACACATACATGACCGATCGAAAGTGTAAACCTGAGAACGGGAGGAATTGTGCTACCAGCTAATAAAAATTAAAATTAAAAAAAATAATAATAATAATAATAAATGCTTATATAGATAACACAAAGCAAACCATGTTTGGCCTGCAATTTTAAAAGGATTTACCTTAAATAATTTGGAGAGCCACTGAAATGCAGGTCTGGGCCACAGTCCAGTGCCCCTGGGGAGCAGAAGGAGATGTGTATCAGCATCATCGGGCTCCAGACTCCAACCTAAGACAGCGAAGCAGAGGATAAGCACTCCTGTGACCACACTTCCAAAGGGAGAGCACTCAAAAGGAAAGGAATTAAAATCAGAATACATGCAAGTTGTTTTACTTTAAAAAAAAAAAAAAAAGTATAATAACCACTCCACAATAATATTCTTAAGGCTCCCTCTCCATATCGACAAGTCCTCTAGTGCTTCCTCAGGCTGTCAGAGAGATTTTCAGCAGATTTCCCTATTTCCAGGCTTTTTGCACCGTCTCCTGTTTGCGGAGCATCTGTTTCTTTCAAAATAAGCAGGACTTACTCCTGCTGGCATTACCCCTTTTACACATAAAATAACAAGGATAGAACAATAACAAACAGATGTGATATATGACATCTCATAAACTATAATAGCAACATCTCTCTCCAGCCCAGGAGGGTTATTTAATTCATCAGGTTTAACGAGTCTTCAAGCAGTTTATGGCACGTACTGATTCATGCAATCTAAATGCAGCTCTGTCATTAATATCAGATAAATCTTTCTAAGCAAGAAGCTATGCTTTCACACCAAAAAAAAATGTGTCTGTGCTACAACAAGGGCTCGTGTTTTGGCAATTAAATTAAACTGGGATTTAGGCTAGTGGTTTTAAATAAAATTATCCTACACTAAAGGTAAATTTAATGCTTTCGAATATTAGTTCTGCTCCTGTGCTGGGTCGGGAGGAAGGTGTTGAGATCACACAAAGAGTAAGTAGCTCCCATGAGAAACCTGGCAGACAGATTGGGATTTGGGGTTGTCATGCTAGCAGTGGGATTTGGGGTTGTCATGCTAGCAGTGGGATTTTACTCCCAATCTGTGAAAGCTGGAACCCGTGCTTAGTAATAAAGCCTACACAAATATATATTACAAGTGAAGAGAAGAGACAACGTGAGATTTGAATTAATAATATAGTGGTTCCCAGCCAGGGGTCAAGGTCAAAGAGCGTATTGATAGCAAAATCAGCAGCTGTTATTTTCATGTGCCTATGTCTTGTCCATAGCCATACATTACACTGAAAGAGCCATATATACATCACGAGCAGACTGATGACAGCTTCTGGCAATGCTCCAAAAGTAGGCTATAAGCAGAAAATGACAGTTGGAAAGTGGCAAATTTCTGGCTTTCTTCTGTTTTTAAAATATGAATGGATTTTACAGGGAGGTGAGAGAGGTGCCAATAAAATGTTTCCTCGGCATCAGAATTATTCACCTGAAATAATTCAAGGAAGGCAGTACTGGTCTGCAAAATCCCAAAGAATTTTTAAAACAGGAAAACTAGGCAAAGTTGGGATTATGGGTCACTTTACTCACAATAGAGAACAACACATGTATGTTTATTTTAAAAGCTTATCTTTAGCACCAGTCTTAATAAAATGCCTGGAGTTAAACATGAAACTTGCAAAGATATGGAATCCATTTTAACCACATATTGAGCAATGATTTCTGTACTACAGCTAGCCTTGATACAGCCATACCAACAGCATCCTTAAATACTATTTGATAATATTCCTATACTGAGACAATAGTATTTAGAAGTTTTGAGGTTAAAAAGGAGTGATGTAAATTCAAACTGGATTGGTAGCTACCAATAAATTCTCCATTTTAAATTGGGTCAGTTACTTAGAGTTAGATTTAGAAGCAGAACTTGGGCACTCGATTACCTGAAAAGAGCACTGTTGCTGTGAAGCCTTCAGGCACTGGAGCATGTGAACCTGCAGCTGCTCCATTCCAGCAGAAGCTGAGACCATCTTTAGGCACATGGTCCTTTTCCTGGTGGTCTCTGAAGGTGAAAATGGGCACTGAGCACCTCATTGGTGACTATCAGCAGGAACACGAGTTGGTGGTTGTCTGTCTCTGAATACAGAACATGTAGGGATGTTTAGGGAAATCTTCAAGAAAAACATGAGGAGGTTTCAGGCTTAGGACACCATCAGCTTTTGCTAAGAAAGGGTGGTGGCTGAAGGCTGAGCAGGTAGACTTTGAGCTTTGGCACTGGAATTGCTTTTTTATCTCTCCATGCTGTGCCTGTAGGACGAAGATAACAGTTTTTCTCCAACTGGTCGTAGAGGGACAAGGAAAAAAAATAGAAAAAGGGAGCCAGTTATACAGTTATAACTAAAAGCTAGACAGTCAGAGGCACGTTACTTCAACAGCACCCGAATCTGAGGCTGAAAAACAGAGAAAATGGTGTCTGTCCTTAATTTAATAACTTTTAGAAGAGTAAGTTGAAAACCCAGAAGTAGATTCCAAATTAAAACCATACCTGTTCCCTCTTTAGGGGGAAACTGGTTAAAGACACACAGCAGATGGTGGGAGCAGGGCTGAATCACAGCGTGACAGTGAAGGGCCAGTCACCAAACACACAGTGGACCAGAAGATGGGCAAGTGAAGATGCCCAGTTATGCTGCCCTGGAATAATTTACCGTAAAATGATGGCAGGAGCCATATAAGAAAGGTGAGGGATGCATCAAATGGATGTTGGCTTGCTTGTGCCCCCTAAAAGCCACCACCAGCCCAACATGAGAAACTGCAGGAAAGGAGAGGGTTGGAGCTCGGCTGAGCCTTTAGGAGATGGTACCCGGAAAGATGTCGTAAAGAAGAAGAGAACAAGAGCAACAAGGTGACTCATGCCAGAGGTGAGGACTGTACAGCAGCAATGTAACCCATCCCATCCCCTCAATGCTTGGAATTAACTACACACTCGAGCAAAGGCACAGGACAGAAGAAGAAGGGAAAGAAGGGAAAGAAGGGAAAGAAGGGAAAGAAGGGGAAGAAGGGAAAGAAGGGAAAGAAGGGGAAGAAGGGAAAGAAGGGAAAGAGGGGAAAGAAGGGAAAGAAGGGAAAGAAGGGAAAGAAGGGAAAGGGAAAGGGAAAGGGAAAGGGAAAGGGAAAGGGAAAGGGAAAGGGAAAGGGAAAGGGAAAGGGAAAGGGAAGAAAGAAGGAAAGGAAAGGAAACATTTTTCACACTCTAGCAATAATTTGCCCAATTTCTGCTACGTGTAAATACAGTCACACTGTCATGAGGTGGCAGGGAAGTGGTGTGGAGGGCGAGCTCCTCGCATGGAGCAAACAAGCTTGTACCATGTTCTCACGGCAGAGCCTGTGCTAATGTGAGTATGCTCGGGGCATGCCTGGTATTTTTGGAAGCCTGAGCAGATTCAAAATAGCTGAGCGCTGATGTGTTTGGGATCCAGAGCCCAGGTCAGAGGGGATTAGGAGGCAGGATTCGTGGTAGCATAGCTGCTTCCAGCTCTCCCGCATCAGGCAGCAGCCAGGACCCTTTGTCACCAGCTTTGTCCTTCCCTGCTCACAGCCAGGCCAGCTTGCTCTCCTGTTCACCACCGTGGGATGTGGGTCTTCACAGATTTAAACAAAGCTATAAATGTTTCACATTATGTTCAGAGTCAAAGGCAAAAGCAAAGTGGAGCAGTTTATAATTGTTAAAGCTGGTGGACATAAGAGGACGTAGGCAGTGGGTCCCACTGAAAAGACATTACCTTAGGGACTGTATTGTGTATACTTATTTTTTTTTTTTCCAATCTTTGCCATGGCTGCAAATGGAAAAGGAAAAAAAAAAACACCAACTACCACTTTGTGTTTAAGTTGCGTGCTTTGATAGGAGATAGCCTAATCCTCTTCTTGCTTGAGTGGTCTCTCCAATTTCTGCCGTAGCACTGACAAGTCCCTTTGGGTTTATGGTGAGGGATTTTTTTTTATAGCCTTTTCTTTTTTATCTTTTGCTCTACTGATTTAACCTCAGGGAAAATCACTGATTTTTATTTTTTTTTTTTCCACAAGCAATAGCTTCTCATTTATTTAGCTAAGCTATCTAATTCCATTAACAGTAGCTGTTTTGGGGGCCTTTTTAAACATTCCTCCCTTTGTTCTGGATTCTTGAGGTCTTACGGCATCTTTTTACCGCACTAGTTGGCTTGGATAGTTAGGGTTACATTAGGTTTGTCTAACAAGTGGGAAAATACATTTAAACCCTTTGCGGAGGACAGTTACAGGGTCTGTTCCACTCCAGTGGGACTCGCATCCAGCACGCTGAGGGCAGAGCTGCAGGAAAGCCAGAAGGGAACCAGTTATGCTGTTCTTGCACTAACCCGCACCTTGAAAATGTGAGTAACTACAGAAGTGCAGGTTACAAATGCAGAAGGTAAATAACTGAAGGAGTTAAATAACTTTTCATGTGATGGGTATGCTGAAATTTTCTTCTAAATCAAGGTGTCCTCCTCTAGCCCTGCTCTGTGTCACATCCCAGAGTGGTGGACATCAGAGCACAGGAACAGCTGGATAAAGACCTATAGGCTGAACCACGCCAGAGGGCAGGAATGTGGTGTTCCTCCAAACACCATTTAAGTTGTTCAGTTTTGTTTTCTCTTGACAAACATGGGACAAACTAATTACATTATTTTGTAGATCACTGTGGGTGGAAATGAAATAAAACCCCTTATCTCTGGGAAAGCCCTTAGATATGGCTGTGGTTGTACAAATACTTGCACTGCAAATACAATTAGGCAGAATGAAAGGCGATGCAATGAGAGGCACCAGCAAAAGGGTGGAGCAGGGCACTTCAACCTCACCCATCTCTGGTGTGCTTAGACTTCAGGGAAAGGGAGAAATGTGTTCTCTTGGTCTTGGTAATAAGGGTGAGTACTCTGTAGGGTTGAATTTCATTTTTATAAGCTACAAAACTGTTTAATCTGTACTGCTTCACATTATTTCTCTGTGTGCTCGCTTTGTGAAACAGCATGATTGAGCTCCTGGTCTGGAGAATTAATGAGCTAAATGGATTGAATGAAGTGCAAGAGAAAAGGATCAAATTACCTCATTTTATACACGGCGAACAAAGAGATAGGCTGACTGGTAACCATTTTAAAATTGACTCAAGAAGGCAGGAGCAGAGTGAAGAACTGCATGCAGATCCTCTAAGCCCCCGGCTGCTCTCTTAACCATGAAAACCAGCTTCTCAAGTACCAAGTTTGTTTGTAATGTGGCCATGCATCATACATCAAACCACTTTCTGTCTCTGGTCCACTCTCACTCCAGCAAATTTCCAACTTTGAACTTCATATCTATAAGGGATGATTCCTCCAGTAAAAAAAGTGCTTCCAGATTAATATGTTTTGCAGCCCCAAATGTTCAGGAAATGCAGAAGACCAGAAGGACTCTAAACAGATAATTTTTTTTACAAAGCTGATGAATTAGGCTAATGTGCTAGGAAATTCAGCTGTATCAAAAATGAGGATGAGGTAGCTTTCAAAGTAGAATGCTCTTGGCTAATGCCAAAAAGCTGGTTTAGTAATGGTTTCAATTTGATGGGAGAGTCAGGAACACAACCACCTCTTCCTAGGAGGAAAGCAGAGCACTGCTTTATTTATGAACTCAGGAACCCAACGGGAGTACATTAAGCTCTGTGGAGCAAGTCTCCTTGTAGGCTCATAAATGACAGCAGGATTTAGGGGTTTACTATGTAAGTATTGGAGTTAACTCATCACAATAAAGTGCTCCAACATTTGGAGCAACACAAATTATTTGGTAGAGGCTGCTTTAAGTTAATGTGAGTAGATGGGATTTCTTCATCACTGCACTTGGAAGGATGTATCATGATTTAATTCACTGAATATCAGTATATATTAGTGCAAATAGCACAGCAACTGCCAGGGCTAAATTAAGAAATGGTTAGTTCCATTCTGAAAAAGCATTGTGCACTCAGAAAGCTTTACTTTAAATAGGAAGACATTTTCAGGGTCTTTTCTAGAGGACACAACCTGATAATGTCATCAAATTGACCAGATTTTGAGGTAGCAACATGGTATGTCTGTTACCCTTTAAGAATGAGATTCAGTGTAATGATGCGCATAGCAATAGCTTATTTATGTTATATATGTGAAGCCTTAAATAAGTCCAGAATTTTACCTCAGAATACCTGTGTTGGTATAATTAATATATAACACTGTTTCAGGTTCATGTGTCATTATCCCAGTAAAGGTATTTATCACTAGAAATACAGTGCTAAAACACACAGTGCTGAATCCTGCCCCAATAGCTGGGTGAGCACACACAAAAACATCCTCTCCAAAGTGGGACATCGGGAAAAGCTGCACCTGCAATAAGTACATCCACATGACAAAAATCCCAAATGGAAGGAAAGAGCCTGATATAAAAAGTATGGTATTTATTTTAAATTAATCTTCAAAGTACAAGAATACGGTTGTGTCCTGGGGCTCTCATTGCAGATAAGGAAACAAAAGTGTGGACTCCCCTTGACAGCTCTCTATCCAACTCTGTAAGTCGAAGAAATAAACTGCACCAAAGTCCCTTTAACAACAGTGTAATTACATTTATCAAAGTCTGTATAATTGTAGCTACTCTGGCAGCTGTATTGATGCTATTTTACCTACTGAAACCCATTCCTTGTAGCCAACTCGGCACAAACTCTGTGTTTAGTCCAACCACAGACAGTCCTACCTGTGCAAAGATGCTGCAGACAGACAGACAGTTGCTTTGAAGAAGCTGCTGTTTGAGGAACTGGTGAAACTGAAGTTAAGGGATGATGCCTGTAAGAGAGAATTATTCCAGTTGTGGCTGGATGTTTCCCTGTGAGATACATGCTGGGTTTGCCATGACATCATAACTTCAATGCAAGCATCATTAAGTGAAATTATATGGACCCATGTAATGCAGCAGATCAGATTTTCATTATATTCTCCTCTTGACCATAAAACAAAGAAGTTCCACTGAGGAGACCCAAGTCAGACTTAGATCACCTCAGTGTTTGACACTATCGGAACAGAAACTCAGAGGCCTGAAAAACAAATGCTCTGCATGAAGATATGCAGAAAACTGCTGATTCCCCTGTTTTAAGACCAATAAAGGCAATTCCTGTTTGCTTCAGCTTCCTAGCTGCTAGTACAGTATCCATCTTCTTGGCCTAAGAAAAGTAGTTGAAAATATCCAGAGGAGTACTTAAGATACATATAAATGTGTATAAGTTTGTGTGTATATTTATTTCTAAGAGAAAAAAAACACCTTTCAGGTGTTCAGCTTGACCAGAAATCAGCCCCAAAGCAGAGCAAGAAGGGTAGCAGGAAGGGGTAGTAAAACATTTCCAAAATAAAACCTTACTTGATAGAAGACTGACTTATTAAAATTAATGATCGACCTCTTTCTGTTTGATGTACTTGCTTCCTAATGGAACGTTCACCTGTCAAAATACCTTAACAAAAATCTCTCAGTTAACTCTTCTGAGAAGCTCAGTTGTATTCATACATAGAGAAATAATTTGGTCCCCACATCTTTGGCCCTTTGTCCAATAGTAATAGGTGTATGTTCAATGTCCATCCTTTTCTATGCAAACCTGCAGATGTGCCTTTTTGGACACCGGACTTCTTTCACCAGTAATTTTGCAAAAAGGGTGGCCCCTGAAGCTGAATATTGTTGGATAGAGTCCTTTGCTCAGGTTAAATTTGATTCCGAGGAGGTGAAAATTTCCACCCTGGACTGGAATCACTTGGGTGGCTTTCCGATGTCTGGGGGTTCGGAGCATCGCAGGTCTCCCAGAGCACCCTCCGTGGAGGTGTGGGGTCCCTGTGCCAGCTGAGGTGACCCTCAGCTCTGCCGCCCTGGGGGCTGTGTCTGCTCTTCCCTGGTGTGGGAAATGCAATTATGAAGAAGAGCTCAGGGTCTGGTTTCAACTGTAATTGCTTGCAGAGGTGCTGATACATGCGGTCAGACAGACAACCTCCTCCCTCCATGTAAATACACTAGAACTGTAGCTTAAAACACTGTTAAGCCTGAAATAAAGGGGGAGACTTGGAGGCTATTTATATTTTAAATAGAAAATAAAAATAGAAATAGAAAAATAGAATTAAAAAAAAGTGATAAGGAGCTTCCTTAGTTCTTCTGCCTTCAAAGAGGCACAAGAAGCGTTCCCAAATAGGTAAGCTCTTTATTTCCTAGTTCTTCACAAAGCAAAAGACATTCTCAGCATGGACACTGGAGGAAGAGGACCCACACCTGCTCTGTGTGGGAGCAGATTTGCCCACAGTAGATAAAGCTGACTGGTATGCAGCAGAGAGATTGCTACCAAAAAAGCAAAAAAGAACAGGAAAAAAACCCTGAAACAGCCTCATAGGCCGCCCCAGACATCTCTAGCAATATCTTGCACAGCTATCAGGTGAAGCGGTTCTGCTTCCCTGCAGTCAAATTGGTCCACTTTTTGCTATCAGTATTGTGAGATTTTAATAGTAAATCCTCAGTGCTGACCATCATCTCCCCAGCGAGTGAAGGGAAGTGATAGCAGGTGCTTTATGGTCGGCTTTTCCCTTCCACCTCCTCCCTCCAGCATCTCTATTGTCCACATGTCCTTCCCTGCCAGCGTGCTTAACTTCACACCTACTCGACAGCTTTCCACATAGGCACCAAACCCTTACAAAGACAACAGATGTTTTCTTCATCATCACCTTTAAAATAATTCTTAATAAAAGCTGAGATTAAAAGAATTATCTTATAAATTGCTCTGCAGCACTAGACAAACAGCCTTCACACTCCAAAGGAAAAAGCCTTATTTCAAGAAAGCAAGCACTCTGATGGCAAGACGCAGACCATTATCGATTGCTGGTCCCATAAATCACATTTATTTTCCAAATAATAGGAAGATTCATTGTTTTCTGCCAAGCATTGTCACCTGGTAATAGCAGCCAGTCAAAGCAACAGTAATTTTCACACCATAAAAACAGTATCAAGCCTGTTCACTGAGTAGGATGAATGTTATTGATCGGGGTGGGGGGGGAGGAAAAAAACAAACAAACCTATAAAAACAAGAGACAAAAGCAAAGAAATTAAGTCATGATGTATTGTGTGTGTAATGAAAGGCCTGTTAACATTTCCATTATTCAGCTTCCCTCCCCAGATGCCTCCTCTGAAGCATTTACAGCCCCACTAGGAAACCTTCTCCTCAAAGCAGGGCTACAAGGGGTTAATGGTGTGAGACAGACACTTTAGAGAAGGGGAGTTCAAACCATCCTATAAAAATGATGAGAAAGGTCCTACCCTGGCCTCTGTTTATTGACACAGCAAAAGCCCCAGAGCATTTAACTGAATTGATTTTTCTTTCTGCTGCAGAGGGACGGGGCTACAGGAACTGCCCAGGAGTCGCAGTCAGGAGGAGCCACAGAGCCGTGGAAAAGGAGACACATGTACCTGCCCGAATCTGTCACCTGTGTGAGGGGCTGGAAACCACAGCCCTCCTGCTGGGTCCACTCATAGATCAAATAACTAGCACAAGAAGAAAAGCTGAACGTATGGATCCTTATTCTCAAAATTTATCTAAGCTTTTACATTAAAAAAAACCAACTCATCCACCATCACCATAAGCAGATTGTGTACACCGTACCCTTCCAGACTGCCCCGCTCAGTGGCTGTTTGCTTGTGCAGCCTTGGCAAACCCATGGGCATTTCATGGGGAGGCAAAGCAGTTGGCTGAAGGTCTCACCAGACCAGTGGTGGAGAGGGACTGAGACCTGTGGACCTCCTCCAATTCCATCACCTGCATCCCGCAGACACAATTTCATACCCAGGGCTGGTGTGATGTCCTGAAGGGTCCTGTGTGCTTCTTCTTAATGACCATCAGCAACACAGCCATCAGTAATGGAAATGAAAAGTAAACCCTTTGAGTTTTTCTGCCTGTGTCTGGGCATCTGTCACTCTCTGGATCAAATTCAGAAGTACAGGGACAGTCTTTAATCTCCTGACTTTCTAAATTACACCCTCATATTCTCAGTTCTACAGCAGCGACCAGCAATGCCATCGTCACCCTCTTCTACTCAATACCAGAAGAAAGTAGCCCCAAAATAAAGACAATCTCACAAACTTCCCCTCTGCCAAGAAAGACATTCTTGTCCTAATGACTCAAGTTTTTGAGCAAGGTCAACCCTTGCTAACAAGAGACTGATGACTTTTCTGGATGGAAATTAGATTCTGAGGCAGCTCATTGTTAGCAGCTTAAACAAAACATTGCTAAACCGCAGACCTAAACCTATCTGCTAACTATCCCAGGAAAAACTTTGTAATCTCTGCATGAACCAGCGATTGTTTCATAATTGGGCTGGTAAAAACACCTAGAGCTCTCTAGCTTTCTCAGCTGACACATCACAATAAAACATGATGTGAGGTGAGTCATTACCATCATGTTCTATCACATCCCATCTCCTAATGCAACCTGAGACTTGCATTACACATGAGCTGAACAATATTTTCCTAAGTATTCATGATAGAAAAAATCTGTGGTTCCGAGGGACGTCATTTTGTTGATTAAAAAACTGCCACCACCAAACCTGAATCCTGCTGAGAAAAATGAGGCCATGGGCTCAGGTGCACCCAAAACAATCTTCCTGCAAACCGCAGCAGGGCTGTCTGCTGGAGGAGAGCTACAGTGAGCAGAGGTTACCTGTGTAGGCACTCAGATCAAAAACCCATCATATTTAAAAGTGGAGCTGGATCTGAACCAGAACTGCAGAGCCAGACACACAGAGCTTTGGCAAATCCTGACACAGCGTTTTGGGGGGTTGGATCAATGGGCCAGTTTTGACTTTGCATTTAAGAGTCAGTGTCTGATGTGATGCACCCTCCCATCTCCCTGGATCCTCCCTACCATCACTGGTGTTTCCTCATAACTAATGACCCAGTCATTTAAGATTTCCCAAATGACGTCAGCGACCCTAAAACCCAGTAAGCAAACACTTGCACACAGCTGTCCCTGCACAAAAGATGCTGAGAGGAATAGGGAAATCACAGATTGCTACACACAGAAATACCAGCCACATGTTGGGAAAAAAAGGGGTTGGAAATGCAGACGTTGTTGTGCTGCCCTGGGCAGCGCTGCAGAAATCCGGGATGCGTGGAGGCGCACTGCCCGCATCTCCCAGCACTGCCTGGAGGGATGTGGCACACCAGGAGCAAAGTCTCTTCCTGAGGTCACCGGACCCGTCTCTCTGGTTAGCAGGGATCACACAGCCGACAGCGGTTCTCCGTGGGAACAGGAAAACTGACAGTGGTAACACCAGGTGCTTCCTAAAATAAAACGCTTACTCCACAGTCCGTGTTCTGCCAGCCAAGCAGAGTTAGAGACAGCCCGAGGAACAACAAGCAGCGGCAAGAGCTGTGCCTGAGTCAGGAGGTGCACGTCCCATCACCCACCAAGGAATGTCCCATGACGCGATTCCGTCTGAGGGGGTGGGAAGGAGGGTGAAGGTGTGTGGGACCACGCTCTGGAGATACCATCACTGCCATGAGCTCATGCGTTCTCATTCCAGAGCCCGTGAGACCCTGGTGGGACCGAGGGCATCGGAGCTGGGTCTCAAATATGGGTCTCATTTTTCTGTGTCCTGGGCTCTGCATGGCCTTTTTCTCATTCTGTCAGACTGATAACGGGTTATTAGCAAGTTGCTCAAATGCTCATCATGCTCATCTGAGTGGTCATTACAATTTAAGGAGCTGAGTGACAGGTGCTGTGAGTGACAATGTGCTTTCCTAACCTAAGTGAGAGGGTGATCCAGGCTAGGAAACGGCTTTTCTGTGAGGAATGGTTCAATATGCTGGACCTCTTGAGCCATAAAAGAGTTAACCGAACGCTGATGTGAACAAAATGTGTAAAACCACGATTGGCACAGAAAAGGTGAATAAGGATGTGCTGTTCACTGTCTGGTCCAATGTCAGGAGGGAGGAGGGAAGGAAAAGAAGCTCGCAAGAGAGGGGTTTAAAACACAGGGGATATCTCTTTACCCGACAGTCAGGTGAGGAATCCCTTGCCATAGGACACTGGGCATTGAGCAATTTTCAAGGTTAACAGGCAATCAAAAAAGTCAGTGTAAAAAAATACTGGGCAACAGAAAGACCATTTCTGGATTCAGGAGCCTCTGACCCACAAAGTGCCGTGGTTGGGAAAACACTCTGGTGAGGTGTAATTACATGCTGAGCCTGTTCCTGTGCTCTCCCCTCGGCATCCATCGTTAGTCTCCATCAAAGACAGGACAGTGGGCCAGGTAGCTGACAAATCATTTTTATGGGTATAAAGCGTGACTCACAGCACAGGGAAGGCTCTAGTGCTGGTTACCTCCTTGCCTGGAATCCTGAAGCAGTAAAACTCATGTTGTCACACCACCACCAGTGTGGCAGGTTGTGGCTTGCATCTGCTGCCAAGATATCATCGTGTACCTTTGGCGATTGTCCCTTCTCGGAGCCGTGGGAAGCAGCAGCTCAGGGCTCCTCAATGGCTCCTTTTGCTCCTTTCCTTGCCCAGCTCCGAGCATGCAGTCTGTTAAAGAAGCTCCAACCTGTCTCTTGGTTTCACATAGCAATATGTAATCAGCACCGCTCAGCTTAACATATTACAGCCTCCAAAGATGTCACACATTGGGACTCCAAAAATCAGGCAGAAACATTTATTTCATAAGTTTCAACCTGATACATTTAAGAGGCATATTTTCCTACTGGCTTTGGAGTGATCTACCGTTTTGCCCTGTTATCTTTCACCTGGAAGTAACTTTTGCTTTTTCGTTAAAGAAATCTTCCCAACTGTAACTCTCTAATATTGAGATAATGTAAAAAAAACCAACTTATCATAAGACTTCATTAACTTGTAACCACCAGCAGCCTAAAGAACAAGCAACACATTCTGCATTGACTGAAGGATGAGCTCTTCCCAAACAAGGGATGGAAAAAATTATGCATCCTGTTTAAGTAGAAAGGTGTATGTGCATGCCAATGGAAACAGGCATTGAAGAGATGCAATTAAACATCCAGCCAGTGCAGTGAGGTCCTATTCCCTCCTTGGAGACATCCTAGAAAATCTGTGATCACTTCCAGGCGGATATGGAGACTTGTCCCTGAAATCAAAGCATCCAGACTCGCTAAGAGAGCTTGTGTTTTGAGCTTCCTCTCACACTCACCTCTTGCTTTTGGGGCTGGCTTTGCAGTGACAACATGAGGCCTCCTGGAAGAGTCGGAAGGAAAGTCTGGGATACTTGATGCTGTAGTTCAAGATGTGACAAATGACATGAGTAGTGTCTGCTGGTTGTGATGACAGCGGCGAGGTAACCTACCCACTTGGAAATGTCATCTCATGTCAGCTCAGCCACTTTGGAAGTGCAGCTCCTGCCATCAGCAGTTAACAGCTGGTGGCCAAGATGGCACCAACAAGGTACTTAATGAACCTGACACTTCCCAACACCCCACCTAATCCTTTTGGGCTAGAAAAAACTTGTGAGAAGTCCAAGTGTGCTGACACAGGGCAGCTGAATTTATCACAGTTTCAAATATGAGCATTTATTAAAATTGAGCGTCTGTCTATGGCTTTAAGTGTCCTGTTTTAATTCTTATCAGTGGAGAGGAAAATTGTCTTGCCTTGCCTGGTTTTCAGTGCTACAGGTAGCGATGAGCAAAGTTTCGCAAATAGTGATAAAAAGACCAGATTCTGATCATTGGGAAGAGAATATACCTAATCATGGGCAATTGTACCACCTCCCAAAAAATATGTGACTTATAGGGGAGTAAGGTGCTCCCCAGGCAAGGTAACATGAGAGAGAACTAACATTTGAGTTAAGTTTGGACATAAAGGAGCAGGACTGCACACAAAGGAAGAGAACTGAGATCTGAAATGCAGGAAGGACTAACCTGAGCATCCCAGGCATAAACAGTCCGGTGCAACTGGCACACAAAACGAAGGAAAAAAAATGGAATCAATACATTTCTGTATAGGCAGAATAAAACATTGACATTCAATATAGTAACAAGCTAATCCCACCACTTGACAGGCACCAGTTTGGTGGCACATGCCTTGGAACGTTCCTGAAGAACAAGGGGGCACAAGTCACACACATTTCAGACGTGTTTGGGAAAACAGGCAGTTTGGTGCTTCCCTAATGATCATTATACATTTTCCAGGTATCTGACTCTCTTCTTTTCAAAAGAAGCATCTTTTCAGTGTGTTATTTCAATAAATACATACAAAGTATCATGAGATTATTCTGAATTTTGGGAAAAAAGCAAGTCTATGTAAAGGCAGCCAAGCTGGAAGAGAAAAATTGAGTTTTGTATTGCATCTAGAAGTAGGATTTACAGGTCTGCAAGCTGCCCACAGAGGTGAGCAGCAGCACAGAGCAGAGACTGGGTAAAAACCTGAAAAATACGTTTTTATCATTTTGACACCTGCGTTCTCTGAGATCATTTATTTGGGATCAAAGTCTCGCCAAACCTCAGTTCAAAGAGCAGGTGGTGCACATCTCGGAAAGGTGAGGAAAAACAACTGAATTCGAACCAATTTGCAGTGGCAGCTTCCAAGTGAGGAACAGGAACCTGTATCTAGCAGTATTTTGTTTGTTTGTGATTATGTCCCACTATCTTAAGATAAAATTGGTTTGTTTTCAGCGTATCATTTTAATTATGCTGTTACCCAACTATTTTCTACTGTAATAACTTAATTTTCTCATGGGATACATTTTGGGTCTCTGAGCCCAGGTATCTGCTCTGTAAAGACTCATTTTGCAATACGTTTCATAAACCACGTCAGGTCTGTATCCAAACTAGCTCTGCTTCTGTCCTCAGCTCTGCCACAGAAGTGTTGTAGGATGGTCAGCAATCTTTTCCCAGCTTTCACAATACATTTATTCATCACAGCCACTCTTGGGCCAGCATCATCTGTTATCAGTTGTGGTGTCTCACGCCCACCTGCATTTTTCTTGCCCCAACGCATACTTTAAGTAACCATATCATCACGCAGTCCTCACCTTCAGCAGATGGATGCCATGGGATACCAGACGTCACATACATGCCTGCTCGTACATACGTGGCAGACGCGGCGCCGCGTCCAGGCTGTCCTGCAAGCGGTATAGTCGCACGAGCACAGTGCTACCCCCAGGCTGGCAGCCCTGCTCCACGCTGCTCAGTTAAGCGGTGACCCTTCAGCTAAAATCCAGGAGGAAAAAACAAGAACAGCAAGAAAAAAGTCCAGAATCCAGGCTGAGAAGGAAGGAATTAGGCTCAATGGCCATGAGCCCACATTTCTTAATTTCTGGGCAAGCTTAGGCAGATACGAGGTAGTTACAGGAAAGATTATTCCAGTTGTTCCCTCCTCAGGGGCCTCTGTGTTTCCCAGGAGTTTCTCCCCATGGGGTGTAGGAGCCCAGCCCCAAGCACACCAGCACACTCCTGGTGGGACAAGGGTGCCCTTGGTGAGACAGACTTCCTCACTAATTTAGAGCCTATCTTCAAGTCTCCTAACTAATTAATGCTCTGTCCTCCTCCTAGCACAGGGATCAGAGTCAAGAAGATATTTATGTACCCAAATCCAGGTCTGCTCTAACTCTTGGAGGCACATTCCTGATCCGGAGCCACCCTGTCCGATGACGTGAGGCTGTTCCCCGCACGGGGACAGCACTAAGGAGACCAGCCCTACACAGGCATCACATCTCCCTTCTTCCACCTCCCCTGCTTTACCAAAGCATTCACCATTTTCCCAAGAAATAAGGAACACTAAGAGCTTAAAATTGGCATATGTACTGGGGGGACTTCTCCCACATATGGGAAGTGTACAAAATCCGATGCAATTCAAAGTGTTGTGTATTGTTGAGGATGAATGTTCCTTGCACGGCAAATGTGCAAGCTCTGTTTTAGGTATATTTCTTATAGTCATGTTTCCAGCCAGAAAGAAACCTCATTTTCCAGTGTCAGCCATATGACACAGGGACTGTATCAACTCGCTCACGGATTTAGCAAAAGGAATAACTCCGTATGCTTGTGGGCGTTCTGTGAATGTCAACTCTCTCCCCTGAGCTTACAGCCTAAACTTGAAGTGAAACTAAACATGACCAAGTGATGCCAGCTCTAGTCTACAGTACAGTGCAAGAGGACAAAGTATAAAGGATAATTTTCTTTATTTTAAAATATTAGTAACACTGCACAAAACAAAAATGTGGTACTTAAGTGACAGAAAACTGGTACTCAGTCTTATTTCATATTAACTATAATTTAAATACCCTAACAGAGTTCACATATGGTTATATGTTTGCATAGAGTTACATAGGGTAATGTAAGCATTTGAAGCCAAACTGTTCAGATACCAGAGACACTAGAATTTGTTATATCAAACTATGCTAGAATACAGACTTGATTTTTGTGTTTAGCTCCTTCCTTACACCATTATGTGCATTCCTACATCTTTTAAACGTTAGGATGAGTAAGTTTCTCCAGGAACGTGGACTTTCAATATTGCCAGGTTTAAGTCTGTTACAGCAACAATATATTGGCAAAAGGAAGACAAACAAAACAAAACCGTAAGCTGCTAACTCCTATCTGGAGGTTAAAAAGAGGAGGCGACATACTGACAAGAAACATGCAGGTATTATAAACGCTTAAGGCAACAGAAGGGCTCTGTACAAACTAACAGGTTAAGAGAAGCAATGTGTCATGCACATGAGACAAGTATGGGAAGCAAGGAAGTAATCTTGCCAAAACAATAATATTTCTTTTAAACTGAAAACATCTTTTCAGGCTAAAAAAAAATTAGTCCTGCAATAAAACCGATGCGAAATGCTTTCATACATAAAGGTGTAAGTTCTTTGCGGAAACAACTTGATAAAATCTTATACAGATGCTGAAAAAATGTTATCTAAAACCTACTCAGCAGAAACAAAGAGCAGTTTTAAAGTAGCACTTAGATCATTTGTCTCTAGGTTCTGAAAATAACCTTTTAAAATAAGGAATGATTTCACTAAATGATTCATCAGGAGTCAACTATGCTTATGGAAATCAGTAGGAGTGTTTACAGGAGACCATCATTACACTAAGTTTCTTAAAATCAGAGTATATAACTTCATGACACAATTTAAAATTAAGGAACTTTTCAATAGCTGGGACAAATGTTTGCTGCCCAGCTCGGGAAAAAAAAACCCCAACCATAAAAGTCACTTATTAAGCTTGCATAAATTACCCTAAAAGAGCTCATGCCTCAATCCCATTCCCAATGACATGAGCCAATAGGACTCTTCTTTCAACAGGCTTGATGTTGATGCCAGAGTGAGCAAAGAAACAGGCATTTGCACAACCCTTTATATCCTACAAGACAAATAAACAAACACTAGACTAGAGTCGTTTTAGTCCCAGGGAAGGAAGAGGTAAGAAATTCTGCAACACTTTCCCATCTTCAAACGTAACGCACTTCTAACCAAGATCAGCCTCATTCGAATTCCCTAACCTGACTGGCAAGAAAGCCACTCCGTGAAACTAAAAAGAATAACATAGTGCAATTTTAGTACAGTTTGAAACATGAGTCACTTCCTTGCTAGCAGTGTGAACAATCAAAAAATATACACAAAAGAGGTGTGCTCAAATATAACATTAAGTCGTCATTATTATAAAGGTATTGGCATGGCAAAGAAGTCCATTTTAGTAACTCCCTTTGGTTGACTTCTTCTTCTTCTGTTCCTCTCTCTGCTTCTGCTTCCTCCTCTTGCTGCCTTCTTTGTATCCTGAGGAAACATGGCTTGTAAAACACTATTCACAGCATTCATGGACTTTTCCCTCTAGAAAAAGCACACGTTCTCTGAATGGTTTAAGGCAGGGGTGTCAAACTTATTTTCACCACAGGTCACATCAGCCTCGTGGTTGCGTTCAAACAGTCAAATGTAATGAGTGAAAATGAGTTTGACACCCCTAGTTTAAGGAATCTTAAAGAAAAGGTCTGGCTTTCTAATGCATTTTTTTTTTTTAATGATCAGTCCTACTATATCCCCAGTTCTACTATAACCCTTATATAGGATACAAAGAAAACACTATCAGTCTTTGAAGTTTGAAAAGACCTGGAGAACTTTTTCAAAAGACTTCAAAGCCATTCAGGAAAAGCTTCAAAATTAGAGCACATGCAAAACCAGAATAATTCTCAAAACAGAAGCAATAAATAAGACTTATATAGCAGGAGCTAGTTAAGTACTGGCATTTCCTGCTCACAGTAATCAGAGGTACCACAATATTTGCATTTCCATTTTAAGACTAGGGAGTGCTGACAATCCTGAGTAAATAAGAAGGTGCTCAGTGTTTACCAATACGCATTTCATATGCAGGTCATCAGCCTGCTCATGCTTAACTATGCACCATAGGTTATATTCTACTGCAGTCCCAATGGCACATGGAAGTATTCAGTTCAAGCAACAATTATCTGCTACAGGTTCAGCAGGCATAAGCTTCCAGCCACATCCAGATCATCATCCCAATTATTCCCCCCCTCAATGAAGATGCATAAAAACCAGGTTTTGCTCTGCATCTCATTCTTTCCTCCAAACTTGCAGTAAAATGCAACTTGCTAGCAGACTTGCATGGACAGTGAACTGTGCGGAAACAACACCAAGCGCACTTGTAAATCGAAACCTGAAGCTAGCAAACATTTCCCTCAGCTGATCATTCTCTGATGCTTCAAGATAGCTGGTGGGATCTTATAGCTCAGCGGTGCTCTGACACTGGGAACAGCACAGCCCAGTGAACGGGGCCAGTCTGGAGCGGAGGAGCCAGCTGAGAGAGGCAGAAGAACAGCCCATGAAGGGCCCAGCTCTGCCCCTCTGGAAATGGGCTTATATTCCCCATTCCATCTGCAGGCATATGTGACCCCGAGGAAGCCACGTTACCATCACACCTCATTCTCCATCAGTTTAGCACCAATAGCAAAATTAAGACGGGAAAAGGAAGTGGAGGGAGGTCACCACGCCGTGGTTGAAGTTAGCTCCTAAGCAGAGCTCGTCCCAAGTGCAATTAGGGTTGTGCCCACAGCAGAACTGCAGCTCTTCAGTTTAAGACTTAGGGAGAACCACGAGGTAGTTTTTGGGCTAAAATCACTTTATCAAAACCTTGTGCGTCAGAGGAAACACACTCCCTTGTAGCAAAGGGAAACAGTTCCCAAGTTATCACTCTAGCTCCTACACTGTATCAACAGCATTACTTCATCTTTTGCAATCATCTGAGTCAAGAAGCGGGGTATTTATTTAGAAACTCTGCCATGAGCGATTAGCCTGCGCAAAGTTAGAGGGGAAACCAGTTTTATTGTTTAAGGAAGAGGAAAACTGGCAGTGCTTTGCAGAATTGCAGGTGACGCTGTGTTTTCCCTGCATCCCGACACCCTTCTGAGCTACAGTCCTGTCCCCATGGACAATTCGTGGACAACTCCTAATTAAGAACTCCATCCATAAAGTTTACATCAACGTCAGCCCCTCGGTCACCTATACATTGTTAAAAATAAGATCCCTCAGCATTTAATTTACTTCTGTGAGGGACACATCTTGAGCATCTCTTTGCTTTCCCACAGAAGCCAATGGAGGCGGAAGGGACACGCTGACTCTTGAGAATCTGTCATCCGAAGGGTGTTATTCAAATGATTCTTCCCTTTACTGGAGGGAAAAACAGCATCATATCAGCTGATCAGAACTAGTTCATGTAGTAACTATGAAATACTAACACAGACATTTGGGAAAGGATCATTAAACCCTAACAGGTTTAATTAGCTTCATCATTTTCCCATTTTTCATTCTCAACGCACTGTCAGTATTTTTTAAAGGCTTCCACATACAGGCATGATCTCATTTGAAACTGCCATTTTATATCATAACACTTTTCTTTTTTCCAACAGTTCACTTTCTTAAAATCTTTGAGACTTTGAAAGCAATTCTAGCAACTCTGCCTCAAAAATACTGTGAGTCAATGTAAATTACCACTTGAAACGAATGCCACATACTTCATTGTCTTCTAAATGAAACAACTCAAATGTTAAAATAATGCGCTATGAAGATAGTTGGGCATTTGACAACATGGTCTCCTACCAGCCTCTGGAATGATAAGAGTGAAAAGTGGAAATCTTTCAAGTGTTATCACTGACGCACAGAAACAGATTGGCCGAAGCAGGAGATAACGCACAAATAGAGTATTCCTCAAGAGAAAACTGCCAGGTCTTTTCTGTTTCGAGCCTGCTGTGATAAATAATTTCACTCTCAACCATTTCTTTTTCTACCCCCATGTAAGAAGAAAGTAGAGGTCAAACTTTGCCAGTCTGTTAGTGTCAGTGATGCTATGCTGGGTCATAATGACCAAAAACCTGACCCAAACAAGTGAATCAGCTGCTAGTAAAAAGAAAAATTGCACACTGAAGATGTAACCCTTCAGTGCTTATTTCACTTGAATACTTCAACCAGCACTAATTAAAAGCATATTTAGCTACCTTGGTTACAAGAGTAGCCCTAAAGTCATGAGAGAACAAAATCTGAATTAGAAAGCAGCAGTCCCATTACTATTTGGTTAATTTGCAGTGAACTGTGTCCTGGTGAGGCACCAGCATCATAAAGCAGGCACCGAGACTTCCCATAGTTAGTGCCTGGCTGGACTGGCTTTAGCCAAACAGGTCTGGCCTTGGAGATGGGCTTTTCAAATTTCCAGCCTTAGAAGAAATTGTTAGCTATCTAAACTCTCGAAATGCATGATATTAAGACAGAGAGTCTTAGGGAAGGGTGGGGGGAGCATAGGCTGCCGAGAGCTTTCCCGAGCTTTGACATTTGGAAAAAAGATTCACTCAAATGCAGACAGAAATCAGCCTAATTTGGTACATTCTTGCTTTTGTCAGCTGCCAGGCACAGGGATGGATGAAGTAAGAATCCATACCACTTGGCATTAAACCTGTTTTGCAGGCTGGATAATTCTTGTCTAAAACAAATCGCATCTGCTGACCTGCTCTTCTGATATCATTCCCCTCTATTCTATGTCCAGAAGAACAGTAAAGAGCACAGAAGCTATTCCAGCTCTCAAAAAGCTGCTGAAGACTAAAATCAACTTCCAACAACACTTGCAGCAACTCTCTCAGCCACTCAGCAAGGACCAAAACAAATTGGGAAGCCTCTTTGCTGGGTCCCAGATTGACTTTCCTTCTGGCTTTCTACTTCTCTGACACCTGCACCTCCCGAAGTCACTGGTTTGTTCAGTCACTGACTATGAAACTTGTCACATTCTTGGGTGGCAGCTGCAAGAGAGGTGTGCACATCAAGCGATCGACCCAGAAGGTCAAGTGTCTTGGGGAAAACACTCTTACCCAACCCATTTGTGCCATCCTACTTCTTCCAGCCCTGTCTGACACCTGCCTGCTCTACCGGGATGCAGAGTAGCCGCAGGTCTGCTCCACCTTCCTTCTGCCAGCAAATGGGAGCGTAGGAGTCAGCAGAAGGAAACAAGGTGTTCAGTCTCAACCAATCATTAAAATGAGGTATTGCCACTTCTCGACCAACATCAGTCAGTAATAAAGGCCCTGGCCTGATTTTTATAAAAGATCTCCTGCAAAGATGAAGACTTTGGAGGAGTCTCCTACTTCTAGGCTCTGAAGCACTGAGGTTGGGGGTGACAGTGATTTATGCTTTCTGCTCAAATCCCAAAGAAAATAGTTTTCAAGATCTACCCTTGCCCTCCTTCAAACCACGAAAGCAGTCATGGCTCCAACATGCACACAGAGCTTTAACATGGCAGCAGGGCATTTGCAAATCAGGTTCTGTAGTGTGCTTTCTAATTTTCTGTTCTTAGAACCTCTCCAGTCAAAACAATAAATTGCTATTTGAAAGGTAGATAGCTTACTTCTGAGTTACAGTCACCATCTGTTATTTTAGACTGACCCCACTTGCATATGCCATTACAAAAACCCATCCCAAATCACTGCTTCAGTATAATTTCATATGTGTGACTCAATTTACAATTACAGCTTTACACTACACTTTCACATTCCCTCCTTTCAGCCCGAGCCACTGCCCAACACATACCACAATTTGACCTACTAATTCTCTCATCGCATCCACAGCTCCTGCCCATGCCACAGAACACTGTGGAGAGAAAACCCGCCTTTACATAAAGACCTGAGGTGACAAAACATCCCACCCCGTCTAGGTATGCTGCTCCACTATTTAATTACCCGAACTGTTAAATCTGAGGGGTGAGTTCTCCAGTTTCACTGGCCAACCCAGTGATGTAATCCCAATTTTGATGTTTTAGGGGACTGAAAAGCTTTAGTGACTTACTCGGGCCTTACTTCATGCTTGCTCACCATACTATTTTCATTACCAATTCTGCCTAGAATTACTACAAGAACATACCAAAGCCACATACAACCTGCTTGCCGGTTATTAGTTAAGGTAATACTATTACTGAATAGAGTCCAAGCATCTACTCCCACACGGTAAGCGAAAGCTTGCAAGGCTACGTAGCCTTGGAAGCCCTTCCATGTGCAACCCAGCCACCTTCCATAAGAAGCAAACGGTTAATGGGATGCTCTCTTACTAGTAGCCAAACAAACATGCGTGAAGGCAGCTCTGGCTAAGCCAGGGAACAACGAGCCAGCCTCCAAATCCACCAGCCAATCTTCCAACCCTCTGCCCACAGACGAGTGGGGCTGTTGCCCCATCCCACTGATACGCAGTTACAGCCAGGGGACGTGGAGCAAAGGGAGTGTGAGCTCCCTCCCAATTCTGCACCTCCAGCATGCCTCGTGTATTAGTTTTCCACAGAAAACAGGGGCTTTGCTTTCCTTTCTCTTTCCCTTACGTGCCCAAATACAGGTCTGTGAGGGAACTATAAAGTAATTAGTTTGGATAATGAAGCACATCGATTTTACTAGTTAGTAATGTGTAATTCAGGAAACTGTGTGTCAGTAAAGAGAATGGAAATTGCCTTAAAGATGTAATAAAGTACAAATAGCTCAACTTTCCAGCAGAGGAATCCATGGCAGGAAAGGATCAAGATTAGTTAGGCTTGTTCTTTTAAAGTGGTTTCCTCTTCAGGGATGCCAGTGGATGAAAATGCAGCAAAAAAAATGAATTATTAATGTTGTTAAGCTTTAGGTTAATGTAAGCTATTTCATTCAAAAGGAAGAGCAAACCTTGCAATATTATCTTGCAAATAATGATCTTTGATATAAAGTAATTTTTCAGTATTTTAACAATCCAGCATTTCAATCATTCATGCTACATAAAGATCAAAAACTCTCAAATCCAGAGAAGCATTTTTGGGGGGTATTTACCCCTACCCCTACAATTAGTGGCTGCAACCTCCAGGTCTCTGTTGGCATAAATACCACTTTGTTATAACTTGGATATCACCAGTCAGCCATACATCATACAGTCATGGAGTACATTCCTTCTAGTATGTGAATTCTTTTTAAAACATTACTTGTTTGGAGCTAGAGGACTGCTTGAGATATGCGGCAACTTCAAAGCACAAGAGGTGAAGTTTTATTCTAAAGGCTGTTATGAAATCATGAACAGTTGGAAACCCAGCGCAATTTCTACTAAAATGCAACATGCCAGCTAGATGAAGAATCAAACTTAACTCTTATTTTTTCATTAAAAACCCATTGTAACACCTGGAAATCCTGACTAAGGAGAGGATTCATCTCACCTTTGGATATCGGTTGCCAGTCTAAATGAGTTGGCTGGCCTTTCTCCTTGGGCGCTAGAGAGAGACGGCCACTTCCAGAGCCATTCCTACCACGTAGTGAAGATAAAACCCATCCCCCTTTCCTTCATTTAAATTTGTTAATGACTTATAAATTAAAACTCAAACATTCACACTCTTAGAACAGAAAACCATTTCACTGCAGGTGAATCATTAACAACGGAGGATTTGCTTGAGGTGCTCCAACTGGGACATCATCTAAAACTGCCACATGCCAGCTGTGCCAAAACCATCTGATTCGAGGTGGAACAGCACCTGGGTCGAGACCATTGAACTTTATTTTCCACTGAAGTGAGTCGGCGTTGGACCAAGACAGCAAAAGATGCTATTTTTGCCCAACGCTGACCCGTGTAAGCACGGCAGCTGTTGCAGTGATCAACGAGAAGCCAAGCAGGAGCAATTAAGTGGTCTACATAATTACAGAGCTGCGCTGGTGAAGCCTGCTTGTTGGGCAAGGCAGTTGGCAGAGGTGAACACCCATGAAGGAGAAGGGCGTTATTGGCCAGGGCTCGTGCACAAACGTCCCAGGGAGGGATTAAGACACTCACGTAGGTTTTTATGACTGACTCGACCAGTTCTTCAGCAGCCCTGTCCATCAGAGGAACAGTAGGCAAAATATTTAAAGCAACAGTAAAAACCTTAGTCTTACTGCAATCAAGTTTTCACCCCGAATCTTTTATGGCAACTCAAAATCTACTGGTAGAAGAGAGGATTTTGTGATTGCATAAATACTTCTGGAAATTCATTTTAATTGCAAATTTGTGCATCTTGGAGCACAAATAGATTCACAGCAAAAAGTCCTAAGCAATCTTAAAAATTGCTCCAAAAAATTGCAAGGTGCGTGTCAAAATCAGATGCTCTTTGGAAACAAAGTATGGTTATGATCGCAGAGAACCTCAAGTCTCCAAATGCAGAGCCTAAAGGTTACATTCAAGCTACAATCAGGTTTCTGCAGAGAAATTTTAAACTTAAAAAAAGAAGATTCAACTTGGCCATCCCTAAAGAGACAAGGCTTCCAGCAACTGATCAGAAAGACATTTATCTGAACATTTCTATTTTTTCAAGCTGTCATCCCACACGATATCTTTAGGTCTTCCATACAGAAGACAGTGTTAGATTTAAAGGCTCATAAGTGCAGCGGAAGTTGGTACAACCCTGGGGGTACATGAGCACATGTTTTGGGGCACAGTGCATGCTTTCCATGTGCTGTTTTTACCCTGAGGTGCCTCACACGCTCACACTTCTCAGCACTTCACCTAATTGAGCACTACTGAGAAGGGCCCTTGGTTTGGGCATCCAAGTAGAAAGTCACCTTCATGTTTCGGAAAAACCTGTCCTGGCAGTCCTGGGTGATCTTTGACCACAGGTTCAAATTAAATCAAGTAGTTACAAGGACTCTGTTGTCCAAGATAGCCTCTGGACTACATTGCCAAAACATTACAGTCAGGAAATATATCAAAGGACTAATTACTTCCAAAAATAACTGGGACAATTGCCATGCTTCCATGTTTGCCTGAACAGTCTCAGCCTTTTCTATTAGGATTTAAGTGCCTAAAACTGAAGCTTCCAGTAATAATGTCAAGTTGCTGAACTTCTCCTTCGGCAAGGAAGTCAAGCACAATTTAAGTAAACGATGTGCAAAGTATTGTGATTAGTTAATCTCTAAAAGGCCTTCACTTCTAAGAACAAAGAGCATGGGCACTTCAGTGGCATAACAATATTTGCCCTGGAACCCTGAATATCCCAGGGCATTTGTGAATCCGGACTAAATGGAAGAGCAGAACTAATGCAGGATGAAGGCACACAAGATGCCGTTTATTTCCTACCGGGGAGCTAACATTAAGTCAACACACAGCAATAACCTCTTGCTCGGCTTTTTGGTTTTGGCTTTTGACTATCTGATGGATCCTTTTCTGCACATTTCTCATCAACATGCTTGTGCACACCTGATAAATAAAAAGGGGTCTCCAAGCTGCTTGTAACCCGGCTTCTATCTTGTTCTTCCACCTCATCGCTATTATAATGATAGGCATATTTGGGGGAACTGGCAGGTTTGTGAGACTTCAGCAGGCGAGGGTTGGTGGGCTGGAAAGGCAGAGCGTGTTGTCCCCTTCGTCTGCACTCCTCGGCAAAGGCTTCTTCATCTGCCACACCTGAAAAAGCAAAGAGTGCAAGAAAAGTGAGCTGCGAACAAAATGTTTTAATTTTAGCCTGAAAAAACCCTACAAAACTGGGCTGGAAATTGGGTGTCACAGAACTACTGCCTTGGCTGTAGACAGTCCTGTCTATCTGCTGATTGGGGAGTGTCTGGAGCAGAAAGCTCCATCGGTGGCATCTTACCACACTGAAGCCAACCAAAAATGTCAGCTAGATACAACAGCTCTGGGGCCACTGTTTTCCCAAAAGGCAGGGTGAGCGAGCTGAGCACATGGCTCTGGACAATATTTCTGTCCTGTGCAGAGCAAGTCATCTCATCCCACCTCACCTGGACTGTCTGCCTAGGAAGGGCTGGCCCTGCTCAAGGAAAAGCTTTAGGGAAAGGAGGGAGAAATACCCAGGCTGGCTACAGGGATGGGGAGAGAAAATCAAAGCCAATATGGGTTCAGAGGGGCTGGATGTTGGACATCCACAGCTGGGAGGACGGCAGAGGAGTGTGAAGGTTCACATGAAGATGGCAAATTAGGTTGAAGATGTAAGGGGAAAGCGCAGTCCGGGGGGCAAGGCAGGCACACACACCAAAGGTGAATGAACACAATGGGCATAGAACACCAATGTTTGTAAAAATTAACATGAAAGACGAGGTACTCCCATCATACTCATGCTGTTTTGCAGATGACACTTTGCTGCAGAACCTGTAACAGCACCAATGTTGTGAAGTAGAGAAATCAACTACTGTAACACAAAACCCCCCCAAACAAACAAACAAACCCAGCAAAACCACACAGCGAAAAGCAAACAGTAAGATAACGAATAAAAAAGCCAACCGAACACATTCAATGGGGAAAATAAGAAAACAAAAAAGTGAGAAGAAAGGTGTGTACCACATTTGTCTCTTAAAGGCTTTTAAAAGTTTCGTTAATTCAATTACTTAAGTACTTTTAATAGAGCTGATGAAATACAGCGTCATTTTATTTGCATCTAAAGTGGTGTGTCACATTCTGGAAGTTTTTTCCTGGGATGTGCCCGGCATCAGCTGCTTCGGGAGGGGTGTGAGCTCTCGGCTAATGTGTGCACTCTTATTTCATGGCTGGAAAATGCTTTGAAGATGGAAAAAGCACCACGTATGCAGTAAGGAACAAGAGCGGCAATACCCACTTCGTTGTGCGCACCAAACCTCCGACACTTCCAAACAAAACAGGTTGCGTCGTCTTTACCTTGTAATCCTACATGGGGAGATGCTTCTGAGGGCATGAGGAAAAGGAGGCAAGGTATGTTTAAAAAGTCATTTCACAGTGCGATGCGGCACCCGAGGCATCATAGGAGAAAAGGACTCTAAGACATCGCCCCGCCGTGTGTTTGAGCACCTGATGTGCACAAATATTATGCAGAAGACCTTTTTACCCAGGTGATTAACACCCATTCCCCCCACAGCCCCAACGCTCGTGCCTTTTTACCCTGGAGCCTCCTGCTCCTCCAAAAGCACAAGCAAACAAGGTGAACACACAAGTGACAGTAACACTGAGGATTTCTGCACTTAGACAGCGGTTGCCTGCCCCACACCGATGGCAAGCTCTGGGTGTGCGGTTCCCAGCTGCCCCCATGGCTCTTTGCCCTTGCAAGGGGCACAGCGCTTCAGCTACAAGAGGCGGTGGGCAAGGAAAAGCTCAGAAAACACCAGGCACAGAATTGCTGGCATTGCCCGTAAGAGGCTACGGGATTTTACACACTGTACAAACAGCACTGAAGCACGGATCAGTCTGATGATACCAGGCTTATGAAAATGAAGCCTATAAAATGCCAGAATTTTTTTAAAAAATAAATAAATAAAGCATAGGAAACCCATGTATGCCAGTTGCACACACAAAAAGCAGTCAAGAGAGTTCACTTCTGAACAAATTATAGTGAACCAGAAAGAGGAGATCGCTCCCCTCCCATGGAAACACAAACTGCAAGGCTTTCTTTTTGGTGTGCAAAGTCTTGCTCCATGTATGTTTAAAACATACATTGGCAAGCAGATGCAGGAATGAGAAATGTGCTGGGGCCACTCTCAAAACTGCATGTGTGTGTGTGTGCATCACAGAGACACCTGAGCACACACACTAACACTTAACACAGTAAAATATTAAATCAGATGTTCTACACACACCCCAATAAATAGCTCGTAAGTACCATATCAATCTCAACACCCTTAGTCTAATTCAGCTGGTGTGAAAGGCACAGTTTAACACTGGAAGGATTCAAAATAATCCTGCTCCTCCCTGGTGACGTACCCGCAGCATCAGTGCATCCTGACGCCTCCGTGACCCACCTCCTGCAGCAAGGGCGCTGCAGAACTGCCCTGCGCTGAGCTGTGACACCGCTGAGCACCCAACAGAGACACAGAGAGACCTTCAGCAAGCACTCGCTGCTCCAGTTCAACTTAAAATGAAATGTTAAAAAAATAAAAAGACATTTGGTACTCCCACCTTCCCAGTTAAATCAAGCGCAGCCTAGAGAAGAGACAGAGGAGCTTGACCTGCTTTATCAAACCCTGTGAGAGCTGCTCTCCAGAGCAGGTTTTAGCCTTCGGCTCCTGAGGGTATGAGCACAGCTCCGACTGCAAAATGATGGTACCTGCATGTTACACACCTCCTCTGAGTTTTGGACGAGTCCTTACAACTATGCCACTTTTTGGCTGTGAAAAGTCACAATACGACCCTCCAAGGCTTTGCCTGGAGTGTTCTCCAACTGCGGCTCTTCTGCAAGCGGTCCAGAGCAAGCACTGTCCCCTGAGAGCCACACAGCCTCCTCCAGCTGGGTTCATAATTCAATTGCTCCATGCAAGATGATACAGCAAGGTAAAAACAACAACAACACCACCCCAGACAATGCCTGTAATGCATATTTCTCTTTCCTTCAAAACTGATGCAAAAGTAACCCCCAAAGCTGGACCTTGCACTGCACCGTCACATTGGCTGGACACATTGCAGCAGCCCAGCATATTCAGACGAAGCCTGGCTGTGCTGGGCGCTGCTGGCACGCTGCCTGCACGCTGCCTGCACACTGCCTGCACACTGCCTGCACGCTGCCTGCGCCAGTCACGGCTCAGCACCGGGCTGCTCCTGCTTGGGCTTTATCTGTGCAGCACAGCTGCGGCTGGAGCACAAGGAAAGGACACGGGGCTGAAGGTGGGAATCAGTGAGAAATGCTTCGATACCATCCGCTGACAACAAGTGGCGAAGAGGCTGTTTGCAAACTCGCTGAAACCCCAGAGAGGCGGCAATCTGCGCTAAAACCCAGAGCACAACTCCTCAGTATTGGACTCAGGGGATCAGCATCCCTTTGGAAGCTTGTGTTTAAGCTTTCCTCATAAGCTCTCTAACTTTCTAACTCATAAGCTCTCTAACTCTCATCAAAGATTTGTAATTAGCGTTTTTGCTAAGATGAGCTAACCTGTGTTATACTGCAAGAAAATTCCCTCTTAAGCTGCTGGTGGCAGTATTCTGCTGTTTGGGGTATGTTGTAAAAGCACCAGCACACCAGAGGGGCTGCATCTGCGTGCCACAAAACATAATACAGTGGCAACTGCGGTAAAATACTTTATTACCTTTAATTAGAATACAAAGTTACCCAGTTTTCCTCCAGAAGAATAATTTGTGCTTCCTATCTCTAGGCTGCCCATGCCTGTCCCCACCCATCCTTCATCCCGTGGCAGAGCCCTGAGGGCATCATAGAATCACAGAATGGCTTGGTTTGGAAGGGACCTTCTAAGCTCATCCAGTGCCACCCCTGCCATGAGCAGGGACATCTTCACCAGCTCAGGTTGCTCAGAGCCCCGTCCAGCCTGGCCTGGGGTGTCTCCAGGGATGGTTCATCCACCACCTCTCTGGGCAACCTGGGTCAGTGTTTCACCACCCTCAGTGTAAAGCATCTCTTCCTTATATCTAGTCTGACTCTACCCTCTTTTAGTTTAAAACCATCACCCCTTGTCCTGTCGCTGCAGGCTCTATTAAAACATCTGTCTCCATCTTTCTTATAAGCACCCTTTAAGTATTTAAAGGATTAAATCCACCTCAGTCATCTAACAGTCATTCAGTTTTCCATCCTTCCCAAGTAAAGACAAATTTCTGTTCAATAAATAGACCCTCAAAATTGTTCAAACTCTTTCTCCTTTCTGAGTTGCAGAACACCATGGAACCACGAATTAGTTAAATGCTGTAACATGATGTCAGCTGTGATTCAAATACTGAATTATCTATGGTGCTGTGCACAGTATGAGCCTCCAAATCTCTGATCATCTATCTTTAGTGCACCTTACAAAGCAAAACTGAAGTGCCATTTGCATCAACTATTTTCTCTTGTTCTACATATTTAAACATACTTGAAACATTCAAGCCAGACTGAATGAAACGAGCTTTACTAGTTGCAAAATATGAGACTTGAAAAGAATTTACTCAGGGAAACGTCAGGCACACAGGGCATCACCACCAAAAAGTGCTTAAACATTGCTGGAGCTTTGTCAGCAGTGACGTTTGTCCTAGAAATGGCTTTTAGGAACACAGCTCTAACAGAAGGGGAATCCATAGCCGAGTTCAGAGCTGGAATATCCACTTGAGAAGGAGCTTTCAGGGGTTGCACAGCCCTCGGTTCCCCCCGCGGCTCGTTCTTGCCGCCTCTCACGCCTCCAAGCCAGCACACCCACGTGAGACGGCAGCCGCGCCGTGAACCCGAGCAGTAGACTGACCCGGGTTAAAAATAACACTCCTTTTGTGAGCTTATTTTTAACCCAGCTCGGTGCCTGGATCCAGCTCATCCTGCAGCCACCCCGGCTGTGGCAGGGGAGGGAGCAGCTCCCGGGGCTGCTGGAGTCGGCATCCACATCCTAGCATTAAGCAAAAGGTCTACTAATGCAAATAATAATTAAAAGCCTTGCAGTTATTTGACTTGCAGAACCAGTTTGGAGAAGTTACATTTCTAAAGGGATCATTCTGAAAATGAGGGATTCGGCGTTAATACTAATATTTAAAAACAATAATTAAAAGTTTGGTGTTCAGGTGGCACCAGGTCCTTCCAAATGAAAAGCAGCTTCTGGGGAAAACGAAATCGAACAAGCTGTAGCATCCTAAAAAGTTGCATTAGGACCAAAACCTGCCTTCTGCTCCAAGCAAGAAAGGGTGAAAAATAATACAACAGCACTTTGCTATGAGAAATTAAAGGGGAAAATATGGATCCTTTAACCCGTAATTAACCAGTAGAGGGCAATATTGCCTATTGTGAGGGGCAACGTTATCAGAAAAGTCCCTGCCAACTCGTGTTTTCTTGGTAATGCATCGATTTTATATATCTGAGGCAAACCATGAGTACAGCGCTTGGCCCAGGCGGGTGCTCTGGGGGAGCCGCCACATCTGTTCCTGAAAAATGGAGACGACACATGGGAATAAAAACATTAAGAGGATATTCCAGGTCAGGTGGGACGGATAAGTCACAGAGCACTTCATAAAAGAGCATCCCTGCATGAGCTAGCATTATTATTTCACGTTACATTTAAGTAACATCTGTATACATCCCAGAATTGGACTGAAATCCTACTAGGAATCAGCAGTAATTAATGGTAAGACTGTAATTAACAGAAGGATGCTGAACACACTGGGGTAAACATCCTGAGGACACTGAACCACTCATTTACATTTACCAGGTCACTTCCCACACAAGAGGAAGCGGTGGCTTCATGGTTCCCGCACGGGAGCCCTGCCGCTTGTATGCTATTTCATTACACGCCTAACAAAAAAGAAGAAAATATATATAAATATATATATGCATATATATAATTGGGATTTTCCCCTGTATTAAGAAACAAAAGTAGGTGGACAGGTTTGCTCAGTTCAGAGGAAATTTCCCCGAGGCTGTGAACAAAACGCAGCCCTTCCTGTAAGTGGCTTCAGAGAAGATGCAGTCGGGGAGGGACACCTGGCTTGATCTAATGACACAAGTCGGCTCCGAGATAAAGCTCCAGGAAGCTGGTTGGGCAAGAACAGCTTGCAGGAAACTCCTTCCATTCAAATCCTTCTTGAATGATGGCCAGCAAAGTTTCTTTCTAACGCTTTAAGACTTGAAAGCTAAGGGGTGGTGTATTTTCTGAAGCTCAGAGCAAGACACCATATTGCTGTTCTAGAGAAGACTCAACGGGAGTGGGATGTTAGTCTGAGCTGCTAGAGGGTTTTCCCCAGTTACTACAGGGACTTGGAATTTACCCTGTGCCCACAGAGGGCACTGGAGTTTCCTATGACTCAACTGCATCCGCTGCTGCCCGGAGAGCTGAGCTGCGGCTGACGGAGCAACCCAAAGAGAAAACAAACCCATTTAAATGCATTTATCTGAAGTCAACAGCACTATGATCCTTGTAATCTGTTGATAAGATTTTTGTACTGATAAACCTTTCCGCTGTTGCAGCAGCTCAGGTATTAATATTTACCTTAGCAGAAGATACCAGGGTTCTTCTGAGACTCAAGGCCAACTTTTGCTGGAAAGTCTCATACTTTAAAGGAGCCCATTGGTGTCAGGAACGTATTTAATGGAAACGACCTGCCTAGAGGTCTGGATTACCCCAGGGCTGAAAAACTCCTGGAGATTAACTGGTTCTTTTGTTTCTTCTCCTTAAAGCTCCATATCAATATATTATAGCACAGAGAAAACATCAGGAGACCGAGTAACTCTACTAATACATAGAAGAAGTGGTCTAATTGGGGGCACCAAGCTTGAATCTTATTTTCAGAGGGGCCAAATCATCATCACTTTATTTCTGTTGGGATCGAAGGATGCTCATTGCAAGATACCAAGCCTGGAGTATTTTCCAAAACCACATGTGCACACAGTCCCCCCCTCAACCCGCTCAGCTGAGAAAACACAACCTCACCATTACTGGAGGTTATGCTGAGCAAGTTCTGCTGAGCAAGTTCTTAAAACTTGTTTCTAAAAGCCAGGAAACACTAATACTGTGACACTTAACAGCAGGAGCTATAAAAGCCCCTTCCAGGCTGTGCTCTCTCTCGTGTTTGTCAGACTTGTCAGAAACTCAAATTTGCATCAAGTCCTCTTTGGAAAACATCATTGTCTCAGTTTGACAGTGACAACCTTTAAAAATTTCTCTCTTGCTATTTGATGTGATGCTTATGAGAAAAAGCAGCCATTTACAAATCTACCGATTGAAGAAAAAAAAAGATGCAAGTAGCCTCGGAAGCCAAAAGAGCCTGAAATCACTCAGAAACCATCCGGGGAATGCTGGAGCAGCTGCCCCATCTGCACCATTGCTTCGAGGGGCAGAGCTTCTGTAAACTGAAAAGGGAGTTTATTTCAACACTGAAGTTCATTGGGTAAAGCACTAGACGAAGGACGTTTTGAGTTGCCTCACGCAAATCAGTGTCTTTCGCCAATTATTGGCAATCCGGAGCAATTGCACGTTTCTCAGTGCTACTGAGAGCACAAGGACATTCAGGGTTTCCTCCAGCACAGCAAACTGATGTGTGGCTGAGACATCCCTCCTGCAAAACGCTAGGAAATGTTCAGCCAACGCGGTGCCTGCAGCGTTCAGCCGGTTACAAACCCCAGACGTCGTCAGCTCTTAACCCGCACCCTCCGCAGAAACATCATCCCCTCCCCACCTCACACCCTGCGCTGGCTGCGCGGTCACCAACGTCACCGCGCTCAGACGTGCATTACGTCTCCCTGCTCCGACTCAACGCCTCGTATGAAGTTTATAACTTAGGGGATTTAGGCTGGGCTTTCTCAGGCCAGGACCAGCACCGCTATTTCCTCTGCCGTGTGAGCCGAGCATTTCCTGCAAGGGGGTAAAAAAGTCCACAATTGGTGGGGACAGCATGGGAGGTGGTGGTGAAGTCGCTGCGAAGTGATGGAGAAAACAGGGGGTGGGATTTGGGAAAAAGGACAGACTGATGTTGTGAGTCTCGCCGTGCTATTTCTGTCACAGAAGAGCCATGGCTGCAGCACGTCCAGGTCCGGGAAAGGGCAGGGCTCAGTGCTTTTTGCTCAACACACATCGCAATCCTCTGCCCTTCTGGCTCTATAAGCTGGCAATGGACTCGCTCCTTTTATTTCTGCCCTCGCATCCAGCTGCTCCGGCGCCAGCTCGCGCTGTTCCAGCCCAGCCCGAACCCCTGTGGCGCAGGGAAAGCCCCACGCCGGGTCCCTCACCCTCCCCGCCCCGCGGCAGCTCCCTTAGAAACCTCAGCCTTTTCTTTTTAGCCATCTGGGTTTTACCTACCACCCCCGTACACGCCCCAGAACCCCATTATATCCTGTATTCAGCCCAGCGTGTACCAACACGAATCCTGCAATCCCAGCACGTCAACCTACTCAAAATGATGACGTTTCTCCACAAAGATTCCCTGATCTGCAACAAATTGGAAAAATTAAATGTGTGTACACCCTGCTCTAACTGCAGCAAAGATGCCATCGTGCTGTTCCCCTGAGCAGCTAAATGGGGATCGATGGCTAAAGCCACTCCCGGGTGACCACATCGCGTGGCACCGAGCTCTGCAACCTGACATATAGGATCATAGGATCATTTTGGTTGGAAGAGACCCTCAGGATCATCAAGTCCAACCATAACCTGACTCTGGCACTAAACCATGTCCCTAAGAACCTTGTCTAAACGCCTTTTAAACCCCTCCAGGGATGGTGACTCCACCACTGCCCTGGGCAGTCTGTTCCAATGCCTGACAACCCTCTACGTGAAGAATTTTTTCCTAATATCCAATCTGAACCTCCCCTGGTGCAACTTGAGGGCATTTCCACTTGTCCCATCACTTGCTACTTAGGAGAAGAGACCAAAACCCTCCACTCTACAATCTCCTTTCAGGTAGTTGTAGACGGTGATAAGGTCTCCCCTCAGCCTCCTGTACTTAAGGCCAAACAGCCCCAGTTCCCTCAGCTGCTCCTCATCACACTTGTGCTCCAGACCCCTCACCAGCTTCATCACCTTCAATACAGGAGTTGCTGAGAGAGCCTGGATTTACCCCCTCACTGCCAAAACTTACTCATCAGAAGATCTTTTAAAGCCCAACAAATAGTCCGACATTAAATTTGAGGCCAGAGAGAAGTGCGGGCTGAGCACGTCCAGGCTGCTGCAGTTATTTCGCTTTTGTTGAAGCACATACAGATTACACCAACTGCTCTCAGCTTAGGATGTGGGAAATGCAAATAGCAGGAGGTAACACGAATCCCCACGTTTCCAGCAAGCAGAGAGATGACCCCATTTGCACGCTGCTGCTCAAAGTGAATTTTATTAATTTTAAAAGACTTCATCACACAGGGGTCTTTTGTTCATTTCTGCATGAATTTTGAAAGGAAGCAAAGAGCGAGGAATGAGCTTCGCAGCTTGACAGACATAAATACAAATTAGCAAGATTTCAAGCTCAGAGTTTGAACAAATGGACCTGACTTTAAAAAAAAAGACCAAAAAATCAGCAATTGAGATTACTTAAAAAATGATTCTTTCTGCCCTTTTCAAGGTCATGCCGGCTCTCTACCATGGCTTCCAGTCACCTTGTCTGCCATTACACTGCAGTGCTGTCGGTCAGGATCCCTTAAATAGTCACACCGGGGGCTCCCACTCTTAGGGCTTCTCTCCCCAACACAGCCCTACACAACAAGCAGGTGAGATGGGGCTCAGGTCCCAGTAACTGTCCCCCTCTCTTACACAGCCCTTCTTCCTCCAGAATTGCTGGCACTGACATCAAAATACTTGATTTGGTTCAATATTCAGAGTGTGGGGTTTTTTTTTCATCCCATGTGTATTTCAACCTCAGGCAAAAATCCCCGCGGGGTTCACCTCCACCACGAGGAAGCCTCGCAGCTCCTGCTTCACTTTGAAATTGCATTTTGAAATGCAAAAAGAATAATTCTATTGAGAAAAACAAGATCAGGCCCTTACAATACAACTTAGTACTCGCTGCTGTAGGAAAACAAACAAACAAACAAATCAATCCACAGCGCAACCACACGCAGCCCGGCCAGGTCCTCCATCACGTACCCAGACATGTGGCACCTTCCACCAGTGTCTCCTCCGCCCCAGCAGATCCCCATGGACCTTCACACCTCATGCGATCATCTCCAGAACCTCCCAGTCCCTTCGCTGCCCCAATAGACCAAACTTCACTTCTTGCCTTCAGCCCTCCCAGGAGTAACCACCACCAGGTCAAGCAAATTGGCTTCTCATTAGAAAACTGTTCAGACAGCAAGCAGAGAAGTACTATTCTGCTTTCCCAACCAACAGACCTTTAACTCAATAGTTTTTAAGAGTTCTAAAGTATTAAGACAGCACCTTTTATTTCCATTAGTGAACTTCACTAAAAGGAGCAACTCCCAAGCACTTCTGTGCAAGCCCTGATTTGCAGATTATACAGTTTTGTTACACATTTTTCCATTGATTATCAGCTTTAAACCAGTCTTCAAAACCTTAAATACAGCAAATCCAGAGAAAAAAAAAATACATACAAAGCAAAAAGCCACACCGTTAAATTTTAAAAGAAAAGAATCTCATGAGTAACTTCAGAAAGATGTGCTGAATGACTTCCCCAGCTGTTTTGTCAACGCTCCCATAGTAATCTGGCAAAAGCACAAAATCACCAAGTTCATATTTTCATCAAATGGCTATTAGTGCTGTTGAAATTGCACAGACAGGAGACGGTAAGAGCAAGCTCCATGTTTTATATCGCATGGCCCGCGCTCAGTTTGTAAGCCCTCATCTTTCCAGGTTAATCATTTGAAAAATATTCTCCCTTCTACCCCAAGCCTTAAATATGACATAAAGGGTTTCACATATTAATTACAAAAAAATGAAGATACACCCGCCCTCTTCAATTACAGCCCCATCACGTAACTCATTCCTCATCTGTTCCTTCATGACCAGGGGCAGGACAAGCAAACCCCAGCTCGCCGTGCCCGCACAATCCCTGAATTACAGACCTCCACATACACAGACCATCTCCTTTCAGCCGACCCTGCAAACAATACGTGCTCAGGGTAACAGGAGATCTCTTCTGACAGCTCAATAGCTTTTTATGAACCTTCATCACAACACCAAATCCTATTTTTGACATCTTCCTGGCAACAACAGCACTAAGCCATTGGCTGGCGTTCGGCTCGATAATATTGACACGCTAATGAGAAGTCTGAATTTAAAAAACCAGTGTTTCGAGTTAATGTTCAATACTAATTTTGACTAAATACTGTAGTTAAATAGGAACATGCATATGGGCCTTACAGGGGCTGCAACTTCCCAGCTGCACCACTTTTTGTTGTTCGGTGTCTCAAATCCACCAGCAAACTCTCAAAGTTTCCAAACAATCTTTCTTTCCCACCCATAGTCCAGCTCTTCAGGCTGTGCCTTAAAACTCACCGTAGTTTAGGAATACAAGGAATTGTTCAAATGCACGACCTATCAAGAACTAAATGTTTATACTCACAAACATACACATAAATATATCCATATATATGTATTTATAGATGCAGAAATTGCTCTGTGTGCACTGCTTGAACTAAAGTTCTGACCAAAATAAATTAAAAACTTCTCAATAAAATAAAACTTAAAACAAAAAAAAACCCCTACCACTATTACAATCCAACAATAACAATACTTACAATTAACTTTCGGGAACAGTATTTCATCAAATGGCTATAAGCACTGTTGAAATTGCACAGACAGGAGATGGTAAGAGCAATTGGGAACAATATCATTAGTCAATTTATATGCTCCTTCTGCAGAGATCCAGTGGAATGGGGAATGTTTTACCAAGAGAGCTTTTTGACTTTTGGAAACAGAGGAGAGTTCGAGCCGCATCAGTATCTGCTTGGTGCACCCAGTACGGCCACATGTCTCCTGGGAGGCCCATCCCAGAGCTGCCCATGCCCGAGCAATCACAGAATGTCAGGGATTGGAAGGGACCCCAAAACATCATCCAGTCCAATCCCCCTGCTGGAGCAGGAACACCCAGATGAGGTTACACAGGAAGGTGTCCAGGCGGGTTGAAATGTCTCCAGAGTAGGAGACTCCACAACCCCCCTGGGCAGCCTGTTCCAGTGTCTGTTACCCTTACTGAGAAGAAGTTTCTTCTCAAATTTAAGTAAAACCTCTTGTGGACCAGTTTGAACTCATTACCCCTTGTCTTATCACTGGTTGTCACTGAGAAGAGCCTGGCTCCATCCTTGTGACACTCACCCTTTATATATTTGTAAACATTAATGAGGTCACCCCTCAGTCTCCTCCAAGCTAAAGAGCCCCAGCTCCCTCAGCCTTTCCTCACACGGGAGATGCTCCACTCCCTTCAGCATCTTTGTTGCCCTGCGCTGGACTCTCTCCAGCAGTTCCCTGTCCTGCTGGAACTGAGGGGCCACAACTGGACACAATATTTCAGGTGTGGTCTCACCAGGGCAGAGTAGAGGGGCAGGAGAACCTCTCTGACCTACTGACCACCCCTCTTCTAACCCACCCCAGGTACCATTGGTCTTCCTGGCCACAAGGGCACAGTGCTGGCTCATGGTCATCCTGCTGTCCACCAGGACACCCCCAGGTCCCTTTCCCCTATGCTGCTCTCTAATAGGTCATTCCCCAACTTATACTGGAACCTGGGGTTGTTCCTGCCCAGATGCAAGATTCTACACTTGCCCTTGTTACATTTCATTGTTCCCATTCTACCATCCCACCTCTCCTCTCCTAACACATCTCTGAGGCCCAGCGGATGGAGCACCCAGGATGGTAACAACCATTCCCAAACATCATCTCTGGGGCCAAAAAGAGAAAGAGTGGGACCCACATTTCAGAGCTACCACAAAGGCAGGGAAACTGGAGGAACACGCTGCAGAAGGCAGCAAAGAGCAACTGGACACCCACCGACTCTCAGCGGAGGTGGGTGCACCTGTGTAAAGGATGTACCACCAAAACTGCGTGACAGGACAACAACTCAATGCCTGAATCACAGAATCATGGAATAGTTTGGGTTGGAAGGGATCTTCAAAGGTCATCTAGTCCAACCCCCCTGCAAGTTGCCGTAAAAAGATTCTGCTCAAAATCGAGCAGCGTACGGACATGCCCACATCTCCTCTAATTCTGTAATGGCAACGAAGGCTTTTCCAAATATGTGACTGTCACTGGACTCATTTTACCATGGTGTGAATGTTTGAAAAACTTCACAAACACTTCATCAAAACTGCAGAGCTTCGACTTGTTCAACTACAAAAACCATATTTGTACTACCAGCAGCCCCAAGTGCAGGATCCACCTCTCTCTTCAACACCAGCAAACTCAAAATCTGCTCAGAAACACTTGCCGAGAGTTTTATGAAGTTTGAAGATGTCAAACTTCATTTATGTTCTCCTTGTAAGATCATGATTGCTCCCTTTGCAGGGCTGAAAATGTCCTACAGTCAGCACTGTGATATCGAAAGGAAACCTAGAGCAGATGCACACCAGATAAGACTGACGTTCACCTACATTTGTTGTCATGCAAGTCAGCAACTGACATAAAAAGTCCCGGACTTTGCACTTTTCAGAACATTTCATCACTCTCCAATTAAACTGTGACCTTGCCTGAACTCCCAGTATTGGACACATCCTGGTACCTCTGCAGAAACAATCTCCTTTTACAGTCAATTTTAAACATGCCAAATAAAAGAAGTAACAACTGCTTTTTAAAGAAAAAATTGCTTACTCAAGACTGAGTACTGGGCTGGAGACAAAATTACAGGAGGTAAGGTAGTAATATCACCTTCCAGGAGATGGAATCTCTTTGCAGAAGCCTGGAAAGCACCGAGTATTTATTGAGAAGACAAACCAATAAATAAAACCATGTGGCTGTAACACTAATATACTGGACACTGATGACAGTCCTGTTAGGACCTCAGAGTGTCCATCTCTATCATAATTTCAACTGAAAATATACAGGGCTTGTATTTTAAGGGACGATTAGCCAGAACTGTCACCAAAAAAAAACTGGAGAGGCTTTGACCTCTGTCAGCAATATATCATCTAATATGCATTAAAGCTGCACGTCGAGCTGCTGCCTTGGCTCTGGGCCACTTACAGGTCCATACTCAACACTGGAGACACCGATAATTTGGGGAATTTTGCCACCACGCCCGGAAAACACAACAGTGAGCCGAATGTGACGTGAACAAAGGGTTGGCTTTTTGTTTCAGGGGAAGCTGGGAGGCGTTAAGACCAAATCCACACCTCAACCATAAAGAAAAGGCTTTTTGCTACTGGAAATGATGCTGTCAAGGGCAACAAGCACCTCCCTGCAATGGAGCACAGAGCACGGGCATGCGCTTGGCTTCGTGATTTATCTTACAGAAAGGGTTACCGGGGATGTCGGCACCTCCTTCTGTAAATAGAGGAGCAAAGCGCACCCGGCATCTCCGAGCAAGCGCTGGAGGAGAGGGAAGAGCGGCAACCACGTCACAGGAATCAATTCACCTTTTTGGGCTTGATTCTGTTCATCAGGAGGAGCAGGGAGGCTCAGGCACCTGCATCTTCACAGAAAAACTGTTTATTTCCCCAAGCTGAGCTTTGTGGTTTAAGGAGTGGTTAAGCACCTAAATTCACCTCCTGTCATATGACATTTTTCAAGGCAGAGTTACGTCTGTTAATAAAGAAATTATTCATGGCTACAAAACTGCTATGGGCAGAATACGGGAGAAATTACTACATTTTCTTTTAACCTTTCAAACAGGACTATCTTCCAGTTCTTTCAGGCTAATACATTGACTGATTTTTCACCCATCTCCAATGTATTAGAAATACCTTGGAAATTATCTAAACAGCCTGCCAGTAATATACCATATAGTAGTTACTGGCATCCATAGAACTCCTCCAAAATATGCATATGCAGAGTAAGCTATGCACACTTTTCTTTTTACTTAGCAGTGGTAAAAATTATCATCTCCTTTGTCATTTTCTACCCGATTCTTTAGAGAAATTGCTGTTTTGCCTAAGAACACGTGGATGTCCCTTCCAGTGAGGTAACAGGGACTCGAGTTGTACAGCAAAGAGAATTGCATCTCCTGACTCTCAAACAGGTTCCACGCAGATGCAACCCAAACATTTTGAAGCTCCTTGGAAAATATGGACAAAATGGGCATAATTATTTTGCTTTGGCAAGTTACAGCTCTTTTAAAAATAACTAATTGTGAAGAGGTTTTCTGCTAACAAACAGCACATACGAAGCATACGTTGGCCCTATACTTGGTCATTACAGAAGTATTTCTGCCCTAGACTTCTCTTAAGCCAGAAAAGGGCCAAGCACTACAGCACGTACACTTGTTTGCTCTGCCATTAATGAGTTTCCTTGTCACCACAGCTGTGTCTATACTGGTGACGCTGCGCTCCTGGACTCTGCTGTCAGGAGAAAGCCTTGTGGATTTTATTATTCGTACAGAAAGGCAACTGCACAAAAGCTACTTTAAGGGCTGAATATTTAGATCTCAAAATATGATTAATTCGGCTTTAGAAGAACTAAGAGTTGGTTCTGGAGCTGCAGCACTCTCCAAGCTGGACACCGTCCCCAGGATGGACCCAGAGACACCAGGACTTTGCCATACAAGAGTTCACATTTTGGTGTCGTTCCAAACTATGTTTGATGGTTATATGACCCAAATGCTGCCAAGTTATAACTCCATGAATTTGCCTTCCCTCAAGCTTATTTTAGAAATAAACTTGACTAACAAATGCAGTTCCAGGTGTACACAAAACCCAAATAAGCATCCGCAGACAGTTTTTTCATGCACATCAGCCCTGTAGGAGACATTTCTCCGGCTGTTCCTTGTGGAAATATCTTTCTGACACATTGCAGTCTTAGGCATTTAGTGCACTACCAAAACCCATCCAATTAACAAAAAGCCAGCTTTTTTTCATTATAGTCACTCTAAATTCAAACCACACATATTGCTATCCATGTAAGATTTAACACACTCTAAAAACAAAAACTTTACGTCGTTAAAGTGTTGCCCACACTTAAGAAAATGAAAAGTTCATTCTGCTAAATGAATCTTTGTCGTAACGTTACATTCATGAACAAGAAATGTCCTAATCTTCACCTCGGGAGCTGAAGTGAGGCTCTCGCAAGCTCTGCAGTCTGTTGGTGGTGAAAAGACAGGAGATGTACAAGGGCTCACTGTAACATGAACTCCAAATCAAATTCCCTGGGACACTCATCATGGCCCTCACCCTCGTTCCTCTCATCACTAAACACCCAATTTGTCCACTGAAATGAAGCAATTGCTTACCTTAACGGATCCAGAATGTCTTCTCCCACATGAAGTCCACTCTTGGACCCCTACGCATCCCAGACTGGATGGCAACAGTCACCAAGGAACAATATCTGTGCCCTAGATGGACATGTTGTCTCCTCTCTTCCCACCTACCCGGCTTCCCCAGCACCTCCTGATGGGCAAGGCAGCAGCCCCAACCATCCTTCAAATTCCTTCATGGCAAAAGCATTCCACAGTCTCAAAATCATGGTAAAAGAACACGTCATGTGCATTAATGTTAACACACCATGAGAAGGCGGGAAGAAACCAAGACACAGACTGTGAAGAAAGGCTCAAAGAAACGCTGTGCCCCATATTGCACCTTCATCACGTCCCAGGCTCCCGGGTTTCTGCTGCTTCTCTGCAGAGCCCAAACACTCGCTTCTCACTAAAACATAATCTCCAGAAAGCCAACTCTTTTAAGACACTGAAAGCTGGGGAAACCACTTCTATTGGTAGGTTCTTCCAACAGTTAATCATCCATGATTTAAAAATGTATGTTTATCTTCTCATTTGAGTTTGGCTAGCCTTATACAAATGTTTATACCCTTCTGCCAACCAGAGCGACCTTTAATATGCACAGTTTTATCTTGCTGGTGTACACTTTTTCTTAGAATCAAACTGGAATTCAGCACAGCATCCTTGACTGGCAGAGGCAGCTCCTTTGCCTTTGCTGGCAGGGAAACGAGTCTCTGCAGCAGAAAACAGGCAGGGGGAAGAGGAGACAAATGCAAACGCCCACGGCTTCTGCATTCACTGTGATACCTCGTGATCAGGTTTTCCTGATGAGAAAGGCAAAGGCCAAATGAGAAAAAATGCCCTTGAAATTTGTCAACAGCACAAAATAGGCTGTGTTGGTTTCCTGCTTCATAGAATCACAGAATGGTTTGGGTTGGAAAGGACCTTCAAATCCCATCTATTCCAACCCCCCTGCCATGAGCAGGGACATCTTCACCCAGATCAGGTTGCTCAGAGCCCCGTCCAGCCTGGCCTGCGATGTCGCCAGAGATGGGGCATCCACCACCTCTCTGGGCAACCTGGGCCAGGGTTTCAGCAGCCTCACTGTAAAACATTTCTTCCTTCTGTCTGGTCTGACTCTGCCCTCTTTTAATTTAAAACCAGCATCCCTTGTCCTGCTGCTACAGGCCCTAATGTCTGTCCCCATCTTTCTTACAAGCCCCTTTTAAGCACTGACAGGCCACAATAAGGTCTCCCCAGAGCTTTCTCTTCTCCAGGCTGAACACCCCCAGCTCTCTCAGCCTGTTCTCCCAGCAGAGCTGTTCCAGCCTCTGATCATCTTGGTGGCCTGCTCTGACCCCCCCCAACAGGTCCATGTCTTCCCTTTCTCCCTTACTGGTTTCATGGCCTGCAAGTTACATTGCAAAGGCTCACTGTGCCTATCAAAGACATTAAGATTTGCCTTTCTTCTTGGGGCTAAAACTTGCAAGCCCAGAAAAGACAAAAGTAGCACTAGGGGTATTTAATGAAAGAAATGCTTCGGTGGTTGTCCTAACTCAGAAGGTGAATCTCCCCAAGAGAAACATCTTCTACCTCTTTGCACCCACTGAGAAGCTCAGTCAAAGGCTGAGGGCAGGTGGCTTGTGAGCATTATTCACGCTTGCAGGCAATACCAGGTGCATCTAAAACAGCCTCAAGTGAACTTCTGGCTCTCCAGTGCTCTCCTGAACATTCACAGTATAACAGAATCACAGTATGTTTGGGATTGGAAGGGACCTCAAAAGATCATCTAGTCCAATCCCCCTGCCAGAGCAGGAACGCCTAGGTGAGGTCGCACAGGAACATGTCCAGGCGGGTTTGAATGTCTGCAGAGAAGGAGACTTCACAGCCTCCCTGGGCAGCCTGTTCCAGGCTCTGTCATCCTCACTGAGAAGACGTTTTTTCTCAAATTTAAGTGGAACCTCTTGTGTTCCAGCTTGATCCCATTACCCCTTGTCTTATCATTGGTTGTCACCGAGAAGAGCCTGGCTCCGTCCTCATGGCACTCACCCTTTATATATTTATAAACATTAATAAGGTCACCCCTCAGTCTCCTCTTCTCCAAACTAAAGAGCCCCAGCTCCCTCAGCCTTTCCTCACATGGGAGATGCTCCACTCCCTTCAGCATCTTTGTTGCCCTGCGCTGGACTCTCTCCAGCAGTTCCCTGTCCTTCTGGAACTGAGGGGCCCAGAACTGGACACAATATTCCAGGTGTGGTCTCACCAGGGCAGAGTAGAGGGACAGAAGAACCTCTCTGACCTACTGACCACCCCCCTTCTAATCCACCCCAGGTACCATTGGCCTTCCTGGCCACAAGGGCACAGTGCTGGCTCATGGTCATACATTCAGCTCACAGTTTGTAAAAAAGAGCTGAAAAATGCACTCTGGTTAGTGAAGTGCAGTACACCTAGTGATAAGGACCTGACTATTTCCCATTAAGCACCCAGTAGTAAGAAACATGTATGTCAAGATTAGCAGGCTAATTCTGGGAGGTGAGTGACTGCGTAACGGTGCACGTCCAATTAAATCAAAATGCCTTTTGATGAGAGGCAAAACCATTACAGAAAGCCTGGCCAAAGCCTTTTGAAGACAAAATGCCTAGTTCTGTACCTCCAGCTAAGGAAAACTGAACGAAAGGCTGAGCCTTGGCCATGTGATTTTTCTCCATTTTCCTCCAGAATTATCGTCATACAGAAGTCCAAAACAATTTAAAAACATGCATAGTCTAGCTCCCTTGGGGAGAAGAAGGGCAGAGACCGATACTACAGAATATGCCCTTTCACAAAAGCAAGATGCAGCACCCTGAGTAAGACAAATATCGCACCAGGATGCAAATTCAGACTTAGTTTCTGTACCGGGTTCTGTTCTGCTCACAGCTAAAGGGCAGCCTCCAACTACATGCCTAGGAAACAGTGTGCAGAGGTGGCTATGGTGACAGTTATGCAAATGTGTGATAAATGAGTTGATCTTACTCTATATATCAGTTAGACACACACAGCATGTATTTCTGGAGAGAAACCGAAAGGCTGCTGGGTCTACCCAGCTTCTCTACCGGATGTGTCAAAGCTTTTGTAGGGTTACGTTTGTTGTTTGTGGGGTTTTTTTAATCAGGTAAATTCCCCTCTTGAACCACATTTCCATCAAGCTCACGACTGCAACCAAGATACAATACTGTTAGTCTAGAGCTGCTGCTTCCTATCTTTAGCTGTTTTGGTAACAGCTTCAAACAACCCTGTCACAGACATGGCCAAAATAATTCTCTCTTCTCTTCTTCATCAGGAACGTGTGTTCCAAAATCTGCATTCCATGACCAGTCACCCAGGCTGGATTCCCCTCCCATATTAGTAACTCATTCAAACAAATTTACAACTAGGAAACAACGCAGCAGATTTTGCATTTGATTTTTAGCAGTCAATAAGAGGAGGAATTGAAGCCTTGTCAACATACTGTGTCATTTGTTATATCGCATGAAGGACCAGCATCCTTACTGTGGTCTTTACAAACTAGGTTTTAATATATATTCTCTCTCAGAATTAACATTTAATTGTATGAAAAGATTCAGCTTTATTTCGACCACTGGTAAACTGGCAGCTACAGGGGTTTTCTTCTATTTTTATGAAGTTCATTCAAAGCTGGTTGCATTGAAAAGAATAGCTGAGAGAGCTCTCATTTATGATTCAATAAAAAGGAGAAGTTACAGAGCAAAGTTTTAAGAATTATTACCATAAGCCTCTAAAAATCTATTTTCTTGATTGTCAATTTTAAGTCAAGCTCAAAAAAATAATCTATTTTTAATGATTTTTAAATGAACCCACCATGCTCCAAAAGCCAGCATTACTTAAAAAGCCAGAGAATTAAAGAGACAATTCTACTTAACAGCATCCTTTAATAAAACTTCTTACTTCTCTTCTGAATTAAACATATTTTAATCCCCACCATCACATTTCAAAGCCGACATGTTCTCAGGCAGACTCCAGCTCCCTTTATTTGGAAGATAATCAGTATTTAGGCCAGCAGAGCAATCTACCTCACCCCAAGACTTCACAGCTTTCACATTCAGGCACTATCATCATCAAACTACGGTGTGGATTTTCGACATGGTAAGCATGACAGGGGATATAGAATTCATGTGGGTTTCCAATTAACTTTCTACTAGCTGTTTTAAGTACTCTAACGCCTAACCAAGCACTAAGTCAGCCAGAACACAGTTTTCAGAGAAGTTTCAAAGAGTCTGAACGAGCAGGCAGCTTGCACAGGTTCAGGGTCACGTCTCAGATGGTCACAGCATTTTTCTTCTTCTTTTTAAATTCAACAACAGCATTTCAAGAGCGGGGCTTATGGCTTTGTGAATGTCTGACCTAGGCAGCAGAGTATAAACCAACCATCTTCTGCTCTGCCTTCTCACTATTGCACTTCACTAAACAACCAACTCTAGTTGAGGTGATTTTTCCAAAACCAAAGCAGATCAAACAGTAAACCCACTAAAATGATAAATTGAAAAGGTCTAAGCTCTTACACGAACAAAGTAAATACGCTTCATTCCAACATATTGCAACATAAGGACCACTTCAGCTGAAAGATAAAATACCTTTTACTTAAGACAACCTCTTGAAGACAAGCAATAACAAGAAAACCCAAACTGTCTACACTGGGTACAACCAAAGCAAGTCTGTGATGACAAATGAGTCCCAAAGCAAAAAAGACCAGAGGGAGCAGACACTATAAACAAGTTTCCTTTTCTTACATTACAGAAACTAAAATTTCAAAGTCCGGATTACTGCTGGCTGGCAAATTAACAGATGTCTGTATTGCAACTACCTTGTGAGAACACCATGAATTAAACAGAAGCCTAAATACTAAGACATCCAAAAACCACAACCAAAGAGACAAGTTTTCCAAAAGTACTAAGAAATGCTTCCACAAAATGGTTAACGAGTACTCTAAGACTAAGTTAAAGCACTGCACGGAGTCCTTTTGAAGAGTTCTCTGCCCATTAGCATCATACAGCTGTAAGCATTCGTTTTGCAAAGCAACAATCTCAGAGGCAAACACAATCCTGTTCCGATCACAGATCGTACTACAGGACCGCAGGAAACAAGCTCACTTCTCACACAGAACCAAAGCACATTCAGGAACAATTCACATTTCCAAAAATAACAAAATGTAACTTTCTTTATCACTGGTCCGCCTCAGAGATGGTCTGAAACACAGAAGCACAGCTAAATATGAAAGACAAACGTCCACTCACACCTAACGCTAACACATCACAGGAGGACAACAGGACAGCCCAACACAGACACTGACAGAGAAAGAGAAAACCCTTGGGCTCGTTTAGAGACAATTTTTTTTAAGTCTTTTATAAGCCTTGTTTTCATCATTCTAAGACTCAGTCCATCAATTAATCACAAGTTGATATTCTATATCTTACAAATGCTATATGAACACTTACTCTGCAGAGCAGCTTTGTCACTTACACCACAAAACACCACCTGTCATTGCCAACACAGAAGGTGTTATAAGAACCGAGAAATAGCTGCAGCAATTTGAAAGCACCAAGAATTGTAAGCAAAAATCCCAAACCTCTTCAGCGCAGCCAAGTGCAAGGGGCAGGTGCCATGCGATCTGAAGAGAAACTCGTGTTACGGTGAATTGCACTGGAATTACTGCCATGCACAAGAGAGCAAGAGCGGTTGCACCAAGGAAAAGCATCACAAAGTTCTTGTCTTCCACCAAAGAACTTTGAAGCGAGTACAGAAGAGTAAGTGACTCAGCAGGTTCAAAAACTCCATCTTAGTTTTTCCAGACCATGGGAGGAAGCTTGATTTAAAGGGGATGGTGTCGCTAAACATTAATCCCTCATGTATTTTTAATTAAACAGCACCTGGTTTTGAAAGCCACCTCATTCCACTGCATGTTTGATGCCTAGCATTTGCTAGAATTAAGAATCTTTTCTGTTATTAAGGTTTTTTAATGCTGTTTTGGCCAAAATTGAAGTTTAAGGAAATTTGCTGCCCTTGATCCATTCTGTCCAGTGAGCAGGTTTTGTACAGCCATGCAAATTACAGATTAGTAAGGAACAACGTAAAATTTTTCAGGACAACCTAGTAAGTAGATTTTCAAGAGAAAATGGAAATTCTGAATGTATAACACAACGGGAAGATTTTAAATTGGATCCACAGTAAACATAGAATGAGGTTTCATTTTGTTTTCAGTTGGGTGTGAGAAGTTGTATTTAAAAAAAAGTTGGATATGTTGTTCTTTAAAAAAAAAAAACAAACTAAAGAGCCCTGTGTTCTACATATTGAAACAGGCGGACACTATCAGGCTTAGGTCAAGAGTAAGAAGGTGACTGGAACTGCTAGTCCAGTTGTACACTTGGACCAAGCCCACGTATCCACCCAGTTCAACCATCAGCCTGTTCAAACGCTGGTGTGCGGGGATCTGCTTACTGCTCTAGAAATCTTTCCTGCTGAATTCCGCCTTCACCTGACTTATTTCTTCTGGGCTGCTCTTGTGTTTTGCCAGTTTCTACCACGAATGCGCAGCGCTGCCATTTGATGCTGCATTTTGTCCCGCTCTGCCAATAACCAGCTTCAGGGATCTGAAAGCAGAAGACAGACTACCCAAAATATTGACCTGCAGCAAATGTATAGCGTTAAAGGATTTCACTATAGAAGCCTGGAGTGAACAGTTTGTCTGTCATACTATGAGAAGGGTAGGAAGATCTAAGACAAGTGTGTGGGTACAGATTTGCCACTAGCAGCCACGCTATCATAACTTCCTTGTTAACCGGAGCTAGGTAATTTCAATGTTAAAGAAGATTACCTGGGATTAAAATGAAAGGTAGTTTGGCAGCTTAGCATAAACCCTATGGGTATCCACAGGAAGGAATTCAAACTCAACTGCAGATTGTCCTAATTTTATTTGAGTTGGTTAACTAATTGTGAAGCACTTTTTACAGTTTACATAACTTAAAGGAGCACACTGTGTCCTATAAATATAAATTAACATTTTTTAATAACTCAAGACATCACAACAAAGTCAGATTTTGAAATAAATTGTCTGTTTAGTTATCTGGATCAAGAAGGAACATACATGAGAAAGTAAAAAACAGCACTGACAAGAAAACACTGTTTAGCTCTAAACTGAGTTTGTGCTTCTACACCAAAAACACAACACTGAAGTAACAAGAACTCTGCAAAGATCTTGAAAAAGTACATGACTTATGTAGTCCCAAAACCAAAGCACACATTTATTTCTTCTTCTACTGGTTACTTTGCTTGGTTCTATGAAATCAGCCTTAATGGTAGAGGGACAAATTAAGACATACTAACTCGGCTGCAAATGCGACTTCTGTTGTAGCAGTTAGATTGTTGCTTTGGGTTGGTTTTCCTACATGATAAGCAAGAGCAAATCTTTTTGATATATTTATTAATCAATATATTTGTTAGTACAAAGCAGCTGGTGTTCAGCAGGAAGGCATTAAGTGATCATTTGAAAACACCATGTCTTTTTTTTTTTAACACTAAGCCACTCTGCAGGATTTGGTGAAGGCCAGATGTTCAAAGCTGGTGCAGAGATAAAAAGTGCACATCCAGGATTGATGCACAGCAATACCCAGAGCCTGGCAGGTGTGAACATACGCCAATACTCATCTGAATGCTTTTGCTATGACATACAGAAATCAAGTCATCTTTCACTAAACTTTGAAAATCTGGTCTTAGCTACAAAATTAACACTTTGCTTCACTTTATTAATTTTTAAAAAGGCATTAATCTGTGCTTCAATTTTGGGTTGATGACTAAAATTAGAATGAGATGTTTTAAACCTAATAATTCTGTACACGTTTTCTCCAAAGCTATTATGCTGGTTTCTAATACAAGCAAAAAAAAAATCTTATTGTTCAGAAAGCCTTTTTTAATTATTAAATGTTTTCCTGTCTATTTACATTCATTACAGACTATTTTTGAAGCAATCTCAGGAACTTTCAAAACCTTTTTTTTTTAAAATGTATGTTCTAGGGTAAAGATGGAGTTAGAGAGTCGGCCTCTGAATGCTGCTTAAAAATAAGTGCTTCAAATATAGGTTTAGAAAAGAAATTAAATATCATGTTTTCAGTCACACTGAAGAAAACATCTGCAAAGAAAAAAGGCCCTCATCCTTAAGATTGAAGAAAAAAGGTGGTAGGGAAACAAACAAAAAAGAGCACTGTTTTCCCAAGTTACCCAAATCACACACAGACACAAGAAGGTTACAAATGCCATTCATGAAAGAATGCACCACAAACATCAGCATTTATTCATTTTGAATTGTCTTATTTTAGCAAATGACAAAAGACTCAGCTCACTGGCTTCACTTTTGTTTACCTTTTGCTTACATTACACATTGAAACATTTGTCAAAACTTACTAAGTTGTCTGCATTCATGCACAACTAGAAAACATCCTTAATTTATTTAAACCAGAAATGCATTACCAGAAATGTATTAACATTGTTCACTACTAAACAGTTAAAAAAAAAAAAAAGTTGAAATTATTAAAAAGGTTATCCTGGAAATGTTAACTTCACAGCAGACTTAAACTACTAATTGGCTCACATTTCAAACAAATTGGAAAAAGCAAGATTCATGCTAGTGTTAGTGTACATCTCGCCCTAGCACTACTCAAGGATCATGGTTCACCTTGATCATATATAATAAAAAGAAAAGTGCATACAGAAATTTACAACAATTTTAAGGACGAAAATGGTCCAATTGATGTGGTCCCAACAATAAACTCAAAAGTCTATGACAAATACGAGCTTCAGTGAGCTATTTATTCTACTTAAGTACGGATATACAGAAAGTCGAGTTCGTTTGAAATCTTCAAAAAATGTTCCTGTCAATCCTCAAATGGTGGCTGTTATAGCTTAAAATTTCTGTTAAATGCGTGCGTTGAATTACTTGTTATCCAAGCGTAGCAGCTGCTCCTTACCATTTATTGTTAGCGACCTTAACTGGCCATCTTCTTCAACTTCTACTCTCTCTTGTCCATTCTCAACAATCCTGTAGGACAAAACCACAGTTACTCCTTTTAAAGCACTGTCAGCAGTTTGGAAATAGGTTTTTAGATAAGGAACTATAGCAGAGCACTGCCTGCTTCACACAACTGTACTTGCCAAGCTTTTGTATCTAACAGCGCAGAAGCTGTAACTGGTAACCATCTGCATTCCCCACTTATTTATAGCAGGAAAATCGCTTTCTGGAAGTTTGAATCCTCCACTTTGTAGAGTTCACAGTTACAGCTGCCACCTCGTACACTGTCACAGTTGTACTGACACTACCCACTATTATCTAGAACTAAATGTCTTTTGACAGCGCAACTGTAAATCTTGATGTTGCATTTAGTACCTACCCACTTGTTAAATGCATAATATTCTAGATCACATCCCAATTTTGCATGATATAAGGCACACTCTTTAATCCATTTTAATTTGATGAGACCAATTAATTTGAAGACCTACCATGTAACAAGCTTAAGACCAGCATGTATGTTGCACAACTTAAGTAGCCCTGGTTGGAAAGCGAGATTATTAAAGAGCTCTGTGTGTCTGGTTTGGGGTTTTTTTGTTTGTTGGTTTGGGCCTTTGTTGTTCTTTCTTTTTAGAACACTTAAAATTTATGCCTAAGTTTTCCCCTCATGATTCAAATGGGGAAACCACACCGAGGAACACAATCTTTTCTGGAGATCAGGCTTATGGAAGAGAATACACCAAAATTAAAATCAGAGGGAATGGCTTCTTGCCTGAAGCAAAATATTACTCAAGGAAGATGAATCTTCCTTAGGCTTAGCAACAGACACTCTATAAAGCAACAGGACTTCTCGGAGATAGAAAATCCATCTTCCTATATGTGGCTAACCACATTTCTTGTGTCTCCTCACTCTAAATATGATAATAAAAGATATGACAGTAGCATGCTTGATTTACTCTGTTTTTAATACTAAAACAAACATGGTGCCTTGCATAAACACTTTGTCTCTCTTACCCGGTACAATTCCCTCAAAAGTGGGCAGTATTCAGATTTTTCTGGAATACACTCCCAGAAAAATATCTTGACCACGCCAGTGCGTGATGGCAAAGGCTACATTTAAGTGGCCAAGATGACAGGATCTCTCTAATACAAGAGGAGACACAAGAATTTTGCACTTCAAAATATAGGACACAAGTTATCAGACAAAAAAAATTGATTCTACCTTGCTTTTCTGTAACTTTTTATCAAGTACTGAAATCACATTTCATTACTTGTTCAGTTCTCCTATAACTTACTGATCATAATGTCCCATGTAAGTTACTCTATAGCAAACTAACATCTGGGTTTCCCAAATGCAGTGATTTTCTCATCACAAGCATGATATAAAGGTATTCTGTATAAGTACTGGAAAATTCACATTCCAACAAACAGGAGAAGTTTTCTCCAAAGCAGGTTTCAGTTACTCAGTTCACTTAACGGATAAAAGAAAATGACTTTTTACACAAAATCTTAACATTGCCCAGGAAAGCAAACCAGAGCAGATGTTAGGGGAAATTGTTTCATGTGTTATCATGTCAAAAGCTACATTATGAACAGAAACCAAGTGCACTATTCTCCAGAAGCTCAAGCTGACTCAGCAGACAGTAGTCAAGGACAATAATAAAAGATGTGTCACTGCACAGGAGGTTCTGAAGGCCTGGAAGGGCTCCATTGCCAGGGCCCTTTCAATCAGCAAACAAGCCGCAGCCTGCATTTTTTGATCAGGACAGTTCTAAAACCATGTCTTGCATGTCTGAACCTTCCTTGACTATCAAGAGTTTAGACAAAAACATCATCTTCCCCATTTGCACACGCTACGGCTTTATGTGAAGTCTGCAATGTCAAGAAGAGGCACAGGACTTAATAAAACTTCTCATTATTTTTTAAGCATTCAGAGAAATCCAAGTAATATGAAAACCATTGCTACAAAAGTAAAAATACATATACATACATGTATCACTATATTTACGTGCATATATATTGTGTACTTACATGCATGTATTTAGAGCTATATATGTCTCTACATATAGTTTCATACAAATACATCACTTACTTCTTTGTAGTAATTTTTCTGCCGTTAACTATTTTAGTTGAGGTTGATATTGATTTGAAGTTGCCCATCCCACTGCCACCAAATGACGTAGAGGAGAATGAAGCAAGGCCTCCGTGTCCCAGTGAACCAAACGAAGTAAAACCTACCGGGGAAAGAGATATTTGACTAAAAATATATTTTCCAATGATTGTGGGATCCAAATCTATCAGTTTCTCAGACTACATCCCAGCTTCAAGATGCCCTTAGATAGCTGCATCCACACAGCATCAGTGACTGACAGCATTAAACACCAGTGTGACAATAAAAACATTACTCCAGCCCCATCAATTCCTCCCACATGGACCCATGGTTCAGGTTCCAAATGGAGAGCATCATCCAAAAACTGCTGGTTACTTCTTCTGTTCAAGTCTGTCTGCTGAACACAACTGTTATTCTTGCCATTCACAGTAAAGCTACTAACTTCAATGAGGCTGATTTTTTTGCTTTAATGTGGATGTTGGTAAGCACTGAGTTAGCAGACTGAACACGTTGTGTGTTATTAACATCCCAAGTAATAACCCAAACTTTAACACCCAAAAGGATGTCAACTATCAGCAGCTCTCAGTAATCTCTAGCCGTCAGCGTTCAAATTGATGACCCCAGAACTGATACTAAGTAGTCCTATGGATTTTAGGCACACATTTTTCTAGGACCTTAAATAAAAGCCATCACTCCCAGCACCTAAAAGCAAATAGAAGAAAATTCTAAAGCTATAAAGAAAAAGCAGCACCAAAATTAAGAACACGGAGTTCTGCCCCTTAGAGGTCTTTCTGCTTTTCATGAGCTTTCAGGTAGACCAAATATTGATAACTATGGTTTTATTTGCATTCAGACCTTACAGCGAGCACCTTAATTTTTAAGAAAATGGCCTTTAAATTTCCTGAATGAAGAAGGCAACTTTTTAAAACAAAAGTATTTCTCAGCTTATTATATTCAGATCCTCTGTGAGTCAAAATGGCATTCCTTGTTAAATATTGGGATATTTACCTGTGTCAAATGAAGAAAAACCACCTCCAAAAGCAGGGAATCCACTAAAGGCAGAGAAAAATGATCCACCACCTCTGTTTCTGCTTCCCCTTGGACCCCGTCTGCCACCGAAGAAGTCCTCAAAAGGGTCGTCTAGAAAATAGAAGGTGAGTATTACTGAGTGATTCTGCATTTAATCATTAAGGATTCTTCATTTAAAAGAAAAAATTCCTTGTTACAGATAAGATTTACATTGAAATATTGCTACTGAGCTGAACAGTCCACTAAAAAGCCAATTCCTATGATACTCTGGACAAAATTCTGTTTCCCTTTCAAGCTTAAAAAATAATTATAAAAGGCAGCTTCTTCCCTTATTTTAGCTGTTCAGTATCAAAACCTGGTAAACCTAATGCAAATACTCTTACGTTTTTCAGTATAATAGAAGCGGCAAGAGTTACAGAAATAGTATTATTTCCATCACATGCTCATACAGCCTAATACACTTGAGGTATGATAAAAAAATTAATTGAAAGTCAACTCTGAGCAGTCAGTTGACATTTGACAGATTTAACACTCTTCAGATGCATGATCATGATCTTTACACACCAAGCCACCATAAGGCAAATCCGTCAGCTGTTCTACAGAACTCCCTGGCATCAGACTAAGTTTTTCCAAGGTGTGGAATAAAGAGTGGCACTACAGACAAACTAAACTAATAGAGCTCTTAGAAAATTATTTTAACCAATCTTGCAGTATCACACACAGGTACCTAAACTTCCTAGCTTATTTCTATTAAAGATTTATTGTGGATCACCGTGATGAGGTCTCTGAAAAGTAACTTCTAAATAGGTTATATCAATTATTGAAATATAAAAACAGCAGCCAGGGATTGTTGACTCATACTCTTAAAGTGTTCAACGTGTTTATTTTAGCACTTGCCACATTAAGTACTTCAAACATGTATCCTGATGCACATTTAGGCAGGAAAGTATGGAGATTTACACACTGTCCCTACCAAGCAGAAGGAAGATGGGAGAAAAAGAGAAAGGGGGTCATGGATAAAACGCTATTTCAAATTCAAGTACAACTGTTATGTCATTCTAACAGCTGCTGTTCCATCCCCATCAGAAAACAACAGTCTCTTTTTAAAAAAGGGTTTAAAAAGAGGGGGAAGGAGAGGGCAGGGATGGAGAGGACCTGTATGGAAGAAAGCCTTATTTTCTTTGTCACTAAAAAATAGTTATTACTATATTTATCTGAAACGTGCTTTTTACTAGTGCTCTTAAAACAAAGAACACATACAATTGCAATGATCTAATAGATAATAAACATAATACTTGCACTAAAATCAGAAAAGTTTAGGAACTTCAGCTATTTTCTCCATCAACCACAACTCTTCCCAAATTAGTGTTGTATAGTACCAATGATTTTACAAGTAGGTACTTGATATTGAAAAGTAACAGTTTGAAACACTGCTCAGAATAAGTTCTTATTGAAAAATGCAGAAATTGGTGATAGCAATGACAGCAGTATGAAAGCAAGGGAAAACTCTTGTAACCCCATGACTGCTCAGAACTACAAACTGATAAAGTGAAGGTCAGAAACGCAGTATTTATTCCACCTCTGGTACTCCCACAAAAATCCAAGCCGGTATATGATAAATCACCAAGTTAATGCAATAGTGACAGTACTAAAATGCCTTCTGATAATAAAAAGATATCAGTTAACTGCCTGGTCCATTTGCAATTACTTAATAAAGGTGAAACGTCATGATGTATTTATGCCGAACGAAAACAGCCACCAAAGACAAAAAATGCCAAGAACAACAAAATTAACCCTATCCTTCCCCAAGCTTACACAGTTATGGAATAGAACAAGGCAGGACCAAACTTTGACCTTACATACAGTAGACAAAAAAGCAATAAGATTTTTTTTTTCTTCCTAGGGTATTTTTTTGTGTTTCTTCAATATAAAGATGACCTGTTATTACCAACAAAATAAACCAACTCTTGAGCTTGGAAATATGGGAACCTACCACCAAAATTACTATTTCTAAAACAAACACTACACTCATTTAAATAAAGCTATTTTTTTCAGACTAGCGTTATCAGCTAGCAAGTAAAATCACTGCAGTTAATTTTTTGCAGCGCAATTTATTCTCACTAGAGTGACTCATAAGTTAGTTATGAAGGTCATTCACTCACGTGTACAAATGATCTATATTATATTACTACCACTGTTAAGCCTTCTATTTATAATTCAATTTTTCTTGTTACCTGGAGTTAAAATAAAAACAAACCAACCAACCATATAAGCTTTGAGGTTTGAATCCTCCACAGTGTATCAGTCTATTCTGCAAGTGAATCCCTCCTCCTCGGCACAACAGCAGCAGAAACACAAAGGTTTTTAAGGGACAGTTACAGAATGTTCCTGAGATCCCTGCTATCAACTCAGCTTCTAAGTGGATTACTGCCTACACAAAAACCTGACAGAGACTGGGACATGCCTTAGTAGCCTTTGGCAACCATACACACCAAAGAAAGAGGCCAGCACTCTGTGTTAGCAAATGTCCCGGCCTCAGGTGATTTCTGTTGGCAGCCCTGCTAATAATCCTCCAGTGCTCTTCTAGTAACTCTTGCCAGTGAACGGAGACACTGGAACCACTGCAGAATGCTCAGCAAGATGGATGATGCAGAGACTGGAAAATGGGTAGGACTTTCCTGGGGGAATATTTCTTATGGTCCTGATATCCATCCAGGTACAGCATGCAAAGGGAAAAATAAAGAAATAAAAACCACCAACCACAACACCATGAAACACCACCACCAAAACCCATGAGGAGAGAAGGCAGCAGGAGGCTTCTGCATTCTTACTGTATTCACCACTAAATATACATGAATACAGCAACCTCACATCTATTCAGACCCTGTGTATGCTTTTAGGCCCAAAATCAGTGTGATTAATAGTACCACTCAGCAAAATAATAACATTTCAGCCTGGTAGGCCTATTTTTGTGATCTAGCAGAACCTTTCCATGCATGATAACCTTTTCACATAGACGGCTTTTTCCAAACAGCTCAAATGCAGTGAATATTGCAATAGGCAACTGTTTGTTGCATGGTTTTGTTTTGTTTTTTTTGTTTGCTTGGGGTTTTTTTTTGCCTTTTAAAAAAGTTTTTGGTGGCTTGTTTGTTTGTTTCTAATGACTCCTCATATGATAGTTATTTTGGTGCAACTTAAAATCCATGTAATTCCCTGACTAAATATTAGAAGCCCATCAGATCAATAAAAGTAAGAAGTAAAAAACAGAACAAACAAAAAAATCACCAACCACAAGTTAAGGCCTTTCTAAAAAAGGCTAAAAAACTATATAAGTACTATACAACTGAAAAGCTTCAGAAAACCAAAATACTAGACCAGTGTTACCTCAGAGTGTAAATAAATGCTGTCTGGAGATAAAGCCATAGTATACTCTAGTCTGGGTATTACCAAAACCTTATGAGAGGGCAGAGTATCAGATTCAATTTCAACAGAAATGTTGGAGCACGTTTCTGACACAGAACTTGTGGTGCAAAAAATAGCAAAGACAACAAAAGGTGAAAAATCTCAAGGAAGCCAGTGAGACTTCTAGTCTATCAGCAACAGGAGATGACATGAAGCTGTCTGGGGGAAAAGCAAATGCTTAAGCATAAGCCTGCTGTTACTAGGTAGGAAGATTACAGTTAGAGAAGCCAAAAAATTAATGTGAAGGCTGGAGCACAAAACCCTCAGCAACACAAAAGGCTACACACTAACAAACCCATCTGAAAAGAATGACATTAGGTCATGTTTCCAAAAGAATTTATTTAGAAAATATCTTTGCTAATTCAAATGCATGTCTCATTCCTCTGGATAAAACATTAAACCAGCTCACTGTGAACCATGGCATCCTACCTTGCTTTTCTGTAGTCACAAAGAAAGTATTTAACCTCTAAAGTCAAACAACAACTACACTGCATCTCTCTCTGCAGTTCAAAATGAGGTAGGTCATGATTAACCCCATCCACAGGAGTCCTTGGCTCTAACACATTTTCCCACTTTCAGCAATATAATCCTATTGCAGAATACTACGTAAAATAACTGATAGCTCTTCTTTCCCGCTTTGTGATCATGGAACCAAATGACAAGTTGTATTAATTCATTACTCCAAAAGAAAACACTGGAGTGTTTACATTGTTACATTTCTGTTGCATCCATGAGCTAATCCCACTCAGTACTGGCAAGACTGGTATATCTGAAAGAAAATGGGCAGGAAGGCACCATACCGTGGGGAAAGGAGAAAAGAAGGCAAAAATCCATAATATCTACATTTGAAGCATTCTACAATTCAGTTAAATCTCATTAAATTCATCAAATCTAAGGCATTAGCTGGAATCACCACAAGATACTAAACAAAATGTGCCCCATTTCCTATAGCAGTCACTTCTACCATGACACTGGTACCCTGGCAGCTTCTTGGGAACCAGATGAAGAACAGATCAGCAGAAAAGAGCATCTCCAGATGAAAGGAAGTTCAGCCACATCAATTCTTGGCCAAAGTTCACACTGTGGCCATAAAAGCAGCTGTGCTGGTTACAGGGAAGACAGCAGGAAAACGTGGCCGGTGGTGAAAAGCAGCAGAGGAAGCTGCTTTCAGCCACAGAACGATGTGTTGAGCACACTGCAGCGCAATGCCATCATTCACCTCCAGAAAAATCAAGAGCTGAGATAAATCGTGCACTGCCAGCAAGTGTTCTCACATGCACACACTGCAGCAGGCAGCAACACTGATAATCTTATAGGGACAGTATGCAAAAGAATACTGCCTCATAGAAACAGGATCACAGCTCAGTCACCACTTACTGGGCTACTTCCCCAACCACTACACTTCGTTTCTTTATTCTCTGCAATCAGAGCCATACTGCTGTCCCTGCCAAAACGTGATGCCAAGGAAAAGCTGAACACCCACCCTGCAGACGCAGGCCGGGGACACCGAAGCTGCAGCACGCTGAGCAGTGATGCTGAAAGACTGCTCAGCCCCTGCGGAACAAAGCAGACTCAACAGCACCGAGTATTACAGCCTGCAATCAGTTCTTTCTATCAAAAGCATACTGTACGTTACTTTATAGATCATGCCAGAAGAGATTCTGAAATAAGGGTCTGAATAATATGTTTATACAAAGGGCTATAGATGTATGATATATCCAATAAAATAGATATATCCAATAAAATAGAATTCTTGCAGTAGGTATTTCTAGCTTGTCTCCTATTTGAAAAACGTTTCAAAGATGCAGATTTGCAGTAAGTACACAACCTCATGCTACAGCTCTGGAGCATACCCAGGCACTACAAAGGATATCATCAGAACAAGACAGACCACGGAAACCTGTAAGCACTTTTGCTTTGAAATAATGTTGTCTTTAACAACAAAATACCACACTGTTGATGCCACTTACTCAGAAGAGACACTAAGATGCTGTTGCAAGCACTGTTGATTCACCTGCCTGGAGTGTTTCTCCATGTTCTTATTAATAACTGCGCACTTCCAAAATACCAACTCAAATAGATGTTCGCCCCACTTGTTTAGGCAAGTTTACCAGTGGAAGCATTTGAAAGTCTTTCTAATGATATATAGCAGAGATCTTGAGATTAGTAATTTCCTAGGAAAAGGATGCTTAATACATTACCTTCAAATGCCATCTATACCATAATTATATAGACAGTAGAGTATGTAAGTCCCACTCTAATCAGCATTTCATACTTACCAAACTGCTGCCCGAATGTTCAGGCACACCTTAAAAACAGAGGAATCTTCCACTACCACTGTATGACCCACTCCCCTTGCACTATGTTTTGCATTTGGCCTCTGACCAATTTAACCAGCTAGCTATTCAAGGAAAATTAAACATTAAAAAATAAACAAATAACCCCCCCTAACTGTTTTCTTGAGGACTAACAATTTGAAGTGGCTAAGGATGCTGGAGGCAAGTTTCCTCTTTGGCCAGTGCACTATCAAACAGCTTCTCAATGTGTCTAATGGGATATCAGTGTCAAAGATTAAAGTTTTAAGATGGACATGAGAATTTGGAACTAGGCCTCCACCCTTTCAGCAGCAGAAGCTAAACATTATTTTAGCTACACATGGAGCCACAACATTAGTTCCATCTGTTGCTGTTTGGTAATGCTGTCTGGGCAAGACAATTCCTGTATTTCAAAGACTTTATTTGAATCTTTAAAGTTACTCCTGAAAAATTCACAGTAGTGAGATCTGGACCATTCAGTGGATAATTATGATCTAAGACTGGTGCTCATGAAATACATTTGTGCACATTCATACCAAAGCAATGAATGCACATTAAAATCTCTGAGCACTTCATAAATACCAAAAGCTGCACAATTATGTCAACAAAAAGATTAATTAGAGAGAGGACAGTGTTGTGTGAGACAGCTTTAATTGAAAGCGTCCTCCATTTTCAGTTTTAAGCAAATGTTTGATTAACAAATACATTTTACATTAGAATACCTAAACATCATGATTATTCAGGAATGAAATTACATGTGGATTAAAATCATTATCTGACTCTTCAGCAAACCTTTTGCCCCAGCAAGACAACTTTCTGTCCTTGAGATAAACGGGCTGATGAAGCTATCCCATTCCTAAATGTCCTAAAACACAGATCATGTAAAGTAAGAGCTTACAAGGATTACCGCATGCAGATTCTCCTCTTTCCTGTCAGATGACGACTCTTTAGCCTGGATGCTTGAAGTAACTCGCTATGCTTTTCCAGAACACTCAGGCCTCATTGTATGTAATCAATATGACAGTAGTCAACCTGCAGTAATTTTGTTATATGGTATATAGTTTTGTTCCACCAAACAACTAGCTAGTTGATGTTCTCTGTGACAAAAATTCAATTTAGATAGTCATATTAATGTCATGTTAAATTTAATTTTACCTTTGGTTTCCAAGAGTAGAGACTTTTAAATACCACATAAACCAGGTTTACAGAATTCTCAAGGGGAAACCCCACAGAATGTATATGGATTTATATACATCATGTGGTATATAGATTAAAATACATCCTGAATTCTACTTCACAAACTAAGAAATCATTTAAGGCATTTATAAAATGCCATCTCAGAAGGCACAATGAGAATACTAAAGTGTTTAGGAACTACAGCAAAACTGTTCAAGATTATCAATTATGTGGAAAGAGACTCCACAAATAGACTTCTCTCAGACATGAAATCTAGAGAGGGCATCCATCTGGAGCAATTTATCACGTCACATTAACAACACATTCTACCACAGAGAAAAGGAGGGGTGCCTGTGGGATTCACTGAACTAAACATACAGGCATCTAAAACTGTTTGAAATGCCCAGAAAATTCTGTCTGGCTTCTAGATATTGCTGCTGGAGGATACTGGGCTGCTGTAGGTACCGAGCCTGTTGGGTAATGTTATGCTGTTGTGATAACCATTCCACATGTCAATATAATTCCTCATTGATAATCCCTTCCAACATATAACCCATTCTTGAAGTGAGAATCTGAAAAGCCTCTAAACCAAGACTAAGTCAATTCTTTAAAAGCCCAGAATGACAGCCTAGCTACACCAAAACCTATCAGTTTCTGTTCCATGCAATGCTTGAAGTAGCAGTCTTTAAATTAATGAATACACCTCCGTTACTAGTGGTAACACTGAAAAACGTCCTTGAAAAGTTTACAAGTAAAATAGAACCAAAACACTACATGGAAGACAAATGAACCAAATCAAGGTAAACACTATATATAAATTGAGTAGGATATGGTTTACATATAAAACAAACTTAACATAGAGATGGATTTCTCATTTCAGTAGGAAGAAACAGTCCATTCTAATGTCAAAGGACAGTCAAAGAATAGAACAGGTATACGGTACAGAGTGCTGAATACCAGTTAAGCAGATATTGATACTCCTATGTAGTACTTTGCAATACAAAGAGTGGTACTGCATAGGAAGCATCACCTTTTCTCTTCTTTTATTCCTGTTAATATGGATTATCATTCATTCACATGTCAAAGAGATTGAAAACTGTCACTGGAAGAGCTCACTATGCAAAAGCAGATTGTGCTGTAACAAGGCGTGACAGAAAGTGAGCCCATTTCTCACAAGTTAACCTGCTGTCATATTATCAGATCAACTTTTCAAAAGTACTTGCCTTCATGCACCCTGATTTTTACAAAGTATTTGCATGCAGATCAGTGAAGAGAAATTGTGACTGGCTGAGCTACGTGCAACACAGAGCGCATAACATTAACTTTACTCTATTTGGAAGCATTCAGGGTGTCTTCACCAGTATTATAAATTCTCATTTGAAAAGTCTGAAGGGACTCATCAGTTAAAAACCACCACCAAACTCTGCGTACATTCTTGTCTTTTCCATAGATGAATTAAGATGCCTCTGTTTATAAAGAAAACTTTCTGTAACTGCAATAGTAGTGCAACGTAGCTCAGTGGAGTTTAAGAGACTCAATTCATAGCACAGTTTAAGAAATTCTTCATATCCATAAATTTACAGGGATTACGCATCTGAATGCTACTCTTTCCATATTCAATGGCAATCAGAAAACAGTCCCACCTGCATTCTGTGGGCCTCACTATATGCCACTTCAAACTGTATGAGAAGGTGCAAACATCTCAAAGCATTTATTCAGTTTCATGTTTGATTCCACCAGTGCACATTTTCAGAAAGCCTTATAAAACCAATTATAACCCAAGTGACTTAAAAAGTCACGAGTTCCACAGAAAATTCATCAACAAGTTGAAAATTTCTGATTTTTTTAGAAGATAAATTCCCTTACTCTTCAGGACAGAAGCTGCCCACCAGTATTCCAACAGAACAGATCCTACAAGAGCTCTAGTTAACCAATACAAATAATCATGTTATACATAAAATTCTACTGCTTGCTTTGGGCATTATTAAATGTACTACATTCAGTTGAAAGCAGCCAGATTTTCACGCTGTACCACCTTAAACATTCATGTAAATTTTGCAGAGGTGAGACTGTTGCCAACACTTTTTATAGAAAGTCGTGGAAAATTTGATTCAAGTTACACTTTCCCATCCAATTAGAGAATGTCTTGAGCATATTAAAGCAAAAAAATTTCAGAAAAATAAGAGGTGTTCACCTCAAAGCCTTCTGACTAGAAAAACTGCAAGAGGATTTACTCAGAATCCAAAGCTCAACACAGGTTTTAGGACTCTGATTGCTGACACTGTAACTATCTCATGAAGGGGAGGGAGCTTTGAAATGGACTGTTTTCACTAACTGGACTATACCCAATACAGCTGACAGTGTTACTTACTCTGCAAGGAGTGGAACTTGTGCCACGTCACTCACATCTTAAAGCTGACAATAACAGTGATCAATACATGAAGTAGATAACCTGCTTCAGAATAAGTAAATAAATTGGGGTGTTGAGCAGTGGGAGAATGTTTCTGGAAGCAAGCCTTGATGCCATCAGTGCAGAGGTCTGGTTTTAAATCCACCCATTCCACAAGGCAAGATACACCAGTTTTCCTGTGCAGGAGTGGCTGAAATAGCTGCAATATCCCAGGAAAACTTTGGCAGTAGTGGTACCTCCATTTGGTAAGCTGGAGACCTCTATGCACTATGTTGTACAGCCTTGTTTCTAAAGAATTCAAGAGCTAAGCCCTCAGGTTCTTTTTAACTCCATGAATATTTAACATGCAAGGTTTAACTTCACTTCTTTACGGTTAGTCATGAACACCGACATTTTTAGAGACACCAAATTAAATCTTTTGCTGGTGAAGTAAATACAATCAAAATAAAAAACAGCCTATGTCAATCTCCAGAAGATAGAACATGCCTTACCTAGACAGTTTACTCTAGTTGAAGATATTTGATTGAGAACCAACTAGTTTATTTAAAGTATCTTAGATTCAGAAATAAATAAAAGAGCTGAACGTCCTCTCCCAGCTCCTCCTCACTAGCTTCCTACTCAACATCTTGCTCAGATTTTTCTAGGTTTTCTACCACTCAATCATAAAATGATCGAGGTTGGCAGGGACATATGGAGGTCATCTGGTCCAAGCCTTGTTTAAGCAGGGCCACCTAGAGCAGGTTATCCAGGGCTACGTGTAGATGGCTTTTAAGTATCTCCAAACATGATGATCACACAACCTCCGTGGGCCATCTGCTCCAATGCTTGGTCACCCTCACAGTAGAAAAGTGTTGCCTTAAGTTCAGACAGAACCTCCTGTGCTTCAGTTTGTGCCCACTGACTCTTGTCCTGCCACTGGGCACTGCTGACAACAGCCTGGCTTCATCTTCTTTACACCCCCCCTTCATATATTTATATATATATAGATGAGACTCCACCCTGAGCTTTCTCTATACTGAGCAGCTCCAGCTCTCTCAGCCTTTCCTCATATGAGAGATGCTCCAGCCCTTTTTTGTCTTAGTAGTCCTTCACTGGACCCTATTCAGTAGCTCTGTCTCTTGTACTGGGGAGCCCAGAACTGGACACAGTACTTCAGATGTGACTTAACCAGTGCTGAAATCACTCACCTAAACTAAAATCCTCATCTAGTACTCCTTAAGATTTTTCTGCTGCTGCAGGAACAGTGAAGAAGTTGCATGTTCCTAGTTCAGCCCCGGTTTAATGCATCTGTATTTTGCTAGATGCAACCTCCAATCTCCCCCTTACTACTTCTGCCTATTTCCCACTGCATCTAATTGCTCAAGTTCTGCTGTTTATCCTCAAGCAGATTCTTCCTTTAGCTACTCATCTAATTCATCAGCTAACCTTCTACTGTATTCAGCCTCCACCCTTTAACCCCTTTTCTAATCCTTCATTAGTCATCCAACAACTGATGATCCCTGAATAGCAAACTAAAGAAAGATACAATTAAAATCTGAGCTGAATTAGCCCCTTAATGCTGCCAAAGATAAAAAGCTACCTTTCAAAATATTAAAACATCTACATACATTATTATAGAGATTAATCAATATCAAGGTACTGAACAGGAAGAGAGCTTTGTTTTTCAAGCACATCTCTTGCAGTTTTCAATATGGGACCTTTAAGTAAATAATGAACACAGGATGTCCTCCACTTTAAAGGTCAACATTTTATTAAACACTCCAGCACCTCTGAGACCTTCAACACACAAGAGCAACCCCATGAGCAAGCAACATCACAAGCCAAAAGACCATCAGCACTACGGTAAAAAACATTACTTTGACAACTTTATCACATATTACTCCCTTTAACTAAATGAAAAATCCAGGCTTCAAGAACTATTTCAGTTATCCGAGCCTTTAGGGGCTACATCCCACTAGCAAACATGTGACACGAATTTGGGAGACTGTCTAGATTATGTATGCAGCTGTTCTTGTTTTGATACAAGAAAATCATTCCTGCTATGATACAAGTTCACACTGAGCGCTGTATTGTAGCAGTTACAGTTAACCTGTCCAGTTCAGAAGCTCTGAAAGCTACATTAAATATTTACAGGTCAAGAGAGACTATCAAAAGAAACAGACTAAGTTTGCCTGATCAAATTATCGAAAGCAATTCCAGTGTGCACTTTTTCCATTGACTGTTAGTTCCATCCAAACTACAGAGACACAGCAGTCATGATTTTTTTCCTTTTTTTCTAAACCAAGTCTTCCAGCAAAACATGAATTGACAAGTCATACCTGTTCTGTACTGTCAAGTCAACAACGAAGAAGAAACAGGTAAGAATTGTTTACCTCCAGTTTTCAGAGCTATTTCTAATAAAGCTGCATTAGCTATGTTTGTTTTGTAAAAGTTTTAGCCACACTTTAGATACACATAACTAAAACCAGTGAATTACTTACCAAAGATGTCAAATGAAAACGGGTCCCTTCCACCAAAAAACTCCCTAAAGACATCTTCTGGGTTACGGAATGTAAATCCAAATTCAAATGGATTATCATGATAATTTCCACCTGCAAAAAGAAGTTAAACTTCAATTACCTTCACCATTCTACTAACAAGGAAGTTCAGGCCTATAGAGTATTTGAATAATTATTTCTAAAATTTCTCTTCCCCTTTCAGGTATCACTGAAGTTAAGTACAGGTATTACTTTCTATAAGTCATTATCTTTTCTCTGTTTCCAGGTATCAATAATGCATTTTAGAACTGAAGAAATTATAGAAACAACTGTAACTTCACTTTCAGACGATCACATTTTAGGCCTTAGAACAGGCATTTCCAGATTCCTATCTTAAAAAGAAAGCTACAGAAAATGGTTTTCCACTAGATTAGAGAAAGTAAAGAACTGCTAGTTGTCAACGTACCTCCGCCTCCATTTATTAAGCCTTCTTTTCCATATCTGTCATAGATGTCACGTTTTTTAGCTACAAAGAAAAGTTGTACATCATGTCAGTAAATAGGCACATTGAATTTTGAAAAAAAAAAAAAAGACTTAACTGATATTCTCAGCTAAAAACCTTCTCAAAGCCAGTTTATTAAGAAAGTTCTAGCACATAACTGATGAACATTTTTATTGAGAATTTCCAAACCAGTTTAGGTTCAGAAAGAACTGGTACTATAGTTTAGAGTAGTCAGCATTTAGTTGTAAAAGTTCAGGTCCTGCTGTACCATTAAAAAATCTCTGGTAATTCACAAGGAAGTTTGCCTTTACAAGAATACTGCAATCTTCACCTTTCCATAGGTAACATGGAAAGCTTTGGGTTGTAAAGGACCTCTGGAATTCAGACTTCTCCTCCAAACAAGTCTAATCTCAAAGTCGGTCAAACTTGCCTGGATATAGCCCTGATCTCAACAATTGCCAAGAAAATTTCACAGTCCCTCTGGAAAACAGCCTCAGTGCTCAAGCATTCTCATTGCAAGCATTTGGCTTCTTCTATCCAACTGGAATGTCCCTTGTTGCAAACCCTGACCACTGCCTCTTTTCCTGTTATTGCACAAGACCAAGCCCATTGTGACTGTTATAAGAAAGGAAGGACAGTGTTTGCATGAGTGACTGCAAAACCCTTCAAATTAATTATAGTCACTTGTAGGTTAATAAAAGGTAATGAAGTGATGTTAAAAAAAAAAAAAAAAGCCATTGAGGGATCTGAAACTGCTTGCGCTCTATTATTTCAGAAGACATGGAATGGCTCGCTCTTAATTTCACTGCAGACCAGCCTTCCAGTATCCATGAGAAAGTGAAGAAAAATCAGCTTTACAATACTACATCAGACTGCACTGTTGGTACTGGAAGGGAACCTAAAGAGTTTAAAGAGGCAGATAATCAGCTTATTTTGCTTGCATTGGTGTGGAAACATCAGCCAAAAAAATCAGCCATGGAATCTGATTTAGACTCTTAATATTTTATTCCCACTGGATCTCTTCAGTGAAAGATGTTTTTGAAATTTAAATAGCATCATTGAAAGAACGTGCAGTTACCTCAAACAGCTGCTAAAAAGCAAAATACTTCTGACTAATAGGAATTAAAATTTTATATACTGGTCATTATCTCCAAATAATGGAAACTTGCAATAGGTTCCCATACACACCCCTCCCTCCTCGCTTGCCCAGCAAAGTTTGGTACATTACCCATGTTATCTTTGTAGAAAACAATTTTTAAAGAAAGGAGGTTAACCTATCCACCAATGCAAAAGAGCAAATTCTGAAAAGGAGCAGGAAACGAGGAAGACCTGAGGGCTCGCAAAGCCCAAAGTTCATCTTGAAAAATACAACGTTCTTGAAACCACGGGGGAAGCGTGTTCTATGATCACCCAATTTCAGTATTCTTTGCTTATGCAACCCCTTACAAAACTATTCTTCTGCCAAAAACATGTCTTCATTCAAGCCTGTAATGGTGTCAGAAAGCTTCATTAAGTCTGCGGAATAGCTGATTGCCCCTCAGCCACGGGGCTCAGCGTTCAGACATCCCTGGTGCGCAAATGATTGTGAAGAAACCTGTAACTTAGGATTTGGTCTAGATCCAAAACCAGGCAGTATTTTCAGAAGGTGTTTTAAAATTCTAGTAGTGTATTATTTCCAAAGAACTTGAAGATCTGTATAACAAGCAGACCAGTATCCTATTTTTATCTTGCTCAAAAAAATGTAATTACTCTGGAAGACAAGTGTACAATGCACTGCCCATAAATTAAGTTCTGTTTCTCCCATGACAATTAATTAGCAAAACCAACCAAAGAAATAGGGTGTACAAGACTGCAGCTTAATAAATCAGGCCAAACTCTGCAAGGTAATCTAGATGCTGCTAGTGCTTTAAATATAGCTTTCCCATGCTCACTGGTCCCAGGTGCAATCAAGGACACTTCAGAAATAGCATACAGACAGCTGCAGTCAGTTACAGGGGAAAATAATCAAAGTGGCTCACTTTGTTATGATTCAGACTCCTTTTGCCAGAATACTAGCAAAACTTAATGATACTTTTCAAGCAAAAAGATAGTGGTGAACTATAAACTGAACTCTTGCACCACATGGGTCAGCCTAAGCAACTGTTTCAGAACAATTTAAAATATAAACACTCGCATTATCACAGTTGACTGAATTTACGGAATTCACCCAAACAAAATCCAAATTTTCAGCGAGGTTTACAGAATGCTTTGACTTTGTTGAGACTAGTTTAAGTAGACACAGTACACCCAGCAGTAGATACTTCAGAGCTTGCCTAGCCTAGTTTTTATTGGATAAACACAATGACTCCCCTATATTGACAGTACCATTGGCTTTACTTCGGAAGATAAAATGAATCTTAGTATTCACAGACACCTCTTCAGAAATTCCTGAAGAGGGCCTGGCAAACAGAGGATTTAGATTTCTAGAAGGAAATTGGTTTGGTTACTTATCCAGAGTGATCTCAAACTCTTTGTTTCAAAATTTCTGTTTATTCTGCAAGTTTCTTTTTCTCTCTCCTTTCTTTTGAAAAGGAAGTAGTTGAGTTGGATGGTAAACTAAAGTTACAATATCCCTTTAAAGCACCATGCATCAGCATTTTCAGTCTGATACCCATACTAGAGACCTGCAGTTCAATAGCCCTTTTCGAATACCTACCATCTGACAAAACTTCATAGGCCTCAGCGACTTGTTTAAATTGCCGTTCTGCCTCTTCTTTATTGTCTGGATTTTTATCAGGGTGCCATTTTAATGCCAATTTACGGTACCTAAACAGAAGGGAAAAAAAGGATATTTTACTCTGAAATGAAGGAATATTCTGTACAGAGAAACACAAAATGTTTCAAGCAAGTTGTCAGAGATTAAAGTATTTAGAAATTCCCCAGTGCTTTGTATCTTGTGTCTAAACCAGTACCAACAGATTCTGCAGGTATACAAAGAACCATCTACTCAGATCCGCTTTAAAAAAAAGAAGTGGGTTTGGGGTTCTTTAGTTATTTTGAGATTATTCCTATGCATTTCTGATGACTAACATCTGGCAGGTCTAAGCAAAACATTCCATAACATTTCTGCTATGGGCTTCTCCTTAGAGCTCCATAATTGTTCAATACCACAATCAACCATTGGAAACATCAAGAGTACAGTTCTGGTACAGACAAAAATGACAAAGCTCCAGGAGTACTCTGATACCAAACTGTGGCAGCACCCTAAATTCAGTAGCTTCTTTGACTGCTACACCTGCACACAACTCCTATCTCCTCAAATGAAATATTTTAGGCAAAGTATTCATAACTACTCAAGAGGGGCAAAGCCAGTCTTGCACTTAGGTTGGTTTGGAGTGTTTTACATGGAGTCATACAAGATCACAGTTCAAACATTTGAGTTGGCAAAGTAGTATGTGCAGGAATTAGGTAAAGAACAAGGGAGGAAAAAACCAAACTTCCACACACTAGTGCAATTTGATTAAGCTCAGGCCCCTCAGAGAAGGTAAAAGAAATACAGTATTTCCAGGTCACTTGAAACTGCAATTTATTGTCAGACAGTTTTGGCATACTAGAAATGTGTATTACATAAACGTTTCCTCCCAATGGTTTGTCGAAAAGTAAACAGTATATTTTGAAAACATTACAAACACCCATCTTAAAACAGTATATAAACAGTAAATCTAAACAAAGAACTGTATTTAATTCCTTCGAACACTCCTAATTTAAACAGTGGTGGATTTTTTTAATAGTAACAGATGTTCAGTCCATCAAAATGTAAGCACAGAAACCAGACCTCATGTTAAGAAAGAGCTAGTATCCAAAAGAGCAGCATGCCAAATATTTGTTAATAACTTTGAAAAATCACCCCTGCAAATGGAGGGAAAGACTGATTAGTGCAATTCAGCCAAAGAAGAAGGGTCTGTCACTGCCTGCACCATCTCCAGTTTGGAGGCACGCTTGTACAGAAATGTATCAAAAACCAGTGACTGACAGCATTTTCACTTAAGCAGTACTCAGTATTCTTTTCCCAGTTTCATAAAAGTGAGCAAATGCTTTTTATTCAGAAGACTGAATATTTCTCTGTTAGCAAAGGTACCACCTGGGATGACTGCTATTCATCCTAGCACTGACAAAGTCAGTATCCAGAAACCATGTGATTATATTTGTTCCTTAAAATACATAACATATATATTTATCAGTGATACTTACGCTTTTTTAATATCTTCTGCTGAGGCATGCTTTTGCACTCCCAGAACTTCATAGTAATCCACCATGTTTCAGTAGTTGTCTTGTTGGCCTTGTTAACAACAGCTGAGTCCTTTCACGTCCTGTAACAAGAAGAACTTGTAAATTAAACTTGTATAGTAAAGCTACTTCAAGAAAGTCAGGTAGCAGCCTAGTACCTTCCAGTTCCAACTCTCATCTGAGCAAGCTGCTTGTTTTCAGAAATTTGAATGTTCCAAACACAGGTAAACAGGAGGTTCTTGAAACAAATTAGGCTGAAATGCTAGATTTAATCACTATACTAAGAAAAGCATGAATAGTGTGTCATCATTTCGATATGTAAACACTGAATGCAAAAGAAACCACCTATCCTGTTTATGTCATCTGACACCTGTGTCATGTCTTAAGCACACATGAGCATAAACAAAGGGCCACATCTTTTCTATCTACTCTTCAGAATATTACTGCCACTGAGATACTCCCTTCAAAAAAGCAATGTACGTGCAGGAGTACCCAGTTTAAATATACTTAGAACATAACTACACAGCAATGTATTAGTCATGTTTTCTTATCTGTGCACCAAAACAAAAAATTCACTGAAATAACTTTTTTCAACCCCCTCAAGTAATTCAGTGGTTTTTAATTTCAGTCCAGGCAGTGTCTCATTTTCATGTTCTTTCACATAAGTGCTGAAAGAATTAAGCATGATATAGCCCAATGAAATCTTCTGAAATCAACTCATTGTGCTAACATTACATGTATCTTTCAACATCCTGGAATACAAACATTAAAGAGACTTCATTTTAAAATAAATTGGTACATCTTAAAAATACTTTGCTGTTGTAGGTTAAAGCTTAATTAACTTTAATTAGGGATGTGGCTATACACACATTTCCTCAAATGGCAAAACCAGTTTAAGAAATACCCTGCCACACTACCTCCCCCCTTTCAACTACTTATAGAAGTAAATGGATTAGACAAGCATGTGTTTCTTTTAAACCTGGGTGGTTTTAACAACCTAGTTAACATACAGTCCCCACAAATACTTGGAAAATTAAAGTGTAGTGGGGTTAACAAATCTCTAATTGACTTTGCCCTTTAAAGAAACCTCCATACTGAAGAAAAAATAGTAAAGGTATAGTTAATATTCTAACACCAAGGAAGTTGTGAGACATGCATTAAAATGAACACTAAGAATGCCCAATAGTAATGGCAGGGTTCAATATGCAAACATAAAAATGACCAAAAATACCCCAGGGTACTTGCTATCAACCAGCCTCACTAGTTTTGCTGTTTCCAAAACAATGATTAGAACAACTCTATGAATACACAGGCGAGGAGCAAGGTTAGCGTGGCTTTAGTATGTTATCAAGTCCTGTAGCCACTCCTTATGAGTAATAGCATATGTGGAACGTACTGTTTACAGAAAGAAATTAAGAGAGGGGACCAAAAAAATCTAGTATGAGTCCAGCTTAAAGCCAGAGATCAGAACCCCTCCTAACAAGAGACACTGGCCTAAAATGAACGAGCTAACAGCAGGAAGCCACAACACATAAAAGTACATACCATACCGCTAGGCTTTTTTTCCCCATATTTTGCATTTGTTGTTTTTTTTTTTCTTAAATACAAGACCTGCATTAACACTCCTCCCAATTTAGGCAGATATCTTAGAGGGAAAATCAAAACTCATGCTTCTAGCTAGAATAAGCAGGTAGGAAAAGCAATTTAGATCTGAAAAATAAAACTCATCTTTCTCTAGAGAACTCTGCTGAAACTGGTAATCATATTGATTTCAACATATCTTTAAACACTAGATGTTTGTTTAAAAACAGTATTACAGTGTTAGAAGCTCAGACTCAATATATATACACCAATACATCCTAAACCACAGAAACCTGAGACCGGGACAAAAAATGAGTGCTGAGACAACATGACCAGCACTTACTAGATTGCTCTGACCCTGAAAAGCAACTCCTCCAAGAATAGAGGAATTATTTGTTTCAATGAAATGTCTGGTACTTACATATTCTATATTTTATCTGTTATTGTTCAGTTTTTACTTGCCACTAACATGAAGTCTGGAATTAAGACAAGTCAGCAACCAACCTCTGCCTCTAATCTTTCCAGGAAAATAAAGTACTACAAATAGTCACTCAAGAAAAAAACCACCATCAACTTATAATAAAACAGAAAATGGCTGATAAAACTGTTGATCTTTTTGAAGTCTAGCCAGAATCTGCATGGTCAAAATGCCTAGATGATTCAAATAAGCAAATCATATACCTTCCTGCAAAAGGAAATCTCAACTGTCCTAACCAAAATGACACAACAAAAATCTTCTTCCAACCCAAATCTGTCAAACAATTGGTCTCCAAATATACAAGCAAGGCTCATTAACTAGGCACTCATTATTGTTTTTCCAAAGCCACAAGGAAGCCAGCCCACATTAACTAACTCCCTGCTTCCAGCCACAGAAAATCTTCAAAGTCTCAGGAAAAAAAAAAAGCAAAAAAACTCCAGATGAAAGAAGTTGTTTCATGGCCTTCATGTTTGCTTGCAAAAAATCTACAGTTACTTGCGTTCCTAATTGCACTGTGTTTACAGGATGCTATCAGCTACTCTAACTCCTTATTCAGAGAATGAACAAATCAAACATCCAAACACTGATATGAACCAGAAGTTTCCATAACTTATAGATTTTCCAGTCATCAAAGGAGAAGTCAGTGTTGTGCTGGTGTATGGAGCAGAAGCCCTGAAGGCTCGTCCTGACACAAGTGACAGGGGTACATGACCAGACCTGAGACCTCTCTCTTGCAGCACAGCCCAGAGCTCGCCCAGTTCAGAGTTATCTTTACAGCATAGTCCTCAGCAACATAAAAGGCATGAGAAAAATTACAGACGACTGATACGTAGAGAGCTATAAACTTCTATAAGATGAAATGACAAAGAAAAAAGTAATCAGATGCACAACCTGCAGGAATGACAAAGCAGTACCCCTTCCATACTGAAGGGAGGAAGGTATCCAAACTAGAAATTCTTAAATCAGTCAGAAGGGAATTCAGACAGCAAGGAACGTGCGACCTTTGCAGTCAGCCTAGTCAGAAAAAGTTATCTATTTCTGGCCATGAAGCAAGAGGGCAGCACAGAGAGTCCTGAAAGATGCCAGAATAGCTCCCGCTTAGTGACTGGAGCAGTCACCTGCGCAGAGGGAGCTGAAGTTCCAAATTCCTGATTCATGCAATCCACAGCAGCAGCCAGTCATCAACATCCTGCGCAAGCCACCCAGCTGCCCCATCCTGGTCCCTGCCTCCTTTCCACAAACACAGCTCAGGGACTGCAGCCTGCTGGCAACACCAGGAGAATAAATATCTTGTTCTGAATCCCAGCTGAGCTCGAGCTTGCGCCTGACCTACTCAACAGCAACTGAGCAATTTAGAGATGTCTCTGGTATGTTAATAGATGATGCACACACTCGAGGATCTTTGGAATTGCCACCTGTGATTAAAAAAACATTATTTTTCACATTCCAAGAGTTTTTACTAGAAAGCAGTAAGTCAGCTGGACCTGATGATGTTTTACACTCCTTAAACTATGAACAAGACTACAGCAGCATTAATATTGTGGTGGATTCAGGACCATACAAAGAACAGCAAGCAACACACACATACTCAAAGTCTTCTATTATTTCTTCATTTAATTTTTATATAGCTAAGACACCTTTGCTAAGCTTTTTTATTATTTACGGTATGGTAAATTCAGAGACATCTACAAATATTTTCAGTCTTAAAGTAATAAACTTCAGATGAAGTTCAGTCACTTCACTTGCTCACAAGCTACAGATTTCAAATGTAATCCATGAATTGTAATTACTGGCCGATATCTCTCCACGTTACCCATCTAAAAGAAGGGTAAATAAAGAACAACCACAAAGCACTAACTCTCTGCCAAGGCTTCCAAGACACACCTGTACCATTGGCTCAGGGAGTCCTCACTGGTTTGGAAAGGTCACAGCCTTTAACACACAGATCTTGGTTATAGAAACTGCCTTCTGGTGTCATCCTACGTCTCAACCAAAGCAGATAAACCTCACACAACAGCTCTTCAGAGCAGAACACCACTCAGGCAACAATCAAATGCATCTTACCTAGTACAACTCAGTAACACAGAAAGCTATGTAAGTCCTAAAACCTTGGCCAAATCTCTAATAAATGAAAAGATCTTTGTCAATTCTAGCAAAAATATCTGGGATGTGCCGTATGGAACTAAGTTGAGACCATAAGCAGTCTGCTGGCTGTGCTTGCAAAGGTCCCCGGTGCTAGTGCTGTACAAGTGCTAACAAAGACAACCACACTGTACACCAGAACACCTTTGTAAAAGGAAGTTTGAGAATGCTAAGGAACTGAAAGAATGTTACCTTAATTCTGCTGTCTATAGTAATACAGCGCAAGAAAACCTGTTTAAAGTTTCTAAATAATTAATCTGACAAATACATTTAAACAATGCACCAACACAATTTTTTCTAACCTATCTACAATATATGCACAGTGTGGTACAGACTGAGGTATATTAAAAACGTCAGTATTTTTAACTTCTACTTACCAAAACTTTGAAAAGCTGTCACAGTTTAACTTTGTTCCCCAAATTTATTGTTTAATGGAAAAATGTAAATTTTCCACAAAATTAAAGTTAATAAAATATCCTGAAATATCAATGGTTATACTCATTACAATAATACTAACAAAACATCCCCATGAGATGAATCTAATTAAATGAACATTCCAAAAAGCTTAGTTGAATTTCATGTTTGTGCTGAACATCCTGGTTTTACATTAGAAAACAGAGTGGATTTGAATACAGTGATTATTATAGGAGAAGGTGCAGTACATACAGGAGAAGAGGTAGCTAGGCTGACTGCAAGAAGTTACAAAGACCCCCGTCCATCCCTCTCCCCCCCCAGGGAGAGCAAGACACAACCAGCAAGAACCACAGGGTTCATATTATTGTCTGGCACCGGGAAAGCCTGTAGAGGACAATATGTAAGAAACCATTAAAAAACAATTAACCTACCAAAAATAGAAAGAGAATAAATCAAAAGTCTTCATCTGTGAAAGAAAAGTAAACTAGCTGACAAAAACTGGAATAGGAGCTGATGAGTGAACAGGCTGCCCTCACACCCCGGCTGACACTCTGCTGCTTATCCAGCTGATCTACAAGCAGGCCCTAAATCAAGGGGCACTTATTCACCATCTCTCCTTAAAGCAAAGGGGCATTTTTCCAAAACACAACAACTCAGGTGTCCAAATTTGGAATTCTATCATACAAATATCTGGAACACTGGTACCCTCCTAAAACTAACCATAAAAGGCTATTTTATACAAAGTAAAAATATTCCTAACTCATTTTTTTAAAAAGTATGATCTGTGTTTGATTAAGCGATTAAAAACAATGAAAGCCTCAACTGGCAAAGATCAGGTCTAGAAAGTTTCAGCCAAATAATCACATGCAACCAGATGATCCTTCATGGAAAAGAAAACAGTTCAGTTTCTACGTACTTCCCTTGAAGCAGTTTTTTGAGTTAGAATAATTTTACTTAAGCCAACCAGCAAAAAATAGTGTTACATTAAAGCAAACACTCATTTCTTTTTCAGAACAATGACAGGGTGTCACAGATTCAAACTACATTTTAAGACAGAAAATAACTTCTTCTAATGAAAAGAATTAACAAAGTTTTAACAAAAACTGGCTGCAATGTAGCTAACGACAGCTTCAGGCTTATCATACGAGCTACGAGATCCTTGTTAAGTTGTGGGTCCTCACTAGTACCAGTGGGATATCGGTACGTACTCAGAACAAATAGAAAACAAAACCTACAACTGCAGGAGTAAAATGCATACACATGAACTACTTCTTCCCTAGCAGTTAAATAAACAGAAGCAGAATAATGCTTTCATTAAGTCCAAACTTAAGAAAAATCTAACAGCCATTCATAGGTAGTATTTCATTCAAAAGCAAAGCAAACATAATTTAAACCTATTAATATCATCAGCTGCAGTTTTAATTAAAATCTATCTTGAAATAAATGATCAACAGATATAAAATCCAACACGTTTTGACAAAGTTAAGTAAATGTCTCACTAATCTTTCCATTCCTCAATAAATCAAGACAAAGGAAAAGTTGCTGACAGAAAATGCTTTCAGGACAGAGCTGATGGGGTTCCTTATAAAAGCTACTAAAGTAAAGAAGCACTTCCTACTGAAGGAGCAAAATACTACAAAATTAAACCTCACACAACAAAGTTGAAATTAAGGCAATACATTCCCTTCAAAACATCATCATACGGTAAGAAACAGTTCGCTCAAGTCTGGAAGTCCAGTGTATGGACGTGATGGAGATCACAGAATCATTTTGGTTGGAAGAGACCCTGAGGATCAAGTCAAACCATAACCTAACCCTAGCACTAAACCATGTCCCTAAGAACCTCGTCTAAACGCCTTTTCAACACCTCCAGGGCTGCTGACTCCAGCACCGTCCTCTAGAGCCAGGAGCACAAGAGCTGCTCACGCGGCTACAGGGGCGGCTGCACTCGCTCTGCTCAACCTGCAGCACCTCCGGACTCATAGTAACACTGTCATCACCCCCATCCCACACCACCTCAGCTCAAAGTCCAAACTGCGCCAAGGTGTTAAGCACAAATGTACAACTGTAGTAGTCCTGAAATTTTTACCTTAACTTAAAAAAAAAAATAAAAAGAAAGGAAAAAAGTGCTTCCTTCCTCAGCACAGCCCAAATACTATTAGAGACTCATATACCCTTGTTATTGAAATGATGATTTAACATAAATTGTTTCCTCTCTCCACATACATTCCAAAACTTCTAGTAGATGAAAGCAAGTATACAGTAAGTAGAGACAAATGTATGTATTTATTAAATAGCTAAATAGCAAACCACATTATTCCTCCAGCTAAAAACTCTGTGTTACACAAAACCAAGGCCTTGCATGTTCTTCCACAAAGTCCGCTCAAGATAAGTTAGTAAAATGCACCAATCTAGGAAAGACAGAAGAAAATACCACGGATAAATGCTGTTTTGGTAAGAATAGGCTGTAGTCACAAAGCACAAGTGCTAAAATGAAAAATCTGATGGAGAATTTCTCCTCAAATGTCTGAGATTTTAAAAGAAAATTTAATCATAAATTAATTTGCATTTCAAATGGTCTCTTGTTCTCCATGGAAAAGGTAGCACAAGAACTAAGAGGGGAAAACAAAATTAGACTAATATTATGCACTAGCTAGCATTTTAGTTGTTTAAAATAATAAAAAAACTAATCACAGAAGCAAAATCTGTAAATACATTTACTCACTGGTCCCAACAAATCTTCTTTGACAACATAATCCAGCAAACTAAGTGGTACTTTAACCACCAGGCTTTCAATCATCGGCTGAACACAAAATCCTCCTAACTAGAGCACAAAGATCTCCAAAGAGTAAACAAAAAATTAAGGTCAGCAGTAACCGCAGCCTCAGAGGACCAGAGAGGCAGAGCCTAACTAGGCTGTTCCCTCTGTGTCAACACCTTGTTCTTATCACTTTTTGACACTTTACTTCCTAAAAACTCAGGGCTTGATCACTGATCGACTATGCAATGTCACAAGCTTAACCATTTGCACATTAGCATTGTTATAAATTTAGCTCCTCTTATGTCGCTGTGCCCAAATGAGACCCAACCAGGCAGTTTGTTATTATCAGAATTCAAAAGAAGTTTGCTCAGCATTTTGAAGGACCTTTTCTAATGCCTTCACTAGAAGGGCTCAAGCCTGCAGCACACATTTTCAGCAGCCCAGGAGAACTCTGACAGTAACACTAACACAGCATAAAGCGTTGCTACAAACAGGAACACTGATCATAAGCAACTCCACTTCCCAACTCACCGCCCCTTCAGAAGCCCAGAAAATACTAACAAACTACAGCCCTTACCTGCCAGTGACAGTTTTCAACTCAGCTGGGAACTTGGCAACAGCAAGTTAAAAACACAACCACCTTCCTCCACAACAAATCTTACTACTGAATCTACTCTGAGTTCATAATCGCAGAAGACAATTTAATTAAACCACTTCTACGGGAGGAAAAAACACGTTTCGTTTACGAGCATGTAAAAAAAAACAAAAAACGAAAAACAAACAAACAAACAAAACCCAACCAAACACAAACAAAAAACCAAACAAAAAAACAAACAAAAAAACCCAAAAAAATAAACAAACAAACCAACAAAAACCAGACTTTGAGTAAAAGGTCTGTTCACCCCATTGGAGAGCGAGCTGGCGCTCTCCCTCACCTTTCTGTAACCGAAACCTCTGCAAGCAGAAATAGAAATGACGATTTTTTTCTCTGCCTGCGGCAAGCGGGAGACAAATCCGTCCTAGTTCCGCAGGACGCGCGGCTCCCCGAGTGCATCTCCCCCGCTCCGAGCCGCGGGACCGGCCCGACGCAGCCGCTGCGCCCGGGGCGGCTCCCGCACCGCCCGCCCACCGCGCCAGAGACCCCGCCGCTCGCTCCGGCCGGCGCCACGCACCTCCCCACCGCCCGGGAAGGAGCCGCCGAGGCCGGCAGCGCTGCCGGCTCCCCGCGGGGACACCCCCCGGCCGCTGCGCAGCGTGACGGCCCGGGCCCTCACCGAGCCGGCAGGCCCCGTTACCAGAGACACCGTTGCTAAGAGCCGAGGCCCTGGCGCAGGCACCGCGGCGCCGTCCCGCTCGCTCCCCACTTCCCCTCGGCCGAACGGAACGAGGCCCGTTCCGGGGCGGCCTCGGCCCCGGCACTCACCCGGCGCGGCCGCCACCTCCCGCCAGCAGCCCGGGACAACGGCTCCGCGGCCCTCACCTCAGCCGCAAACAGGAAGCTCCGTCAGCGCGCGACGTCGCTTCCGCCCGGCTGTTTCCGGAAGTTTCTGGAAATGCCGCGCTGCCCAGGCGCTGCCCGGCCGGGCGCAAGCAGAGCCCGCCCCCTGCCGGCGGCCGGCCGTGCTGCAGCGGAGGCGGGGACAGGGGGCGGGGCTTCGGGCCTCACAGCGCGGCCGCTCCTCTGTCAATCAGCCGGGGGGGCGGGGCTTCCCCAGGGCGCACTCACGGCACCGTGGGGGCTGCGGGCGGGGGGTCAGGGCCGGGGGGGAAACCGCTGTGTGGTTCTCCGAGGGAATAAAATAAAACATCAGAAGTGACACCCAGGTGTGCGGAGTGAAAGGAGAAGAGAAGGCTGAGGGGATCTTATTTTTTAAATTATCCTTTTTTTAACAGAATCACAGGCTGGTTGGGGTTGAAGGGACCTCTGGGATCATCCAGTCCAACCCACCTGCTAGAGCAGGGTCATCAGAGCAGATCACACAGGAAGGTGTCCAGGTGGGTTTGAATGTCTCCAGAGAAGGAGACTCCACAGCCTCTCTGGGCAGCCTGTTCCAGGCTCTGGCACCTCCAGGTAAAGAAGTTTCTCCTCATATTCAGATGGAACCTCCTGTGGTTCAGTCTGTGCCCGTTGTCCCTCATCCTGTCATTGGGCACCACTCAAAAGAGTCCGGTCCATCCTCTTGACACCCACTCCTGAGATATTTATGAACAATTGTGATGGGAGCGGCTGAGGGACCTGGGGGGTTCAGCTGGAGAACAGGAGCTGAGGGGAGACCTTCTGATCTCTGAACTGCCTGAAAGGAGCTTGGAGCATGGAGGGGGTTGGTCTCTTCTCCCAAGTAACAAGTGGTAGAACGAGAGGAAATGGACTCAAGTTGCACTGGGGGAGGTTTAGATTGGATATTAGGAAAAAAATATTCCCAGAAAGGGTTGTCAGGCATCAGAACAGGTTGCCCAGGGCAGTGGTGGAGTCACCATTCCTGGAGGGATTTAAAATATGTGCAGATGAGGTTCTTAGGGACGTGGTTTAGTGCCAGAGTCAGGTTGTGGTTGGACTTGATGGTCTTGAGGGTCTCTTCCCACTAAAAAGCTACTATGATTCTATGTTTCTGTCCTTACGGTTGTATCTGAGTATGTGGTTTTCTGAGTGTCATGGCTGAGAGCAAAGTATAAGCAGCCAAGTTAGTATTCTATTTTTAAAAATTGGACCTTATCCATTATTTAAATTGCTGTAAAATTATATTTCTTGCCCTTTATTCAAAATGCTGGAGAAGGCATCAGTTTATAAATCACCAAAGTGAAATTAGAGAGTTGCCAAACATACAACTTGTGCTCCCCAAATAAAGTCAATTGAAAGACTGCTCATTAATTTGGAGATGTTTATGTAGGAGTGGGATGAGTTCAAAAAGGAAAAGCCTTGGAATGAGACAGAGGACAACCTAATACAACTCAGCAAGGTAACTAGTAGGACAACCCTAAGAAAAGTATACGTTGGGTGCTTTCAGGGAAATACAAGCTTCAAAAGAAATATTGTTCCATGAGGTGTGGTGCTAAATTGCGGTCATGGAAACAGGTCTTTAAATCAGACGAAAGAGACACTTAGAACCATTATTAGTTTCTCATCAGAATCAGGAAGTAGCTCTGAAGTCCAAATTGTTGATCCGCTCGGAAAAAGGGCAAGAAAAAAGGCTAATGGGTTAGACTGCCTCTTTCTAAAGGGTTCGGTTGCAAACCTCGGAGGATTCTCAGCCCAGCAAGTGCGAAGGCAAGTGGTGGGTCAGGACCGTGTAATTTAGGAGATCATATACAAATTTGATTTCATGCTTGAAACATTTTGCGATGTGAAGAGTTTTTTCCTCAACTTTTTGTAACTGATGACAGGTGAGAACAAAGTAGGAAATGTCTGCAGTCTTGTAAAAATCTCCCCCGTAGTAAACACACTGGAGGTAGCACGAGGCAGTTACTTTGCTTTAATTGCTTATGGAAAAGACTTTTTTATTAAAATTATGGCATAATGGATGCTGACCATAAAATCTTCTATCTATCCACACAAGTGGAACAACAGTGTCCTGGTTTTGTTAAAAACAAGATTCTCTTTTAGTGAATTTGCCTGTCAGCTAAAGCCTTCTTATTAGCTGCATTTTCCTGAAAGCTGGATACGTATTTTGGTCGACGTAGCAATGGAATGCAAGGTCAGCGATAAGAATGGGTGCCCATTTCACAAGAGGGGCAACGAGAAACAGGTGACCAAAAACTGACTGAGTATAACACGCCATTCACACGATACTTCATATAAAAGTGGGAGATCACAAGGCTCTCATCCCTTTTCCTTATGGCCGACATTAGGAGAGGACCTTGCGAATCGTCCCTGTGAACCTGAGCCCTAGTGACAGGCTGAATCCAGTTCCGGTTGGCTGCAGAGTCCAGTCCAGGACTTCAGCTGCTGGCCCTTCATCTGCCGGAGCAGTTGCAGGGACTTTCAAGATTGATTTTGTATATTTTGTATTATTTTCTCTATTTTTATTGGTAGCATTAGTAAAACATTTTTCATTTTTCCAACTCTCTTCTCTCTGTCCTTCTTTCCCTCCCGATCACCAGTCCTTAGCGGGAAGGGGAGAGAAGGAGTGGCTAAAGGGGCAGGGTGAGGAGAGAGGGTTAACAATACATGTGCCACGGTTTTATTGTCACCCTGCAACCAAACCTCGACACAGTGGCAAAAAAACTTAATTCTGTATGAAATTACAGAGGTTTTTTTGTATCTCAAGGTCCTAAGAAGAGAGAGAAATAACTGCAGAGGCCGAGGTTGCTTCCAGGCAGCATCCACCAGACTGCTCAGTTCCCCCCCAGGAAGATGCTTCTACATCTCACCTGTGGTTCAAGCTCCCCATTGCTCAATGACCACGCACCGATCACAAGTCATCTTGATGAGGTTGAACCCTACGCATTTTTTTACGCATGGAGGTGGGTTACACGTTAACAGTAATTTTGGGAACACGAGATTAACAGGACAATTCTATAAAAACAAGCACAGTGACAACTTCCCATGTCTTTTGCTCAGCTTCTTGTAGAATTTAACAGAGAAACGTAAATTCAAGAGTAGTTTTGAAAACATTTACATTCATGGTCTTGTTTTCCTGGCTTCTGTTTGTTTTCAGGCTAACAGGAACTAATATAGAAGTGTCCAGACAAAGTCTCTGCTTCTCCCAGATCATCCAAAGCTTAAAACAGCAGTGCCTGTGGTTACTTTGCTTTTAAGAGTAGCACTGTCACGAACAATGTTCATAACTCTAATCACGTGCTGCTAAACCACTTTCTTTCCCTCCTTTCATTCAAGCTGCACAGTTCAGGTGCCACAGGACAGAACTGATCAGTTCCGCAATGATTCATTAAAATTCTTCTGACCCATAGTTCGATTTGATCTGCATACCCAGTCATGCTCATTTCAGTTAAGATTTCTTCAGAGTTAATTATATTTAGATGCCTTACAATAGTTTGAAAGTCCTTAAGTAAGAACTGCCCATGTCAGTGCTTTTCATCCAAATAAAAGCAACTTGCAGTCTCTGTGTAAAAAAATTAACAAAGATAAACAAGAAGGGGAACTGCAGACAGTGAAGAGCCAAAACTACCCTCCTCCTCATCAGAGATAATGTCATGGGAAAGATTTTAGAAGCAGGACTTGTAGAAAGAGCTAGTATGTTTAATTACATCTCCCTATAGGACTAATAAAACAGAAAAGCTTTTAGATTCAGAAAACTTTCTTCAAAGGTATTTGCAAAACTATAAAAACGTTCTCTGTTTTCATGGCTAACTGCTTGCAGCTAAAGCCTGGAATATGGTGTTAAATAGCATTAAATATGATGTCACTGGCAGAGGATCAACATTCCAATAACAAGCTGATGAAGTCCAGTGGGTCTGTCAAAGCTGGTATCAAAGATCCAGGCAGACCTGGGCTGGTCTCCAAGAGCTGAGTCATAAATCAGAATAAATTCTGTTATTGAAGGAATTCAAGAACTTTCAGCTCTGGCCTGGGAACACGAGGCAAACGCCTGGTTTCAGCGGTCTAAAAGTCGAGCATCTTGTTTAAACTTCTCTGACTAGGAAGAGAGAAGGAGGGAGCACATGAGGGTGTGATTGATTCCCTCCGCTTTGGAGATGTATTTCAGCAAAGACAAACCCACCCTCTGGAGCTCAGTCTCTGGGTCACTTCTCTTTCATGGGAAGTGTCTCCACAGCCACTGCGCAGGTGGCTGAAGTTCAGCGAGATGAATCCAAGCCTGACGGGTAGCGATAACCTGAAGATGGAAATAACGTGGCAGCATTCCAGGAGGTATTAGCGATTCACGCAGTTCCCAGATTCTTTTTTTTTAATCAGTTTTTATGACTTATGGAGGTCAATTATGAAAAGCCCATCGGGACACAAGAAATGCTTGAAAATGCTGCATTAGAGAGATATTAATATTAGTCCCTTTGATGTGGTAATGGCTGTAGCCTTCCCGGCCTGCTGCTCTGGCTTGCTGCTTAATGCATCCAGTTTTTCTATTTACAGATTCTATTTTTGGTATTAGCAAAGAATATGAGCATATGTATCAAAGACTCTTCTCACATCATTTAATTATAGTACTACTGGCAAAGTAATTCTGGAAAGTGGCACTTAATTAAATATAAGCATTAACTTTTTGCTGATAGCTTATCAGAAACAATTAGACTTGAAATATGGGCAATACACCTAATGTTTAAAACTTTAAGTAGAAACATTAAAAGCACTAAATAACCCATTTTCATTAGCATTCCCCAGAGTTTTTCTGTCAAGCACAATCTCAGTTTCCATCGGTAAAGTGTTTCCGAGGTAATCAAGAGGCTGCAAGTTTATCCAGACTCCTCTTTATAATGAAAAGCTTGAGCATTTTTTGGTGGGTTTGTTTGTTTGTTTGTTTTTAATAGATGTTTTTGAAAGTGGACAAAACATTTCAGGGTTGCTGGGATTTTTGCCAGTTGCTCCTGAAGTATCAGACATATCCTACTGATTATTTGGTGCACACAGTCAACAAGTTAAGAACTGTCGTGGGCAGCCAGAAGATCTCACGGCTTATGGCAAGTGCTTGTTTTTTACAAGAACAGCTTGATCAGCATTTACATTCATTAACTTGATCAGGAATATTCCTATCCATATGTCAGTGTCAAATATTAGTTAATTCTATGTCATTTTTCATCAATATCTAATAGATAATTAGACCTAAAATATCTCTGCAGAGCTATGAGCTCTGCTGCTGTTGCCCAAAAGCGCAGAGGGGAAAAACAGTAAGCAGAGCTGTAATGAAAAGAATTATTCTTAATTAAAGATACAAATGCTAGAAGGAACTGATTTCTTCAGAAGGTGTGTTTGACAACACGCAGCAAAACTCCATAGCAAGTGATGAGAGCTGCTTTTCCTAGATCTAACATTTGGGTAAGCAGAAGTAGCAGGATGATCTGAAACAACACCATCTGGTGAACGCCTGTTTCCTTCTTCAGCAATCAAGAGCTACACGTAACTGTGAACAGAGAATGGAATAGAATCAATGCAAAATTACTTTTCAGTCAAATGTTGCACAGAATGAACTAACAGCTGCTCTGGGAATGGAGAAAAGAATGACCTTAAATATAGCAGGACGTTTGAGCAAGCTGGTCCTATAAATACATTAACAAACACTGCAAACAGGGTGTATGTTTTCAACAAACCTGCAGACAGGTAAACTCAGTCCTAGACTGGAGAGTAACTGTTCTGGCAGTAAAATGCAGCCATGATTTAACAACCACACAGGAAGATTTTGTCTGCTGACAGGGTGAAATGGAGCCTGCAGGACACCTGTGCGTGATGCCCCATCCGTGCCAGTCAGAATTCCCACATTTCTCCCATTTGACTGTTCCATGAGCTTTGCTGGATTGCACTGGGCTACCCAGCCACTGCGGGACACAGACAAATTACAGGAGTTTGTCCAACAAACTGCACCTTTGGAAGAAGTGAATACAGAGGGAGGTGGTTTAACATTCAGCATCAGTGCTATGGCTTTTGAGTCAATGCTTTGCGTCGCATCTATAAAAAGCAGAGAAAATAATTGAGAGCTCAGCTTTCTTTCTGAGTCTTACTTTGTAGTTGATAGCAGATTTGCAATCTGCCCAATTTTCCTCTACTCTGCCCTGGTGAGACCACACCTGGAATATTGTGTCCAGTTCTGGGCCCCTCAGTTCCAGAAGGACAGGGAACTGCTGGAGAGAGTCCAGTGCAGGGCAATGAAGATGATGATGGGAGTGGAGCATCTCCCGTGTGAGGAAAGGCTGAGGGAGCTGAGGCTCTTGAGCTTGGAGAAGGGGAGACTGAGGGGTGACCTCAGTAATGTTTACAGATATATAAAGGGTGAGTGTCAGGAGGATGGAGCCAGGCTCTTCTCGGTGACAGCCAATGGTAGGACAAGGGGTAATGGGTTCAAACTGGAACACAGGAGGTTCCACTTAAATTTGAGAAGAAACTACTTCTCAGTGATGGTGACAGAGCCTGGAACAGGCTGCCCAGGGAGGTTGTGGAGTCTCCTCTGGAGACATTCAAACCCACCTGGACACCTTCTTGTGTAACCTCATCTGGGTGTTCTGCTCCCGTGGGGGGATTGGACTGGATGAGCTTTTGGGGTCTCTTCCAACCCCTGACATTCTGTGATTCTGTGCAAAATCCTTTAATAGACAAAGCAGCACTGAAAGTTGAAAAAGCAAAGACATAGAATCTTGAATCCAACTTTTACCTGATAGGTGCCATTTATTAACAATTAAATAAAAGCATCTACAGGCATCCAGCAAGGAAGAGAAGTTCTGTGGTACACACAGTCCCTGGTCACAGAAAATTCCACAGAAGGTATTTTGAAGGTGCCGCTCTGCTCACTGAACAAGCAGGTCAGAGATAAATTAACTTTGTCATTTTCACCTGATAGGAGTCACGGGCAGCATAACAGCACAAGGCAATATCTGAGAGAAAAAAGAACTTAAGTTTGAAGTCTGCAAACCCTTAAGTCAGCTTGCTTTGTCAGAATGACTTCAAAATGCACTTTTACCAAATTAAAACTAGACACCTTCCTAAGTGCAGGGCGGTTTTGTGCTATCTAGATTTTTCTCTGCATACCTGTACATCTTATTTCCCATATTTTCCCTAGTTGTTTACTATAGCAATTAATAAACTTATGCTATCTGAGATGCATGCAAGTCACATTAAACTTAACCATAGATAGCAGTTTCTAGTTATAATCTGCACAGGAAACAAGATCACACTTGATGCACATAAGTAGTTAAATGTGGGGAAAAATCTGTAGAAACAGTTGTTGGTGCTGTAATTTGTTCACTTGGGTCTTACCAAGCCACCTATATCGGGACAGCAAAGCCCTGTCCACATAGAATGGAGTTGTCTTCTATTTTTTCTTAGGGAAATTCTCTACTTTTATTCTTCATTTCAAAGACATGACAGCATTATTCTTGGAATGAATTTCCACATACCTCAAAATTTGCAGCTTTTCTAAGTCATCCAGCTCCTGTGAACAAGTCACTGACCTGAGATGGAGTGAAGCTGAGCCCAGAGCTTCACTTTCAAACAAGTACTGTCTCAAGATAGCGAGTAAAATGCTGCACTGGTACCAGTGGGAGGCCAGTCAGCTGAAAGTAGATGAGCAGAAAATGTCCTGGGGTTTCAGGAAGGCAAGTTGAAGATGAACCCAGAAGGTGTCCCCGCAGCAAGGGCCACCAGCAGCACCGTGGACTGCGTTAGGGAGACTATCAGCAACAGGTTGAGGGAGGGGATTCTGCTTTGCACAGAGGTGAGGCACATCTGGAGCGCTGGGGCTCTCCTGTACAAGAGAGGTGGACACGCCGGTGAGTACAGCACCGGGTGACAAATATGATGAAGGTTTGTGGAGTCTCATAACCTATCTTGCAGGGTTACATGTTGATAAAGGTTCAGGCTGTCAAAGAAGCCTGGGTTGTATTAGCACCCAGATTCCTCCTCGGCTGCTTCACTTCTGAAGTGGGTATACATACAACACCACATTCATGTCCATAGGGCAATGTCTGCAAATAGTAAATAAATGAAAAGCACCCCCTAGACTTCAGTAAGAAAGGTAACAAACCAATCCAACACTGGAATTACTAATATATGTACGCTTTGTTAAGCATCTACATATTTGCAAAACTTACTGTGTTAGATCTAACAGTGAATCCTAATCAAATATTAATGGATAAAACTAGTTATGAACGCAACAGTAACAAGAACAATAATGATACAGATAACACTCATGATTGCAATTAAGATGACTGGCAGTGTCACACGGTCAAGCATCCCTGGCCAGGAGAATGTCACCACGCCAAGGAGATCCTCAGCTAGTTCTGTCCCCAAATTAGCTTTTATGGAGTTGCTTTACCTACACGCTTTACCTACACATTTACAACTGTGATCTGAGAGCAAAACCACACACAGGAGATCAAAACCGCAAACCTTCCATCACACAGACAAAAAATTTGGGTTTTGTTTCTTGGAATTAAGCCCTGTGCAAGGTACAAAAGTGGTAGTGGGGTAGTTCTCGGAATTCAAGGTACAAACGCAGGGAGGAAGGTACAGAAGGAGGGTCAGTGACCACAGCGGAAGACACTGAGAGACCTGGGGCTGTTCAGCCTGGAGAAGGCTGAGATTCCTCCTGGTAGGTGCCCGGTGTCAGGACAACAGGCAACGGGCACAAACTGGAGCGGAAGAAATTGTGTTTAAGCCTGAGCAGGCAGAGGGTTGGACTCAGTGATCTCCAGCCATTCCTGCTGCCCTCAGCCACTCCGTGTTCTCAGAAATGGATTCAACAGGATTCATCATCACTTTTTGCCTTGTGTTGTCTATGTGTCAGAAACCGTGAGCTTTCCAGACACGTACTGAAAACCAGGCAAGATATCTGGGCAATTGAGTTCTATTTGTGCTATAAATTATGAAGTATCCTACAGGAGTTTTCTGTAATTTTCTGTTTACCACATTTTAGTGGTATATAACTCAGGAATATATGATGCTATTTGTAAGTATTCCAAAATAAACATGCACAATAGTAACTTCATAAATGCTATATGAAAATAATAGAAATTGAAATTATCAAATGAGATAAAAATTAAATTACACCTTCAGAAGCACCCACATCTGTGCTAAAATTCCAGAAGAAGCTGAAATAGGTGGCTTTGTACATTTGCTGACAGAGCAGCATTCTTCACTATGAATTACAGCTTCTCATATTTTTATCCAAGGAGGGAGACTTGTTCTTCCCAAAGATTCTGAAGAAGTTTCTCGAAGCACATCAGTCACCTCAGCTACATTGTTTGAAAGACATTGAAAACAAGTCAAACCTTAGAGCCGCGGTTTGACTGACAGCAAGAGCTTCGGAGCTTGAAAACTGAAGTTGCAAATCACCCTGAAGCAGCAGTAACTTCAAGACCAAAGTCAATATTAGCTTCCCTTTTAGAAGCTATCCAGCACTATCAATCTGTAGCAAGATAATATAAATGTACTGAAAACAATGGAAGAAAAGAGTGTTTCTACAACATTTCAAGAAAACTCAAATTATTTTATTCACAAAAGCAGAAGTCAATAAAAATATAGATATCCTGATCAGTTTTACAGACCACGTTCATTCCTGCTCTTCTTCACTGACAGGTAAAAGCATCATGAAAAAAAAAATAGTAACAAGCATTTACATCACAAACCATTATTAACACAGATTCAGGTGAGCAAATGTTTTAAAGTTTTGCATATAATCATAAATACAAAAAAAAATCACAGCTCCAACACAACATTCCAAGAAAAACAGCTCTCTTGCTTTTCCCTTTTTGTTTCTGTGCTGTACTGTTTTTCAGGGGTGGAAAGAGTATGTGCTGTCTCACTGGCATTGAACAGAGGTTTTGGTTAAATGGAAATCTAGCACGAGCTCCCTGCACGCACTCAAGTATTTTATCTGAATTCCAAACCCCTTTACAGACCAAATCAGGATGTTTGTGCCAGACTACTTGAGTGCAAACCTGTCCATGTGTCTACTAATAGCATCAGGAAGCTCTTAGTTTTAAATTATGGAGCACCCCACATGAAAATTACTGCAGATATCCTAGCTGCTAAAATCAAACTTGTGTCAGGCTAGGGTTTACACGTGAAACTGGAGCTAAATCTTTCCTCTTTTGTAGACATGAACTCTCCCTAGAAATCACAAGCGAGTTTTGTGAAATGTATACAAGTCCGGCTTTCAGGACCATGATGGAAGACAACTGAGATTAAGGAACAAGGAACAAATAATTTCTGGTGTGTGTTTGTTTGTTCTCTTTTAAATCCAGCTAGTAGGAATAAACCCATATAGGGAAAAATTCTCATAGGAGAGATGAAGAATTTGTGACCTCTTCCATCTTAGCGATAAACCTTGACAACACTGGTTTTGAAACAGTTCACAAAATTAACGAAACAAAAAGCAAACAGAAAATGCTGTTGTTTTTAAAACAGCAAGTACTGAACTAGGAGGACAAAGCACTGAAGTACAGAAAGTGACTTTAAGGAAGGGTTGTATTGCATGGAAAATTCCAGACCCTTAATTATTACTGCCACAGTTCTGATGATCAAAATCTACAATAGTATTTCAGGTTACTGGCATGCAAAATGCTTCCTGCCTCTGCCCACCTAAACTCTGCGAGTATCACAACTGGGAGAGAGTTTGCTCTTGTTTTAAAAACCAGAAAAATCAATTTTTGTATATAAACAATTCTTGCTATGTAAGAGCTACAAGAGACCATTTAGACCACGTAGCCCCTCTCAGTACCTGACTTAACTACCCCTAGATTATTTCTCATACCTTTATCTCCCGTTCCATAAAATATCCAGCAACAGGTCAGAGAAAAGCAGGGACTCGCGCTTCATCCTGACGCCACAAAAGCAGCCGACAGGCGGGACTGACAGCGGTGGGTGACACGGGGACGCCCGACCCTCTTCCGACCGCGCTCTGGACGCTGACGGTGGCACAAGCTATTGCACCAGAGTGAAATCTGGGCTGCAGTCCCACTGCTGGGTGTCAGAATTTCACACTTCATGTACAGAATATACAAAACGAGACCACCGAGTACTACACACAGAAGAAATGAAAAGTATTTTCAGCCAACTCACAATTCTCTACGGACGTTTTCTGCCACTGCGCGGTTCTTGCAATTACACGACTACACCTGTGTGTAACTCACCCTGCCCTCCCTGTTGAACCTGCACTCATGGTAATTTGGCAGCTCCTCTTCCAAAAGCACAAAGCGAACGTTACCGGTCATGATTGCTTGGCATGACTCCCACACAGTCTTCAAAATATGCATATTTAATAGAAAATTTAAATTTACTTTTACAAAATACAGATAACAACACTACCCAATGTAGCAAAATAATGCAATTGAAAAATAATTTCAAAATATTTAAAGCGTTAGGTTCTAAAATAAATAATGCTATCTAAATGATGTGTTCGAGTCTTGCAATTACAAGGAGGCAGTTCCACTAGCACTGATCTCTTTCAGCTTCTTTACAAGTTCCACAATTTATGTAGAAAAATATACAAGAAAAGGATTTGGGGATAAAGAATAGGTTGGGTATGTTAACATTTAACATAAATAAAAAGCCTAAAGCAAAACCAAAAGAAAACCAATCATTTTATTTCTGTACATCAAGACTACAAATAGCATTTTAACTCTTCATTTATTACCCAAATTAAGAAATTATACATTTTTATATGGTTACTAGTAAACATCTTAAAATCACTCCGTTTTCCCACATTTAAAAGGATATTGCTGGTTACTGCTTATTAAATATGAAATCCAACAGTTTCCAGTAACAGCAAAGTATTTTTTTGCATAAGAGATGAATACAAATTTGATTGTAAATTTTGATGTAAAAGAAAAACCTAAAGTTCAGAGGGATGCACTGATGAATCTTACAGTTTGAACTGTAATTCCTTTTTCAAACCGACTGCAGTTTGCATACGAATACCCAACAATGTGCCTACTAATAGAGGATCAGTTCCTTCCATATGAAAGCAAATTTTTTCCCCAGATGTCAAATTACATTAAGCAGCATATTCCCACCTACTTTTCTTAGCAGAAATACTGCTGGCAGATGGATATAAAACGCTGTTTAATCATCAAAAAATACTGAATTTGACTAGCGTCTACAGCACAGATACGGTATTTAAGGTGGAAAGAACTGACAGGGAAAAGGAATGTGAACACCACAGGCTTCAAATATAAAAGATAAAGCCTGATAACTTTGGTTCAAATAATTTTAATAGTTGTTACATGTATATTTTTCCAAAGTGATGACTTCTGTATGTACTGTTTATGCAATAGGAATCTGATACATTTAAAAAAAGAAATCTGTACAGGCACAAAAGACAGAAACAGAACAGAGAAAACATGGATAGTCACATCCATTTACGACAGTGTTCAAGTGATGACACAGCCAAAGGTTGAACTTAAAATAACGCGAATCCGATTCCTCCAAAGTATTTCAGAAAACACAAATAGAACACTATAAATGTTTTATCTCCGTGCCTACCATCTTGAGGGAAGGTAGTATAAACCAAGATCCATTCTGCAACAACTATGGTTTGTAAACAATTCTACAACATAAATCAAGATGTTACGTTATTGGTAATGAGCATTTTCATCCTCTCAGTTCTGGGATATCTGCAAACATCTGCTTCGCTTCCATCTAAAAGATTAATTACAGGATGTTAGCCCTGTCTCATCCCAATGTGCTGCATGATACACAACTTTATTGCCGGTTTGTGAACTTATTTACGTTTGAACAGCACAAAGCCAAAGCTTCATCTTTGGTTAATCTCACTGAGATGTCATTGCTCTTTAAATGTGCTCTTTCTTCGCATAAAACACAGAAACAGCCACACTGCACACAGCATTCATCGTTTTGAATCATAAAGCAGTGTCAATGTATTATTAATTAATGAAAGCTAAATAAGAAACTGTGTTTAAAAATGAAACCTATTTGAGGGCATTTGATAAGACACAAGAGCTGCAGAAATCTAGAGAGAATTCCCTTAAAACTGCTCGGGTACGGGTGCTGCTTATAGAGTAGGCACTGGTTAGTTCCTCTGCAGATCATCCAAACAAGCATCGGTTCTACTCAGCTGAGTTCAAATCCAGCAGCACATTCAATGGCATAAAGAAGTTTGCTTCGCATCAGGTTCTCATCATAAAACTCAGGAAGCTTCAGCAAGTTCATGCAGGTACTGGCAGTAGGTAGCCTGTCCAAATCAGAGCCTCCATTGTGAATGCAAAATGCAGGATATAACTCCTGAAAGACACAACAGGAAAACAAAAACAAATCAAAAAACACATGCAAGCTAAAACATACCCTGTAACAGCTGGCACGGAGTTCTAGGAAATAAACCATCAAATTAAAATCTGAAATGGCATTTATTTGTGTTCCTGGTGGGCCCAAAAGCACTCCCGAATTGCGTATCCCCTCCCTCTACCTCATCTCCACCAAGATCCGTTAATCTGCAAAACACAAAGCCATTTACCTGCTTCTAAGGAAAAAAATAATTTGTTATTGTTCATACACTCTATCCTGCAAACGGATGATGCTGAAAAACCAGTGAAACACAATATGGAAAAAGTAGCACAGCTGGATGTCATAAATGTTTTGTTTTATTTGGGAGAAACAACTGGGATTCACAACTTTGGCCTCTCCTTGCAAAGGCTCCCAAACGCTGGTGGCTGCTGCGGATTCTGTAGGAACAGGAAAATGCCGTGTTCTGTCACGCTGCGGTTTTCTGGCAGTGAAATACATGCCAAACACAGGGAAGAACAGACCGCTAGCAAGAGCGGAGGTAAATGGGAAAGGACATTCTGTCCTGTTCGAATGACACATGATATTTGTCATTGTATATTGAACCAGCTTCTTCTGAGAATTATACTTCGTTTTTTCCTTTCAGACACAGAACATCGTTTCTGTATACACAAAAATCATAACAAGAGCAATGTGCTACAGCAGTCACAACATTCTTGTGTTAGAGTTTAAAGGAGTTTTAAAGTATTCCAATTAGATGCATAAATTCTACATGAGCAGTGATGTTCTGAGGAGAAAGGAGATGAATGAGTGACCAGATCAAAGAATAAACTTAATAAATTTTTACTACTAAGTCAATTTCTTTCTGTGACATCACAAAAACAATCAAAATAAATAATGACCAAAACTTACATTTTCAGTGCTTTCCTTCTAGAGCTTTAGTTTGTCAGCATATCCCAGATACATAAAATAAATTCTTCAAGCTGATGAGTATCAAGCCATCATTTTCCTTCTACTCATCACAATACACAATGATATTTTCTTTGTTAGAACCAAGTGTCCGATACAACACTGAAGGCATTTCTTGTCCTAAAGGGATTTCTGTCTAAATTAACCTTCCAGCAAGGTTACAACTTATGAATTTCAAGATGAAGGGTACTAACAACTTCAGTGGATCTGTTCATGTGCAAGATTAAGCCCGATTTACACTACCATGGTCTAGAACTCTGAATCAAGAGGTACTTTGTATCCTCCAAATAAAAATCTAACTTTAAATAAAGTAATTACACTCGGTGTTTCTTGACAGAGTGATTAGAAAGTCACTCAGCTGTTATTGGGATGCTAGTGATGTGCATAGTGAGTCTCTAACGACATAAACTTGTCAAACCCTCATTATTCTGATGTGATAACTATTGATCTCAGGTACAAGCTTCTAAGACATATCGTAGGTAATATTTAACTGTTTTAATAACATCTGATATTTTTTTTCCTTCTGAGAAGGAGTGCAGTGAAACATGTATTTATTTGTTACTTCCAAAGCACTGCTTTTGATAAAATTAATACTTTCTTGCCAGCAAATGCCTCCCTGAAGTAAAACAGCTCTGATTTTAGAAACTGGAAAAAAAAATCCCAGCTCCAAAGGCAAAAGGTCAATGAGATTCTAAGCTAAATTATTGTTCAAATGGAGGCCTTAAAAGTATTTCATGGCTAAAATGCTGCATTTTTAGTGTTCCTTTCAAAATGCTAATTGAATTCCCCCACTTTAGCTTTAAAAATGGAAAAATGAAGTTCTAAATTGAAATGTCATGCCAAGGGCATCATTTGTTGCATAATTAAATACTGTACAGCGGGAAACTGCAATAGTTTGGAAGTGAAAAGTATCATCAATTTATTATGTGACCTGATTGGAACTTAACAATTTTCAACCACGCTTTAATGATTTTTTTTTTGTCCGTAACAATCACATTTATTAAACTTATTAAACTTTAATTAGCTTTAGCAAATGTTATTCTGAGTCTGAATCTGGCAGTAAGAGTTTAAAATTTTTAAACTATGCAAAGCTAGGCTAGGTTATCTATAAGATGTCTTGACATTCATATTTTATCTTAAATTAACACACACTAACTTTAAGAAAAGGTGAAGGTTTCACAACATAAAGCACACTGACGATTTCAGAGTGAGAACCAGAAATTGTTTTCCTCTCAGAAAAATACAGTACATGTATTAAAAATAGGAGCTAATTTTGAAGACAGGTTGTGTTAATGTCTGCCATCAACAAATATATTCAGACAGTTAGTTATTTGTCCGGCCACACTCAGCACTCCTGCAGCTTCACGCTCTTCAGAGCAACACCAAGTGTCACAGGCTACCAAGACATTACTGCTGATGGCACTACCAGTTACCTACTGTCTTGTCCAGCAAATGTTTCCCAGCAGAACCCTGGTTTGTTGGTAAATCCGTGTTAACAAGACACAACTGCAAGCACCAGGCAAGTCCCGACCTCCCGCCCTCTCCGTGCTGCCCGGCACAGCAGCCGTGACGTGGGGTTGAGCTCGCAAGTTCGTTGTACAGTGAATTAATCTTTTCACTTATTGCTGTGTCCTGGTTTTGTTAAAAACAAGTTTCTCTTTTAGTGAATTTGCCTGTCAGCTAAAGCCTTCATACTAACTGCATTTTCCTGGAGAACCAGACACATGTTTTGGTAAACCTAGCAATGGAATGCAAATTTACTGATAAGCATGGATGGACATCTCATGAGAGGGGCGACAAGAAACAAGTGACCAAGAAACTGACCAACTGTGTATAACATTCCATTCACGTGAATACTTCATATAAAAGTGGGAGATCACAAGGGTCTCGTCCTTTTTTTCCTTTTTGCCTTTGCTTTTTCCCTTCTGCTTATGGCCGACATTAGGAGAGGACCTTGCTAGTCGTCCCTGCGAACTGAGGCCAGTGACAGACTGAATCCAGCTCCTGTTGGCTGCAGAGTCTAATCCAGGACTTTGGGTGCCGGCTCTGCAGTTGCTGAGACTTTCAAGATTGGTTTTGTATATTTTGTATTATTTTCTCTATTCTTATTAGTAGCATTAGTAAAACACTGTTAATTTTTCCAACTCTCTTCTCTCTGTCCTTCTTCCCCTCCCGATCGCCTGTCCTGAGTGGGAAGGGGGGAGAGGGAGGGGCAAAAAGGGGGAAGTGGGGGTGGAGAGGAGGTTAACAATACATCTGCCAGGGTTTTATTGTCACCCCGCAATCTTAACCCTCGACATGCTGTCATGCTGAAAATTTGATGACTGTTTTACTTCCATTTTTTCCTAGCCAAGTACATTAAAGGCAGGTTGTGGCCCATCTCCCAAGCACGCACACAAACTTCAGCTTCCCACGTTTGGCTTCTTTCTAATGTGCCACCATCAGCTTTGATATTTTTAGACTTTTGATTCACTTCCTCCATCTCTTCAAGTGTCACACTGGCTACCTCAGAGCTGGGTAACTGCATCTGCATCTCTTCCTCTCCCCTTGTAATTAAAAAGGATGACAACAAATGGAGACTTCTGTTTCTCTTGTTTCCACAAAATTGTTTCCCAATTCTCCCTTCATTACGTGACTGATATGCACTGCTCTATCTTGATCTCATCCCACCGTTTTTCCCACTGTCCTATAAAATCCTGTTTGTGGATTGAGCACTGTACAATGATATTCACACAGACTTGGCAAGTTTAAGAGAAATGCCTGCAGGCTTTCAAATAACCAACCACACAAATCAATCAATTAATACGCCAGAGAAGGCTGTTTAATCACATGAATCCTATCTGTTGTCTCCATATCCAAATCTAGTCACCCCAGACACTCTTGACTATTAAAGGGGATCTAGTTGGTATGTTTTGTGGCATCTAAGACATTATTTGTTTCATCCTGAAACAGACATGTGGAACAGTCAAGACAAATTACCAACAGAAAGTGCCAAATCCTCTCCTCAGTGCCTATAAAAGGAGCGTAGCTGACCTATAGATTATAGATCCCGAGGCCAGAGGATATGTTGCCCATCCACTTGCTAACAGCTCCACACAGCTCTTGCAACTGGTCCACATACTACTGTATGACAGCCCACATATGCCTTTCTATATTTTAAATCATTGAAGTGTCAGAGGTCTGTGTCTGAGACCGCTGCAATTTCAATACTGGAGCAGCTTCTTGCTTGTTTTCCAGAGGAAAACTATTTATGAAAAAAGTAAATCATCAAAGTTTGAAAATTCTAAAACGAATTTTGTTTCATTCAGTAAGAGAAAAACAGTAATAAGTGCTACAAACATCTAAGTTGTGTGTGAAGAAGGTGGCAGGTTTTGTGCCATTTTTTACTTGTAATACGTTTAACATGTGTCACCCCAGGACACATCACAGGAAAGGGTCAAGTTTGTTGTTTGTTTGTTTTAATGCTGATTAAACACACACACATACACACACAAAACCCACACAAAGAAACACACTCCACCAGAATGAACTTTCACAATATGATTCAAATAAAAATATCTGAATTCCTTGTCCCTACATAAAACGTTAGTGTCTGTCCCTGAAGTATTTCTATAATGAGAAAATGTTCATTCATTTTACAAAACAGCTAATAAACCTATAAACCTTCAGGACTTACACAATACCTGCATTCATTCCTTATGAATTCATCTATCTATTTTACCTAATAGATGTAGGAAATTAATCGCTATCCACTGCTAATTGAATGTTGTACTACAGTACCTTATAACGTGACAATTTCCAAAGGACATGTACTCAAATTTTTTTAGCAACAAATCCTATTCTTACTTGTAAGGAACTGGATGACGCAATGCCTATAGTTGTTCCACATTAGCCCATCTTTGTATTAATTGTACTAAACAGTACAACAGTAAACATGCTGTTGACCACTGTAATAAAGCTGATGGAGTTTGCTGTGAAGCAATCTTTTATTTATTACAGAAAAACATGAAATGTTCCCACATGTTAGAGGACATGAAGTCCATGGCCAGTTCTTAGAAGTTTGCAGCCCAGCTGTAACTCAAGGGTAAAACGTGCCCAGAATTTAGTTTCAAAATGTCTTCAACTTGTCTCGGCCTCTCTTTCATTTTTTTTAAGCTCTAGACAAAAGTTTTCTTCATACTTAAGCTTTACTGTAAATAGCCATCTAAAGACAGCAGCAAAATATTTAGATACAAAGGGTAATGGGCTGTGACCCTATAAGCAGATAAGTGGTAATTAGAAAGAAACAAAATATATCTGCCACTTCAGATGCTTAAATTAAGAGGTTCAAATTTAATAGCTACTTTTACATCCTAAATCCTCTTTTGCCTGATTTAAATTATTCTTAACTCAACCTGTTCCTTGAAACTGGTAGCAATATCGTTTCTGTACAGTAACACGAAATGTCAGCGAGGATCTCCCACGACAAAGCACTCTAATCAACCTGGTTTTAGGCTTATCAAACTTTGCAGTTCAGTAGAAAACAATAGAGCAACCTGTCATTAAATATTTTAAAACTACTCATCATACACAAGGGCAAACATTGAAGCTGCTTCCATAGTCACAGAGGAACATTCTTCTCAAAATAGAAATTCCTACAGACAACAAAAGTCTGTATCATAATCTGTAGTATTTACAGAAACTCAACAGGAAGTTAAGATGCTTAAATACATATATACATATATATATATGAGACTTATATACATATATATATACACACACACATATACATACACATACCTTAAATCCCAGAAGAGGCGGTCGAGAGCAGCTTGTTACAAACTTGAGCAGTTTGCGTTTATCTTCATCAGTGAAGCTTTCTACAACTCTCCAGAATATTTTAATTACAGGATGGTCTGCTGTGTAGCCACCTATAATGATATTTAAATTATTTATAGGTAGAATAGTTTTACATAAGAAATGAATTCTTCAGAAAAGCGAGCATCTGTCTTGAAAGGCTTAGGGACAATATGAGAACCAGTAGGCATACACTGCTGACTTTCAGTATCTATTGAGCTCTTTGATCACCACATTTTGAGTTTCTCACTTGTTCACCTATGGCTATTATCTCCCTCAGCTTAACTGCAGTTTTCTTCACGGAATTCTATTTGTTTATTTTAAATTAATTTTATTTACTTTAGCATTTACTTAGTAACTTTTATTCTAAGACTTTTATTCTAAGTAACTTTTATTCTAAGACACTGCAAAATCTGCAAGACTCAGGGTGTTATTTAATGGATCATCGTCCTTTGAGGTAAGCACCGATGTGAACTGATGATACGGTAGCTACTTTTTGATTACATTAATGATAAATGCAGGGAAAAATGAAGTAAGATACCTTGCATTTCTCACAAGGAAAAAATATGAGCTCTCTCTTCAGGCTGTCTGATAAATGCTGAGTGTTTGAATGCCGTGGTAGAAACAACCATCCCAAAGTAATTTGCAGGCTTGCTTTCAGGGCAACCAGACACAACATCGAGTCATATCCATTTAGGAAAAGGAATCAAATGCCAGATAATTCAAGTGTATTAATAAAATCAATTACATAACTACATCTCCAGCATTTATAAAAATAGGTCATAATTTTACCCAATCTTCTGAAATTCAGGCCTGTCTAGAGAATTTGGCCAAAGTTTACAGTTTTTTTTTTTAAAAAAACTAGGATAAAAAGCAAGTTTATTTATTCCTGAGTCAGTCATAAAACACTTATTTAAGTAAAACATACTTACCTGAATAGTTTGTGAAAGATTTGAGGTCATCCAAACTAATAGGAACCTGGGCACCAGAAATGAGAACCTAATAGTGAAGGAAACCAGACAGTTCCATTACAGTCAAAAATTGGCATTTATTTCTGCATTAAGCCATTCTTTTTCTGCACTTTTAAGTAGAAGTACCTGTATTTCCTGTTGATCAAACATTCGAAGCCATTCGAGATTCACGACATTGGCCAGTCCCTGACGAAAAGCGAGGCAATGCTGTCGGATTTGCTTGTTTAACCTGTAGTCGGCCACCAGGTGGATGTAGGCGATTCGGTTCGCGCTGGTAACAGGAATGTCTTTTCCACCCGGCTTCAGCTCAACCACCTATGGACACAACAATTTCCATCACCTTGACTAACTTTAATTCTGTGTGCTGTAACTGTAACATTGGACTGCAACACATTCTAGTAAGTGATGTATATATTTGAACTTTGCTAAATACACACAAGGATAACCACCGTTTAATCATAAGAGCACGTTCTATGGCACCCAGTTTTTATACCTAGACCTCCAGCTGCTAATGCAGCTGACCACATGGTCCCATGGTTTATTACCAGAAAGCAGATTTGGCAAAGTCAGAGCTCTTTTATAGGAAAAAAAAGAGTGATATACGATATTCACCACTGCAAGTCAGAAATTGGGGTGAAAAGCTTCCCTTCGGCAAGCTTGCTCCTGCCTTCCCTGCTGTTAATAAGTGCCCTGGAAGAGGAAAGCTGGGCTTGATTGGCTACGCTCCTCCCTAATGGGTTGGTGATCGTGAATCCTGCAGGATCACATTGCAGCAATGTCCACCAAGTCAAAATTAAGATTCTGACACAAGCTTAATGTACAGACTGATAAACATTCACAATTCATACTGTTGAAAATCAATTTACACACGTTCAGCACCTTAGACAACAACAAAAAGCCTAAACCTTGTTTTTCTGCCAAGAAGCTTTTGTCCTTCCTTCAAGTACAAACAAGATACTTCAGCATGGAAGAATTTTTAATGGGAAGAACAAAAACAAAAAAAGCCCCACAAAGATACTATAAATGCATTAAGATATAAAGCAGGATCAACAGTAGTTGTTATTAAAACACTACTGACCTCTACATATTCTACTCTTTACTACAAGATGAGTAGTAACCAAATCTGAAGGGATTATTAGAGTACTATGAGGATAAAAAAATAATGAAAAGCTGAGATAGAGTCACCTTCTGAAGCTTTCAGAAAAAGTCTGGTTTTCTATAATCTGGAGTCAGCAATTTGTTTTTTTAAATAACTGTGCATTTCAGTCTGTGGTAAAAATCACATCTTTAGAGGACAGAGAATTAAACGCATGAATAACTACTTTTGTAACATGCTGCCTCATAATGTGAGCCCGTTCCAGTACTAAGCAAAATGCATTAAGATTAAAAATTCGCAGTGCTTTTGAGCAGATTTTCACTTGATTCATAGATTTTAAAGGCCAAAAGAGAACATTAAGATCTGCGACTCTGACCTCCCAGAAAACACAGGCCAGAGGATTCTGTCTAGAGATTCCTGTATTTAACTCAATAAATCCATAGATGAGTTAGAGCGCATTTATTTAAAGAGACAGGCAATCCTGGCGTAAAGACTCAATGTGATGGAGTATTTACCACTTTCCTTGATAAGCCAGGACAACCCGACTTACAATAGGTGTTAAAAATATGTCTTACTTCCCACTTTAATCCTTCAACTGCAAGGTTCTTGCTTTTGTTATGTCTACAGTAAAAAAAGCAAAACAAAACAAACAGAACCCATCAATACTCCACCATGTCTGTGAGCAGGTAGTTCTGACTGTGTTTAAATCCTGGAGAATTAAGTCAGCTGAACTTCACACCCTCCCCCAAGGGGCTTTCTCTGGGGTGCAGCCCTGGGGAGACTGGCCAGTCAAGGGGGTACAGACCAGTACCTGGTGCCACTCGCTGGCCCTGAGATGAGGATATTTTTACAGATAAAGTCCACAAGGAGTGTTACTCAGAGCATGGGACGTGTTCCACACCGCGGTGGAAACATCTGCTGAGAAGGGGCCCCTGTGCTGCTCAGCTTTCTCCGCTGCTACCTCAGGCAACAACCCGCTCCAGAAATGTTTCATCCTGCTATAGTAGCTTTGCTGTTGTCACTGGAAAGTTAGTCAATAACTGGATTTATCCAATGATTAGAAACATTTCCACTTCAACAGTTCAAGTTCGTTCATACCCATTGTTCTCATTTCAATATTGTCCTATAGCTTAACCAACTCTTTCCTTCCTCCTCACTTACATCCCATGTCAGGGCAGCAACTACATTAATCTTCCCAGTGCCTTTTTCAATGAACTAAGCAATGAACTCTTTTAATCTCCTCTTATAAAATACCCTTTTACAAGGCCTAACAAGATTAGAAAGCTTTCTCTTACTTACTATTTAATTTCTTGTCTTCCTTAGCTACAGGATCAGTGCTATCAGTGGTGTTCCAGATGAAGAGATCATTCTTGAGACATCCACACTACTAATACTTGGCTATCTGCCCACTTACCCATCTCTACTGGTTTTTCAGAACTGCATTATTACCTGTTCTTCTGTCACTACTTCACCAAATACAACTGAAGTATGGCTGACACTGAATTTGGCCGTATTAAAGCGTATTTGTATCTCCTAGCTCATCTTCATCTTAAGAATACAGACACAAACAAACAAAAATAGTTATTATTTCATCTGTGTAAAATATTTTCTGTGAGGTCAGTTCCAGAAGGACAGGGAACTGCTGGAGAGAGTCCAGTGCAGGGCAACAAAGATGATGAAGGGAGTGGAGCATCTCCCGTGTGAGGAAAGGCTGAGGGAGCTGGGGCTCTTTAGTTTGGAGAAGAGGAGACTGAGGGGTGACCTTATTAATGCTTATAAATATACAAAGGGTGAGTGTCACAAGGATGGAGCCAGGCTCTTCTCAGTGACAACCAATGATAGGACAAGGGGCAATGGGTTTAAACTGGAACATAAGAGGTTCCACTTAAACTTGAGAAGAAACTTCTCAGTGATGGTGACAGACACTGGAACAGGCTGCCCAGGAAGGTTGTGGAGTCTCCTTCTCTGCAGACATTCAAACCTGCCTGGACACCTTCCTGTGTAACCTCATCTGGGTGTTCCTGCTCCGGCGGAGGGACTGGACTGGATGAGCTTTCGAGGTCCCTTCCAATCCCTGACATTCTGTGATTCTGTGATTAGGAAAAAAAAAAAGCTTGAACTGAATTCCTTTTAAAATAGCAAAAGGGAATCAATGGCAGGGTGTTTTATTACAGAAAACTGCATTTTAAGATTCATTCCAGCAACAGGTGAAGTAAAACGTCTGACCTTCCCTGCAGGTCAGCAAATTGAAATCAGGACACAGATTAATTTATGCTCATGTTTGCACTATAATAGTATTGTGTCCACAGTGGTCTAAGGATGTCAGGAGAGCTGTATTTATTGTATAATAAAATTTATTTTCTGTCTCTATAATGTTCTTCTTGCAAATCAGAGATAAAAAGAAGTGGTGTACTCTGACAGCTATTTTTAGAAGATAAGAAAAAGAAATTTAAATCCTATTTTTATACTTTATTTTTATATTTGTAAGTAGCAAACCCTGATTTCTGCCCCAGCAACACTTGTGCAGCTCCCCTTCCCCCTCGCAACCCTGCGCTGCCACCGGTGAAACTACAGCAGGTCACCCAATTTCCTGGGGATTCCCACTCATCTAACTCTCCATTCTCAGAGTGTGTCAATGTGAGGTTAATTCTGCCATCGTTTTGTCAAAGTACCATCACAGTCTGAAACAAAAGGGCTAATGTAGCAGGAAGAATAAATATAAAACAGAAGAGAGAAAATAGTAACACTTCTTAGCAGTAAAACTAGAGTAAATGTCAATGCAGTCCGCTTTTTACTCATTCAGTGTTTTCATGGCATTTTAAAGAAACTATGATAGAGCTCCCACTTAATTCTGAATGTCAGGAATTATTGTTGAAGTGTTCCTTTTCAAAAATGGCACAACACCATTTATTACATCAAAGATTCATCGGCTTGCATGTTTATTTTTATCCATCCAATTTTCGCCACTAGATGGTGCAAGATAATAACACAGGTTACACAGGATGGGTGAGAACAGAAAACTACCCATAATGTGCAGACTTGTGTCATCATCTTATTTTCTAGCTTGCAGATCTAAGTTTGGAAAAAAAAGTCATTTCAACTTGGTTCATTATCAAAATCACGTATTTTAAAAACAATCAAATCATACATATTTAAATATACTTATTTAGCTAAGTGTTAAGATCATTCAGACAGTACCAGGGATTACTGAATTCGATTCAATATTCACAAAGTATGCCTTCAAAATGAAAGGGGAAATATGAAAATGGGATAGAAAAGTCCCATATTTGTAAAAATCTGCTAGAAAAATGTGCTTTTTGCTATTTACTTCTGTCCATAGCACTATTGCATCGGGCTTCTGACTGAAGGTCAGATACACTCAGAACTACAGTTGCATGTCCTGAGGGTTTTCTTGGCTATAAATTCAACTATATGTTTCTGCAGGAACATACTAAAAAATGTGATCAACTTACACTTATATTCTTATATAAGAAAACCACCATAGTTTGTAAACAAGAAAAAAAAGTAAATGTCCTTTATGTACAGTCGCAGATCAAGTGAACAGTTTAGACTATCATTTGGAATGTTTATGTCTACTATTATGAATGTTATCATAATAATGAAATAAATACACACATACAAAAAAAAAAAATCAGGGAAACAGTGAATAACATTTGTCAAGCAGAATTCAGGGGGGTTATCTTCTGGCTTATTGATAACAATCTGTCACACAAAGTCAATTTGTGATGTGATTAGAGGCAGAAAACGGCAAGTAGCTGTTGGCAGACAATGGTAGTGGCTGCTCACTCAGGTCTGGCTGTGGCTGCTGCTTCCCAAGCCAATGGAGAAAAAGGGAATATTTAGAGGGTAAAGTGGGGAAAAATTTTAGGAGAGAATAAGGGATCTGTCATCTAGAACTCTTGTTTTGTGTACAAAACCAAGATGTATCTTCAGTGCAGTTCCAAAAAGAACTCTAACAGATAATCAAGAACTCTTACAAACTTGGTTTTAGGACAGGTAAAAATATTTTATGTTTTCTCTCAGACTCTAATCACCTTTGTTCACATCACCCCTGAAGACTTTCCCAATTCTGAAAACAGTTCAATAAAGGTTTTCTTTCTTTCCCTGCCATCTGCCTTCCAGATGTTCAGGCCAGAGTTCCAGGTAGGAGATTGTATTTGAATACCTAAGAAAGCATTTGCCATAAGTGTTATAAATCTGCCTGAGACGAATCAGCCTCAACATGAGTATTTTGCTTCTGGAAAACCTCCCAAAACACTCATCTGAACCCCAGTATCCTAGAAAAGAAGTTGCCAAGACAGAAAGTTTGAGAATGATTTTTTAAGGCTTCAAAATTTTCTCTCAGGGAAATTTAAAGGCAAAGAACTTTCCTTTAGTGAGCCAATGTACGTTCAGCAACAGCAAAGGCATTCACATCTGTTTAAAAAGCCAAGGAAAGTGTCACGACACCAAGTTCTATACTATATGGATTCCACAGAAACTGCTGCCATATACGTTATGATGCTTTTCTGTGGATCTGTGTTTCTTCTGATCATATTCAACTGTTCAGATCCATGTAACCGCAAGAATCAATGTCTGAGGAGACTCGCTGGAGTACAGAATCAAACATTTTTGAAGGAAGACAAATAGATTTGGAATCTTCCTTCCTCTCTTCCCTTGGGCTGTCCGAAAACTTGGCTTCCTCATTGCAGGGGAGAGGGGGGGTCTGAAAAGAGGTGGTATTTTCTTGAATTTGTTAACCTTACACTTACTATAAGCATTTCACAACCATTTTATCACCATCTAATCTACAAGATAAAACAAAAAATAAAATCAATACGTACGGCTACTTGAAGGCACCTGGAACTATAGGCTGACATTCTTTCGAGATTTTTTTTTTACTGGCTATCATTTTATGCAGCAGATCCAACAGTTGAAATCTAGGATGGTACCACTGCATTAGATAGTTCTTTATCAAAAGCTAAAGCTATTTGGGGCTGGAAGATAAGGTTGATGGCATAGCTCCCCTAATTAGCAGGTCTAATGTGCAAATTATTAAGTACCTTTTTCAACTTCTGGTGAATGCACTTTGACAATAGTTTAATGGGATCTAAAAGCACATTACAGGATTGAAATCAATACGCTGATAATAGAATTTCTACCTTCTACTACTGACAGAGGCAATAGAGCCCCTTTTGAATGCGTCTTTCATTGCAGATAATGCTTCTGTGCCACAATTGCTGGATGGACACTGTCACCAGGATAGCTATTTACAATGATAGATTTATGATGCATTTATTGGGCACTAATTTATTAGACACTAAAGTGGTTGTTTAGCTGAAAACTGGAGGTAATGTACATTCCAGATAAAGAGTGCAAATTAAGCTCTTTTCCCAAAGTGAATTAGCCTTACCTTGACACAATTAATTAGTATGCAATGATTACACGAGTCACATACCAGACAAAATGTGTTTATCCATATAAGGTTTATTAAGGTAATGAAATGAAGTATAAAAAGTAACTTGTTGCATTAAAACCCAGATGACAGCAACAGAACCCATTATTAATAGTTCTGTTGAACTACACTAACATGCAGCCTCATTAAAAGATGGTTAATATTTCACAGCTACCATGTTCTCTCTCCAAGTATAAACATCACGAAACAACATCAGAATATTTAATTTCACTTACATTTCCTTTTGTTACTCAGAAACTCACTCTTATAGTTAATCTTCCTTTTAAAGTTATGCTGAACAATTAAAAGTCAAGAGTCTTGATCACACCAGCCACAGCCCTCAAAGGATTTTAACAAACAAATCAGGCTTCTTGCAAAAAAGTACTTTTTACAAGTTTATGTTGCAGTAGGTAGAGTTGGCAACATCTCTACCTTGGGTCTCCCCTTATGTTTTTTTCTGAGCTATTTCTCTTTTCTATGTCCTTCTACCTTATTGTTGAGGTAGGTTCTAACTTGCGTGGCTAATTTTTGAGGACGTACAGAGTAGATGTATAAAGTATGAAAACGAAAACCCCTCCAGAAAATATTAGTTACTTTTCATTTTTAATTAGAGACTAAACTGGATTTGTATTCACTGCGGATTCTACAGAAACCCATTCAGTATCAGTCAGAGCACATGCTACAACAGAGCAGGCACCCCACTGTACAGTGTTGTACCACAGAGCAGGAACCCTAAGAATGTGTTTTCTGATAACCCTGTACCACATGCATTTAGTTCAAGTTTTGGAGTGTTTTTTTAAAGAGCGCAGGTCAGAAGTTTTCATATAAAGAGTGTAACCCAGGGAAAAAATGATGTATGGTGTATGTTTAATACGAAACACTACTTCTATCAGGTAATTTTTGACTCTCCCCTCCAGTATGATTCAGGAATCCCAAATCTGAGGATACTATTTTAAAATTATTATGCGATCCAGGTTTTAGGATCTTCCAAAATCACAGAATCACAGAATGTCAGGGATTGGAAGGGACCTCGAAAGCTCATCCAGTCCAATCCCCCTGCCGGAGCAGGAACACCCAGATGAGGTTACACAGGAAGATGTCCAGGCGGGTTTGAATGTCTCCAGAGAAGGAGACTACACAACCCCCCTGGGCAGCCTGGTCCAGGCTCTGTCACCCTCACTGAGAAGAAGTTTCTTCTCAAAGTGGAACCTCTTGTGTTCCAGTTTGTACCCATTTACCCCTGTCCTACCATTAGTTGTCACCAGAAGAGCCTGGCTCCATCCTCCTGACACTCACCCTTTATATATTTGTAAACATTAATAAGGTCACCCCTCAGTCTCCTCTTCTCCAAGCTAAAGATGACAGGAAATTGATGACAGAAAAGATAAAGTCTGAGCCTGATGCTGTTAAAGCAGAAATCTCCTGCATTAGCCTTGCTATAATCCCAGCAGCAGCAGAGAACTCCAGCTTATCATTTCCAGAAGCAGCTGCTGCTCCAGTGAGATGTGCCCGGCCCAGGTTCTCCGACCAACAGGCAAACCCAAGAGGACTGCTCACCCCCGGCTAGAGTGTCTGCATCCTCCACAAGAAACAAGGCTGAATTTGGATGCTGCTGTATGTCACTATATGGTCAGATCTACTTTTTAATCCAATTATTCAATACCATCATCAAGTGTAAGTAGGTCATAAGTAGTACACAATTTTAAGTCCTCAAAACCAAAAGAAGCAGCATGACAGGAGACTTTAACTAAGGAGGTTCATTAACTTTTCAAGCTCTAGTGACATCACTTTTCTACTATGAGCCTAAGTGAACTTTAGAACTCACAACAGAGCAAATAAAAGCCATAAACAATTTATACAGTACAGTCACATTTAAAAAACCTAATTAACTGGCCCTATCTAACTGCTTTTCTCTCATCTGACTCACCTGGTGTCTCAGCCTCTTAAAAAAAAAGAAGAAAAAAATAAAATAGGATTTAAAAAAATTAAGGTCTAATTTCAGGCCCTCTACTTTGAAAAGTACAGCTAAAGGAGACAACACTTATCTCACAATGAAGCGTCACTATTGCTTAAAAGTATACTGTTTTCTAACTCTGATTCCAAAACCAGGCAGTTCTTCTATAGTTTACATATCATCCTTTATAATTAATTGAGGTGTAATCAAAGAAGCAACATAAAATATTTCGTTCAAGAAATTCTCTCAACCAACAGAAAGTTTCATGTATCACTGTTAGGAAATGGTCACTAGAGTTTCCTACCTAAAAGAGCTGACATTTAAATCACTATCAAAAGTTTGCTGGGTTTAAGCACAAGACTAGTTATTGTCTACTCCAAATACTGAGTCCAAATCCCGATGACGCTTCACAACAAACAGCATTTGTAAGAGTTTTTCCTTATAATTTTCAAATTAAAAAAAATAATTAGTGGGTATAGTAATGATTCATCAGTCATTAAAAGGAGAAGGAAAAACAATCTAAAGCCATTCTTACCTGTGCTTCCCCAAGGTCATTATTTACCACCGTGAAGTTTAGTCCAAGTTCTTCTACATCTCCTTCATAGCTCTTGAGAAAAAGCAAATTTTTGTACATTTCGGGATCTAACGAAGCTAAATGATGGATGTCAACATCAGCACTTGTCCCCAGTAATTTGGAGAGGAAAAAACTAGCAAATGGCAGCTCCACCAGCATATTTTCATAAAGAGCCTGAAAAACAAAATCATTAAAAGCACATTAGCTTTTCTTGTTGTACATCCAGGAATTCTGAAAGCTATTGTGTGTTTCTCATTTTTTTTGGTAATTCCTTCTTAATTTGGTACCTAAACAGGATCTTCCGGCATGGCAATAGCCCAGACATTGCATGAATGTAAAATATTCAACACAAGTTTGAAATTTGAATATCCTCGTGAAATGCCAAGCTCCAAAATCTTACAAATTAATTATTTTGCAATTTAAAAGGTAAACTCACTTGCTTATCCGTCATTAACCTTCTTGTTAATGAGATGAGAGCACACAGGAGGTGTATTGATTGCACAGATTAGCAAATTTGGCTTTTCTTGCCCAAGGACAATGCAATTGTATCAAGAATGGCTTCCAAAAAAGTGAGCATCTGTACCTCCAGTAGCATTATCATAAACAATATTTTTCCACTTTTATCAATTGCTCGACGTAAAATAGTCTGGCCCTTAAAAATAACTATGTAAGGCCAGCACATTTCAAACTAATCCAAATAAACTACTTCTCTTGCATATTTTTGGTGAATTCTACTGCTTAACAGCATGAAACCGTCTTAATTTCCAAGCTGGGAGTTTATCAGTTATGCCTGTATCATATGGCCAATCCTTCCTATGCCTGTTACACTTCTCAAGAGATAACTGAACTGAAAATGAGCTTGACCTGAATATGCAGCACTCATGAAAAGTAGATTTTTATTGTAAACTGAGAGTTTATTCGAAAACTTTAAAAAATGCACAAAACGCCAGCAATACCACTTTTAGTTGATCTACTGTGTGAGCATATGGCAATGGAACATAAAGCAACTTTGCATATTTTCCATACAATAAGTAACAACGTCTTGTTGATGGGAAGAAGAAGGTACTTCTGGTAGCTCTGAAAAGCAGCAGAGATGGAAACTCCAGAGCTAGAAAGAAAAAGCATCACAACATTTTGGGAAATTGCACATGAATAAAGGAAAAATAGAAGATGATTGCCTTTAAAAAGCCATTCCCAAAGCAGGCTGCCTGTGCAGAGCCTCTCTCGTCATCTGGTTTGTTTGCTACATCAGCACGTCAAACAATGAGAACCAAATCTTTACGGTGTCATTAATATCACTGCCAGGCTGATCAGAAAAAGCATCATCACTGTAACACCATTGTTTGCTCCCTTTTACTCTCCAAGAGCCGTGGTTTGGTGTTACTTAATTCCTCCATAATCTGCTGCAAACTTAGAAAAGGAAGCACAACGAGCGCAAAAGGAAAAAGGAATAAATGAAGCTGTAACCACTCAATGATATTCCAACAAAGGCGTTAAGAAAAACATACACAATTCCTTAAACTTTTGAAAAAACAATTCTATGAGGTGAGTTAGACCTTGCAGAAAAAAGCGAGAATAACGAGTTCAAAGCCAAAGGGTGCATTATATTTAGAGCTATATGATTTATTCAAGGTGTAGAAGTCGAAATCCTCATTTGTATAGTCGACTTTAAAAGCAAACTAGAGGGATAAATCATTAATTTGCAATGTATAAGGTCAGTGTTTGCTGTTCCTGCATTAGTAACAATAAAGCCATTGTAATTCCTTAAATATATCAAAGCTACCCGAATTTAAAATGGAATTCCATCTATGACTCATAAAATGTAAATGCAGAGCTGTAATTTTTTACACAAGGCAGGTTTAAGCCTTTAGAGCATTTAATATACAAGGACTAATAAATGATAGCACTAAAAACTATGATCACATCAGCTAAATGGATTATAAATTAAATTTCCATAATGTATGCAACTGAAATACAAATGTAGACATAAATCAAGGTATTTTCTAAACACAGGTTAATTACACAAATTCAAAACCTGTCTATTTTTTATGCAAAATAATCCACTTAGCATTTTTCAAACTGGTCTTAAGTCTTAGCCACTTGCAACACTTGATCCTAGAAGCCTATCAATAATTCCCTGTCAGGAAAAAACAGCAATAGGTATATTGAAGAAACCTGTACGTTATTTTTCAAGTGTCTGTCTTTTATGAGTGTTTATTGCTAGAAATTGTGCCAAAATGATTTGAAATAAAAAGGATTAATTATAGTAGAAGCTTTTTAATATAAGTGAGTGCAGCTGCAATGCAATTAATGCAAATTGTGACGCTATCAGGAAAATAAATGTGAACAACATCACTGGCTATTTCTGTTTGCTGCCAAATAACTTCAGTAATTTACTACATTAAGAATCAATAAAAAAATAATGCATTTCAAATGCATCACTATTAATCTTCAGGTAGTTCCAAAGCGAACATTTATAACTTCATCTAAAAACTATATAAAGCATTTTTAAAGAAACTAAATTGTGCAACTTGAGAATAACTTTAATTACTCCTTCTATTAGCTAAGTGATTGCAATGTTAAAAACAAAGTATTTTTGGAAAGAAGACAAAGAGTGGTGTTTTAATTAGTTTGAAAGTCAAGCTGTCCTAATAAAGTTTAATAAAAAAAATGCACTCAAACTCTGGTAAATCATTATAAACTTTTTGTTTCAGAGGTAAATTACACCATTCCAGCTCCAGCATTGTGTGGAGATGCTGCAAAATGCTGCGTACAATTGAATATGATTAAATAAACCGAAACTTTAATTTTCAGTTTCAATGTAACCTCCCAGTTTTTCAGTCACCAGAAACTGACCAAACCACCACCAAAGATGTGATTCCACCCATTCCTGCCAGAGCGGTGAATTAAGTCTGCCTGCCGATCCAACTGGGTTTGTTTGCAAGTAATTACATAGTACAATTTCCATGAGCATTACAACATGCTGAATAAGGTTCAAATTTTGCAGATCATTTGCATTGTGCTTTGTTTGGGGTGTCAGGTTTTGGGTTTGGGGGGTGGGTTGGTACTGGTGGACACAGCACAGACACTGTTTGAAGTTGAGTCGTCTTCTGAATCAGAATCGGGTGCCGCTCACAGCCATGGCTGAAACTGGGTAGGAACAGCAAGACCATTTGTTTCAACGGGTGCACAACCTTAACGCTGCCAGTTGCTCAAAGTCCACTCTGATGAGTATTTTTCTTCCTGCAGCTCATCTAATGGCCAAAAGGGGAGATTAACTCCATTCCTTTTTTCCTTAGTGAATTGCCTTGGGGAGCTGTAAGTTACCTGATTTGAAGCTTAGTTTTCTGCCTGTTTTGCTCCCTGAACTGGCCTTCTGCAACATCAACATGAAGGAGGCAGGAGCCCAGCATCAGTGACAGGCATGGGACTGGTGACCACCTCTTGCCGAGGTAACCAGCTGTCAGATTCACCAGCTGCAATATGAAGCTGCCTCGTTAGAATGCACTTATATATGTACTTAAATACACCCTAAGGTCATGATCTCCCCACAGGAGGAGTCCTCTTTTTCCCTCCAGCAGCCAATTGGCAACAATGCTGACAGAAGAAACCAGCTTTCTCCTGGAGGCGACTTCTTCTGTTTGACTGTAAGTCAGAAGTTCCTGTTCATACTCTGCTTCAAGAGATTGAAGCCAGCAAGTTTAACCAATATATATTTTAAAACTAAATCTCTTCTCAGACTACAAGTACTCTCACCCTTCGGCAAGTTTCCTTTAACTCTCATGGTTGTTACCTATGGGAGCGATACCATTCGACGATGAATTCTGAGAGTTCACATTCCCAACTTTCCTATCCAACGAGCCTCTTACTTGACTTCATTATCTCTATGCTACAGTCCCATAAACTGCAACTGACATATATAAATCAATAAAAATTCCAGATTGGAAGTCAAGAAAGGAGCAATTGGTGGTCAAATATAACATTAGGGGCAACCTCATTCATGTTTATAAATACATTAAGGGTGAGTGTCAGGAGGATGGAGCCAGGCTCTTCTCGGTGACAACCAGTGATAGGACAAGGGGCAATGGGTACCAACTGGAACACAAGGGGTTCCATTTAAATTTGAGAAGAAACTTCTTCACGGTGAGGGTGCCAGAGCCTGGCCCAGGCTGCCCAGGGGGGTTGTGGAGTCTCCTTCTCTGCAGACATTGAAACTCGCCTGAACACCTTCCTGTGTAACCTCATCTGGGTGTTCGTGCTCTGGCGGGGAAATTGGACGAGATGATCTTTTGAGGTTCCTTCTAATCCCAAACATTCTGTGATTCGACTTGTGGTTTCTAACATTTGGGGCAGAGGGAGAAAAAAACAAACACCTTAACAAAGCCTATACACCTCTGCCTCCTCGAAAGGCTGGAATTCCACTCTCAGTAAAAGGGCAGTTTGCAGACGCAAGCTTGGGGCAAGAGGTAAGTCCAGCCTAAGCACAGACAGTGCTGGCCACACCAAGGACAACCACATCGGTGCTGTAATGCTCAGAGGGTGACGCATTCCCAGCAGCTAAAAGGTTATGTCTGCTGAAAGGGCCGACCTGGATTTCCCAGCGCTATTTCAAACTCACGTAGGTTAGGGATGCTCTTTAGGTAAGGTTAGGACATCTCTGGATAACCACTGAAATTTTAAAAAGCTTCTGAAACAACTAAACACAACAAAAAGCAAACAAACAAATTGGTTTTTCAGTAATGTTATTTTGGCTACTCTTCACCCAGTGTTTTCCCAATTATCTGAAGATGCCTTGGTGGCTTTTTTCCCCTCCAAAAAATGGTTAAAATAAGTTATTTTTCTGGTTAGAAGACCAAGAACAATTATTTCACTATGGAAGAGGCAGGATTCAGTACACGGAACTTTATACACCTCCCCCTCTGTGTGTGAATGCCTGCGGAACACACCAGAATGTTAAAAACAAGCAAAATAGCAGAAAGCCTACTGTACTTAGTACATTTTGACTTTACACACAAAGCACACAGTCCAAAGTCTATGTTTCTCTTCTAAATAATATTAGCCAGTTGTGATCACAGTCTAGTTCAATTATAATTGATTGCAACATGGACAAGCTAGCAAAGCCTTTCTCAGTTCAGTGACACAGGTCACAGCTCGGTCTTCTAAAGTGAAAATTATTATGTTCAGATACTTCTATAAATACTGAATGCATTCATTAAACACCTGTGATGTGGGGGAACGTGGAATGGTTCTTTAAGGCAACCGACTTTCAGAATAAAGGCATGCAAATAGTGGTTTCAATATACTACAGAAGGAAGATCTCAGCTGGAAGGACAGCTGTATATAGCACCTAGTAATAAAGCAAGAAAAATTACAGAGGACTTTTTTTTCCTGTTTTCAACATTATAAGAATAATATCTGACTGGGACTACACACAGTAACTATCCCTGGAGGTGTTTAAAAGGCATATAGATGAGCTTCTTAGGGACATGGTTTAGTGCTAGAGTTAGGTTATAGTTGAACTCGATGATCCTGAGGGTCTCTTCCAACTGAAATGATTCTCTGATTCTGTTCCATGATTCTATCATAATATTGTTTAAGCACTACATGGTCACACAACTTACAGCTCAGGTATGACCCCAAGGTTTAGGAAACAGCTCTTCAAAAATAAAAGATTTTGCACCATGTTTTAAAACTGGACAAAATTTAAGTTAGGTCATTTCAGACAAACTAGCTATTTATAGCAGAGCTTACATGAGCATTACAACATGCTGAATAAGGTTCAAATTGTGTGAACAAATACACAGATAAACACAGATAAACCTCCCTGACTGTGAGGCAGCTTTAGCGCCTTTACTCGCACTTTCAGGTCCACAATTAATTCTCTCATTTATTATTTCAACTAAAATATTTTTTTAAAAAAATAGTGAATCAGTTATCGCTCCTACTTCCCATTAATGGTTTACAACACAGAACTGTATTTTAAAACCTAAACAATGCTAAAGTCGTAGCCCAGAAAGACACACAGCTTATGGGCTGAGGCACTAAATGATGGTTTAAATTCCGCTGTTTCCCTAATCAGCCCCCAAGACCATAACCCTTTCTATTTCAGTCATTTTAAACAATTACTATTAAATAATACTTAGCACTTACAGAGTGCAATAGATCTTCAAAGCTATACAGAACCATCAATAAAAATGATAGAAAAATAGCTAAACCATTAGAACTTCCTTCTACCTTATTATTTATATCCTAGAAATATCTCATGGCACTCACAATGCCTTTGGGGCCAGAAAAGCCTTTTATACCCTAATGAAAAAGATAAAACTGAAAATATAAGTTAGATTAAAATGAGCTCATATTTTTGAAGCATATTCAAAGTTAGTATTTAGTAATTTTAAGATAAAATAATTACTTACAGATATACTAATAAGGAGTTTTAAAGTGAGAAAAACATTATATTGTTTCTAACATCAATATGACAAAATAAAACTAATTCTCTCAGGTGTGTGTCACAATGCACTGTGTCAGCTACCTGGGAGCTTTAAGCCACTGGTTTGCAGTTCTCTGAGCTCTACAGTAGCAGAGACCTCTAGATGCATTTGTATCATGGTAATAATGGAAAATCTGGTGCATTATCTTCCCTGTATGATTGCAAAAATTCATAGTGCACTTTTTGTTCAAATACTGGATGCCTTTTCTGTCTTTTAAAAAAGTAGGAGCCCAAATTTCCGCAGCTCGATGCCTGTAATTAGGCTTCCAAGAGAGCTTTATTAACAACCCTTGTGGATCTACTAGTATCCTCAGAATCTTCTTAGGGTTTGTTTTTTTTTTTTCAGAAAATATAAAGTCTTTTGTAATTGGTTTTACTTCCCACTTGCTGGGAATTTGAAGGTCAGTAACTACAAGTTCACGGACATTCCAGAGACTTGGGGTAGCAAGACTCAGATGCGAAGGGTTTGCAAAACGCCAAATGTGCTGCAGTGTCAATACCTGATCGCAGACACAAAACAAACTCGTGAACACATTACCATAAAAATGCAGGTCTCCACTTCAAAAGGCTCCATTGGAGAATATCAAGTATAATGACCTTGAGTTCATTTTTAATTTAAAAATGGAAAGTCATACGAGTATTTTGTTCTAAGAATTCAGGGCATATTTAATTTTATTACAAGCATTTTTATTACCAAAACAGAGTGTTTCAGAAATGCTGGTACTTGCAGAAAACCATTATTTCATCAGCTTGATACATTGACAGTTTTCATAGGAACAGTTATCTCTGTAACTTATGCTGTATATATAATATAAATTGCTACCGATGTCATTTAGAGGGTTTTGATGGGAGAGGGAAATACTAAATGTCATCCAGTGCAACCCGTGGATGCACTTGATAACTGACAGTTATCATTCACCACTGAAGTTCCAGTAAAAGCTTAACAGATTTTTCTTGTCTCATATTTAAACATAATTTAGTAAGAACTGAAGATAAAAGGAAGACATTTCCTCCTTATTTAAGTTCTAATCTTCTGAAAAACTGAAACATTTACTACTAAATAACTAACCTCTGGATATGCTTCTAAGATAAATCTGTATCTTAATAGCAGTGAAACTAGTCATTTCTGAAGACAGCTCAAATGGAATAAAGAATTTCAGTAAATATTCCAAGCCTAATTGATTGAAATGGACGTAGGTGTTCCCAGCTGTGAAAAAAGATCAGGATACCATTACCACACACTCTAACTGTTTATTTATTCCCTGTCTAGGAACCTGATTTAGAGGCAATAAAATGCAATCAGTACACAAACCAGAAGCAGGAATCATCTGCTAATGGAACTTTTAACTGAGGAGTGACCACTGACATGAGGTAATTCTTTCCATGCAGAACTCCTTGCAGGGACCTCTATGCACTTTATCACAGTAAACAATCACTAACATATGCATTAAAGAAAATTTAAATACATTATGACTCAATAAATATCACAATCCATCAATACACACTTTTCTTTCTTAAAGATTTAGAGTTAAAATAGCACATTTCAGTAGTCTTTTAGTGCTAGACATATATTTACAAGGTTAGTACTAACGTAGCTATTTGTAATCAAAAGATAATTGGTTATGTTAAATGAACCAGTACACAAAGGAATTGTCAAGCTAAATAACCGTGTCAGAAAATAGATTCAGATTCGTTTACATCTACATTCATAAATCATGAAATAACTTCCATAAGGTATCCATTTCCCTCTCTTATGACTGTGTTTCTGCACTGTAAATGTATAAGTAAAAGCACATGCCACTTTACATAGTAAATTCCTGTTTTGATTCCATTTCAGGTGATTCAGGATTTTCTGAGACAATTGATCGGCTAACTTGCTTTTAAACAAAACGCTGAGTTTACAAAATCACATACAGGGTTACTGAAATTAATAAAACAAAATGTTTATACAAATTACCTCCTCTTTGTATCAGTATTACTAATTCCATACCTACCTTTCTAGGTAGTAGCAGTATCAATCGTGGCTTCAGCACAAATCAATTGAGAGTGTACCGATTTAAGCCAAGCCAAAGTGGATCTTAATTAAATGGACAATAAGCAAATGGAAAGGGTAGCCTAACATTCAGAAGAAGGAAAAAAACCCCACCACCCTTAAACACACGGAGAACAGAGGAAGAGCAACAGCACAATGCTTGACGCACCATCCCATCAAACACAAAACCTGGTACACGAAACCCAGTTGTTCTCATTGTGGAGTCTTCTTGCCTTTGTTTTCTCTCTAAAAACTTTTGGCGCACAAAGGGCACACAAATATGTTACTAGAAACATCTGCCTGAAGGTTTTAACTCTGTATGTTCAGCTTATTAATGATTTAAGAGTTCAGGATCTGATCCAGATCTTGCCGTGAAAGATTTCCACTGACTCCATCCACTTTAGACAAGGCCCCAGCATGATCAAGAACTAATTTAGTTTTCCTGCAATATGGATACTGCGGACTTACAATCGTACCTTCCAACCAGGAAAAATCTCTCACACAACACATGATCTGTCACAGATCTATTCAGAGTTACAAAGAGTAACCACAAGGCACATTCTCTAAGATATAGAAAATAATCTAATCAATAATTAGTAATTAATAATGGTCCCACATTTACTACTACGGTAATAAAATTTGTATTTGATCTACTATTACCCCTCTAATGTTTAATTTAAGCAAAAGACATATTTTATAACTTTTTTCAATTATATATATTTAATAACATTCAGATATGTGCGCAGAACAGTTTATCTCTTAAATCACTGTAGTAACCTACAAAATGTCATATGAAAATAAACAACTTAAACCTCCAGCAATATAATATCCACCAGGCCATGCAAATTACTGACCTCCTATATAACATTACATATTAATGATCAAAGTCTAAACACAGATTGTCTCATCTATCCATCATCAATATTCTGCTAAAATTTCAAATGAACACATTATTTTTGCTCATTCCTTGCTGCTTTGTCTATCAGTGTTCTTTATGTGGATCCACAGTGGACTCAGTTCAAAGCAACAATTCCAAACATCACACTTTATGCTGCCCTCCAAACCATTGAAGAAGTTAAGGCTTGGCAAAATAAATCTAAAGCTTTTCAGAAAAATCCAGTGTCTTCCATGGACTGCAGATTCTATTGCTTAGAAAAAGAAACCTGATACTATTTTTCAAAGATAGTGCATATGCACTTCAACAACATGAAAATGTGTCTCACTAGTGCTGTTCAATATGCTGGAATAAGAGAAAAGAAATGGAGATGGTAGAATTCAGTACAGCCAAAGATGCTGAGTGTATTAGACAAAAATCTCTAGTGTCGGAAAGAATCACTGTTAAAGGTACAAAGACAACCACTGCAAAACATAATATATGCAAGAACTAGCAAGTTTATGTCAAAAAGGAAGAAGAGGAATTAATAAAAATTATAATTCTAATTTTTCTGTAGACTTCCTGCCATATTCTTAACCTAATGTTGATACTTCATGTAGTTTAAGTAAATTATCATAATAATTAGCTACCTGATGTCAAATCATTCCAAATGCAAAGAACGTCCTTTTACACATCATCTGTCACATTAACATCATTAAAAAACACAAGCTGGAAACGAGAAAGATAATACAGTACACAAGACTGAGTTCAGGTCTGAACTAGGTGAAGTTCAGATTTTTAATTCCGTATCTGTCACTGCTCCACTGATCCCTGTTTCTATTGAAACGGTAAACCAGGGTTTCCCTCTTCCCAGGTTTGCAGCAGACCATTCAAGCACAGAGAAAATCCTCATTTAAGATTCTCAGGTGTCGCTTCCAAACTCCCCTCTCTGGCTATGTCGCTTGAAGTTTTGGCAGCCTGTCAAAGTAGCACCTTCTGTGTTCTCCTGAGCCAAATCCACTACATTGCCCTAAGATGCAGCTGAGAAGTCTGCACGTGGAAAGATTTTTAACTCTGTCAGAACTAATATTGCTTGTACTAAGGAAGTTAAATCAAATTGGGTGCCTCCCTACAGCCCAATCCTACCATGAGAGCAAAAGGATTACAGAATCACAGGCTGGTTGGGGTTGGAAGGGACCTCTGGAGATCATCCAGTCCAACCCACCTGATAAAGCAGGTTCACCAGAGCAGATCACACAGGAAGGTGTCCAGGTGGGTTTGAATGTCTCCAGAGAAGGAGACTCCACAGCCTCTCTGGGCAGCCCGTTCCAGGGCTCTGGCACCTCCAAGTAAAGAACTTTTTCCTCATATTCAGACAGAACCTCCTGTGTTTCAGTCTGTGCCCACTGCCCATCAGATTACAATGTCCCATCCACACTTCTGGGACACCACATAGGACAAGACAACTTTACAGAGAGGACAACAAAGAGAATGTGTGGCTAGAACACCTCTGTCTGAACATTCCCCCGGCCTAGGACACCCTCAGCTCTCAAGCACAGCCTGGGACTCACAAAGTCACCACTGAGCTTCCACTGGGAGCAACTGCAAGGCTGGAGTTCCAAATCCCCAGCGGTGGGAGATAGCTGCCCAAGGTGTGACACTGAGCTGGGCTTTCACTTTTAAGACAAAGAAAAACGCTTAAAAGGCAACAATATTAAAACAATATTTACATTACAGAATGAAGTCACTGGAAGTTGAGAAATGCAAACTTTTTAAGTGTTTGCGTAGCTGTTGTTTAAGCAAACTACTGTCTGCCTTTTTCTTTTTTAAGAATTATTTCCGAAAACATATGCAATTACATGATCACATGGTATTCTTTTACAGGACCTTTTGCTCAGTGATCAGTAAAAGGTGCATGGACAGCGATGCAGTTTGTATAGTATATAGAGTTCAATTGCTTCACAAACTACAAAAATACACCCCAAATAGCCAATAATTTATCTAAGGTTAAAGTAATTTAAATGTTTAGACACATGATTTTTAAAGATAAATTTTAATTTTTCAGGTGTTTCTACTTCTGAACTAACAACTAACACAGAAGATGTCAAGCGGTTAGAAACTTCCTGATGAGAAGAAAAACTGAATTAGATATAAATCTGTGGTACTGAAAAGTTAAATACACTTGCGTATTAGTATGAAATGGTTACCAAGAGACAGAGAATTTCTATAAATTATTATATTTTAATGTATTTGTTTTCTGATAGCACTGAAACATCTTACGTGAGAGATTTTGGTGGCAGTGCTCTTTACATGCTGGTTTCCACAAATAAGAAATTGCTGCGGATGCCTGATTGCTTCCTTTGCATTATATCTATTCTGTTTACAAAGGGGCTTTTAATAATCCACTATTGCTCTTAAATAGCCTTGTGCAAAGCATCAAATGGACACATTTTTGAAAACAGGTGAGTGAGTATTCAGTAACTTAAGCAAGATCACAACACTGGCAGGTTTTGAATAGCATGGTCGTGCCTTATCTTTCTGTTTAATTCATCAAGTCTCTAAATACAGTACTAAAAAGGTGTCTGTGCACCTGGGTAGGGGTAATTATTAAATAACACTGTCAGTTCTTACCTTATGTAAACATACTGCAAATACAAAAACAATTTATGCTTTCAAAATGTTAAATAATAGAACCTTTGATTTTAAAAAGTCCAAACCAAAACTATACTTGTAGCACTCTATGGGAGATAAAACACACTTTGCAACTTCTGTCTTTATGCTAATATTTGAAAACCAATTACATAAGTCAGTGTGTTGTTTAGACAGAGGAAATTAAAGATTTGATATTGCAATCTTTGTTTGAAAAAAATGTTTCAAACTTCCCCTCAATGAATGAGCCCTGCCCCATTCCTAGATAAACACGAAACATTTCTAGAGTGAAGTAACTTCCTCATAATACCACAGCACAATTTGCTCCCCTACTCCAAAAATCAACAGGTGCAGAAAGAAAATGAAGCCTTGGATACGTAACACAGGTCATAATTACAAACCATTGTATTACTATTGAACTGAACCCATCTCCTATTAAGAGCAGCAACATCCTCCCAAGATTCTTTTGTTTAAATGGCTGATTTTAAATTTTCATTATTTAACAAGTTTTGACATTGCAATAGCTATGATGCATTAGCAGAGAATTTACTTATGAAGTGGCAGTTTAAATCAGCTGATTGGCAGCTCTAAAGAACCACGCTCTGTTTCAACAACTCAGGTTTGCCAACATTTGTTTGTAATCCAAACTTTGTTTCACAATTATAAGTTTTACAAAAACAATTTCAAGGGCTTAGAAGGAAACAGCCTCAGTATGAAACATGACCATTAAAAAAATGAATTTAAGGAATGTTTTTAATGGTTTCTCTCTTTTTTTCTTGTTTTTCCTCCTCATCATTTTTCATCTCGCTCAACAAGTGTGTGTTGGTCTTTGAATGTTCACAACACCAAAATACCAAGCACTAAAGCTCAAGAAAGATACAAAATGTATGAAAAAACAAGCAGAATAAATGAAAGTTAATTTGCACCTGGCTCATAAGTATGGTAAATGCTCATGGGAAATTTTAAATGCTAGCAAGAATTGTACCTCATGCAATTAGAAACTGTTTGTTTCTGAAAACATTAATTCCATTTATTCCAAATGGTGAAAATGTAACTGCAGTTGAATTCCAGAGTAGTTCTACTGGTTGCAATCAACAGAACCTTAAGGGAGAGGATAAACACAGAAGCAGACATGCACACACTGCTCATTTGGCAGTCAGGGTATCTCAGATTCTCTGTATTTCTTAATTACGTAACTTATTGAAATGAACCAGAAATTTAAGTGATCTGTGGAAAAAATGCTCAGATTGAACATGTGAACGTTATTTTTCCTTAACTCTATAAAATATTTTTTCCCATCTACCCTTATCTAAAAAGAGAAAACGAACAAACAAACCCTACTGAATAATTTCAATACTGCTACAGCTTTATATCACACAACACTGGTTTTACCTTTCCAAGCATTCTTCCAAGAAAGTAGTAATGTCGGGCGTAAGAGTCTCCAACGAGCATCTGTGCAGCAGGGTTGGGGTAAAGAAGTCCCTCATTGGTGGTCTTAAAAAATCCCTGGTTAGGGTTAAATCCTGATTTAAGCAGTTCATTCAGAAATTCTCTGAAAATTCCACCACCATCAATACCAGCTTCATCAAGACCATGTGCATTGAGTAAGTGAACACGAATGCGCTTTTTTAGGTCAGGTTCTGCAGAGAAAGGAGAGAGACAAACTCATATACAACTGTCTGCTTGAATTTTGTTTGGATAAAACCACATGTAACTACATATATAGATGTATCCACATTAATTTTATATTTAAAAAAAATGAACTAGTAAATAGTACGGTAGCAAAAAATTCTATTACAGGCTTGAATTTTGGGATATTTAGTATGTGAAACTCACTCTGTACAAAGGGTCTTGCCTTCCCTACACTGTTAGGGGAATCAAAAAAACCCTACCAAATATTTTAAGAGGCCTAAGAATAATTCGAAAATTCTTTTTATGTAAGACATTGTGAATGCAAGGTTCAACTTTCTCCTGTCTGAAGGAACCGTCAATAAGCACTGCACTCACTTTGAGGGGTGATTGTTAAGCTACACCATTACCTAATATTCTTCGAAATGGAACTTAATATTGACTCATTGCTATGTCATGTTATTCCAGAGAGCAAGGTGTGGTAAAGATGGACACGTTCTGCAGCATGTTCTGTGTGTTTCATAGAAGGCTGCTACTTGAGAGAGCAAGCAGTCGTTAGCCCTTGAGCCATGTCCACGTAAGAGGGAAGGAATTCCTTTCTGTTCTAGTCACTGAAGATCTAATCAAATACACAGCTTTTATTTGAACCCTTGCATTGACTAAACTTGCATCCCAGCAAAGCAATCAGTAATAATAACAGTTAAATCTTCTACTGCTCCTCTGCACACAAATGCACACAGACTAAGGATGGGCAGCTGATGTTCAGGAACAAATCTGCAGCAACTTGTAGCAACAGAATTTCTCCTGAACCACAGAGTGTTGCACTTGCACTCTCATTCGCAAACGCCTCTACATCTACTGGTAACTTGCCAGTCTCTTCACAAGTTTCACACTTAGATTTTCTAAAAAATTACCCACTAGTTCTTCATTTGACTGAAATGCTCTCCTGCATAAGAATTCTGCTGGCCGGAAATACAGGATGGCCATTTTTAGCCCCAGGCACTGCAACACGTCCACTATCTCAACCTCATCTCTACTCAAAACAAGAGAACATGTGTGCACCAGCAGGAGGGAGTCTCAAGCACACAGGGATGCTTTGCCTGGAGACTCCTGAGATATTGAGCATTAAAGCTTTTATATATGGAAAATGTTGGTTTAGTGCTTTTTGGAGCCTTATAAAGAAAATCAGTTATTTGACTCTTCCTCCATGCATTGACAACCAGTTTTATAACAAGGAGGGGAAAATGGTCCTAAAACAAAGTCACGTGTCAAAACAGGTGATCAGGTAGAAGTGGACTCCAAGTTAGTGCAACCTCTGAAAAATAGTTCCATTTTATGACTCATACCTCTAGAATGTAACTTAATTGTTAACTGGAATCCACTAGAGGCTATTATGGAATGTGCTGAAAATTTCAGCTACAGGGAAGGAAAAAATTAGGAGAAGTTTGCACATTTTAAAGCATATGACAACCAAATAAAAATTTAAACCCACAGGAACCAATCTAGTACATTTCTGCTGTTCCAAGGCTGTTTTCTTAATGATCTCAGGTAATGTACTATGGAAACATCAACTCTGAACAGCTTTCTTGTCAGGGCCAGTGGACAAACTGGACGCCTCTTCCAAATGAACGTTCTTTGCCCTCTCCTGATCAATTCTAGGACCTCATCTGTCATCTGTTCAATTTCCCAGACTGATTTTAATCAATTCAGTCTGTAGTCTTGAAATTGTCTCACATGATTTTCAGGAATACATCTCAGAATACTGGCATTTTTAAAAAGGTCCAACCTTCTAAATTAGTCTTCACTGATGCTCAATAACAGTAGTGCTGCAGTGGTACAGTACCAGATGGCACTGTATGTGTATGTGAGTGTATATGTGCGTGTATACATGGTGCATTGTACACACATGCAGAACAACAGACTTTCTGTCTTCAATGGCCAACTAGCACTGTGGCTTCTCTGTACTTCTAAATGAGACGTAAATCTTCACTGAGAGATCACTCTACTTCCAATCACTTGCTACAAGCTTATTGGGTTCTCCCTTGTCACCTTTTTATGAGTCATTTTCTTCCCAAGGAAAGGCTGCAAACATTACCTGGAACTATGTACTTCTATAAGCAGATACATTTTGAAGTGATATAAAAGCTCTTTTTGCTGAACAGAAAGCTTGACAGAATCATAGAACAGTTCAGCTTGGACGAGATCTCATATGGTTCAAAAATCCCACACTGGAAAGCAAGGCCAATTTCCAAGTCAGACCAGGATGCTCGGTGCCTCCGTCCTTTTAAGTTCTCCAATGATAGAGATTTCACCACCTCTCTGAACAGTGCATTTCAGTGCTTAGTAAGTCTTATATATAGTAAGTATAGTATATATAGTAAGTATATATATATATATAAAAATATAAATTTCCAGTCACCACTGCATCTTATCAAACTGGCTTCTGTAGCCTCCCAGTCACAGCAATAACAATTTCCTTTCAGCCTTTTCTGTTTAGCCTGAGCAAACCCAGTTCTCTCAGCTTCTTCTCACATGCCACATGTTTCAGTCCCCTGTATCACCCTGGTGGCTTCTGCAGGACCCGTTCTTTATGTTCATGTCTTCTTTTGTACTGCGATGTCCAAAGCTGGGCACTGTTCACCAGTGCTGAAACTGTGAGCTATGTTCTTGCTAACAGAGCTCAGCATGCAGCGAGCTTTCATCTCATCAACAGGAACTCTTTATTTGTTGTATTTGTTGTCCATGAAGAACCCTATGGTCCTTTACTGAAAACATCTTTCCAGCCAGTCAGTGCTCAGTCTGTGCTGCTACAGGGTGTTATTACACTCCAGGTACAAAATTTTGCTTTAGTCCTTCCTAAACTTCATGAAGCTCCTAATAAACTCTTTTCTTAGTCTGTCAGGGGCTGAGTGACAATCTGACCTTCCAGTGTATTAGTTACTCCACTCAATTTCATATTGCCCATAACCTCGCTACAGGTGGAATACATCCCAGTACCCCAGCTGTCAGACTGCAGGTTAAGTTTAGGAAACACATATTGTAAAACTGCTTTTGTAGTTTAATAAAACAAAGTAGAACTACAGTCTTCACAGAAAATGTGTTTCTCTTTTCAAGCTATCTTCATATTAAACAAATAGGTTGATTTTCCTGTTACTCAACGTTGCATTATTCAAAAGCTCAGACTGCGGTTTCTGACCTGTATTTTCATACGTTGAAGAGGGGAACAAGAATCACAACAGACTCAACTTTTTCTGTTTTCCAGTTCAATTTCATCTTTCTCTTTTTAAGAAACTAGTAAATGACTCATACTAAACTTAGTACAATGAAGCTATTCGCAACTATAAAAGAGCCCGAACAGCCAATCGCACATAAAATTTTCAGATGATCATACAGCAACATCTCCTGATTGGCCTTCAGAACTTCCCAAAAACAGGAGGATTTAATTTGTACTTAATTTAGAATATATTAAAAAAAAAAAAAAAAAAAGATAAATCAATCTAAATGTTTCTCTTTCAGGTAATTACAGTTTCAAACACAGGTACTGAAATACAAAATCCTATTTATAAATAGAATAGTATCTTTACTTCTACTAAAGAAAATTAAGAAAAGGCACAATCTCCAGGAATTTTATAGAAACCAAGAATACCAACACCTCTTCTTCCTCTTCTCTAAACTGGGCAGTTCTCCAGGAGGAAACCTACATGGCACAGCAGGTGAGATTCAGATGGCAAACCTCAAGTATTTGGCAAATAATCTTTTTGTATGCAAAAATACCACATAACTATTCAGACTTTCTTTTGGCAGACTTTACCTACATTGGAATTTTGGCTTTTAGAGCAGCTGCTCTCACAGAAATTCACACTACAGTATAATTTAAACCTATGTGGTACAATATATACTACTACATACTGTCACTACAAAGCACACTACATTACCCTTGTCAGCCACACTGTACCTAGCAAATCCTAAACAGTCCAGGTATTTTTGTTGACATGGATTAACCAAGCAGATAATATATAATGAGCTACACAAATAAATACACAAAGTACAGTTATCTTGACAAGTAAATGGGAAGAAAAGCCCCCTAAAAGTAGCTTTGAACTAAGGAAGGTGTGTTAAAGAGAATGAGACTGCAACAATCAGAAAGAATGTGATTAGATGAGATTACTTTATGTAAAAAGAGGAAATTTAACTTCCTAAGGACTTTCACGCCTAAGAGCTGATACACGTCAAACATCCTACTCAAGTAAGCAAATATGTAACTACATGGTAAGAATGGTTAAATGTTCTAAACAAGGTGATGATAACGTAATTGTAAACCTACCATTTTCAGGAGAAAGTTTATCATAAGCATCTTCATAAATATAATTTCTTCTGATAGTGACATTAATGCCATCCAAAAATGGCCCTTCTCCTTGAACTTCTTGTTTATCAGCATAGATCAACCTTTGAAAAATCTGTAAAAATGAGTGAAAAGAGAAACCATGTCACTGTGCAGATATAAACATTCAACAAGAGGTAGTTATTCACTACTATTACTGTCCTTTGAGTTGCTTCTGGGCACTCACTTTGAAGTGATTTGTCTTGTCCCTCACTGAGCCGCAGAAACTTAACACAGAGCCACATCCCAGGGGAAGGGAGGAGGGGACAGACATGGAACTACAAGAGTTCAGTCTGCAGTTTTATCCTTCTCTCCAAGGTCTCATCCAATTGTAATGATTTCAGTTTTTGTGATAAAACCAAATAAGGTTTTACGAATTCCAGAAACTTCAAATATGTGAAGCTTAACACAGCTTCAAGAAGTCTAAAGGTTGTAGACAGCGACCATATCATGACACAGAGATCCCTGCTTGAAGTCACTCCCCTTTTCCTCTAATTCCAGTGCAACATTGCTACACTGTATTAAGATGTTTTGTTGGAACAAGTGTTTCATAGAAGCTTGGAAAAAACACCTTTATTCTACCAAAGCTGACACTGTCTTTCTTTGATGAAACTATTCTTCAGTCCCTTGTTGGTGTCTTGCAACTTAATGTTTTCATTATATTTCAGAGAGCAGTTTTTAAGTAATTTATATTTCTGACGACAAAAGCAGTTCAGAAAAAAAATATGGATAACAGAATAACAGCTTTTTATATATATATATATATATGAAATAGGTATATATAACTGAATAGGTAAATATAACTGCAATAGGTAACAGAACTGACAATTGCTTATTTAAAATCTAGAAAACGTTCAGAAGCAAATCAACTAGTACAAGACTCTTGCATGTTTTAAACTACATACTCTATTATAAAGTTCAGCTACTCAGCTATGAATGCAGAAACTTAATCTCTAGGTGTTATTTTCCCCAAATGGACACCCATCATCTCATTCGGAGTAAATGCAACCACTGCACAAAAGCCTCCAGTCTGGACCTTGCAATCTGTTCATTAGATACACAACCAGTCGGTGCTCTGCTCACCACAAGAGGGTGCAACCATGTAGACCAACCATTGAATCAAGACTGCGCTTTATTACAAACATACAACTGCTCTCATGTATCTCGCAATACATGTTTTTAATGCTGTTATTACAAAGGGTAATATAACTATTCAAAAAAAGAGAGAAAAGTAATTAACTTCAAATGTTTGCTGACACACGCGTACTGAAGAAAAACACTCTGACCTGTCATATCCTTCAGCAGGGAAACAATCCAGTTTCTGTACTTAGCTAAGTGATCTTTTTACACTTATTGAAAACAAAAAACTAAAAAAGCAGTTGTATATTAAATTAGAAATTAGGTACCTTTACTCTTTCTTCAAAAGGAACTACAAAAGGTAGCTCTGTCAGAATTGCAAGTTGTCGTTCTTCAGACACAGAAAGAGGTGCTGGTTCCAAACCCACTTAAAATAGAAATAATAATTTTAAAGATTTGGAAATAACATTTTAACAGTTTATTTTGTATCTAGTGACTCATTTTACTTTGTATAAAAACACATACATTAAAATAATTTATTTACTAAACGGTCACACTAAGCCTTACCTTTATTTAAACAGTTTCTGCACACAAACTGAAACATTAGTAGTAAAAACACATTGAAAACAAAATGTGTATAAAGATAAGTACTCCTCCTTTTTCTTTTTAGAAGAAAAAGGATATTTTCTTATTTTTGACATTTTAATTTTCCAATTAAGAAAAAATATACGATAGAAGACAAGAAGTTTTCAGTAGTTAGAATTTTCTTTGTAGGATTACACAATATTCTCATCCCAATATTCAAAATAATTGAAAGAGACTGTGCTTTCAACTACAACATCTAAGAATTAAACCAAATCTAATGAAACCAAGAGAAAGATAACATTTATTTCAATGGGTTTTCTCTCCCAACAGCAAGGTCACAGTGATCACATTAAATCTTACTCATTCCTGAAACAGTGAAAAGAACATCAAGAAACTGTATATTGTGCTCAATAAAAAGAAAATAGAAAAAAATTCAAGCACCCACAGCAGAGAGACTCAATTGCATGAGGTTCCCAAGCTTTCCTTCAGCTCCTTTGAACCCTCCTATACCCACAGAGGATGTTCTTAGGAAAAACTCCACTTTGGGTGATGCACAAGTGACAATCCTGCTCTAACTCCACCGGAAGAAACTCAGTTTCTGAGCATATATCTGACTGTAAATTAATTAATGGCAGCCAAAAAAAAAAGGTATTGCTCACTGACTATAGACACTGTGGTTAAAGGTCCACCTAGCTTCAGTCTGCAGAGGAAACAAACCCCACAACTCCTTAGTTGTTTCATTTTCATGTTTTATAACCATCTTCTCAAAAAGACTCCAGAGTCTGGACTATTTATAGACCTTTATATAAAACAGAACTGAATGCTGCACGTTGCTACCTAGTCTGGAATTTTATGATGACAACTTCAAGCTTTTCCTCTGGCTCCTACCTGTGGTGATAAGCATTTTGCTGCCCTTCTGTAACCAGATATCTATTTAGTTCCCCCCCACACACACTCCTCAAAGCACTTTAAGTCCAGATATTTTAAGCACCAATTTGACATGACTGACCCAAAACATCACTATACTCGATGTGTATAAATTTGGGGCAGGTTTCAGCATTGCAAGCTTTTGGAATTTCTGATAAAATGTTTATCTGTGATTACCCTTTCTTTACTTAGTAAACATTTTTAATTAAAGTCAATGTATGCAGCCTATTAAGCTAAGGGTTAAAAGCACTTTAAATAAAAAGTGCGTGTACAGCAAAGGTAAACTACTACATAACTTCGACAGTTCAATTATTCTAGTCAATTAGTCAATTTTATCTGCATTTCTCCATCATGGCTTCTGTCTTTAAAGAGAAATATGGGATGGAGTCATCAATATAGAGGGCATTTAGAACTCACAAGCCTGCCATTTAAGTAAATGAAAAAGCACAAATAAACATGACCATATGTGATTCAGCAGTACTTTCATGCTAATTGCCTTTAACCCATATGGAGTCAAGAGGGATTAAACAAGTCATGTGCAGGTTGTTACCTGCTTGTTTTCACACATTCATGTTGACTGCACTTTTTTTAGCCTGATTTTATGTGAAAATGAGGTTTACACAACACACTGTGACATCTTTCCCCACCGTCTTGCCTCCAACACACTTTTTGTGCTAACCAGCTGAATTTTAGCTTCGATAGAGAATAGGAGATTCAAAAAAATACGAAGTTTTGCTAAAGTTTTCAACTGGATAGAGAAATTCCTTTAGTGATTAGATTCCAGAAAGAGCAAGGACAGCTCAGTTATCTGCTCTGTTCACTAGCCAGCAAAATAAGGGCACGGAGCTGCTCCACACTAGCCACAGTGTGGGCTCCTTATCCACCAACTGCCCAGACCAAGGCAAGTAATGAAACGGAGGAACTGGTGCTATTATGGGAAGAAAGACAAGGGAGAGAGCTCAAGATACGGTATGTATGGGGACAAGGAGACCAGCAGACTAGTAGCATGGGGGAGAATCTGGAATTAATAAATGTGGCACAGGTCTCATGGTGGAAAACATGGAGAGAATAGCTGTCAAGAACCATACAGAGCAATGGAAGAAAATGGGGATATTTATTTATACTCGTAAATATAGGAGTAGTTACATTTATACAGCCCTAAAATTACATTGGGCCCTTTGAAAGCAACCAGGAGGCTGATGCGGCTCCCTGGTGAAAATGAGCTTGACACGCCTGGTCCCGATATTTTTGAGTAATTCAAGGGCTTACATTTCTGTCTTATCTAATTAAAGACAATATTTATAAACAGTAATTAATACTTATCATGGTCCCTAAAGCTTATTTGTTACAGTTTAATATATAATCAAGAAGTTTCTTTATAACATACAATAAAAGCAAACCCCCAATGCCTTATATCTTCCACAACTTCATTAATTTTGTATCTTATGCAACTGCCTTTTATACATACTAATACGTGTCTTTTTAACACATAGCATTTGTCTATCTCATAATTTCCCCTCCTCAATGCCAGCAGAAACTTGAAATACATGCAATAGCCTGAAGACATACACACATGTAGACAAATACATATTTTTTAAAATATGTGAAACAAAATTACGAAAGATTGCCATGATTTCAGTTATCATTAAGACTTTCATACAAAATACTCCATCAAGCTCTATGAAAGGTAGATTTTCTTTGAATCAGGCAAACTGTTCTTTTGACTTAGTAAATCAAAAATTGCATAGACAGTATCTTACCATCCAAAGTAGACTGCAATGGTCCTATTCTTCCCATTCTTCTGACTCTCCAGACGTGTCTAGCGGATGGCACATACAGCTGTGTAACCTAATAAATTAACAGTATTTTATAGTTAAATATTCTCTGATTACTTACAATTTACTATTAGATAGCAAATACATAAAATTGTTATATCCAAGAGTGCATCTGAATGCCTAATTATCTTCATTTCTAATCCCTCCTTATACTCGTGCTTTAAAGCTAAGCTGCAAAATTAATAACACTATAATATAAAGTCCATGTATCATTTAAAAATACCATGCAATGTTACATTAAATTCTGGTATTTAAGATGTCAGAGAAGCAAAGTTTGAATTTTGAAATGTCAAATAAATTCTCTTGACTTTGTATTGAGAATCAGGCTAGCATCCCAATTTAAGACTTCTACTACTTTCTGTAAGGTGTGTAGATACTATTTCCTAAAAACTATAAAAAACTGTCACTCAGAAACTCAAATCTTGGACACAAGGCAAGCAACCATGGAATCATCAACAATAAACAGAAGACTTCTCTGTTAACTATTCCACGCAAAAATTCCCGCTGTTAAGACATCTAATAGTACAAGGTAACCTGAGGTGTAACCATCCAAGTTTCCAATGATTCAAAGAATGTACTTGCACATCCATAGTAGTGTTTTCTTTTGCATGTACCTATGCACTTTTGAAGCTCAAACAATGTCATTTTTTCAAATGCTCTTAGGGAAAAAGTAATTTCTAGGTGAGGTAAGCACAGAAAACACTCTGGAATTTTCTTTAATTTGGAAGAGAATTTTTAGGGTTTTTTCCTCACTATCAAGCAATTCTTTTATTTAGCATTTTTATTATAAGAAGCACTTAAAATAACTAGAAAATAAAATGCCACAACATGCTACAAGATATTCAGTTCTCTGCTGTAAATGCAGATGACTTACACTGTCACACTGTAGAGTGGGTTCTACTTTATGGAGTGGAAACAGGATTTAGCATAAAAATTTCTTAACAGATGCAAAACTTTACATTAGGGAAAAGCAGCATTTCTCCAGGTTTTAAACCACACTAAATCTGTGCAATGTCAACCTCGATTCTGTCCGGAATCAAACATTCTGCCACTGAAGCTTTGGCACCTGTAAGGCTATGTGGAAAAAGGATATTATTCTTACCTTATCTGCTTTAATGTTTTCTTGTTCAGAAAGCCAATGATTGGGTGGGCAGAAATTTCTCCTTGTATCTCTAGATTTCAACATTTTCACTAAGTTTGTGATGACCTGGGTGTTAGAAACACATACAGTCAATCTACATTTAACACTGTGAATGACACTGTATAATTCAGAAGCAAAAACTTAAGAAAATCTTTCAGTAACGCATGAAGTTGTTACTTATTTTTAACTAACAAAAACTTGCTCTTATACTTAAATACCTTAGAATGTAAGTGTGGCTCACCTCTAAGTCCTGATAAAATGGCTTATTATCCAAAACTTAAGAACTAGGGCTACCTAGGACTAGGTAATCCTAGAACCCTGCACACCTAAAAAGTTGTATGCTAGTCCAGGGAAGCTTAAAGTCGTCATTACTGGCATTAAACTACTTATTTAAAGACTGTGAACAGTTAACCAGGTAATTTATACAACTGTCATTTACACAGACTTTTTTTTTTTGGCTAATATAGGTTTTCAGAAATTAAACATGTGTATAGATGTATGCTTCAGAAGAGAGAGCTATACTCTTTGCCACCTCTCATTCCAAACCTGAGATTCTGAATAATTTGGTTGATTTGTATGTTTTCATTGTCTACAAAAGGGAAGACTCTTCAATTTCTATGCATCATTTTTCAAGGAAAATGCTCCACAGAAGAATGGAACTTTAGCTTGCCATCTCAAGACAAAGGTCCCTGTATCACTCCGCACTAGGCAAATCTGAGGGATCAACTAATTAACAGTGGGTATTTCTGTCAATAATCAATAAATGTAACTAACTAGCCAGCACAAGCTCATGTGACGTGCTTCATAACGACCAAACTGTACAAAAGCCAACATCAACTTCAGAAAGTAAAGCGAGAGAGGGCAGAAGCATTAAATTTGCACCAAAACAACAGCGAAAGTTACATCTCTAAAGTACTACTTCTTGTTTCTGCAGTAATAAACTAAAGCATTTCCAACTAAAGATGCCTCAGAGAAATCATAAGTATCTGCTGATGATATCACCTGACCAAATATGGAGGTGATTATCAATGTGAAAAAAAAATCAATGCTGATATTTTTACAGGTAATGATCTACATCTGAAAAGACACTACATTCTCCTTTTCTTGTTAATGAGTATCTTGTTAACATTCTCGGAGCTGGCAAGAGAGAAAAGAATACCTTCTCATCAAGAAGTAGTTACCGATTTATCAAATTAACTGTACCCCCAAAGTTCCTGTCTCTGCTAAAGCAGATCCAGTGTGATTCGCTCAGTTGTTTATACTGTTCAGTAAACCCTGTTAAAGGATCCAACAGAGCTGATTCAGAAAGTAAAACCACTCCTGAGAAGGGCCCAGCCCAAACATCCCTGAAAGCTGATTACAAGATAATTGTGGTAAGAAGCACAAAAAGCCCCGATGGTCCTAAAAATATACCTGTGGAGTGGTGGTTTGTAATTCTCATTTAATCACAGAACCACAGAATGTCAGGGATTGGAAGGGACCTTGAAAGATCATCCAGTCCAATCCCCCTACCAGAGCAGAGATGAGGTTACACAGGAAGGTGTCCAGGCAGGTGTGAATGTCTCCAGAGAAGACTTCACAACCTCCCTGGGCAGCCTGTTCCAGTGTCTGTCACCCTTACTGAGAAGAAGTTTCTTCTCAAATTTAAGTGGAACCTCTTGCGTTCCAGTTTGAACCCATTACCCCTTGTCCTATCATTGGTTGTCACTGAGAAGAGCCTGGCTCCATCCTCATTACACTCACCGTTTATATATCTGTAAATATTAATATGCACATAAATACTGTATTATCTTAACGTTCTTTACAAACTAAAACATGCCAGGTAAAGCCCTTTAGCGTGTTAAGTTACTAAGCTTTTTCCTAACAGAAGGTAAAAGCATTCACTCGAAATCCACCTAGTAACAGTGGTTTAACAAATTTTTGCTTATCAACTGAACCATAGCAAGTGATGATGTGTGTGCCTGTACTTCACCCAACAACAAGCACATTAGCTTAAACCACTATGTTTAATTCACTTTTATTTACAAGGATTTCAAATAATGAAAGATAATTCTGTCATTATTATAAACACGCAGTCAGAAAATGAGAAAACTCTAGAGATAACTAGTTTACGCATGTCTTTATAACAAAATTAAGAGGCTAAGAAAACTGGCTACCATGGTCGCTAGGGTGTCTTTGTAATTTTAATATTTTTCTTGGCAGTTTCCTCCAATCCAGACAACAAAAGAAGAAAAACTAGAGATATTAAGCTAACAGCTAGTCCATCTCAGCGCAGTTGTCATACTTGGTTGTATGCCTTCTATCCAAAGCAGAACCAACTTAGCCCAACACTACATAAAACATAATTAAGTGGAATCAATAGAATATTAAATTACTAACCTAAAAGACATTATCATTGCTACAATGAACAGCCATCTGTTTTTCAACTTAGAACCACGGCACTTGAAAAATGAATAGAAAAAAAAAACCCATACACAAAGCTTCTCTGAAGTAATCTTGCTAAAAGACAGTCTTAATGGGCAGGTGTCAAGAGTAACAAAGAGTTTAATGGGCCTTCTAAAGGATTCTGTGTCTAGATACTATACAAAAGACCTTTTAAGATCCAGTTTGTAAAGTAACATCTTGAATAAAGAGAGAACAAAGAGGAATGCTATTAAGGGAACTGTCTGATTACGCAGGAATTTTCATCACCTTGCCCTTATAAAATTCAGTGCAGGTTACATGAGTCACTGAAGCTCTGTGGTCCCATTACCACTATACTTAACGAAAAAAAAAGTCAGAAAATATTATCCAAATGAAGACCATGCTAATAAAATATTTTACAAGTAGTTAAAGAATCCTTAAAGGGTACTGAGAATATTAGCAATCTAAACTCAGGACTCCTCTGTGAAATTTTTGTAAGTATATATTTTATTCAAAGGAAAGATGCACTTCTATAAATAATATTAAAATGGAGATTTCTTTCCAACAAAGCGCCAAATGCAAGTAAAATCAAAGCCAAAAATCAGCAAAATTAGCAACTTCATTTCACAGGATTAACTCAAGATAATGAAACAATTCTTTTATTTGACAAAACCCATTTTCATGCACTCATAATTTAAGTCCTTCTATGGAATCTGTAACCATTGACTATTCAATATTACGCCCCGCCAAAACAGGGTGATTCTGCTGACTAAAGATATTTTCATGTGTATATCTTCCATTACAAAAATCTCTATTCTGCTAGCAAATAAGCACATCATTTTCAGCAGCCTCACCGTTTTCAGATTTACCATTACCTTGCAGAAGTCAAGTCTGTATTTACGTGCATATATATGCAGAAATATATTTCATTAGACACCAATGCCATGGAAAATACGCAAAAGAAGTGCCAGAAGTTAAAAGAAAAAATAAAATAAATATATTAAAAGCATAGAGGATAGGGAAGCAATGTGCCTTTTTCTCTGCATACAGCTTACAAAAGCTTTTGGAAAGATAAACAGCTCATGCATTTGACTTGAACACCTTAAATTTATGATGAACTACTTTAGCTTTGTTTTAATGACTTGGAAGAAGATACTGCTGCCTGCTCACTATTTTGAAGCTGCCCTCAGGAAAGACTCAGTGCTGCATACATAAGTCTTGGTAAGAACTTTGCTTGTTATGAATTTTTATCTGTAGCAATATGATTCCGAAGGAGTAAACAGCAGCCTTGTTGTTAGCTACTTTTTTTGGTAGAAGCAGAGCCTTTGAGATACCCTCGAGATTTATGTTTGTAATTCAGCTCTTTGGAAGACAACTCTGGCTCCTGAAAACACTAAGAGTACAAAGGGAGACAGGGTAACCTGGGATTTACAGCTTTCTGAATGACAGCAAAATGTGATCAAATTCACCTGAAACATAAGGCACTTATGAAAACATTTATTAAATACTACAAACTAAAGAGAAGAAATAGAAGATGGCATGATAAAAACCACATACATATAAAACACCCCTCGCACACTGTCCTTCTTAGAAAAATAGACATATTAGGGTTTTCACTTGTGACCTTTAAATTGAAAGTTTATTTGGCAATTTAAAGACAAGTAATTAAATTAAATTGTGCAAACATATATTAGATCAATCCGTGCAAATTACAAATTCAGTGCTGCATTAGGACTGTATTCAATGCAATCAAAACATTATCAGTTACTCTCAGTGCTATTACTGCTTATGCTCATAAGTGAAATGTGTTGTAAAATCAGACAGAATAGGCTGGATAGAGGCTATCTTAGACTTGTAGAATGAATAAGCATTCCTTAATTAGCCCATCAGGTTAAGTGCAAGCCTTAATGGGCCTTTCCTAAAGTCTAGCATGACATCTTTCTCCAAACATGGCCAAGAAGAAAGTTCCATTAGCAATATTAATACAAGCTTAGTTGATCATTTTCATTCAATTAACTTCTTTCAATTAAATAGATAGCTTGACAAAAGCAGTGATAAAAGACCTGAAGGGACAGCTGATGACTCGAACTGAACATTAGTGTGCGAGAGGTCGTCAGTATTAAACAGACTGTAAATCTAGCATTCAATTTGGAAAATGCATTTCTTCTGCTCCCACTTCTTTAATGAGCAATTTTAGCTGACTAGATGTGTTTGCTGCAGAATTTTCATGACAAGTCAAGCACTCCTTTTTTTCGGCAACAGTTCTATTAGGTTTTTCCTGCCAACATTTTCAGCTTCTCTTAACTCATGTCTTAAGTAGGATGCCATGGATAAAACTAGCAGAAATACATTGGTAGATATCCAGAAAGAACATACATTAAGTTTACATTTGCTAGCCAGATTCACCATGCCATTACTATTGCAGAAACCCAAAACGAGCAGTACCAACAAAACCAATACATCCTGGTACCAGTTTAGTGAAGCCTCTAATGCAGAAGTACTTGAGTAATCCTATGATTCAGTTAGAATTTCACACTTACATAAAGTTGTAATGGCCTGTTTAAGTACCTTGCTGGATGGGAGTCCAAGTTAAAACCTATATGCTATGCAGTAACTTTTTTATAAGCAGGATAAGCTGGAAAATTAATTAATTAAGCTGGAAAATGTGAGTCGCCAAGAGAAAATTTTTAAAAATTGCTACTGTTCTCAGAATTTAATTACCAAAGCTTAGCAAATACGCCAAAAAGCAACCTTCCCAAATCCATATTCCTTGTAACTGTTAAAAGTATAATTAGAGGGGAAAAAAAAATAGCTGATCTCATATCTTCAGCAAAAGCCCGAAAATTTTATTTAAATATGTTCTGAAATTTGACACAATTTACCTTGAATAACTGAATCCACCTTTTTTGTTCTGTCTGTATACATTGCTGCATTTCCGTATTTTTTGTTACTCCAACACTTCTAAATGCTGCAATATATTCCTCACGAACCTCTGGTTTTGTTTCTGGGTACGCCAGCTTTATGATTCCTAAACATGCATCCCGAAGGCAGCGTGATAATATTACAAGCTCTTCTAGTGTAAAAGGCATCATTGATGATTGTCTTTGACCTACAACTACAGAAAACACAAGTTTGGTTTCTTTAAATGACTTTTTCTTTATCATTTTGTTATTAGAAAAGCACTTATTTCATTGCAACTTTAACATTCACACACAAAATCTAAAGGCAGAGAAAAGAAACATCACCCAAAAAGAGAATGGCTAAACATTTATAAAGGCAATCAGGGCTTGTAACTGTTTGCAGTCGCCGTGATTTTAAGGACAATATTCTCTTATTCTCTTTCATGAGTGACTCCTGCTATATTCAATTTTTACATTAGGCTACAGATTCAGTCCAGAACTTCACTTGCTTCACTAACTCATTAAAAATTAGCATGATTAAGAACTTCCACATCAGACCCTGTAAAGCTACGGTTCCCAAGGTGTAATCCATCTTTTTTTTCCTCTTCTTTCTAAATGCAATCACCACAAAAAGAGCCCGCTGACAGCTGAGTGCCCAAGGGACTATCAGCAAGTCAGCCCAGAAGAGCCTTCCCCACAGATGTCGGCAAATCATTCCCCAGGGAACATTTTGCAAAACGCTGCTATTCAGTATGCTTGAAACTCACCTTCTATTGGATCACCAAAGAACTCATTATCATGAATAGAAATAAGAGAATGACTAAACAAAGAACTAAAAAGGTAGAAGAGAGGGATAATTCGACTAGAGTCTTCTAAAGACATTGGAGAGCCTCTTGAAATCACTTGAAGGAGTGGCACCATAGACCTTAAAATATAAAATGCAAAAATAATGACACGGTTAATAAATTAAATACTCCAAAAACAGTATTAGCTTCAGCATTCTCGTAAAAATATCTAGTAGCAGTTCCTACAGCAAAATAAGGAGGGCACTCTCAGTTAAATAACTAGTGTTTCCCATACTTGGAACATAAGGTTACTTTTTCTAAGTTCTTGTCACAGTAGTACCTCAATGTCTTGATGATTTATATAAACTTTGGCATTAACTATTACAGACTGCAGATACTTTCTGCTTTAGAACAGAGACGCAAAACAAAGAGGGTAACTAATCTGCATGTCAGCATAGAATAGATCTGTAAATCCAACTCCTCCGTTCCTAGGAAAAAGCTTCTGCCACCATCGAGTTCTGGATTAGTCGAAATGTAAGAGATAATTCTCACATATTTGGGATTAAGTACTTGGAGCTTCAGTGTTTCTTACATTAATGCTAATAAACACTCAAAACAACCTACAAAATATCCACCTTATTTTAAATAAAGATTTAATTTATTTACCTGTAATTATTGGAACTGTCCAATTCCCAAGATTTTGCTCAGTTTTATGATATCATAGGAGCTAAGTAACTGTTACAGTTTTGCTTTCAGTCATCTTCCACGAGCACTATCATACCACCAGTTGTCTCATTCTCTTTTTCAGTAGATACGCTCTATTTTAACAAAGACTCCATTTCAGGAATGGTGTAATACATACCCTGTAATCATTCGTGTAGTCATTGAAGATATCAAATACCAAAGATGCCTCAGGAATCTGGCATTAAAGGCTAAACTATAAAGAAGCCTGCAAGAAGAAGTTCAAATGAATTGTGTCTTCCAAAATACTGTATTCACAAAACACAATGCTTCTATAAGAACTTTTCTGTTACGCATTTCTCAAACATTAAAAATTCAAATTGATTTTTTCCAGGTTCTTAGTTTAATAAAATCCAGTGAAAGCCCCAAAGGTGAAAAACATGATACAAATCCTTTTACCTAAAATACACAGTATTCATTAACTCAGCAACAAAACACACTACATAGACACAAGTTTCCCATATTCCACAAAATTAAACACACATTAAATAAAAATAACATACACTCTAAGTTCTTGATCTGTGATTATTAAAAATTCTCATATAGAAAACCATCTCAAGTAGTTAATAAGTCACTTCTATTAAGTGACCTGTTCACTTTTGTGAAAAACAGGTTAAAAGACCTTAAAGTTAATTTATGTTAGAAGCAACTATTGATTTAAAATTATGTAGCAATTTTATGGGTATATTTCTGCATGGCAGAAATAAACAGAACAACATCAACGGAACAATGTCTGTCAGAACAGCCACCCACACACATACACTAATCCATCTGTAGACAGAAAATGGTTTATACACCTGTAAAAATAAATGTGTATGTTCACAAGGCAGTTACATACAGGACCACAATTATGGTATGATGAACTTTTCATAGAAATGAGAAACAAAAAGCTTCCTGGAATTAAAAGGTCTCCCCCAGCCTATTTTTTAGCATTGCAGGAAGCAACACAGGTAACAAACATAATTTGAAACAATTTATGTCTTCTAGCAAATCAAATAGGCTTTGACCTGACTAAACTGCCATTTTTTTGATACTGAAGGACTATATTCAGTGAATTATTCTAAATGCTACTTTCCTAGGTCTTCTAATTACTATTAGAATAAATAAAGTAAAACAGATACTCAAGTCCACATCCCTTCTCAGAGGTCAATAGCCTCATAATATCAAAATTCCCTGTGACCACACATACAAGAGGTTGAAGGTTGGGAAACAGGAGCAGAGAGGGTAGACCAGAAGTACTGCTGCCTGAAACAACACTATTTATTCCAGACCACGGGGATAAATTAAAATTCAGCAGATGGCAAAAGGGAAAGAAGCATACATTTCATTAAGGAAAAAAGTAAAATACAAGTAAACGCTATAAAATATTTGAAAATGGCTTAAGCAGCAATTAATTTTAAAACATTAGAAGACAAAAGAACCACAAGCAAACCTACACGCCCATTCAAACAAATGCTGCCCAGTGCCATGTGCCTCTGGGTGCTCTATCACTGGCCCATCCCTGACTTGGGCTGTGGGGTCATCAAGTTTCACAGGTACGGGGAGTTTTGGAAATAGAATGAGGGATGCAGAAGGGAAAAATGAAATACAAGCAACCTCTGTTTTGCAGTGCGTCTCTGCTGAAATATCACCCCTCTTCTTTCAAAAGCTTTGAATTTTAAATACATAGATTGTACCTTTAAAAAGAGTTGGGAGCTTCACATATTCCAGAGAAGCTGGATGTTGCTGATCATTACCAAGTTCAAGTCAAATCTGAGGCAAATGCAGCTAATGCTGTTTTAAGACATGTTTCATTGTAAAATTAAGTTCTACTTTAAATATGTGGAAATTTTGAAAAAAAAAAAAAAAAAAATACACCTGAGTTTGATACATGGGAATTTCACTTCATTCTAAAGTCACATTGTTTTGACATTTTGTGAAAATTATGTATTATCATGTAAGGAAGGGCTTATTATATCTAGTTAAGTTAACATAAGGATTTGTATTTGAATGTTTAGGTATCTGAATGATAGCTCAGATGTCTTGGTTTCTGAAATGAGATATTTCCTCAGTGACCTTCAGTCTCATATTTGAAATGAAAAGTAATTTGGCACAGTGCCGTTAGGTCTCATAGGGCTTCCAAGTCAAAACTTGTTAATTTTACAATCATCCCTGGAAATTATCTAATAGTTTTAGCAGAAATGAACAAACATTATGGACACTGAACCTATCATAGTGTAATTCATTTTTTCATTCTAGCAATATTCAGCAATAATGAAGGGAAAAAGAGGACAAACCTTAAGAGCTTATAATAATAACCTTTGTCTAAGTTTTAGCCATTTTTATTCCATATCCACGATTCAGACAGTCAATTGTAGCAACTGCTATATTTCATGGCCCGATTCCAGAAATGCTGAATGTATTCAACTTTCACATTGCCCTTCCCTGAAAATCTGGTTAAATACAAAAACGCAAATTTGGTAGAAGATGTTATCATACGGCCTATTTTATCAATATGAAATACCTATGAAATATGAAGCAGATTAATTCATCAATTCTAAAGTTTCCATACTGTTACCAGAAAATAAACACAAAACTGCAAACTAAACACAGAAGGGTGAATTAGGCCTTGCTCTACAAAAATGTTACATCACTGGATTCACCTGGAATATAATCCACTGCAAAAGGAATGACAGCAGAAACAACCTACTACCCTTCTTTCAAACTAGAAGGTAACAATTGTAACAAATAAACCCTAAATACACTGATGGGGTTGGAAAGTCACAAGTCTGCAAAAGTTCATGAAATCGGCTGTGCTAAAAAGCTTAAAAATTTTTGGCTTCACACTGAAAAAAAGGCAAAACCCAAAAAAACCCTTAAAAAGCAAAAAATTAAAACTCTGAGAATCAAAATAGGTCAAAATCTACCTCATTTGGCCTTTTTCTTGGGCAGAGAAAACATGTGCATCTGCTAAAAACAAGCATTTCCAAATAGAACTACATTAACATGACACAGCACAAGATAATAATTCCTGATAAACTGCAGAACATTTCAGGGATAGCTTATATAGCTTATAGCCCCTAAAGACAAAGCATTATCAGTCCACAAAGTTCAGTGATCAGTTAATGTAAAGCCTGAGTGTCCACACAAGTCTTGATCACTTTTTCCTTTAAAGAAAAAAAGAAATAAATTGCCACATACAAACACTAGAAATCAAAAATATTCTATATTATTTCTCTTTATGTAGATTTTTATAAACTAATGCAGGGGGTTAATTTTCAATATTTAATATTTGTACTATTCTAAAAACAAAGTAGCTAAATTTTATACCTGAGTTTTTACCCTTCCTATCTGGTGGTTCCGTGTATTCTTGACAATCTCATTGCATTCCGTCAACTACTTTATTATGAGATCATTACACATAGTTTTATATAATGGATTCATTAATAGATTTTCTGTAAAGTTCAATATTCAGATTTAGCATTGTAGTTTGAAAGAACCACTTGTCAACTACCAGGAAGGATGAGCTCCTTTCAAGCGGAAAAATGCACATTGTATCAGCCACAGGCTACAACAGAGTTAAATTCACTCCAGCGATTTCTTAAGTATCTATTTTAATCATACCAAATTAAATTATCTGCTCCCAAAAGTAAGTACATAACAATCATTTATTTAGAACCCTGTTTGCCTCCCTAGGTATCTAATTGTCCACAAAGGCCACATGATTTATGTGTACTTGCCAGAATGGTATTTTGGGCACCTCTGGTATTAAAAAAAGCGTCAAATTCCTCCTGCGCAATGGGACAGATTAAATGACCCATTAAGCTTAATTTAGCTGAGGCACCACTACAAGTTAATTAGTTAAAGGCAAGATTTTCAGTCTAGGTCATAAATTGGGCCCAGTTTCCCACTGAGACCATTTAAGTTAATGAAGAGAATACACTAGAATGAGAGGAGCTCATACAGTCTGCGAAAGGTCACGGCTGCCGGGGCAGCGGATTTTGACACTCGAGAACTGCAAGGTGGCACAGGTACGAGCCGACACGCAAAGCCATCCTTAAATGAACTACACCTCTCTTTTGGCTGCTTTATTCTTCTGTTTCCATTTGTATTGGACCAAGAATGCAAAGCAAAGCTTAAAAAAAAAAAAAAACATATACCATTTTTCTGGTCTTAAAAACACAGCAGCGTAAGAACATTCCCTAAAGAATTACTAAAATAGCCTCACATAAAGCCCAAATCTCTTCAGCACACATCTGAAGACAGGCTGCTCATATTACACCAGAATGTCATTTTCCAAACCATCTTCAGCCACAGGTTAAGATTAGCAATATTATGTTAATTAAATAGCAGCAATGTACAGTCATTATGAAATTGCTGAACCAAGATTAGCAATCATGCCAGGGCACTGATCAGATGGCCGATAGCGACTGAAGTCCTAGTATAAGCACAGTTTCCATTACCATTTAATATTAAACCGTAATGATGATCTGAAGTTATTGGTGCTAAATTACACCCCAAAATATTTTCCAGAAACAGAATTTACTGGTTTTTTAAAGTATAGTTTAGATGCATGAAACTCTTGCAAATCTCTTTATAAGGATAACTACACTCCAAGACCCATGTTTTCTCCTTTTTTTTAAAATAACTGTATTCAATAATGTCTAGCAGCTTTACATTGAAAAGATGTAAGCCCTGCCCCTCTGAAAACGGGTACAATTCCCAATAACTTCATTCCAATGAGGATTCTATTCTACACCTCTCATCTGGCTCACTAAACACCAGCTACAGCTGGGTTTTTCCAGTCTTGTGGTCTGTAACTGGGCTTGATGGTGTCTTTCCAGAACTCATTCTGAACTTAACAAAATTCCTAATGACTACCTCAAAGCAATGTGCTTTTTCCAGGGATCCACCTTTGGATCTCACCACTCTACAGATAACCAGAAAGCAACTTGAGAGGCTTGTTCCTTCTGCTCGACACCGCAGTGGCCTTTTCAGTGGCTCATTCTGACCTCTCTTGGTCTTTGTTGCAAAACCAAACAAGCTGCTGAGCTAATGCAGCAACACCAACCATCCAGTATCATTATCAGTTAAATCAAAGATGTACTGAGAAGCCAGAAGATGAAAAAGCCTTCAGCTTTAATGGAGTGACAGAAGTCTATACTACGAGTTTCCTCTCTTTTTTCAAGAAGGAAAAAAAGCCTTAGAAATATTAAAACAATACATAGATATTTCTTGCTTCCTCCCTTTCAAAGCCGGTGTTAACTTTGGCCTAATTTTCTTTACAGTTATTGAAAAGTTATTTTCCGTTATTAATCACGCTATCTAGCAGGCCATTTTGCAGATTTGCAGCCTTTATCTCTACTTTCTATTACATTTTTAAATGCAGTTAAATAAGAGAAGTCTTTGTAACAAGCTTTTCTATCTTTTAAACCATTTGACCCACAATGGTTCCGAACAGAAAACAAGAGCATTTCTAAGCTCTTAGAATATATTAAAAATCATTTTCAATAAATTATTTCTAACTATTTCTACTTGGTTTAATTAAATAGATACACTTCAAATACCAAGACACTGAAAAGTTAGTTTCAAACAAGTGAAGCATATTTCAAAAGACTATCGTTAAATTTGACAAAATCATTTAGGCAACAAAAAGATCATCAGGAAATGTTTTTTAAAAGTGGAAATTAATGACAAAAAATCTTTTATCTTTTGATGTGGCACAATGTTTACTACCATTAAAATACAAATGTCTCTTGAAAAACACTCAAAAATAATGTTTAGAATAGCCACTTGGTAACTTAGGCCAGGTCTAAAATGCACCAAGAACACGACAAAAGATCAGCACCTCCTGACATGACGATAGCTGGCAAACCTAACACTTACCATTAACTTGGAACTCTGAACTAATAACTAAAAGTCTACTTTAATTTACTAAATACATGTAAGAATTAACTTCATTTTGACCATGAAAGTAAGTCCAATTGTATGACTGACACAAATCTTAGTATCTCTACTAGTTATTTCTAAAATTGGTACATTCAACTATTTTGGAGCTATTCAAAAGTTACAATTTGTAACCTGCTTTCTGTTACAAGATGGTGAGTAGAGTTTTCATAACTCCAGAATTTATCCAATATGTAACTAGCTTGTTAATCACCAATAATTGCAAAGACCCAATACAGCTCCTCAGAGGAAACAGATGCCATATTCACACAATTAAAGTTCTGTGTGACTTCTTTATTCATTAAACACCCTTTTCCACACCGTTCACCAGCAAACCTCAAGTCAAAGCAGTGACGCATTTAAACTCAGTAATTACTATCCAAGGCAATGTACTACTCACAACAATAAAGTGGGCCTACTAATTCAACTGCTGCTATGATCTTCAGCTCTCACATCCTGCTCTAATGCAATTAGTCTACAAAGAACTAATTACCCTAATCGAGCAATCACAGTTTCACTGACATCTTACTTCCTCTAGCAGCTATAAACACCACTGGGCTAAGATAGCACCTAATTAGTTTTCTGTATCACTGTTTACAATGCAGTTTGAATTGATTACATTTACAACATTCCCTAAATACTTACTTTACTACAGCAACTACATTCTTACTCTAAGCTACTTGCACCAGAACAGTGTGAACACTTATGGGCTTTAGCTTGTTAATAAAAAGGTCAAAAATCTTCTTCCATTGTTACTGACATTTGTGGTTGTAAATGAACAAGTCTTTTATCTCAATCTCAGGTGCCAAAGTGCTTCCCAAATAACAACAGTGATTTTCAATAGCTGGGAATTGTTTTAATTTGTAGCAAGAGAGTTTTTGGGCATATATTGAAGAGGGTAGAGAACAAGTTGGTTTCAGTGAGCAGCTTCCTAGAGACACTGTGGAATCCATATCACTGGAAGTTTTAAAAATAAGCTACACAAGCTTCTGCTAGAATGACAATACACCCTCTGACCAAGGGGATGGATAAACTCCTTTCAAGAATCTTTACAATCCCTATTTGTGTGATTTTCTGATCACAAACACTACCTGCTCCAGAATCCGCAATGTGGTGTAGAATACTAATTTATTTGCAACTTGCTAAACAAACCAAGAGCTTACACTTTTTGGATTTAGTGATTACTCCACAGAGAACACAATGAACAAGAACAAGAACAGCTGCTCATAAAAGAAAACACATAAAAAAACCCGCAGTGTATTTAAAACAAGCCTATCTGATAAAACCAAGTTTAGATGTTGTACAGTTCAACATCACATTTATTTATACTTGCCTGACTTTTGGCACCATCATTCGGTGTTGTACCATTAGCGTGTGGCAGATGGATGCCATCAGGGTAAAGACCTCTTCACTAGCTGAATCTCTCCAAACCATATTCAGTAGAGTGTTTGTCTGCTGCTTTGTATCCAATTTCTTTAGACATTCCTCAGTTATATACTGAACTGATATTCTCCCATCACCCTACAAACATAAAGAAAAATTTGCATTGTCTTTTTAATGATCAAGTATTCTCTTTTTTTAAAAAAAAATAACACTTCAGAGTTTTACTAGAACATAGTTTTATTGTACAATAATTAAAACACAAGCACATATGTATATCCCAGTAGCTCTCTTAAAAGTATCAGACCCAAGAGCCAGCTTAAATCCCTAGGTTGGGGATTTAAATGTTGGGTTGTGGTATCAATCTTTTCCCTTAGGCCAGTGGGAAAGACCCCCTTTAATGTGAGCATGTTCTCCAACACTTGGATACAATGAGTTAAAATCATTTACTGGCACGATGTGAAGAGTCATGTTTTCCCCACTGACACCAGTCAGCATTTGACATGAAATCCAAAAATGGATGACTACCATAAGTTCCTTTATAGACAATATTTTCACATTCATAATCCATGGGTTAACAAACCACAAAAAACTTGAAGGTGGCTAACAGACATTTGGGTAGTACCAGAAGTGTAAGAAGAGGAATGCTTTCTCTTGTCATAGAACCAAGTGGAGCTCAACCTTTTCATTATTTCCTCTGGCTCACTGACGGATACAAGTTACCCAACTCTGAATTTTTCACAAAGAGGCATTTTCTCCATTCACCTCCTCCCCTCCGCTTTTTTATTACAGGCATGCATGAAAATATGGAATACGTAAAAAACTCACAAGAGAAACACACAAAAACCATATAGCAATAAATATTATGTAGTAAAGCCTCCTCACAGGGGTTTTTCTCTAATTTACAAATTACTGTAAGTTACCTGTGAACAGAAATTTATGCTTTGTTTTTAACTAATCACCTCTTAAACATTACCAATATCCTTAAGCCACAAGTAGACTCTGGCAATATTTACATCACATACGTTGCATGCATGTCTGGCCAATTAATTATTTTATTCATACTATCTTGGTAAAGATTTTGGGGTAACAGTAACACATCTACAAATGCACAAGTAAAAGGGTGCACGCATTCCACAGCAGTACGGCTCCCTGTAAGAGGTTCCTCTCAATATCGAGGTCTTAAAAATGCTGCATCTTTCAGAAATGCACATCACCTTATATGAAATGTAAGCAAGCATTATAGAACAGTATCCCTTAGAAGAGCTTATATGCCTTTCCTTTCAGAACTTAAGCAAGAGAATGCCAGGAAGCCTCAGAAATCCAGAATTCCCAGCTCAGTGTGAAGAAGAAAAATAATCTATGAGACTTTATTTTTTTTTTTAAATTAACTCTAGATATGGTGAAATTTCACAGATTCCACACGGAAAGACTGCACAAGTCCTTTGAATTGTGGTGTCCTTTGACAGATCATATAAAGGCCAGTAAGAAATTTTTGGATTTACAGCTCTTCAACTTTGGTCGTTCAAAGCCTTGATCTGAGGATTAGGAAGTTAAAGTTGGCACAGATTCATTTTACTGGTGGAAGTTTAAACTATAGTGAAAACTTCTATTTATAATACAGTCCCTATACTTTATTATGGAAAGCAGATGTTCCTCCTTTGAGGGCTTTGAAGATACTGGATATATTTAAATACAGAGCTAATTCTACAGGGTAAAGACTGTAGCTGAACTTTAAATACTTCCATGACCAAAAAAACCAAAAACCACTATGTTGGAAGATCAGATCGCTATGTCTCATGGTATCTCAGACTAATACAGTCTCTGTAAAATACATATTTAGAGAAGTTCAAGTTTTTTTTTGTTAAATAAAAGCTCTTTCTTTCAGCAGACACACTACCTATACTTTAAGATTTCTTATTATAGTAAGGGGGTTGTTTTTAACGTAAGCAACCAGTTCTATTTGCTTCCAGTGAGCAGCCATCTATTTTTGAGAAGTAAACACGCTCCTTTCTACATGGAGCTAGAAAAACACTGGACTTAGGGTGGTCAGGGTTTTTCCAATATTTGCTGCTGCTGTAATACAAATTCAAAGTAATTCTGCACTGCTTACTGGTGTAGTTGTCATTTTACTGATCTCCTCATCCTCGTCTTCAGAATCACTGTTTGCATCTTGACAATTTGTACCAGCAGCAGACACAGGCAGCTGTGAGAGAAAAGTCTGGAGTACCCTCAAATACACAAGCAGTCCTTCCTCTGAAAGGGACCCTATAGTACATACATTGAAATAAAAGATCATTAGTCAGATCACACTGTACCATAAAACATATTTTACCAGAAACACTTGACCAAAACACATTATGCCAAATCTTCCCAAATTAAGCATATTTCTCACTGAAAAGGGTAAGAATAGCTAATGAATCTGATGTCTCCAATACTTTTATCCACGAACTGTCCTTGTTGCTTGGCAATGAACCATATTGCGGAATTATACAACAAATTAACTCAAATATGAAAAGATGAATCAGCCTCCAGCTTTCTCACCCAAGTATGTTTCTCCAACTGTTAACACGAAGTAGAAAAGCCATGGGGCTCGATCACTTTTTCTTGAACATCCACTTTCTGCTAATAATAGTGCATTCAGAAAGAGTTCATAAGGGAAAACGGTCTGCACATCAGCAAGCGCCGGAATGATGAAATGGAATATCTGATCTGTAAAAGGTGCTGCCAGAAACTCCTCTGTGAAGGCTGCAAAAATCTGCTGCCTGAAATGAAAAAAAAATTGCCTTTATAGAAGAAATAAGCAAAATTTCCTACAATTATATCCATGGAATAACAGATCAATTTGCAAGTTTGAACACGTCCATCAAGAAGACTGTAGAGATGCACTCCATTAATCCTGTCCTAATAAACCAAATTTCTCAGATTTCTCAAAAATTTTCTTATTCTATATCCTTTTCCTGATGATCTTACATGGAACTTTATCCTTTAAAATTTTCATGACCTCACAGAAAACTATTCTGAAGTTAAATTCATAACTTAAAATCTTGAAATAAGTTTTAAAAGCACAAATAGTCTTTCCCCCCCTAAATACTACTTTAACACAATCACAAATGATACAACCAGAGTTTGATTTCTGCTCTTTCTACACATCTGATTCTTTCTTCTTGTAAGCTTAGTTATTTCTCTTGATAAACCTCAGCTCTTCTGCCACAAAGTTCTTAATTCTAAAATTATTTTCATCTCCCCTCACTGCATCTCTGCTTTCATCCAAGTTTTTCCACACCTATGTTCCCTCTTACTGTGATGCCTGCTATTCTCTGTGCTGTTTACTGCGGTCTTCAGCATTTTATTGCCTTTTTCCTAAACACATCTGGAACTACATTGTTTCACTGATGTACAGCATTACCAAAAAAACCCATTACTATTGCAAATAAATCAAACTGCACTTGAAGAATAGTGAGACACTCAACAACAACAAACTACACACCTCTGACAATAACAAATGAACACACAAATATCTAACATTACGTTTATTTACCTTGCACCTTCTGGACAGGAGCTATATGTAAAGTGCAATGGCTTCAGAACATTCTCCAGAAGTATTTTTGCAATAGGGACTCGAGAAACATCAGAATACTCAATACTCGAGGGAAGCTTATTGTTAATTAACAAATAAAGCGATTTGTAGTAGCCTGCAAATAAGAAACATCACATTATAAATACAGCATTATTATTTTTCTTTTCCTCATAAAACTTAACACACTTAAAGTTTTTTTCAAGTTAAAAATGTTACGATTCACTGCACGAAGCTTTACTTAGGATGACATTTTACAATAGTCCCAGTCTCATTCACATAACTAACATGACACACCAGCAACCTCTTGGAAAGATCACTTTATAAAATCACAGACAGATAATTACATTCAGAGTCAGTCTGATTTTCAAAGACCAACCACTCCTGCTGATGAAGTGAATAATTTGATTTTTTGGAAACAATCACCTATGAGAAAGATACTCTTCTCTCCTCTGAGTGACTCTAATCGTGCTTTTGACAGTCGTCCTTCTAACCTCAATGATGAATCTTCCCCACTTACTCCAAAACATGACTGCATCATATAAGGAAGAGTCCCACTGGCAGAATGTTTCAATTCTATAAACACCTTGCCTTAACAGCCTGAACACTACAACTACTGTTTCCAAAACAGGGATCTCTCAGAGACCAATAAAATGCATTACCACCCAAGCCATAAAGACGTGTGGAGGGTAATCGATTTTTGTCTCACTAAAGTACAAATGGAATCAAGATTTCATTCTTCTTAAACCAACTTCCTATTGCTCAATGAATTCCTACATTTAAGACACAAGTTCCCCTACTACAGGAACCACTGTAAATGCGTCGTGTCGCACCACTGAGAGGTCCAGTCTAAGCCCCTTTGCCGGAGACTATGTAACTCAACACACAATGCAACAAGTAGAAGCCACCATAGAATAATAACTGAGTGATGCTTACAAGATGGACATGGAAAACAAATTACATACAAAAACATGCATTAATAACAGCTGATTACAAAGTCTTTATAACTTAACCACGTATTAAAGTATTTTGGAAGATACACTTGTCACAGAGTAAGCAATGAGACAAAAAACAAATACTTCTATATTTTTAGTTCTGCCTGGCAAGTAAAATAAATGTGCTACAATAACAGGGTTGTTGGTTTTTTTCCCCCACACAGTGACTTCAACATGTAGTAGTTGAAAATAAATCCTTAGTAACAGGATAAGATACCTTGGTCCACTAAATGTACTTTAGAACTTACAAACACAAAATTATTCTAACAATTAACTAACAAACTTGAAGGTTCTCTTTTTACATTTTATGCCCATGAAACCAGATCAGAGATATTTATTTCATAATGTTTTTGTCTTTTCTCCCCATAAGTCTTGCAAAATCAAGCTACGGTATCAGAAAACCAAATTAATTCTTTCACACATTCCCAGAGTAATAAATTTTATTTGAGACAAAACATAATTTTGGTGATAACTACGCAATTCATTAACTTTCAGTATGTTTGCACAGGTGTAACTGATTACAGTTTAGCAAACAGTTTTGCTGATGATGGTACAAGGGAAATAAAAGCTAGGTCACCATCTCTTTGCTAAGGTGTCTCTAGTGTTCCCAGGATGAAAAGGTAATGTCAATTTACAATAATAATGGCTGTCAGCAGTTACAGTGAACAGTACTGCAAAACAAAGCCCAACTTTTACACAACCAAAAATCAGACCTGGCATATTTTGTGTGTGTGTCTGTGTGTGTGTAAACAGCTACTGGAATAAAACTTCTCTCCAAACATTTGTGGTGAAAATCTGGATAAGTAACTTGGTAGAATATTCCATTTGTAAACAGAATTTCCAAAGAAATCAAATAGCCTCAAGCAGTGATCTCATTACAAGCAAAATAACCACCTAATGTACAAATTAGTGTATGCAGCACCTAATTTATCATGTCACTGGTAAAGACAAAACATGATTAAGCAACATGGTTTCAGATATTACACATTCTGTTTAACATTGAAGTATTTCCCAGAACTCCTAGTTCCTAGCTACTTACCTTTTTGAACCATGTAGTGCAAAATTTGTTCAATTAATGATGTCACATAGCTGACATCTTGTAAAACAGGCAAATATATATTCTCAGATGAAAATACCTCAAGCATTCTCATAGGAAGTGCAACATTCAGACTGTCATCATTGCAATTTTGCAATAGCCTGTAAATAAAATGAAATCAAAATTATTTAACAAGATATTTCTCTTATTTCACCACAGCCACATGTACACTGGTTTAAAAATAAAACTACAAGAAACCTTTTCACGTTCATCTTAAAATAACTTATTTATAATTGGTTTCAAGCATTTCCAGTAGTTTAGCTACATCTCTTTGTTGGCACCTTTATAATAAGAATTCCTGATTTTAGGCTTTGTATGAATATGGCACTCACTCTTTAAGTCCTACTAAATTCTTGCATTCAACAAATTGACAGTTTGGAGATCTATTGCATGAACTGGAAGAGATTAAAAAAAGAATAATACACGTTTTTCCAGCATCTATTACTGTCCATATTAAAAACGAAGTAATGAATGCCCCAGAGCAATATGGCCTGGGAACAAATGTTGGGGAGCATCATATGTGTAACTAAAACAGTATGTCCTTGACTACAGACTGAAATATCAAAGCACAATCATCTCCATCCTTTTAGCAAATTGCTTATGAAACAAACATCAGTAACCACAGAAATGGTGAAGATTAAGAGACTGTTTAGAATTAAAAGGATTTGTTAGTATGCAATATATATAAGTATAGTTGCCCTAACATTGTGTTTTCTTTCCCAGCCATTCAGAAAGACCAGATTTATCAGCAGAAAATATTTTGACACCGTATTTAAGACATTTCACTGAACAGAAAAAAAGCTACTCAAGACCTTTTTTGCCAATGTAGGTGGAATCAAACTACCATTTTTTGCTACAATTTTACACAGTCACCTGTTTTTCCATAGCATCAAAAGCTACAGCTTTTCATGAATCTGAACTCATCTCAGGGAAACACTTCCAGCTCCCTATCCCACTGCTTGCTTTTTGGGCTTTTGCAGAAAATTAAAGCAGCTCAGACAGCAAATATAGACCCCCCCATCACCATGCTGGCTTCTCCCTATATGCATAGGCAGAGACAGCTCTTCCACTCCTGTTCTCCCACATCGCCCCACCACGAAGGGAGAGTGGGAATATGAGCAGAGCTGCATTTACAAAACCACAATTTCAACTGTAGTGAAAATGTACAATTCAATCCAGTGACACCACAGCTGTGTTTCACTGAATGTGGACTTGGAAGCTCATTGCTCAGGTCTTTTTTAGTATCTGGTGTCATTGTTTGTTATAAACACAGTACACACAATTATAAGAACATAAGGTTCAGTGCCTTGAATGAAACAATTTTCTAAAAAAGCCTCAATATTAAAAGGGAAAAGTATTTTAAAGCTCTGGAGAGTAAAACTAGTTCCTATTATTGATAAGAGCAAATATATTGTTTTCTAAAAGTAGGCTTTAGCTGCCAGCTATTCAAATTGCCTTGTTAGATATACCTTCCTGTAATCCTCCCAGGATCCTCCCATTACAAATAACAAATGTCCTGCAGATCCAGTATTGTAACTGCTTAACATGCTTTAAATTCAAAACAAAGTGTGCGGAAAGGCATCTCAAACAACGTCTGTCTTAAAACAAAATGTAGCCAAAGCATATTTGGAACATTAGTCTAACTGAGATAATACCATCCAATCACTATCAGTTCCCCCAAAAAAATGGTTTCCACAAATATCATGAATGATATCACTACATGTGAACAGTTAAGAACATACTCAAGCTTATCCCTAGGCAGGACATTCCTTATGCATGTGCTGAACTTGAAAGTCAATTCCATTGTTCTCACATAGGAACAAGTAACCCATACCTCTGCCTACAGATATATTTAGCAAAAACAGTCCTAATTTACACTTAATATTTCACCTGCTGCAACAAAAAGAAACAAAAAAGGGCCAAACATAATTTCTGAATGCTTTTTAGACAGTAGCATATAGAAAAAAGAATTTACCTGCAACACAGCCCCAACAGTCTTTTTATTTGGAATAAGCAAGTAAGTCTGTCTGGACCATCCAATTGCTTAACAAACTGAGAACTCTGTTTAATTAAATTCTGACACATCCATACCTGGGAAAACATATGCACAAGTTTGCTGTTTATAACAAGTCAAATTACTTATTGCAAGACAGTAATACTTCAATCTTGGTTTGGATACCTTTGGAGAACTTAGAAAACACTATGTAGGACAATCATATTGTTACCCAACATAAACTACAAAACTGCTAGTATTAAACTTTAAAAGTTAAGAATGAATTACACTTACAAATAACTTTCGTCTTGCAACAAATTTATCTGTTAATTTTTTGTTTATAAATAGCCATAATTCTTTAACATCCATTATTAATACCTGCTATGAATCATACTTACTCATACATTTGGGAAGTTTGAAGTGACTTTGCAATTGATATGCCGGCATTATTGATCAATAAGAAAAAGAAAAACAACACACACAACAAACTAAACAGCTTAGGAACGACCAGAAGGCTAAATGGAAAATAGTTTAAAAACTAAATTCTAATAAAGTATATTTTTTAAAATAAATTACTGTGAATAATACACACAAGATTTTTCAAGGCTTCATTTCACAGATTTTGTGTGTGCACGCACATATAAAGTCTAATTTTACGTTATTCTGTCTAAACAAAAAAAAAAAAAAATCAGAGTGCAGGCCAGCAAAAGTCAGAATTCTTAAATGAATTTACTGAACTGGTCAGAGACTACTTTTTTTCATCTCTTTAAAATATTTTAAGTGAAAGAATACTGCAAAAGCACATTAAAATAAAGGGTGAGTGTCAGGAGGATAGAGCCAGGCTCTTCTCAGTGACAGCCAATGACAGGACAAGGGGCAATGGGTACAAACTGGAACACAGGAGGTTCCACTTAAATATGAGAAGAAACTTCTTCATCGTGAGGGTGACAGAGCTGGAACAGGCTGCCCAGGAAGGTTGTGGAGTCTCCTTCTCTGCAGACATTCAAAATCTGCCTGGACACCTTCCTGTATAACCTCATCTGGGTGTTCCTGCTCTGGCAGGGGGATTGGACTGGATGAGCTTTCGAGGTCCCTTCCAATCCCTGACATTCTGTGATTCTGTGATGAAATAAAAGTACTATGGATCGAAGTATGTAACTACTCACCAAACGCTTAGAATCCTCACTCTGTCTATAGAAAAAGAGCAACTGACGAACTAGAAGAGTCAAATTAGCTCCATTAGCGGTAGAAAAGCTTCCTCCAGATTGGGCCAAATTAGCACAGCGATCAAATTCACTTCTTTGGATAGAGTACTTAAAAATACAACATGCATCAATAGATCAGTAACAGTTATGATTTAAAATAGAAACACAAACTTTTAAAAACCTCATTTCAGTTTCCCATCCAAACTGGCAGCAAAGTGGTGAAGTAGATACAATACATATTTGTTTAAAACGTACACACAGTATCACAGTTAGGGCTACAACTTCTTTCTGTGATTCATAAAGTACACATCGCAACAAATGTGTTGCTTTTCAAGTAAAAAATACCACATCAAACATTTACAACTGGTTTATGCAATAAATATTACTGAATTTAAACAGATACAACTCAGAATGATCTAGCCAACAACAGGCTTGAAACAACACCTTTTGACTCAAACCACCACCTTAGTCATATTGGGGAAAAAAAACAACACAAAACCACTCTACTGCTGTGTAAAGCTGTTAATACCCAACTGTTCTCATATGCTTAGTCAGCTCAGAAAAACATTGTGTCATCCCACTCAAATACACTGTCACATACACACTTTGCAGAATAAGCATCCATTTACTAAAATAGATGTTCAAATGCAAATGTCAAGATGGAAAAAGAACTTGCATTTTGTGGGCACACACGGTACTCAAAAAGCTGAGGATTTTTCAATGGAATTACTACTACAAAATCTCATTTTCAAAAAAACTGTTTTACATCTTTCTAAGCACATAAATAAGTACTTACTTGATGCTTTCTGTCTCTGTACCCTCTTACAAAAGATTGGATTATTATTGCATTTTTCAGCCTCCGCCTTTCTTCCTGTAAAAAAAACAAATAAGAAAATAAAAATCAGTATTGTGGAAGTGACTCTAATTTCTGTATTCAGAAGGATTATTAATACAAATTAAGCACTAATCATCAGTAAAATAAAATGTTTGAAGGTTTGCATCCAATATAAATAAATCAAGGAGAAAGCTTTTCATAAGTGTGAATTTATTATTGTAAATATTGTAAAAAATTTTAACACTCAGTAACTATGTAAGATTACAGAAATCAAAATAAACACATTTGTACTTTACAGAAGGAAGTCTTAACGCTAAAATGTTGAAGAAATCATCAAATTCAAAGATACCATTTCTCCTTCTACATAGATTAAAATTAAAAAGCACTTATTTGTTTCCATTCAAATAATATATGAGTATTATGAGGCTAGTGCAGTTTAATGTGGAAGGGGAAAAAAGCCACACCCAAAAAAAAGCAGTTCTTTGGAAACAATACTGCTGTCAAAATGAAAATGGGGCTTAATGCTTTAAGCCCAGGGGCATAATATCGAAATTCATAAAAATTCTTGCTCTCTCCTTCAAACCAAAGTGAGTCATTTTATGGTCTTCCTCAGTAGCTAGAAAGAGTGGTTAAAATCATCCATTTAAAATGGCTCAATTTCTGATGAAGTAAAAGCCAGCGCTCTGCAGGTCCTGTGGAGAGAGAACTCAGTGAGTCCCTGACAACACGCCCAGCACATCCCATTGCAATGAATATCTAAGGGAAGTGGCTACTGTAATTAGCTTTCTGATAATGTCTGTCTAGTTTCTTAGGGGATGAAAGAAGGAAGTAAATGAAATAGTTGCTCATGAACCTAGAGCTACAAAGCGGTGTTTGAGAAAGGGAAAGTTGGAAGACTTCTTTGAAAAGAGAAATTTTAACCTCATCCACTGTTGAACTACAATGATCCCATAATTCTGAGGGCCACCAAGTAAAACAAAACACCAAAATGTTCTTATAAATTTCATTAAAATACATTTGGGAAAGTTCATATAAACTTTTAACTCACAAAAAATTGATTTCTAATTTGTTGTGCCAAAAAGACACATTCAACTCAAGAATTTAACCTCAACTTCCCAGAGAAATTTGTTATTCAAGGCCTATTTTATTGTTCCTGGAAACCCTAGTTCCTAAAGCAATTTCTCAGAATAGGCATATACTTGATAGACTCTGATTACCTCTAGAGCATGGACTAAAATCAAAATGTTGATAGGCCAAAGTGTATTTTTTCTCTCCATAGTATCTAACAGTAAAAGTGCAAAGTATGCAGACAAGCAGGAGTTTCAATTACAGGGAGGCAATGTCTCTTCATAATCATAATGTAATGCTCGACTACAGAGTAGATAAGTTCTCCTTTTCTCCAGATACAGGTTTTATCCTAGAATACATAATTGTTAATTAGCGACCCGTAATTGTGAAGGTTTTAAGTCTGAGGTCACTGCTAAGATTCTCCTCCAGGCATTTTTTTAAAAGCCGTAACTGATTTTGTTCTCAGAGGAGTCATTCATTTCGTAACAATCTGATACATGCCACAGAAAATCGCTGTGTCTATGTGTGTATGTATGTACACAGATATGTAAGTTTCTGAACTAAGCAACTGAATGTGTTATTTCAATATATGGCAAAAAGTTTACGAAGCACAAAAAGTCTTTTTGCATATGTTGATAAAGACTCACTGATCATAAACTTTATTCATAACATAGTATTTTGAACTAACTGGGGAAATCCTAGGAACCTCATACTTAAACTTGGTCCATAATTATACAACCAGGTTGGGAATTACAAAAATATTAACTGTCCTCAGAAAGAGAGGAGTCACCACAGAAGCTGTATTTAATCAAGAAAGGGTCAAACACATCTTGAAGGGGCAAACATCTTTGTTGTCTTGATTAGCATGAAAACTACTTAGTTACACTTTTTAAATAGTTTTCCAAACAAAATTGTTTCTATTCACATCAGAGGGGAAAAAAAAAAAAAAAAAAAAAAAAAATTAGGCTATTCACTTCAATCCCATATTACTAAACTTTGTTTTGATATTGCCACATACATTAATGTTTTAAAACTGGTATTTTTGCTTTCAATGCCTATTCCTCCTTTGCACTATTCCAGCCTGAATTATCTATGGCAATAAGCTTCAATGTCAAAGGTGTCCTAAAGCCTCACATACCAGCCTCACAACTGCTTCTCACTGCTCCTCAATTATCAGGTGATTCCAAAGCCCTTCAGGAAGCATTCAAGTATCACTGTTCTGGTTCTACCTCCACAGAACTGGAGAAGCAAATTGTGTAAGGTCATCCAAAATCATAGCAGAACCAGGAGCACAAGACAGTTCACAGAGACAAACCCATAGTAACAGTTGACGGACAAGGCAAAAAGCACATTTTACTATCTAAATGACTGTCTTTTCTCAACCACAACTAGGTCAAATGAGCACCAAAATAAAAGGAAAAATTCCCTTTGCACTATGCTTAAGTACCTTCTTTTGAGGTTAAAATCATTTCCAGGAAGCATCTTGAAAGTAGTGAAATAGCTTGTCAATTCTAGTATAGTGAAAGACTATGTAGGACTTGAGAACTGCAACAAAACATTCCTGAACTAAGGACAAACAACTGCAGCAGAATAAAGTACTTTGGACTGTAAGTGTTACTACATCAAAGAAAAACCCAGTGTGTATGCAAATGCTTACAGTCTACTTTACCTCTCGTTTTCTCCTTTCTTCCTGAGTACGATGCAGGAGAGAAGCCTTTTCTTCCTATAAAGCACAAATGAAGATATGATTGCATTTTCATTCAAACACATGATCCAAAGGTCTTCATGATATTTTATCTAGCTTCACTTTGAGCATTGTTCATAATATGTAACATGTAAAACACTGGAGAGAAGTGTCAATCATCTTCTGCTCTTACAAATTACATTACAAATTACAAAAGCACAGTGATGGAAGCTATGTCAAAAGAAAAGGGACAGGCAAACGGCAGCAAACTGTACTGATACCTGTCTAGATTTGTGTTCTCAGCACCCCAATAATCCGGGCAAACATCATCCATTTACAAATGGGGGAGCTGAAACACTAAAAGTCCCAATCACACCAGGCAGTACTAAATGTTTATCAAGTGTTTTTCTTGCTCAGAGAATATGTAAGTCATCGGCCCAGGTGCGTATGGCAAGTTATGGCATGTCTAAAGTACTCACATACTCCTCCAAAGCCCCGGGCTTTTGTCTAGCTTGCAAGAAAGCATTAAGCTCTTATATTTACTTATCCTTTCCCTCAAAACTTGTCCGGAAAAGATGTCAAAACAGACTTATACAACATAAATGGTAGGAATTTTTTCTTTTAAAATTTTGAACTCTTCACCCAAATTAAGGCTACAAACTGAAACTTTCAGGAGAGTGATCTCTCCAACAGAGAACAAGTAAAGAATACTAAAATATTCATGAAGCCTCTAAAGAACAATACCATTACAATAGAAAGCCTGTGCATTAGCTTTTACACCAGTACACATAGATTACAAAATATAAACAAAGCTTTATTTGGAAGAATGTCTTATTGAGTGGTTCTGTGTCATTTCCAAGGAAATATACAAAATAATTAATATTTGATGCAGAGTATTCAGCTCCCTCTGTAGACAATAAGAGTTGAAAGTACCCTAACACTTTCCCCAATCCAGTCTAAAACAGACAAAAGCTTTAAGGAAACTCTCTTTTTGCTTCTACTACACACAAAACTGCTTCCTTTTTTCTCCCTATGCCCTTATTAGTTTAGAGAAAGTTAAGAAACAAAACACACTCAAGCTGAAAATGCATTATATCTGAATACATAAAAATAAATCTGAAGTTGGTAAACAGAAGTTTATAAAATATTTAACCACATATAAAACAACTGTGCTGGAATATTTTCCATGTCTATATGCAGATGCAAAAACTGAGGGCAAAACTCTTTTTTGATAACACAAAGGAAGCAAGGTCACAATTCTTCTAGTTTCATACGAATAGAAAACACTTCCAATGGAGACCACCAAGAGAGAATGAAAAAAGAAAAACACAGGCGCAAAAAAAAATTGGGTTTGTATTTCAGATCAGCTACTGGAACAATCATAAAGAAAAAAAATCCCACAGAAGGTTAACCATCTTTTCCTCTAAACCATCTTTTCCTTGACCTCTAAAGACAGTATTTATGGCCAAAGACACCACTAAATACAGCTATTTCCCTCTAAAGATGGGGTTTTTTCCATGTGTTAAACATGGTAGAAACAAACCATAAAAAAATTCATACATAAGCAGGTCAGCTTGGTAACACAAAGCAAAAGATTCTGACCTCATGCACACAAAAAAGACAAAATAATGTACTAAATTAAGAAATAGTCAGCAGACGGCTTAAAGTTTCAGGACTTCTTTTTAACAGATTACTTTTTCAACAGCTGATACCTCATGCATTAAATAAATTAGTAAAAGGTTCCTATTTAGAAGTGATGAGAGCGACCTCTCTTCAATGTGCTTGGAGAGAGACATTCTGCAGGCAGCACCACGTAAAGACCATTTCTGCTTAGAAGCAATGTGGCTAAATTTGTCCTTAAACTACAGAGCAGATGGAAAGAAAAGGCAAAAGAACATACAGAAAAGAGAACAAATTGCTACATGTGAGTGGAGAAGGAAATGGCACAAAACAAACAAACAAACAAACAAACAAACAACAACAAAGAAAAAGAAAACAGTAAATGCAAGGGATTAACAGATAAAAGAAAATAAGTGGCCAGAGGGGTCATCAGAAATAAATAACTTTAAGTATTTGGAAAGGGGAGAAATTATAAGAGGGCAGCGTATCCTCACTTATTTTATCACCAGCTTTGCATCGACTAGCTATCTTTGAAGCAAGCACTTACTAAACCAATCCACTTTAAAAAAAAAATACCAAAACTTTAAGTGTTTAGTCAATGTCACATACTTGCTCTGAGTGTTTGTAAAGAAAACCACCAACTTGTTAAAGTATAAATTATATTCAGGTAAGTACATTCTACCCTCAAAAAATTATTAGGGGTCAAATAATACTCCTGTTCACAAGATACATATAGATCAGAAACATAAAAGAATGGAATCATACCTATGCCTAAATAATATTTTTAAATTAAATGCAAGAAAAATTTATCCCCTTCAGAGCTATTCAACCCAAATGGAATACACTGTCTCTTCAGAAATTAAAAAGTAACAGCAAATAAAGCTGCTGTGCAAAAGAGATGGAAAAAAACCCTATGAAATAATGTTCTTTACTTATAAAGAGCATTCTGACAAAATTATTTCTTAAAGACAGCTAACTGCACAGTCGCCTCTGAAATCCTCCCTGCCTTGTCTCTTAATAAATAGCACAGTGATAAAGAACTAAACTCAGTAGCTGCTGCTGTGAATGACAATAGTGTTCCAAGTGATGCACAGTTGACAGCTCCCATCTATACAGTCACGCGACTGCTGACAGCAACCGCCGCTGCTCCCTCTTTTCCTGCCCACCTACAGCCAGAGCTCCTGACAACATGAGATCCTCTGACAGTAACGTCCACGGATCACACCTAGCTCATTCCTATTCCCCATCTTCCTTACCTCACTTCTGTGACTGTCATGCTGTCTTTTTATTTCATCTGCCAGACAGACACCAGGTATCAAGTCTACCTATCAAGGTAGGCAGTCAAGACACTTCAAGGGGAATGAAGCATCAGCATCTTGATTTCTTCAACCCTAACTCAAAAGAAGCAAAAAGCCATTTACTGAATCAAATTCCTGACACCTTCTATGATGCAGTCTTCTTTCTTCAGGAGCTTGACCTCCGAAGTGCAGAACAGGGAACACGCTATGTGTTTCACGCAACATTTAGTACCTTACTAGCAGTCTCCTGTCTGCTCCTTCCTCCAACAGAAGATATTAGTAAAGACAACCAACCTCAGGCTCTAGCACGCAAGCTGCAGGATCACGAGAAGCCCAATTTGAGAAGTTTCTTCATCAGATATGTGCAGCACAAAGATACAAGAAAGCAAAGAAAGTACGTGACAGCAAAACACAACTTGACATTATAGATGATGACTCAAAGAGTAAGACAGAAAGAAAGAGGTGAACACAGGAAGCAGGAAGACAGTATACAGAAAGCAAAGCTTTGTTAATATTTGAAATGTTAATTTATATATCAGGATAAAATTACTATGTACTCTGTTATTCATCACAGCAAAGTTCAAGGTCACACCACTGGTGTAACAGACCAGCTGATGAGAACAGCCACATCTGACAGTGTAACAGTGTCAATGTCAGTACTTCAAAAACTCCACTCAACTAACATAACAAAAAAAGGAGTTAAAACTGCTGCTTTCTTGTCTTCATTTTACTGAAACACACTGTTGTGCTGAAAAAGTATGCTTACACAACTCCTAGCCTTTACATATCCTAGACAAAGACTGAATAACATAAACAAATATATGAATTATGATTGGTTTTGTCCTGTATTTTGACACTTTGCATTAAGAGTGTTAATAAACTTTCAGCCCTCTCGGCTCAAAATTTGGTTTCAGAAAAAAAACTGTATAATTAATTAGTTTGTTACAAATACTCCTAGTATTTATTGACTCTTAAAAACTGAAATTAAACACTCCTGGACAGTCACGTTAATCAAGCCATCTTGGTTCCATACAAGTAAATTTAAAACCTAAATATGCTATATGTAAAGGTGAAAGTGATAATTATTTTCCGGTATTGTCTAAACAGTAAGCACCCTTTTAAAAGAAAATAAAAATAAACGGATGCAAATATTTACATATTATTAATAAATGTTTGAGATTTATTTGTAAACCACGGGGGTTTCTTTTCTTTCTTTACTTGAGAATGCTATTATATTTAAGATTACAATAGATCATGCAAAGTATAAGGCATGGAGAAACAAATAAGCATTTGATCTTTCATGTTTTGAGGACAATTATAAAATCTTTCATGGTTTTCATCTACACAACCCAGGAACTTGCATCTTTTTTCTTTCCCTAAAATGAGGAACCTGACTTTTCAGCTGAATTTAGCTTGAACCACATAATCATCACTAACAACTCCCAAAGCAAATGAAGTGACCTAAGCAGTTTATAGCATAAAATTCCTTTCAACACAAGTATTAAATAAGTCCAACAAATAAAAGGAAGACTTTTAGCACCTATTTGTTGAGAACGAATGTGGACAATGAGAGACGTCCCTCCCCAGAGTGGTTCTCAACAATGTTTCTAGCTCCCAACGTTATTTTAGACAAAATAAACTCCACTTCGATTATCTTTTCTGAATATTAAAATAAACTAGCATATTTAAAGATTCAAATTGTCTTGAACTGAACCTCAACAATTTAAATTCCATTGGACACGCAGCTCAGCCAGCTTGAGTAAAATATGTTTGGCAGTTTGAAAAAATTCGATTTAAAACAGTTAGTGACTCTTCATATCTCTATTTACATCATGATGTGTAGAGAAAATCCTCTTCCAGAATAAGGTATGTGCAGGAAGAATAATATGTGCAAGGAGAGGCATTTGGCCAGGCAAAGCCTGGCCTCACTAACATCAATGTCACAGTGCTTGCTAAAAAACATCTCAGCATTTTAGCTCTGATTTTACTGTAGGATGCAGTGAGTACCCGGAACCACTTCAAAGAGTATTTCAAGACTTAGGCTTTGACATTTCAATGTTATGGACAAAACACAGTTCTGACTCAGAATGAGGTATGTACTTGCCTAAGAATCTACCCCATGTATCTTATGGGACAAAGGTCTTATAAAGCAAAGCAGTGCAATTCTTTACAGTTACAAATTTACAACTTATTTTTGAATGCGGTAATCTAGAAATCCCATACTCTAAATCCCTAGCACCATTTAATTTCTATTGTGAGCAGGGGTAGGTTCAAATAAGATAACAGTAATTCTCCCTTCCAGAAATTATTAACAACTTTCCTCAATCAGTAAGAGAGAAACAAAGCAATCTTCTACATCTGCCCCATCGTTGCTAAATGCTACAGAAATCTATCACCATAAACAATCCTAGTTGTGCAGATCCCTCCATGCACTGGCAATCTTAAAGCCTACAGGTTTTAAATAATTGATTTTTATTCCATGAGAAGTTACTTCATGTGCAGAATACAAACAGCAAACAAGGTGCTTCTGGAGTTCGACCTCTGCACTTCAGCTGAGAGCAGGGGGAAAAATACACAGGAATCTAATGCTTAGTGTTGTGCTATCAATTAAAAATTATTGGTAACTACTAAAAAAAAACACCCCACACTTTGTAATTATTAATTATGTATTAATTATTAATTATTGTAATTATTAATACTGTCTACATTAAAATAAACAGACTTTTAAAAATACAGATGGAGTCATCACTGTTTGTTCATTAGTAATTTTCCATGTCTTCCACAAAAGCAAAACCAAACAGAAACTCAGTGAAGTTGGTTCTACTTTCGCAAGTGCTAACTCATCTGTGTTACAAATTCCTGAAAAGGAAGATTTTTTTTAAAACCATCTCATACTGTACTATCATTTTAAAATACGCTATTTTAAACAGTCTTGAGATTTATAAAAGCATGTTTTAGGTATTTCAAGTGATACTGTAAATTTGACTAAATAATATTCTTTAAACCATCTTTCCAGTTAAAAGCTTACAATATGTCATTAATACATTTCATGACCTAAATGAATAATGTGGATCTACAGAGCCCCTTGCACATCTCAGCAGAGGCATGGAGATCTCCCTGCATGGATGTACTAAAGGACTGGCACTTCATGTTTTTCTTAACACTGATAAAATTAATAAAGGAACACCAGGCCTGACTGTACCAAACTAAGGTGATGTGGTTAAACAGATTCTGCACTATACCAGCTGCCACCAAAAGGCATGGTGACACTTCACCTTGAAGAAATATGTTTACTATATCGGACACAAAGGATGGGGTGGGAACCACCTGGGGGAAGGACCATCTGTTTCAGTGCACTGCACTGTTAGGGTGGGTTTGTTCCATTTGAACTGCACCTCAGACCAACTCTGCAGATGCGTGTCTTTTTTCCTACCTGACATGCCACAGAAATTCTGCTGCCACAGCTTTTTAGGTAACAATTACTGCCCTGTACAAAAAGTCCATCAGTAATTCAAGACATCCCCATATTGAACTCAACAGTATTCATTTTTGGAGGTTATTCTACATCAGAAGTAAAAAAAAAGAAAAAAAAAATTAACAGATACAATTAAAACTAAATCTGAAAATACCTTTCGAAGAGCCTCATAAAGCATGGAATTATGTTTTAGAAGCAAAAATAAGCCCAAAAATAAAAAACATAAAAATTAACTTATCACATAGTAAATAAAACACAGTGTCTATACCCTCAAACTTATGTACAACTAATGCAAATAGTCCAAATGAATCAGCAGATTTTTGGAAGCAGATGTAAAGGGAAGAGTCCAAACACTGACAGTACCACCTGTATTTTTTACATTTATGTACAATGCAATATTAAAATGTTACAATAATATTCTGAAAGGATCAGTCACAGGGATAGTCATTTTGAGAACATTAGTTTTGCAACCCAGGATTTTAACAAAAATAAGTGACACTTAAAAACTACTTTTTTTGGCAAAAAGTTTGGTTGAAGTGCCTCTCTACAGCATCCTCGATTCAGACCATCATAACACACATAAATATAAGATGCAAACAGTGTAATATCAAACCTGAAGCATTCTGCTTTTATAATTCAAAAATGCTATAAAAGTTAGTGGCAAGAAAGAACACTGGATTCAGTACCTGTCTGATTGTTATAATGCCACAAGCCTCCAGCTATATTTCTCATTGTGCCTGCATCAGCAAGACCCTTCATGAGGCCTAACGAGACATTAGGGACATACATGGCAATGTCAGACAAGGTATCAACACATGACCACCACAGTTACCATTTGCAGCTGCAGTTATATTAGTAAAACAACTTTTTAAATAGTCAGGTTTGCTGACAGTTTATTCTGGTGTCATTTTATCCATGCCAGGAAGACTCTGATAGTATCTTCAGCACTATCTCCTCAAACTGGAGTCTCTGCTTTCATACTGGGAGGGTTTTGCTAATGCACTTATACTACATTACGTGCAACAACATTTAGGAAACTTCCACAAATTGTATAGAGAGCTATTCTTAGCATTAAGCAGCCTGCATACAGATACTACTTGTATTTCTGAGTTGTGCTTTATTCCAGAACAGGAATCCCAGTAGGCAGTACTGAGAATCCAGCTAACAGAGCATGGCAGAGGTGCAGGGTTGGAACTATACACTGTATCTTTCTAAAACTATACACATTTGGGAGGGGAAGTGGGTTGTCAAAGGAGATTTTTTTTTTTTTATGTGCACAAAAAGGTGAAAGGAAACATTTTACAATTCAGCCTTCCATAAAACTGAAGCCAACAGGTATGAGAAAAGTGATCACGAGGAGACTGTGACATGAGATAACGAGAAGCACATGGAACCCATGTAAACACTTCCCCCGTCAATCTCTGCTGTAGTATGTTTACACAAAAGTTCAGGTAAACTGCATTTTAAAAGTAATTCTTAGTACTGTTTACATGTATTCTTTCATTAGTCCTGTACATACTCCCTGAAAATCAGCAGCTAGTTCAAGGCAATTCTACAATGTCCATATAATCACAATGTCCAAAGCTGCCACTAACTGATTTACAGTGATGCAGCACAAACACTTCAGTGCACCAATGTACAATCATGAAATCTGTGGACCAGTCAGTATCAATCTGATCATGAAATACAATCTTCCTGTTGACCGAGAATAGGCTAGGCATCAATTTCAGTTTCCACTTCCTTTACTTTTGAATATTGCTCTTGGAAATTTATACCTGTATAATATTAATACATTTGTCTGTATACTCAGATAGAATTCTGCTGCATTTTCACACATAAATCAGTACATGTAAAAAGAGATATTATGACAGTTGTTTACTTCTGTAGAAGGAAACACGCTCTCCAAGTAACGCTATTAGGAAGTCAGTCCCAAAAGTTGCCAAGCACCTAAAGTACCCTAAAGCTTAGGGCCACGGCATATTCTGTCAATTCCTACTTCAGCTGAGGAATATTTGTTGTATTTTTGACTCCTGTAATGCCGTTGTATGTAGTCTACTGAACAGAAAGTTCTTAAGATAAAAAAAAGATTATTCAGATTAAAATCTACACAATTTAAATGCAGTTGTTACATAGCCTCTTCAGTGAACTATGTTAAGGAATACACCAAAATGCAGACTTCACTGTGATTGTAGTATCACATAGAATAGTATTGTAGCTCAGTTTCCTAACCATGCTGCCAAGTCTTAAAAGTTTCAGAGAACCAAAGTAGCTTACAGTGCACTATAACAAAACCCAAGACTTATTTTTGCCCCCATTAAGATTCAAAAATACTGATGGAAACATTCAACAGCTTCCCACACAATCACGTCCAGTGATAACATGAGACAGCAGTACTTCAGCAGTGAATTAAAGTGACCCTTACAAATCAGGTCACTTCTAAAAACACTTTGTCCTTTCTCCTACTCTTCGGTAGTTCTATGCCCTTCAGTGCTTGACTAAACATTTGACTACCCTGCCCAATGAGCAAGGTCTAAATAAACCGCTTCGCTTCCTTTCCATCAATAAACACAAGTAGATCCAATAGTCTGGCACAGCAGACGATGAACTGCTGCTCACCCCGCACACGGCAAATTGACTGAACGTAAACTTGACGGAGAAAAGCTAAACCTGTGACCCGGCAACCCTCACTCACGTGGAGGAAGAAGCCTCCCCCAGCGGTTTGCACTCATCTCCGGCTTGTAAGGCTGTTCCCCCCCCGCTCTCTCTGGCTTTCCCTGCGGAGAGACCCGACAAGAGGTGTCCGAGTCCTTCGCTCCTTCACCCCGGGAGCCCCAGAGACGAGCGGCCCGGGAGGTGCCGCCCGCCGCGGGGGCTGGGGAGACATTTCCTCGCTTCCCACAATTCTTACTACACAACAAGCCCGAGAGGGTGTGTGTGGCCTGATTAAAAACAAAAAAAGCAACACAACACAGAGCCAGGGAGATCAGGGATAAACACCTCATCAGGAGGGGAGGGGTTTTTCCCCCTCTATTAAGCCTTAGTCATAGCTGCTCCCATTTCTGAAGGCCCAGCGGTAAAAACAATGATAATACGATCAGACAAGGCAGGCGGGGGGCGAAGGAAACCGACACAGACACAAACGCGGAGACGGACAAGGGCCGTTTCTTACCTTCCTACTCGCTCCTCCGAGAGACACCTTGGGCCTTGTTTTGAAATCCCCTTCAAAGCTAAACATGTTTACAGCTTATCCCATCTAGAGCGGGGCCCGGCCCCCCGCGCTCACCCCGCCGAGGGGGCGCCGGCCGGCAGCGGCGAGCGGAGAAGCCGCCGCCGGCCCCGCGGAGGTACGAGCCCTCCCCGGGCTGCCACCCCTCAGCCCGCCCGCCGCCGGCGAGCCCCGCGTCGCCCCCGCGGGGCTGCTCACCGCCCGGCTGCCTCCCCCGCCCCGCGGCCTTCGCTTCCCCCGGTCGCCCCCTTTCTGACCGGCGGCGACAGCTGAGTGTAGTGGGAGGGAAGAGGAGGAGGGAGGGAGCGGAGGAGGGGGGCTGGCGGGGCTGCTTCACTTGCACTGGGGGAGCAGCCGGCTGTGCAGAGAAGATGGCCGCCGCCCGCAGCCTCCCCGGCGCGCTCCCGACGGGCGCGCGCCGCCCGCAGCCGCCGGCGCCGCGCCTCCCGCGCGCGCGCCGCCCCTCGGTGCTGACGAGAGCGCGCATCGCGGCGGCCGCAGCGCACGGACCGCGGGTCCGGCCGCCTCTCCCGGCCGCAGCTGCCTCGGCGCCTTCCCCGCGGCCCGCCAGCCCCGCAGAGCCCTCACCTCCGCCCGGGCCTGCCTCTGCGCTTCCCGGGCCTAGCCACCGGGTGGTCTCCCCGCCCGCTGGAGCCGGGTGTCTCACAGCCGTGCGCGGTGTCCGGCTTGTCCCATCTGCGGTTGTCTCAAATAAAATTTCGTTCTCGTTTTAAATATAAATTTCGCGCGGGTGTACACAGAATCGCAGAATGTCAGGGACTGGAAGGGACCTCAAAAAATCATGACGTCCAATCCCCCCGCGGGAGCAGGAACACCCAGATGAGGTTACACAGGAAGGTGTCCAGGCGGATTTGAATGTCTCCAGAGTAGGAGACTCCACAACCCCCCTGGGCAGCCTGTTCCAGGCTCTGGCACCCTCACTGAGAAGAAGTTTCTTCTCATATTTAGGTGGAACCTCTTGTGTTCCAATGTGTACCCATTGCCCCTTGTCCTACCACTGGTTGTCACCGAGAAGAGCCTGGCTCCATCCTCCTGACACTCACCCTTTACATATTTATAAACATTAATGAGGTCACCCCTTAGTATCCAAGCTCAAGAGCCCCAGCTCCCTCAGCCTTTCCTCACACAGGAAATGCTCCACTCCCTTCAGCATCTTGGTGGCTCTGTGCTGGACTCTCTCCAGCAGTTCCCTGTCCTGCTGGAACTGAGGGGCCACAACTGGACACAATATTCCAGGTGTGGTCTCACCAGGGCAGAGTAGAGGGGCAGGAGAACCTCTTTGACCTGCTAACCACCCCCCTCCATTTGAAGCGTAGCTGAGGGTTCCTCTTGGCCCCAGCACGGGGCTGCCTTCCTCAGCATGGGATGCAGCAACATGCATATTATATATATATGTACATAAAATTTGGCCTTTTTGTAGGACAAGCATATGCTAGATATCACCCCATTGCAAAGACTCCCTGACGAGTCTGGAGACCAGCCGCTGAACACCCAAGTAAAGGCCCTTGAGCTGACACACATGAAAATCCACTTGAGAAAGTTCCTGGTGCAAGTCGGGTCTGCATGGGATCAGCACCTCGATGAAGAATGGAAAGAGAAAAAAGGCTGTAAAACAAAAGCAGCAGACCTGAATGGTGAAACTATACCTGAGGCTCGTTTATCTTCTATTTCTTACCCTGGTCTCCATTTTACAGTGCTGTGGTTGTATCCTTTCAGATACAGAAGTGATATGGACAACAGCAATAACAAGAAGCAGCTACTCAGTCTACAGCTACGAGGTGATAAATAAATATACGTGGCCAAATCCAGCTTTCGTTTCCTTCAGTGCAAATTTGATTGAGCCCTAACTCGTGAATTCTCACGTCGGCGTATCAGAACAAACAAATGGCGGTGATCCGTGTCAGGAGGCAATGTATGCACTCCGCAGCTGTTCATACCGAGACCACAAAGCCATTTAACTACCACCAAGCTGACTGACAAATGAAGTATTTGTTGAGATTTCTTCAGGCTTAGATGATCCAGAAGAGCCTAAATTTTAAAATTTCAGACTTTTCACAAGGGAACAAGTGCTTGGCAAGAGTGAATGTTAGCCCTGCATTTCCTGAGATAACATAGTTTCAGTATGAGCAAGCCTGGCTTCCTTTAAGTACTGTTTATGAGTGGAGTTGAGGTTTAGGGCATTGTGAAATACCATGTCAAATGTTCGTTCATAATTTCAACATGGTGCATTGCTGATGTAATATCACAATGCTCTATATGGGAGGGGTAGCAAGTTGTTGGTTTTTTTTCAAGCGTGTCAGCATTCTTTTCAAGTGGAATTAAGCCTTGGTAAACTTTGTAAGTCTTATACAGAGAAGAACTAGTCTAGATGTCCCTTGCAGTTAATTCATTGATTTTCATTGGTACCAAAGCCACCTATTAGATCATGAGTTTATGCTCTATTTTTATCAGTAGTAAAGCCAATTTAGGCATTCAATCCCTCATCATGTAAGACGCCAAAGAAACATGAAACTGCAGATAACAGAGTTTCTATGAAGTAGGTTTTGAACCAATATGTTTGACAGATTCCAGCTTCAATGTCAGGACACAAGACCCTCTGCTGACCCTGGCTGTTACCTTCTGAAGAAGTATTTGGTAAATGACATGGGTCCAACTGATGAATGCTTGTCTGAGAAGTCTTAGTGATTTGCATGTGCCCCTAGAGGCCACTCTAGGTGTAATTTTATTAGATGAAAACTTATATGACAGAATAAACCAAGTGCTTGTATCTTGGACACATGGAATTTGTGGAAGCATAAAAGAAACTGTAAATGTGTTTTATTTTTATATTTACTTTTTTTAGGACAAAATACAAATTTCTGTCACAGTGGAGAAAATATACAAAAGCCAAAAGTCTCAGTGTCACTTATTTAAAATTCAGAACAGGGGCTGGTTTAACATTCTCACAGAGAGCAGCAAGAGCAGAGCTGCTCCATGAAGGAAGATGAGTGGGCGCTGAGCGTGACCCCAGCACAGGCCATGCCCTCCCCGCTCAGGACGTAATCCCACAGGATGCAAACACGATGGGTGTTTGCTCAATGTCTACTGACAGCCCCATGTGGTGTGAGGGTCCAGCCGTGAGCAGCAGACAGTGCATGGCATCGGTTCAAGGTCCATCCAGCAGTCAGGGCTGCAGACAGGTTCGTCTGCTTAGGTGACGGATGGGCAGTGGGGTGAGTGACAGGGGGTCCCGGCTGAAGCTGTTCAGGGCAATTAGGTCCTGTCAGTGTGTTCAGAGCTCTGACAAACACATACTCAACGATCTAGGAATATTGCTCTTGCATGTGTGCTGTGTTGGCACCCAACTGGCTCACCTGCTGCAGTGAGGTTACAATAGCTCCATCCACAGTTTTCCATCTTTCTCATCTCCTTAGTGCACATTCCATGAGACTTTTTGCTTTGTCCTAATCAAGGTTCTCTGCCTTTTGATTGCTCCTTTTCCTCTCTGCAGGCATAGGTACACATTGCTTCTAGGTACAGCTGGACTGCAGAAGTCCAATTGTTCATCAGGCTGTAGTCTGTTAAAAAGATGTCATTACTCAACATTTTCTTCACTTCCTACAGTCAATATTAATATTTTCTTCTTTTTATTTGAAATCAGGTATGTAGGCCATTTTACCTGTATGTGTGAGAATCACCAGTGACAAGTATTCCATTTCCAAGAAAATTAATTTCTTTTTACTTTGGGGTGTTTTTGTTTGTTGTTAACAAACAATGAAAGAAGGCTGTGAATATAGAATCATAGAATCCTTTCAGTTGGAAGAGACCCTCAGGATCGTTAAGTCCAACCATAACCTAACCCTAGCACTAAACCATGTCCCTAAGAAGTGAATGACATATGAAAGTCCTGGGGAATTAAAAACAAAGCACCCCAGAAATACAGGTGTAGGTCTGACCTCTAGTCCATCCCCATGCTCTAAGAATCTATAGGTCCATGTAGATTGTCTCTAAATACATATGTCTCTAAGTATATGTTGCTCTTAAGCACCTTTCGCACATCAGTACTGAGCGTAGTTCTGGTAAACTACTGCAAACCGGCAAGTTCAACAATGTGCACAGGTGCTCGCAACAGGAAGTTGTGGATTTTCTCCTAGCATCCAATTTAAATTTCCATCCTTCTGTTGTGCAAATAAAGTCTGAATCATAAGAGATATGTATAGTGACCGAGTCTCAACATGTTTTACATTTCCTTTGAGATGTCCTGTAGGTTTGATGGTCTATATTGCTTTTTGTTTGCAAGTGCGGGGCAAAGAGGGAAACATCAGAGGAGATTCTGCCTGAGCAGAAGATTATGTTCTGGCATTGACGTGGAGTGGGATAAGTTTTCAGAGGCTGTGAAGATACCACCTTGTTCTTGTAAATGCACACCATTGAAATAAAGCAACACCACAGAGTGAGTCCCATTTGTTGAAAATATGGGCAAAGTGTGATTCAATCCACATTAGAGAGGAACTTCTCTATAGACTCTTTCCTGGGCCTGCCTCTTGGTACTAAAGGACGGGAAAAATTTTGTGGTTCATATCTGAGAATTGTAAGATGATGCTCCCTGGTTTTCTTTTTCCTTTTCCGCTGTGTGTGACTTGGAGCAAAGCCGTCTTCTAAATGGAGCTTCCTGACACCTTGATACTGGGCAGAAGAAAACCAGGAATAACTATTTTTGGGGGAGCAATAATGAAATAATTCCTTCCCAACAGATCTTGACTTCATGTTGTGCTGGCTGCTAAGGACAACACTACTGTGCTGAATTATGAGCTTTTAAAATTATTGAACTACTGGTACCTTACTGTAAGGAAACTAAGACACTCTGCCTCTGTCAAAGACTGATTTTATAGTCTGCATAACCACTCTACATATCAAAAGAATCAACGGCATTTAAAAATAAAATAAATACTATGTACACTGTTTTTACACATTGAGTGAGCACTGTTTTACATCCACAGTCTTTTTTATTGTCAAACTAATCCCCAAACAATTTAACATCTGATGCATTGTCCTTCTGGCCCAGTCCTGGGAGTATATTCCTTTTTTAGACAGGGTAAGCAATCAAGAGTATATTTGGCAATTGCTCAGTACTGTAGGGCATGATGGCCAAATCATCACCATCTTACCATTACTTTCCATTCCCTGTGCAATTGTAATAAAGTGTCCTAAACTTTAATGCTGACTTGCTGAACTCAGATGAAAATCTAAGATGCACCCGCAGTGTCTCATTATGTGCTACATTACTTCCCAAGATGCAGAAACATTTTTTTTTACAAGAGTGCAGAGTAAATGAACAGCAAATAAGTTAGAAATTCTCCAATTTACAGGAGGTGAGGCTTGAGATTAGTCCAAATGCTGTGATAGGCCAATATCTGATTTCTAGTAATGCTTTAGCAAGGTTTGCTACCATATGGACTGATGGTGGGAGGTAATTTATTTTTTAAAATTTATTTACTGTGGGTAAAACATTGAAAATTAAATCTATTCTATCAGAGAAGATACTGGCAAGACTGTAATGTAGAAGCACTTCACTTAAGCACTTCCTTTAGTTAAATCTGAGTGCCAAAAGACACTGCCAAGGAATGAAGACATTTTATTTAAAATTACACTGGCAAGAGACCATCAAATTATCCTTAACATTTTCATTAAATTGAGATACAGATATAGTTACGGTAGTAAATCTTTTCAATACAAGGAGTTTATTCCCGAGCCAAGGCCAGATTCAGCAGTAATTGTAGGAACTATTAAGACCTAAAGCCTCATCTACAATACCAAAACAACTGTTCAGGGCTTTAGCCCAGTTTTGAAAAATGGATGGGATCCATCCTGTGCTACACAGCTAATCAGATCAACCAACTATGGTGAAGCAATAAGATTCTCTTCTGGGGTGATCATTCCACATTTTTTGGCTTGATTTGATGAGATATTGGGGGTTTTGATTAGAAAACTCTGAATATCTACAAGTTGTCTGCAGTCCATGCTCTCAAGCCTGTAAAACAGGCAAACAAGCGCTATATTTCTTAATATTGACACCTTATTCCCTTATAGAAACGTTGAGCTGAAGAGAGTAAAGAACCCTATATCCGTAGTTCCTAAGATGAAAAAGTTATTGCCCTATGGTCTCAGCTCCTTTGTAAGATCTTCACAGCAAAATCTTCTCCCAGAGGTTCCTACATTTCATTCACCGCTTCTGATTGAACAAGATCATTTATTTTAGGCATCCAGTCTTCTGGGGAGTGTGGGGGTAAGGGCTTATTATAGTTTTATAGCTATAATTGAGAGACAACATCATGTTACTTGGCAAGTGTTAGTTAACCATAAATCCTAGCTTGTTTTCTGGGGTTAAACATTATAAACATATTTGATTCCAACAGTAGTGCTGCAAAGATGTTCAGCTAAATAATAGAGATTAGGATGCTCTTTTTCTGCCTAAAGGCTTAAGTATCAATTTATTTTCATAGGAGTTCAGGATCCTTAGATGTCTTTGAAAGCCCAATTGCAAAGAATAATAGCTCTCAAGTGAGCACAAATACAACTTCATCTTTAGCTTTGTTATCTTTGGCTCACCTTTGATACACCTGGAAGCTTTCCCTATGTATAAGCATTAGAAAAATTGCCATTCCAAGCAAATTCAAACATGCTGGTTTTATGCTGACAGAAACATATATGCTATGGGCCAGTACACATCTAGCTGTTGTTAAAACGTGTTTCACTTCATTGCCTATTTAAATTGGTTGGAGTATTTTCACATTCTCTTGGTGCCCATGTAAACAAGAGCCTTATCAACGTCAAATCTTTCATGCGGTTTGAGGAAAACCAGACAAAATTAGTTCTTTGGTTTAGATGACCTGCACTTCCTTGTGATCCAGAAAAACTTACTCACACTTATGTGTATGTATAGATATGGAAGTGTTTTCTTGTAGAAGTTCTTAGAAGAATTTCAAAAGGTCCTTCATAACAAATTACTCATGTTTAAAAAGGATAAAGGTCTGGAATGTCTGAAGAAGATCCCTGTACATCCCAACCTGCGTTCATTAAGTATGAACACTCAAATGGGTTGTTCGGTGTACAGGGCTTTGGCTTTGGCAACAGTGAAAAGTATTAATGAAAACACAAGCCAATGTCAAGCCCACTCAGAAGACAAGTTTTCACGAAACAGCTCCTGAGAGACAGAAGTGACCTTCAAGTTTTACTAGAAATAGTGGAAATTAAAGACAGCCAATAAGCTCATATTGTGAAGACTCGTCCAAAAATTAAGGAACACAAATTATAATCTTGTGGAATATTAATAAGAGAAAGCAAGGGAAAAAAAAATAAAAAAAGGAAAAAAAACCAATTCAGATAACCAAGAGGAAACAATAGTATTCTCATATCTTAAATTATTCTGAAGGAATTACTACAGCTACGCCCTAGAATCCTGGTTCTGACTTAACTCTATGCATCATTCAAGTTACTCAGATTAATTTGCTGCATAGGTTTATTAGCTTAGTCCCTAATGAGCTGTATATGTTCTGCTATAAACTTAGATTTTGCACAGCTCAGACCCATTATTTTAGCTTTGCAGTTGATAAAAATTGGTGTGATTACTCAGAATTCAGTAGGAGTGAGGACAGTTTATGTTACCTTAGAAAAAAGTTTCTGAATTTTACTCCTGCCTACTCTTACATTTCTTTATGAGCGATATCAATGTAATCTGATTTTAGCTGTCTAAATATTAGGCATCTAGTCTAACCCCTTCACCTAGATGTTACACCATAGCAAGACACTTCTCTTCTGAACTCCTCTCTTATGATGGGTTCAGCTCACTGGATGTGTTTATTGACTGAAAATCTCTGATGAGATTAAGCACTTGCCATGTGCATGGCTTAAGTTAGTTGGGGTGAGTTTACACTCCATGTGATTGGAGATAAGCCACACAATGAAGAAATTAATGTTTCATCTGTACAGAAGGAGCAATGATGCTTGGACACTTGTAAACAGACTTTAAGACCTAAACGACAAATGAGCAATTAAGTTGTTCAGGATTATTATTATTAGTGTCACAGAAGGATGTTGAGAAAAGTGCCAGACAGTTGAATAATTCTTATTGTACTTTGGTACTGATTCTAAAGGCTTTAGTTAACATTTGCTGTGGGGAAAAAAAAATACATTTGTCTTTTGATCTCTGACAGTAAATCTGGGTTTTCAAAAGACCCTTGGGAAGAGGTGAAGATGTCCCAGACAGGATTCAGGAGATGTAGTTTAAATGCTCAGCATTTCCACTAACCTTTTCTGTGGTCATGATCATGTAAGCTAGCTGGAAAACATCTTTGCAGAGAAGGACCTGGAGTGCTCCTGGGCAAGAAGTAGACATGAGTTGGCGGCCTCAAAGAAAGCCAACCATGTAGCAGGCTGTTTTAACTAGATATAGCCAGCAGGTTGATGGAAGTGACTCTTGCCTTTGTTTGGCACTTACAAGGCTGCATCTGGAGAGCTACATGCAATTTGAGATCCTCAGGGCAGGAAAGACACTGAAATACTGTAGCAAATCCATCAGAGGACCAACAAGATGATGAGGGGCTGGACTGTATGATACAAAGGGAGGCTGAAAGAGTTAGTTTTGTTCAGCCTTAAGACAAGAAGGTGAAGGCAAGACCTTACTGCATTTTATAACTATCTAATGGGAGTGCATATAAAAGGTGGAGCCAGACTCCTCTTAAGACAATGCACACAAGTTGCAACCAAGAGGCCATGGACACAAGTTTCAAAGAGGGAAATTAGGGTATTTTCAACTAGATACTAGGAAGAAAATGTTGTTGGTAGAGGTAGTCAATCACAGGAACAGGACCCAGATGATATACCCTGTGAAACCTCCATCCTTGGGAATATTCAAACCTGCACTGCACAGGGTGCTGAGCAATCTGTTGCCCTGCTTTGCACAGAGGTCATGAACAAAGTCCACAGATGCCTTCCGACCTCAACTGTTCTCTGATTCTGTGATTCAGTTCACCTAGCTAATATCTATGGAACAGTCATTTACATCTGGGCTGGTTGCTCTGGGTTCACTTTGACATCAGTGCTGTGACTCATCCAACATTGACTTTAAGATGAGATGCCAGCCCGTGCTCACTGTTGTTGCTCAGTTGCAGAGACGGGGGAGTCACAAACACTTGTCATATCAGTCCCACACTCTTTACCTCTCTTTCACATTTGTAAAGCAGAGGTACTCCTACCTCAGTACTTTTTTTTGAGGAACACATTTGTTAATATTTGAGTCTCACTCAGAGACTGTGATGTTGGCTGCTATGTATGGAAAGGGAAAAAAGAAATAAAGTCTTCCAGCTGATGATAGCGCTGTGGCTCCCTCCTCTCCTAAGCAATGCCATAAATAATTTTTAAAAAGCCTTTTATCTTCAAATGTATTTCAGAGCCACTTCGGAGTGAGAAGAGCTTCTTAACATATGAACTTTCAGATGGCTTGGTTGAAGAAAATATGCAGCTTTCCTTTAAACAGTTAGAGCCCATTTTGGTGATCAATTTTTGTCAAGCGCCTAGAAACATTTTTCATGATCAGATTCCAAATTGTCTTGAACAGTATGAACTAATGACCTTTTATCAGTCCAGTTTGGGGCACTCTGATACATTCCTACTCAAATTAAATAAATCACAAACCTTCATTAACAAAGACTGGCATGACTGCAAAAGCAATGAATTAGTTTGTACGCTGAGAGATCACAAAAGTACAGTAGTTACAATTAATGAATTTAATTTTAAATGCTAGGACTCCCACATGAAAGTGCCTGAGAAGTCCATCCTGGAATTCTTATTACTCTTTAATTATAATTGATGTACCTGGGAAAGATGTCAGCAGTGTACGTTTTAATACAGGTGCAAGTCTCCCTTAAGAGCTCACAGACCTTGCTTGAAACAGTCAATGATACGCAACAAGGTTTTGATGAAATCCAAATTTATTAGGGTTATTAAAAGTCATTAATTATTTGGCACTGTAGAGATGTAATCTGGTACTGTTTTTTAATAGATAGCTTTATATATTTAAGTTTGAGAACTGAGGTTTATTTTTAGTTTCAAACACTTCTGTCCCTCTTGGCCCCCTCCTGCCATTCCTATTTCTTGCAGATTTCTCTCTTTTTTCCCCTTCTTAGGCTGTGCTTTTATCTTCCAAGCAGATATTTCCACTATTTTCCATGCTTTTTCCAACCTCAAGAGAGTTCTTCACTGTTCCACTATCACTGTTCTTGTGTGAGGCTTCTCCCAGGAGGTTCAGCCAGCAACGAACAGTTAGTCAAGCCTAAAAGATAAAGTCAGCTAACATCAGCAGAAGATAAATCCATCTTCTGTAAAATTACATCAAGTCCACTGGCATTGTTTGAGGTGTCAAGCTTGATCTGAACATAAGTGGCCTGATAATTCAGTATTTTCCAAGAGTAGTCCTCTGTTCCCCTCCATCTATGTTCAGTTTTGGGCCACTCACAACAGGAAAGACCTTGAGGTGCTGGAGAGAGTTCAGAAAAGGGAATGGAGCTGGTGGGGGGTCTGGAGCACAAGTGTGACGGGAGCGACTAAGGGACCTGGGACTGTTCAGCCTGGAGAACAGGAGCTGAGGGGAGACCTTATTGCTCTCTACAACTACCTGAAAGGATGTTGTAGCATGGAGGGTGTTGGTCTCTGCTCCCAAGTAGCAAGTGATAGGACAAGAGGAAATGGCCTCAAGTTGTGCCAGGGAAGGTTCAGATTGGATATTGGGAAAAATTTCTTCACGTAAAGGGTTGTCAGGCATTGGAACAGGCTGCCCAGGGAAGCGTTTGGATCACCATCCCTGGAGGTGTTTAAAAGACATGTAGATGAGGTTCTTAGGGACATAGTTTAGTGCTATATTTAGTTTATGGTTGAACCCAATGATCCTGAGGTTCTCTTCCAACCAAAATTATTCCATGATCCCACATGCAGCCCAGCAAGCAGGCACCAGGCACAGATGAAGTCACCAGGTGGCTGGTGCAGCCGCTCTGCCCTCCCTGAGTGCTTGCTTTGGCCATCTGGAGAACAAGACCAGCAGCTCCTGCCTCTGCTGGAGGATATGGGGTACATAAAGTGTCAGCAACAAGGGAGGTGGTGGAAAGTCCCAGAAATAGACAGCATTGTCCCAACCTATTTGTATTCTGAGTAGCAGTGACAAAGTCAGCTTGGTAGGATCTGCAATCCACTCTCCCTCCCAGCTTGGTCCTTTCTTGGAGCTGGCTGGACCACACTCCCAGCCCTTCATCCCAAGGGCACTCCTGCCCAATTCATCAGATCTCCCTGTGCAACACTCTGCCCTCTTCCTGCAGGACGAGTTTAAAAGAAATATTTCTTCTCCAGCTGACTCTCATAATAACAGCACAAACCTTATGATAACTTGTCCTTCTCTCATTGCCTCCATTTCTGGAGTTATTAGACTATAGGAAAATTTCAGCAGCCAGTTAAAAAGGAAAATTAATTTTCTAGTTACAGAAATTGGAAATGGCAAGTAGGTGAGTCCTGAAGGCTCATAAAAAACAAAAGGCAAGTAAAATATAATCCCGTAGGGATTTCATCACTGATGTTACAAAAGCTTTGTCATTGACTTTAATGCATTCAGAATTTTCTTGATTCCTTTAAAAAATATATTTTTAAAGGATGTATCATGATTATTGGGGTCTGATGCATCATTTTTTAATATTTAGGGTTGGCATAAAATATTTCATGGAACTCTGCAACACAGGTATGGGCATTTGCTAAATTTTGTGTATTATGCATCAAACCTACAATTTAAAAACTAAATTATGTGAATCAAGTAACAGAAATAACATCTAAACTTTGTTTTGTATTAATTATATACTAACTTTCATCAGTTCCATTTTCTATGCCATCCAATTAGTCCTTACAGCAATTGAAGTCAGTAACAGTGATTGGTGGTGGAAAATCAAAACAAAATACTTTTAACTGAGAAATAGAAACTTGCCTACAAGTTTGCTTGCTTTGCACTATCTGGTAGCCTAGTCTTAAGCAAATAAATATTTTGGCCAGATAAGAACACTGGTTTGGTGTCTTATGGAATACAGGACATGAAATTTGAACCATTAGCCTCTGCAGTGATCCGTACACTTTGGATGTAGGTCTTGAAAAAGCATCCTGCATCTCACACTCTGATCCCCTGCTACCACAGGCTCCATACCTATAATCCTTTGCACAAATGCGTGGAGCTCCAACCTAGGAACATTTTTGCTGTTTGAAGTAGAAACTGATGTGTTTCCCCTTCAGGAATTTGGCTAATCCCTGTTTGAGTCCATTTACCTTTGTGGCCTCTGTAACATCCTCCAACAGCAGAATCCTGTTGCTGCATGCCTATAAGTGCTCTGTGGATGAAAAAGTAATTCCTTCTGTTTAAACGTGACTGTTTATTGGTTGTACCTCAGTGTTTATGTCTTTCCTGTTTTCCTGAGTAATCCTATTAGAAGCTGTTGCAGAATCTGTCTAATATTAATCCTAAAACTCTCCTAATTTGCAGCCCAACTCTGTGGCCAGTTTTTATCCATTTGTTCTTGCATTATTCGTCTCTGTCTTATCTTGTTGAGTGTTGATAAACAAAATCTTCTTTCTGCCCTGTCGAGTTTTGCTAGACTGAGTAAGCCTTGCTCTGCTGAGTTAGGCAAGGCTGCCAGAAACAGGCTGAGCTGATCTATCAGCCTCTCACTGTTGAAAGGCGTGATCCCTGACTTTCTTCTCCTCCTCCTCTGCTCTCTCCTGGCCATGCTTATGTTTCCTGTGCAAGTGGTTCTGGCTGTTGTCTGACCTTTCAATTCAGATGATTAAACCAGCAGAAAAATAACTCTTGAAGTTCTCTGCTGGGTTTTTGAGTAGTATCAGTTCAGCAGATGGTCAGCCAAGGCTGGGCTGGCTCAGGCCACCTCCAGAAACCGCGACAACTGTGTCTTCTTGTAAGATCAGGTCCCCATTTCCTTCATTATTCTGGTAGCCCTTCTTCACACTGTTTGTCAACACAGCAAACCAGAGCCAGGTGCTGGGTTGCAGAGCAGGTCTCCCCTGTCATACTGAAACATTTTTCACTCTTTGAAGTACTTCTGTACATGCATTTTTATTTACTTTTCTCATCTCTGCACAATGCTATTGTCTCCTAACAGTCCTGGTATTCAATGGTACATCCTGATCTTCCTTTTCCTCAGACGTTTTTGGTTGATGAGTTCAATTAATGGCAGAAGTTCCTCCGATGTTTCCCCTAAGGCAGGACACTGTTGAACGACAAAATTTGGTCTCAGTTTTGGATTCCAGTACTTTTGGTTATTCAGTACTTTCTGATGGATGTTCGGCTTCACTTAGTTTTGACAGTGCCTCTCAACTTTTTACTATTGGCAAATTCCTTATGTGTGTGTGTCACAGTCACCAATAGGAATATTGTACAAGACAGGCTCGAGGTTGGACAGTCACTAGTGAACATCTCTGATGACCCTTCAGCTTACACAATTTCTGCTTGACCGATGTTCTTCTTCACTAAACTGGAATTACAGTCACTGTAAGGTAAATGTAATGTTGCAAAGCAGCCAGATTACGCCAGACAACTTGATCTTGATTTTTCCCTCGCCATCCAAAGTACTGTAAAGCCTAAACAAAACGAAAAATAAAAAACCATAAAAGAGTAAAAGATATACAGGTTAAATATAATCAGTTACTGTAGTTCTCTTGTTATTTTCATTTGTTCATATGAAGCTTTTTCAATAGATTTTTTTTCTAGGGTAGCCTGTCTTTGGAAGGCTTCCTGGAATTAGTATGTTTTAAAGTTAAGTGGATACAAGGTAATGAATTTGTTTCAGAAGACTGACTCATGCATCTGATCTCCTCTTTGCTTACAACTGGTGTTAATAACTCTCAGGATATGGATACTGACTATGCTAAAAGGAACTTAATTGTTATATATTTTGCAGCTAACTAAATCTCCTGCCTCCACTTTAATTATTTTTAAATTACAACAATGTGGCATGTTTAACGTGGTTGGGAGTCACCAGGTTGTATACCACAGATAATCTTCAGGTATTTATTTACCTGACTATAGAGATAGAACAACAAGATCCTGAATATTATCTGGTTGTTAGTTGTAATGAAGTTATATTTAGAAACTGTCATGATAAATTTCAATCTTTCTTCCTGACTCTGGACCACACTGACATATTTCCTAGTTAAATGTCCTATCCCCGAGATCCACACAAGCAAGCAAAACACCCTGTGATGCAAAATGATACACGGCCTATGAAATGTATTTGTTGGCCTCATATTGTCCACTATCAAGTTCACGAGACTGAAAAGGGAACCAAATTTTACAGATATGTTTAACTTTTGAACTCAAGTAAAACTGTTTACTTAGTTTCGGATTGTTGCTGCTAGAATGACAGTTTTGCAGAGCAGTTTCACGCTGTACTTAATATGCTAACAATATGTCACTGGTGATCATTAATTTACTAAATAAAGCATCTCTGGTAACAGTTTCCCAAGACATGACATCTTTTCTAGATTGTGTTTTTGTTCAAAGAACATTAACCTCAAGAAGTCCAATAAAAAGGCCTAATGGAAAGTAACATTTTCCACAGCATAACCCTGGCATTTAGGAAAAAAAAATATAGCTGAGTGAATCCAGAGAAAGTATAATTATATTCAAAGAGCAGTTATTGCTGTACTTGCATTAACCTTGCAAGTCTCATGCCTAAAATATCTATATAATGTATTTAACCTTGCATTTGATAATGAAATACGATGAGTAGATCACTGTAGCAATGTGCGGAAGATGATCAGGAAATGCTCACCCACCGGCACTGCAAGAGCACGTGTGATCAGGTGCTGCAGTACAAAAGCAAGAAAGATGGCTGTAAAAACATACAATGCGGCAGACAAGAGAAAACGAGGCAAGGGAGAGAAATGTCAAGAACTCAAGTTCTTTCAATCATGGTAGATCATCAAGAGCAGAGGTGTCAAACCCATTTTCACCGGGGGTCACGTCAGTCTTGTGGTTGCCTTCAAAGGGCCGAATATGATCGTAGGACTGTGTGAATGTAGCAGTAGTTACATTTGTTATATTTATTCAGTCCTAAAATTACATTCCGCCCTTTGAAGGCAACCACAAGGCTGATGTGGCCCTCAATGAAAATGAGTTTGACACCCCTGATCTAGAGACTTCCAAAATCATAGTTTCATTGTTTTTGAAAAAGTAGTAAAAAGTAGCCGTTACTTTCGAGAGTTCGGGTCTAATAGACGTTAGATTGATGGAAGGATGAAAGTATTTATTACCATGAAGAGATGAGGCAGAAATTATATGGGTTGCCCAAGATCAGGTAAGAAAGCACTAGCGGACATCAGTAGAATTCAGTGTGGGTCTCTTGTCCTCTTTCCTGTACATGGGCTGGGCTGCAAAGGTTTACTTAAGCAAGGAAGTTTAACCTGTGAAGCCTAAAATGCTATCAGTAGTTTTACACTGAGGTTATCTATTGTACACGTTCAAACATGCCAAAGTTATTGAATCCCACATTGATTCTGTATGTCAACATTTTCCTTTTTTTTTGTTAATCCACGTTCCTTCAAAAACTCTCACATTTTTAGTTTTCAGGCAACCAAGTGACAAATACTTTTGGAACTAAAAGAAAATAGACAGATGGCTGGTATTTACAGCAAAGTTAGCTCGTGTCATCATTGAAATGTAGTTTCTAGTTACAGTCCAGTCCACACACAGAAGCTTTTAACCTGATTGAGTTAATGCCTTGAACTCTATTTGAATCGGCCACCAGGGGTAGAGATGCTGAAGTAGCGTGGTCCATGCTCAGTTTTCCATTACCCAAAAAACTAGAATGTTCATGCTTATATATTTGAGCATTAGAACTGCATGAGGTCATGTAGCTATGTAGGGCACTACGGTGGGTCCGTGGATTCCCTGACAGAGGGCATGGGAACAGAAATTAGCCTTGAAGATGTTGGGGCCTACTCATGAGAAAGATGGGAGTAACGGAGTATCTGGAGATGTTAAGGATGTACCCATTAAGGGAGTAAAAGAGTGACTTTGATGATAGCAAAAATAGCCAATGAGATGTTACTGCTGTAACTTGTAACCAGTAGTGAAGAGATACATGAATTGGTAAAACTGTATAAAAATGCCCTTGTGGCAATAAACAGCATTTACTACATTCATCCTGAAAGAACTTGGTCTATGTCGTTTGTCCGTCTCAACTGCGACAAGCTATACGCTTTTTGCATCATTACTTTACAGGTGGTAGTCATCTTGCACAGAAAATAATCCAAGACTTGTCATGTTAATTGTCTAGAACATTTAATTTCTATGACAAGATGACAGATACCGTTTTGGAGGCACTATTTAATGTGAAACCACCAAAATGTTTCTCCATTGAAGATTTCATGTGGTCATGCACTTAAAGCAGGAATTTAGATATTTTTGTCCTACAAAAAGTTGAAGTTGTCTACAGTACATTTTCTGAAAATTTACAAATGCATTTGTTGAACAGCTTATGCAATATAAGAAAATCAACATAATTCTTTGGAGGATTTAATTGTTTTTCTACTTTTCAGTAGTAGGAACGTGAGGTTTTGGTCCTGTTTACCCTGTACCGATGTGAAGTCTGACTACTAGTCTGTAGCAAAATAATGACAGAAAGTATATTCCAGTTGTACAGATCTGCTGATGTAGCATCTCTTATTCCTTGGATTTACTGTTCCTTTTTCTTTTAAATTATGTTCATGGCAATAGCCATGTACTGTTTTTAAATTTTGGCAGTTTAAAAATCTGATCAATTTGGGGAAAGATTGAAAGTTGGTTCAGTAATATATTTTTGTGCCTTGCTTCTGCAATTTGCAGATCATTATGAGAGTGTTGTCTCTTAATATTCTTCTGATTACTATTTTGGAAGAAACATTGTAAAATGTAACAAATGGATCCAATCACAAATGGACTTTGGACGATTAATATATTAATGGATTTGATGACAAATACTTAAAAGGCAGCCCAGCACTTAGGGCTGCACAGACGTTTGCATTTAAAATAGGAATTAGATTATTTTCTAATATATGAATAATAAGATGTCCCTGTCTCAAACTCTTACTCATAGGAAACCCAACCCATTAGCTGAAAATGTTAGATAAAGCCATTACATTATGTTCTAACCATTTTTAAAATAGTTCCTTTGGAAAATTTTATTGGCAAACAAAATTCTTCTTTGGATCTGTCTCACAATAGAGTTTCTGAAGTCTGTAGGTTGAAAAATGACCCATTTGTAGATTATTCTAAAATCTAGGACATGGCTATTTTAAGTTTTACTGATGTGTAAATGTTGGCTTTAATAGAGTCACCACAGTTTTACGTTCCAGATCTTGCCATATAACACTCTTATCAAAATGTTTATGTTGTAAAATACTTTCCAAATTTGTTTGTCATAAAGTTTTTCTCATGGCAAATGTTGCTTCATACCATTGATTTTGTATTAATTACTTCTCATGAAGAATAAGATATGCACTGTATTTCTCCCAGACAAGTCACACAGAGAACAGCAGAGATATTTTATCTGACAAGTAACTTCAGCTTTGCCTGTTGAGTGATTCAGCATTTCACTGAGTTATAAACTCATCTCCTGCAGGGTGAGAGCCTCTTGGCCAAAGCCCCTCACTAAGGCCCCATCACCACAGTCTGAGCCCCAAACTTGCCCTTTTTCTGTCTCCCTGCCATTCTCGTGGCTCCCAGAGCAAGCGGCTCTGCAGGACTCCCAGTTTTCACGGCTCTAGAGAAAAGCATGAGATGCACATCAACCAAGGCTGTTCATAAGCTAGTAATCAGAAGCACTCAACTATTTATGGATTTTGTTGTGGTTTTTAAGCCAGGCACAGTCTTGCAAGAGATCACAGAGTCACAGAACGGTTGAGGTTGGAAGGGACCTCTGGAGATCATCTAGTCCAACCCACCTGCCTAAGTAGGTTCACCTAGAGTAGATCAACCCAGTTTGATGTCATTCTCCATTCCTGTGTGTGATGGATTCTCCCACAGTGATTCGACCCCATGCTTATGGCTTCAATGAACTAACCCAACAGAGCAGCTCCGAGGTCATGGTGAAAACGCTCAGCCAAGGATCTGAAGCCCAGAGCACCAGGAGAAAGGGATCTGCCCCCATGTAACTAAAACCAAGGAAATCCACTGGCGATCCCACACCTTCCCATGAAGGATCATTTACTCCTAGATAATGTGAGGCTGGTGCCAAAAGTTGACCCAGTCACACAGTGGCTTCTTCCAGTTAAGCCATTTCAGACCTATATGATCTGTGACTATTGTGCAAATCATTCTGCGGATGCAAGCATTACAGTAACATGTATTGCCATGGACACATAGACAGGAAAAGAGGAAACTGGATGAAACAGCCTGAATATCAGTCAGGAATTACTCCTTTACAGGACAAAGATGACCTGAAAATTTTTCTTTTAAAATAGGCTTCTATCCTTTCTTGCTTCTTCATGACATTCATGGAAGGCCTAAAATCTGTTCACAGAATCACAGAATGGTTGGGATTGGAAGGGACCTCTGGGATCATCCAGTCCAATCCACCTGCCAAAGCAGGTTTGCCAGAGCAGATCACACAGGAATGTGTCCAGGTGGGTTTGAATGTCTCCGGAGAAGGAGACTCCACAGCCTCTCTGGGCAGCCTGTTCCAGTGCATTTATACAGTTTGGGCTTCACAATACTTTTTCTTAAAGTACACTTTGGTTTATTTTTTTAGACTCCTTCAGCCAGCTCCCGACTGGACCAGAAATCCATCGTGCCTTGCAGCTGGTTAGTCAGGATATCACAAGAGACAAGAGACTGACAGGTGTGGAGATGATCAGCCAGGTGGCTTCCACAGGACTCCTGGGTGGTTTTGGTTTTAACGGTTGTTTCAGTTCAGTTGCTGACATTTGGGATATAAGACATCAGCTCTGTCATTTGGAGACAGAATAGTCCTACCCTGATGCCCATAGCCAGAGAAATCACAACTTCCACCTTCCAAGTTACCCAGCCCCACCTAGGAAAACCAGAAATTACCAAGATATAAAATCTCTGCCAATTTTAAATCAATAATGAAGTAAAAGAAACCTTTTATTTAAGAAATGAAACAAACTCTTCAGGTGCTCTTTATAAAGGCCTACAGTGAAAGACACAACCTATTCTTCAGAGTCATTTCCATGTTGCTTTTAAAGACAGAGTAACTGGGTGTTCAGAAAGCAGAGAAAACTCTAAAGAAATTCTAGAGGTCAATTTAACAAGCAAATCAATTATGATTAATACTCCATACTTCCATATTTTCTAATCCTCGTAGAGGAAACTTCAAATGACACAAATGTCTGATGAAAAATGACCATCAGCTGGAGTTTCCTCCTCCTTGCCTACAAGATTTTACATGGAGAAGATTAAATTGGCTGGCTTCACAGCCCTATTTCCTCTTAAGCTCATTGCTCCATTCACTTGGTCACTGCCCACCATTTGCGGACATTATAGCTAGGAAATTCTCTGCAAAAGCAAACAAGAATGACATGTGAGAAATCTCGCAAAAGCCCTTCCTAAAAAAAAAAAAAAAATAAATAAAAATTAAAATAATTTTTAAAACCCAGTATGATGCCAATATTCATCCATAACCCTCTGCTACCCTAGCGCTGACCCGCAGGAGCAAATTTCTGTTGCACCAATAGAATACCCACACCCACAATATGTAACCATGAAGCAGCAAAATGTTGGGTTTTTCACAGCATGGGGAGATGCTCTGTCCTTCTGGCCCCTCAGATGTCCATGGGATGAGAAATCCTGTGTCCTTCAAGGGACATGTCTGTCCCCATCTCTGGTACTCTCACTCTGTAAGATGACAACACATATTTGAAAATATATGCCTAACCTGCAACCATAGGAATTTGCCCTGTATTTACTGAGAGAAACCTGTGCTAAGAGCTGTGTCCTTGCTCTCCTTATTTCCTTCTGCCTTGCCAGTACCTCTCTCCAACACCCCAGAGAATTCCACTGCTCCCAGTGTTATCATTGGGATCATGGGAAGATGCAGGGAAGCAAAAGGAATAGTGTTGCTTACAGTGGTTTCCAATCCTTCTGATGCATCTCTATATACTTTGGAACCTTTAACCAATTTTGTGCTAAAACACGGGTTTTCAGCTTTGCAGGCTATTAATTTAAGGCAATCGAGCCACTTACAATGTAATACTGTCAAATGCAATAATGCAGAATAAAATTTAAATCATGGTTACAGCATCATGGTGGTCTGGAAATATTTTTTTCTCAGTTTCTTTCAGATCACATCTGGTACAGTTTCAACATTTTTCATCTGCAAGCTACATGTGGAATGAGAATGATAATAAAGTTGGAGCTACAGAACTTGGGTTGATAATGAATAAACCAGAACAGAATCCAAGAATCTGGGATGGAAAGCATTGTGACTTTCTTAGCTGAGTTTTTATACTGACTTACTTCCCAAAAGCTTAGAAGTTGGCCCCCAGCATAATCCAGCAGGATTCGGGTCTTTTATTATTTTTACTTCTTTTTTTTAGGCTTTACAACATGAAGCTGCCACTCAAGTTTCTCAGCAGTTTGGATAACTCACACAGGAAGAGTGAGCTGTATTTTGTCTGCCAGACAACATCCCCAATTCCCCCGACTTCAAAGAAGGCAAAGCTGGATCCTGATGGTCTGCTCTGCTTCTCTGTCAGAAAACTTTACTTTTCACAAGGTTAAAGTACAAGTTCACAAATCTTGTTTGTACACAATGATAGTACAATAGGGTTGGGTTCTCCAGCCAGGCTGAGCTGTGTCCAGCCCCAAGAAGACATGAGGACAAAGGAAACCTGGACATGGTCGTCCTAATCCTGGGACCACTAGGCTATTCTTCATTAATCCCTGCTGCCTGTGGCCCCCAGGATTTATGGCTCACCATAATGGCGGGATTTTGGCTATATCCCTTTTCCTAGGGATGCATACAGGTGTCAGAGTAAAGCTGACTTCCAAGGTCTTTGCAATGTTGAGTTGCAAGAAAATAATTACATAAACTACAAAATAAAATTAAATGTGTCCTCTCCTTACAATGCCCATTTGCTTTGATGTCTGATGAAAACTTGTCAATAGTTTTGATACTCTGGAACTGGTGTCTATTGTGGTGTTCCCTCATTTTTTTATGTTTTCCTATGTATCCCTATTCTTCTTCATCTCTCAGGCTTAGAACTGTTTTGTCTTGGGTTTGTATAACACTGAGCACATTGAGACTCAACACAAACAACAAATAGCATTGCAACAATAATTAAATTAGAGGTCAGTGTCCAGTACTGCCAAAGAAAAACATCAGGTTTTCCCATTCAAGGCATTCCAGAGAGAAAGCAAAAGCAAGATCCCTTTCCTTTCTTGGCAATGAGTCACTGGTGTGGCTATCAATTAGGCATTTTAGGAGCAACAAAGATTATTATATGAATGCAGTTTAATCAGTCATTTTACAGCAGCAACAGTGGCAATTAGAACTGTTATAGCACTTTTAGGTCAAGATTAAAAATGATAGGATTTATTGCTGCTGATTTAGAGATTAACATTGTGCCAATTAATCAATTACTTGGTATAAAGAATTGACAATTCAATGACATTCTTCTTCCAGGCTGGCAAACTACTATTTAATAGTTGAGGATTTAAAAATACATATATATGGAGCCAGAACAACAGCTATTTCAGAAGAAAGGCAGCTGGGAAAGTGTAGTCAAAATAAAAATAACATTGAGAGCCTTGGCAGTTTCCATCAACCTCTGTAGCCACAGGGTTATTTCAGAATGAAAAATCAGATGCAGCATTTGATTTTTGTGCAATACATTAAAATGCTCTGAAGCAAGCGTCCTGGGCTGTGCTGCACAGGCAGCCTAAGAATTGCCTCCTCCAGACCTAGTTCCTCTGCTGCGTTTCTTAATGACTTGTCTGAAGGCATTTGGGGAAAGTGGAATGAATGAATAACATAACAGGCAATTCCCCTTTAGCTTTCTCATTGGGCTTGACCATACCTACATTTCTTGTCACAGCATAATCCAAACTGCATGTTAAATCAAGGCTCTAAAAATAGCTATTCCCACCTGATGCCCTTTTTGATGCCAGAAGTCAGAATCACCTAGAAAGCTATTTCTGATTTGGGCAAAAGCAGAGTCAAGCTTTGAATGGCGCTTCCAGACTAGTGTTTGTGCTGGTGCTAGAGGAATTAGCACTGAAGGAATTACACGCCCATGGAATTTGTGGACGAGTGGAATCTGTCCTGAACTTCCAGTGTGATTCCCACCTAGCCCAGCAGTGATAGAGATTATTGTTTCCAAGGTGGTGAGAAGTCACGATGCTGTGGGCTGATGGACTCACTCTGGTTTCTCCACTCAGAAGATGCTGTCTCAGTAGATAAATCATCTAGATCAAAATTATGTGGCTACTATGTCTACATAGGACTGTGTTACTCAACCAGAAGCGTTTACACCAGTGTCCATATGGTATATTTGCATCTGTGCGTGTTTGCAGGAAGGAAAACGAAAAAGAAGAAAGTAAAAGATCCAAAGTCAATCCAATATGAGTATTTGTACACACAGAAAAAATGTATAAATGCAACATACTGCGTTTTTTTGTTCCACCAGTAGAAAATGGAAGACCAGAAGAGGACTTTCGCATTTAAATAACTTGTTAATGTCTGGAAACCAGAACAGTCACAGAACAGTAATAAAGAAGCTCTTCAAATGTTGCTGGAGGATGTCCATAAAGAGGATATAATGAAAAGGACTGTCCAAATGTGCAAGGATAATATAGTTAATGTATTACTTCTTTTATTATTTTATCATCTTTCATTAATTGCTGGCATCTTTCCTGCAGGAGCTGGTTCCATGAAAAGGGCTTTTAGTCAAATGTCCTAAATGAAACGACCACTTAGAACCCAAGAACAAGGTTGAAACAAGGTTGACCTGACTTCTCTAAATCTCACTGGAAGGGTGAGGGCAAAATACCACATTGGTTTCGCTTTGTGGCATCCCAAAGTCAGGATTGAGCCAGACTCCCCAGAACAGTGTCCCCAGAAGTACAGCTCCATCTGTATTCTGGACTAAAGACCAGGCCTGAGAGCGCTGAAAGGTATTTCTGTCCACCTCACTGGCTGTCAGTTCACCTGGGCTTGGATTTTAACCATCTTTACTGAATTCAGAAATAATCAAGCCTGGGACATCCACTGGCCACGTAGGCTGGAACATTTTTTACTCCTCCCAGACAAAAGGCCATCTCAATGCTCAGGCACTGAGCAAACTTGGACTCTCCTCTCCGGGGAGTCCTGGGCTTGATTTTGAACAAACAAGAATGAGGCTTGTCCAATGCAAATATATCCCCTTGGTATTGACTATTGAGGGTCAAACAGTTTTTCCAGAGACCCTGTGAGCGCTTTACCAGGACAGGAGAAGCAGCACAGAGGCAATGTCCTTGTGCGCAAACAGCTGCAACAACAGGCCAGTGGATCTTTAGGGGAAACAACGGCAGCAAGGGCTGGCACCCACAATAGGGTATGTGTGTTCATCAAGGTCACTCTTCTACACCTCCCACTCTCTCACCTAAGTCAGCAGAAGTCTACTGTGTAGGAATGGCCCTAATGAGCATGGGGCCTGGCTGCAGGGAGAAAGCGAGAGGGCCAGGTAACATTTGGAAAGGCTTATTTCAGTTCTGTGCCATAAAGTTTCTATGTATGGCACTTCAGAAATGGAGTCCAAGGAAGGGGACATACTGCCTGCTCTAAGCTTTAGGACAAGTCCAATGAAATGTTCCTACTCCTTCTCAGTGGGCTTTGAACCGAGTCCTTCATGCAGGAGAGCTTGAATAAGTTCTCTTCAGAAGCAGCAGTGAACACAATTACACCCCATCCTACTTGGCAATATCCCTGGCTCTTCTCCTGTAACTTTTAGGATCCACAAATACACTCCCAAGTCCAATGGTTGCCCTCATCTCCCTTACTAGAGAAAGGTAATGAACTCAACTGCATCAGGGATATGGAAGTCACCAATCACATGCAGATGCCACCACTTTTGACTGACAGATTTTTATTAAAACTCAGTGAAAGTCAGATATGATGTTTCCCAGCGTTCAACACAGGTACTTCCTTCATCACAACATATAATTTTAATGTTCCCATTGCAACCATTTGCTATTCTTCTGCAGTGGAGACTTGCACTTGTCCCTTTTCCAGCTCCCAAACATTCAGCTCACATTAAAAATATAAAACAGCAAGGATATTCTGAAATTTATGGAGAAAATGTCTAGAGAGAAACCCATTCACTGATACTGGAGGAGGCACCACAGAGACAACTCAGCAAATCAGAAGCAGCCAGAAACTAAAGCAGATTTTCTTTGTCAGAACAGATTTTACAAAAATCCTGTGCTTTTGACCTTTAGACCGTAACAGCTGATTTCAGTGAAATTGCTCCCAGGTTGCTTGACAATAGTTGGGAGGAGAATGAATCCATGTGTCTGCACCTTATATTAATTTCTAGCACTCTAAGTAAACCTAAAGGGCTGCTTTACTCCAGGCAATGTGGGCAGAACAAAAGAACAACCCCTGCCTCTTGCATGGGGTGTGTTCCTGCTTTCACTTAATAACTGATTAAGCTATACCTAGTTAACTGGATTTAACTAGAACTAGTTAAACTGATGTAAGGAAACATACAACAGTCTTGATTATATTGGTTAGGACTGCACCAGTTTGTAACCTTCTGGTTTGGGTCTGTTTGCATCCCACCGTGCTTGCTGAGAGTTTGGTGTCAGGATGCACCAGAGCTGAGCAGAAACTCTTCAACAAAATCTTTTCCAATTAATAAAGTGTTTGGCAGAAACACATTGGCTTAGAAAAAAATGTTTCTTCACTCCTAGTTGGAATTTCTTCTCTCTCTGACATGTGCCACATGGTGATTTTCCTGCCGTTTGATTGGCAGGGTGAAAACTTGGAGCATGAGCAGTGTGGTGATTCACAGTAAATGCCATTCGTGGTAAAGAAAATGAGGTTTCCCATTGGCAAAGATTGACCATCATGTGGTGACTCAGAACAAGGACAGAAGACACACTTGCTCTGCAGACACAAACCATACACTGTCCTGGCCCTGAAGAGCAAATTGAAAGAGACAAGGACACACCTGAATCAAACAGCTTCTGGAAATCTGCATGATGGTTCCCATAGACTGGTGTGTCCAATCAGCTTCAGGGCTTCTCTGATGTTTTTTATCTTTGCTTTTTAACTGGAGACAGTTGAGAAAGAAATCTCTATTTCACGTAAGACTCAGAAGTCTACATGAGCTCCTGTGAGATGGCCTGTACAGACCCAAAGACCAGGCATATCTACATCATCCTTTGAAGACCACTCAAAGGCAGCCATCCTGGCCAGATTCTCTCGATATAAAGATAAGATCTTCAAATCCTTCATATCCAAAACTTGGTCATTTAGCATCTCACAACAGGAGCTCTCAGCCATGTCCAGGTAAGATATCTACAGGCATCTTGCAAGCAAGCGGTCTGTATGGGAGCCACATGGGTGGAAGATGCAAAGAAAGACAGAGTGGGAGATTCTGACTGAATGTGCAAGCCACGGTGTGCTGGTTTAATCCATCTATGAGATTAAAAACTCACCCTAAACCCAAAAATAGTTAATCTGCAGACAAATCAACAACATGAATTTCAACCAGGTGATTGCTAGAGCTGACATATGGCAGGAACTCAAAGATGAGGATGAGGATGAGGATGAGGATGAGGATGAGGATGAGGATGAGGAGAGAGTGCCCTTTCAGCAGCAGCATAACCTAATATTGCCTGAAGTCCACCAAGAAATGACAACTTTTTTCACTGAGCAGATTCAAAGGGGATTTGTAATTGTGGTTCCATTATGGCCAGGCATAAGGTTGTTAAGAGGCTCTGATCTGCGCCTGGGACAGGATTGATCAAACCTAAGCTATCCCTGCATGCTGTTTCTACCCCTGACTATTATCCAGACTTCCATAGCATTGGGTTAACCTATATCCATGCTCCAAAACTACTTTCCATTGAGAACACCAGCAGATTTTTGTTTGTTTGCGCATCATTTGATAGTTGAGGGGAGAGGCGGGGTGAGTTAGTGAGGCAGCTAAGAAAAGTTCTTTATTCGGGAAAGATTTTCTAAATATGTAAAGAATAAAAATTATCCTTCCACTAATAAATAAATAAGTAACTAAATAAGTATATATACATATATATATATACACACACATATATGTATATATACTTTTATATATATATATGTGTATATATATGTGTATATATACTTTTTTTTATATATATGTATATATACTTTTATATACATATATATATATATATATATGGGGTTTGGGTTTTTTTTAAGGAAGATTCCTTAGGTTGTCAAGGTCATTGATCAAGAGAGATAGAATCTGGTTCCCCTTCCTCATCCACAGCAGCAACTTCCACTGTTAATGAGACTGAACTGCAGCTTTTCCACTTCGCCCTTGGTAAGTAGAGCTGTGCAAACAGCCTTCTCCAGGGATTTGATTTCAAAGCTCTTGCAAATTTTTCTTTCATGCACACTATCAGTCATTGCAAACTATTTCCTCCTTCTTTCAGCCCTTACCAGTTGAAGGGCTGGTGGGACATCAGACCTTGTTCATCTTCTGCCCGTGGAAGGGGTGGGCAGTCACCAACTTGATCCCTGAGGACCCAAAGTCCAGTGATCCACCTTCTGCCACAGCTCCTCCTCATCAGGAAAGGCTCCTTTTCATTGCAACTCATTGCTGACTGTGTTGCTTTCTTTCTCAAGAGTTTAAAAGTTGTAGGGTTTGATAATTTTTTGCCCTGTTTGCCAAAACCCAAAACATTTAAATGCTTGCCTTACCTCTCACAGTGGAAAGAACCTAGCATGCTAAAACATGGGTTTGGGAGTTCAAAACCCAGGCAAAAGGAGATTGCCAATGCTTTAAAGTCATTCATTTACAAAACAGAGTAGAAAACAATTCTGTCGTGATCTGTATTTTATTATCCATCTAACTATTTGTAAGCCAGGAGGACAGAAGAGACTTTTTCTCTCTCTTGGATTAGCCAGAATAACTCAAAGCACTTTCATAAATTGATTATGTTACACAGCTGCTTTTCAGCAGTTCAGCCTTGAACTACTGTCAGATCTTAGAAAATAGAGTTGTCAGAGACCTTGAGAAGCCCTTGATCCAGCCCCAGAGTGTGATCAAAAATACCTATGTCATCTCTGATTGATATTTCACTGGCCTAATCTACTAAAAACGACTTTATTGCATTAGACTTCATGCCCTTCCTGCTTCTGTATACTCTGTTTCCCCCAAAATAAGGCCTAACCCTGTAGCATGATTTTTCAGGATTTTTGAGGACGCTCAAAATATAAGCCCTACTCCAAAAATAAGCCCTAGTTACAGTTCATTTTAAAAGTCAATTTAAATAGCGTCCAGGCAGCTATACATGTAAAAAAGTAAGCAACTTTTGGAGCAAAATTGTATAAGAAAGGCCCTGTCTTATTTTGGGGGAAACAGGGTGTATCCCTTTGTGTTTTACAGGCTGCTCATGCAGGAGGACTGACCTCCCTGATATAACCAAATCCATTATCAGATTTTTATTCCATCCTCCACCTTCTTAAATTCCAACTTTATTGCACACCTGGAGTAGAAGGTTTATTCTTAAGACTTTGATTTCATTTAGTGAAAATGAAATACCCAGAAATATGTATATTTGATGCTACATGTTCACCTTACGCTTCTGTTTTGCTACAGGAAGGTTCTGAAAGTATAAAGACAAGAGCTACTCTTAAACTTTTTTACACCTTTTCTTCTTTTTTTAATCAGAACAAATTGTTTTGTAGAACCTGAAAATCTGCACAGGCAACAAATTAAGGAAGTTTTCAAAGATGCGATTTCTGAACTCCTGGGTAAGCCTCCAGGTCACTGCAAAACTGCAGATGGAGACTGAGGCTCGCTTTGCTCGTGTTCTGAATGCCTGAGAGCAGATCCACTTCCTAGGGGCCAGCTACAAAAGCTCTGAACTATGTGTGTAAGGAAACGACTGGCCTGAGCAATTCCTACCTTTATTGACCTCTATTTTCTTATGGGTGGCATAGAAAGAGATAACATACCAGAGACTGACGATGCATTGAGCAGAAGGGCTGTCAGCCCCAGCTGAGTGAGGAAATTTGTTCAGAGTTAATGATGTAGCCCTAGAAAGTGAGCCCCAAAGCACCTGTTTACAGAATCACAGAATGTCAGGGATTAGAAGGGACCTCGAAAGCTCATCCAGTCCAATCCCCCTACTGGAGCAGGAACACCCAGATGAGGTAACACAGGAAGGTGTCCAGGCAGGTTTGAATGTCTCCAGACAAGGAGATTCCACAACCCCCCTGGGCAGCCTGTTCCAGCTCTGTCACCCTCACTGAGAAGTTTCTTCTCATATTTAAGTGGAACCTCCTGTGTTCCAGTTTATACCTATTGCCCCTTGATCTATCATTGGTTGTCACCGAGAAGAGCCTGGCTCCATCCTCATTTAGAAAGGAGGTGGCACTTCTATAGGCATGGGACAGGTGATCTATAACATCTACTTACAACTCCCCTAAATAAAACTTCATTAGAAGCTTTAGGTGGCCACTCTTTTGTTCTGCTCCTTGTGCAAGGTTTCAAAGTCCTGTGTTTAGGTAAATAGGTTGATTTAATTCTAGTGGTGAATGGCAGCAAAAGTGAAAATCTCAGCAGTACCACTAAGTGAAACTGTCCTGCTCTAGCAAAGTTGGTCCCTTCAGAGACCCCATCTGTCACCATGAGGTGGTTGCTGACAACACGGTGGGGAATTTTGCAGTAGGTCGCTCTTAAGCCTTATCCACCTGCACAACAGAGAATTTAATCAAGAGTAGACTTGGTTAGCAATCCCAGAATACCTCCAGATAATCACTAGCATCTATTTGTGTATGAAATTGTCATTGCAATACAGCCAGCAGTTCTGATAAAGGTTAATTACTTAGATAAATTGAAAAATCTATGTTCATTTACAAATGGACGTAAAATGAAGTCTCAGTTATTATAATTTATTTACACTGTCGACTTAGATGAAAGCATATTCAAAAATATTGCTGAAAGTTGGGGCCCTGGGTCCTGATTCTTCTAAGCCTTGACAGCACTAGTGGTTCTTACCCTCTGAGTGGCAGCATTTGAGCCAAGTGGGTAAAGAGAGAACAAGGCTTTTGTCCTGCAGAGAAATAAAATTCAGCTTCTTTAAGAATAAAGTGCTTAAAAAATTCCTTTCTTGCCCGAAAGTCATGCATATTGGATTTGGATAGTCTAGAGCATTTTTGTGCTACAGTAAATTCATAGCAAATACAAACAGACATTTCCATGTATTTATTACTCCAGAGAGACTCGTAGATGGATTTCACCTCACTTACCATACCACAAACAAATTATGTTGAAATCCTTCCAAGATCTGAAATGATATGTTTATAAATTCTCCTTATTGAACTCTTGGCCTCAAGTAACTTTATTATAATAAAACATTTAGGTGCCTATTTTATTTGTTTATTTTTGAAATGCATTCTGTTTACTGGGAGAGAAGCAGCAGACGTCTGAAATTTCACATCCATCAACTGAATTTTATGCTGCAAAACAATCATAAGGCATAAAAGCACCAAATAATAAAATAACACCCCAGCGTATCAGATATGTAATTAATTCCTGCATGTGCTGTTGTTTTCATTATGCTGATTTACAGCCACTTTAATGTACACAGTCTTCTTAAACAACTTAGAGTTGATTGTTCTGGAATGAAACTGTGGCTCCAGATCACATACTGGCTCTTTGCCATCTTTTAGGAAAGTTGCCTAAATCCCTCTGAGGGCAAACACTCTTGGATTAAAGAGTTTAGGTTATTCAAAATATGAATGATGTTCTAGCCACTAAAACCAACTGCTCAAATGTAGTGGAAGCAAAATCAACACCCCTGGATCTGGAGACAAGCAAGCAGTGAGGGAGCATGGTGTCCATAGGCATATCGGTATCTTGCAAATCACACATCAGCCCTGAAATCTTAAGAATTCTGGGTGTGCTCAAGGTGACTTTGCTTGAGGATTTGCCTTTAATGTCGTGATACCATTCTAGAAATACTGTGTGCTGTTTGTATTCACGTGCAAAGGCCTGGCAGGCTCCTTTTGACAGTGGCACTCTGGTTGGTATGTGCAGGCAGAAAAGGATGATGCAGCCTTGCCCCAGGAGGACAGAGCTTTCCAGCAAGGTTAGGGTTTCAACCCATGCCCCAGATCTCCAGAAGCTGGAGGAAAGAGACTCTCTTTGGAACAGAGCCAGAATCAATGTACCTGCTCTGCTTCCAGGAGATATTTGTGTCCCTTGAATAGCAGGGGAAAAAAAAGGCAAATTCATACATCCCAGAGAGAAATCAATGTCACTAGAAACACCTGAGTCCTGTTAAAGAAAAGTGTTACCCCAAACTTTCACTTTCTGTTCACTGCCAGAGGTTTAGCCCAAGGATGGGGTTTAATATTGGTTTTCCAGAGTTCCCAGTTCATCACATCACAACGCTCTGTGACACTGGTACATCACCAGTATCGCTGCTGGGGATGGAATGTGCACAGCCTCGGGTTCGGCCCCACACCTGCTGCTGCTCAGCACCTCGGGATGGCAGGAGAATGATCAGTTCTTGAGTTACAGGGATCCTTCTTAAAATGTTGGTCCATGATTCCTCACCTTGATCAGCACAAGGCTAAGCCAGTAAGTGTTTGTTGTGACTGTGATTAAAGCAAATTTGCTGGTTTAGTGTCAAGGCCTGGGAAGCCAGGTATGAAACTTAACTAGAAAACACCCCACAGAAGTTTGTGAACCTCACAACGGCCACAAACCATGCCAGGAAGGAGCTTTGCCCTTTCCCCCCAAGCATCTCCCTGTGTCACTGCCACAGGGTCACATTCATTGCATTCCTCTCCATCTCGCCATTTCATCTGAGCAGCAGTCACTGATGTTGTGTTGCACAAAACAAGGTGACAAAATCTCTCTGATTCATTCCCAAATCTGCCTTTCCCTGCTCAACACTCTCTGCTCCTCTTTACCACCCAGTGCTCAGCATCCTCGCAGGAGCAACCCCTGAAGCCGCAAAGCAATAAATACCTGCAGTGACTATTAAAGCAAGTGCTGCGCTAGAGTTTGCTGCCAGAAATTTGGCTGGAATTACTACAACTGCTATCTCATTTAATCTTATCTCTTTTACAGGGTCTGTTACCAGCTTCCCAGTGAGCTGTAGGCATTGTAATAACATCAATTAAGCGTCCATTAGTATTGCAGATATCACTTTTCATGCATTATGGAGATACGGATGTATAAAATGTCAATATTTTTTTCCCTGCATTATGTTAATCATGCTGTAAGTTGCCACACTAACAGTCTTCATGGAGGCTGTGATATTTATGCTGATTCAACATTTACAAGCCGCCAGTCTGCCTGGGCGCTGCGCTCCACACAAACACATGTGAAAGGCTAATGGGCTGAACTGAAAAATGTGTCTGACTTAAGTAATTTTATAAACACTTTAAACACATTAGGACACTTACACTGCTCTGCAGACACAAGGCTTGGTCCTATTCGCCATCAAACTGGTGGCAAAATTCCCACCGACTTCCCTGAGATGCAGCTCACTGTGCCTTAACTAAATGAGTGTACAATAAATGTGCAATAAAGGTAGAAAATGCAGAACCATTTCCCACCCACAGCAAAGAGCTCCCCAAGCGTGAGATACCATGTATGTATGTAGCACGGGCTACATACTGGAAGCCAGGACTATGCCCAGGCTGGGTTGAGAGCCTGCAATGTTTAGGAGGTTTTTGCCAGAACAGCAGCATTTGAAGCAGGATTTATTCCTCCCTTCTTCTCAGAGTAGGTGTCTGTGGTACCTGTGCCATATGTGAGCTGCCTCATAGATACTTAAAATTATGTGAGGTGGGTCCTGCTACCCAGTTATACATATTGTGATGCCCTTCGAGGCTTAAGTCTGGAGCAAATGGACATCAGACAGTGCAACTCAGCTGGGCTGCGTGTGCAGGGTTGGATGGAAAGGTGGATCGGGGCTCAGGTAAGAACATTTCATGAACTGCACACTGCAAGGAGGTAAGGCGATGGGACTTATCAACTCAGACCCTTTAAATGTATTAGTCATCTTCTTAGAGAAGGGGTTAGTTAGAAAAGGTGTTGAGTGACTTCGCCATCAGCTTTTCTTTCCCATCAGCATCATCTTGCCAGCTCTCACCTCAGCTCTCCAACAACCCTCCCCTTCTGCTCCATGTCCATGTACAGCCCCAGAGCATCACTCTCCTCGTTCTTCACCACTCACTGTTGTCTACGGAAAATCCAGCCAAGCAGAGGTGGCTGCCCCCATGCTGACCATGTTGTCCTTTTTTTCTCTCCATCCGCTCCTGTGTCCCCTTTACAGACACCTGCTGTTCCCCATCTGCAGCAGCTTTCTGGGCCAGAAGAGGTTGTGCAGGTGTGTGTTTGCTCAGCACCAAACCCTGCAGGACTTGCTCCACCACCACAGGAGCTGCCAGACCCGATGAAGTGCAGCAACAGATAAGCCTGTTGGTTTCTTTTAATGAGAGAGTAATTTCTGTTGACATTGGTTGGTCTAAATGTCAGTATCACAGTATCATCCTCATTTTGCAGCACTTATTTCACGTAGCCCTGACATGATAACAATGTCCACTTAATCTTGCATGGAAATTTCCTTTCAGTGTCCATTGGTCTCCACTGATTTATGCGGATGCTGCTTTCTTGTGTCACTGTGAACTGCTCTCCATAGATTTTCTGTGTCATTGATTTGCCATCATCTCCACAATCTAATACAATTTTCCTCCACTTGCATTTGATATTCTCGTGTTGACACCAAAGACCCACATCACTAATATTGTATTAACATCATTCTGACATGGGAACAAATCCTCACACTAATAACACTTACTGAAGATAACTCACTATAATGTAGTTACCAGTAATTTGCTTCCAGAGGATTCACTCATTGGACCTAACATCCAGACATCCTCTCCAGAGCATTTCTGTTGATCATACCCTGCAATGCAATGTTTTGTCTAATTGAGCAATAATAACTGCAATACTGTTACTTTGATAGATTAGATCTTCAAAGACCTTTACAAGCAAATATATTATTCTCACAACCTGGGCAAGAAATAAATTCCATATAAGAATAAACTGGAGAGTTGGGGTTTTTATTTAGATTTGCTGTATGAAAAACCACTAGACAATCTTTGGAGTAAGCAATAGCCCAAGGGCTATGTCAGTTATGTGGGGGACCCACAGTTCGTGCGCTCCTCTACCTGACCCAGACAGGCTCCAGATGGCTGCCCTGACCTGCTGGCCATTCCCTGCTCAAGGATCTCATTTTTTGTTACAGACAGAAATTCTGGCTCAGACCCTAGCAATCTCTCTCCACAAAATTTAATCAGTACTGATATGTTCCCATGAAAAGTTTCAGTTTCAATAAATCAGCGTTTTCCAAGAAAAAAACATCTGGTTGGAAAACTCCCAGCCCACTCACATCTCTGCTATCAGCTACAGAAAGTCAATATTATTCTCCATCATCAGGACTGCCTCTACACTCCAATTTTTTAAGAAAAAGAAACTGAGATCCCAATAAAGGATATGATCTTTTTCAAAAATGCCCGAATGATTGAAGACCCCAGCAATTTCATAGGACGCCTGTTCCAAAGTCACTCATAAGCTTTTGAAAATCTCACCCCAAATCTATCATTTGGATGTCTGTTTGGTTTTCAAAGTCTAGGATTAAAAAACACAGCAAAAGCTGAACAGAAGCTTATTCAAGACCACACAGCAAGATCATACTGTCCACACTGTGATGAGAAGAGAAAGTTTTGAATGCTTTTCCAACCGAGGTGAGGGTAGGGCAGTAAATGCAGGCTCTTTGCGAGCCATGCTGGTAGAGGCAGCTCTTTTTTCCCCTTAACAAATACATATGTCAGCCGGCCACAGTTTCACTCATTTACCAAAATAATCTGAACTGTCCAAAGCCACATCAAGGTCCCTGCCAAAAAGAGATGTCAGGGCTGTAACCCACATGTGGATTTAAACAAACTTCATTGAGAAGGTTCCTCCAAGCTCAGCCAGCAAAGAGGAATGAAACCATTCCTCTGTGTATTTTCCATTAGCAGAAGACCCAAAGTAGGCCAGTACTAAATTCCAGTAGCAAACCTGATGTACTTGTAGCCAACTGAGACATTTTGGGGAAAATAAAAGGATTTCCTGAGTTGCCTACACCCCCTGTTCTACTTGCTGAACCAGCCTATTCAGCAGAGAGCTTTAGGAAAGCTCAGTATTAAATTGTCATTTTGTCAATAAAATGTCATTTCATCAATAGTACGTCCAGGTGGCCAAATGTTTCTGCATAATTAATTCAACTGATGCATTAAGGAATGTTATAAACAACATTAATCAAAAAGTACTGTCAATATAAGGACCATATATAAATCCAGATAAGAAAACTACAAACCTGTTTGAAAGCTAAGCTCTTTTTTTCCGAGATGATCCTTCAACCTAGGGAGATGTGTATTCTGCTATCAAAAATGCCATTAAGAAAATAGCATTATGGTTTGTGGAAATATATTATTTGATTCCCTAAACCATTTCTTGATCAGCAGGGCTTTACTGACACCTGAACTTAAATTGTGCCATTTGATACACAGCGAACACTGAGACCAGAACCTTAAAAGAAGCAGGATTTGTTAGTCTTGGGAAATTTTATGATATTGATGTTTGGGTTTGTTCTGAATAAAAATAAATAGCAAAATGTTGTAAAACTTTCTGAGAAACTATGGTTTTGAAAATATGCTGTCAAGTCAAGTAAAAGCATTTCCTTGCAGGTTGGTTTTAAATTCATTGCCGTTTAAAATTTTTATAAAGTAAATTCTGCCATCAAAATGAGGGTATTGAATCCCAGGACTGTCAGCAATCCCTCTCTGAGCACTTGCTGAGAGCAGCGCAGCCGGCCGTGCAGGGTGTTGACCACCGCTGACCTCTCTGTCTCACATCGCGACCTCTTTGCGTGTCTCTCTCCAGACGCTGCTTCTCTCCTCCCCGCTACCCCTCCCCATCCCCACATCACAGACCTGGACCCCTCACCCCTCCTCATCCTCCCCATCCTTCCTCACCTCCCACCACCCTCTCTCTCTCCTCCCAGCTTCAGCATCGCTGGCTCTGGGTCCCCCCCCAATGCCTCCATCACGTCCAGCTCTTAATTTCCCTGCAAACCCTGGTTGCAGGTGTGGTACCCGGGGTGCTCGGTGAGCATCACTCACCCGACTCCGTGCTGCCACCGGCTTTTTCTCGACCCGTTTCCCTCGCTGCGGTTGGGTCTGACACTTCGCTTCTCCGGGAGCAGCTGCTGCAGCCCATGGGAGGCAGAAAAAGCAACGACAGGCAGAGAAATCCTGCTCGGATCCTGCCCAGGGTTAATTCCGGAGCAAAGGCAGATCCTGGGAAATGCAGCCCAGGAGGCTGCGTAGCTCACAGAGGAGCCGCTTTCGAAAGTTTTACGATTTGGCCAAAGGCTGGGTTGGTGGGATCGATGACAGGAGGTGTGCCCTGTGCCAGGGGGACCTGATCTGCACCAGCTGCGGCCGTAAATCACGGCTCAATGGGTGTGCAAACACCCGCGCTGGGAAGACTCTAAGCCAGGCGAAACAATGACATTATTTCTTAACCTCAGTCTTGCAAATGGCTGGGCCATTTTCACCGATTTATTAAAAAAAAATCAGGCAGATATTTTAGCAGAGAAATTTCAGCCCACATTGATGAAATTTGGTGAAATTAGAAGCAAGTGAAAAAAGGTCTTAGAAAGGGTATTTTAGGCATATTTATTTTCAGACAAAATCAGCAGCTCTGCCAGGAGTAGCAATAATTCAGGCAGAGTAAATATAGTATCGCTCCCACTCCTTAGAGAGATACCATAGCACAAGGCTCCAGGGAACAATGCAGCAGCATCTACAGGAACTGTGTTGAATTTTATATTGACAATATATCTGAATATTTTCAAGCATTTTATTTGCATGAATCATTCTACCACATAAATACCTCCACTGTAATTAGTGGAGCTGCATGACCAAAGCAAATTAGTTCTGCTCTCAAAATTAAGCATTTTATTCTGAAGTTAATAACATGAACTTTAAATTATTTCCTAGCCTTCTATAAACAAGATCATGATGTAGAAATTTTAATCAGACGTGTTATTAATTCCATTACCTTCTTGTAATTATTTCCTATCCTTAACATGGGAAAATTGATGCTACAAAGTGTTATCTGTCCCCAGAAAATTATAGGTGCCACAACAAGTTGCCACGTTCTGCACAAATAAGCCAGTTAAGCAAAGAAACCACTCAGATTTATCTATTTTATTTGTGTTTGATATTTTCAGTGTGTCTGCATTTTAAATGTATTTTAATGTAAAGGTTAATGGAGTTTTAATAAAGGGCAGATGGCTACTCTAATTGCAGAACACCCGGCATACTCTTTTAAAAACCTCTTTAGCTGGCTAGACATATATTAATAATTCTCAACGCCATTAGAAAAAGCAGAGCTTCGAATCAAGTGATTCTTCAGAGTTAAATTTATTATTAAACCAGAACTGCAATCATTGCCTACATTTTGCAAAGAAAAATTGTATTATCAATATATTTCCCATCAAGTGATCCTGTGAACCCTTTATTATCTATTATCTATAGCTAAATTATATATCTAAAGCACCAAACGCTGAGCTTCCTGTTATATATTGGGTTTTTATCCATATGTCAGCTTTCAGCCTCTCTTTTTTTAATTCTCTAAACATTGCGCTAGTCACACAATCTCCTCCCTGCTTCACTAATTTGATCTTTTTTTGCCATAGCGTGGTTCCTGGGTCACATAACATTACACATGCACATCGCCATCTCTGGTATGTGTCTTTAAAAAAGAAGGAAAAAAGGAAATAAAAAGCATGAGCTATTTTGTACCAGGCCCTGTGCCAAGCAGAGCCTCCTGCCTCCAGAAAATACAGTGCAAGCGAATGGTATCTATGAATATCTTCAGAGTAGCCAGTTCACTGGGAGTGGAAGGTGGCCAAATGCTCTGCGGGAATGAAGAAGCCACAGGTACAAATCCTAGGGGGTTTATCACCAAAATAATTTGATTCTTTGAGTCAGGCGCTTCAAAGACCCAATTAAATCCTCAGCAGTTCTGATGTGAATCTGAAGTCACAGCAGAATAACCGTGTCACACCTGAAATAATTTAAACTGGACAGCAATTTTCTGCTTTGGAAATAATTTCTCTAACCTCTTCCTGCCCCCACTGCAGACCCCTCTGCACAAGCCCGTGTACACCGTAACCATCATCGTCACCCTCTGAAATTAGCAGTTACATTAACAAGGTTTTGAAATATTGGCTGGAATGCGGTTTGGGGCTCTACAATGGAAGAGAAGTAAGTTTTATATCATTTTATGAATGGACATTAATCAATGCTAAATCACAATGAGAGTCTTATGGAATCACATATTACAATCTCCTAAATCGCAGGAGGAACTTGCTGTGATTAATGTTCCTACAACGACATTCGGTACAATTAATAGCGGGAGCGGTTCACATTTAGATTTTACCACATTAGGTGTTTTTTCTGAGCTCACCATGGGTGGGAGAGACCTTTGGAGCTCAGGCCAGGAAACAATAGTAGTTGTCACATTATTAATCTGCCCTTATGATTCATCTTTTATCCTTCCTGACATTTATGTTGTTCCTCTGACATGCACATTGGAGGCCCAAACAGTCCCAGAGCTGAACCATATGAAGGTGAATAGAATCTTCAGAGTCTCCTGGAGAGGGGCAGGTATCCCATACTCCATCCACATGGATCTGTTATTTCTCCAGATAATTCCCCTAAAATCAATTGCAAGAAACTTTGCCTGGTTGGAGAGGGGGTCCCAGGGAGGCAGGGCTGGAGACTGAGACTGAATCTTGAAAGTTCAAGGCAGTTTCCAAGACCTACAGACCCAAGGTTCTCCTGGGACACCACCTGCATTTGGAGACACCAGTCATATGAAGTGAATTTGGGACAGCAAAAATCAACTCCATCTGCTACAGGAGTGACTCTGTGCCCAGCTTATCTCTACCCAAGCCCACAGCTGTCACGGTAGGGTTTAGCATCACCCCAGATGTGGGTGGGAGGTGACTTTTCTGTCCCAGGTGTTTAAGCAGAACTCAGTGAAGGGCCAGCCAGAAAGCGCATCGGGATGAAGATGTCCGAGATACCTGTGGACAGACACGGTATCTGAGATATGCAGCTCCAGCAGTGGCCCCCAAGCCACTGGAGGGTAGGATGGGGCAGGTTGAACTAGGGAGGTGGCACCAGCTGAGGGATAAAGAACCAGGAGGTGTGAGGTGTTTGTGTCCATTTGCACCAAAGGGATCTCCAACGGGAAAGGAGAGCAGGGAGCAGAGCATGTCACCCACACCCCCATACTGTCACAGCCCAGCCATGCTTGCCTATCCCCCTCGGTGCTTCTGTCACCCCCTCCTTGGAGACAGCCCGCTTCTGGGGGGCTGCTCCCTCAGCCTTGTGCATGTTTCAGTGTCCCCCCACGGACTTTGTGGCCCCCCCCCATACTTCACATCATGGGGACTGAGCCAGCCCAGCTCACAGAGAAGGGGAACCGCATGGAGCCTTTGCCTGCTCTGGGAGAGGGGGCAGAATGACCCTGGAGAGGAGTTAAGGGAGGTGACCCATGCTGCCCACTCTCTTTTAGGACAGCTCTTGGGGGTCTTTCCCAAAGAGGAGGGAGGACTAGGAAAGGTAAAAGAGCACCAGGCCGCCCCATCTGCTGCTGATACAGGAAGGACATGCATGGTCCCTCCAAATCCCTGGAACAGTGCTCAGGGCGGGGCCGAGAGGGAGCTGGTTATTTAATACCCCGTTATATGTATTTAATATATATTTCACACCCCGTTATTCCTCTCTAGTCCCCAGCACAGGCTCCCGCCCAGGACAGACAGCGGGGGAGGGTCCATGCGCCACCTCTCGCCCCTTCACCTGCGATGCCGCCCGCCTGCCGCGCCTGCACTGGGGGGGCTGCGGGAGGGAGATTCGCGGGGGGAGCCCCAAAGGCGTTTCGCAGCCCCGGAGCACCCGGGGCTATGCTGGGGAAAAAATAAAAAAAACCTAACAAACAAAAATAATAATTTAAAAAAATAAGCCCCCAAACCACCCAGCTTTTCCCTCAGACCACACGTATTGCCCTTAACCGTCCGGTTCTTCTCCGCGCCGGCAGAAGAAGCAGCGCAACCGATTTTCAGAAATCTGCGCTGCGCGCAGTCATCGCCGCCGTGTTTCCGCAGGGCGCGGAAGGGCAGCGGTGCGGCCGGTCTCAAGCGCGTAAAATACCCGCCGTGTTTCCAAATGATGCATTTAGCCAGATGTTTAAGACGTATGAGAGAAGAGTAGTTAAAACCCGCATTATATAGTTCTGCCTCGTCTAAAATTGCACGCGCTGACCCATATATTTTAAACTGTAAACGGACTCCAGTCATTTAAAATATTGTAACGTCGATAGGACTAATTAATTGGAAATAAGAAACGAAAGAATACAATTAAACGAGGAGAGAATCATTTTCTAATTTAATAGCGGGACATTTATAAAGATCACAAGCTAAAAGGCATCGAATGATCTTATCGATGGAGTGTTAAATCAGCGCAGTGGGGGGCAGGGGGGGCCAGCCTTCCTCATCCTCCTCCTCCTCCTGCTGATCGCCATTTCCCCCCCGGCCCCGCGGAGACCCGCGCTCCGGCCCGCGGAAGATCCGCGCAGGGCAGCGCTGGGAGCGGAGCGGCAATTCCCCGTCTGCGTGGTGCCCTCAAATATTGTGATCTTTTATTAGCCCCCATTTCCTAACAATAATTTATTGCGATAAAACAGACACCCGAGGTCCTCTTAAATTGTCTTTTCATAATGAATAAATTTAAACTGGCTAATTAATATATAAACTAACCCAATTTGTCAGGTTGATTTGTATTTTAGTTAATTGTGAAAGTAATTACCACATGGGCAAATTAACAGCTTTCTGGAAATGACCAAGGCTGGGTTTTTATTTCCTTCCTGGGTGAAGAAAATTCATTTTTCCCAGCTCTTGATGTGATGAATAAAAGTCATAAATCTGGGTGATTGGTGCAGGCAGAGTCTAAATGGCTTCATATTTCATTTTAGGTTTAATAGAAATATTCATGCTCTGTTTTAATGAAATTAAATTGAAGGGGGGTGGACTGAGAGGCTGTCGGTCGGGGCTTAAAGGGGCAGCGCACATTTGGTGGGTTTTGTTGTTTTCTTGTGGATGAGCAAAAACTGTCAAGCTTTCGTTATTGCAGAAAAGCGCGTCAGATGCCGTGATCGCAGCAGTCGTAGAAATAAATTTATATTTTTACTTGCAAAAAGAAAGACTTTATTGAAAAGAAAGTCCAACGAGAGCCAGGCAAAACTTTAGGGGCGGGAGGAAGTATCCCGTCCTCCTAATGCAGGGACAGCTTTTTCCCCAACTGCGGGACTTTGGGACGAATAGAAGTTGTTGGCGGTCCATTTGCAGACTGTCCCTGCTCTCCAGGGCTGACATCTCGGAGGGCATCAAATGCCCTTTTCCTGAGAGGGAACGTGCAGAGGCTGTTGCCATCGAGCACCCAGCAAGGACAAGGTGCTGGTGGGGACCCATCCGCCTTTGTGACCTGTCCGTGGCCCTCCCGGGATTCCTTTCCCGGGCGAAAGGAAAAAGTTTGACACCGCATAAGCACTTTCCAAGTCCCCGAGGCTGGTGATGCCAGCCCGAGTACCCGCAGGGGCTCGTTTTCCCGACAAACCCCCGATGCCGGGGACCAACCCGGCTCGGGACCCGCCTGCAGCCAGAGCCGCTCCGTAATGGATCTGATCTGTGACTTGTTGATTTCCCCTGAGCAAATAAGGCTTTGATGCAGTCCCGGCGAGAGTGGTTAGCTGATGAATTGACAAAAACTAATCAGCTTTATTGGGAAACAGGTTAAGGGCAGCAGAGTGTCAATAATTCTCCGCCTGACCCCCTCATCCATTAAGAGAGGCAGGCTGATTAGACCGAGAAGACCCTGTGCTTTTTGCACTGAAATTGCTTTCATAAACTCACCATTATTAGCAGTCAATGCAAGCGGCTAATTTAGAGGAGACATCCCGAGGATGTCACATTTATCAGGGAGGTTTATGTATCATTATCTCATTTACAGAATGTCGCAGTGTAATATGTGTTTTTGGCAATAACACTGGCCCCACGCCTGAGGTTTGTAACGGCTTTGGAGAGACCAGCCGGCGTGGAGACACCGGGCTGGAGGGGTTTAATTCAGAGGACTGAGACACCCCCTTCCTCATCGCGGGGCTCCGGGCGCTCCACCTTTCCCACCGGGCAGCCCGCGGTGTAGGGCGGCCCAGGGTTTACCCCACGGCCCCATGCAGCCCCTGCGTGCACCACCCCGGTTTTTCAAAAGGCGAGATAGGCATCTGTTTGCCCATGGCCGGGGGAACGAGGGCTTTGCTGAAAGGGGACCACCCGGAGGTGTCGGGGGAGCGCGCTCCTTGCGCTATCTCCGCCGAGATAACCGCGCATTGTTGGCTCCCGGGCAATATACTGGATCAACACAGGTGCGGGAGCCGTGGGGAGTTCAGCCGGCCCGGATGCCCTGCGGCATCTGGGGCGGGGCAAACACATGGACCGGAGAAGGGGGGAGGAAATAAAAATAATTTTAAAAAACTAAATCAAAACCACAATTAAAAAAAAAAAAAAGGAAAGGGGAAAAGAAAAAGAAAAGGACACAAATGAAAAAAAATGCCCTCGGTTAAAAAAAATATATCTGAAAATCGAAATTCTTGTCTTGGCACTACGTATTCCTCACCGGGAGGAAGGGAAGTCTGGGGAGCGATCGGGAGGGTAGAGGCGAACGGCCCCGGCGGACGGGGGCCGGGCTGGCCCCGTTGTGGGGCTCCCGAAGGGCTGCGGGTGCGGATGGAGGAGCCGGGCCGCGGGATCACCTCTCGGGGCCGACTCAAACTTGCTCGGGGCTCAGCTCAGCTCAAACTTACGGGTCGCGGGGGAGGCTTCTCCACACGTCCATCAAACGATGCCCGCGTGTGACACCGGACCGGGATGTGCGGGGTGCCCGGACGGGGCGACCCACCTGAGCCCTCCCGGGGATGCGGTGATGGCCGGGGCGGGGGGGGACGAAGCGGCGCCGGCCCTCGACCCCCAACCAGGCGGCCGGACCTTCCGCCCCAGCACAGCCTGGAGAAACGTTCACGGCACCGGGCACCCTCCCCCGCCGGCCGCTGCGAACCGCGCATCCCCCCCGGCTGCGGTCACACGTCCCCACCCGTGTCCTGGGCGCAGCCGTGCGCTCACGGCTCTGCGCGTACCCTGGGTGAAAAACCCGGCAGCTCCGTTCCCTCCTCCCCCAAACTGCACAGAGAAGGGGCCCAAAGATGTACCATGAGGTACTGTCTGTATATGCGGAACAACCCGCGCCCGGGGTTGCCTGGCCGGTGACAGCCGCGTCCCCGTTGCCAGCGGGCTGGATGTCACCCTTGCCCACGATGCATTGAAAGGAGGCGACTCTCAGCCCTCCCGGGGACCGGGATGCAGGGATGGAGGAGGCGGGTGCAGGTCCAATAACCTCTCGCGTCCGGAGTTGGTGAAAGAGGACAAGCCCCTGTCCATGACACTCGCTGCCATGGGACTGCCCCGCGCGTGGGGCCCAAAGTGCCGTTCAAAGGGAAACGTGGCCCCAGCTGGGAAGCCCTGCGGGAGGCAGCGACCCCGGGGTGGCTCCGGCTCTCCCGGAGCCCTTTCCCTGAACCCCCCACCCCATGTATCGAAGCCCACCGGTGGCCCCGCAGAACGGAAGTGGTTCATAAAAGCGATCGTGCGACTCGGCTTCCCCCTCTGTTCCCCACGGGGCCCTGGGCAGCGGTGTGTGTGGGTGCCGTGGGTGTTTGCGGGCCACATCCCCGGGGGTCCCGTGGCCTGCGCGGGCTGTGCTGCAGCGTGCGGGGGTTCCCAGTGCAGAGCCGCTGTTGTATGCGTCTGGGTGCATCTGCTTTGCCTGTAACCGTGTGCCTGTGTGGGGCACACCTGTGTGTGGGTGTTGTCGCGTGGCTCCACTGTGCCACGCGTGGGCATTTGCCGTGTGTGGTTGTGCCTGGCCTGTACAGGTGCGTCGGTGTGCCTGCCTTGTCTGTGTGTCTGCGGTGCTCTGTGTGTCTGCGCGTTTGCTGTGCTGTGTCTGTGCGTCTGCACCGTTTGTATGTGTGTGTCTGTTCTGCTTGTGCCTGCCGTGATTGTGTCTGTGTGTCTGCTTGTGTCTGTCTCTGCTTATGTCGGTCTGCTGTGTGTGACAGTGTGTCCGGGGGCTACAATCGGGGAGGTCAAGGAAAAATAAGTCAGTGCAGAAGAGAAGGGGAGACTTAGGATATGGAGCAAAGGGTGCATGTTTGTGCGTGTGTGTGCACACAGTCCCCGCAGCGGCGCTCTGGGCCTTCTGCCCACGGAGCCGTTGCGAGAAGGGGACCAGGAGCACAGTTATCAGGTGTTTTCTTTGCTCTGTTGGACTCCAGTTTTATATTTTTTTCCCCTCTCTCCGTTTTCCCCTCTTTTCATTGCTTTTATTATTCCCACCCCAGGGGCCGGGGGTGTGAGGCAGGGCACCCTTGTCACGGTGGCACCGGCAGCCCCGAGTGCACAGTCCCGCCGCCCCCCGGGTGCCAAGCAGCCCCTCCCGAAGGGGACTCACGACGGCGGATCCACGACACGGGCATTTCCCGCGGCCGAGCGCCTTCTCCCGGGGGCTGGCAAAGGCTTTTTGAAGGGAGAGCGTGTTTACCTTGGCAGCGCTTCGTGTCGGACTGACCTTCCGCTCACACCGGCTTTGCGGTGTCCCCACAGCCCCCTCCCCGTGGAAATGGGACCTTGGCGAAGGAGCGATCCCTCGCCCTGCTCTTTCCCTTTTCTGTTCGAGCGTGTTTGAGTTAGATAAGCAGGACTAATAACACTATTGACAAACCCGGGGGTTGGTGGCAGGCTTGACTCCCTGACCCGCAGGTGTTTATTCTTTCCGACTCGTTAAAAAGCGGTCGGCGGCGCGTTTATGGCAAATATTTGCCGTGTGCGGGAATGGTGGAAAACTGTCACTGAATACGCGGCGGGAGCCACCTCGGCCGGCAAAGCCAGGCAAGCCCCGCGGCTAGGAGGGCTCTCCTCGCCGACAGGAGCCGGTTCTCCGTCCATACACCGGACTTTCCCCTCCCGTTAACCCCAACCCACTGCCCCCTCCTCTCCAGGAGTCCCCGGGGGTGGGCAGGCTGGAAGGGGGCGGGCCGCCCCCGCTCCGCCGTGACAGGTGGGCGAAGGGGCCAATGGCGGGCGAGGCCGCAGTGGCGCCGGCCCAATGGGAGCCGCCTGCGGCCCTTGAAGGGGCGCGCCGCGGAGCGCGGCCGCACTGCCGCCCGCCGCTGCCGGGAGACGCGGCCGGCCCGGGGCCGCCCGAAGCGCCGCGGTCCTCCCGCCTCAGCCCCATGGAAAAGTCCAAAAATTTCCGCATCGACGCGCTGCTGGCTGTCGACCCTCCCAAGGCGGCTGCGGCGGGGCAGAGCGCGCCGCTCGCCCTGGTCACCTCGCTGGGCGGCAGCGGCAGTAGCAGCAGCGGGAGCGGCAGTCCCCCGTCCTCCTCGTCCTCTTCCTCATCCTCTTCATCTTCCTCCGAGCATCCCTCCGGCGGCCCCGCCGACTGCCTGCGCACCGACAGCCCTTCGCCGCCGCGCCTCCTGGCCGCCCATTGCGCCCTGGTCCCTAAGCCCGGCTTCCTGCCCGGTACTGGCGCCGGCGCCCACCCGCATCATCACGCCTCGGCGGCCGGCATGGCCCTGGGACTGCACCCCGCGGCGCCCGGCGGGCCGGGCATGCCGGCGCAGGCGGCCCTCTACGGGCATCCCGTGTACGGCTACTCGGCTCTGGGCGGCCAGCACCCGGCCCTCTCCTATTCCTATTCGCAAGTGCAGGGAGCGCACCCATCCCACCCCGCCGCCGAACCCATCAAGCTCAGCGCCGGCACCTTCCAGCTGGACCAGTGGCTGCGGGCCTCCACCGCCGGCATGATCCTGCCCAAAATGCCCGACTTCAACTGTGAGTATTTGCCTCCTTCTGACCCTCCACCGCATCCCCGCCGTTCCCCATCCCGCTGCAGGGGCCTACCGGGAGCTGTCTCATTCCTAGAGAGAAGAAACCCCCTCCCTACCCACGCGTAAATGAGCTGCAGATTTAAACAGGCGATGACTTTGATTTTTTTTTAAATTTACTTTTTATTAGAAGGAGGAAAGAGCGGTCCGCAATGGGAAGGGGGGGATGTGTGGGTCGTTTCACTGTTCCCGACCCCTAAGGAGCCCCTAACAGTTCGGTTGCTCATGGTAGGTTGAATAGGAGGGTGGTAAATCGGTTCCTGCCGTTGCAAACGCCCTTTCCCGCCGTTCCCGGGGAGCAAAAGCCCCTGGAGACTGGGGAAGTGGGGACGGGACAGGGGCAGCTGCCATCAGAGTCTCCCCAAAAAACCCGGTCTCAAAGTATCCCCACCAAAAGCTGGGCGGCAGGTCTCATCACTCAGCCACCGTTTCTAATTTTATTTCTCTTTTATTGGAAATGGGATTGTAATAATTATGGATGGCTACTCTGGGCAAACGGGCATGGGGAGGATCTAGGGTCAGCCAAAAATGTGGAATTCTGCATTCACTGGGGATAATGAATAGTCACAAAATAAATATAGTCGGAACTGTTCAGGTTCGGGCCCAGGGAAAGCCGAAAATGCTGCATTAAACCAGACAGTCCTGAAGTCCCAGCAAAGGCAGGTTGCTGAGCACTAGGCCTCATGGCGATGGGGACCTCGTGTGCATCTGGTTTAGGCACAGATCACTTTCGAAGGTGTGAGCTCTCTGTGGGAATGGCCGATTTAACAATACCGGAGGTGTAGTTTTACAAAAATCATGCCAGGAAAAGAATTGCGATTTATTTTTTTTTTCCTTTTTATTTTTTTTCCTCCCCTTCTCATACATTGCGCACACATTTGCAGACAAAAAAGTCCATTGTTTTCTCTCGAATTGGGGTTGTTTAGACTGGAACATTCAGGAAGAAAAAAAATAATTAAGAGAGCTGTCAAAGCTCTGCTTCTCAAACAAGGTACAGGGGGAATAAATAGCCGGAGATAAACGAGAGTGGAGCCTCGGAAAATCGCACCGCAGTGAGAAAATCTCCTCGGCGCTGCTGTCCGAGAGCGGACAGTGTCCTCTTCTCTTTCTGCTCGCTTTAGCGAGCGGGGTCCAACCGCGACCAGGGAGCGAGAGCAGCCCCTTCACTGTTTGTTTTTGGGGTTTTTTTGGTGTTTTTTGTGGTTTTTGTGTGGTTTTTTTTTTCTTCCCTAAACCAAATAAACCAAATTGCTAAAATGCTCCGAAAAATGTGCGGTGTCGCATCCCCAGGTTGTCCGGGCCAAGCGAAGGGGCTCAGACCCCTCCGCTACCCTTTATTCATCACCGGGCTTTTTTTTTAAGGCAATCCCCGATTTTAATTATTCTTTCTGAACACGGAAAACATGCCGATACAGATTTTTTTTCCCTCTTCGTTCAAATACAATTTTCCAGCCGTCGCTGCTGATACACGCTCCGGTGCCCACCGCTCGCAGCCGGCGGAGCGATGCGGACCGATGCGCAGCGGCTCAGGGGGGTCCTGGTCCCGGCCTGCCGGGGGGGGTGCCTGCCTACAATCCCGTTAATTAAAGCCGGCGGGTATGGGCAGTCTGGGAGCGCGGCAGGTTTAACCAAAGCGTTAAATGGCGCAAATTACTGCTCCCCGGAGAGCTCGATACCCCTTCGCCGCGATTCCTGGCTCGGCTTTATTGTCTAGCACTTGTTAGGCTCTTGGGAAATCAAGAGACATTTTTCCTTATTTAAAATACTTAATTTAATTAATTTTTTTTTGTCCTTATGGGGAATCCCCTGGCACAGTGTAAGCCGTGAAGCGCCGGACCTAGAGGGAATCCGTCCCTCGGTCCGGTGGATAACTCTCCATCCTACCTCAACCTCCTCCCATCGCCTCTCCTGCCTTCCCCGCAACCAGCCCCCTCCCGGGGGATGCCCGGTCGCGGGGGGGCGGCTCCGCGCTCACCTCTGCGTTCCCCCTCTTCTCCTCTCCCAGCCCAGGCGCAATCCAACCTGCTGGGGAAATGTCGCCGGCCCCGCACGGCCTTCACCAGCCAGCAGCTGCTGGAGCTGGAGCACCAGTTCAAGCTCAACAAGTACCTCTCCCGGCCCAAGCGCTTCGAGGTGGCCACGTCGTTGATGCTCACCGAGACGCAGGTGAGTCCCCGGCCCCGCGGCGAGGGACAGATGGGGGATGCTGCCGTGAGGGAGGGGCGGTGGATGAAACGTTGTCTATGTTCCCCCGCGACGTCTCTCCCAGGTGAAGATCTGGTTCCAGAACCGACGCATGAAGTGGAAGCGCAGCAAGAAGGCGAAGGAGCAGGCGGCGCAAGAGGCCGAGAAGCAGAAGGGGGGCGGCGGAGAGGACAAGGGGGATGAGGACCTGATGCTGCCCGCCCCAGAGAAGAGCGGCGGGAGGAGAATGCGGGAGCTGCCCGACAGTGAGCCTGAGGACGACGAGGAGGAGGAGGAGGAAGAGGAGGCGGCAGCGGCAGGGCGATGCTGCCCTTATCACTCCTCTGACTGCTCTGAAGCAGAGGAGGAGGACACGCAGCCTCGGGGCCGGCACGGAGCCCCAGCCCAGCCCCAGTGATTCACCCCACAGGCCCGTCTCCCTCCAGGCGCGGGCTCTGCCCGTCTCTCCGGGGTGGCAGCCCCGCCGCTCTGGGTCGGCACCAGCCCCGCTCCCCTCCTTGTTCCGATTTCTCCCTGCTTGGAGGGCGACGGAGAAGAGGATTTCCCCGCATGTCGGGTGGGGAAGAGGATTCACGGTGACTACAGTGTTATTATTGACTGAAAAATCAGATAAAACTTGAGGCCTGCCCCCCCGTACTGCCCCCCTGGACGTGCGCTCCTTTTGCTGCATATTGGAAATGTTTTGTTCTTACTATATATCGGGAAAACCGTTTATGTCATGAACGTTAAAACTGCTGGAAATCTCAATACTTTCTTTATTTTTGTATATTGTATTTATAAAAAAAAAAAAAGCCTCTACTTATGCATGCTAAATTATTCCCCATGCCTTCTCACCTGCGTGATGGGGTGGAAAATAAACGGTGTTTTGTACTTAAAGATTCATGAGCGCTCTATGTAGGATGGGGTGGATGTTTGGCTCTCCTGGGCCGGGGTTGCAGGGGTCTCCTGGTTCTCTGGGCGGTGCCGAAGCACCGGAGAAGGAGCGGTGACCACGTTTCCAACCCGAATTTAATTCGGTGCTGCAGCCGTAGTGCAATATCTGATATCGGTGTGAGTTTTTCGGGAGAAGCGCCTCGGAACAGGAGAGGAATCAAGACGGCTTCCCCCCTCTCCGAGTTTTCTTTCGCTGCTTTCCAGCCCCCCCGCAGACACCAGAGCTGCGTGTCCCACCCGGGTACCCGTGTCCTCTGCCCTGCGACGTCGCTGCGAATCCGAGGCTGGAAACGGGGACCCCGGGCAGCAACGGAGCCCCCGTTCCCTTGCGGGGGTGCAAACCCGGAGCCGGGGTGTAGGAAATGAGGGAGCAGCGCTGCTTTCCAGCGCCGGTTCGTTTCACAAACGAGTGAGGAGCTCCGGCGGGGACAAGGAGGCGAGAGGTCCTTGTGCCCTTCCCAGTACCGAGGACGGGACCCCCCGCCGGCCGCCCCGGCAGAGAAGTGCGGGCTTTTCGATAACTGCGGGATTTATCTCGCCAATAAATTTGCAGATCAATTCATCCTTGTCACCACAGCTCTTCCTCAAATCAATTATACCGAATTTAAATATAATCACTGGCTCTTCCCCACGAGTTCGGGGCCACGTCTGGTAATTCATCCCCGCTAATGAATGACAGCCCGGCGAGGCTCCCGCGTAGGGCTGCGCAAGGGGGCAGAGGGACCCGGTGGGTCCTGTGGTCCCCGGCCCCCCGCACCCCAGGTGCCTTCGCTTCCTCGTAGAGTCCCGGAGGATGAAGAGCTTCCAAATAAGGAGTGTTCCCACTCCCGTACTCCTTTTTATTTAAAATTTATTATTTATTTATTTATTACAAATCGCGTTAACCTTTCACATGAGAGCAGCACGACCCTCTAAGTGACTTCTACAACAATCCCTCCCGTTCAACACAGTCCGGAGGATACGTGAGTTTATGGCATGAGACGACACGAAGGAGAAGAGTTGTCCGCCACCGAGAGCTTCAGGCGATGCCGGCCGGGGGTGGCATTTAGGGACAACGCGGTCAGTTATTAGTTTACCAGCCCAGCACACCCAGCGCGCCGAGGGGATACGCCATAAATCACACACGTTCACTGGGTAAATCATAAATCTGGATGGATCCCATAGGTCAGAAAACTTGATCGGGATAAAATTGATTTGGGCTTGATCGATACTTCCCTCCTTGCACGAAAAAAAAATCACGTTGGAGGCTCTGATTCAAATTTGTAAACGATTTCCTCTCGGCCACAGGTTGCAGAGGGTTTAAGGCGATATTAAAATAAAGGCATTAGTTGCTCTGCGATTTTTCACGCCGTTGGCTGCGGCTGCAACTTCGTGCGTGAACGCCCGCACAGGGCCGCGCAACATCCACGCAACACCCGCGCAGGGCCGTGGCGGCTCCTCCACCGTAAACCCTGCGGCGCCTCCGAGTTACTCACTTCCAACAAGGTTTATCTCTCTGCTTACACCCTAAAATATCCAAAACACATCAGCGTGGAGGACACATCGTTATCTTAAAAAAAATACCGCAATAAATGAGAACAATAAAAAAATCTCAAGGTACTTGAGATCACTCCCCCTGAAAAGATCCTCCCTCAGCCATTAATTTTCAATTAAATACCCGCTAATTAAACTGGTAAACGTGCGCCACCAGGCCAGATTTTTTTTGTGTGCCCAAGAGGCGTGTGTGTCCAAACGTGCCTCAGCCCTATGAAAAACAGCCTTGCGGGGCACAGGCAGCTATTCACGGCCTCTGTATCAAAGTCCTACCGGTGTATTGTGTCTGTCTCAATAAAATTAATCTCTTTAAAGCCCAGCGTCTCACAAGAATGCCTTCAGTGTTCCAGACTACAAGGGCAAATATGTTTTTCAGATTCTGTTTTTATGGACGGATTAAAGTTTATTTTCCATAATAGGGCACCTAATAAAACCCATAAAGCTCTGTCACTCTTACAGCTGGTGGCCTCATTTAACACTTTCACTTCGTAAATCATTTTACAACTTACCAGGTGTTTCCAAAACTGAAAGGAGAGGAGGGGGAAAGAGAGCAGGAGAGGGGGGAAAGAGAAATTAAAGTCACTTAAAATATAGATACGGTCTTTTGGCGGTGGGTGCATTTGCGTTGTCGCTTGGAAGGGCTTCAAAGAAGGTGTCGATCCCGACGGGGGAGAAAACCCTTTTAATCAGGATTTCCCACGCTCTTTTGAAGTGAGGAGGCTCGTCCCCACGTGCAGCGCAATCAAAGGCTCGGGGTGATTAGCGGAGCCCGGTAATGGGTGCGACACGCTCCGTGTTCCGCTCCGTTCCCCTCCCCGGGCGGTGGGTGCCCCGGGGTTTGCCCAGCGGGGCAGCACCAAGGGGGCTCATTTTTCTTTCGCAGCCCCAGGTCAGCCAAAGGCCGGGCTGGGGATGGAGGGGACACACTCTCCGGCTGAGCATCTCCCTGGGGTGCCCCCCGCAGCCATGCCCAGGGTGCTCCATTGGTGTTGGTGTGGTCACTTTGACTTAAGACCCGGCACAGGCATGTCTAGCAAGGCTTTAATCTAACCCCCTGTTTGAGATTTTATTATTCACTTGGTTCTCTTCCCCCAGACGCAGTAGGTAACAAGCCTCTTAAAACTTTCATTGCTGTACTTGAGAAGTGGTAAGTATGAACATGGACCTTTGGTGGACATTTTGCTTTAAAAAGCAACATGGTTTAGGCATGGATGTCATTAACTGGCAATTTCATAAGCATTAAGTGCTAAAACAAAAGAACCACAATAGGATCCATATGTTCGAGGTAAACCTGCTAAAAGTCTTTCAAATGGGAAACCATAAATACATAATCCCTCTCAAACTCTCCATGAAACTGCTGGGAACGAAATACTTCACTAGCAGACAGACTATTGATTATTTCTGAAGTCCAAACTGTTACTCTCATCCAAAACTAAGGGATTAATGTCAGCTTTTTGTCTAGTTCTCAGTAAGACCCAGCTCCACACTCACTCCTCCTCCTCTTATTCTCCTTCCCTTTACTCCTGCAGGCCTAAGGGTGGGAGGGTTCCATGCCCGCTGCTCTCTGGGTGATTGCAAGCGGCTGCCTTGGCCCCACAAATCCATCCAGCTCTGATGTCTGTTCCCAGCTCTGATTTCCCTGCTGGGGCCTGCACTAAGGGTTGGTTCCCCAGGCGCCACCTCAGGCACCAGAGATCCCTCAGGGTGGTGAATCTCAGCATAGATCCCCTTCTTTCTTTCCCAGCTTTCCTCCGTGTGCTGTGGCTGCCAGGATAACTGCACAATGCTTCAGCTGTGAAAGCAGAAACATTATTTTTAAATTCTTGAGCCTTATATCATCCTTGTGATGTGCGGGGTTCTTCTCGGTCATCTGTTTGAATCCCATGAACAGCAACTCAGGACAAATAGTGGAAGGGATGAAGCTCCCAGGGGACACCCTTGGATTTTGTGTGTAGTGATCAAATTATAGTCCTTCCACTCCCCAAATGCTGGTTCAGGTCTGGCCAGAGTTAAATGCCAACTACACATCCTCTGGGAGTTACTCAGTGACTGTGATAACAGATTTTTTAATTTTTCACTAATACTCGTGCAATCAGGACCACATTTACGGTGGGCTGGGGTTGTCCTGGATTAGATAAGGTGATTTTGTCTTTTCTGGGACTTTTTTGTTTATTTTTCTTGCCCTGAGGAGTGAGTGGTTGTGAAATGTCCCCTCCAAGGAGTCATCTGCAAGGGCAGTGGCCCTGGGCAGTATTTATCACCTTGTTCTCCATACTTGGAGGGCTGAAGATCTTTAGGTTAACTGAAGTACTCAGGCTCTACCTGTGTAGAAATGGAAGTGCCTGCATGGAAATGGGATCACACACAACGTGTAGGAGGTCAGAGTGGTCATCTAGTGGTCTGATCACAAGCCACTATCAAAATTGGGCATTCAGCTTTCTTTTGGAAAATAAACATGTTTTGCTGGGTTAAAGCTGAGACTGGTTTCTAAAATCAGTAGATGAGAAGAAGGACATCCTTTTCTTTTTGTAAAACCCAGAAGAGCCAGTGGCTTGCAATGAATTGTGTAGCTGGGAGGCTTAGCTCCATTTTACTGCCTGCAGGACATTTGCAAGCAGATCACAATTTCCTCTAATTAATCCATTATTTGAAATTATTATTCACAGGACTTCTGTTAATGTTCTTGGCTGGCGGTAGCTTTTGGCAGGTGGGACTTGTGTCTGAAGAGGGAGCGCGGATGGACAATACAGGAGCCTCTAATTCAGCTGCCTCCCGTCTTCCCGCACAGAGGAGACAGGGACAGAGAATTCCTGTCTCCATCCAGCACTGCAGGGCTGTGGGTACCATTGCCATAAATACCAATGAAAAGTAGCCAGCATGGATTTTAAGCTGGGGATGGGGCAGGGGAGCGATCCCAATTTAGAACAACATCTCTTGTCCATCGCCTCCTATCCCTGGATGCCCTTTCTGGAAAGTACGTGAAAGCCAAGCCCGAGCTAATTTCTGCAGTGTAATAGCAGCTGGCGATGCGCAGAGGTCTGCATAGACAATGTAATGATTCTTTCTGGACTTCAACTTGATGAATCTATAAAGCATGTATTGCTGTAGCAGCTAGGTGCAATTTTAGAAATGTTAATGAGTAATTACATAAAGGTTGTCCACAGTCATTGATGTTAATCACTGTTCTTTTGCCAGGGATAATTAAGATGACACTTCAGCAGCGTCAGCCAGTGGTTCCTGCTGTCTCTGCTGTCTCCTCCCCTCCCAGCTCCTGCTGTGGCTCTTACCCTCCTTCAGGTATCTTCTCGATGTACCTTAATTCCTCCCATGCTTTTAGCCCCCCAGATTTTCTGGAGGGCCTGATTGGCTGTGGCCTGAAGATTTTTAAGCTCTAGATGAGCATTTCACGTGGTCTTGTGGGGATGAGCTGAGGGTGCTGGGAGAAGCAGATTCAGATCTGCTGCCTCCACGCTCCTGCTCAGAGCATCAGGGCACTCAGCTCCATTCTGCAGGTAATTTGTTTAGGCAATGTGTGCAAATAACTTCACCTTTCTGTGCGTTCCATCTCATCAAACAGCTGGTTTCCCAACTTTTTTTTGCCTTTTTGTGCATCTTGGAAGCCTCTAATGAAAGGATCACGGTCAATATTAATGACTATGGAGGAGCTGGAACAACAGCTATGCAAGTATATGGTTTGCTGTACTAAAACTTATATTTTATCCACATTTTCACTCTTCAGCCCATGATTAGACACTGTTCAGTGTAATGCAGGATTCAGGGGATGGAAAGCCCATGATGGAGGTTTCAGCAGAGGAGCGAGACCCTGGCTGTGCTGCAGAAACACATGGATGAGTGGGCTGGGGTGTGAGTTTATCTCATGCCTCTCCTGCTGTATGACATCGAGGAGACAAGTGCATGACCTGTCCAGCTGCAGGGACCATGGAGTCTTGTTGAGATTGGAAGGCCAACTGAGGCATCTAAAGCTGGATCACCCCAGGGAGCAGCAGCTCCCAGCAGCTTGCATCAAGCACCATGAAAAACATCTGTTCTCTTGGCTCTGAAGCTGCCCAGAGGGTCGCCTCTGTCATTACTACAGCTCATGGGTGCTCCTTGCTTTGGGGATGGGAAAAAGAAACCATGTATCAGCTAAGGACAGATCCTTGAAACTCCTAGTCCTTTATTCTACCAGATTTTCGTCTTTAGGACTGATGAATGCATCTAAAGGTTGGATTTGTGGGTTGATTTTAGCAGCAGAGGAATAGGGGATAGTGTCAAAAAAGCTTCTGCAAAACCTGTTAATCCTGTGTCTCCGACAGCTCCACGTCAGCCTTGGGCAGCCCTGGCTCCTCCTGGCGAGGCCATTCCAGGGAAAGTGTTACTCAGCATCCATGAGGGTGTCAAAAACCTTTAAACTCACAAACCCAGTAATAAGTTTTACAAGAACAGAGCAGCCCAAGAAACCTTGATGGGTCTAGTGTCCCTCTGGATCTGACTCGTAGTGCTTTCAGACCACAAATTAGAAAAACGAACTGATTCAAAATCCACAGCAGCTTTTGAGCTCATCTATTGCCTGTTGCTCAAGCCACGAAGTGCTGGTGAAAAGCTCCCTAGAGCCTCCCTCAACAGCTTTTATCATTGTAGGAAACACTTATGATTTGGAATTCCTGTCCCTGCTTCCTAGTGCTGTGCTAATCCTAATTCCTAATCCTAATTCATGTGCTGCTTCCTAATCTCTGCAGCACAGTACCTGCACAGCCCTTGGCGTAATAAAAACCTTCAAGAGACCAACAGGCTCAGTTTCATCTTCATACAAACCAATTAGTTAAGGAATTTGGAAAGCAAACACCATCTAGTTAATGTTTTAAGCGTGAGTTGAACTGCAGAGTAAGGAACAAAAAAACAATCCATCCAGAAACTACAGCTTTGGCTAAGGAGGAGAGATTTTGTGAATAAGATGCAAGCCTAGAAAATGCAATCAAGATGACTTCTTTTTCCCCAAGATGACACTAAGCATACCTTGACTTATTGTCTCTATATCAGAAAAATGCGTTGCTCCATCCCCTGACTGTTCTTGCACTGGGCTCCACTGCCTCCAAACAATATTCCCTGTTATTTCATGCCAGGGCCATGTGTGCCGGCACACCCAAGAGGGACTTGGGGGACTCTCACCATCTGAATGGTAAAAGGTCCATAATGGAGTTTTTAATGAAAAATGTGTCATGCTTGGAAATCTTTCACATTTGAAAATGAAACAAGCATTTCACTGTTCCTGACAAAAGACTTTAAAGGAACTATTCAAAAAAAAGGTCTCTATTTATAATCTTAGACTGTACCTCTCATTCTAGTTACATGAGTTAATAATTTGAAGTCCTCCATTCACGCCATGTGAGTTGGTTTTGGTGCATGAACTGTTTCGTCTTAGGAGATGAGTTTTAAGGAATATTCGGTGCCAGCTGGCTCTTCCTAAACTTATCCTTGATGGATTCTCATTTCATTTCCTTAAAGCATTATTAGGGACACCACGTGATAACCGATTCTGAATTGTGCATGCATCTAAATGAGTGGGAGGCTACTGTAATTAGTTTTAAAGCAAGGCTGCAGGTCACACCAGTTTGCCGATAGCACAGCTGTTTCATACGGGCAGCTGTGACATCCATGCCTGCGGGCCTCACGGTAAACTCAGCTTTCCTGGAGGGCAAAGGAAAGTTCCTCCAGGAGACAAAATCACAAGTAGTGGCATATGGTAAAAGAGTCACATCTCTGCCTACAATTCCTGAAATCAGTCCAGCCCAAAAAGTCTTGGGTGGAACTTACACCCTTTGGAAAGTGACCGTACAGATCAAATTGTCTCCTGAGAACAAAATTGTTTCATTTACTGCAGGAAAAAAAATCACGCATTGATTCTCGCACACACGGGATGTAGCCGGGCACTAAGCCCCTATTACACTCAAAGCAGTAAAAATCTGAGTATTAGAGTTGCCACTTGCACATTTATTAATCTTCGGCACCGCGCTGCTCCCGGGCTGTAACTTTTCACGTGCAAAGTTCACCCGCAGAACAATGCGAACCAAACGATCCCAGATGTGTTTTAAGCGCAGTATTGGGTTGCACCCCTTTGCTGGCGCGAGGCAGGGCAGACCCGCTCGCGTCTGCGCCTTCGGAGCACGACTGATACGGACCCGTCATCCCCGGCGGGCAGGACAATGGAAAAATGTCAAGTTACAGGAATAAAAAAAGGCCCTGCAGATACTTGGCCCATTCAGGTGCGGTGTTAAAACCCTGCCAGAAGGACTCGCGTATGATTTATCAGCGTAACACTCCGGCCAAAGCTAAAAACCAGACTTGACTGCCCCAGTTCATTTTGATACAGAAAACAGAGAAAGTTTAAAACATCACTGTCCAGCTTAAAGGAAAACAAAAATTGAAACCGTGATAATAGCTGTGAGGGGATAGTGCTGTTTAAAGGGGGAATTGAAATCTTCTGCTATATAGCTAAAAACTGAAACATCCGCCTTTTAGTTAAATGCATCTAAACCAGATCATGCTGTATTTTCCACTGGCTTGTCAGGCGTAAGGATTAACGTTGCAACTGTAGCTGCTTGGTTTTCCAGTGGAGCGTAGTTTTACCAATTCAAAGCTATTTTCTGCTCATGAGGTAGTAGCTCCCCCAAACCTCCTTTATGGAAGAAATTTGGACGTTATAAGCGGCATCTTTTTTTTTTTTTTTGAACAATCAGGGAATGTTTCTCACAGAGGTTTGATGTTGGCTAACAGTATAATCCTCAACAGGAAGAAATCTCAACATGCTGTATTTTGTGTTATCGTACATTTATTCACAGAATCACAGAATGTCAGGGATTGGGAGGAACCTCTGAAGATCATCCAGTCCAATCCCCTCGCCAGAGCAGGAACACCCAGATGAGGTTACACAGGAAGGTGTCCAGACGGGTTTGAATGTCTGCAGAGCAGGAGACTCCACAACCTCCCTGGGCAGCCTGTTCCAGGCTCTGGCACCCTCACTGTGAAGAAGTTTCTTTTCATATTTAAGTGGAACCTCCTGTGTTCCAGTTTGATCCCATTACCTCCTATCTTTTCGTTGGTTGTCACCGAGAAGACCCTGGCTCCATCCTCCTGACACTCACCCTTTACATATCCATAAATATTCATGAGGTGACCCCTCAGTCTCCTCTTCTCCAAGCTAAAGAGCCCCAGCTCCCTCAGCCTTTCCTCACATGGGAGATGCTCCGCTCCATCATCCTCATGGCCCTGCGCTGGACTCTCTCCAGCAGTTCCCTGTCCTTCTGGAACTGAGGGGCCAGAACTGGACACAATATTCCAGGTGTGGTCTCACCAGGCAGAGTAGAGGGGCAGGAGAACCTCTCTGACCTACTGACCACCCCCCTTCTAATCCACCCCAGGTACCATTGGCCTTCCTGGCCACAAGGGCACAGTGCTGGCTCATGGTCACCCTGCTGTCCCAGGACCCCCAGGTCCCTTTCCCCTACACTGCTCATGGCATTGCACCATTCCATGGCAGGCAAGGCAGAAGGTGCACAAGCCTGGTGTAACTTCTCCAGCAGCCTCTGTTGCAGCCAGTGCTCAATGTCCAGTTTTGCAGAAAGCCACTTGCTGGCACTGGGACTTGCTGCTGTGACTTGGAGACCTCACAGCACCGACCGCCTTGCTGCTGTGACAGACAGGTGGGCAGGGCTGGCTTTGCTGGTGACAAGTTTCTTCTCCAAGGTTAAAAATAACAAATATATTAAAATACATATTATATATATTTACTAGTTATACTTGTATTTATACAGATATAATATATAAAATACATATTTTAATATACACAAAAATATAAAATAATATCAGCTTTCTTTTTCAAATGTGCCTCGTACACTTGGGATGCGCCTGGACCACAGAAGCAATAGCTTGCAGATGGGTACGCGCATCGATAGTGCACTGACAGCCTTTCCACCCCTGGGAAGCTGGGACGGTTTGGCCAGCCGGACCATGGAAAAAAGCTGTTGAACATGGCAAGATGCAAGACTCAGGAATCCACATGTATCCCAGAGCTGTCACATTTCTGTCTCACAGTTATTCCCTCACTGAATCACAGCCAGGGGATGGGACTTACTTGGAAACGCCCACAGCAATTGTCCTCGTGCCGTGACGCCAGCACTGGGGACTCGCAGTGTATTTTGGCCGCTTTCCTTGAAAATTCAGGTTTTTAAAAAAAACTTATGTTTATACATCAATGTGACAAAACTAAGAGCTGCAAGCAGGTAAAATGCGTTTTCTTCAGCAACAAAGCAATGGCTCTAATAACTCTAAGTTCGCACAGAGCATACTAGCTGATGGGGATAATGAATAACTAATGCAAGTCTCTATTTTTAAAAAAAAATAGCACCTGTAATTTTAGACTGTAAGGTCAAAACCATCCCCTCTAATTGCATGGCAACACCTGCAGCATGCTGCCTCAGGCAGCTGCAGCCGGAGAATAGACTCAGACCTATAAAACACGAGGCAACCTTTCCCCCGGCAGTAAAGGGTGGTCAATTCTGATCGCCAAGGAAAGCGTTCAGAGAAGGAACTGGCAGCCTGTCACATTTAATTTAAGGAAGATGTTGCAAGATTTATCTCAAAGAGGAAAGTCGCCTCAGCCTCCCAGCTAGAGCAATGTGTTTCCATTTATGTGTTACTAAGCCGTTGAAATGCTGGGTCTACCTAAACTCCTGCAAAAAAAGGTAATTGATTAGGTGGCTGCTGCAGTCTAGGGGGAGCAATTTTTACCCACTGAGGTCCCATGCATTCTATAGCAGCCAGTTCTAGGGGCTTGCACAGATTTTCTCCTGAGTCCAGCCTTCAGAACTAAAATACAAGGTTTGCCATAGCTGGCTGCAAGAGAGCTGTTTACATGCACTCTCCGAAGCTGTGATTTTTGTGTCCATCACAAATCAGTGTCAATTCTTCTGCCGCCCACACTTCTGTTAATCATTATGAATTTTAGAAATATTTTTACTATTTTTTAATTCATCTTCTGCCTGTTGCACGTAAGATGCAGCAGAAGGGAAATAATTAGATTTGTATACTTAGAACCTGTTGCTGGTATGAAACGGGCTGAAGAAAGCATCTCGCTTTGTTCTTTTAGTAGTAATCTCTTCTGTGTTAGTCGTTACCGTGCCAGCATCACCTGGGATTTGGCAACTGGATCTCTCTGCTCCTGGGACACCTTGTTTCCTACAACTTGCCCTCTCCAACAGACGGAAGGAGAAAAAACCAGCTTGTTGGCTGTGGGGGAAGCACTCCTGTTCCTGAAAACACTTCAAGTACAACCGAACAAGCACAGTATTCTACATTGAACTCTTTGATATAATGATAATAATAATCATCATCATCTTGTCTCTCTCTCTCTTGTTGCAGAACTGAAAATTTTCTAAGGATGCCTCCTGGGAGCAAATTTTCCCACCAGGGACAGATGCAAAGCAGCAGAACAGATCAATTGGTATCACATGCAATTAGGAGACATGATAATTGAGTGGCTTAGGGAGCACCAGAGGGCAAGTCTGGTCACAGATACAGGGCTGGCAGCTCCTGCACAGGTAGATAACGCATATACAGCACCTACTGTAGACCAGAGAGTGTTTTCCCCTCCAATTTAAGGTCAGTCTCCTCCTGGGAAGCCGTCTGGAGTAAAGTGAATGCAAATAGCAAAGCCTTTAGAAATATCACAGTTTAATGTGTAGTGGTAAGGTGACAAAAGAAACAAACCACTCAGCACTGAGCATCATGGAAATAAATGTACATTTTTTTTTAAACATCTGAATGGAAAATGGAAGCTAATTCTTAAGAAAAGTATTCTCTTATTGAGACTGACACTGCTATTGTTTATTATGCCTAGAAAAATCTGATTAGTACAAGTGTTAGAGAACTTCAATTTTAAAGCTGAGAAAAACACGCTCAAAGAGCAATATAACTATGCTGCGATTTCGAACCCAATATAATTGGGAAAAATCAGATCTTCAGGTCTTTGCTACAACTTTGAACCCAACTGAAGATCTTTTCCTGACCCACAGTCAGGTAAACAATTCATAGAATTAGTGGACAACTTCAACACTTTAAGAAAAAAGTTCATTTCTTCCCAAACTGACTCACCAGTACTTGTGCCATCTAGTGGCCTGTTTCTTCAGGCAAGTATTAATACATATAAAAGCCTTAATGCCGTTTCTTTAATATCCAGCGGTCGGTAGTCTACAATTATTTTAAATGAAAGGTTAGATTGTGCAATACAGAATACTAGGGTTGACTGGGAGTATGACAGAACAGAAATTCATTCTCCTCCCTGGATACGAACCATCAACACAAACACCTGTGCTAAAAAGGGACTTACCCAAAATATTTTCCCTTTCTACAGGAAAGCCTTGAATCGCCTTCAGTCAAACCTGTAAAGAGTGTGTGGAGCAAAGTAACTGTTTACATCAAAAAATAGCTCCTTTGGAATAACATCGCTCTCCTCATTCTCAATTATTTGGGTGTGAAAGACTAACGAAGCTTTGCATCTTCATGCAGACCTAGGTTTTCCATATGTTTTATTCAAAAAACAGGACTATAGTTTCAATTTGGACTCTTTTGCTTGCAAAGCCTTGGTTGCCAGTTCAACTCTTTCTTTTAATAAGCTAAATTCTTCAGCACTTTTTTGGGCTTGTGCGTTTTTCAGTAAGAAGTGGGTCAGGAAGAGTTTCAAGCCTTCCCGTAGCACTCCCAGTTTGGGGTTGTCAGATACCCTGTAAAGATACAGATCAAAAATAGTATTTAGTTATCTGCTGTTTCTGAATTTTCTTTTTTCTTTTTAATATTTTTTCAAATAGAGATGTAGAAAAAAAAAAATCTACCCTATAAAAGACTTTCTGAAGAGGTTTTCAAATTACCAGCAAGTCAACATTGGTTTGGCAAACAGCCCAAACACACTCAACACATAATTGGTCCTCAACAATAAAATGGAATATTGGAGCCTTAGGCTTGCTTTATGTAAACAATTACAGCAAAAAATGAGGCAAACACCATGTCTGAGCTTCCTTGTGACTTTGCAAATTTAAATTATTCCATGATTTTGTTGTATTAAGTCAGAAAGGATGTTGGTAGGTCACCGTGTCCGATCTCCTCTTTAGAGCTGGACTAATATGTAAGTGTGGCCAGACTGCTCTGAGTCTTTCCCATTCAAGTCCTAATCATCTCCAAAGTTAGAGATTTCCCAGCCTATCCTGTCTCATACATGAAAATGAGATTTTCCTGACAATGTTGATTTAAAAAACAAACAAACAAACAAACCAACCCTAAAATAATCCCCAAAACCTCAATAGTATTTCTTTATTCTTCTTTCTTACGCTAATGACACCTACTAGCAAAGATTGTTGGGAGAGTGAATTCCCACTGCACACAGACGGTAAAACAAGAAGGAAAGCAGGTAATCACAGAGCTCCGCTTATAAAAATCCTGTGACCAAAATGATATGTGGAATATCCAAAAGCCTTGTTTTGTGTAACACTTCTCACAGTTTTGTCTATATCAGAGCCTGTGCTAACACACAACTGATACACTTGCCCCCCACTCACCCTGGTGAGCTTCCTTTTTAAAGGATGGATCGCTGATCTTTGGAAAAGGCACTGTATAATTCCAAACAAAATGAGCAAACCTCTTATCTTCTTAATTACTACTCACCAAGGGTTCCCCGGAGATCCCTCTGATCACTTACCTCACAAAAATGTCACTAATTTCTTCGTCATCTGCTTTGATTAATAGCATACTTAATACTTGGCGCAAGAAACGGACTTTGGGTTTATCTAGTTCGCTGAATTCAATTACCTAGTAGAGAAAGACGGAGAACTAGATCAATTCAAATTTCAAACAGCCGAATTCTTTTCTAAACAACTTTTAGCACACCAACTGGCTTCCCATATATACCGAGTCTTAAGCTTGGCACAGAAGAATTAGCTGAGAACGCTGCCTCCAAGAGACAATACGGAAGGCAGAGAAGTTTTTAAGAAATAACCTTTCTAACAGCACCAGAATACTAGATATAATTTCTCAACTAGATAAATATTTCAGAAGTATCTAGGACACAGCACATAACTGCCTATTTAACATATTTCAATTATTCTTCTAATAATATTCTATGGACTCCCCATTCTGAAATGCAAATGCTCAGTAGATTTCTTCCTGATCTAACAAAAAAATATCAACATCAGCTAAAAAGCATAGCACGAAGCCACTAACAAAGCCTGTTAATGAGGGGGCCTCAGTTCCAACTCTGGATATTCTGAAGAAAATAATCTTACAAGTGCTCTAGATATAGAACTTTAGAGTTTCTATACGCATGGCTCACCACACGTTCCCTTTTCCCCAATGACAGCATCACCATAATCAACTGGATTAATTTGGTAATTTTAGAACAAGTTTTGTCTTGGCTTATGACCACGAACAACTAAAGTACCAGTAAGCTAACAGAGAAAATACATCTTTCATAGAAGCAGCAAATCCAAAGAAAACACAGAAGTATTTTGAAAAGAAAACAGACCAACCTTGAGGACAGAAAGTGGCAACGATTTTGTCCTTATTAAGTGAGCTAAGAGTGAGACCAAGTTGGAGATGGCGGTAGCTGACAGGTTTTCTAAATCTCTGATTTTGTCCCAAATACTGAACTGAAATGTCACCTAAGTGTCAAAGGAAAAAAAAGTACTACAAATCAAGTGACTGTTTAAATGAGTAACAACATAAAACCTTCCAACCTTCTGTTCCTTATGAGCCCTCTGTTAATTAACACAGATGCTTGACTAGACTCTTCAGTTCTTTTAAAATATGTAAAACGGAGAAAAGCAAACCTTCTGCAGCAGTTGTTTTATTTCCTGTTCATACCTGACCATGAGGACGCCTTACTGAATGCATAAGCTGTATCAGCAGAATTCTTCCTCGGGATCAAGATCTTACCAGGCACGCATCCATTCTCAGGTATTTAATAACTCTCTAACCACAACAACGGCACTAAAATAAAGTAGAAACAGATTTTTCTTCACCTGAAATCGTCTTTCACATTCACAAAACTTGTTAGCCAAAAACGCATAGAAGGGGTTATATGTCTTCTCCTGTAAGCAGCAGTAAAGGATCACATGAATAATTTCTCTCTCCTGCTGATCTTTCAGTCCAAGCCTAAAATTTAGCAAGAGAACGACAATCATTTAGTAAGGAAAAAATTACTGCCACAAAGTAAGAGCTACAGTCAATGCCCGAGAGCAATACTTGGAAAACACAAACCCAAACACCACATGAAATTTTACTTGTTAAAAGGTTCTTACAAAGTCTTTAAAACACTGAATGGACTCAAACCCTTCAGACTGGGTCCTGGTACGGCAATATGGAAACACTGCAGTGTTATCAGTGTTAAAGGGGTGGCTGCAAAGCCAAACCTCAACAGCCAGGAGTGGAATGATACAAGTGGAATCACCCCCTGGGGAAGGAGAGGTTGCCCATTCTGTGGTTGCGGCTCTCCATGAATTAAAACAGAGGAGATGGCTCTGTCGTCATGGGCTCTTGTGCCCCAGAAAGCAGCAGCAGTACTATCATAGCATGTCCTGAGTTGGAAGGGACCCACAAGGATCACGGAGTCCAGCACTGCAGCAAGCGCTGCTGCACAGGGCACCAACGCAAAAGTTAAATAGTGAAATGAGAACCATAGGACCCTGTTGTGGTTGTCTCACACTTGTACCTATGGTCATAGGAGGAAAACCGGCCTTTGGAACAGTATCAGCCTATTTAGAGAAACATGTCCAGGGTCCTTCACTTCTGTGGTACTTACTAGGTGTAAGAAAATACTTTAAGATGTTTCTCCTACTTGGTGATAAGAATATTTTCATTTCTAGGTCAACTCATTGCTACATAATACTTGAAATTCATTATTGTTTGATAGCAGCCTAAAAGGATGCAATCAGTGATTTCAAACCACCTTAAAAACCACAAAAAAACTCTAAAGAAAACAGCATCAACGAATACTTATGTTGGCATAAAGGCCAAGAACTGAGCAGCCTTCTCTGAAAGAGGCCCGAACCACTTTGGTGGGGAACAATAACTAACTCGCAATGTGCCTGTTCTGTGCACAATATGATTGAACTTCCAGGGCTGCCAAATGCTTGGCAGCATTAAAACCAATTAAAATGAAAAATGCTTTGTATTATAACCTGAAAAAATGTCAAACAAAATTCTTCTCATTGCTTCAAGCTCCACTTTCTTATGGCTTCAGTATAACTCAAGTGTATTTTCTAAGTTGGACTTCACTGGAAGCTGCTCTACCATCTGTAGAGTACAGTTTGTCATTGCTTGAGTCTAATATCTCTCATTTGTACACACCTCCGGACATCTGCCATTGCATTTGATCACAGACACATGCCAGATTAACAGAGAAAATATTAATACTGTCTTCTGGCCAAAAACCACCAGAATTTAAGGTTTTACAATATAAAAATCTGGTATGATTTCTAGGCTGATTGCTAATGAGCAGCGAAAACTTCCAAGTCTGCTTCTGCAATAGAGACCAGCACTACAAGTGCCGTGTCTGTGATACGATTTGCTCACTCTCCCATCAGCCAAGTTATATTTGACTTTATTACAGAGCAATAAGGTTTGTTTTTTCTTTTTTTTTAAATACAGAGGTTTTCAGCCACCAAACGTGCATTTAATAGACTTGTTACATTGCAGTCACTAATTTGACACACTCTCCTTTTCCTTGTGTTAACGATTCGACTTGAGGATTTTGGTTGGAAAACACCTTTAAGATCATTCTGTGATCGCTTCTATCATGACTTGCTTATTTAAGAAATACTCATGTTGCCAGATGGTTGTAACCAAGTATATCAGCACTTGGATATTCAGCTTTGTTGTTCCCTTCACTTCTTTGCCGACCTAGCAGTATTTTCTCATTGTAGAGCTAGCATTCCTAAACAACTAAAATTAAAGAGTTGGGATTGTCTCTCACTGCTGAGCTTCACTATAAACCTTACACAGATTTCATAAGCCTCGTAATCTTAGATAAATAATATTCAACTGCCTCACCTATTAAATCATTCATGAGTTACAATATTCCCATGGACTTGCATGTCTTGATCACTTTAAGAATTTCCCCCCACCACACAATAAATGTCTCTGGAACAGATGATTTATCCCCAGCAGAAGCCTGGCTCTAAGGTTAGTTGTCATCAGCTCAAGCCCAAGCCCATCATTGCCTTTAGAACCAAAATAGCAACAAATTGTTTCAGAAAATACCATCACATACTCACTACTCTGAATTACACGTCACACTACAAAAGGATGCTCAATACATTTACAAGTTTCCATTTTTTTTGTGAGAGGTGAAGTTTCTCAAATTCTTCATCTCTACGAAATAGCTTTAAAAATTGCCTCTTCGTCAAACTTAGCAGCATTCATTCCCCCTCACATGCAAATCTGTGCTTTCTGAAGAGGTGCAGCCTTTCAGCTGATGAAATACATCAAATCTCACTCTCTTTGTCTCCAGCGATGTTCCCAACCCTCCCTTCACACTGACACTTCAGCAATCACAAGCTGAGCCACTTCAGGGAGCTGTTCCGGCTTCAAACTAATTACTTTCTTTTGATGTAAGGAGGAGGAAGACAAGCAGAACTATAGCAGCCTGGATTTAAAATGGTTTAAATTACCATTTAACCACACCTCAGCCCTGCCAGAGATCTAGCAGCAGATGAATCAACAAGCACAGTTAAAATATTTCTTCATATATTTCTCATGCTCTTTCTCGTGTGACTGACACCAAACATGTAAGTATGAATTCCCACACGCTCTGGAACGCATGTTCACATTACAGTTAATTCCTTCACCAACAATTCTGTGTACCTTCCATTATGCTCTGCCAGATGTGGGCAGGTTTGAGAATTCCTCTGTCTTTGAGTTTGCTGTATAAAAATCAGTATCAACACACCGGGCAATCTGCAGACAGAGCTTTTCTGCCACGCCTGTATGTACACAGATTTGTACACTGGTTTAAATAGCACGGATGAGAGTCAAGGATCAATTTGCAAATTGAGCTACCAGGTCTTGGCAAGAACTGCAGCAGCAGCAGCTAATTTCCTTTAATTGAACAGGCCATATTAAGATATTGGAATGACTCCATCACAGTCTTAAATTCAAGCTGTGTTTTGCAGAAGTGGCATTTAATCAAATATTAGTTGACTTTATTACAAAGTCTGTTTTGGTTTGATTAGCAAATTAAATAATTGCATGCCATCCTGGTAAGACAATTCCCTTGAATTACAAGGCTGCAATAGAAAAGTTCAGACCTGATCTCTCCCCTCCCAGTTACTACAGATTTACAATTAATATTCTGACAAACACAAAGAACAGCTTAGTTTGAGCTTTTCCCCGATCACATCTTCTTCTAAAGAGCTGTTTGCCAAGTGATAAGGAAACTGGTCTTGACATGAAATGTGACCCTGGACCAAATCCAAAGCTAATAAATCCTGCCAAAGGGAAGCGGAGGTGCTAGAGCACTACCAGGTCACGCAAGTATGGACAGAGACCTGCAAGATGGCTGAACAAGGTGGCAAGAAGGAAGCAGCAGTAGTACAGAAACCCAGTGACAAAGAGATGTCATGAAGGGGCTTCTGGGCTGCCTCTGTAAGGACGCAAACCTGCAACAGACTTCCACCCGCTACTCGGGGACAGACACCTTCAGTGCAAAAAGATACAGGCTCCTGAAGCCAAAAGACTCTGTAAATCACAGTTACAGACACGAGTGACAGTAACAGGGATCATTCCCTTCCTCTGACCGCCAGTCAGTTCTGCCTGCCCCCTGCTAGTCCTCATAGCAGGGCTTTGGTCCCTCTCCTACCTTTTTACCCCATGTGGACCACTAGCAACACTCATCTTTAATTGTATTATCAATTAAATGCTCTTAGACCCAGACCAGCAGTGATATTTTTCCAATTCAGCTAATGCTATTTTTAGTTCTGGGCTGTCTTCTGCGCTACTCTGTACTTACTTGAGAAGCTTTTCAAAGGCATCCATGAAGTCTTCACTTGTCATCAAGACACAAAATATACTTCTCCTGATATCGGTGTTCATCCTCTGCTTACGAGCAAGCTCCATTATCTTTGCACTCACCTGAAAAACAAAAACTATTTTATTTACTCTTGCTTTAAGAAAGCTGCTTCTGTGTAGCCTCTAATAAGACCATTAATGAAGATCTCCAGTGAATTGTGAAGCATCAGTCCAAAGGTCCTGAGCTTTTGTCCAGTGGCACAGACATCATCAGGAACTTTTTCAACTAGGGAAATACAATTAATCATTTTAAACACATGCTTCTCTAACGTAAGACACCACGACCATCTCATCATACTCATTTTAGAATCAGCTTGGATATATGTCACCCACAGACAGACAAAACTACCTGTCAGAATTCATACTAGCAAATCCATGTTTAAATCAAGTTTCTTCTTCCACTGACGTAAATTACTTTTGCAATTCCACAGGATAAGAAAAAACAAGCTAGACCAGAACACTTGTAGTAATAGCTCTTATGAAGTGCATTAGAACAACATTTTGAAAAATATAAGAGCAGAACTCACATTGCAAAGGCTTAGTCTTACAAAAGCCCATGAAGGGTTTTTTTGGTGGGCTCTGAAACGAACTTATTCACTTGTATGAAGAATATTCAAAAGATCACAAATATTTAGACTCCTAACCAGCACTGCTTGGATTTACCTTTCCTATCTGCAGGTTTTGCTGAGTATTCCTGTTTGTCTCATTAATCATCGGTGCTCCGCTCCAGGACGACCCTACGATCCACCAGCGACCAACCCGATCGGCGCTGAGGAGAGATTCCAGGGACACGCGGAGCTGAGTTTCTTTACCAGAACTGCTGCTGTGAACCTTGAATGGCAAAATACAAAGAATCCAAAAGCTTTTAGTTGAAGTTTTGTTGTTGTTGTTTTTCTTTAAAACAAAAACAAAACAAAACAAAACCCAACAAACGAAGAAAACAGCAAACACATTAATTAAAGTATTTGTTTACAAGTAATTTTAAGTAAACAAATAACTTCACCACCACAAAGGTCTTCACATGTTCACTCAGCAACCTGAAAAGAACTTACAAGTTCCCCATATGCTCTAATTCCTCAAACACAAGAAGTTGCTTAAATCTACATTTTGAAGCTCTTTAATTGATCCTCTTTTCTAAAAATTAAAAAATAAAAGAGTAGCCATCTTCCACTTATAAAACGTGATTAGAATTCAGACTTGATGCTGACACTGAAAATCAGTTGCAGCATCTTACAATCTGGTCATGATTTTCTTTTGAATACTCGTGACTAAATAAAATAAGATGACAAACTGCCTTAAGTTTTGTACAATTCAAACAACAAAAAGTTGAAATTCTTTGTACAAAATAAGAATTTTCAACTAAAGACTCTAGAAGCGTACAAAGAGGACTGCAAGAACTTAAGAGAGGAAGCTCTACAGAATTAGGCTACCCAGCTTATTTTTGCCTGGCCTGTTGTCACTGGTGTGCACATCCTGCACATACAAATTTCTGAGAATTAAGATGCTACAGGTGTTGTAGACAAGTAGTATTAATTTTCAAGTTGGAGACACATGCGCTCCAGAACCGGATTCAAGTCTTGTGAAAATGAATTAGTTCTCAATCCACAGAGACAATTACTGTGACAGATTTTACACTGTGGTGTTCTAGACAAAACACCCTCTCTCCACCAAAAAACAAACCAAACCAAAACAAGGAAGAAAAAACATTCAGGTTTTCAGAAGCGTTAGACTTCCAAAATAACTCTGGTGAAGTTTGAAGCAGGTGCCAGCATGCAAAAATCTATTAAAGAAAAGAAACAAAACTCATCATACTGACTCATTTCTTCTGCACAATTATTAAACACTCCACAATCTCTTTTTCAAATACAGGACTCTGAGGCAAAGACTTTGGGTAAATATTATGCCCTTTCCCAAACTGTTCTGCAGAAGGCTGGTTGAATGCTGACTTAACTTGGACACAGGAGATCATATTTAACGATCCAATAAGTTATTTTTATCCACAAGAGCTTCAGACTGTTAAATGAATTTTAAAACGCTATAGCCCATCAAGCCAGCATACAATACAAATAATTACATCTGGCTGAAGAACAGCTCTAGTACATATGTCAAGAAAGTTCTCACCAGTGCTCTTTGCAATTTGCGGAGTTTTTCAACTGGTTCAGGATCATAACCAGGAATCTTACGCATGTCATTATTCCTTAGCGCCAACATCGTCTCTAGCATAAAACGAACCTATTGGGAGAAGAGATATTTCTGTGAATTATGTGCTGTAAGTTCACCTAATAAAGTAGAGAGTGTACTTTAAGATTATTGTTCTGTGAAAATAAGCAGCTCAGCTGGCAGTGCATATCAAAATTTAGATTATATGAATACAGAGAAGGATGTTCACTTTAACTCCTGTTATATTCATTTGTGTTCAAGCTTCAATTGAAAGCTTAATCTGGCAAACACCATGCCTCAGTGACCGTTTTTTTAAGCATACAAAGTATCATGAAACAGAAGCACCATCCATTCCATAAGGCACAAACCAGTCCTAGTCTCACCCATTACAAGCATTTTGGTGTCTGTGTCCTAAGAACTAATGGAGAAAGATAAATGCAAATAACTGAATGCAACGACTGAACACTAATGGTAACGTAGAATCTAAATAGAGTATAGCAGAGCACATTTTTGTAAATTAACACACGTATCCAAATGGTTATTAAATCTAGTCAGAGCAGAAAAATCTTTAAAATACACAGACATACCCTAGTCTGATCCTGCAGTTTCTTGTCTGCTGTGTTTGCTTTCTTCTGGGCTTCAGTGATCAGTTCCTTCAAAGCCAATGCATCATCTTTTCTTAAGGAAAAGCCCACGTTTTTCAGAAGGAACAAAATCAACTCAATCTCTTTCTCAGTGAACGTGCTAACAAGCTTCTTCAGAATATCAAAGATCAGCAGAGAATGAACCACATGGAAGTTATACAAATGAGCAATCAAGGCAAGAAGGTTTTCACATTCTTTCCCTTCAACATCACTTTTACAGAGTTCATCAAATTTCTTCACCACGGCTTCCAAAAAGTGAGCGCCGACCTGGCAACAGTTCCATTAAGGGGAAAAAAAAAATCCAGCAGTTAAGTGTAAGTAGATTTTACAGACATCTGTACAACATTCATTTTTGGGGCACTGACACTATTATTGTTGCTTCTCCTAAGCAATATGGATGTTCTACATTTACAAACACAAACGTCTAAGTGGTGTGACATTTTCTTGAAGTACATGTTATTTACACCTCATATATGCCACCCGGTTGCCTTTTAAAGTCCATGCAAGACAAGCAAATGTTATGAACCTGCACTATACACACATCAGAATGTATTTGTTTACAGTTTCCATGGACACATGTGGAATCTCTGTATTTGTGAAAAGAGACCTGATGCTAAAGACTGGAATTTAAAAGTATGCCAAAATATAGGTAGGTAATGTACTGCTAAACAAGATCCCTCCATTATTACAGTGCTAACATTTGCTGACTGTTGTTAGGAAAACCAGAAGTCCCAGTAGCAGAACTTGCATTACAAGCCTTGACGATATTAAATGTTAACCATCCAACAAATTGCACAAATGTATAAAAACAGCTACTGGAATCCTGACTTCTGCACTGCTCAAACTAATCTAAAACGCAGCTGTGCTATCACACATCCCCGTAATGCATATTCTACCTTTATTTTACAGAAAGAATAATGGAGCTTTGTAATACACTTAAATACTACAGTCTCAGATTCAAAGATGCTGTGTAACAGAGTCAGTGGTACAGAATACAGTCTGGATATCATCTTTTTCTAATATCTATTAGTTTATCTATATCTAAATGCTATTACTAAGTATTTTGCAAAACTTCAACTTCTAAAAAGATTGTGCTTCTCTTCTTAAAAAAGCATTCTATTATTATATTTGCAGTCAGAACTGCCTTTCAAACAGCAAAGAGGAACAAAAAAAAAGTGCAATGGTAAGGCTGTGTGGAGAAAGCTGCTGTAATTGCATCCATCTGATATTGAATATGATTTCAGAGACAGCATTCAGGTCACTGTATGACAAACTGAACAACTTGCATCCACATAACTTTGGAATTGAGCCACAGAAAGAAAATGGAACTTGATGGGAACAAAGTGCTTAAACACCTCAGTTGATATCAGTAGTTTCTGCTGCTTCTGAATAGTAAGCAAGAGATATTTTATCCAAATAATTCATCAGGCTTAAACACACACACACACACGAAAGCCAAAAAATGTTGCAATGTTTTTTGAAGTTTTTGATATTCTGGAGTCATTGGTATACCTAATTAATTCCACTGATAATTTGCATTATTTGGCTTTAAAAAAGGACTTTTTTCCAACGATGTAAAAGGATTTCTGTAACAGCAACACTTTCCTTATCTGGATACACATTGTTCAAGAACAATACTCTCATATACCCAAGACAGCAGAAACGGATTAGTGTAATTAAAGACGAAACCTGGAGCTTAAAAAAATCAGTTTTATGGATGCAGAAAGATTTTGATAAAAACAATGATGTCTTTTATAAGTGATCAGAGGTAACTCATGAAGGAAATAAATTAACCAGACAAAGCAACAGATTTGGTCCCTTTCACTTATAGACACCTTGCAAATTAGCTACAAATACTGATGAAATTCAACTAGAGATGCTTTTTAGCAACACACAATCAAAAACTAAAATGTAATTGAAACAAAATATCAAGGAAAACAGTCTACTATAGGCATTATTAAACAAAATTAGTCCCAATCACAAGAATTACCTCAATTCCTACGTTATGATGAAGAACGCTGACCAAAAGGACATGCTCCATCATCAGTCTTGCGGGCATGGCAACTGCGGTCACACAGGCATTCATGAGAATATCGGTCAGAGTTTCATTCATGTCCTTCCTGCTGTTGGACATGTAGAGCTCTTCCATCTGCCCACTAATGGAGGCCAAATTCGGTTCACTCAGCCTATTGAGAAACAAAATCCAGCGTTCACTTCTTCTTATTTTACACAGTTCCATAATTTTCAATTTACCTGAAGCGAAACCTATTATATTTAGAGAAACTAGCTTGGCTGAGGAAGAAAGACGGAAAAGATGACTGGAAGGGACCTTCTATATTTTGCTGTGTTCACTAAATTAAAAAAAATACAACATATGTTTAGTATTGTTTTTAAATATGAACCTGTTTTTACAGGTTAGCAGCAGTATTAACAAAGCACCGACAATGTGCTTACTGTCACACTGAACAGACTTATTACAAGAAAACAGACTCTGTTAGTAGCAGTTCTAACTATGGCACATCGCTGTCCTTGGAGGAATTAAGTATGAAAATACCTCACACTTTGCTAGCATATATCACATTCTCAACAACTGAACAAACTGCAGACTGTAGTCTGCATTTTACAAATAACAAAGTGAAAAGAAAATGACAACTGATTTCTATTTTTAAAATAAAATTAAAAATATGTGAATGTATTAATTACTTTTTCTGTTGTTCAGTACTTTAAGCTAGGAGCAATACAGAGCTATGAGCTCCTCCTCAGTTGTAGTGTTAAAGAAATTTAGTTTTATTTAATTAAAAAAATAAAATGCCTTTTTTGGGGGGTTATAACTCATACTATGAGGTTTTTTTATAGGCATACTCCAAGTGACACTTAGTGAATTATACCCAGCATGTGCAGGCAACTGCTGTGTGGAATTCAGCCCAAACTTAAATTTATTTTCTAGATTTTTCAACTTGTGTAACGACCAGCTTTGAAGAATTTCTATCAACAAAGATAATTATTATTAAGAATAGCAGACATGATCGCCAACTTAAAATCAGTTTGTGAAGAGAAAAGTCACATCATTGCCACTTTTCTTTGAATGATGAGCACTGTCACATCAAACTGGAAAGATTAATGACTTTCCTTATTACATTACCTATTAATGAGACCATTCACCATTTTCTTCAGTCTTCTCAATTCCTCTCTTTTCTTGTCATCTAGTGTCTCCTGAACTTTTCTTACATGAGGGGGAACATACTTCGTAGCATTGTCATTATGACTCTTACCAGGAAAAGAACAAAATAAGATACCAAATGAGACTAGTATCTAATGATTCGAAAACAAATATACATTTCTACTTAAAATACACCAAACTTTTAGTTAAGCATGTATTTTACCATCTAATAACTAATGCCAAAGGAACAACTTCATACAGAAAAGAAGCACACAACAAGTTACGACTGCCCTGATGGCAGCAAAATCCCTTTCCTTTATAGGAGATTTTCTTTAAGTTATTGCTACAAAAACCTGACATCCTAGGTCTTGGTTTTATCAGCTGCAGATGGACTAACAGTTTAAGTTACTGCCATGTGGGCTACATGACCCATTTGGGTTCAGGTTGTGGAATGTAGTTTAAGCAGCAGGTTTCATAGAATCATAGAATAGTTTGGGTTGGAAGGGATCTCCGAAGCTCATCAAGTGCCATCCCTGCCATGAGCAGGGACATCTTCACCAGATCAGGTTGCTCAGAGCCCCATTCAGCTTGGCCTGGGATGTCTCCAGGGATGGGGCATCCACCACCGCTCTGGGCAACCTGGGACAGGGCTTCACCACCCTCTGTGTAAAAAATTTCTTCCTGATCTCCAGCCTTAATCTCCTCTCATTTAGTTTAAAACCATCACTCCTTGTCCTACCGCAACAGCCTCTGCTAAAAAGTCTGTCCCCATCTTTCTCATAGGCCTCTTTTAAGAACTGAAAGGCCACAATAAGGTCTCCCCAGAGCCTTCTCTTCTCCAGGCTGAACACCCCAACTCTCCCAGCCTGTTTGTATTATCTGAGGTGGACACCTCACCTCCTCCTCATCCTCCTCCTCTCCCGGGTGCTCGCTGGCCTCAGGCTCCCCGCTGTCCTCGGGGGCCGAGCTCTTGCTCTCCCACTGTCCCTCCACATCACCCCCCTCGGAGGGGTCTGAGGCATCGTCCTGCTCATCCTCATCCTCCTCCTGCTCATCCTCGTCCTCTTCCTGCTCCTCCTCGTCCTCCGCCGGCCCGGGCTGGCTCTGCCGGGGTCCAGGCTGGCTCTGCCGGGGTCCAGGCTGGCTCTGCCGGGGTCCAGGCTGGCTCTGCGGGGGTTTCGGGGTCTCCTCCTCGTCGCTGCTCTCGCACAGCCAGCTGAGCCCGCCCCCGGAGCCCAGGGCGCCCAGCACGTAGCCCAGCCCGTCCCGCAGGAAGCTCTGTGGCAGCTTCTCCTCCTCCGCGCTCCCCTCCCGCTTCTTGCGGCGTTTGCCCAGCCCCAGCTGCCGCTCCAGCCGCCGGATCTCCTTCTCCTCCTCCTCGTTGGCCTCCAGCAGGGCCCGTTTCCGCGCCCAGCCGGTGCCGGGAGCTGCGCGGGGTGTCGGCGCCGGGACCGGCGGCTTCGGCCGCTTCTTCCCGGCGGCGGGCGAGGTGGCGGCTCCGGGGCGGGGGGCAGGAGCCGGCTTGGTCGGAGCCGGCCTGGCCGGAGCGGGCTTGGCAGCAGACGGCTTGGCCGGAGCGGGCTTGGCCGGAGCGGCCGGGGCCTCCACCGGCTCCCCGCGCTGGAGGCGGCGGCGGCGGCTCCGCTTGAGCCTGCGCTTCTCCTTCCTGGCTTCCCGGCGGCTCCTGCGGTTCTGCCTCTCCGAGTCCTTCAGCAGGCGCAGCTGCGGCTGGTCGCCAGCTGCCTGCACGAAGTCTTGCACCGACTGCCGCAGCCGAGCCAGCTTCCCGCCGCGCCGAGCGCGGGCGGCCGCTGGCCGCTTCATCTTCCCCCCTGCCACGCCGCTCCTGGGCGCCGCCATCTTGCGGAAGGGCCGAACCTCCCTCTTCCGGCGGGCGGCCGCCATTGCGGGCGGCAGCGCCCCCTGCTGGGCGCCGAGCGGCCTCTCCGGCGGTTGCCGGGGAGCAGGAGGAAGCCTTAGCAGAGATGCTAAATTCACAGACATCCGCTCTTTTTTTTAAAAAAAATATAAATATATATATTTATTTAATTAAATGTATTTTCTTACAGAAGGAACTGGAACAGTCAGTTTTCATAGCCCTGGCTGTGGCCACAAGGCCCTGATGCCCATCAGGCTCTGGGCTCTCACTGGGGTCTCATGAGGCCGCAGGAGCTGAGGGACATCAGCACCAATGGCCTCTCCTCCACCTGCCCAAGCCCCCATGTAAAGCCCCTTGCAGCCCTGCTGGTCTCTGGTGTCTCTTTCTGAGCAGGCCAGGGATGGTGCTGCATGAGGAATGGCTGAGGTCTCTTGTTTTGTTCAGCCTGGAGGAGGCTGAGGGGAGACCTCATGGCGGCTGCAGCTTCCTCACAGGGGGAGGAGGAGGGGCAGGCACCGAGCTCTTCTCTTCAGTGACCAACGACAGAACCCGAGGGAATGGCAGGAAGATGTGCCAGGGAAGGTTTAGGTTGGACATCAGGAAAAGGTTCTTCACCCAGAGGGTGCTGGACACTGGAACAGGCTCCCCAGGGAGGTGTCACAGCCCCAAACCTGACAGTGTTCAAGAAGAGACTGGACAACCCCCTCAGACACACAGTGTGAACTGTGGGGTTGTCATATGCAGGGACAGGAGTTGGACTCGATGATCCTTGTGAGTCCCTTCCAACTCAGGACATTCTATGATTCTTCGGTGTCCACGTTTATGGCCTCTGGTGGTAACTTCTCTTGTGGCATGATAGACACAGAACTAGACATAGGGGGATTCAGAGTAGAGGTGAAAGTGGCCACATAAGCAATCTGATCTGAGGGCAGCGAGCAGCCGGGAGAGGAGGAGGAGATGAGGTGTCCACCTCAGATAATAAAACAGGCTGGGAGAGTTGGGGTGTTCAGCCTGGAGACAAGAAGGCTCTGAGGAGACCTTATTGTGGCCTTTCAGTTCTTAAAAGGGGCCTATGAGAAAGATGGGGACAGACTTTTTAGCAGGGCCTGTTGCAGTAGGACAAGGGGTGATGGTTTTAAACTAAAGGAGGGCAGATTAAGGCTGGAGATCAGGAAGAAATTTTTTACACGAAGGGTGGTGAAGCCCTGTCCCAGGTTGCCCAGAGAGGTGGTGGATGCCCCATCTCTGGAGACATCTCAGGCCAGGCTGGACGGGGCTCTGAGCAACCTGATCTGGGTGAAGATGTCCCTGCTCATGGCAGGGGTTGGACTGGATGAGCTTTGAAGGTCCCTTCCAACCCAAACTCTTCTATGATTCCACAGCAGTGTGTGGGACAAGGTGATGAAGCTGCTGGGAACGGTGGCCCCTGACACAGGGATGGGATCCTGCCAGCTCTGCCTGGCCCAGCACAGCAGATGACAACTTGTCTGTCATTTACACAGTCAGAGGGAATTAAATGTCCCATGGCAGCTTGCTGCTGTCAGCAGGAAAACCAATTGGTTGGTCTTATTTTTAGTCTCCGTGCTGTGCTCTAGGCTTATGCAGCCTGCTGGGTTTGTGTGTCTCACCCTGTGTCTGTGTCTGCGTCCTCTCCTCACACCAACTTTGAAATCTAGTGCCAGTTTTAGTCGTGTATGGCAGATGCCAGGAGTTCCCCGAAACACTGAATTCCCTCAAGTTTCATTAAAATAGGTGGCTGGATAGAGGAAAGAATACCTCAGCTGAACAAAGTGCTGCAAGATGATCTGAGATGGTAGCAGACACCAGAAAACACAAATGAAAGCCAGCACACGTGGCCCAGTTTCAGAAAAAGGGTCAGTCTTGAATTTCCTGTGGGGATTCAATCTGTGGGAAGTCGGGCTTCCTTATTTTGTTCTTTGGCATTGTACTCCTGATCTCTCTTGAACAACGAAGTACTGCACGGGACTTATATTTTACCTGAAAATTTAATATGGCTTTATTATTCAGAACACTTTTTTTTTCTTTCTGTGCATGTTTCCATATTCTCTCATTACATCATATGTCCTAGATGACCCATGCTTCAGAAATTCAGCTTTCTCAAGGCTGATGCATAATGAATCTTTCACCCTCAGCGACAAAATACGTTGCATTGATTTGTCAAGGCATTCCTTTTGCTACAATTTAAACTATATATTATGCTATAATTTATTACCGGGCTGCTCTTTACTCATGCACAGACAGCTCACATGCATTTTGCATCCTATTTATAGATTTATTGATAACAGTAATCCAGCAGCATGCCAGAATGTTAGATAAATACAGCTAAATGTAATTTGAGAAAATATCAGATGCTTTTAAAACTCCAAGATTTGCATCTTCCTTCTGTCTCATGGTATAATTTGTCATTCAGGGCAACAGAGCTTTCCAATAATGGGAAATTTCACTTATCTTCAAAGAGAATATGGTGATATTTACCTTCTTCAGTACTTCAAGTCACAAGGCAGAAAGTGGAAAACATTTATTTTGCTGAACTCCATAATCCCAAATTTAGGTGAAAATGGGCATGTTACTTTTGCAAAAAAAAAAAGCTATGGATAAAACTATTATCACCTGTTTGGGAAGTAAAATACTTTCTAAGAATTAAAGCAGTATTTCAGATAGAATATAAATTAAACATCAGTAAAATGTAATATTGAAAGAAGTATCAATTTGCTTAATAGACTAATTCAGCATTCAAATCTAGTGATGCCATATCTAAATAAATACATTACAACTAATCTTTCAGATACTATCCTAGAATATTGTGGGGTTTTTTTGTTTGACATTTACTAATTGGGCTTCAAGTACCTGATAAATACAGCCTTCTAAAAAGTGATTAATTAGAAATTCCTGTCAACTACTCTTCCAACTTTCCTGTGTTGGTACCAGAAGAGGGGAGAGATCCACTCTCCATTTTACTGTTACCAGGACATTTACAAAATTCACCTTTAGATCTCTGCCTCATATGAGTGTTACCAAATAGGAATTCTGAACTGAGGGAACATTTTGTTATTGCTCTTTGTTTTGACAGTGATCCCGTGGCAGAGAACAAGCTGCAAAGGCAGGTTTCACATTTAGAATGAAATTGAACATAACGGCGTGATTCACTGGAAATAAAAGTTCATATGGAATTGTTGCTTCAGTAAATTTTTACTTCCTGCTGAGGTAATCTTTGTTACCAGATTTCCTTTCCTATTAAGTTATATTAATGGATTATTTTTTTCCCCTCTACAGAATGAGCAGAGTGCACTTCCTTTAGCTGTCTGTTTGCCATTGTCTCCTGGTCACCTCTCATGTGCCATGAGAACGTGATTTAGCGACTACATCCTACACATAGGTAGATTGTGGCTCTTTTGCAACTTGCAACTATTGAGAATATTGTGTTGGTTCTCACCACAGGAAATACCAAAGCAGCACCAGAAAGACTTTTAAACGGAGCTCAGAGTGTCATTCTTTGTTCTTATCAATCAGAAAACAGCCTGATTCATTTAAGAGTATTGCTTTACAGCCAAAATCTTTTTTTTTGACTATGCAGCCTGCAGCTTCTTGCCAGGATGAATTTATTCTAAGCAGTGAGAGCCTCAGAACAGTGCAAGTTACTTTAAGACTCTGCTGTGAGCCTCTAGCACAGCATCCACCTACTTTAGGTCTTGTTTTCCCCTGTATTATACCGTCACTATTGAGATCAGCAGAACTGAAATTAATTTGGTCTTGTATGAAAGGGAAGGGCTGCTGGGACAGATCGTCTGTAGAAGGATGATTTTCCTCTGGAAAATGTTTTCTAAAGTCTCAAGGCAGTACAAAGTTGTTAGTTCTTCAAATATGCTTAATTTCCACCTACTTCAGAAGGTATTGGTAGGTGAGGAGAGTAATTTCCTCAGTGTTTTAAAGATATATCCCTGTTGCTCAGAATATTTTTGGTTTTTTTATTACAGGGGTGTGTGCTATGTAATTTCTGAAAGCTTTGTCCTTGTGCAGCTTTAGTCAGGCATGACGGAAATCAAACTACACAAATACTCCAGAAAAATCTCCGTCCTGGCACTTACTCCCACAATTTCCACAGTCTTTTACCTGACCTTGGGCCGGTCGTTTGTCTTCTCCATGCTACTTTTGCACTAAATGATTAATCTTCTGTCATTTTGAGACTAAGACCATGCAAACAGATGCTCCTGGATCTCCATGTTTGCCTGCTAAAGAAGTTACCACTGTTGTGGTTGAGACGGACAAACGACATGGACCAAATTCTTTCAAGATGAAAGTAATAGGTGCCATTTATTGCTACAAGTGCATTTTTATATAATTCTACCAGTTCATGTGTCTTTTCACTATTGGTTACAAGTTACAGCACTAAGATCTCATTGGTTAATTTTTCTATCATCCATGTTATTCTTCTATCCCCTTCTCTCTCACGGGTACATCTCTTCTCTCTCTGGATACTCCTTTACTCCCATCCTTCTCAAGGGTAAATCTTAATATCTCAAGGCTGATCTCTACTCCCATATTTTCTGTCAAGGATTCCACAGACCTGCTGCAGTTTCCCACATACCACCCATAACACCTTCCCTTGCGGGGGCTTATTACTGTCTCCTTTTTCGGGCTGCCCTGACAGATTTGCTGACTGAAAGCTGTTTGCTGGGTTTTTCATATAATTGCTTTCTTTTAGTTCCCAAGACTGATGCCCTTTCAGACAGGGCTTACTGGTGGTACTCATTAAAATAGATCTACCATTAGTTTAAGCTAACTTAGGCTGTTTTGATTGAGACAAATTAGGAACTAACCATATGAGTAGCTCTGTAACAGACACAAGGGAATGTCTGTATTTCCCTGCTTCCCCCATAAAAAGAAGCAGCTGGGAGTGGTAACCTCAGCTGGTGAAACTAGAGTAGAGAGAAGACATGAATTCACTGATTTTAATCATCAATATTTTTTAGTTCACTGGAAGGAAGGAGTGGGCACTAACGGTTATTATTTAGATAAATGATCCAAAAGACAAGCATAAAAAAGACAGATATGCTGGGTGAGAGCAGAAACCCATTTCCCCAATCCATTAGCATTTTTAGTTTTAAACTATAAGGAGATTATCTAATACGTGACACAAGGATGACTGAAAAAATGTAATCAGATGACTTTCTTGTTATTAAAAGGAAGAGGTATATTGTAACTAAAATGAGCTTTTAAATTAGTGCTTTGTGCACATCACCGTTAAAAAAAACACAATTATAAATCAGGATGGCATCATTGATCAATGTCCCACATTATGGCACTTTGCATTTCCTATATGAAATTTGTATAATCAAAGTTTCTGTGCCAAGAAATATAAGTCTCTATGGGAGACTTAACTCTATGTTGAATACTGACCTTATCTAAGGAACACTTGTATTATATTGTCATTTATGAGGCAGTTTTCATCAAAAAAACATAAACATTTAACAAGGGACATTTCCTTTTCCCTCTGTTCTTTCTGCTTTGTTGTTAACTGCTTAGCTTTAACACCCCAATCGTAATTGTTTTCCCTGAAGATCAGTCTTTATTTTTATTAGCCTTTAATTCTGACAAGGCAACTTTAAAAAAGAACACTTAGAAGTAGGAGTGACATTCCAGAGTAAATACCTACAAATGCTTGAATTCAACAAACAAATCCCCTAAAATAAATAGTCACTGATAGTTTGTTAAAATCATCTTTTACTTTTTTATTTATAAAAAATGAAAACACTGGCAAGAATAATTACTGTGCCACTCACATAGGAGCATTTACACCAGTAGTAATGTGCAATGTTACTGTTCATCCCACTGCTAGCACTGTCTTTCTTATACACCGCGTCAAGTAATTATTTTCAGGGGCAATTTATTTCCAGCAGCTTTTTCTAGCTCAGTGGGGTGCTCCTACCTATTATCAAAAGTCTTAATGCATTTTTCCCAAGGCTTTGTTAAACATTGATATATGATATATATCTGAGCCAACTGCAGTGAAGTGTTTGGAGGTCTTTCCAGGATGGCAGCGAACTTTGGATCTGGTAACTTGTACTGTAACAATGAGATCAATTTATAAATGTTGGTTGCTATTCTGTATCTTAATTTCAGTTCCTTTAATGCATTATGTCATTGTTTGTAATATAGTAGTAATTTAATATACCGTTCCTGTTCAGAAACTTATCTGACCATAGCCAGGGTGCAGCAGTGGACTGTACATACCACATCTGTGGAATTACTTTGAAACAGCAACATTGATTTAACACTGACAGACAAGACTGAAATCTTCTCCCTCAGTTTAAACAGACATCTACAGCAGAGCCAGTCACCCTGCTCTCTCTTTATAGTGAAATGAAAAAAAATAGTCACTTTTAGAGAAAAATCCTGTTTAATCCATTTTAGGCTTCTGCTTCAGGATGAGACGGACGGTGCCTGAGACTCCATTAACCTGGTGGTCAGATCTCCACTGATCTAAAAGGGAACCTTGCCCACCTGGCTCAGATGCAGGCAACCCCATTGTAGATGCCTAGTTAGGTGACTTGGATGCAAAAGACAAGGCAGTGAAACAAAATCATATGCACATGAGCTTGAATAACCTCATGTTTACACAGTTTATGTCTGGCATATATAGAACAGAATCATAGAATCATTTTGTTTGGAAGAGACCCTCCAGATCATGGAGTCCAACCATAAACCTGTCTCTGGTACTAAACCTTGTCCCTATGAACCTCATCTATACATCTTTTAAACACCTCCGGGGATGGTGACTCCACCATCTGACACTGGAAACCACCCTGATCTACTCCTACACCTGCCAACATCCCTTCCAAGCTCTCACCATCTTTCAAGACTGCAATTTTGTAGCTACGTTAGGACAACCTCAATCTCCCATGCACTTGTCCAGGTAATGCATTTCCTCATCTTTCATGTTAACACCAGGATTTATGGTATAATCCACCACATCCAAGATTTGATCTGACTGAAACTAAGAAGCTTTTCAATTGGGCTGGATTAATTTTTTTGATTCAGCTATAGAAGGAGGTAGTTAGCGATTGGAAAGGGGAGAGAACTGCTCCTTCCAGTGGTAGCACAGACTAAGATCACCCTAAATCAGTTATGAAACTGCTCCATTAGCAGATTACAAAAATTACCGTGTCGGGGTAGCCTGCTGGTGGGACAGCTATTTCCCATGCTGCTTTACAAGAGAATTCATTACTCTAACTACAGCTGGTCCTTCTGTTGCCCAATCTGTAAACATTTGCACTGTGCCCAATATGAAATAGGTTTTGTAACACAGGTGAAAACAGGAACAATTACAAAAGCCTTTTTTGTGTAATCACATTGTTTATCATGAAAGGCTTTGTTTTTTGCTCTCTTGAACAATTTTGCAAAATTACTAAGAACAAAGCTCTGCACAACTGGATATGTATGTGTATACTTAGGGAGCTGGATGGTTCTGTGCCGCTTGAATTTGCTTTTTCTCAGTGGAAATTTCTTCCTTGCTTACTGGTGGCAAAGGTAAGATATCTATTTTAGGACAACCCACTTTTGTCTGGATGTACTTTCAGAGTGGTAGTGTTAAGCTACCTGCAGCCCATTCCTGCATGTAATCATGGGAAAACACACACTTAAAATGAGGTATGTTTTATTATCATTTAGAATATTATGATTACAGAAATCAACTGAAGAGACAGTTTTATTCTTCGTCTTATAATTGCAGTTGTAAATTCTTAACTGCACATGCCGTATTTTCATTGTTTAAATAAATCCTCACAATATGGGGCCCTGATCCCCGATGAGGGACTCCTGCAGCACCACAATGGAAAAGAAACAACAACGATGAGTAACTGTGCTCTTGCTTATGAGCCATGCCAAGATGTTTGTTTGAATTCCTAGCTCTTTAATTAATCCTGAATCCTGCATGTGAGTGGTTCGAGTTCTAAGGCCTGTTACCTATGTGGTGATGTTACTCCCTGGTTTGCAGATGAAAGAGTGAGCTTGAAAGGGAGAGAATCATACTGGCAATTTGACCATATATATGCATATATATATATTTTTTTCAGTAGAGAGGGTAATTAAATGTATAGTAATACACAGCAATAAAGATGATGTTGCCTGTCTACAGATGAGCTGCCTATATGCAGGACTCATTTCCTTTGGCATTAACAGAAGTAGAACCACACAGGCTATATGATCCTAATGCTGCATTGTAAATTGATCGCGGCTTCTTTCCATTTCAGTTTCAATATTGGAAGAAACTTGATCTAATGTGTTTGAACACAGGACCAAACACCAGATGCAACTGAGTTCCTCTCCTGATGTAGTAGCATCCTCTCTGTAGCATTTGGCAAATCATTTAATCTTTGAATTGTGAAGCTTTGAATTTTGCTATGTAAAAGAATTTTGAAGATGTGATGGTGTTAACCTGAGCCACATTAGTGCTGGAAGAACTGTTTAGATGTTCTTAGTAAAGGATGGTGAAGATCAAGGGTGCTAGGCAAGAAGTGTTACTAGAGATACATCCAAGGAGCAAAATTCAGATATTGAACCTAGCCTGAGTGTCCATAAAGATAAAAGAGCACTGAGATTTAGGGATCAGTATGACCTCGTTTATTTATTTTATTCACAGAAGCAAGCAGTTAACCGGTTTTATCAGAGATTCAGAATTCCTAATTCTTCCTTCACTTTCACATACCCAGGTTCAATTGCTTTTTCCCATCAGCAGAAAAGGTCATTCTCATTAGGAGACAAATAATGCAAATTGGATGCATCCAATTTGCATATTTGAATATGCAAACGACCACACTTCTCATTTTTCTTCCCAAGTACTGACCTCTGAGTCAAATGGAATTTATTCCACTCTAAGCTGAAAGTGAACTTCTATACAATAAAGATGATTGGGTGTCACAGGGCATCTGACATATTTTATCTAATTGTGATTCCAGATACTTGATGGCAGACAGACAGCCTGTGGCAAGATTTCACCAGAATGAAAAATTAGAAGTCAGCGTAGATTCCAGTTTTTTGTGTAGAAACAGAGGTGATTAAGCAAAATTATTAGACCTGTTCAATGCCAACATCAAAAATTGTTTCAGAGACCAGTGTTTAAGATTGATGTTACCAGCAGCCCCTTGATGCAGACTGGGAATGTAGCCATGGAACAAGCCCAGCCCCCTGCAGTAAGGAAGCAGAGATTCAAGGTCACTGGCAAGCTGAGATGCTTTATATAGCACATTTCAGTGCTTGCTTACATTGCAGACTGACCGAGGGTTCTTATAGTACCAAAGATCGTCCTTTTATTAGGTAATCACTATGAGTGATGAGAAAAATCTTGCCATCATTATCTGTGATGGACAATACACTATTATTCTGCAATAATATACTATTGTTCTGCAATAGAATTTTAAAATATTGTTGCATTTTATGCTTTGGTAACTAGGTTGAATAAGGGTGTGATCCAGTGTTGCTCTCCAGTTCCTTCAAAAATAATTACACACTAAAAGTTGTAATACATCAAAAATTTAATTACATTAAAAGTGCTTACTAATGTTTTGTTGTTACTTTGTTTAATCTTGGCATCTGCATGCCATCCGTTAATTTATTTCAGTAAAAATTATAGGTCACATTGTGAAGTTCTTATTATATTTCCATGTAGTCAAAGCTCCCATAGCTTCAGTGAAGGCATTGATTTGGGGTATGGGGCTTTGTACATGCAGTGATGTATCTAACACAGGACGATAACTAAGATAGTACTTTAGTTTACGTATATTTCAGATTTGTATATAAGCATATTTTTTTCAGTTTATGTTACTTAAAGTTATCGATTCTTATAATTAATTCAAATAGTCATTTAAACATTTCTTCCATGTTGAAAGAGTTTATCTGGGGCATAGGCTTCAATGCTCTTAAGTAAATAAAATATAAGCCACATAATAAAATGGAAAACTGAAGAGACATTCCAACAGCAATTAAAGTCCGTCCTTCCTTCCTTCCTTCCTTCCTTCCTTCCTTCCTTCCTTCCTCTTTCTCTCTCTCTTTCTCTCCCTCCCTCCCTTTCTCTCTTCCTCCCTTCTTTTGTATACATACACAACTCATATGAAAGAATACTGTAAGCTGCTGCTTCTTTATAAAATAAAAATACTGTAGTCAGTCAAGTCAATAGACAGTGATTTAGTCAAAAAAAGAAACACCGGTACCTTGATTCAAATTAACTCAGCATAAAAATCAGAATATTTTGGCTCTTGTAAATAAATTCTATAGTGGATGCTATGCAATGCTGTCTTCCACAGCAGCTTCTTTTAATAATATTGCAGGGTGACAATGTATTTCAGAGGACTTTAAAGATATTAAAAATAAGCACACACACATTAAAAAAATATATATAAATACACGGACACACTATATATAAGTATATATAAAATATAATACAAAAATTCATTTAACAATTTTAAAATACACACTTTAAAATTTATTACGAGTGAATCTTTAATTCTTCCAAAAAATGCAATAAACTCGTCCTGCTGACACTGTGCATAAGTATTTCTTACTCCATAACAAGTATTTCTTACTCCATAACACAGGGCAGGAAGAACTATCTGGAAATTATGGTCCATAGTTACTTCTTGACTCATGAATCCTTTATGAGGATTGTGTGTGTGCGGAGCAGAAGAACAATAAATTTTCTCACATTTTCTATTACTCTCAGTATAAAAAATGGCATCAGCCAGGTAGAAGAATGTATTTGTGATTGCTTTGAGTCTACGGTGGAGCTCTCAAGCATTTCTCTCTGTGACATGGTGGCTGGAGTAGCTCCCTCTGCTCAGTTACATCATTCCTTCTGCTGTGTGAACACAGGATGAACAGGCTCAGAGAATTCCTTCTGATAATATTTAAAATTTCTGCTAGGTTATTTTCCTCAGGCCTACCTGGCCATGTATCATTGTGTCAATACCGTTGAAGGGGTCATGGGAGCACACTGAACAAGAACAAAGCTGGACAGGATCCACACACAGGATCCACATCTACAGCCCCAGAGATACTTACTTGGGTACTTCTACACAGTGCTAAACTGAAATCCTCGCTTGGGTTTTTCAGAAGCACTATGGAGATTATTAGCCTGCAGTAATATAAAAATCAATTAGATGTAGGGAACTTGGAGTTGTACAGTGTCTGCTGCAGGATTACTTTGCAAGTGCCAAATTATGTGATAAATTTTGTGACACGAACAGACAAAATAGTTTTTGATTCAGTTGTTTTGTAAGGTTGTTTAGGCCACAGAGAAGGAATTTGAAGCTTCCTTCTTTCATAGGAAAGCTGATGTTCCCTCAAACCTGTCATGACTCAAGGAACGACCAGAGAATATGAAGGGCAGAGGATGTACCAGCAGATCCAGGGTGGTGATGGTGTTGATGGAAGTCAGCTGTGGGGGCGTAAGCCAGAGGAAGGGAAGGCTCATGGCTGTTGAAAAATCGTATCTCACTACGGTGCTGCAAGTGTTTTACTGTGGTATGTGAGGTGAAGAGAACTTGGAAAGGTTACAAGCTCACTGCTGTGCTACCTCTACCACCACAACAGAAAATCCAGACATATGCCATAGCATATAGTGTTGTTTTGGACAACTGTGATGTTCAGGAAAGATTTCCCTCATGGATTTGCTGGTGTCCTGAATGCATTCAAGACTAAACGTCACTTTGGCAAACTGAGTTGAAGTGAGAAGACCCATCTGAGAGGGGTTGGTTGTTTTCTTACTTCGTTGGTGATATCCAGGTGTTAATACACAATGACGCAGCAAATAGGTCTGAAATTATATTCTAATTATGCAAACTCTGGGAGCATGCAAATCTAAATGGACCAAAGCATGCTGTAGGCTAGGGTTTAAAAAGGTGATACTTGGTCAGCCTATGCCCAGACTAATGGCACTGGGATACCCACAATGACAACAAGACTGAATGCGGCATGGGGAGGTGGTTGTTGGGCCACACAAACAGCGTGCAGCACAGATGTGACTACGTAAATAGTAAAACTCTGTCATGTGCTATGCAGCATGACTGGTACTTCAAAGAACACGACATCCTATGCAATACTTTACCAGTGACTACAAACTGCAGAGTTATTTCCTGTGGTTTGCTGTTTCCGCTATTCAGGATGAAGTGACCCCTTCATCTCCAGGTTTCCCGTTGTGCCTTATGTAGGCTTTTAATGGATGTTTAGTTTTTGGCAAATTAATCAGCAATACAAAAAATATTATTTCTGTAAAAGCAAATAAGTTTTGAGATATCAACACACAAGATGCAAAACCATATAAATGTATCCTGTGAAACCTTCTTAACTTTGTACCATCCTTACAGTTTGAATCAGTGATTACTCACAGAATGACATGATTTAGAAACAAAAGACCATCTGTCTCAAACAGATGACATCTTTGTAACCTTATCAGTCCTGAAAACAGAGAAATTAGATTCTGCAAGTTTATCAGTAACCAATTTGTAGGGAATACAAGAAGAAAGAATGAATGGGGTACCTACTTTACATTGAAAAAACTCCTTGACTTTGTGCTTCTCTAGAAGCTCTGCAGCTTTCTGTCCTCCCACATCTGATAGAGAGCCAGCATACTGTGGTGAGCTGAGCTCATGAGCAGCTCTGAACTTGTCACATGATGGGCTACATGGACCTCTATGGGTTTTTTTTCTATGTGAGGTGGGACCAGAATGTTGGGAAAGCCTGACTGCAACAGCCATATCAAAGTGGAATATGTGGAAAATGGGGGGAATTGGCTAGAGGCGATAAAGCTGAAGGACACCTATAGCAAGGCCAAAGGTATGATTATCTCCTTGATGAGAAATGGGGTCAGTGACGATTGTTATACACTGGAGACGAAAGAGTGAATGTTGACTCTTTCAACCTTACGTGGGTTATGCTGTGAGTTGCATTAGTGGCATGTAGGAGAGCAGGGTGCACTTGATCAGGCCAAGAAGGTGTCTTATGCAATTCAACAAGGTCAAGATGCAACTCAAAAGCCAGTAACATAAGCAGACGTTCCCCTCTGCTGCTTCTCTGTTGGAAGACCGGGAGACACATGTGCTTTCTATGTGTAGGATTCAGCCAACAGTGAGAGGGTTTGGGATGACTCCATCCAGGCCATGGATGAGACTTACAGAGGGAATGGCAAACAGACAGGCCAGAAAGTAGTGCCATTGCCATGAAGAACTTTTGGCCCTGCCTGCACACCTCGGTTTGGAGCAGAGGAAAACTTGAGACAGAGTAAGATGGTGGCATCACATATCCATGGTGGCATATGTTAAACCCATGTCACTGGGGGGAATTGACAGGGTCTGCTTCTGTAGTCGACCTATCCTGGATTCAGGTGTCTCCATGAATCCTACAATCTAGGAAGCAGCCTTCAATATCAGGCTGTTAAAGAGGCTTTTGGGTATCAATGCTATTTGACTAAACAATCCAGGCAGAAGACAGGGCAGAGAAAGCATCTGCCACATATCTGATGTTGTTGGTGGCATCCCCAGCATTATGAGATCAAGGGGAAGGGATATGCCAGGACATCATAGCAGCATGACTGATGCCTATACCCCATCACTCTTAAACTGTGATGCTGGACTTTGGACTTTTGGTTTTTTTTTAATGAGGATGTAGACTGGCATCATCAGAACTGAAGGCCTGGAACAGTAGGTCCCTCATTTAGAATTACAGCACCTACAGAGGTGTTTGCACAGGAACGTTCTCACAGGGCTGCCCACAGCTCCAGGTTAACTTCTGTATCTTGGTGGATTCCAAGCCCATCTACAGAGGCAGATCGCAGCCCTGAAGGCATCTGCAGCACCTCCATACCCAGAGCAATTCCTGTTCCCCAGCACCTTCTGTGGGGACCAGTCAGAGTGAGGGTTTTTTTTTTAGCTGGATGTGGCTATTTTCTGCTGCCTGCCCAGACGCCACTGAGTAGACGTGGCATCAGTGGAGGTTCCTGGTGAAGCTGGTCAGGGGCCCGTTGGGACATTCCTGTTGGGACATTCTCAGGGAACAGGCTAAGTATGGTCTCTGCTTATACTTAGTCTGAATGTACTTTGAGAGATTCCAGGTGTCTGAAGGAACACAGGGAGTTAGAACTATATCTTTCAGTGTCTGATAAGTGCCTGGTTTGAGCTGGCTTCAGGAGGAAGGGCTGACCTTTATGTGATATTTTCTCTTGTATTTTTCTGAGTCTTCTTTCTAAGTATGGCCTGGCATTCAAGGCACAGTCTTTGGCAACAGCCTCTCTATGCAAGTCAGAATAGGTGGAAGTGAAGAAAGCAGATGACAGATGAGAAGTGTGTGGACAGTAGTCTCTAGACAGCCTTGGGTTTGGAGGGTTGTAGGACAGCTGCCTGCTTTACTCTATGTTGTGTAGATTTACCTTTCTTCTTGCCCAGGCCAAGGGCTACAGCTCACTATAAAACTGAAAAAACACCCCAAACAACTAAGCAGGTGCAGTGAGATAGTGACTTTCAAACGGGTGCCTCATGGAATGCAATGAACTTGCATCAGGGGAAGTTCAGATCAGACATTAGGAAAAGGTTCTTCACTGAGAGGGTGGTCAGTCACTGGAACAGGCTCCCCAGGGAAGTGGTTGTGGACTCAAACCTATCAGAGTTCACGGAACATCTGGACAATGCTCTTAGTCATATGGTTTAGTTTCAGGTAGTCCTGTAAGGAGCAGGGATTTGTACTTGATGATCCTTTTGAGTCCCTTCCAACTCAGTTATATGATTCTGTGTGACACACCACAAGTAAAATATGGCAAAATATCTATGTGCCTTGCAGCACAGACATATACGGGATGGGTATCTCTGCAGTTGCAGTCACTGGCAAGGCAGGTATAATTTGAATCTAATGCGTGGCTTACAGGACCTAAAATTAGGAGACAAAAGTATTTTAGATTTGAATGAATCGCAGCCTGTTCCTTGTTCCAGCCTCTTACCTTCAAGACAGTATGAAGTCTCTGGAGTCTTCCATTCAAATACTTAGATCAACCCAAATGTCTAAAGTCACTAGAGATTACTTTTGCTTTTATATGAGGTCCAGAGGACTGTATATCATCCCAGGGGTGGAGGATCCTGCCATATTTTTGTTATTTGGAGGTGTAATTACTGTAACAGGATGTCTATTTGAGAAAGGAAGCTAAATCCTCAAGAACAAATTAGCTAATTTCACATTACTGGCATGATTTTTGTTAAAAAGGCCTGCTAGATTTGAGCCCAGTTTCTGAAAATAAGTATTGTCCTGTGTCCAGTCTGTTCTCATGGTGTCAGTATTTTCTGCTAGAAAATAATTCCACTGGTGCAATGGATGAGTGATATGAGTTCTGTGGATCAAGTTCTGATCACCGGAGCGCTATTTAGAGTGCAGTTTTGATGGGATAATTGCAGAAAGTTCTCGTCAGGACATCAGACTTGACAGTTGCAATGGCCCTTTTTGGACTTTGAGCCTTTGATGCCAGCAATAAGCTTATACAGCAATGAGAAACTTTAGCAGTTATTGTAAAAGTGCATTTTATACATGACTGTTGCATGAAACAATTCCTGCTGAAATTTATTTGCAATGTCCTTGAACAACATTGAATTCTTCAGATTAGGTGGTGCCTGTGAAGCAAACCTATTCATTTTGCTAATGAGACAGAGGAGGAAGATAAAGATTTTAAAAAATGCCTGGCATCATATTTTATTAGTCACCCGATATAATTATTGACAGGGATCAAGGATGTTAAGTTCCAGAAAAGGACTACTTATTATCTTAACACTCCTGAGATGCATTAAACACATTTGAATTTAATTAGAAAGGAGTATCCATGATTTAAGAATAAATCTTGTCCCTATTAATTTTAGAAATTAAGATGATTAATTTCCTTTAAAATTTCTAGCATTTTGGATAAAAGTCCTTCATAAAAGGTGCATGGCTTACTTTCAAAGACTAAATTTATACAATGTGGTTTTGTCAACCAGATTGAAAAATGGTTGTAGTTTAAGACTGGATACATTTCTGAAATGCCTTCCGTGTGGTATTTAACAGTACAGTTATCTTAGTCATGATGAGTCAGATACTGAGTTTAAGAGAGAAAAAGAAAATGATTTAACTAATACCAAAAATGGTTTTTTGGTTTTTATTGTTTGAGGGTTTGGCAGTGCAACCCATCTGCTCCAAAAAACTGTAAGATTTCATTTCTCAAAACTATGTAACTAACAAATAATAACTTCAGGATAGTTTAGAATGAGCACAGATGGTCCAGAAGATAATTGATTTAATTTCTTTTTGCTTTTTAAAAGGACAATGAGTACAGCCATGTTATGTAGTCAGGAACTAATATGGGCAGATATTTGCATTTTCATCATTTATAATACAGCTAATGCATGGTCACATGTTTTAGGATCAATAGTAAACTGGCAGACTGAGGTGTCTAATGGAAGATGTTGAAGGGCCCACAAATCAAAGGAGAATATTCAGGAAGGACAGAGAGACAATGAGAGGTAAACACTCAGCAAAACTCACAGAGAAAGCACAGACGTGGCGATGGGTGAGTCTCCAGAGCCTGTGCAGCACATTGTGTAGATGTAATTCCATAGCGCTATGTACACAACAATCCAAAGTGGAGCAGGAGCAGAAGCCATTTTCACTGGTACCATTTCAGCACTTCAAGAATGGGAACTAAACAGCGGCTGCAGGGAAAACACAGGGGTGAAGAAAGCATCTGTTCTGTATGAATGGAGAATTATTTGTGACGCTTTGGTTTCAGAGACATATGCTGATGCTACTCAACCAGTGGTAAAACAAGATTAAAGCTTCTAATGATTATTTGCTAACACAAGAAATTATTGGCTTCACTCTCAAATAACTCTTGTGGATCCCATTATGATGTTGCCATGGAACCAACTCGTGATATTGGCAAGCTCATATTCCATATGGGCAAACATAACACTCATGACTAGTAAAATAATTGCTTAGTATGTCAGGAAGTTCCGAAAGATGAGAAAAATCATAAGAAAAATTGATTTGGATAAAAAAACAGGCATGGAATCTTTTTTTTTTTTAAGGATGTATTTATTCTGGTCAACAAATCACTGCTAACACTACTGGCAGATGACAAAAAAGTTGGCAAATACTGGAAATAACAGGGGTAAATTACAAATACGAGGTAATCATACAGAGCAATCTGAAATGTTTGGGAAGCAGAAAACAAGAGGCTTGAATTCAGTCAGACACCCATGGATGCACCAGGAACAGGAAATCGAGGCCCTGTCTACAGAACCAGGGCTGTATCTGGAGAACGATGATTCAGAATAGAAATCAGGGATTGCTGCTGGCTGATGTGGGCAGAGTTCAGAGGTAGCCACTATTTTCTACCTCAAGGAAATATAGCATTTGTATTAAGCTGTCCCTACAACTGACTGTAACCCTATATTAAGCATGTAAGTGGACACAGCAACCCAAAACAAAGATAAAGAGCCATTATTCTGACTTCAGATCTGCCACACGGAACCTTTTCCATCCAGCCAGACATTTGAGAGCAGGAAGACAGGAGCAGACACGAGTTTCTTCAGTAGCACATCCCATTTGCTTCTGGCAAGTAACCATGTTTTTCACCTCTGAAGCTGTGTGCTGTTTTCCTCCGTAATTACTAAAACGGTCTGTAATACAGACCATAAACTAAGGAGGTGATTTTACATCTATTCATAGAATTGCTGAAAGTGAGGCCAGAATACTGCTTTCAGTTCTTTTGCGTGTGTTTTAATAAGAGTGTTAAAAGTTTGGTGAGAGTTCGGGGAAGAAAGAGAAAAAAAATGAGTTCATAGTTGAGAAAAATCTTTAACAAGTAAATTTACTTAGAGTAAATCTTTTCAACTGACTGAAAGGAGATTTTGAGGTGAATTGTGATTAGCAGGAAATATCAAGTATTAAAGTTCTTAGCTGTAGTGGGGAGGGGCAGAACAAGAACCATAGTTAGAAGCTGAAGGCAGTAAAATTCACATCAGAAATAAGGCATGATTTTTAATAGAGATGGTAATTGATTATTGAACACAGCATCTAGAGATGTAGTGACTTTTGACTCTCTTGATCCATCCACTGTAGCTGAACATCTTTCAGAGACTGATTGAATCAAACACTAATTTCTGGGCTCAAAGCAGACATGGACTGCTGACAGTAAGGCTTTTTAAAAATTATCATTATTTTTTATTTCTCTTTTTTTATTCTTCAACTCTGTAGCAATATTGACCCTGGCAGGAGTCTAGGAGTTCTAGCAATAAATACCTACTTGAAGAATCAACCAAATTAGCTGGGAGTAAACAGCATGGAGCAGATAGAGGTTCTCCTGCCCCTCTACTCTGCCCTGGTGAGACCACATCTGGAATATTGTGTCCAGTTCTGGGCCCCTCAGTTCCAGAAGGACAGGGAACTGCTGGAGAGAGTCCAGCGCAGGGCAACAAAGATGCTGAAGGGAGTGGAGCATCTCCTGTGTGAGGAAAGGCTGAGGGAGCTGGGGCTCTGGAGCTTGGAGAAGAGGAGACTGAGGGGTGACCTCATTAATGTTTACAGATATATAAAGGGTGAGTGTCATAAGGATGGAGCCAGGCTCTTCGCAGTGACAGCCAATGATAGGACAAGGGACAGTGGGTTCAAACTGGAACACAAGAGGTGCCACTTAAATTTGAGAAGAAACTTCTTCTCAGTGAGAGTAACAGACACTGGAACAGGCTGCCCAGGGAGGTTGTGGAGTCTCCTACTCTGGAGGCATTCAAGCCCTGCCTGGACACCTTCCTGTGTAACCTCATCTGGGTGTTCCTGCTCCAGCAGGGGGATTGGACTGGATGATCTTTCGAGGTCCCTTCCAATCCCTGACATTCTGTGATTCTGTGAGATGTCACTGGTCTTGTTCACATCTGTATAGCAGGTGAACTTTGATTTTTATAGGCAGACACAGATCTTCAAATATTTCATTTTATCTCATTCCTAACCAAGTTTAAGCTGCAATGTGGTGGGTGTATTTTGTTATTGTTTTGTTGGGTTTTGTTTTGTTTTGAGGAGTGTTTTGAATCCCCACAGTGAGACACGAAACACACGGTAAAGGTGAATGGAAGCAAAATAAGTCTCCTCGTGCTGCCTAGATGTGGAATGGAAACTGTTCAACTTCGTGACTTGCCTTATGCTTCCTTTGCTTAATGACACCAAGGTCCTACAGAGTTTATGCCTCGAACTACAAACTGCAGATGTCTTCTGATGCTGGGCTCCTACCAGTGAAATAAACCTAAGGACCAGAAAGGGTTTTATTCATCACTGAATCCAGTCCCTTGGTTATTGAAAGCAATCTCACTAAACTTTTTATAAATGCACCCAGCTCTAAGTTAAAAGTAGTGGAGATACTTTACTCAAGTGTTCATTTCAAAAGCTCATTCAAAACTGTATTACTCTGATGATGCATTTTTTTCCTTCTGTTTTTGGGGGCATAGATTCATCGAATATTGACAAATATATATATCTAAAATCCAGCACATACCTATGTGGGTCTATACTGAACTAGTTTATATTCATCTTTTTGGTGCCAACATTCTAATTTTCCATTTAAATTTCTTTCCCTTGGCTGTTTCAAAAAATATATGCATTATACCATAATGTAGCATTTAGCTGGAGAGTTAGTGTTACTGGGTTGACACAATAAAGATATAGTTTGGAAGCATTTGGAATAAAAAAAAAATATGCTTTTTATTTCAAAAAAGCAAACAAATAGAAAATAAAAAGAAGCTATGAAGGATGATTTGGCTTTATCAAGTTATAATGCAATTCTTGCTATGCTTTAGCTTACAAAATATAAGACATTGAAACAATGACCCAATAAATAATCTTGATGTACATAATTATGATAGTGTAAAATTTTGTACCATGACCAAGTTATTTTAAGTTTTCCATCTTTCTTTTTGTCTTTCACAATTGGCTTTTGAGTATGTAAAGTGCTGGGTATCATCTGTGATGTGTGTTTACCCAAAGTTCTCTTAAAATCAGTGGTCACTCTCAGCAACATACCTTCAGGCTTCGATCTGGCCAATTCTTAGGCAATATCTTGAATGTAATAATCTAAATAGCCATGTTAACTGAGAGAATAACTTCTTATTTTCTGTTTAGTCCAAGCTGCATTTGGCCGAATGATGTCTGGAAAAGATGGCATCACCTATTCAAATGCTGCTAGATAAATTTCAGTTGAAAGGCATGGTGCCCATTTCACATTTACAGTTAAAGAGTGTGATCTAAAATCCATTTGCAAATTCTGTGGGAACCTTCCCAGTGAAACAGTTCCAACTTGAGCAACTTCAATTTTAGCCAATTCAACTAATTTTGTTAGCTTGAATAACCCAATGTTTTTTTTTCAGAGAATCTTAGAGTTAACCCAATGCACATAAAACCCTCCTTGGGGTCTGAGGATACCAGATACTTACTGGGTTATCCTGAAGCTGGAAAACTGTTGATTTAAATCTAGGCTGAAAAGGAATAAACTGAGCAACATCTATTGGATCCTCTCAACTTTTATGCTGAGGAGTTAGACACCCTTAAATGTAAGTTTAATAGAAATCTGTTTTTCGTTACTTCCTTTGTGTGTGTAGATCTCTACATCACCAGCTTGAGAAAATATTCTGTTTATACTTAAATAATGTCTTGATTAAACTTAGACCAGGCTTCCTAGGGTTAGTGAGGAGGTCCTAAGAACTGCAGAGGACAGTCCCTCCAGAACTGCCTTTGTTTTGTCTGAAGTATGAATGAAAAACATATAGAGGCCTTTTAACCAGTCTCTGGTACAAGGTACCTCAGGCTTAATTTTCTTACTTTTGTATTTTTTATTTGTATTCCCATCAAAAAGCAATGAATTCATCAGTCAGCCGCCTCATTAGTTTGCAAGAGCTGCCTCCTCTGGACTACATTTCCTTTAATATAAATAGATTTTGCTGTGGTGGGTACAATGACCTTCTTTTGTGGTGTAGGCACCTGGAAACTGAGCAATAACTACTGCCCTGGAAAGGACCAAAGCTATTTCCTCCCCCACCCTGTCTTTTTAGCAAATATAAATGTGTATCATGTTTCTGCTGATTCATTTGCTAGAAATGGAAGACAGAACTTGCCAGTCCATAGTGTGTGACAAATTATGTTCTGTATCTCTTTCTCAGGTATATTTCAAATTAAATAGATTAAAAAGAAAACATTCAGCCCAAGTGGAAACAAAAGGTGCAGTTCTGCTAAATCTTAATTTTATTTCTATAACAGCTACAAAAGTACAGCTCATTTTCCTTACAACCTTCTATTTCAGAGCAGCATTTAATATGTCTGCACATAACATTAGAAATGTATGAAATCCTTGGCACCTAGATACAACCCTTGGACCTCCTTAATGAAATAAACCTAGTTTGAGACTCAATGAGCTGTTCTTTAGCAGTGGGTGGATCATTTCCCAGGTAGCTCGGGAACTAAATCTCACCTCAGGCATAGATTCTTAACCAACTCGGTGTAGGTATTGGTATTTACTGGCAGATATACCCTAGGAGCCTATGGATTTCTATGCCATAAGCTTAGTTCCTTCTCTTGACTCCCAACCATGGCTTTCGCTGTCTCTTCTCCCCCAAACCACTTCACTCTTCCATCTGCATCTTGTGGGTCACCCTTGTTGCCTGCATCAACTTGCTGCTTGACTATGGCCTGATATCCAACCGTGCTGCTCCTTTGTCTTGGTACTTGTATGTATATTTTAACATATTGATCGCCGATTGTTCCCATTTTCCCCCTTTGACTGGACCTGCTGGTCTCCGCAATTCTTAGATCTGTTTTGTCCTGGCTACAACACTTCTGTCTTCAGCGCCGATTTAGTGAAGGTCTAAACACAAGGTTCCTTGCATCCTTGTCGTAATGCCGTTGTAATTTATTGCATAGGTCTGTTATATAAGATGACAAAAGCTGGGAACCTATCTGCTCTGTACAGATGTTAAGCACAACACTTTGCAAGAGGAGGGTTTGTCTTTGAGTCCCCTGAGATAATTTCTACAAGCAGCTCTGAGAGAAATTGATTTCTCCGGGAACAGGTCCTTGCACACCAGTTATCTACTTTCTCCAGCTGTGTTTGTCATTATAATAAAATATTAAATATGTTACATCTACCTATAAACCTAATCTTCAGTGGTACCGTTCTCTCTGGACTAGCTCCTGAGAGGGGAACAGCAGCCGCCACTTTCACAAGCTAAAGTCTCATGTGAAGTTCCTCTTGGCAGCTACAGATGCTTTCACCACTTTGAGCATCCCAAGAAGAAAAGGTGACTGAAGATAAGTGGGAATAGTTGAAGAAAAAAGCAGATGAGTGATAATATCGTCAATCAGATGCAACCTAGGGCTGTGCAGGGAATAGCTGTAAAGCAGGACAGCTTCTCCCAATAAGCACCTCAAAGACGCTGTGCTCCATCAAGTCTGTCTTTAATGGTCCTCTCCTGTTCCTACAGCCTCAGCGAATACCTAGAAACTCTTCTTCCTCAAGCAATGGACTTCAGGAGGAGACAGGGTGGGGACATTTCTGACCTCTCACACCCATGGTGTGATTGCACCTGCAAATCCCGTGTCTGTATCTTCACAAGCAGCAAAAGAACAAGGGTGAAACTGCGGCCATACTAAATCTGGAAGACGATCTGCACCATTCAGCGCAACCCGAAATACATTAGACAGTCAAAGATTACTTTTGCTAACTCTAAAATTTAACAGATACTTCACCATCTGCTTTTAACCAAGAAAACAGGCCAAAGGCTGGGAAGTGAATGTAATCTGGATTATAATTGGCACAGATGACATGTATAATGTAGCAATAGATGTAAATAGGCAGAAAGTGATGAGCCTTATTTTTGAAACTTCCTTGGAATAATGTTACTTATTTGGAAAGAAATAATTGTTTGATTTGCAAAATCACCTTCTATAATTTATAGTGTGTCCTAGATTAATAGTTTTTTTGTGTATATTTAGCCAGTTGATCTACTTGCAAACTCAGAAACAAAGAAAATTACCTTTGTGTGGAGGGAGCAACCGGGAGACTGTACTGCAGCACTTGGCCAAAAACCAACGCAGCAATTTGTCAACAGCAATCACTCAAAGACTAAAACCTGCTACAGACAAGTGGAACACAAGGTTTAACTAAAGTCTTAAGCGTGGCTTTGAAATTCTGACACATTTACAGGGAAGGCTGAGTTTGAGGAGGATCAGTAGGACCAGAACCCCCCTGGTGAGACCCCATCTGGAATATTGTGTCCAGTTCTGGGCCCCTCAGTTCAAGAAGGACAAGGAACTGCTGCAGAGGGTCCAGCGTAGGGCAACCAAGATGATTAAGGGAGTGGAGCATCTCCCTTATGAGGAAAGGCTGAGGGAGCTGGGGCTCTTTAGTTTGGAGAAGAGGAGACTGAGGGGTGACCTTATTAATGTTTATAAATATATAAAAGGTGAGTGCCATGAGGATGGAGCCAGGCTCTTCTCGGTGGCAAACAATGATAGGACAAGGGGTAATGGGATCAAGCTGGAACACAAGAGGTTCCACTTAAATTTGAGAAAAAACTTCTTCTCAATAAGGGTGACAGAGCACTGGAACAGGCTGCCCAGGGGGGTTGTGGAGTCTCCTTCTCTGGAGACATTCAAGACCCACCTGGACATGTTCCTGTGCAACCTCACTTAGGCGTTCCTGCTCCAGCAGGGGGATTGGACTGGATGATCTTTTGAGGTCCCTTCCAATCCAGAACATACTGTGATACTGTGATACTGTGGCTTCCCCCGTGAGGTCGGTGCCTGTCCCCTTCCCTGCGGGGAGCGTAGCCCCTGCGCACACCCACGTCCTGAGAGGCTTCGTGGGCAGGACCGGGTGAGTGGTGCAGGCGGCATCGGGGTGGGGGCTGCTCCGGTGCCCTCCCGGGAAGGGGGTCCCCGCCGGGCCCTGTGCCGGTAGAGCCTCAGGAGCCTCCTGGCCCCTCCCCTGGATACAGCGCAGGTGCCTCTTCCATCCCCCGCGACACACTCGGGCTCTATCTGTCCCCAGGCAGCCGCCAAACGGGCACAAACCCGTCCCTTTCGGGTCAAACCAGCGATCCCGCCACCCCGCGCTTCGAGCCCCGCCCCTTTCACACCCCCGCCCGCTCTGGCTCCGCCCCACCTCGGCCACGCCCCTTCCAGCCTATCTCCCGCCTTCCTTTTAGCCACACCCCTTAAGGATAAACCACGCCTCTTTCCCCGCCCCCGGGGAGATATAACCACGCCTCCTACCGGCTCCGCCTGGCCCCCGGGCCGTTGGGGCGGAGCCGCGGTGTGCGCGGGGACGCTGCGTGGTGACGCAGCAGGCGGAGCCGGGGCGGTGCTGCCCGCCCTTCCTGCTGCTCCGCGCCCACCGGTCGCTGACAGAGCGGCGGAACCAGCCGCCAGCGCCGCTGCCGGGCCCCGCAGCCGCCGCCTGGGCCCGCGGGGAGCAGCCGACGCTGCCACTGGCCATGGTGGCCCGTCTGCCGCCGGGGGGGCAGGAGCAGGCGCGGCGGCGGCGGCCGCCATTGCGCGCGGGGGCCGCGGGACTATGAAGGATGGAAGCGGACGAGGTGACGATCCGCGAGCAGAACTTCCACAGCCAAGTGCGGGAGTACACGGTAGGCGACAGCCCTCCCCCTCCCGCTGCCGCTGCCCCCCGGGCTGCGCAATGCACCTTCTTCCTGACCTGGCGCTGCGGTGTCCCGGAGGCCGCGCTGCCCCGGCCCCGCCGGCCGTGCTGTCCGCTCCGCCCGCGGGCGGCCCTGCGCTCGTCCCGCTCCTTCCCTCCTTCGTTACCCGCCCTTTGCCGCTTTGCCCCTCGCCCCAGCTCCTGTGCCCAGAGCGGTGGGGTGGCTTGTCCCGTGTGGGCAGACCCGTGTGTGCGGCTGTCGCTCAGGGCTGAGGAACGCCCGGTGAGGGTCTTCTTCCTGTGCCCTCGGGGCAGCGGGGTGTGCTGCTGGCTGTGTGCAGCACCTCAGCCCTCCAGTGCAGCCTCGCTGCTTAAGGTATGCGTGGGATTTCGTGTTAGTGCTTGTGGCACTAAGATCCTTTTTGCTGCCCTGTTTGCAACCTTCCTGTTTTCCCTAACCCCTCGTGTCAGTGTCTGTCCGTGGGGAGTGATGCAGAGCACGTCAGCAGCGCCTGTGCTGCCCCGTCTTCCTCAGCCTCCTATGGGCAGGTGCAGCCCTGCACCTTACAGAATAACAGAATGTTAGAGATTGGAAGGGACTTCAAAAGATCATCCCGTCCAATCCCCCCACTGAAGCAGGAACACTCAGATGAGGTTACACAGGAAGGTGTCCAGGTGGGTGTGAATGTCTCTAGAGTAGGAGACTCCACAACCCCCCTGGGCAGCCTGTTCCAGTGTCTGTCACCCTCCCTGTGAAGAAGTTTCTTCTCATATTTAAGTGGAACCTCCTGTGTTCCAGTTTGTACCCATTGCCCCTTGTCCTACCATTGGTTGTCACCAATGTGCAGGTGGAGAGAGCTCTTGTGGTTTCCTCCTCCAACTACCTTGTAATTGTTTTCAGGACTGCTCAAAGCTGATAGAAGTGTTTTGATGGGGCTTATCTCTTTTTTGCTTCAGTTCAAGGGAGGAAGTACACTCTGCACATGGGAGATGTGTGGTGTTGTCTTTTGTGCGCGGGGTATTCTAACTCAGCTGGGTAATTGCATTCTTGTTGAAGTTGCTGCTAAGAAAGAATGGATTTCTTGAATTAAAATAAGATTTCATAGGTTAGCTTTAAGTATTTTTTATTTAGAGGCAACATTAAATATACCACTGTTAACTGATTTATGTAGGCCTATAGTTAAGTTATTTGATGAAAGAGACTTCTGTCCTTAGTGTGTTAATTTCTGTTCCATATTTTATGAATCCATATGTGAAGACCTTATTTCTTCTGGTGAAGTATTATATTTCTGGGCTATTTTTTTCTGAAGGCTGCAAAACAAGTCTATGAAGAGAACTGTTACTTTAGGAGATTTTTCTGTATTTTCTTTTTTTCTGTGAGTGGATGCAGTGGATGTTATAAGACCTGTGACCTGTGGAGAGGCATAAGAAGAAAAATACTTTTTTTGTGAAGAGTCTTTAAGAATTATCTTAATCTCCTTTGTGCTATGAAAACGCAACTATGTACACAAATCGTGCATCTCTTCTCGATGCTGGCATTCATCTTTTCCCTAGTGTCCATTTTTCCATTTGTATTTCTTTGTCTTAATTATCTCCTGCCTACATCCACCAGAGTCTTGTGATACATCATATGCTACATATTGTGCTTTTGTACCTAGCAGGATGCACAAACTTTGAGTCTGAAGGAACGGTTGTGTGCAGTCTCTCCAGGCACTCTTACAAATAGTGAAAGTCTATTAAGTTTTTAAAGAACAAGCTCATCTATAGTGCAGCTACTTCACTAAAGATTTTATTAACCCCTCTAGAACACTTGGTAACTCTTCCTATTGGTGTAGTTGTGTAAGAAATCACCTAAAACATCAATAACTCATATTGTAGAGGGGCAGTGTTGCTCTAGTTGGACCATGGAGGCAGAATATTCTTGCTCTCAAAACTGTACTTTGGTCTTTAATATTAGATTACAAACCATCTATGTTACTGTTTAATCAGTGAGAATAATACCAGTTTTGCCTTTTAGATCATGCATTGCTACGGTTGTGATCTTGTCTTTAATTTATCTTGGAAGACCACTGTGTTTTATGAGTGTGTAAGCTGCTGCCATCCACAGCTGAGTCTGCTGAGTGTCCTTGTGGCTCTCCCATGGCTGCAGAAGCATCTTGCAAGTATGAAGACACTTGTGGTTAGTTTAAACATAACCATGTACATAGAGGATGTTGCTAACGTGTACCATTATGTTAACATCCCCTCCTCATCATTCCTGCCTTTCCTGGTTGTGAATGTATGTAGTGAATGTAATTTTTTCAACATCTGCAAATAGGCAGTTGTTTGGGTAGAGAGTGTAATCATCAGCCTTTCAGCTGGAGGAGGAAACATATTCCACTTTCTGACACACACAAGACTTTCATTCCAGCTGCAGTTGGGCTGGGGGCAGTGAAACTATTAATAGAAGGATTTGATGTTTGTTGTGTAATATTACAGTGGAGGAAACCTCTATATGTTTGTAAGAAGTCAAATTTGTGGAATCTGGTGGTATTGTCTTTGGAGATCTAGTTGTGTGGCACAATCTTTAATGGAAGCTAAAACGACACATTCATGAGAGAAAAGAAATCAAAGTAAGTTGATGTAGTTGAAAAGAAAAGCCTTTCCACTTTTACTTTTTTGTTTGTTTGTTTTCTTTGAATAGATACAGAATTTCTAGATTGTGCTTTTTGATGGAGTCCTAAGGGCACACTGAGCTTCACTTCAGTGTAATGCTTCAGTTCTGTTTCATTTGTTCTCTGAACTGGCAAGCTACAAAGTTTTCCATAAAGTTGTGTTATGTAACAGAAATTAAAGGCTTGTTATCCTGCTGGTGGTGCCTCTTTCTGCAGGTGCCAACTTCTGCTAATTCTGCCTTGAAAAGACAAATGGTTCTCACAACGTGTTTATAGATTGAACAAAGGTAGTAAAAGATTTCTTTTTTTTTTTTTAATAAATCCTTCATCTGCCTTTGAGGTGACTGCCTCTGTGATTTAATGCTTAGTTTAACTCTGCCCATTCACTGTTGGCCTCGTTTGGGTTGTCTGTATGGTACCTGCTTTTTTTCAAGAGGGTGCCTGTTTGCAAGAAAATAGTCCACATTGTATTTTGTTATTTTATGAGGATGATCTTTTACTAACAGGTGATGAACTGCCCAGCCTAGTTTTGGCATGGCTCTTCAAATATGAATTTGCTGTGTTCCTTGAAACAGTTGCTTGAAAACACCCTGATTACTTCAGACTTGTACAACTTGAAAATTCAGATTCAGTAGACACAGAGACTGAGAAGTGACCCAGTATAAGAGACATGGCACAGGCATGTGTTTGCTGTAGGTGAGAGCCTTGACTTTGATAAAGTTGGAGTCATACTTGGTTCTATCTAGAAGGGGCATCTTTCTGGAAAGCAGCTTTATTTGGTTTCAAAATATAGAAGAGCATCAGTGTTCTGTACTTGATCAGCATTTGTAGGAAAGAGTTGTAAAGGCCGGACAATGTTCTGTGCTAGCCTGATACTGTTATTTTTGTCTACTTATTTAGTTTGCCTTTCTTGAGCCTTTAAATTCATTTATAATTTGCTGAGATCTTGCACATCCATGGAAGTTATTTAAGTGTTGAGGGAACTGCTTTTCCCTTGTGTCCTGTTATTATGTCTGTTTATACAACATAATTATAAACTGCTGTTCTCTGTTAGTATTGTCTTGAACTGTTTATTTCAAATGCAAATTAAGTGCATTTGTTTGGTGTCCATGTGTGCCACTGTATTTACTTTTTAAAAAATTATTACACTCCTTTTTTCCAGTTCGAGTCTATTCTGCAATATTTGTTTATATATTTAAAATTTAGACCTACTTTTTGATGTTATTTTTCTATTTACAAAACGTTTGTTGTGTTTCCATTTACAAAATGGAAAATATACACATCCATTTGGTTGTGAGTTTTCCTTGGCAAAATACACTGTATGTGCATTCGTAGTGTGGGGAAAACTGCAGAAGAAAACAATTTGGTGATCACAGAATTTTCAGGAAGCTTAAGAACAAATGTAGTATATTTGGAAATGGCTTAATTATATTAAATATGTCATGAACAGAATCAGTCCTGGTAGAATAGGGTCACATGCGAAAGTGCTATTATAACTCTAATTGCTTCGTGCAAGTTCAGGCAGACGTTGAAACTGGTGTAATATGTAATTTTATGATTAATGTCAGATGCTTCCATTTGAAGGACTGAATGTGGTGTAAGTGTAGGTAGAGATGTAGGTCTCAGTTGCTAGATGTTCAGAGCAACTTAGTTTATCTACTTCTTAATACGATTCGCTCTACAAGAATGCCTTTAAAACAAACACACAAAAACCCAACACTCTTTAATATTAAGGGTTTTTTGTTGTTGTTGTTGCAGTTGATATGATATTTATTCTGTGTAAATCTGAATCTAAAAATAATTTCCAGCAGCTTAGAAAAGCCTTTTTAGGTAGTTGCAACTGTCACATCTTTGATTTTTGTTTGCAACTTCAGACTAATACCACTGGCTTTGTTTTTTTTTTCTCTGGTTTCTTTTTGTACCTTTTTTCCTCTAATCTTCGGGGTGGACAGGTGTTTAGGATCCTGCTGTCTGGTCCCTGGTGGCATTTGTCACCTGTAGGGCTGTGAGATGGGCATGTTGATGTGAGCACCGTCCTGTTGATACTGCGCTCTTGTTCCTGACCAGTTCTGCCTCCTTAACTTTATGCCTCAGACAAAAACTGTAATCTTCACAGATCCTTCTTTTCCTTCCAGAAGTGATGATATTCTGACAGTGGGTCAGGAAGAAAATGCTGATTAGAAACATGGGTGATTTTTAAGAACAAACTTATTACAAATACACTTGTATAAACACTCAAAGATTTCAGTATCTTTTATTTAAAAAAAAAATTATGCCTTTCATTTTTTTATTCATATGCTGAAAATCTGAGTAATTTGTATCATAAACAGCTTCTTGTATCTCAAAAATAACTAGGTTTCTCGGTATTGCTTTTTTTAATGTTTTGGAAAATAATTGAAGAAAGGAGTATTTGTGGTAGTGACATGAGATATAAAGCAGAAAGATTAGTGCACATTTAAGGTAATTGCAATGTGTTAGCATAATTCTGTCATATAAAAAATACACATTTAGTTGTAAACATGGGTGATGTTCTGAACTTTAAGGAGTGATGAATCATCTTCTGGCTGCTGGTCCTTAGGGTCAGCACTGGTGCATCCATCTGGAATCAATAGGCATCTCCAAACACTTGGCGTAGGCAAATGGATAAAGAGATGCTTATTCCCAAAACAGGAACAACTTTTGGAGAGTTCTACTTTTTCTGTTTACATAAAAGAAGCATGAAAGGCTGAAGTGTAAGAAGTTGCTATTAGTTACAGTTCAAAATAATTCCTTTGGAACAGTGATTTGTTTCTTTGTGGTAGCAGTTGACCAAAGGGGTGACACACTTCATGGGGGGTACAGGCACCTGTTTAAGAAAATTTAGATTAAGGTGTAAATTAGGTTTGAGAAAATCTAATGAAAAGTGAAAGAACTGACAGCAAACAAAATCAGCTATTAATTACAAGACCACAGAAAAGTTTATCCACCGTGGGTTTTGTTGGCATTGCTGGTTGTGTGGTGTTGGGTCTGTAATGGAGCTGGATGGGATGGCAGGAGGTGACTGAGAGGTGGTGAGGCTGTAATGAACGTCTCAGTCTTTGATGTGGTGTAGAGATGCCGAGTGTGATGGAATCTATAAGCACAAGACCCTCTGGAAAGAGGCGTTTTCAGGGATGTTGAGGGGTGGGTGAAGCAGAGAGCAGGGCTGCAGAAGGGATGGTGGTAATGTCAGCAGAGGGAGGGTCTGAAACCTGTTGTCAGTGAAGTTATGACAAAGTGACAGTTCAATTCTGGTGACATAGAAGGAAATTTGGGTTAATCAAGACTGTCTGAAGAAAACATTTCATTCAATTTAAGCTTATCGCTTTTATTTGAAGGTTCTGTAAGTGATACTTTTTTTAACTGCAGTGCTTTCTCCTTTCCTGTCTTTCACCCTCCCCAATTTAATTTGCTATTCATCCTCATTTAGGAGGGCAGTGATAATTCTTCTTGAGAAAATCTTAACCTCTGTGATACTCGCTACTCTCTCCACACCCTCCTCTTTACCTTGGGAACCACTGAAGCTTTCCTATAAACACAGACTGTCAAATGACTGGGGACACTGACTTCTTGGTAACATTAATTTGCAAGAATTTACATCACTTATAATGCAGGAAAAGGAGAGACTTTGAAAGTCGTGATTATAGTTTGTTTTTATGCATATAATAATGAACAGCCTGAGTTGTTGCCTCACTCTCAAAGGTAAGCATACAGCCTGGTAGAGGTGATCTGGAATAAGTCGCTGCTGTAACTCTCTTATTAGTCATTCATGTGACAAGTGAAATTGCATCGTACTTTCAGCACCTTTGATCTGTTGCTCTTTGGGGCCCAATTTATTCTCATGAAGACGGTGACAAACCTCGTGTTGATGTTTCATCAGCTCCATGTCGACTATGTATCGTAGTGTAGCTGAGCAGCTTCCCACACAGGGGTTTCTAGTTTCTTGATGAACTGAATGTAGGAGAAGTTCTTTCTAACCACAAAAGAGCCTAGTCCTTGATATTGTTTTAATATTTGAGCACTTTAATTTGACTTTGAGAATTTTGATCAACTGGAAAATACTTGTTTCAGTTTCCCTGCTTCCATGTCACCTTGTGTTCTCCACGGCAAGTAGCACATACAGGAGGCATTGAAGTCTGATATGGCCCAGTGTGATACACAAAGGATAGAAGCAGTATGTGTGCATGATTCTTCCCACCCGCTCTTCCTCTCACTCCCCCACCACTTTATCTTCTTGGCTTATAGTGGTGTGGTTTCCAGTGTTAAGCACCGCGCTTGTTGTTGAAATGTGATACTTCACAATTTTACTCTTGATTTTAAGTGCCTGTTTATGCCTCGAGTATCCTATTTTTTCCATTACCTAACTGTACTTTCTATTTTAACATATTTAGCTAATGGGAAGAATTGGTGCTGATGAGTTTGTGTTGAATTTGACAACAGCAACATGTCTAAAATGTTTGCTCAGTTTAAGACTGGTAATTTATGTGCGGTGGAGCATCTGCATAGATGGTGAGAGCTACGAAAACTAACAAGCATTGCAGTTTAAATATATTTGTGTTTTGGGAGTGGGGGTGGAAAACAAGGATGTGCTATGTAAAAATTCTACAATATGTATGTGCAGGAAGACAAGGAAGAGGATTTTTATGAGTTAGGAAGAGAAAATTCATTAGCTCTATCTTCTAAAATATTTAGGTGTCTTGCCCTGGACAATAATATTAGCCACAGAAGCTGTCTTAACGCAAATAAATTTTTTACCAAGTTTGCATTGATTAGACTTCCCAAGTTATTTTTCAAAAGGAAATTTTAAATTGAATGACTCCGAAGTTTTAATATAACCAGTTATTATAGCCTGGCTGTAAAATGTTGAATAATAACTTCATTGAGTGGCACAATGTTAGTGTGATCTAGATTGGTGCTGTTGTTGCTAATTCTAAACGGTGTTTTTAAATCTTGTGCTAATGCTGAAAAATATTATTGAATCTAATCTTAATGACATTGCTATTGCCCATACAGATTGAAGAAAAATGAGTTGTAGTCATTTTTTTGAGGGGTTTTGAGGGTATTACTGGGTGTAGAATACAGTAACCTGAACAAAAGTATCTTGTGCCTATTACTGGTGGTCCTGGAGGTGTCAACTTTTTTTCCCTTTACCTAGCAACATAAATATATCCAAGTATATAAAAGGGAATGTAAAAGCTCACAAATTAATATATTGGTTTGAATTCCTTCATTAGTTTGAAGTGGGGCTCTGCTGCTGAAGTTGATGGTTTTAAGGGAATGGCATATGGAAGCTGCCTTCTGAAGGGCTGTAGAGCTTGTTTTTTATTTTCGGCTGAGCAGTATTTCTAGCACACAGAATGGTTTTGGGTGTTTTTTATCAATGAGCAAAACTAGGCATCCTGCCTCAAAACCACCTAATTCATGATTGGGAACCAACAAACAAAAGTGGGTCAACTTCTTGAACATGTCTTAAGCCAAGGAGGAACTCTGAGGGGGAAATCATAAGTATGGAGGGCTGTGTTAATGAATACAATTCATCTGTAGTCATAAGATGTATTTGACTTTTTCTCTTAAGCTTGAATTTAATGTGTCATGCTAAGTGTATAAGGCTGCTGGATTAGAGTGAACTTAATCTAACCACAGAGTGCAGAGTTTTTCAAATTATATAGCAGATGATATGAATGCCAAGGTCAAACTGAGAGCATAGCTAAACATTTTAGTGTTGTTTAGGGTGCACAGTTTGTTATAGGTAACTTACCCTTGACACATCCAAAACAGGGGAAGCACCTTGTTTGCTTTTTAGATGTCAGTGGGATAATGGGGTTATTAGAAATAGACCAAACAGAACTGCTTGTCTCCACCTGTATTTTCTTGCTGTTTATTCCTGCCATCCCTTCCACAAGTAAACAAAAGTAGTTGCCAAGTGGGGCAGAAGGAGGAAGCTTTTTAGTTACCATGTGGCATTTTAGCACACATTAAAATATTTTAGCAGGATGAGAACAGTCAGAGCTGGGTGCACAATGTGGTGTTTAGTTGTTTTCTATTATAGAAATTAAAACCCAGAAGGGCAACACTGGTGCTTTTCTCTAGGTAGTAATCACAGGCAAGCAAACCACTCAGTTTTGTTTTCAACTCCTAAACATGTTCTTGGACACATTCTTAGGGTGGTGTTACCCACAGTGACCTCCGCCTGCTCTCTGTGCTGTTTTTCCTATTTAGGACACGTTCTGTAAAGTAACAGCAAGAGGTGGAGATATTCTTCATTAAGTCTGTAGCTGATTTTTTTTGGTGTATCCTTTGTATGGAAATGCTGGTGGATGTAATAGCAGTAGCTTTTTTTGGTTTAATAGTGACACAGCTGCTTTATTTAAAAGTTATTTCCTCCCTTCTCTTATTCCTTAGTTTTTTGGAGCTTCTTGATCTTTCATTTCATACATATAGCATAGCAAAATGCTGCTCACTTGTCTGTTTTGCTCCTCCAGTTTTACTCTCCCTGTTCTAAACACCAGTATGCAGCCAAGTGGGAGGGCATGAGCACTTGTTTGCTTTGATGCTTTTTCAGTGGAAATCTTGAGCCTGTGTTTCATGTTTGGAAGTGTGTTAAATCAAAGAACATTACTGAGGTTTTTTGACTTCTTTCTGCAAAGGAATTCTGTGGTGGTTCCTTACTGCTAAAAGTTGTTGTTCTGTAAGATGTCCAGCTTTTTCATAATGGGAGGACATCCTTGACACAGTCCTATGGAGGCCTGTGCTTACACTATATTAAACACAGTCATAAATGAGAATGGTTTAAACTATGAGGTCACAAAGTTTCTGATGGTGTTAATTTATACAGGCTAATAAAAAGATCTGACCGGGCCCCAGCCTCCTGCTCAGAGGAGGGTCAGCTCTGGTATCAGACAATGTTCCTTAGGACTTGAAAACCTCCAGGGTTGGAGATTGCACAACCTCACTGGGCAACTGGTTCCACTGGAACTGTGGAGGGGATTTCTCCTTTCGTCTAGTCTCATCCTCCCCCGCACACACTGTCAGGAGCCCAGCTCTGCCTTCTACATGACGTCCTCATGGGTACTGGCCAGCTGCTGTCATGTCCTCCTGAAGCCTTGTTGTCCTCAGGCTGGACAAGCTGTGGTCCTTCAGCCTGTCTGCACCAGGCAGGTGTTCCAGCCTCCTGACCATCTTGGTGATGGTCCTTGCTGCAATTACCAATGTCTTCCCTAGAGTGGAGGCTCAAAACTGCATACAGCAGCTATGTGTGACCTGATGGATGCTGGCTGGAAAGGGATAATTACTCCCTGTGGTTATCAGCTTTGCTTCTGGTGGTATAGCCCAGGATGCTCTTGGGAGTGTTTGCTACTAGGGCACACTGAGAGGTATTGGAACAATTACTGGACAACACAGCTGTATATTTTTTTCCTAGTGTAAACTACAGCTCTATTTCCTGCACAACATTTGGGAAGACTGATAGTGGATAAGTAGCTGTTGATCTTTCTGTATATAAAAATGTGGCTTTTAATGCACACATGTACAGACATATGCACAAATTAAAATTGTGAATGATGGTTGTATCTTGTGCATCAGGGAAAAAAGAAAGAATCTTGTGCATTTTGAGCGTTTTCTTTCTTAGCATTAAAGTGCAGCTCTAGCACTTGCAACTGAAGATGATGCTTTACCAATCCAAGGCATGAATTTCAGTGCCATTTTTTTTTACAGATCATCCCCACAGACAAATTAGTGTCAACTGATCTTTAGTAACTGTCAGTGGGATAAGTATAATGTAATTTGAGTTAGTTCAGACCTTTATTGCTCGTGTTTAGTGCTAGACTCTTCAGTGCCAGCCCCTTAGATGTGTATAGTTACAAACTGAAATGCACACAGTTTAGCTCCAACTCCTTTCTCTCAGGAGCTGAGAGCTGCCTGGTACAGATCCAAAAGTATGACTTGAATCACACTTGGATGACAGATCCGAAAGTATGACTCTATGGAAGAGCTGGACACAAGACACCCAAGAATGCTGTGCAGTGTGTCTCCAGACGTAGCCTCTCTTGGTGTGTCTGGTGTGTAGTATAAGCAGGAGCATAAAGCGCTTGCTCTCCCACATGAAGATGAACTCTGGGGAAAGACAGGTTTCTTTTACTTGTCCTACAGAGGTTGTATTTATTCCATGCAAAGAGCTGTGAATGAATTATGTGCGTGTAGTCTGAAGACTTCTCAATGTGCCATCTGCTAAAATGGAGCCCTTAAATGTAAAATAGATTCTTTATGTTTTGTTTTCAGTTACTGGGTGGTGTGGAGTGTAGGGGGGGAAACTCACAAAAAACACATGAAAAATTGTTAATTCCTTTACTTTACTGGCTGTAACCGTTTAAAATTTTCAGACTTAATTGCCTTAATATTCTGATGCAGCTGGTCAAACATGGACTGAGTTTATTTCCCCTGTCATGTGGGAATGTACTGTAGCTGGGTTTAAAGTATCTTCCCATGAGCAGTCTGACTATGGCAACAGATCCACAACTACTTTGCCCATCTGTTAAGTTTGAATGAATTTAAGGAAATAAATTTTAAGCTTGAAAGTTATGTATGGGATGTGCGTGCATGTTTTTCTTTTAAGTTGACACTATAAAAGGATGTCAGAAATCCTCAGTGTCTTCCCTGTGTCCTCAAGTCAGATGTGGAAGAGCCTCATTTGAGCTCCAGTGAAAAACTTCTGGGGGAGAACTTGGGCTGACAAGGAATATAGTTTGTCCTAGATTTGTTGCATTTGCAGCATCTTTAACTTTTGTTGGTTCTTGTTGTAGGGATGGGTGATGGCACAAAAAACTGCTTTTTTGCTTGAAAACCTGGCTTGCACTATGATTTACATTTAACATTGTATTCCAGTATTGGCTCCAATACTGCCACATATAACAGTTTTCTGAAGAAAAGATGGAATTTAACAAATACACGCTTTTCTTTCACTGAAGATGTCAATGTAGCTTTATGGATGGTGTACTTTTTTTGACTAGTGCTCTATTTCAGTATGACTGCCCATGCTTTTTTACTAAGTGATTAGAACTGAAAGTTGATGGATGTTTTAGGATACTAGCAACATATGTGAATTTTCCCTTCTCTGAATTTTTTTGAAGTCAAATTAGAAGTTGTTAAGAACTGTATTTTCTGAAGCCACATGACTATGGGTGAAGTGTTTCTTGTGCATATGCCAAGGCCTATATTCAATAACTGCATCAAAAGGTATTTCTTAAATAAGGGTCAGTGGCCTTAGTAGAACAGCTGTGAAGTGAATAAAAAACTGGCTCTAGTGTTCATGAAAACAGGTGTTGTTTGGGGGGAAAAAAAAGCTACTATTCAGTTTCCTCAGGTATCAACACTAAGAACAACCTTGCTCTTGATGTGAAATGTTGTTAGCACAAACCCAAATTTTCATGAGATATTGTCAATGCAAAGGAGGGTTAGAACATGGTGCAGAAAAGACTCTAGTACTCCAAAATAATAGATATGGTATGAAATCAAGGTGTCTTTTTTTGAAAGGAAAAAAAGACACAGTGATGAACTTGAACCCTAAAAACAAGTTCCTGCTGAAACTTGAGAGCTGCTCTGCCAGCAGCAATTGGGGAGGACAGTGGATGGATTCAGCGATGGGAGGATAATGTGAAGTTATTACCATGATTTTCGGATGAATGTGTTGAAGTGTTTTCAGTACAGAAAGCTTAGTGCTGTTACATAGAGCCAGAAGATCTTGTCTGAGGCCTGCACACGACCCCTGTCATTCATAATTGAGAAACATGAACTAAAGCTAGAACAGGTACAAACAAGGGTGGTATTTTTTTTTTTCAGTACAAAAACATCCTGAAACAAGGACTGGTATGAAGTGTAAAAACCCAGGATTGCAGTGTGACAGGACACTGGAGTCTGTTCCTCAGCTGGCACGGGCAATATGTTCCTTTTCACCAACTTAACTGAGTTCTACTCTATAAATAATCAGGATGCTGACTTTTGTTCCTCCCTTTAGACAGCTATTCAGGATGTGTGGTTAGAAGCACTGCAGGATTGTAGGTTTCACCAAGTAAAAATTGAGACTGATGTAATATTTGAGTTTGCTTATTGGCTTGTTTTGGTCAGTATGAAGGTCTTTTGATTTACGAATTCTCTATGAGGATCCTAAAGCTTTCACTGATTAGAATTTACTTATTTTTTTTTTTCCCTCGATATTTTTAAAGTAACGTGAATCTTCAGCAATAAACAACTTTATCAAGTATTTACAAAATTATTCTCAGCTCTGACAGAAGTAGAGGCATAATTACACCAAGATATATAGTTACACCTTCTTGCTGAGTTGCAAAGTAGCTGTCATTTAAAACTGGAAATACATTTGACAGTTGGTGTTACTGGGCAGCTTTCATCTGCTGCACCCCCTAAATACCTCACTTGTCTCAGTGGTACCTTATAAATACAGACCCACATTGTCATTGCGATGTTGCTATCACAGATAGAATAAAGGTCATCTGGCTTATTTGAGGATACAAACAAGATCACAGTAATTTTTATTTCTGTCTGAAATACATGAGCTTAACTGTGTCTTTAAGTTTATTTTACCCAGAGGCAGTGTTATTTGGGTCTGATAGATTTTTAAAGAACTTTACTGACCCTTTAGGGGTGATACCTGATTTTTAAAAATGGAATCCTAAAATTAGATGTCTCTACCTGTAGCCTTGGTCTAGTTTTCAGAGGAACTGGAAATTTAGAGGAGGATTCTCTTTCAGCACTGACATTGCCTTTTCTGATACTGTTGGCACAAACTGTGTCAGAGAGCTCTGAAAACTCAAGGCTATTCTCAGTTTCTTTTGTTCTTCCTGATTCAAAAATATACCCGCATATTTTTAAAATTAAATCTTAATAAAATTGTTTAGAATTATTTGTTTAAAGAATGATTTATCAAAACCTTTTCCTTTTTTTGAAGCATGCTCTGGAAAGTTGGAGTGATGAACTCTATTCAGATGAAATATTTGAATTTGGAGAGCTAGTTATGCAATCTGATTTTCAGCATCTGTATTTCGCTGTGACCACCATGTGCTGCTGGCGCACAGAATGAGCTCAGTTGCCGCTTTCAGACGTGCAGCACTGTGATACTTCTGGGACACGTCTGTTGTGGGCACCCAAATGCCACGCTCAGACACTCGGCCATTCTTTATCTAAAATGTCTGGCTACACAAAAGAAATAACCCTCCCAGTTTATTTTGTTGGTGTATCTGAACAAGTCTATCTTTCCTGATTGAGCGATACATTCTTTTCCCACTCCAGTTCTGCTGATTTGGGTGTAGAGTGCTTATTTAGATGTAAATTTTTTGGGGGCTATTGTCACTGCCTTAGCTTTCACTTTTTCCTTTCACTTACAGTAGCTTTTCTGCTCCTGATTTCTTTAAAGACAGTTCTTAAAGGCATCAAATATTGAAATGATGGATTAAAGAAGTAGATCAACTGTTGCCCAGGGAAGTAATTTTGCCATTTCAGATCACAAAGGAGCTTAAAGGTCAAACTGAAATGAAACAGAGTTAGGGTGCTTAATATTATAAACTGCAGATCCAGGCAGGACAAAAATCCCAAACCAAACTAAAAAAAAAACGCAACCCAACCAACCAAAAACCCACCAAAAAACCCGAAACACCTTATACAGATAGTAAGGCAAACTGACTTTAATAGTAAAAACTGCTGCAACAGTTTTGCCCGATGTTTTTGGTTTACTGCTGTATATAAAGACTTACCAGGTGGCTACTAGTATTGTGCACAAGCAAAAGAATCTGTACAGTTTGGGCTACTTCAAGTAGGTTCTGAGCCTGTGGTGTGCAGGTAATTGTCTCTTGCAAGCTGCCAGAAAGCAGAATAAATACACTGTTGGTATTTAACAACGTTCCCTGTGATGGCTCAGGTATGGGTGAGGGCTGCAGCATCACGGAGTGACAGGCTTTGTTTTTGTTCCATTTCTGATTGACTCATGGTTTTAATAGGTCTCAACAAAGAATGTTGAGGAAGCAGTTTTGAGCCACTGATGTCTCATTCAGGAGCAAATAAAATGTGGTGTTTGGTGTTGTGTGGTGTTATTTTTTTGTTTTGTTTTGTTTGGGTTTTTTTTTTGTTTGTTTCATTTCCCACAAAGGCTTGGAGGGTTAAAACTGCCTTGCTGTTTGATTCCTTTCCTCCCAAGATCTCCAGTGTATTTGTAGGTGCTTTGATCTTACCTGATTGTATTGAAATTCTAGTGCTAAATCTTAAAAACAACTTGATGCAAGTCATGCTGGGCTCAAGGCACTTCTGACCTAAATAAGCTCCCTACCTAATGAGAAGGGGAATTGTATCCTGGGCATCTAACTTGAAAACAGATTTTCAAGAGCCCATTGTGTAAAATTATTACCCTTAGGTTACCTGTGGAGAGGATGTTACCTGTGGAAAGTGTGGTAACTTTGCAACTCAAGTGGATTCAAAATTCCCAAAACAGCCCATCCCACTCATCCCCTCCCAAATAAAAAACTACACTGTAAATAAGGCTTTTTTTCTTAATTTTAGAGTAAAACTTGCTGACCATATAGTTGATCCAATACCTCTAATTAAACTGTTCCGATTGGTTTCACTTTCTGTTGATAAGATGTAAAACATAAGCAACATTTACATAGAATACACTTCTGTTGATCTGAATTCAATTTTAAATTGTGGAAATTGGATTATATGTTTATTCTTATTATAATCCAGGCATTTCTTCACAACCTAATGAAGGCTTTTTTTTTTCCCAGATCTGTTTTCTCCTCTTTGCTGTTCTCTACATAGTTTCCTACTTCATAATCACAAGATACAAAAGGAAAGCAGGTAAGCATAGACTCACTAATATATTGAAAAATAATTTTATTTTTCAGATTGTCATGGAATGTTGTGTCACATCTGGAATATTGTGTCCAGTTCTGGGCCCCTCAGTTCCAGAAGGACAGGGAACTGCTGGAGAGAGTCCAGCACAGGGCAACAAAGATGATGAAGGGTGTGGAGCATCTCCCATGTGAGGAAAGGCTGAGGGAGCTGGGGCTCTTTAGCTTGGAGAAGAGGAGACTGAGGGGTGACCTCATTAGTGTTTACAAATATATAAGGGTGAGTGTCACAAGGGTGGAGCCAGGCTCTTCTCGGTGACAACCTACAGTAGGACAAGGGGTAATGGGTTCAAACTGGAACACAGGAGGTTCCACTTAAATTTGAGTAGAAACTTCCTCTCAGTGAGGGTGACAGAGCCTGGAATAGGCTGCCCAGGGGGGTTGTGGAATCTCCTTGTCTGGAGACATTCAAACCCGCCTGGACACCTTCCTGTGTAACCTCATCTGAGTGTTCCTGCTCCGGTGGGGGAATTGGACTGGATGATCTTTCGAGGTCCCTTCCAATCCCTGACATTCTGTGATTTTGTGATGGAGGAACCCCAAGTCAGTTTTAGGCAGACAACAAGTTCCAAAACAGACTTTATTCTGGCCGGAAAAGTACAGCCAATAAACTGACCAAAACAGGGTTTATACAATTAGTTAGCACTCCGACAACATAAAATAGAGGTTCAGATATCAGTTGAGGAGATTATTGGGGTGCAGCAAAAGGAGAATAATGAGGATCCACAGCGTGCATGCACACAGTCACAAGAAACAAACCGGAGCCCTCTGACTCTAGAGCACCCACAAGAAATAATCTCTTGCCTGGGTTAGGCAAGGACTCACACTCGCCGGGTTAGGCAAGGACTTATTCAAAGATATATCCAGTAAATAACCACTCACCCAAACGAGAATGTGAGGTCCTCTCAAACCCGGGAAGTCTCCTTAGACAGCATCCCGGTCTAAGGAGGGTGCTACAGTTTGCAGACCCGCTGGTCCAAGAAGAGCACTCCAAAGGGGATCTTTGGCAGGAGCCCCATGTATAGTCTGGTCAGATCTGGCCATGGGCATTACAGCATGGTCCAGAAGCTTCTCAGCTCCTCTGGGCACCTCCTCTGCTAACGATCCTGTCAACTGACTCAAGAGTCCCATAAAGGTGCTAAAAGAGCCATTAACTGCCCCATTGAAGGCTCCAGATCTCAGGGGGATGTTCAGCTGCGCACAGGTGAATAGGTGATTCTTTTTCTCTCCGCCTCCACAAGGAATGGGGAAGAACTAGATCTCTGCCCATCTGTGGCAGCCTGGACTGATCTGATTGTATATGCTGCTGTCTTGTCCTCTGTTTGCTCCCTTTCTCCCTGAGCCATGAGTTTCCATCACCTCATGCCCATTCTGGCACTTCTCAGACCCTTCAATGTGCCTTCTAATATCCCTAACGAAGGGAGGGAGTGCACCGAAACATCTCAGAAAAGGATCAGTGAGTGTTGTAGCTGGGACTTCACGATACAGCGAATGGCCACAATTAATTTTGTTGTGGCTCTGTGGCAGCCTAAACTTTAACTGTGTTGAGAGGGAAGAAAGGGGAGATTTCCAAGTAGATGCTTGTGTCTCCCTTGCCCTTAGGTCCTGTTGTTTTCCCTTCATGTCAGCTTTTCCAGAATAAGTGTTCCAGCACCAAAATTCAAGTTCAGAGCTTTAGCTGGTAAAGTGAAAAGTTTGACAGTAATACAGAAGGCAAATAGCAGATTTCTTCTAAAAATCCTGCTTGGCTCTGGTACAGTTATTTCAGTGCTTTTAACCTGTTCATAATGACCTCACCACTGAAGTCTTGTACATGGAGATAATCCTGTATTTTTTCCTTGGTCTGTCTGAAACTAGTCTGTAGGAACCCCTGTCATTTTCTATATTTCTTCTAAAAACAGAATAAAAATCTGTGTAAAACAGCAGAAACTTTGACTCTTGACAGCTGATCTATGGCCTCAGTAATAGTCATGCTGGAGAAGCATTCTTACACATGGTGATCTTAGCACTTTGAACTTAAATGGAAACTTTTTATTGATCTGTAGTGACCTGTGCTATGATAGAGCTGCTTTTGTAGTTGGATTAATGTTTAAAAAGTAAACTCTTCAAGAAATTTAATATATATATATATTTTTTTAAAAAAAGTACACCTCTTTAAACATAAGAAGTAGTTAAACAAGTGATTAAGCTGGGTACTATCTTCTGATCCTGATATGTATTTTGGATAGTACAAAACTGGAGATAGGGCAGAACAGGGAGGGGGAACTGTTTTGACAAATGCTATTGAATGTAAAGACACTCTTATTTCCTTTTAGCAGTTGATCTAATCAGCTACTGAGGGGAACTGTTCTGCAGCTGTCCTGATTTGTGGAAGCTTTGTGAGCATTTAGTTTGGCAGACTTTGTAGCCTGCTAGGATCTTCCTGATGAGACATGTTTGAAGAGTTAACATGTCTGGAATTCTTTCAGGACAAATTGTTTGTTTCTACAACAAGCTCTCTAGCCAAGATGATTCATAAGGGACCTTGACTTAGTCTCTCAAAACACCATAAGATTCCCATCAAAAAGCAGAAACAATAACCCAATGTACTTTCATGGGACAATTTCAAAATAGCCTGATGTTAGTGGTTGCATGTTTATTGCAAGCGTGCGCATGACTCTTAAGAACTCGAAACACCTGGTTTTATTTTTTCTTAGATTTTAAAATAAGTTTGAGTTACCTCTCATGGAAAATCTGAGATACTTTAAAGAAGAAAGCTGACTCTAAAATGATTTCATATGTAGAAATGCATACATTGGTGTACAGATGTGTGTAGAGAAAGGTGTAAAGAATAAATGAAGGGTATATTAGTGATTGACCTCTGAGTTAAATATTGATAATACTTCAAAAAGTTGGGATGTTAATTGATGAAAAAATGAACAAAAACAGTGTAAAATGTGAAATACCAGAAGGGAAGCTTGTGGTAGCTTAAATTCAAAACAAACAAGAACAACTCCTCTCCTTCCCTCTCTCCCCCTACATTCCCCCTTGGTAAGAGGAATAAGGGGAAGCAACCAAATGGTCATCACTACTGTTCTGGGAATGCCTTCTTGTTTTTAAAAATACATTAATACTGAAAATGAAACATTTATTAACAGACCCTAAGACTCTCCCAAACTTGCCCACTCTCTGTGGTTTCAGAGATGCCCGCAGGGACCATTCCCAGCAGCAGCTGTGGTGGCAGTCTGAGAACTTGTTTGCTGTAGAGCTCTGTGGAAGATGTTTCCAAGAAGTTTTGATCTGGATATTTAAAGAAAGTGAAATAACTTCATAGCTCCATTGATTGGAAAGAGTTTAAGACTAGCAAAGAAATATATATATATATATATATATATTTTCATTTTTGGTAGGAATGTTCTTAAAATATTGATGCTAATAAATTGTTTCAGTAATTCTAAATTGTAAATTAAAATTATTTTTATGTGTAGGCATTTTAGCCTAAGGAAGGATAACTAACTTCTGAATATAACCTGCTGTAATTTAATTTTCAGATGAGCAAGAGGACGAAGATGCCATCGTTAACAGAATATCGTATGTATAGCTCTTTTTTTTACACAACTTTTTTTGCTGGATATATTATGGTAGGAATCTTGTATACGTCCAAATAAATAACAGACCATTTAAAATGTGATAGCAAATAGGTTGCTAGCAGGTGGAGGAACAAGATTTGGGTGGCACCTTGTGTTATGAAAGGCATGACAACAGACAAGGCACTTTGGTCTAAGGGCTTTCTTCACCCCTGGCTTGTCTGGTAGGCATGAAGTTGCCCAAAATATTGCACAAGGACCGAATGCAAGAGGTGGAACTCGGTGCAAGACCTGTGCCTAAGTTTAGGTCTCTAAAATTTGGGTGTTTTGTGGGAAGTAGGTGTTTAAGTTCCCTCTGCAGTCGATGACAGTCCTGTCAAGGGAGGCGATGCATCCTGGAAGGCAAGTTACCTCACCCTGAGGTAGACATCTGTATTTGATCATCTTAAAAAAGAATAACAAATGGAAGACAAGCACTTGCCAGACCTGCTGATCTGCCAGCAGCGCTCTCTTCCTGTTCCTTTATAAAGCTAAATATTAATATCTCATATTTAAATATGTCTAAAGAGTTATGGAATATCTGTGGGCTGTTGCTGCCCTCTCAGTTACACGATTTGCTAAACTATATGGGCTTCCTACTTATTGCAATGTTCTTAGCTTGTCCATGGTGGTACTTTCAGCCTCTTGGAAGGAGAGCTCATTGAGTATTTTATTGATTTGTCTTGTACCCTGGGAGAGCGCTGAATACATCACAAACTTTTAGTTGTGCATTTGTGGCAAGCTTCAGGGGGGTACGAAGATGATTCTCCCAGTAGTGTCTTATACCAGTATTTTTTATAAACTTGAAATGCATACTTGCCATAAGGTTTATTGCAGATCTAAAGGAAAATATATACTTTTAAATGCCATGAAACTCTTCCCTCTCAAGCAGAGGAGAATCTCTCCCCTGCTCTTTAAGAATACAATGAAGGCTCTTCTAGATGGAATTATTTTCATAGCAGTGGTAGTCTCAGCCTGATTCTGAATTTTTCAATATTCAAAGAGTGAAATTTGCCATGTTAACTGTTATCCCCCTGCATCTAATTTCTAGCTTAGCTTTAAAACACAACAAATCATATATACTGTGTTCTTCATGCAAAACCAGTGTAAGACAAGATTAGCACTTCCATCACCCTTTCATTTAAAGTGTTGTTATAAATATTAAAAGCTTCTTGTTCCTCCAGCCTAAGCCTTCTTGTTCCTTAAGTGTGCATGTTATTTTCCAAAAAGCCGTAACTGTCAAACATACGCAGATGGATGTTGCTTTGCATTGCGTAATTATCAGGACCTAAGAGGAAGGTGGGGGGAGAAAACAAACCCAAACTGCTGTAGCACTTTGAAAGGCTGCAGTGTGTTTGGTTGTTCTGCCTTAGAATACTTAAACACCCTTAAATAAGAGAAAGAAAAACACCTCAGAAAATGACAAAACCATACAAGAATATTTTAAAATAAAATTAGTCACCCGCACTTTCTTCTGTAAGTTTTGTGTGAATGAAAAATGGATTTGTAGACTGTTAAAGTAAGATCTCTGTAAGCAACTTACTGACATTCCTATTGTAGGAATGATCTATTGAAATTTATCTTTTTTGTCATGCAATTTAAAGAACGATTTCTTATTTTATTCTAGCATTGGATTAGTATTGTTATAATGTTTTTGTTAGTCTTATTTTTTTAAGAACACAGTTCTTCCTAATGCCACAAGATGGCATTTGATGTGAGTCGTACTTGAGATCTAAAAGGAGTAAGCTTAAATATTTTAAACAATTGACAATTTCTTTGTGTTGACTTTACAGTTGTCAGAAAATGCCGAGATACGAGATGATACCCGAATAACTAAAAAGCAATATTGTTGCTGTTGTTGTATGTGTTAAAATATTTGTGTAATTGTACTCACTTTTTAGACATTAAAAAGCTGCTCTGCTTTGAAAAATTGTAGAAAGAATATAGAAATGGATTTTCTTTTCATTCTGTGTCTATGTGGGAAATGAAAACTAAAATAGATTTATGAAAATATATTCTGTGAACTTAAATAATCTAACCTGTGTATGACATGGGAATTGAATGCTTGCAAGTCCCAACAGAGTAATTGTTGTAGTTGGTAAAAACTAGTTATTTTTACTGGATTCTGTAAACTACTTGGTATTTGAAGTTTGCTTTTTGGAAGTGAAATATTGTGGAAATCAGAGTTTCTTCTGCACTTTTACAATGTAAGAATGTGTTACCTTCAGACAGTGATTAATAAGTAGGCTAATTACTTTTTTCATCCTGTTCAGAGCATGTTGGTGGTAACAGTGGTACATTTCTTTAACTTTCAGGCTGTTCTTGAGCACCTTCACTCTTGCAGTTTCAGCTGGTGCCGTGCTGCTTCTACCATTCTCAATAATCAGCAATGAGATCCTGCTTTCTTTTCCACAAAACTACTATATTCAGTGGTTAAATGGCTCACTAATTCATGGTTAGTACTCAGCATAATGTAATTAAACTGAATGCCTTCATTATACTTGCATAGATATGTTCTTATTTTCAAACTAATAACTATGTTTTCGCTTAAATGCTAATTGAATTGTTCACATGTTACTGACTAGTTGGTTTTGCTGCTGTGTCACATATCACAAAAATCTGTCTTAAATCTTCTGTTGAGTTTTCTAAAGAATTGTGCAGACTTGATGGAATTAAACCAGATTCACTGCTTTGATTATTAATGTAGAGTAAGAGCTACTAGAAGCTAACTTGAAAACACACTGTTAAACTCCTTTATCATGTGTTAATGCACAAGCCTATCTCTGTATGATGATACGTTTAAATCTGTTCTCAAAATAAATGTTTTAAGAAACTTGCTAGCTATGAGCACTTAGGATTAGTTTACATTCAACTGTTAGTGATTTATTTGTAAAGAAGGACAATTATAGAATATAAGTGTATCAAGTGTGATAAGGAAGCACAGGAAAAACTATTTCAAGGAAATCAAGATACAAAAAAGGAATATTACAGATACTTGCTGTGATGATATCTTGATGTCGGGCAGAATGTGTTTTGCAGGCTTCCTGATATTGGTTAACATGCTTATGTCTGACACGTGTAATGGAAATACACTTCTATGGATCTAAGGGAAATAACTGGTGGAAACAGGACATTCTTTAGTAGACTCAGCTGGAGAAAGGAGATAAGACCTTCAAGATGTGAAACAGTGTATTTAATCTGGTACAAATAATTTACAAATTAACTGTGCTGTCCTCTTTCTGTTCTCATGAAAAGATAACAACTGGGCTTTGGAGGAAATTTCTCATAAAAGTACACTTGTTGCTAAATGTCTAATACTCACAGATAGCGAATTAATGAATTTCCAGATCCCTAACTTGCAAGGGTGGTATTTTTTCAGCTTAAAGATGTTTACAACAAATTAAATGGTGATAGATAAAGACAGGATATAACACATATTATCTGTCATGTTTCTGAAAATGAGTATTTTTTGTGTTATCTGGACAGTAAAATTTTAAAGCTGTGGATAAGGAGGACCTGACTGTAGGTGTGGTGGTCAGTGGTGACCCTGACACTGGTGACAATAGTTTAAGACCTAAGAAAAGTGAGGAAGGGAAAAAATAGAATGAAGACATTGAATTTTGAGAGAGTAGACTTGGTCCTTCTCAGGTAATGTGCATGTGGAACCTTACTGGAGAATGCCCTGGAGGCAAAGGAAGCCAGGAGAGGCGCTTACTTTCAAGGAGAACCTTTGAGAATTGAAACATGCACCTCAGTGTCCAAGAAAATGAGCAGGTGTCATAGGAGGTTGATGTGGCTTAATGATAAACTGAGCTCAAAACCCAAAAGGAAGTGTGTGGAAGGTAGAAGTAGGGGTGAACTGGCCAGAAGGGGTGTAGAAATACCACCTGAGTTAATATCCCTGTGTGAAATTAGGAAAGCCACGGCACAGCTGGATTTGTAAGTGGTGAGTAGTTTGTATCGAGCCAACTTCTCTAGACCGCAATGAGAGGCAAGAAGCAGTGTTTGCAAGGCACAAAGCAAGAGTTCTTCACACTGGGGGTGGTTGAACACTGGAACAGGTTGTCCAGAGAGACTGGGAGATCTAAATCCTTGGAAGTTTTCCAAAACTTGGCTGCCTAAAGCCCTGAGAGGGCACTTCAGGGGTTTTAAGCAGCAGATCAGATGTTGTGGTTTAACCCCAGCCAGCAGTTTATTACTCGCTTGTGGTGGGATGGGGGAGAGAATCAGAAGAGTAAAAGTGAGAAAACTCTCGGGTTGAGTTAAAGACAGTTTAGTAAGTAAAGCAAAAGCTACTCATACAAGGAAAGAAAGCGAAACAAGGGATTTGTTTGCTACTTCCCATCAGCAGGCAGGTGTTCAGCCGTCTTCAAGAAAGCCGAGATCCATCACAGGTAATGGTGACTTGAGAAGACAAATTGTTCTTCCTTCCCCCCAAATATGTACTGAGCATGATGTATGGAATATCACTTTGGTCAGGTGGGCTCAGGTGTCCTGGCCGTGCCCCCTCCCAGCATTTTGTGCACTTGCAACCTTCTGGCTGAAAAGTCTTCCACTTGGCAAAACCCAAAACATCGGTGTGTTACCAACGTTCTTCTTGTACTAAACCCGAAGCGCATCACTGTACCAGCTACTAGGAGGAAAATTAACTGTATCCCAGCTGAAATCAGGACATCAGAGTATATGACTTTAGTTCAGTTATTCTATGATCTGTTTTGTCGCACGTAGTCAGGGATCACTAATTTAGTATGTCTCCTACGTGGAAGAAAAATACCACAGCTGATTCTCACTTTTCATGCAGATATAGCTGCTCAGACAATACCCAATTCAGAAATTTTCACTCTGTCAGAATTGCTACAATACTTGAGAAAACTTGGGTTAGTTAGGAAGCTGCTGGCAAAAGCGACTGTCACATAGGAAGGCCTTTGAATTTTCCAGTGACCGTCTTCTTTTTGTTTTAATGTGATAATCTTTAGAAAGCACCACTTTGTGCACACTGTATAATTTATATTTAGTAAGTCCAACAGTAATGCCCAACAAGGAAGTAAATTCAGGATCTTGGTGTTTCCAGGTCCAAGTATTGCAAAGCTTGTGTTAGGGGTAAGACATGGCTGAACTTAACCAAGATTTATTACAGTTGTTCCAGCAGTTCAGGCACATCAGCAGATTTTACATCTGACCACAGGTTTCTGTTGCTGTAAATTGACAAAAATCAGTGTACTTCAATTTCCAAGATTATCTAGGGGAAGGACTCCCTCTTGTGGTATTCGCTAGGTTTGCACAATGGCATTGTGCTGCTCTGCAAAAACCTATTGTCATGCAGTGGCAATATCTTTTTGAGGTTAATTATGGAATGTTGGTGCAAGATTGGAGAGCTGATAGTGCTGTCACAAGCACTCCAGTTCAGAAAATGTTCTTATCTCCATATTACTGTCAAGCGTAGCCTTTGTTTCTGGTTTGCACACTGCTTTGCAGATGTTATGAAATGGGAAAAGTTTAACTGCTTTCAAACACTTGGGTTTTGCTAGATTTATCACTTAAAGTCTGAATAACTCGAACGTGACATTAAGGGTTTTTATTCTGTAGACTGTTCCATTAGTTGTAGCATATAGAAAAAGAGAAAATATATGCCTTTAATTTTTTAAACGAGCCAGAAAGCCTGTACCTGGATCCAGTATAAACACTCTTGTCTAATGTGTGTTGAACTAAACCCAGAAGTACTTCCGCCAGCTGGATGTTCACTTGTGCTGTTGTTGGATACAACCACCAGGTGGGGGTAAAACGTAATGAAACTGCCCTGAATAAGAAAGCAGAAAAATTGCTGGGGGTCTTACCTGTTTGGCAAAGGCTGTGAGATTTTCAATTTTTATGTTTTATTAACTCGTTTTATGAGGGATGGTCTTAAGTCACTAAAAATGCAAAAACAGAGATTCTAATAGACTGCTTAAAGCTTTTATATATGTTTATCTGCAAGTCTCTTGCAAGTTTATGGTGCAGTCAGTATAATAGGAAATAATTTTCTGGGTCTATTTTGATTCAATTTCTGAACTGTCAAATTAGGATAAATACAGTAGGGGAAGAAGAGGGCTCTCTGGTCCTTAATTTGAGGAAAGCGTATATGTCAGCAGCGGTGCAGCACTGTTCTTTCCTAACTTTACATGCATATTGTAGCTCTGTAGTTTAATATTCTGTAAATGTGATTCCTGTCAGCTGCTAATGTGTAAATGTTTGGGTTTTAACTTGTTAAAGCTCACTCTGGATGTGCACCGCTCTGCCCTCCCTTCAAGTGCTCTGTACATACTGTGCAGCTCCTAAGCCTGGTTTACATTGTAGATGTACATGTAATAGAGCTGCTGAAATTAGGACAACCAGGTGTTCAGCTTTGCATCAGGTAACTGAATGCCCTGTCTGTTTTCAGTTAGAGAAAACTGCTGAAATAAGGCCCCCACCCCCATCTAATAGTATTTCTGTCTTAATTTTCTGGGGGGAAAAAAAGTCCGCAGACTGCTGGAGTTAATGTACCTCTAGTAAGGGCTGTTAATGACATTCTTGCTGATGTTGCTATGCGTGAATGTTCCTTGAATGGTAACAGGAGCTTCCTGGCTAAGCAAATTCAAAAGGAAAAATCCCCTTCTTTGTTAACTGGAGTTTAGCCACCTTTAGGCAGTCTGTTTTCTTTGGCAATTAGTATTATATTTCACGTATCTTTTGGAATTTTCTTGGTTTGTTTTTTGTAGTTTATTTGGCTGAGTGTGGTTCTTGGTGTCCTGGTGCTATCAATTGCTGAAGACGTAGATTTCTTGCCTGCGCCACCCCCCACCCCCTGTTTTTATTCCTCTTTGATATTTAATTTCATTTAAAGAAAAATATACGGTTAAGTCATTTTTAAGGGGCTGTAGATGAAAGTGCTAACTATTTTACATTGGGAACTAAATACAGGAATTTCTCTCAACAATGAATTACCCAGACATGCAGTAAATGTCACTTTCCTTCCCTATTCTTTCCAGAATGAAAAAGAACAAGCCTGTACATGAGAAGAAAGAAATAAACAAAGCTGTTAGTTCAAATTTTCTTATCATGGGGGATGTTCTTTTTTTGACTTTCAGGTGATACAATATAGTCCTGCGGGATTGTGGAAATGTGTGTGTTTTGGGGAAGGTGAGGGACTGAGCCTGTTTTTCACAACTACAGAATAAAAGCTGCGTTTTTAGGATGCAGAACATGTGATACTAGTTAAATCTGTTAGCTGCACTAGTACTGAATTGCAGGTAAGCTGCTGCTTTTATCAAGAAGGAACACAGCATCCTGCACACCTTTTGATGGGATGATGGTGAGTTCATGTTTATGCACCAGGAACAAGTCTTTTCAGCAAGTGTTGAGCTTAGATAATCTTAATAGAGCAGATATGCTTAATGGAGATCAGTTATCACTTCAGGTTGTTCTATAAAGCTTTTCCCTTCCTGCAGATGTCACATGTGTCTTACAGATGTCTTAGTTTTAGTCAGTTGTTGATTTTTCAGCTGGATACAGAATGGAAATCGTCTGCTCTGAGCACCCCTGCACAAAGCAGAGTTGGTTGGAAAATGCTGCTCAGGGTGCTGCCCATTTGGGCTTTGAGTGTGTTGGGGGATGGAGATTACAAACCCCAAAACTTCCTTGTGCAACCTGTTGCAGTGCTTGACTGCACTCACAGTGGGAAAATGTGCTGTTGCTTCCATGCCCCCCATGTGTAAGTAGACTTTCCAGTTTTTAAATCCATGCTCATTGTCTCTTCGTTCACTGGATACCACTGTGAAGAGTCTGACTCTGTTTTCCTTGCTCCCTCCATACACGTTGATACAGTTTCCTCAAGTCCTCTCTTCTCAAGGCCAAGCAATTCCAGCTTTCATAGCCTTTCCTTGTATGACAGTGGCTCCAATCCTTTAATCAGTTTTGTGGTCCTTTGCTGGATTTGCTGTAGTATGGCTGCATCTGTCTTGTATGGAGGAGCCCACAACTGGATGTGGTGCTCCAGATGTGCCACCAGTGCTGAGCAGAGAGGTAGGATCACCTCTCCTGACCTGTTGATGACACTTCTAATGCAGCCTGGGGTGCTGTTGGCCACCTTTGCTGCAAGGGCCCGTTGCTGGCTTGTGTTCAACTTGGTATCTAACAGAACCTCGAAGGCCTTTTCTGCAAAGCTGCTTTTGGGGCACCTGGTCCCCAGTGTGCTCTCCGCTTGTTTGTCTACCTTCTTGAGGTTCTTTTGAGTGTTAGGCCACTGCTCCTCTCCATTTTGTGCACCAAGAATAGTGTGGCCAGCAGGGCTGGGGAAGTGATTGTCCTCTTGTACTTGGTGCTGGTGAAGATCTGCCTTGAATCCTGTGTTCAGTTTTGGGCCCCCCATGACAAGAAAGACATTGAAGTGCTGGAGTGAGTTCAGAGAAGGGCAGTTGAACTGGTGAGGGGTCTGGAGCACAAGTCTGGGGAGCGGCTGAGGGACCTGGGGGGTTCAGCCTGGAGAACAGGAGCTGAGGGGAGACCTTATTGCTCTCTGCAACTGCCTGAAAGGAGGTTGGAGCATGGAGGAGGTTGGTCTCTTCTCCCAAGTACCAAGTGATAGGACAAGAGGAAAGGGCCTCAAGTTGTGCCAGGGAAGGTTCAGATTGGATATTAGGAAAAATTTCTTCCTGGAAAGGGTTGTGAAGTGCTGGAACAGGCTGCCCAGGGCAGTGGTGGAGTCACCATCCCTGGAGAGGTTTAAAAGAGGTATAGATGAGGTTCTTAGGGACATGGTTTAGTGCTAGAGTTGGGTTATGGTTGGACTCAATGGCCTTAAAGGTCTCTTCCAACCAAAATGATTCTGTGATCTTGCATCTCCAGCAAACTTGCTGAGGAAGCACACTCTCACATCAGCCAGGTCATTAATGAAGATGTTAAACCCAGTACCAGCCCACTGGGTTATACCACTGGTGACTGGTTTCCAGCCTGACATTGTACTGCTGGTCACAACCCATTGAGCCCAGAAGCTTGGCCAGTTTTCAGTCTACCTCAGAGTCTGCTTACGTAGCCCATACTTCATTAATTAGACTATGAGGAGATGTATGGGAGACAATGTTGAAAGCCTTACTGAATTGAGAAAAACGACATTAACTGCTCTCCTCTTGCCCACTGATGCTGTCATCTCATCATGGCAGGCTGCTGCTGCTCTTATCATGGTATCATCTTTTAATTTGGAGGTGATGATAGCGTTTGTGTGTTGCTGATGTTACAATCCATGATTTGACTGAGTTTCTCTTGAGGAAAAAAATACAGGAGGAAGTGAGTACACAGAACTGAGTTTTGTGAGATTCACTGATAGTAATAAAATACTTTTGTCCTGAAAAATTTTGAAACAGTTATCTGAAGAGCGGTGAGTGGGATGTTGTGGGAACAGCCCACTTGAGTTTGCAGTCTGTCTTCCAAGAGTTCAGACAGTTGCTGCTGTTCCAGTTGGTATCCAGTTTTTAACTGAAGATCATTACACAGATGAATGGGTATTTTTCAGCAATTACGGGTAGATAATTACGTATCCATAAAAATCTGGCGTCTGCTATTATTTGAATGTATACTACATTCTTATATATAAGGGAGGAAAATGTAACATCTTTAACTTTCAAATCTGAGAAACTTATCATGTGAACTTTTTCTTGTTTGTTGCAGGTTTATGGAACCTTGCTTCTCTTTTTTCAAATTTATGTTTATTTGTGTTGATGCCCTTTGCCTTTTTCTTCCTGGAATCGGAAGGATTTGCTGGCTTAAAAAAGGTAGGAAACTACCATTAATTATATGTGTACTGAGATCAATAAAAGATTTTTCTTACTTTTAATAATGAAATGTTTTAATCAGTGGTTTTGTTGGAATGCTAAAAGAGAAGGTTCAATAAATGCACTAGAAATAAAGTAACAGGGGAAAGTACAGGCTTAGTACTAATCGGAAAGGTGATTAAATAGATAACACAGACTAAATAACAGATGACTCAGAGAAAACAGGCTTCATTTTTGAGCTTTAAAATATTACAGATATCCCAAAGAAGGTTCAAATGTGGTCAATATTAACAATATGTTAAAAACCTGTCTTAAATTGATAGAGAATAACTGAGAATATTCACAGTATCACAGTATGTTTGGGATTGGAAGGGACCTCAAAAGATCATCTAGTCCAATCCAACTTAGTTGCATATATTCAAGTTGTGAGGGCTGAGTATTTTGGCTCAGCATGGAATTTCACAAAGCAATTTCTGAACAATAAGATAACTGATATATTAATATGGGAACTAAAGAAATGAAGAGTTACTGTAATGGGAGGCACAGTAAAATGGATTTCAAATCATAAATATAAACTAAACTGGAACGACTGTCTGGGGACCAGTTGTAGCAAGTTTTCATTAATCTTTACCATCTAAAGGATTACACTCTTGTTTTTAATGTTACTACACTTGAGGGGATTCCGTGCTTTTGGATGATGGTTATTAGAAAGCAAAGGATCTTGAACAGATCAGGAAGGATGAAATGCATTAAAGAGGGATGTGAAAGACTGAGTCACCTCTTGATCACATGTAACGTAAATCAACAAGGGGAGGGTTGTGGTGGGAAGGAAAACACAATTCCCATTTGCATTGACAGGAAAGTGATGTGGCGGCAATGAAGTTGCTGGTTTTGTTCTTGGTGGAATTAAGGAAAACTGAAGTGAGTTCTGCATCCAGTTTGGGATTTGAGGGTTCATGGAGACAGTTAAGAGGCAAAATGGAGGATAGCAAAGGATGTAAGATACTTCAAGTACAGCATGATGGAAAATTTTAATTTGGAGATGGTAATGTGAAGAAACAGATTTTAATTCTGTAGGTAAAGCTACGGAGAGATTACGTAGCCTGAGCAATAACAGCGGTGTCAGAAGAGACCTGCAGGACCCAGACAAGGTGGTGTGTGAATACGTGTTTGGTGGAGCCTCTTCTGTGCTCCTTGATGCAACCACGGCGTTGATTTGTATTGACCAAACAGTAGATGTATCCAAGTTACTGCATTTATAAGTCTGGATGACTAAGCTAATGAGTTTGGTTTTAAAGAAGTTTGGTAATGGGTGTAGTATTGTTCATACTACTGTATTTAACTTGACTTACCCAACTTGACTGGAAAACATTCTCCTCTTCTTCCTTCATGTCAGGTATCCATAGGGCTAAGAAAACTTTCAGCAACTCATCTTGTCCTTTCAGTTTTCAAAATATATACAGCTAATGTATATATTTTCTTCTAAAAAAGAAATGTTTACTGATTTTAGTGGGGTTTGTGTCTCTTGCAATCCAGCCAAGCCCAAGGAATCTCTCCATTAGTTTACCATGTACAATACTGCTGGTGGGTCCCCTTGACTTGTAGATTTATGTTGGCTCTAACAGATGCATCATGTATTACAGCTGTGTGTAAGCTCTTGCTTTACATAAAACTTTGCTAGTTTGTAACTTTTAAACTTGCAATACAATAAGTACCATTCAAGGTCATTAGAATCACCACTGCGTGTTTACACTTGGAAGCATTTGTAATTCCAGATGAAACAGAACCATGATCTGTTTGCAGATGTCAGGAAAAAGATGATTGTTGGTGCTTTAGCGTTGTTTTGCTTCTTCATGGGGGTAGAAAAGACCAGATTTTAGTATCAAAACTCATCTGTTGCAGGGGGGGTGGTGCACAACCCAATTTTTGTCATGTTTTGTTACTTTGACTTCTCTTGGGTGTTTCTGGTACATTGCAGAAGCCAAGTGTGGTTCCTACTACAGGTACTCAAGGCCTTTGTCCAAGGTCTGTTCTACCTGGCTGCTCTGTTTACAAGTATCCAGAATGGACGCAGGTGTTTACTGAATTGTTTTACCAGCTTTGGGTGAGCCCTAAAACTGCTTGTGAAGATGCAGGAATTTAATCTATTTAAATACAAACATACTTTATAAGAGAGGTGACCAAAGACAAATGAAGTTGCAAATGCCACTTCTGGACTAAGTTGATATGTAAAATTGAGTGTGCTGTTATGATCAAATTCTGATGGAGGTAAATGATTCTACTTGCAATAAGTACTAAATATATATATATTTTTAAAAGTAATTGCATCATATAATAAGGCAATGGGAATCTGGTGAAATTTCTGCTTAATTGAACTCAGGATTACGTATAAGCTTTTCACTTCTAGAATCTGTGAAGGATACTTCCCATCTTTTTTTACTTTGCTTACATTTTGACACATTGCTTATCTCAGAAGATTTTGAGACCGTGATTACCTTGTAGAATTCTGATATTTTAACAAATATTTTTGATTTTGATTATATTTGTGCAAGTTTAAGGAAAAGTCATATTTTGTCATTCATCACATCAAACTAATGGGCTGGAGAGGTAAAAAATCATTAATATGCTATGACTAACCGGCAAAATCAGATTTTAGTGATCTCTGTTTAAAAGAACATTTCACACATTTGCAGCACTGAAGAGAGGAGTGATCTGTTATAAATGGGAGGTTTGGCACAGGGTATGTAATCTTTAATTTTTCATCTGGGAGCTGAATACAGGGAGTTGGGAAAGCAGTTGGTTCCAGATACCCAGGTCAGCTCAAAACTTGGATAAAAAGACTGTTGCAGTGGAAGTGTTTTTGCAGATCATCTTTAATTTGCTGTAGAATTACCTTCACTATAATGAATAAATAGGTCACCTGAGATTTAGGTGCGCACAGTCAAGACGTCAGTTTGAAGATGTTAATGTACGAATTATTTGTTGGGTTTTTTCTTAAGTTCTGAAAATTATTAAATGACTAAAAGAGGTTCAGTTCTGAAATGGGATGGATTCCTTTGTTCAGCTTTAACTGTGAACAGTGTTAGGCATTATCAAAAATGGGCTGAAGCCCCCAAAGTTTTTAGCCTTCTGCATGAGTCTTAATCATAGCTTATGTATAAAAGTTGATTTTTATCGACTGGCTCTAATGAGAACTTGTTGCAAGGTATGATATTTCAGGTAGCTCATAGGTTACTATTATGAAGTTCGTATAACTTTCTTTCCATGTTTACGTGAGGAAGTGTTTCCCCCTTAACTGTTTCAGTTTCATGAATCTGAATGGGTTTGATTAGCCATCTTCCAATTTACTATGGCTTTTTTTCTTGGTTGCTAGTATACTTTCTAAATGGCACATGGCCCCTCTTATAGACTCTTTTTGATTCCCCAAGGCAACAGTTTAAAACAACCGAGGACTTGCATATTGTGCAGGGGAGAGAAATACGGAAATGAGGCCCTGGCCATGGACGGATGCAGTGTTGTACTGAAAGTCAATCTGATTCTCTGCCTAGTTTTTAATTAAAAACACTATGTTAATTCAAAAAGGGTATTTTGGGCCCGAGGGGGCTGACCATGCCCCTTTAAAGAACTTAAGTGCTCTTCCTTTCTATAGTTTTATTTCCATTTAATGGCACTTGCAGACTTCTGATATCAGGAAAATAATTATAGAAGCATTATTGCTGGTGTATAATCCAGAGTGTTTCAAAAAGATGGACCCACTTTCAAAGATAGAATGATTTCAAATTGGGCCCATCTTTTTGAAACACCCTGTGTATGTGTGTGCATCTTTGTGCATATATGTGTACATGTTGTGTGTGTATTTATGCACATGTATTTTCATATATGAGTGAATTAAGTTTTCCAAGACTACTGAAGTGTTTGGAATTCATTGTGCCATGTTACACCTTAGCTGCTGTTATTAACTCAGGTAATGGAGAACCTGAAGTAACTTTAATCTCCTGCATTGGTATTGAAAACATTTTTGTATCATTCTATATTCTTCTTATCTTCCTTTGTGGAGTCTATGCATAAAGTTCTATCTCTCGTTTAGATGCTCCTTCAGTTCTTTGTCACTGGCTTTCTGAAATATTGTAGTACAGTTATGAAACAAAGGTCTCAACCACATTTCTTAATGTCAGAATTAGCCTCATTCTTTATCATTGTGTCTCAAAAAGAAGCAAAATTATGGTATTTGTTGCTCAGTGTGGATGTTTCCATGTGATACGGAGTGCACAGAAAGTTACGTGTGTGCTGCTGTGTGAAGGAGACAAGCACTTTTGAGGAGATAATTGCTATACCTTTTCTTGACCTTAAAAACGCTTTGTCTTGATGTAACTTCAACTGAAATTTGTATTTGTTTGAAGTTGACAAAGATAAAGATGCTTGGGAGTAATTTCCTTGTAAGAAAATACAAATAGTGCAATTTACCATTGTGAGAAACTGGAATGACTGGATATTGCGTAATCACGAGTGCAGAGTTTTAAAAAGGCTTTATGAAGTATTTTACCTTAATACTGATCTTTGAACTTGAAGTCATGGCATAAAGTTTAACATGAGCGACAGCAACATCCTGACCAATTATCCAAATTATCCAGACATCCCAAAATGTTCGGAACACAACACACAGAGTCTGTGGATTAAGAGGTTAACTCCTGGAACATCAAAAGAAGTGCATGATAATAAAAACAAATAGTACAAAAATTTGAGGTAACTTCCTTGTTTAATTAATTAGGTAGACCAGGTGGAAGCGAAGAGGCCAGAGCTGGTGCTCAGAATGTCTATAAAGCTGAGCAACATGACAGCACAATGGAGGAGGAACAAAGATTTTTTTAATATACTTCTATCCTGTGTCACAGTTTGAAATTGTCCTGGTTTATGTCCCTTTTGGCAAACTTACATAAAAGTGACCCTGTACTGTATTTTATGACCAGATGACTTTTTTTTTCCCAGTGGCTAATTTGTATCAGACCCCCATCTTAAAGAGACACAGAAATGAGTAGGAAGTCCAAGCCGGTTTGTCTCAATGAGCTTTCATTGCATGCTTTCATTATTTTTGCTCGTTTTTGCCACTGATCATCCATAAATTGTTGGAAATGAGTGATTAAGGAAGTGCTGCTTAGTGTTAGTGGCACATGCACATTCTTGGTATGTTTTTTGTGGGTGAGAGGAAATCGCGTACTGCACAAACAAAAAGGAAGACTCCTGCTGGGAACCTTTCAAGGAAATTTAACTTGCATAATGTTTTGATCTTGGTGTTTATTACAGAAAATAAGAGTAATATTTCACCAGCTATTGTTATGTGTCAGCTAGACCCTCCATCTGCTTGCCTTTCCTCGATACCTCTTCCCAAATTCTCATTGAGTTTATTTTAATAAAAACACCACTTAAAAATGTAGCAGTTTATTCATACACTTAAGGCAGGTGAGATGGGCCGGTGTCCAGAGTAGTTTATTGCGTCGCACTCAGCTACTGTATAAAGATTTGTCTGTCGGGACTACACAGTCCTGCCTGTGTGTGCAGTTGCAGCTTCATCTATGTGAATAAAATGTGCTTTCTAGCTTCCCTTCCAAATATTAATAGTGAAATACAGTGATTTCAGCTTTCAAAGGTAGATCCCTTCTTTCATTGAAGCATGGATTTTAAATATGTGGGGGTTTTTTTAGTAATATTACTTATTTGGGGAGGAAGCGAAATGTTGAGGCTTTGCAAAAATACAGTTAATGGCATTTTGTGAAATATCTTTTTCAATACCGAGCACCCACATCGCCTCAAGAGTTGAGTTGATTTGATACACTCTGTATTTATCAATAGCAATGACTTTTCTTAGTCAAGTTACTATGTAAAGACTGAACTAAGCTTAAGTTTGTAATGTGTTGAGTGCACTGTCTTTGCGAATTCTAGGTGACAAAACATAGTAATAAACAAGTAAAAAGTAAACCTGCCACTTTTTCATTTCTTGGTGGGTATGGAAATTCTAATTTCTGTATTTTTTCAGAAATGCTGTACTCCCCGGTTCTGCTCTGTGTGCCGGTAGAAGTCTGGTACAACTGTAGGTGTAGAGCACTGTAAAATACATTTTCAGTATGTGATGAAGCCAATGCAGGAGTATTTTCAATGTTAGTGTTGGAGTATTCACTTTTAGAAACTCTTTTGCTAATCTCAAGCAGCGTTCCATGGAAAGCAACTGTTTCTATAATACAAAATACTGGGGAAGGTGGCTTGGAAAGCCTTTCCAATCTGAGATTATTGCTGAGTAAAACGAGTCAGTTTTCTAAATTTGTCTTGATTTTTCTGGGAAAGGGATTTGGAGGGTGCAAGAGTCTTGAACCTTATTCGGAAACAGCATTTGAGTTCATGTGTTGTGCTGCTTTGCACCTCTAACCACAGCACCCACGGGCCACTGTGTGTAATGGCTCACCAAAGAGTCTTGAGCTACCCTGGGAACATTGTGTGTTTATTTGCCATTTAAACTCATATTTATTTGTCTACAAAATCATTCAGTGTGAACTGAGACTTTAATGCTCTGATGTCCATGAAATATTTACTAGTATGTAACTGAATTATTATACATTCTATTACAACCCATTTACTCATTCCCTTAGTAATACCAGAGATAAAAGTTGTTTAATCAGTCACATCAAAGGCAGCTGTTTAGTTTTGTATTTTTGACAGACGATAACATCTGAAGTTCAGATATGAAGTCCAGTTCTTTAAACTGGAGTCATTTAAAATGACACCGCTTAAAATTTATTAGACTTTTTGTTGTTGTGGTTTAGAACCAAATCCTGATTCTTCTGGGCTTCTGGTTTGGCAAGTAGCTCCATCAGGGCATTTCTTCTCCCTATTAAAATAAGAATATACTTAACTGACAGTTACACAAACCTGTAAGAAAATCTGTAAGATGTAAGGTATATAGTCAAGGACTATATTTAATGGTAAGTCTTCTGTTAAGAATGGTGCATATATTGACTCTTTGCATGCTGAAATCGCAGAAATGGTGTGTACACAGCTAAATGTAGAGTGTGTGTATAATTTGTAATGTAGAAGACAGGCACATCTAATATTAAATTTGAGACGAGCTATAAAACAGCAGGAAATAGAAGATGAGAAGATTTAGCATATCGCATTGACAAGTGTCTACATGCAACTCTGAAAACATGTTAAAAATACAGCTTTATGCTACCAGGTCATTTATTTATAGTTCTGCAGAAGAAACTTCTTACCTTACAGGTATATTTCAGCAAGTGAGTCTGGAAGGAGTTATGCAAGTGTATGGCCTGTGTTTGAGGACCTGTGATTGGAATATGTAACTGTTCTGTAGATCAGTATAAGACGAAAATACATTTATCTGTAAAGGTATTGCAGGGATGTCTGTTTTTCTGTCCTTTCACAACTTTGTCTTACACTCTTTAAGTTAAAGACAGAATGTGAAAATTACCACAGTAGGTCAAGGAAAAGTTGGGAATGTTGGTTTTATTAGTTTGTGTATTACAAAGCATAGACTTCAGCATGCATTTTTATGTCTGTATTTAGACATTTGGGAACAAAGGCTGTACAGGACAGGTAAATAACACACATATATTGTTCAGCTTTGGGCCACGTCATGTTTCAGTGAGAGCAAGATAAAAAGAAGTTCAAGAAGCAGTGACTAGGAGAGAGAAACTGGTGGCTGCTGAGGAATAATGGTTCAATGTCATTTTGGTTTTGTAGGCATATGAAGCATTTTGTAAGGTTTAATAAGACATCTTAAGTCAGGTGAGGACATTATCTGCAAAATCTGTCCCATTTATTTTACCACAGGGAGATGTATGGTTTGACTGTATGTAACAGTTTTGTATCTGGGGACAGCTGAGGGGGAAATAAGTGGGTGTTGGTTGTTACACACATTGGATCAAGATGTGATGAGATGTGATCTGTGCTCCGTTTCATTGAAGTAGTTAAATGTCAGTTGGTCACTTCCATAAATTAGAATGTCCTCCTTTTAAAGAGACCTCAGAGTAAGTTACAAAAAGAAATAAAATAGGCTAACAGGAGATAAGTGTAGCTTTTCTGCGCTACCTGCCTCACTGCAGCTTCATTAGCTGAGCAATCATTCAGCTTTTCTGCTGTAGTTTATGGCCTTGAGATTATAATTGCTATTTTTTTGACCTAAGGTAGATAGAAAAGCAAATTGTGTCAGGTTAGTCTTTGTTACTGCAACATTTTCATTTATTTGAGATACAGAAATTAGTAGAGTGACAAGATGGAGCAGGAATTATTGGTAATATAGGAGTAAAACACTGTGCAAAGAAAATCCCAAATGCACTTGGTGTTTTTTCAAAATGTGATTCTCTGACCATCACTTCTCCAGCGTATTGTGAAAAAGTGTAGTATATGACTTACTATGAGTAGGTAATCTGTAAAACTCATTAGTAATAGAGTGCTTGAGCGTTAGTTATTCCCCCTCATCTGAGCCAGGAACAAAACCCATCGCTGAACTTTGCTCTCCCTGCTCCTACGTTGTTCTGAACTCGCACTTCTCTGCTGCATTTCACACCCTTGTGTTTGGTGGAATTTCCATAGCTCTTTGCTAAAAGCTTTAACATGTAGGTGGAAGCCTGCAACTGGAATAAGCTGTGAATATTTTTCCCTGCTGAATAAATTGAGCGTGTTTTCTTTTTGTTATGTTCCAGCTTTTGTTTTAGTGATAACTTGTGTTTGAGTAAAAATAGACATTCTAAATACTTCTACAACTTGTAAGCACACAGGTGGACCAGCTACCAATACTAAGCTTGACTGTCTTCATTTTATCATCGATGTAAACTGAAGCACTGGGTTCTAAAATACTTCCCCCTCCCTGATTTTATTTTTTCAGGCAGAAGTGAGTAGTTTTCAAATGTTGTTTGGATGAAGTGTTCTTAATGCTCTCTGTAGACCCCTCTCTTAGTCAATGGAAAAAGGCAAATGCCTCTAAGAATTTGGCAAGTCTGAGTTAGAGGCTTCTTCAAGAGGGCAACATGAACACCTTTCCAGCTCACTATTTGGGTTTCTATGTTATTAAATGGTAAGAAACATGATCTGCTGCTCTTTTTATTTGAGCATGGTGATTTGTTGTATAAAAATGGCTGTTTTCTGAGGAATATTTTATGAAGATTTGAATATTTTAATATTCTCATATTAGCCCATGTTTTGAGTGGTCATTGATCTCAAATAGTGACCTTTCAGGTCAAGCAAAAACATTGTATTTATTTGAAGACTCTTTATGCACTTCTGTTGCCTTTTATAAAAAAAACAAAACCAGACTTTACAGATTGAATGGAAGTGTCATTTTAATTCACAGAGAGGAAAATTGCCATATAATTTTATATTGATAGTGGCAAGTCTTTATACAAGTCTCTTGATCATAAAAAGACATGAAACAATTTTTTAACAGGCTTCCTTTATTAAATGAGGCTTTACTAGGTAAACACCACTTCTCCACTTCTGATTCCCTCTCTAAACCCAATAATTTTTTCATTAGTACTGATAACCAGCAGCGTGATATTTAGACCTTGAGCCTGTATTACTTATTTACTATTACTAGAAATACTCCACATTAAGGATTACTCAATATTAAGAATTAGTTACTCTGAACGGGCAACAGCAAGGAGCTACTACATTTGTAGTGAGAATTTGTAAGGCAGCCAACAGCTTCAGTTACAAAGGAGGGGAGGAAAGGAGATGATTTTGTCTCCCATGCATGGCCATTTTCTTTTTTTAAGTTGTGTGTGTGGTTTTTTTTGTGTGTGTGTGTGTTGGTATTTTTTTTGTTGCTTTTTGAAGGATTTCCCAGCTCATTAAAAGGAATTTCCATCAGTCTGGTGCCTTGGCCAATTCCTAGAAGTGTCCTTTCTTCTTGAACTTATTTGCCTTTGCAATGGGTTAGTAACGGACATTGACACCAAAGAAGCTTTAAGATTTTCCTGAATTTTAGAACTTTATTAGTGACCTGTGTGCTTCTACGTGTTATTTTCTGTCTTTGAGGCTTTTTTTTTTGCCAGAAACACAATCACAAATTCCAAGTGTTTCTTTATACTTTCGCATTACTTATCTTAATACTCTGCCAAGCTCCTAAGAAGCTGGAAAATATCTATTTATCTTCCCGTCACTCCCGTCTAGCAGGAAAGGTTCTTTCAGATCCAAAAGTCAATGATGAGAGGGAGACTCATGGTGTCCGAAATCCCAGAGCTCCCGTGTTGGTGCAGGTGGCTGCAGAGAGTCTGGGAAACCGGGTGGGCGGCGGGAGTGGAGCATCTATGAGTTGATTAGCAAGGGCTGAGCTAATGAACTGAACAAGGGAGAAAACTTGTGGGGGAAAAGGGAAGTGTTGGGACAGTCATCTTTTTATTATGTGTATCTTTCATTTCTTCCTTCCCTTCTTCCCACAAGCTTTGGGTTGTGTGCTTTTACTGTAGTGTCGGTAGATCCGCATCTGCCCTTTTTAATAAGGGATATAATAATTAATTAGGTGTAATTTTTTGCAATAGTTTCTTTCTGTGAAGGAGGAAGGGACAGGCTGCAGCAAGGTAGTTGTGCACATCTGACAACTATAGGCTGTCATTATTTTGCGTTTTCTCTGGTACGCTGAGCTTTTCCTCATTTTGAAAAACTGGCATGACTTCTGTTACAAAATTTGGAGGGAATGTTTTTTCTAATATACTATTTCTTGGTTAAATATGCGAGAGTGATACCTAGATGTGGAAGAGCCAGGTGTATGCACTTTCCTTAAGTAATTTGAATCCATGTATTTGAAACAATACCTTAGCTGCTAGGCAATAAATGAATCTCACATCAGTCCCACTGGAGCCCATCTTGTATTGGATAATTAAATAGAACCTAGGATAAAAAGTGAGAAATAACTCATTTTTTTTAATCCAAATCTCAGCAATGCAAGTGTGCAAGGAGTCTGTCTTGGTTCTTAGGTTATTTCAGTGAGTTATTTGTGTGCGGTGACGTTGACTGGAAAGTTTGCCCAATCTGGATCCCAAAACATCCTAGAACACTGTGGTTTGGATGCTCTTGTGGGACACTGGAGAAGAAAGCTGAAGTTTTCTTTGGCTGAGGATTGTACTGTATCCTGGATAGATGGCCTGTTCACCAGCCTGCTCGTGTCTTTTTTTGACCTCTAGTTGAGTGATTTTTGGTCCTTCATTTCCAACTGGGCAGATGTAGTTTTAATGCTTATTAGTACATGTCTCTAGCCAGTACCCAAAAATTCATCATGTTTTTTTTCCATCAAGTTCCTTTAACTTTCATTTTGTTTGGTTTTTTTTCCAGTTCTCAGTTTCTCTTTGGCTGGATTTTGTTACTTAGACTGTGTAACTATTACATCTTATACAGTTAAGCGATTTCTACTGCCTCCTCTTGCTCCATTGACAGGATGATAACCACTGTTTAATCATTGGGGAAAAGATACTACCAGAAAAATCAGCTGAAAGTTGCTGGGAATGTTTTGTGACTGATTTTTTTTTAACATTTGTATTGTGTGGAAAAGATAAACTTTAAAATGCACTCATTGTGTTGTGATGAAAAGCATTAATTTTAATTTTAAAGTCCCCCCAGACTGGAAAGGTTCAGTAAGGGAAGAGGTGATGTGGGAGAAAACACAGCACTGGTTACACTCTGAAGCCTTTGGTTCTTGTGTGGGCGAGGAATCTTTTCTTCCCAATTGCTTGAATCTGATGCCTGAATATATTATTTATTGATTAAAGTTTTTTAGCTTGTTCTGAGTCATTGATTTCTACATTTTTAAAATGGACTGAGTTTTCCTAAAACTACAGCTTCTGGTTTTGACTCAGTCATTTGTGGTGGTGTCATAAGGTAATGACACCTTGACTAAATATCAGTGTGCTAAATGTAGTACATGTTTTCATGTTACCTGATGAAAAATAAGTCTCCTCATTAAAAATAGTTATTTCTACACTGTCTTGCATATGCCAGAGCAAAGATTGGTCAACCTACAGTTTCTAACCATAGGAATGGTTAGAAAGCTTGAAGCTGATCTGTTCTTAATGCTCACAAACTAAGAGGAGGTATTGCATGCTAAAAATGTAATCGATGTTATTGTTACATCCTCAACCTCATACCTGCTGTAATTCTTATTCTCTCTTTGGTGTCCTCATTTCTTTTCTGCAGAAGTTGCCATGTGTGTTTGTTGTAGTCGGCCTCTCGCTGAACAAATCTTAAGGGTGCTAAGACTCCTTTTTGTCACATGAAAACAATGGGCTCTGTGTGTACTTTAAATGTGCCGTGATTGCAGAAATGTTTCCCAGGCTTCCCCCGTGGGTCAGGGCACGGTGTAAAAAGTGATGTTTACCTACCTTGCAAGAGGTCAAGATGTCCAAGCAGAGCTGTGTCCAGATATCCAGCACCATAGAAACTTTGCTAGAACTCTCTATTTGTATGTAATATGTTATAATTTTTACTTTATTGATATTTTTTTAAATTTTTTCCTGCACAATTTGCAACCAAATTTAAATGTAGAATTAACAAAAGCCGTATCATGTTGTACATTAGAGATGTAGTTCCAAAAAGGTCCATTTTGTAGGAGCTAATAATTTGTCAAAATCACTATAGCCAGGTAATATTCCAGCAAATAGATGCTTTTTCTAGTATTAGGCATTAGGCTGTAGTTCTTTGGTTTTACCAACAGTTTTGCCTCTTATGGAAAGAGAAAATCATAGAATTTCTTAAATTCGAATGGACCCACAAGGATCATCGAGTGAAACTCCTGTCCCTGCATGTGACAACCCCACAGTTCACACCATATGTCTGAGGGAATATGTTGCAAGTTTTTCTACTCCATCAGTGTTAAAACATAAGAACTCTTGATAAATATTATCTGTACATATATATTGCAGTCCTTGTAGTGTTACAAAGCATTAAAAATTATGCTTAAATTGCTGGAAAGTAATTTGTGTTCTTAAGCACAACTGGCAGATCAAATATTGGCAAAAAAATGGCTTGATTGCTTTCATTTACTTAATGATTCTTTCCCTAAAAAGGAAAATGGTTGTGAGTTTCTGGCACAGGGTTGTGTCTCTGCTTGGAAGATAGAACTGTATCTCCCACAGCGTTTCCTGGATGTGAGGTGCGTGTTTTACTGTGGTTTTGCAAGAATGGCGGTTGTTGGAGATTTCCTATTAAGTCTTTCCAGATTTTGCTCAACTCGTTATGGCCAGGGGACCGTCACAGGTTCCTGGGCTGTGCACTGTCCTCAGGAGTCTTGTAACCAGGGAGGGTCCCTGTGCTACCTGAAACCTTGGGGACAACCTGTGTGCGGAGCAAGGGCTTCATTTGTCACCTGTGCTGCCTTAATGGTGAAGCATTTTGTACTGATACATTTATATAATTCCAAACAGTTACAGAATTTCAAATGGGAGAAAAACCCTAACACTTCTTACTGTCTCCTTTATCAAGAAATGTCCAGTTTCCTTATTGAAAAGCTGTAAGAAACTATTGCCAAACATGTTTTCTTATAAAGTAAAACCCAGCATCTAGGTTGTATATCACAGAATCACAGAGTGTCAGGGATTGGAAGGGACCTCAAAAGATCATCTAGTCCAATCCCCCTGCTGGAGCAGGGACACCCAGATGAGGTTACACAGGAACATGTCCAGGCGGGTTTGAATGTCTGCAGAGCAGGAGACTCCACAACCTCCCTGGGCAGCCTGTTCCAGGCTCTGTCACCATCACTGAGAAGAAGTTTCTTTTCAAATTTAAGTGGAACCTCTTGTGTTCCAGTTTGAACCCGTTGCCCCTTGTCCTACCGTTGATTGTCACAGAGAAGAGCCTGGCTCCATCCTCATGACTCTCACCCTTTACATATTTATAAACATTAATAAGGTCACCCCTCAGTCGCCTCTTCTCCAGGCTCAAGAGCCCCAGCTCCCTCAGCCTTTCCTCACACAGGAGATGTTCCACTCCATCTTTGTTGCCCTGCGCTGGACTCTCTCCAGCAGTTCCCTGTTCTTTTGGAACTGAGGGGCCCAGAACTGGACACAATATTCCAGATGTGGTCTCACCAGGGCAGAGTAGAGGGGCAGGAGAACCTCTCTCGACCTACTAACCACCCCCCTTCTAATACACCCCAGGATGCCATTGGCTTTCCTGGCCACAAGGGCCCAGTGCTGACTCGTGGTCATCCTGCTGTCCCCAGGACCCCCAGGTCCCTTTCCCCTACACTGCTCTCTGATAGGTGATTCCACAATGTATACTGGAACCTGGGCTTGTTCCTACCCAGATACAAGACTCTACACTTGCCCTTGTTATATTTCATTACATTTTTCCCCGCGCAACTCTCCAGCCTGTCCAGGTCTCTGGATGGCAGCACAGCCTCTGGCGTGTCAGCCACTCCTCCCAGCTTCGTGTCATCATCAAACTTGCTGACAGTGCACTCTATTCCCTCGTCCAAATTGCTGATGAATATATTGAATAATATAGGCCCCAGTACTGACCCTTGAGGCACTCCATATGTGAACACATGTAGTGTGAAAAATCTTAAATGTCTTGCAAATGGCATAATATTCATCCTACTTAACACATTTTTCCTTGATAATTACACTTTTTGACCCGTATATCTGTCATCCTTTCAGGACTATTGTTGCTATTTGTGCTTCACTGGACTTTTCAGCTGTTTTTTTGGCCATGTGTTGTTTTTTAATATATTTTGGATATTTATCATCCAGGATGACTCATCTATATTAAACGTAATAGGACAGAAACATGTTAAGATTTTGATGATGCTTTCCAGAGTAGCAACTAAAAATTTGTCAGAATGCTTCTAAAATAATTAAAACCTTTCCTGCTAAAATTAGGGGTTTTTTGAAACATAAACCCTTAGGCCTGCTGCTCCAAGGAGTGTAAATAGTTCAGGATTAAGCAACAAAGATTTCTGAATGTCTCACTAATTGACTTTTAAAGAAGTTGCAGTCTGCAAGTCAGATATCTCTAAGGTTGTACAAGCCACAAGATCATTAGAATGTGTTTGTAGGACAGTGTTTGTTTTGTAGGCTTGCCTTGAGAGCTTCAAATGCTCTTTTTTGTTGATATTTTCTTATTTAGCCCCCTTCATTAGTGTACAGAGAAGATGACAGATATTATTAGGCTTCTGGCAAGTTCCAGGCTTCTGGAGCCTCCTTTTATGTTTCAGGTTGGTCTGTATGATGCTAAGTTTCTGCTTCCCTGACAACAGGGAGCGATGTGGGTAATTCACTTCCAGAAGTCCGTTCTACCATATGGATAACCTGGAAATCCCTTGAGGAAATTGCAAGCTGTGGGATGTGTTTTGGTTCTCTGTTTAGCAGTTACCAAAGATGATCTTCTGTGCTTGTAGTGATGGAAGCAATGACAGTTGTGTTATTCTAGATACCTTTATGGAAAAAGACTTTAAAATCGAGCTATTAAAACTCAAATCACTGTCCAGCAAGAGAAGTGCCACCGTCCTTCAAGTTGTGGTTAAGGTTGGCCCTTAATTGATCCCATATTCCTTTTGATTTTGGATCTCCATAGAAATTTATGTATTAATTTAAGACCAAAGATCAAATGATTCTTCACAACACTTCTTTCTTTTAGCTCATGTTACTGTTTTCCCTTTTGTTCTTTCTGTTTCACTTCCAGTTCATTTCTCTCCTTCTTAGTGTTTTATAGCCTTCCCTCTTCTCTGCATATCCTTGGGGAGTAAAAGCAACACCTACAAAAGTGAGGATACTTTCTGAACCCCCTCTCTATGATTAAAGAAAATCTCTTTGTATCATGCTTGTTTTTTGAGATCTTGAGGGCTGTGTGAAGAAGTAACCATGGACTGTGGTGCATCCTCCATTTCCTTTGAGGAATGTGTGTCCTGGTTACTGAATCATATTTTCTGATCTTCTTGACTGGCAAACAAGCTTTTGAATCCCAGGTTTTATTCTAGATTTTTTTAAAGGAATATGCATTTTTCTAGGACTTCCTACTTCTTTCTTTCCCACTTCTCTCTCCTTGTACACACAAGTGTAAGCTGAAGTCACCACAACATTCTTAGTGTATAGCCATGAAAGTATGAAAAACCACCATGTTAACGTGTGTTTCCATTCCCTGTTTACTTTTATCGCTTCAAGCTCAATGGTATTTTATGCAGTGTTTGTTTTTCTTTTTGATACCTGGTATTTGTTACCTCTCCAACTTCAGCAGCATCCCAGCAGTAGTTGGCCAAGAGAAACAAAGGGACTTGGCCTTCCTAGAATTAACGTGCTGATCGACTTGCTGTAGGGATCAGCATCTTACTGAAAATAAAGCAAGTGTGTTGCCTGAGTCCACTCTTTTAAGATTTTTTTACTTTTTGTATCTTCATATTTAAAACCAACACAAATTAGCCCAAAGTGGAGGGGATCACTTTTAATTTTATTTCTAAAGGTTATGGTTGTGTTGATCTCAGCTCTCACAGCATGGGAGAATTACTGATGGCTGTGTAGTTAATGCTGTAGTGAAATTTAAGTGTGATGTTTTAACTGATAGTAGTGTCAAGATTGTTCTCCTTATGCCTCCTTCTTAATCAGCTGTATAGACACTTATAACTTGTTTCAGTCTGTATCTTCTGAATTCTTCCTGAAATACAAGAAATAAAATAGACCACAGGATCACAGGCTGGTTGGGGTTGGAAGGCACCTCTGGAGATCATCCAGTCCAACCCACCTGCTAAAGCAGGGTCACCTGGAGTAGATTGCATATACCACACTTAATTCAGTGTTTTATGACATTTGATACAAAAATCTTTTCCCTCTGTGCTGTCGGTGTGCTGGCGGTTTCCTTTTGGTGCTTCACTGCGCAATCTGTGCTTTGTTTGGAGATTTAAAACAAATCCCTGCTCCCTTAAGACAGGTTAAACTGCAGGTTTAATTTCATTAAAATAAGTCATAAAGTACTGAATTAATTGTGGTGTATGCATTCTGTTTGTAATGAAGGACATCTCAGGAGTGCAGAAGTATTTGTGTTGTCAAATGCAGATTTCAAAGCTGTGATCTGAACAACTTTCTGCAAAACGTGATGTGAGTTGTTTGGTTGTATAGCGTCCTTTTCTTGTTCTTACCTGCCAGAATTATCAGGAAAGGAAAACTAGAGGAAGACTTGAGCATCTTCATTTTGCTTCTTGAATACAATACAAAAAAATTAAAAATACAAAGTATTTTCTCATTCCTCTTATAGTCAGTTCCCATAGGAATGTTAAGCAGTGATCATAGGATCTCATGAGACAATTTCTCCTGAATAATCAATCTATTGGAAAGCTCTGTAAAAGGAATCAACAAGTGACTGAAAGGCAATCGCTGTTTTTGGTGTTAAGATGTAGTGCTGCAAGGCTTTTTCCTTGCTTAGTTAGAATGTTAATTTGAAGGAATCCTGTGTACCAACACTACATGTTTTTTCATATAGTGCTTTGTTTCCTCTGTACTCAAGGCAGCCACTGTGGTGTGGACTGAACATGAACACTAAACATACTCTTATGGGCTGGTCTGAAATCTTCAGTTTTAGATGGGGTTGTTGCTGGTTTTGAAGACAACAGACTCTAAACTGAATGTTCTCTTTCGCACAGAAAGTAGTGAGGAGTAAATGGGTTCAAAAGTGCAACAAGCATGATATGAAATAAAAGCAGCGATGTCTTCTGTGCCGTGAAGATACACTGTGGCGTTTGATTCATCTGAGAAATCTGAGTAATATAATGGGGCTGTGGGGGAGAACTGAAATGACTCAAAGAAGAAATGTTAAGCCAAAACCAAAATGTCAGTGAAGAGGTTTTTGCTCAGAAAAAAAATTATATTCAGCATTGAATTTCAAGATTTATTTGCGTAGTTTTGCTTTCATTGAACTAAAGTGAAATGCTCTTTGTATTTACCCAGTTTTTCCCTCTGTTCTCGAGTCAGCCCAGCCCTTAAATGAGTGATGTTACTAATTATAATGTTCTAGCTTTATGTTTTTCATCTGAACAAACAAAACTACCTTCAGCAAAAACCATAAAAAGCAGTAAGGATCTCTATGTCTCACTTTTGGGTTTTTTTGTTTGTTTTTTTACCAGTGAGGATTCCTGGGTGCCGGCACAGGTTTCCAGGCAGGTTGTGGAATCTCCATCCTTGGAGGTTCTCAAAAGCAACCTGGACATGGTCCTGGGTGGTCCTGCTGGAGCAGGGGGGTTGGACCAGCTGAACTGCAGAGATCTCTGCCAACTTCAACTGTTCTGTGATTCTCCAGAATTTTCTTGTGTGTGTGTGTGAAATTCTGTACTTTCATTTCTTACAAATAACAGCTTTTTGACAGGGACACGTATGTATGTGGGTATGAACTAATGTGCCTTGAACATTGATGTTTGAATAGGGTGTAGCCTTATGGGCACCTAATTGAGATTAAGTATTTACCTGCATGCTTAAGCATCTTAAAAATATAATAAGATTAATTTAAAGAATCTAGAGTTTGTGCAAATAGTACTTTTGGCCAAAAGCACTGGTCCTTGCTGTGGTTGTCTCCCTTGTTTTGAGAGTATTATTTGTGTCATCCTGATGTTACCTGTTTTCAGACAACACTTGCAGTAAATACAAAATAAATTTATTTATAGTTGAATGTCTCCATCACAATGTAGTTCTTGTTTCTCTGTTTTGACAACTGTGCTACGCCATCCAAGGGAGGAGGATTTGGTGTTCGGGTCATTACGTAAAATGAAATATTTTCCAGGTTTGTCCAGAAGAATCTGTTGCTGTAAAACTTGAAGTCAGAGAGGCTGAAATTTGTGCCTGTGTCTCACAGAAGGGAAGTGAGGAATCGGCTTTGAGGCTTTCGGAAACCCAGAAGGGAGATTTGTTTTCCTCTGCCTGGGAGAGGAAAGGAGTCCTTAAGAGTTTTGGAAGCCTTGAAGCGGATCTGTGTCCATGTGTCCCTGAATATTTTGCGTTTTCTTCTGATCCTGACTTTCTTCTGTTGTAAAGGGAAGGTTTTATATTGGAGCTCAGTACTTAGACTGAAATCTGTTTGTTTCCTGGTAATGTATTGCTCAAGTTTGAAACTAACATGAAATATATGGCTGTTTAGTCTTCAAATACATATATTTGGCTTAGAGGCTCACCTCCAAAATAACTCATGGAAGACTGAAAGCTAGTTGCTGAGCACTACAAAAATAATGTTTTAATATCTTTTAGTGACCTTAAAGCCACTTGTGTTGTACACAAAATACATTATAGGAGTAAATCCATATCCTGTCCATACTACCTTTAGTTTGAAATTTGATGTTTGAGATCCTTTATGGAGTTGGATATAATCTACCCAATTAAGCCTAAAGGGGAATTTTGTGAAGGTCCCGTTTTGTCTGTGTTTCCTCATCTGTTTTGGAGAGGGCTGAGGATGGAGAGGATCAGAGCTCATGGTCGGGATGCCTGAGGTCCTCACCCATGGCTGGGTGCAGGGCTTATGTAGGGAGCAAAATTTTCAGGGTAAATGTAGTTTTTAAAGTTAATTTTGTGTTAAGCAGTGAGGGGAAGTAAAAGTAGACAAAAAATAAATTAAAACAAGCTTTCTGCTTTGAACTGTCAAGTAGACTTCTCAGTGGAATATGCCCAAGGTAGGTGAAGCTGTGTGAGAAACAGAGGTTGCTTGTGAAGGCGTGTGCTGGCGAATGAAGAAAAACAAAAGTCAAATTGTGATGTGAACAGCAATCTGATGGTCCCTTAATAGCAACGTTATCTGAAGAAAGTGTCCCAATATGGCTGTTGCTTGAAATTAGTAAAATTAGGGTTAAAAGCACTAGTAAAAAAGAAATAATTTTGTCTATTTCACAGAATGTCAGGGATTGGAAGGGACCTCAAATGCTCATCCAGTCCAAACTCCTTGCCGAAGCAGGAACACCCAGATGAGGTTACACAGGAAGGTGTCCAGGCAGGTTTGAATGTCTCCAGAGTAGGAGACTCCACAACCCCCCTGGGCAGCCTGGTCCAGGCTCTGGCACCCTCACTGAGAAGAAGTTTCTTTTCAAATTTTAAGTGGAACCTCTTGTGTTCCAGTTTGTACCCATTGCCCCTTGTCCTATCATTGGTTGTCACCGAGAAGAGCCTGGCTCTATCCTCCTGACACTCACTCTTTATTTATAAACATGAATGAGGTCACCCCTCAGTCTCCTCCAAGCTCCAGAGCCCCAGCTCCCTCAGCCCTTCCTCTCACAGGAGATGCTCCGTTGCCTCCATCATCTTCATGGCTCTAGTTTTTGGCATACTTACATTTGCAAACCTAACACTCATCTGTTAGACTGTTAAATTTTTAGACGCACGAGCAGATACTGTATTATAACTTTGGAGAGCTGTGATTTGTGTGTGTTGGGAGCGAGAGATCTGCATTGGATGGGCCGAGGGCGGGAGGTGGGGGCTGCGGCAGCCCCGGGCACCCCGGAGCCGGCAGTTCTGCGGCCGCGCACTTGAGGGCTCTGAAGACTGTGAGGAGCCGGGCAGGAGCCGTCGCGCTTGAGAAATGTATTTTAACTAAATTGGTGCATTGTACCTGTGCGGAGTTTAATGCTTGCCGGGCCATTTGGCTATTTGCCATAATTGGCTTTCCATTCCCTTGATTGGAATCATAGATAAAAATTTGCTAATCCACTTTCTGTGCTGAGAGTATTAGGAAAGTAATCCATCTTTTAAAAATGCTCTGGCAAAATCATATGGTATAAAGAATACTTTATGGAATAATGAGATTAATGAGGACTGTAAGGCATATGCAATTTAAAACACTTTTTTCTGTGGTTTTTAGGGGGGAAAGAAGTAATCTGGGCACTATAAAGCCATAAGTACTTCCTTTTTTATGCACTGCCTTTTAAGTGTGCGTTACACGCTCTGCTTTTGCCTATATGATAAAATGTGAATGTATATTGAGGATGAAGGAACTGCTATTTGTATATTTTTTTTACGGTTGAAAATACCTGATTCCAAGTTCCTGGCTGTGTTCTGCCCTCCCTCTCCCCTCTTCTGCCCACAGGGCATCAGGGCGCGCATTTTGGAAACCCTTGTAATGCTGATTCTTCTTGCACTGCTCATCCTCGGAATCGTGTGGGTGGCTTCAGCGCTCATAGACAATGATGCTGCCAGTATGGAGTCTCTGTATGGTATGGAATCTAAAAAACAATAAACACAACACACTAGTGTAATTTTGAATAACAAAATGGATATTTTCAATTAAGCGTATTTCTAGTAAATGCTATGTGAGTATTGCACAGGTTGTGAAGAAGCTGTATTAATTTAGTCAATAGCTTTTTTATTCTGTTAAATGCATTTTTAGCGTACTGAGTATTTCCATGCTCACGTGGACATGAATGCATGTTAAAAATGTCTTAAGTGGGATGGAAGTAAAAGCTGAAGATGATTTTTCAAGCTAAAATACTTGGGGATTTAGTTGCCTGCAGGATATTATACTGAATAATTCTCACTTTCTACTTGAAAATACAATTGTTCAATCCTCAATGCTTAAAAAAATAAGTTAATTCAGTTGTGTTTGAGTTTAGTGTATTTGTAGTTAGATAAGACTGTGCTCAATATTTTCTTGACAGACCTCTGGGAATTCTACCTCCCGTATTTATATTCCTGTATATCACTGATGGGATGCCTGTTACTTCTGTGTAAGTATTTTCCTGATTATTCCAAAAGATGTATTTTGTTATTTATTAAAGGTTATACGAAAGCGTTTTTCATTGTGAAAATGAAGACTGTGAAAGTCAAGAGTATGAAGAATGTTGGTTTAAATGCAGAAGGAAATTTGTTAGGTTTGGGTTCTTAAGTTTGTGAACAAATGCTATCTTACAGGTTTTGGGAAACTTCACACCTCACCCAAAATAACTTAAATTTTTAACTTTTTGGAGCAGGTATTTGAAAAATAGGAACTCTATTCTGCAAAGAAAAGCACAATTTTTAAATGAAATGTCTGCAGGAGGTCAGTAGTATGGAGAGAAAGTTATTTTGGAACACTTAGTTTGTCCTGTATTCAGCAAACGAGCCTTCTTCCTTTTTTAAATGGAAAATGTTCCTGTATAGACAGAAGTTAGCACACAGTGCAATTAGCTTGTGTAATTGCAAAACTGTTATGTGGCCAGTCTGGAGGTCACTTATATGGTTGCATATGAAATAAATGCAGTAAAACAACCCAAAACAAAACAAACCAGCCTTACATCAACTGGTCCCAGCCAAAGTTCAGTGGTCCATGGTTATGAGAATGAGAAGATGATGGAAGGCTCTAAATCCTGCTTATAATTTCAGGTCCCCTTGCCTTCCCCAGATAATTTGTAGAAAATTGCTGAGAGGTGACAGAACATCTCCTGTTCTAGATTATCATGATTTCACCTGTTCTCCAGGCTTTACAGGTTTACAACTAACACAGGGATGTTGCTATGGAGAAAAGGTAGAAGTTAAAAAGTGGTTCCGAATGTCTCGTATATGCTGTTCAGGAGTGTGATTCGCAACAGCTGCTGGATGTTTTAACAGGAAAGTTGGTTTACAAACTCCCTATGTCTGCCTTGCAGTTTGTTTCAGCAGAGCTGTGTGTTCTGGGGCTACTGTGAACCACTTCACCCAAATAATTGGGATTCAATGCCAATTTTTGGAAGAGTTATTTGTAATTTTTACAGACATATCACTGAAGTTCTTTAAGGCACTCCGAGCTGTTATATGTGTAGCTGAAATGCCAGTGTACAGCAGTGGGAAATTGGTAGATGTGGAGGTCGAGCATCATTAGATCTTCAGTTGGCTTAATTGCTGAAAGGCTCATTACAGTGGCGATTTGGAGCATCATTTCCATTGTATTTTCTCTTTTTCCTGCAGGCTTCCACTGTCATAAAGGAAGCCTGGCTTAAGCGTTAGCCTTTTTGAATATTCTTGTGTTTTTCTTGTAATACATAGTAGTCATAGTGAAACACTACTTAATACAAATAACTATAATCCTCACTCCTTTTGTAATCCTCAATTTTTTTGACAACACTGCTTTATTATAATGGAAACTACAAGTGTATATCCTCATCCATGATGTTACAAATCCCATTTCCTACACACTTCAGTATTTGAAAGCTGTTTTCCCTAAACTGTTGACTTCCACTAATAATTTTTGATTATCGTGGTTTGAACCTTTCTCCCAATGTGTGCACCACACCTGGAAACCATCACAGCCTGATGGTTATTTCATAGAAAAGCAGCTTAACATCTGGTAGGTGAGCCTACTGTCAACTGAAGTTACAGAATAACCTTCCTCTGAAAGCAAAGCAGTTTCATCATCTCTTGCCCTCACAGCTACACCTGTGCTAAAAGATTAAATGTGCCAGAGATGTTCTCCAATGCTGTGGCCAGCTGGTGTCATTCCATCTGTGCTATTGCAGTTTGCAGGAGGTGGCTGTGTACGAATTGCTTTGTGACAACGGTTCCTGGGCTGCGTACACTCCAGAACCGCACCTGGGAATTGTTTGGGAAAGTGTGAACTGGCCCAAGGCAACTCATGCCAGGGATAGTTCTAGGAATTTACCGGTGTACACAATCAAGTCTTAATGCCCAGGAATGTATCCTGGCGCTGCTGAATTTACTAGTGTAGACATAGCCTCTGGTGCCACATGCTTTGAATAAATAGTTACTTGAGTAAGATTAAGATACCTGATTATATGGTGTTTCTTGTTGACAAAAAAATTCAGTCATGCATTTGGAGAGATGCTTCTCTTGTTCAAAATTCATGTGATAGCAACATATTTTAACGTTTCTGTTGGGGTTTGAAGCTCTTGCAGTTCTCTTAAACTTTATTATAGCATATTGAACATCCAAATAAATTGGTATTTGACATACAAATTGCTGTTTTGCAAAATTTTTCTTCCTCTGCAGTATGCACGCCAGTGGGACTTTCACGGATGTTTACAGTCATGGGTCAGTTGCTGGTGAAGCCAACGGTAAGCGTGACATGAATCTGTCCTCATGTGCCACCTGTTAGAAGGCAGAACGGCGTTAGGGTACTTTCTTTCAGAACACGTGCGCCTCTACAGAATTCTCTTCAGTTCAGGGTTTCTATAGTCAATATTTATGTGCTTGTTAAAAATTCTTTGTGTAGCACAAGAGCCTGCTTTTTCAACTGAAGTTTTTTTAATAGCATAGACTTCCTCTGATTTTTCCAATTTATATAAATGCTGCTAGTACTAATACTTATTGCTAGTGTTGCCTGCAGTGTCTGTTTTACAAATGCCCGAAGAGCGTGGGCTTGTATCCTTCGCTCCCAAATTCAGAACAAGGTAAACTAAGGCTGGATAACAAGTGAGGGACCTGGGGGTGCGCTCAGATGGGTAAGATGTTGGTAGCTGGCATCTATAAGAGCTTCTTACCCGGAGATGCTCTGCTGGTCTTGTACTGAGTGCTGTGAGGAAAGGAAGAAGTTTGCATCATGTGCAAGTGCTCTATTGACTTTGATGTCATGTTTCCTAGTTCGCATTAGTAAAATTTGTGTGTGCTTCATCCTTGCATTACTTTTCATTAGTCAGTTCACCTCTGAAAATACATAGAAAATATTTAGTGTTTTGCTCTTTGTAAGCTTTAAACTCAAAGCACCTGATACTAAAGTAGACAGGCTTCATTAAGTTGGTTCTAACTTCCAATAGCAATTTATATTTGCTTGGAATATTGGTTTACATTAAGAAGTCACTTTTTAACATACTTTTCCAAAACCTGTAATTATTTTTTGTTTAAATCAAATTGAGTGTGAAGGTTGATAGGTTTTTAATTTTTTTTCCCTAGAAATTATTTGAATGTTTTGAATGATTTGAATATAGGTCAGGTGTGTTGTCCCTTCCCCTGTTCCTTAAGTCCGTTTAGACTGAAACTGAATGTAAGAGCTTTAATGTGAAATGACAGCTAAACAAAAATTTACTTACAGTAAAGAAATAGATATGTAACAGAATGGAATAACTTTTTGTGGCATTCTTCTAAGTATCAGTATTGTAAAGCTGTAGACTATATATTTAAAATATAGGTTACTAGAACTAGACTAGATCAGTGCAGTCAGAAAAACAAGTGACTGATGCTCAGACAGTTTGTGTTTCTGTTTCCGAATACAGATCCTTGAAGACCTGGATGAGCAAATGTATATCATCACTTTAGAGGAAGAAGCAATTCAGAGGAAGCTTAATGGTATGTTGTTCTGACACTGCTTCAAATACAGTGTTAGGAGTAGGGTGGTTCTGGTCATGAGTATTAATCTCACTGTTAGAGAACATCTGCCCTCAGAACAAAAAAGTTCATCATCTTATTATGTAGCAGGCATTATAGGTTTACATTTGTTTGCTTACTGTACTGTTCACGATTGGTTTGTGTGTGTGGCTTGGTTTTTACCGTGTTCATCAGCTCTACTATGAATACTCTGAGACTGAGAAAACAAATTGAATAGTTGACCTAGACCCACTACCCTTACTACAAAATAGTTTGGATTGGTAAATGACTGTATTTTAGCCTTGTCTGAAGAACCATGGAATTATATTAGCAAGAGGCTCAACTTCCTGCATTAGGAGTTTCGGGTTTTCATTTGGATGATTTTTTTTCTATTTCAGTTCATTATTATTTAGAATCTTAGGGTAATAATTCATTAAACATCAAAGCAGCCCTTTATATTCTAGGAGCTATTTGGTGAGTTTTATAATTTTAATAATCCCATTCATGAATAATAATACAAATGTTTTAGACTTCTTGTATTTAGTATTGCAATTTTGCAGTTCTTGATAAGGTGTTTCTGTTTCGAAGTATTTTAAAAGCAGTTTGAAGTTTTGGCTTCTAAGAGAGTGAGTATTGCAGCATGGCAGGCACCAGTTACGAACATACATCAGTTCTCTAAACCTGGAAGTCATGTTGTCCACCTTCTTCTCTGAATTGCTTTTAACTGCATGGATGAGCCATCCATCCACAATTTACACAATTGCTTCAGGTTGGAAAACCAAAGAATATTCATGTCATGACATCTCCATTGTTGTGTTGTCTTATGACTTATTTTAGTCTTAATTTTCTCCATTTCCTGCCTTTCTCTCTTATTCTTCAGTCTTCTGTCATATGTCTCAGTCCTTTCTTCTTTCAATTCTCAGGAAGTCTCCTTTCAAAGTTGCTTGGTCAGGGAAAGTACTTCTGATAACAGTAGGTCATGGTGGTTGTCTTTATTCCAGCCTTTAAAATTTGTGGAGGAATAGTGACTTCTTTGTGCTAAAATCAGCTGTGGTTGCAGTGGATAAGTAATGTTCACCTTTGCTATTTTGGAAGCTTAGGTTTTTATGCTGACACGTGTATATATACAAATGCACGCACACAAAGAGGTGCATGCAGTGGACGTCTTTGAAGCTGTGATGGGGTAATTATAATTGTCCTGTGTGTTTGATGTTAGCTAGCAACTGTAAAATATTTGCTACTGAATATTTTAAGTTGTCATGGTGATTGTGCGTATGTACAAGAAAAGCAGTACAGGAAAATTACCCCATAGTTTATTCACGTATCTATTAGAAGTAGTGCAGAGTGGTTTCCACTGTTCAGGTGGATAACGTGATTATTTAGGTGATGGTTGCTGTTTTTCTGAGTAGAAGCCTACGCAACAGTTGTTTATATTACAAATTAGTTGTGAGGTGGACATTGTTTGGAGGCATCTACTAATGGGATCTGGATTTTGGACGTGCAGGTGGCTCCCCTAACCAGTAGCCAAAAGGCTGAGTTCTCGTTCTGTGAATGGGTTAGTATTGAATGTGAAGTGGACCTGCAACGCACCCACGTTACACCCAGCTCTCGCCAGCTGGCCCTTGAGAGGGGAAAGACATGAGGATTAGCTGTCCTGACAGTAGAGGGATTGGAATTCTGCTGGTTCGCGTGTTGAGGGAATGGTATTGACACCACTGTCTGAAGGAATGCTTGAAAACCCATAGTTTGGTGTACGGAGAAAATTAATAGACTTAAGCTGAAAAGCAGATAAAAAGCTAAACTTGGATATAGCATGTAGATGGGGGGCAATGTGTTATATGCACAAGAAGATACTATGCAAGACTTCTGAGTAAGGTTAAAGTAATTTTAAGTATGGTTCTTATGTGGTAAGTGTGGAAAGCTTCATCTTCTCTGCCAGAAGTCTTTCTAATATGTACAGATTATGCCAGAAAAATAGATACCATTTTTGCCAGAACTATAAAGACTCATGCTTATGTTATTACATTTCTGAAATATGTACGCTATTTACATGTACAAACAAAGAGCTGAATTTTTATTAGAACTGAAGAGGACTAGAGCACAGACTTAAGCAATACTTGGGGATTGTCTTTTTCTCTTGGTGGGATAATTGCTGTCACAATCCTAACTCTACTTTGCCCTGTCCTAATTCATGTTTTGTCTGACAATGCCTGGACACAGGAGGGGTGTAGCATCAATCACTGTTCCCCCTGAACAGGCTGGGCAAAGCCTGTCCCTTCAGAAGAGGAAAAATGTTCAGCTGTGTGAGCTGGTGCCCTTCTTGATTCACATATTGATTAATATAGATTTAACTATTGTGGCAGTGATGCAGATAGAGTGTTTTTTGAAACTCTTCATATTTGAAAAGAAATCTAACTGTGAAAGTGTATATCTCCTTTTGGAAATGGCTTTTCTTTCTTCTCAGTTGTCTACAGTGTATAGCCGAAAATCAGAGAGGGGGGGGTGGAAAGTTTGATTGTGTTATCTACCCCAGTATTTTTATCTATTGAAGAGATATTGGGCTTTGGGAAAATGTTTGTTTCCAGTGTATTATATTTCAGTACCCACATCACTCCTACAGTCGAAGAATAAAGCCGGGACTTTTTTATATTAGAAGAAAAAAGTTGCCTTCGGCTATTAGTTTTCCTGAATCCAAAGAGAGGGGTGGAGTAGGATCAAAAATACTTACTTGATCAAAGTTATTGGCTCTGAAGGTATCCTTACCTATGTAAGAAAGATGAAAGGTGTTGTTTTTATTGCACGCTAGTAACAGTGTAATTTTGAACTAATTGGTGTTGAACTGCCAATCACCTAGGGGGAATGCAAATAGATACTCTTACAATTTCCTTTGAGGTACTGAAATCTTATGTCGAGGCTGGAAGAAAAACAGAATAATACCGTTAAATTGACCTTAAATGAGCTGCTTTGTGGCTTTCTCGGAGAATCCCTTCTAACTTTTCATTGCTAGTCCAAACAAGTCTCGTCTCCCGATTTGATTTATTGGCTAGACAGCACTGACATTGAACTTTGTGCGTGTTTGAAATAAAGCTAATGTTATAGAGCTTTTAAGAATTTAGCTGCATCCTTTTCAAATACTCTTTTGACTGATCTGAAACTTTGCCTTCCCCTCTCGTAAAATACCCTTTTGTGTAGCAACCTGTTGTTTGCTACTACTTTTAAGGAGGAACTACAACAGCACTTAAATATGATTCACAATTTCTACTGAAGTGTCAGGGACCTAATGTGATCACACTGACTTTGTTGAAAAGGTTTCCATGAATCTCAGTGTTTTGAGCTTGGGATTTTTATGCCGAGGGAAGGAAACAACATATATCTTGAATAAAGCTTTTCCTCAGAGACCCCTAAATCAGTTATGGAAAAGAAGAAAATATCAGATTAACTTGTTCTCTTACTTTTTCAACTGCTTTCATTGAAGTTCTTGAGACTTTTTCCACTGAGCTCTATAGCAATCCCTTTTCTCAAGTCATAATCATTAGTCATTCTGTAAAACAGATGTTTTAGACTTTTTTGGCAGGAATGCATCAGGCAAAAGATTATTTTTGTAATGATGAGGGTTTTTTTTTCCTCAAAACCCCTGTATTATCATGATTTACTTAAAAGACACTGAGAAATTAAACTGACATTCATATTGTAGGCACTTCAAGTGAGCAGAAGTTGTCACAAAACAGTGTTTGTAGGTCTATAGTGGTTAATCTTGGGATTTGAGATATTTATATGTTTGAAGACATGTAAATATTACCACATGCACATTATGGCACTGCTATCAAAGATAAATGTTTAGGCGTAGCACAGAGGGGATGTCTTATATGCAAAAATGTGTGTGAAAGAAGCATGCAGTTAAACATTTGAAACTCAGTTTTTGAAACACTTGGATGCCTCACTGATAATTTGACTGCACTGAACAAATCAGTATTAATACTCCAAAATGAAAAGATGAAAAGCTTGAAAATTTGGGAAATACTCTCTTATATGTTGGTTCTCATGTGGGACCTCAATGTGCTGGAATATCGAGTATGTGAGGTTGGGTGGGAAAAGAAATTCACCTTATCTTGTACTGAGATTGCTGGATGGAAAATAAGGAAGTGATGAGATTTGACTATGAAGTAGCATTGGTGTGCCAGCAACTTAAGTGCTATTTAGTTTTTGTAGGCAAATGATCAAGATATGAGATAAGAGCCTGGACAAGACTGTTAGTGTCTTAGACATTTATTAGAGAGTGTTTAAAAAAGTATCTGAAGGATGGTGCTATTACAGGTTAGCTCGCAATGGAAGGTGAGGCCCAGGGTGGGGAACGGCCAGCAGGTGAAGGGTGTCAGTGTAAATAAAGAAATAAGGTAACAGAGAGGACTTTGGGTTTCTAAGACCTTGAACTGTTGCTGCTGCAGAGCGAGATTGGCCTGGAACAGGCAGGGAAAATACCAGCCCTCTTAACTTATTTTGAGGTGATGTTATTCAGACATAAAAGGGATGCAACTTGAGAGTGTTGTCAACTTATTGCAGGAAGAATGTTTCCAGTTTGTGATTGCAGGAAGTAAAGCAGAAGTAATGAGATCAGAACTGAAGCAGCAGATCTCTAGTCAGCATTTCAGAGCTGTATCATTGCCTGAATGCTGGGCAGTGTTTGTAGAGGAACTGGAGTCAAGGAGAGAAGCCACAGGGTGCTTGAACTGGAGAAGTGATGGGATGTTGAAGGGAAAAGGATGGAGAGGGAAAATGATCTGCATTGCCTAGAGCCCCTGTAGGGATAGGAGGAAGAGTTGCAGAGCAACTTTTAGGCAGAGAATAATTAGCAAGGGAGGGAGGAATTAAAATTATGGTTGCCATTTTTCAGCAGGTGTAGAGGAGAGATTTGGAGGAGCAGTGTAGGGGAAAGGGACCTGGGGATCCTGGGGACAGCAGGATGACCATGAGCCAGCACTGGGCCCTTGTGGCCAGGAAGGCCAATGGTATCTGGGGTGTATTACAAGGGGGGTGGTCAGTAGGTCAGAGAGGTTCTCCTGCCCCTCTACTCTGCCCTGGTGAGACCACACCTGGAATATTGTGTCCAGTTCTGGCCCCTCAGTTCCAGCAGGACAGGAAACTGCTGGAGAGAGTCCAGCGCAGGGCAACAAAGATGATGGAGTGGAGCATCTCCCATGTGAGGAAAGACTGAGGGAGCTGGGGCTCTGGAGCTTGGAGGAGACTGAGGGGTGACCTTATTAATGTTTATAAATATGTAAAGGGCGAGAGTCATGAGGATGGAGCCAGGCTCTTCTCGGTGACAACCAATGATAGGACAAGGGGTAATGGGTTTAAACTGGAACACAGGAGGTTCCACTTAAATTTGAGAAGAAACTTCTTCTCAGTGAGGATGCCAGAGCCTGGAACAGGCTGTCCAGGGGGCTGTGGAGTCTCCTCTGCAGACATTCAAATCCACCTGGACACCTTCCTGTGTAACGTCATCTGGGTGTTCCTGCTCCAGCAGGGGGATTGGACTGGATGAGCTTTTGAGGTCCATTCCAATCTCTGACATTCTGTGAAACAGATAAAATTATTTCTTTTTTACCAGTGCTTTTAACTCTGATTTTACTAATTTCAAGCAACATCACTATTGGGACACTTTCTTCCCTGGGGAAGGGGAGTGGGGGCAGAAGCTGAAACTGGAGGTCCAGCCACCAGCTTACTTAGTTTGGAGGCAAAGGTCCTCTCTGCCTTTAAGTTGCTAAATAATGATGCCCTTGAAGGGCGTCTAGAGGTTCTTTACATCCTTATATATGAATCACATAGAGATACAAGAAGGAGTTTGAGCCATTCTGTGCCAAGCTGCCATACCACAACTGTTTTTTGGACCCCTGCAGTGGTTCAGCAATAGCTGTTCTCTTAATTCTTGAAGCAGCTGCTCAACAGAATAGTCAGGGATCAGAGAAGATGACTCTGAAAGTGCTGTGTTGAACCCTTCTGGTTAGACACAATTAGAGGGTTCTTGCCAAAGCCTCTACTTATATTTTTGAAAAGGAGTTGAAGAGTCTCAAAAACAAACCTGCAGTTTAAAGCCACAAATGTGGATGTGACACTTCCTAAATCTGAATCATCACCCTGTGTCTTACAGTACTATAGTGATTCTCATCCAAAAGAAAACACTGTCTTCTGTGTTACCAGGTGTATCCTCCACAGTGGAATTCCAGACAGCAGAGTTGGAACGGGAGCTTGAAAAAGTGAAAAGCAAGAAAACTAATCTAGGTAATTTTTATTTTCTACTGTTTCATGTGGATTGCGATTTAGTAAGTGACCTTAATCAAGTGACTGCTACAAGCTAAACACAGCACCTTAATTTCAGCTGTGTTCTGAACTGAATTTGTGCATTTGCAGTCCTTTCAATTGTCATAGTTGCTATAAACGCCTCACATGGGATCATTGTGCCCCTCTAACAAATACATTTAAGTAGGGAGTCTGATTTTGATCTATTTTTTAACATAATTTTAGAGAAATTGTAACGCTGTCAACATCCTGGCATTGGTATAATCTAAGACATTACTTTTTTCTTTGTTATTGAATTATTTCTGTACAAGTCAAATTATTCTTAAGAACAGTAGAATAATTCGTAGCTGGTTTGTCTTTTAAAACCTGTAAGCAATACTTTTGACAATGGCAGCTGCTTGACAGATGTCTACCTACTTATTCAAAAGCTTGCAGGATGTTGCTTGTATCAGTGTGTTATGTGCAAAACTCAGACTGGTAAGAAAAATGCGTTGGGTTTTCTTTTGAGACATATTGGTGATGTCCAGTGAGTTAGTCTTACCTTTCCTGCTTTATTAGAGGAAAATAACATTTAAATATTTGCAATTCTCTTCTGTCCCTTTAGGTCTTACTAAAGTATACATGTGAACAGCTTATTTTTAAATTCATAATGTTTTAAACTTTGCAGAACTGCTGTATGCCAGGGGAACAATGTTATGATGAAACAGGCCTGTAAATAAACAAGAAAAATCTGCCTCTGTGTGTCTCTCCAAATCTTTTTCTGAAGATGCTTCATATTTTTGGAACAGCTTTGTACAGCTGTTCAGGGTGGATATTTTTATGGTTCTGGTTCAAGACAAGTTCGCTCTTGTTACCTATAGTTATAACAAGAGCTTGTAGATATCTGAATGACTTATACTTTGTTTTATTCTGAGGTGACCTTCCAATCGCTAACATTCTGTGATTCTGTGACCTGTGGTATTAAGCTGCTGTTTTTCTCTTCTGAACAGAACGTCGGAAAAAAGCTTCTGCTTGGGAAAGGAATTTAGTTTATCCAGCTGTTATGATATTGCTACTGATTGGGACGGTAAGAATTTTTGTTTTTCCCCCTCCCAACAAAAAGTATAAAGAAATATATGGTCATTTGGGGAAATAGCTTTAAAACTTTTGAGTGGTGTGTGTTTAAGCAACAAACTTGATATTTTTTGCTTGACTATTTTAAAATAATATTATGAAATCTAAGATGTATACACTTTTAAGATATGGAATACTTTTAAATAACGAGACTGTTTCTACTTCTTTATAGTCCATCTCAGTCCTGTTAGTTGCTCTCAACATTCTTTACCTCTTGGTTGATGAGACTGCAATGCCAAAGGGATCAGGGGTAAAGTAAACTCTTATGATTTTATAACTTTAATAACTTTAGTAATGCTTTGGAGCTCTTACAAAAGTGCAAGTGAGAACTTTTGCTTTAACACTGAAACTAATGAGCCTCAACCTTCTAGGTTTTGGTCTTGTGCACACATGAACATTTATTGCGAGTTCTTAATAAAACTAGTCCAGAATCTTTATGAAGATGCAGTGGTTCAGTAGAGTAAATCAGTAGTTTGGAGTTTGCATTTTACTCATCTGCTTTTGTATGGTCTAGAAATGTTCTGTTTAGGAGACTGTGTCAAAAACAAATATGGAAAGCCTGTCTTGTGTTTGTGTTCCTTTTACAAAACATGATGTTTTTCCCCCTCTATGATAAAAGTACTTCAAGAAATTAAAGAATGGCAGATTGAGGAGAAGAGTCTTTAATGACGAGGAGGGTTTTATTAGCTCGGTGTTGCCTTCCTCTGCGTGTAGCCGTGTATGAGCTGGCACAGCTGGAAAAGGGCTTTAGCGGTGGTGGCTGCTCTGCCTGTGGTATTGCGAACAACTCAAGTATTTATTTTTGAGACATCTTATTTTGGTTTCCAAAGTAATGGAGTGTAACATGCAGCATGATGGGTAGATGCAGTGTCTATGAACTGTGAATCATTAGACCGTCTGTCTTAGTAATACATGTCACTGGTGTTTGAAAGCTGCCTGGTGCAGTTGCACAGGATGGGAGACTTGCAGGTCAGCCCATCAGAATGCCCCTTAAATTCTGAATTGAGGGCTGTATTTCATGTAAGATGTTAGTTTTTTTGGTCCTGGTAGAAGTTAATTTTATAAACATGCGCATGTATCTTATTAAATTCTGTAAAGTTTATTTTTTTTGTTGTTTTTGTAGGGTCCTGGAATAGGAAACGCTTCCCTGTCCACCTTCGGTTTTGTGGGAGCAGCCATTGAAATCATTTTGATTTTGTATCCTTTCTTTAAGAATTCTGTCTGTTAACAAGTATTCTCTCGAGTTTTCTGGGACACTGCTAATTTACTAAGACACTTGCCTGGAAAGAAGAAAGAGCCAGGTTGGTCCTTCTCAAGCATTCTAAGTGTTTTTGGTGTTTTTCTTTAGTTCTTAAGGCTTGAGTGAAACTTGTGTTCCTCGGAGGTTCCTTTTTCCTTGATTCTCACAGCTATCTGATGGTATCCTCTGTCGTCGGCTTCTATAGTCTTCGTTTTTTTGAAAATTTCACTCCCAGGAAGGATGACACAACTATGACAAAGGTGAGCTCAAGTCTGTGCTGGCCACGGCCCCCTCCTTAATGTCTTGCCACCCAAGACAAACTGACTCTTTGAGTCCGTAATTGCCCTGAATGGCTCATTTGCGGTGATGGGTATTTGTTTGTACGCTGCTGCGTAAACACAAACTGGAAGATTTTCAAAATGCTGAATGAGTGGGAAAAAGGATGTGCTCTGTTTGGTTTGGATGGCATCCATTCACTTGTGAAAAGCCGGGAATAGCAGAGCTTGTTAACCAGCTATAGAAAAGCCAGTGAAAGAACTGTTTTCAAAGGAAACCTATTGCTAATGAGTAACTGGGATTGTGGTAACTGTACTTCAGGGAGCTGGTTTGAAATCTGAAGAACTTGGTCCCTAGAAGTAATACAGACAAAGTAATTCAAATTTGAATAATTAAACTAAGACTGAGGAGGTCTATTCAGCAATAGTCTGAGGCTAATTTGACTTTGGCTTCAGAATAACAAATGCTGTTACCCAACGGGGAGGAACACACTGAGGTTTGTGGCGAAAGATTCCCACAGCTGACAAGGGACTGTGATCAGTACCCAAGGAACAGATGTTGAATGTAATTTTTCAATGTTTCATTGTGTGGCTTTTTTTTAAAGACATTTGTACCATAAATTGCTGGAAGTGAGAAAGTAGGCAAACACGTAGAATGGGTAGAGTAAGTAGGTAGTAGAGAGTTGTAATGTTCTTAATGTTTTCTGTTGTTTGTTTACTGTACACTGAGAATAGCATAGAAACAAATACAGATTGCACAAATATCTACCTACTTTTAAGAAGTTTTCTGTTTATTTTCTTTTGAATTATGTAGAATTAGAGCTGAAGAAAATGATCCCTTGTGCGAGAGAGTTTCAATTACTCTTTATAAAGGCTTCACAAAAACTAGAATAAAATCTTAACAGCTGTGATTTTTTTCTGCTATTTGAAGTAGTCAACAGGCGTTCAATTGAAAGGAAGCTCTTTGTAATTTTTTCAATAATGCTAATCCTGCAAGCAGTTACATACATAGCTTAAGCTGATATATCAGTCATCTCTTTGGAGCCCATGGAATGGTTCTTTCATAAAAGGTTTGTAGGAATTAAGTAAACAGTCGACGCTTTGCAATGCGGTAGTTTTGAATTTTGAATCTAAGCATATATATAGCGCTAATTAAAAGCAAATGATTGCTTATTTTATTTTTTAACTCTCCTCTTGGATCATCTTCATCTTATATAACACTGTGTAGAGAAGCATGACAGAAGTAAGCGAGACTAACAATATGTTATTGTGAATTGCTTTAGCTTCAGTTTGAAGAATGTAACTTCCAGGGACTCTTTTTCATTTTGACCGTTGTTTGTCTTTTATTTTTCGTCCACAATCACGTTTATAATTTAAATGCTGTTTGTCATTTTGGAACAGATCATTGGAAACTGTGTCTCAATCTTGGTGCTGAGCTCTGCTTTGCCAGTCATGTCAAGGACACTGGGTAAGTGAAATGGAAACGTACAACATTGTAATAAAGGATGTTGAAATAAAAAATCAGCCCCTAGCTGTACCTTTCATAGTGTGTATGTGATTTGCTGTCACTTTCAATAGAAATGCCATGTGTTTTGGGCATTTTCTACACCAACATGAACTGTTGAACATACATTCTAAATACATGAACTGCAGAACATCCATTCTAAAAAAAATCTGTTATTTTAAGAAGGCAGGTCAGATTTTAAACTTCTTAAAGCAGGAGATGGTGAGAATAGATCTGGAGACTGCTTGTTCAGGGCAGTATAAAATAGTTTTGTGTTCGCTTTGAAATCACAGTGCTCAGTTTTTGTGGAAAAAGAAATACATTTGGGGATTTCAGGTACAAAATTTGAGATAAAATTGAGGGCAAATGGCTTTTTAAAACCAGTTAATGACTCTTCATTTTTTAAGCATCTTTACTGGCAATGATACTGGGCTACTTCTGTCTTCCCTAATATGACCTGCTTGCATTCTTTGTTACTTCAGTTTTCAAATACGAAAAATTGGTATCTCGCATAGCAGAACTCAAATTTCTGATTTTATTGTTAAGAACTCACAGTAGCATTTGAAGCGGAAAAACTATTTTAACCAGTTGGAAAAACAAAACATTTGGTATCTTCGCTTTGTTGAATGAGGTAAACTTCAGCTTGAATTCTCAAAGTTAGATTGCGAGGTTATTATATATTTAGTGTATGTAGCAAATGTGAATTTCCTTGGGAACATTAAACAGAATAAACCAGAAATTTTCACCTTGGGCTGTGTGAGTCTTAATTACAAGCTTAAGAGTTTAAGCTCAGGCCCACAGAGCAGTGATGTTGTACTCAATAGCTCTGTAGCTGATTTTCTTTTCAACCAGGATACTGTCAACTCAAGAGTAGTTCATATTTTCCAGTAAACTCTACTGTATATTTTTGTGCTGTGTGTATGTACAGATGAAAGGTTTTATCAGATTAATTAGATCATATCTTTAACAAACAAAAAAAGCCTGTAATGCATTTTTAAGGGTTGAATCTTAAAGTACACATTTTAGAGCTGATGTTTTAAAAATCTATTGTAAAACCTCACAAAAAATGCAAAAGAATAATTCTAATATTTAAACTAGTGCAGTGTGCGATAAAGATCTAAGAAATAAAACAGTTCTAGCACTTAAAGCAAGATGTTAAGTTGAAAAATTAGTGCTTTAGAATAGAATTTTAACATGAGTATTGTGACCACTAAGTTAGTGCGTTCACCATTTGTTTAAAAATAAAAAGATAATTGTTAATAATACATGAGATTAACAGTTGATAATGAACGGATTCTGTGGCAATAAGTACACATGCTGGCTGCATTGTTGTCTCATAGGAAACAGATTAATGGTAAAACTCACTTTAAAATAAAGGACTAACAAATGAAATTCCTGAATAGTTTGCCATAGAGATAAATAAAAGAAGAAAAAAGATGGAACAATTAACACACAGCCAACAAATGCAGAGTCACAGCTGTCCAAACAGGATTAATAGAGCGCATTGGAGTACAGTGAGTCATGTGGCGCTTTGCGAGAATATCGACATGTGTTGCACTGCATGTTCCCGCCCTGTGCACCCAATAGATGAAAAGACAGAAATATGTGAAGCAGGTTCATAGGCTTTTTGCTTTATTAAAAAGGCGAGTTTCTAGACTATCCAGAAGACTTTATCATTATGGCTAAGGTAAAAAAGCAAGTTACCTAATACATGTACTGACCCATTTCAAGTTTCACAATAGAAATATGAGAATTTTTTGTTCTTAGCATTTTCATTAAATATGTAGGTGGTGGATGCCTCTAATCTGTCATTCTGTGAGAAAGTTTTGTCTGAAATCAGTTATTTTATTAGAATCAGTCAACTCATCCTCTCCAGAAGTTATCAGCCTTTCAGTATTCCTCCTTGGAAGAAGTTTCCCACCAGCACCATATTGCTGACCACTGTGAAACAAATTGGGAACAGAGCACTTAATAGCCAGGAATATGCGAACAAAATTCGATTTTCTAATGTACAAAAGTACTCCTAGAATTCTTCTCTGATTATGGCTAATAGGTAAATAGGGAGTTAAAACTTATTTGTATATACAGTATTTATATAGTAAAGTAACATAGTATTTATTTTTTTTCAACCGAACAATTCTTTAATGTTTTATTTGGTAAGTTGTCACCGGCATTATGGGATCTATATTTGTGTCCGTGAGAGATGCAGCTTTCTGTCCAGTTACTGAGTTGTCTTTTACATTGCAGTCTTGGGGTTTTTTTCTGTGGGTGAGTAGAGACTTCTGTAAGAAAACATCTCCGAAAGCTTTTTAATGCTTTTCTTCCACAAACTTATAAAATGATACTGTGTCAGGTTGTATTTTTCTGATGAGCAGTGAATTTTATTTGTAAGAGGCAAATGAATGCAACTTGTAGACAATGTTTTTTCCCCACCTTCTCTAACAGAAGCATCAGGCTTTGTTTTTGTTTGTCACCATAACACCCGCTTCATTGCCAGTGACTTCTGAACCCGCTTTTGTCAAGGAGCATTTTTGCAGTTCACTCAGTGCTCTACCTGTGTTGTTTTTCTTTTAAGTGCCTGGAAAACTATATGTTCAGAATCAACTCTCTCAATTTTCGTGTATCTGCACTCTGACTAAACCACTCTGTGCTCCTTTGAAAATATTACTCTGAAGGACACCGTGTATTCGGCTTCAAGTGTGAAAGCAACTGGTGTTTATGATCCCTCATCTGTTTACCGGCTCATTCAATCCTTCTGCACTTTCGTGATATTCTGCCCTGCCTCTCTTGCTATTTTGATCAGCTTCGGGATTATTTTTCTCGCTTTATCTTTTGACAGTTCTCCTTTTAATTGTCTTCATTTTGACGTGATTTTCTTACATATTAAATTTGAATCCCCTATTTTTTTAAATTGACTGCTGCATACAAGAAGCGTGTGTGTAACTTTTAGCATTGAGAGCCGGCTGTGAGCCTTGTGATCCAGGTACAGGGAGGTTTGCAAGTGACAGGTTTCCCCTCGACTGACCCTTCATTCTGCCTTTCTTCGTTAATTATCACTGTTGAAGTCATGATTCTTAAAAGCCCTCAAACCCATTTAAAATAAAATGCTAGAAAACTTGCTTCCCAGGACTTCAGAGCCAGGGTTATTTTCTGCTTGCCTATTAATAGTATTAATAGTTTTTCTGCTGCCATTTGAACTTTGGGGTAAGCTAAGCTTCCTTCCTTTATACTGTTGATCTCCTCAACAGCGCACATCACAACATCGTCTGTGCCACAAGGTTTTTTGGGGGTGTAATGGCCAGCAATCCAGACAACTGTCATTTGGGTAGCATCTCAATATTTTGCCCTTTATTCAGTGCAGCTTTTGGTGGAGAACTGGCAGAGGAACAACCTGTGGTTCTTCTACCTCCCGGGATGACCCTGTAGCTTGGAGACACTTCCACCCTTTGGAAAAGCTTTGGTATAGTGTCAGGGATTGAGTAGCTTCCCATCAGCACAGAGCTGAGGGTCGGTGAAGAAGACCTGTCAGCACCATCTTTCACCCAAAATCTTCCGTGCAAATGTTCTGTGCTGGTGGGGAGACCCAGGAGAAAAGCTGCCGCTTGAAAGATGTCCTGAACTTCGGTTTCAAAAGCAGCAGCTCTACAAAAATACTTCCAAAGGCTTCATGTTTGCTGTAAGTTGTAGTGGTGCTTGTGGAAAGGCTTTTTACAACCTCTACTTTTTAATGAACATTGTCTTGTGTTCAACCATGTGTTTTGTGTGTTATTTGAGGGAATTTTGCTTCTGTATGTCCAAAGTAATAAATGGAATTTCTGTGTTTCTTAAAAGATGTAATCAAGATTTTTGTGTAAATCTGAAATGCAATTTTAACAGGAATCACCAGATTTGATCTGCTTGGAGACTTTGGAAGGTTCAACTGGCTGGGAAACTTCTATATTGTGTTATCTTACAACCTGCTCTTCGCTATCATGACAACGTTGTGTCTGGTCAGAAAGTTCACGTCTGCTGTGCGAGAAGAGCTCCTGAAGGCATTAGGTAAAATAGCACTGAAAATTGAGTTTGTACTTGAACATTTTTTTAACAGTAGCACATCAAGGTAAAACACTAAATTTCTGTTACAACTTACAGCAATTTTTTGGGGTGGAAATTTCTGTAAGTTAAGGTGAGAACGCATTGCTTTGTGTTGTTTTCTTTAAGAGTCAGGAGCTAAAGTACAATGTCGACCTTAATGATACATCTGTGAACTTATTGATCTGCAGTTAGATTTTTCAGCCTTTAAAGAGCACAGAAACATTCTCATTGCTACAGAGAAATTATTCCAAAATCAATCTTCACCTTGTGTGTGGGTTGACTTCTTTTTGTTTCAAGTAACCTATTTGTTCCCTAAGAATAGTTTAGTGGAAGCCTTAACTACTTTGTTGTGATGCTTTCTTTTGAGCTCTGCATGTTCATAAAGGCTTTGTACAGAATATATAGCATGAGTAAAACCTCTACTTGATATAATCAAAATTTTGCTCCAGTTGTGCATTCATGTTTCTCAGCTGTAGAAGGCTTGAAAACATATTTGATACTAGGAGGATAAAATGTACATATTTAGTACTTGTTACTACAGCTTTACTATTTAATTAAGCTCCTACCTCTTTAGAACCCTCCAGTAGTATTTGCTTAAACTGAGAGGACTAATGGTGAAACTTCAGTGTTTATTTGTCACCGTGGATTCAGTTTGTAGTGTCTAAAAGGAACGTGGGTTAGTTGTTACCAATGAATGCTTTCCGGAGTTGTGACCCTGCTATATAAAATCGAAGCACTACTGGTGCCAATTAAGTTAAATCAGACCTATGAAAAAAGGAAATAGAAAATCACTGATAGTGTATCACAGTATCACAGTATGTTTGGGATTGGAAGGGACCTCAAAAGATCACCCAGTCCAATCCCCCTGCTGGAGCAGGAACGCCCAGGTGAGGTCGCACAGGAACATGTCCAGGCGGGTTTTGAATGTCTCCAGAGAAGGAGACTCCACAACCCCCCTGGGCAGCCTGTTCCAGTGTCTGTCACCCTTACTGAGAAGTTGTTTCTTCTCGAATTTAAGTGGAACCTCTTGTGTTCCAGCTTTATCCCATTACCCCTTGTCCTATCATCGTTTGCCACCGAGAAGAGCCTGGCTCCATCCTCATGGCACTCACCCTTTATATATTTATAAACATTAATAAGGTCACCCCTCAGTCTCCTCTTCTCCAAACTAAAGAGCCCCAGCTCCCTCAGCCTTTCCTCATAAGGGAGATGCTCCACTCCCTTAATCATCTTTGTTGCTCTATGCTTGACCTTTTCCAGCAGTTCCCTGTCCTTCTGGAACTGAGGGGCCCAGAACTGGACACAATATTCCAGATGGGGTCTCACCAGGGCAGAGTAGAGGGGCAGGAGAACCTGTCTCGACCTACTAACCCCCCCCCTTCTAATACACCCCAGGATGCCATTGGCCTTCCTGGCCACAAGGGCACAGTGCTGGCTCATGGTCATCCTGTTGTCCACCAGGACCCCCAGGTCCCTTTCCCCTACACTGCTCTCTAACATGTAATTTCCCAACCTATACTGGAACCTGGGGTTGTTCCTGCCCAGATGCAGGACTCTACACTTTTCCTTGTTAAATTTCATCAGGTTATTCCCCGCCCAACTCTCCAGCCTGTCCAGGTCTCTGGATGGCAGCACAGCCTTCTGGTGTGTCAGCCACTCCTCCCAGCTTCGTGTCATCAGCAAACTTGCTGATAGTACACTCTATTCCCTTGTCTAAATCGTTAATGAATATATTGAATAATACTGGCCCCAGTACTGACCCCTGAGGCACTCCACTAGATACTGGCCTCCAACTAGACTCCGCACCATTGACTAACACTCTCTGGCTTCTCTCCTTAAGCCAGTTTGCAACCCACCTCACTACCCTATTGTCTAGACCACACCTCCTCAACTTAGCTGTGAGGATGCTGTGGGAGACTGTGTCAAAGGCTTTACTGAAGTCAAGGTAGACCACATCCACTGCTCTGCCATCATCCATCCACCTTGTTACATTCTCATAAAAGGCTATGAGGTTGGTCAAGCATGACTTACCTTGGTAAAGCCATGCTGACTGCCCCTAATAACCCTCTTAGGGTGTAGGATTAGAACAAGTGGTTCCATGCTGGGGTTTATGAGTGTTGAAGCTCCAAGGGAACAGGTCAGTGGGCCAGGGGTGTGTAAATCTCCGCATTGATTTTTATGCTGTTTTCAGAAAAGTTCCAGTATCGATTGAGACACACGGTGTGAGCATGATGTATTTGATGTTATCACCCAGCTTTAAGGTCATTTTATGAGAAGACCTTGATTCTTCTCTTTCAGTTCCCTAAAAATAGTTTAGTGGAAGCTTTAACTACTTTGTTGTGATGCTTTCTTTTGAGCTCTGCATGTTCATAAGGTCTTTGTACAGAATATATAGCATGAGTAAAACCTTGTATAACCCTATATATTTTTTTTGGTGTGCAACTGTTTTGACCGTAAAGGGATTATTGTGTATAATGTAGTGGCTGTTGTAGAGCTCTGAAGGAAAAAACATCAGTCACCATGGGCTCATAGCAACAGATCTGGTGAAACTTTAAAGTTTCTATCTTAAAGCAAATGATTTATCTTCATAATTCATGGCACTTTATTAAATAGTGTTTAATAAAAATTGTGTTGAAAGCAGATTAACCGACTTGCAGGTGTAGTAGGATAATGGTCGTTGTTCTAGTGGATTTGTAAAGGATTTGTTTGGCCTCTTGCTGTCACAGATTGTGTGATTTTTGTGTAAGTACTGTGACCAAAATGGAGAAACAGAGTCATTGGTAAGAGATCTGCATTTGGTACAATCAGGCAGCTCCAAATCCATGACACAAACTGGGTTTGTTTTCGACGCTGTACGTAACAAACAGGGCCTGTTAAAAACTGTCACGTGGGATTTACAGGACGAGAACCAAAATCTGTGTGTTTATTTCTTCCCTGTGCTAAAAACAGTGGCACTCAGAGTTAGAGGCTGGTGGAGCATCATAGTTAAGGACTGGAAGGTAAATTCCTGCTGCAGAGCGTGATTAAAGGAATAAATGTAATACCGGCACTTAAAAATAATGCAACATTGAGTAGATTTGGTTTTTTTTAGTAGTGCGGTCAGTTTTGGAATTCCAATGATAAAAGAAACTTAACTTTGTATGTCATGGCTCTTCAGTAACACAGTCAATTTCCTCTACACTAAATGAATAAGAAGCTCTTTCCATTTTTGACCCTTAATTTTGGAGAATTGGTAGGAGACTTCAGAGAGAAGTTGTAGCAAGCAAGAAAGGGCTGACATTGTGCCTCTTGTCAATAAAATATTACATTTACCATATTTCCCTATCTCCCCCACAAAAAGAGAGTTTAACTACTTGCCTGTGGCAGGATAGGAGACTTTAATTAGCACTCATAATGCATGCAATAAGAACAAATGGCTGGAAATGGAGATAAATTAGTAATAATGTAGGCCTGAAAGTATCATTAGACAGTATAGAGAGGTGATGCGGTCATCACCAGTGATCTTAAGATCAGCAGTGGATGCTTTTAGAAAGATGCTGTAGTTTAAAAGAAATATTTTAGGTAATTATTTTGGTCTTTGTAGACTGACAGAGTAAAGGGTTGTGAGTCCTTCTTGGTTCTTCCCATCTAAGTCTGTGGTTTAAGTGATGTGAAGTTCGGCTTCTCTCGCTTCCATCCCTGTCCATTGTAATGGACTTTTCTCACTTAAAACACAACTGAGAGAATTTCCCAGCAGCAATTCTTACCTGAGCTGGAACGTCAGTTCTGCTCTTCATCCAATTCAAAGTCCTTAATCACAGAGTAGAATTTGATTTGTATGTGTTCTTTTGAATACCTGTATGCACAAAACATGGGAGGATCTCAGTTTTTTCCCTTGTCATGATATGTTTTGCAGGATTAGATAAACTTCATCTGTCGAACAACCCAAGAGACTCGGAGACAAAGCCGTCTGCAAATGGGCATCAGAAAACACTGTGACGAACAATCACCTGCAATCACTAGAGCTGAAAACATCAGCCTCATGGCATTCCCCTCATCTCATCAGCAGTTTGATATTGGGTTTATTTGTTGATAATTTGGGTCCAACCTTGTCTCATTTTTTCATGCTGTGTGCTTGTGTGGAAGTTAAGTATATCAGATTCTTCTCTTTCCAGTGAACTTCTGGTCTACTGGTTTGTTTCCCACTAAGTTGATGCAGGAGGTGCCTTGAAGACTGGAAGCTGAAGAGAATAATGCATTCCTTTTTATTTTTTGACCGTCTCACACCTTTAGATATAAACCCACTCCCGTTTGAATGCACAGTACCTCCTGTGTTATACAGACACAGCTGTAAAGAATAACTTTGGGACTTGGTTAAAAAAGAAAACAAAGATACACTTGAAGCCCTATATGACCCATGCTGGGATTGTAAACTACCTGGAGTAGGAATCCTTGACGGGAGATGAATAGTTCCAACTAAGAACAGGTAAAAAATGAAGGGAACTGGTGTGGCTCACAATTCCTTTCCTGCTGGGTTCAGTGGGCTCTTCACCGTCTAACGTCCTGAAGCTTTCCTGGCAGGGCAGCGTTTTCAGCTTTGTTCTCAGCTATAAATGCCAGTCGCTTTACTGGTAGCCAGACAATGTCTTATCAAACAAAATGCAAGATGAAGATTAACTTCAGTGTTCAATCTGAGCCTAGTATGCTTTGTAAAAAGCTGTGTAGACCCCCTGTCACAGCTCTTACAGTTCTGTAAGCTATTGTGCCGCGGAGGTCGCCAAGTACATCCCTGTAAAATTCTTTATGAACTACTGTGTATAAGCTGTACTTGTAATCAATGCAAGTAGCACAGGCCTAGGAGGCTGCAATTGCAGTTTTTTACGATCTTCTTTAATTTGAAGTAAATTATTTCTCTGAATTTATACTATAGTTACGAGGATTTCTGTTCAGTGGCATAATCCAGTATCTTTCGCTAGCCTATTTTTTAATGTACACATGAACATGTATATAGACCTTTATGTGTAGATATCATAAATTAAATTCTAAGCTTATAGAGCTGACATAGGTGGTTTGGTAAGTCAGGCTTTTGTGCTGAGCCTTGGTAGGATGAATTTCTGTGGTGTTACAGTTGAACTGCTCAGAGGCCTTAGATTCAGGATGGCATTGGTGGGTTGTAACATCCTTTTTTTTTTAGAGTTACTGCAGCCTTAGGAATCCTTTAGAGTAAAGAAAAAGCCCACCAACCAAACTCCAAGTGAGTATTTAGAGTCTGGTTGCATTTGTGTCCTGCTCTGCCACACTCAGCTGCAAACAGACTGGGGTGGGGACACGGTCAGTGTGCGCCCACCATGGAGCGACCCAGATAACATTCCTTTTTCTGTAAAACAAGCAGGTCCGGCTGGAGTTCCAGGTGTTTTATGCGATCAAGCAGTGACAACTGGCTCTCCAGCATGGTTCTGAAATGAGATAAACCTTGTTGGACATCTCCTGAGATGACTGCTCTGCACTGTAGACCTTATTGCTGTGGGTGTGAATGTGAGCCTTTTTTCCCTATTTTATTTTGTCCTTACCCCTGGAGTGTTTAAAAAACCCCAGAGAATTTCTCCTTCCTTTATTATTTTTTGCAGGCTGCCTTTTCTGACTTGAACTGGGGCATAATGTAAATACTACTGTAGTAAATATGATGCTAGAGAGTTACTTTTTGTGTGTGTGTGATTAGTATAAGTTCAAGGTTTATTAAACTGACTGTTGATGTGTTGTGCTGAGTCTTGGAAGACTTAAAGTAAAATTGCTTGATTTCACTAAGATTTACAAGCATCTTTTTTGTTGTTTGAGTTTCACGCTGACATATTAGTGACAGATCTTTATCTAAGTCAAAGTTCTGCAACCAAGAACAGGGAACTGTAGTTAAAAGTTGGTTTAAAATGTGTTTACATTTAAAATAGTGGGAGATTTATTATTAGGGGTGTCATTTGGGTATTCTCAGAACTTGTAGCCTTATCTATTAGGGTTATAGTTAAAAATAACCAAAATGTATCCACTTGTCCATGCAAGTGATTGTGACCAAAATTGTCCTCATGTCTTCATGGGGCTGGTGAATTGTGGTGTGTGGGGGGCTGGTTAGCTTGGTTGAAGTATTCGGGTACAACTTTAAGACAGTTATTTAAATACATTCTGTGAAACTGAATAAATGGATTTAAGGAATAAATGTAGGGAGTGTGAACCAGCGTAGGTCTCGCTCTTCATGCTTTTCTCAGTCGTTAGGCTGCCCAAGGCTTTGCAGAGATGTTTGTCCTGCCATCGGTGACCCAAGACCATAGACAAAGGTGGGATTATGATTCAGATGGGGTTTCTGAAAGCGAGTTGGTAATTAAACTGAGCAGAGGTGGTTCCTGCTGATAAGCACACAAGTTTCAGGCCAGACTATAAAAGTCTTTCAAAGATGTTAGAGCCTTGGCTGGTCCACCCCGCCTGCTGGGTTCTGCAGTGGGAGACGCGTGGGTTAAGGCTGCGTTACCGCGGTTTTACACACAGTACGGAGGTGGTGAAGATGCTGCGTGGTTTCCGTGGTGGGCGAGACGGTCAGAACTACCCTGTGCAACTCCTGACAGCGTCTTGTTTTAAAATGAGCTGCTGATGTTGTGACACTGTCCACATGAAAATACGCCTTTGGCCTTGGAAATGACACGCTTATGCAAAAGTCCTCTAGAGATACGGCGCTACTTTCAGATATACCGTGTGTAAGATACAGGTCACTATATACTCTTCACAGAAGCATATGGTCACTTAAATACAAGCAACTGGTAATTCATTAATGGATGTTGACGACACATTCCTAGTATTTTGACTCATGTAGAGTCAGGTGGTCTATACCTTCAAGGTATATACAGCTGATCTTAGTAACATTAACATCTGCCTCACTTCTTATGAGGCAAAAAGCACATAAATGCTTCCATCTTCGACTAGATACCACACAAGACCAAAAACTAGATGTAAACGGAGTGTTTTGAGTTAGCTGTCTCCTGGCTTTATTCTGTGTTGGTAGCACAATATTAGATGCAGTGGCAGAACTGTAATGTTTTGGGCTTTTGAAGTGTAAAGCACACATAATTATCACTTTAAGCTAAAAGATAATCGTATTGGTTACTGAATAGGTAACAGTTTCTTCATTCATAGGAAGCTTTGTTTACTGTCTGTAATGTGATGTTTATCTTTGGCCCTGTTGCTCCGATACCTTTTACCCTGTTGACTGTTTTACAGTGTCATAGAAATTAAAGGATTTGACCAATTGTTTTCCTCGTGTGGTTCTGAAGTGCCACCTCGGGTCCCGCAGAGCTGCAGCCGTGTGCCGGTGTCCAGCCCCTGCAGGCGGGAGCTCGTGTGCTGACAGGGATGGATGCGTGAGCAGGAGCTGCAGGGGGACGTGATGTTCCTCCCAGCGCATCACCTGGCAAATCACAGAATCGTTTTGGTGGGAAGAGACCCTCAATATCAAGTCCAACCATAACCTGACTCTGGCACTAAACCATGTCCCGAAGAACCTCATCTACACATCTTCTAAACCCCTCCAGGGATGGTGACTCCACCACTGCCCTGGGCAGCCTGTTCCAATGCCTGACAACCCTTTCTGGGAAGAAGTATCCAATCTGAACCTCCCCTGGCACAACTTGAGGCCATTTCCTCTTGTCCCATCACTTGTTACTTGGGAGAAGAGACCAACCCCCTCCATGCTCCAAGCTCCTTTCAGGCAGTTCAGAGATCAGAAGGTCTCCCCTCCAGCTCCTGTTCTCCAGCTGAACCCCCCAGGTCCCTCAGCCGCTCCCATCACACTTGTGCTCCAGCCCCTTCACCAGCTCCGTTCCTTCTCTGAACTTGCTCCAGCACCTGAAGGGCTTTCTTGTCGTGAGGGGCTCAAAACTGACCCCAGGATTCAAGGTTTGGCCTCCTCAGTGCCAAGTACAGGTGGATGGTCACTGCCCTGGTCCTGCTGGCCACACTGGTGCTGGTACAAGCCAGGATGCTTTGGATTTTTTGGCCACCTGGGCACACACTGGCTCATGTTCAGCTGCTGTCAATGAACACCCCCAGATCCCTTTCCCCGGGCACTTTCCAGCCACTCTTCCCCAAGCCTGTAGTGCTGCCTGGGGTTGTTGTGACCCAAGTGCAGGACCCAGCACTTGGCCTTGTTGAACCTCATACAATTGGCCTCAGCCCCATGATCCAGCTGGTCCAGACCCCTCTGCAGAGCCTGATGTGCCACCAGGAGTGACGAGTGCCCTTGCCTGTCCCACCAGCTCCTTCCTGCCCGATGTCTCTGTGGCAGCTGCTGCTCCTTGGGGTGCTCACCCGTTCCTGCTGCTGTGCTGTCAGACAAGCTGGCCCTTTTCTTAAAGAACTTACAGTCTGAAATAGCAAGAATAAGGTAGAAACAACGAGCACTTGGCTGCCTCATGCATCTGACTTTCCTCGAGTGTTGTAAGAATGTTGTAGGTTATTTTCCTTTCATTTCCCTCTCCTCCAGAAGCAGGATGGGCTCCACAGGTGTATGTACAGTGGCTGAGCTGTATGCTCAGTGGACTAGGATCTGCGGTTTAGAAATACCAAATACAGGAAAATAGCTAAATCCTGTTCTTTTACATACACTCTGATCTTTAAAAGAGCAATTTTAAAACACAGAATGCTAGTTCTGTATTGATGACCATATTTTTCTAAGCAACTTTTCCAGTTTATTTCTCTTTTTTTTTTATATATACATAGCATTAAATGTTTAAACAACTATAGAAGGTGACTCCAAACAAAGGGATAGTGTCAGAAATGTCCTTTAAGTGTCGGCAATCCTAACATATCTAAATCCAAGCTATTTTAAAGCTGTTTATGTCTGAAGACCTCACATAATCATAGAAAATAGGAAATCTCAGCTCTTAAAGGCTTTAGGTATCCAACTATTCACTTGTACCTATATGAGCACTTTGGGATACGACTTCTAAATGTTTATATCTTAACCCCAAGTGTGGCTGTTGCTTCCCCCTCCTGCCCCCGTGCATATGTTTGATATTCCGTGTCATGGGATGAAGCTCCTTTCATGAGCAACGCTGTATTGTGCATTCCTCTTGTATTCGGTGATTACATGGATATGCGTAGCAGGGCACTTGGCTTTGATCTTAATATATTTCTTCTCCCATCAATGTAAAGAGATATTCCTTCCCTAGTTAGAAATGTTCTTCCATTTTGAAAATGTTAATATTTATTCATTCATTTGCACTGGATCTGATTTTTACCACTAGATTCCATTAAAACAGTCCTGTCATTACGGTGGGTCCTCTGACAAATTGCCAAGAGCTCACGTAAGTTTGAGTTCACAGAGATATGGAAATGCTTTAGCCATTGCATAGATACGCGCTTTTGACTTTCAGTACTGTGAGGCCACCAGCCTGTTCCTCAGTGAGAGAGTAACATGCTTGTTCAGCCAGTTTATCATAGAGTCATAGAACAGTTTGGGTTAATAAAACCAGGACATGTTGGAAGGAACCTCCCAAGCTCATCCAGTGCCACCCCTGCCATGAGCAGGAATGTCTTCACCCAGATCAGGTTGCTCAGAGCCCCATCCAGCCTGGCCTGGGATGTCTCCAGGGATGGTTCATCCACCACCTCTCTGGGCAACCTGGGCCAGTGTCTCACCACCCTCTGTGTAAAAATTTCTTCCTCATGTCCAGCCTGAATCTCCCTCCTTTAGTTTAAAACCATCACCCCTTGTCCTATCACAACAGGCCCTGCTAAAAAAGTCTGTCCCCATCAGGCCCTTTTAAGCACTGAAAGGCTGCAGTAAGGTCTTCCCGGAGCTTCTCTTCTCCATCTGAACACCCCAACTCTCTCAGCCTGTCCTCCCAGCAGAGCTGTTCCAGCCTCGGATCATTCCTGTGGCTGCTCTGTCCCCTCTCCAGCAGGTCCATGTGCGTCCTGTGCTGAGGAACCAGAGCTGGACCAGCACTGCGGGGGGATGTGAGGCTGTGCTGATGGCTGTTACTCCAGAGTAGCTGATCTACTGCAGGACCACTCTTCAGTATCTTCTTTGTAAGTTGTAGAGTAAGAGCACAACCCTTGATGTGTCCCGCCACCTTGGAGATCAAGAGACGCATCCTTCTGGTGGGTCGGCAGCGCATAACTCATCTTCTGATCAAACTCAAACTCTGCATGGTGCCAAGGTAAAGGATTTGTGTATGTTTTCTGCACCTTTTGTATTTCATGTGTTTATGAGCTTATTTTGGACCTTCTCTCTCCATGTAAAATAATTGTTCAGGTAAGCAGTGTGATGGTGGTACCTGTGTTGTGAGTACAATGGAGGGGTTTAAACACTTAAGAGGAAAATTAACTGGTATGTGACTTCTGTTTTCCCTTTAAGTTTTTCCAGCCTAGGCCAAAATTAATTTAACAAAATCTGTGCAGGTAACTTTCTCCTCCCTGGCTTTATATAATGAAGCAAAGTTGAGCCACTATAATTTAAATATAGATTTCTAAGTATTTTTGTCTTATTTGGCCTGACTATTATTACTTTAATATGAAGGAATAGAAAATGAAGACACATTTGGGTCATGGATTTGAAATCTTCGAGTGTGAAGCACAGGTACAGAAAAAGTACAGCTGGACTTTATTTAATGTGGGGTTTGGAACCCAACCCTGTGTTCCCTACCTAGAAAACACGCGTGGCTCCTGTTTTCACAAAGCTTTGTCTGTAGAATGCACACTGAGGGGACTGAAAATATCCCAGGAGTACCGCTGGTGTCAGCTACAATGGACTGGGGTGATGCGACCATAAGAATCCAGTTGAGAACCAGCGTTTCCATGGCAGGGGGTAAAATGCAGCTGAAAAATTATGCTTTGAGTGTTACTTAATTCAGTACAATTTTCTGTGTACATTTTCCCCATCAAACCCTTCCTGGTTTCTTTTAGGTTGTCAGAAATAAGTTATATGATGTTCTCAGTTGTGGATACTTTGCTGTGTTACAAAACTAGGTTGTGTATTTTTTTGTTTTGAAAAGCAGTGGTAGCGTCTTTTTTCATTTGTTTTAAATGTTACACTGAATGTTTTATAGGAAGATTTTTTTTTCCCTGTGTTTTCAATAAAGTGTGATTCATAGTGTGATTTTGCTTCTTTATTTTAAGCAATGAAAAAAAGAATCTGTGATATTCTAAATTATCCTGCCAGCTGCTGAGGTGAGTGGTTGCATTCCTCTCTCTTCCTCCTTCCTCCCTCCAGTTGAACATGCGTTTCAGATTCTCAAGCGATCGGGTTTTTAAAATACACGCTGTATGGTACACGATGGAGACTCCTGCATGTTCAAAGGTGTTGCAGTTGTGTGTTTAAGGCAAGTGCACCATGAATCTGAACCCTCGAGGCAAGTGGGGTTGACTTATAGAAGAGTATGTTGCTTATGCAATGTAGAAGTCATTTCCAATAGCTTAATCATTGGACTGAAGGGCAAATTTTATACGTTAAAAACATGACCACTGTGTTTCCTAAACTATTTGTAACTTAAACAGTTTCAGATTTTCCCTTTCATGGGAGATCTTAGGCTATTTTTAAAGTTCAGGAATCGGGTGTCTGGAAGGGACCTGGAGCTGTCGGATCCATCCAGCTGCAGGGGATCAAGCACATCTGGGATCCCACCAGCCTGGTGGGGTCTCTCTGCGGGGCCATTGCTGGGCTGTCTCTGGGGGGGTACATTCCAGTGCCTAATTGTGCAAGGGTTCCTAAATGTCACATGTGGCGAGGGCTGTTCACACTTGGAGCTTTCGCTTGGTTCTCAAATACTCATCATAAGACAAGGAGTTGAGGAAGAAATGTTTTACACTGAGGGTGGTGAAGCACTGGTCCAGGTTGCCCAGAGAGGTGGTGGATGCCCCATCCCTGGAGACATCCCAGGCCAGGCTGGATGGGGCTCTGAGCAACCTGAGCTGGTGAAGATGTCCCTGCTCATGGCAGGGGCTGAACTAGATGAGCTTTGGAGGTCCCTTCCAACCCAAACTGTTCTTTGATAAGTCTCTGCTTGCACCAGCATTTTCCACACTTGAAAGGTCACATTTCCTTTTATCTTCTCCATAAGCAGTGACCTCCATTCCCTCAGCTGTTACCTGCAGGGTTCTGCTCGTCCTTTCTGCTGCCTGAGGGGACCCTCGTGTGTTTCTACAACTGCAGAGCTCAGAACTGGACACAAACCTCCAGGCCTGAGGCTTCACCTCACATCATGGCTTCAGTACTTTGTTTTTTTTTATGGTCTTTTTTTTGCAACGTCATTAATTCATACTGAACCTGTGTTCTCAGATTTCTGTATGTCTTTCCATGGAAAGTCTCTATATGGCTACATAGATAAGATGCAAGTCGTCTCGTACATGGGGTTATTTCTGTCTATTTTGCACTTCTATTTTTTGTGACACCATGTTTTCTGCAGGACTGTATCCTGTTACAGAAATGCAAAGGCTTGATATGATTCCCTTCATGGCAAATCCCATGTCAAATACTGATTCTTTTAAAGTAATTTTTACCAGTGGTTTTTTTTTTTTTGGAAATGAAGTGAAACCAATGTCTGGAATTCCCCAGGGTTTCTTGCCTCCTTTCTGGTTTCAAGATGGTTTATCCATTCCTGGTCCTTCAGTGTCACACGTTCTCCTTGTGTTCTGAGGGACAGCCCTGCAGCCCATGTGCTGAGGCCCCAAAGCTGAGTCTGTCTGCAACTGAGCTGCAAAACACCTGTATCTAATGATTCTCTAATATAATACAGCCCTTCCCACTCCCAGCTCTGGTGCTGTGGGCTGTGCCTCATTCGGTGCATGACACAATTTGATCCTGTCAGCATTAAGTTATTGCCTTTTTATGCAAAATTAATTTTCTTGTTAGCTTGATATCTTCCTGCTTCGTATTGTTTCAGCTTCTGGCTTTTGTCTTTTCTGGCTGGAAAGTCATAAACACGTTTTATTTCTCTTGAAAGTAGTCAGTGCTTACTGGTTCCATGGTTCTCTCGGAAATGATCCTGCATCTTTGAGGGCCTTTGTGTCTACCCACAGCTCTCTGGAGCTTGTCAGAGCTGTTCAAGCAGAAGCAGCAGCCAGGGTTCTAGTTAGTAAACATGGCTGAAGGAAAAGGGGGTCCAGAGAAGAGCAACAAGACTGGGGAAGGGACTTGAACATAAGACCTATGGGGAGAGGCTGAAGGAGCTGGGGTTGTTTAGGCTGGAGAAGAGGAGGCTTAGAGTGAGCTCATCACTCTCTAGAACTACCTGAAGGGAAGTTCTAGCCAGGTGGGGATTGGTCTCTTCTCCCAGGCAGTCAGCAATAGGACAAGGGACCATGGGCTTCAACTCTGTCAGGGGAAATTTAGGCTGGATATTAGAAAGAAATTCTTTACAGAGAGAGTGGTCAGGCATTGGAACGGCCTGCCCAGGGAGGTGCTGGACTCACCATCCCTGGAGGTTTTTAAACTGAGATTGGACATGGCACTTAGTGCCATGATCTAGTTAATGGACTGGAGTTGGACCAAGGGTTGGACTCTATGATTTCTGAGGTCTTTTCCAACCCAGTCGATTCTGTGATTCTGTGAAAAGTGTTTCTTGCTACAACTACCAGTTGCAGCAATTGAGTGGGAACCTGTGCTGCAATAAATCAGGTGTAAAAACACACAGGTGAGGAGTGGCAGTGGGTACTGCTGAGGGAGCACAAGGCCTGAAACAACCCTGGCTCATCTTTGGGAAAGGGAAATGAAAGCAGAGAAAGGTGGGAGAGACAGAGGGAGGAAGAATAAAAATGCTGGAAGACCAAAGGTGAAACTGAATATAAAAGGGAAGCAAGAGCACCCTTCTGTGTTTTATTTCTCTAAATACAAGGTGACTACCATTGTCCATAAAAAATAATTTGGTTTTAGAAGATCTGGATCTGAAAAATCTCCCAAGTATGTGTGGTGCCTGCTACATTTGACAAGGTAGTTCACGATGAGTTATATGTTATCAACATTTAAGGATTTTCTTTTGATAATATGAGCGACATAAAGGACAAAGATGTCGCTCCCCCAAGGAAAACTCTTCAAATGCTTGAAGACAGGTATGATGAAACAAATGTGAACAAGAAAGCAGAACAGTCTGTCGTGAAAACTGTTTGCAGTTACCAGGAGAGAGACCGGTGGGATGGACTGCAGGGCTGAGCGGCATGATGCAGATGGGACAGTCAGAGATCTCTTGCCGAAATGCCTGAGAAGAAAAGAAACAAACCAACCTGTAGTGAAACAATGGAAGGTAAATATATCAGCAATATGCCAATCCAAATGTTATGGCTGTAATTACTTTCACAAACTATTAACACTTTAATTTTCAATTTTTTTCTATAATCTCCTTGGGCTCTTTAACTGCGTAGAAGAGCAATGCTGCTGAGGTAAAGCTCTGAACTGTAAAAACTCTTTAATAGTTCTGATTTGCAACAGATGGACTAAAATTTAAGAAAACAGAAAACACCGAATTGTGCTGAAAAGACTGCCATGCCTCAAAAGAGCATCAAAGAGCTTAAAAACGCAAAACGACTTTAAAAACGAACAAACAAAGCCAACCCACCTGTATCTGGATCTTCTCCCAGTCAGTTTCACTTATTACTATTTCTTCCAATTGCTGAAACACATCTCGACTTGCAGCTATAGAAGAATCTATCTCAGAAAAAAACTCATCTAGGTTGATGTCATAAGAACTCAACAGTCGATTGCTGATCTCTTGAACCTGAAGAAAAGAATCACCTGCTGTCAGGCTTGGAGTTCCTCATAGACAGTCTGGATGGGGACAAATTGCGACTGGACAAGTGGGCCTGATTAGCTGCATCATCTATGGAACCTCATTCCTGTTTGCTGCTGGTGTCCAGTGCTGGCTTAGAGGTTAAAAGCGTCAGGTCCCCAGCATGCCTGGATGGACAATTGTCCTTCAGACAGAACACAGGACTTTGGTCCCTTTCTCAAGAGAGAGGGGCTGCTCTGAACCCCTACGGGTGCAGCTCAGAGGCTGCTGATGTGTCAACTTAACTTAAAAAAGACTAATAATAATAATAATAATAATAAAGTAAATAAAAATCCCCCTAGGGCCCTTGTATAGCATGTGTATTTAAATCACGATGGGCTAGGAAAAGCAGCAACCTCTTGTGTCCTCTGTGAGAGAATTCTGTGTCTAGCAAAGAGCAGATGGGTGATGTTGTGCTCCCCTCATGACTGTTCACTGACAAAAAGGAAAAATAAAGTCTGATTCTATCCCATGCAAACATGCACACTGACCTTCAGTGGTATGTGTAAAACAAAAAAACCCAAACAAATAAGAATCCCACCACAGGCCTCCTTCAATATTTACACTTAGTGGTCTCCAAACAGTCCCAAGCAATGACACTGTGGGCTTCCTGAATGACACATGAAACACTAATGTACCATGATTTAATCGAGTTATGTCTGTAATATTTTAATGTGATTATGTGTTTAACTAAGTAGTGACAGTCCTAGTAAGTCTTATCTGAATTTGTCACCCAGGTTCTAGAACTGAATCTACTCCACATTGCAATTTTAGCTGCTTATAGCGATTTAATTTTGAAATCCAGCTTCAGGAAGAACAGGGTAACTAAACCTTGACTTATTCATGGTTTCTGTTCAACAGCAAGTAAAGGTTGATACATTTCAAAAGACTTTTGGTTCTGATTTATGCTTGGTCTTGGTTTCTACTGGTATGAAACTTGAATAGACCTGATCACTAAGTGATCCTGAAACTCCTCTCATGATGCTCCTTGATCAGAAACTGTAAAAATCAAGGAAAACTTCTCCTGCCCGAGACAGTGATCTATTAAGTTCCCTTGCTGCTAAGATACTATCTGCTTTGAGCTACTCCTGTCTTTCCTGCAGTATGACCTGACCCAATCCATACCCATCAATCAGCAAATTAAAGTCTAAGGATAGGAAGAAAAAAAAGTACAACTGCAATTTATCCCCAAACTCATGCTAAGAGGCAAATCAGTGCAAACTATCAATGTGAACAGGAAAGAAATAAGCATTTTGTATAAATTGTTAGTGTTAATGTGTTATAGGATTTAAATATTAAATCCTGCTGTGTTTTAATGCATAGTGCTGAATGACCTTTTTTTCCTCTGAACAACTGAAACTGATTAATTGAATTTATGTCTGAAGAGCACCATACCTCTATATTTTATGTCTGTGATTTTTTAGCACTTGAACAGAATGGGCCAAACTGAGTATTTGAAATAGTCTCTCAGTATGCAAAACTACATCAGTCATCTGTACAGCAGCACAAGACTGATAAAATAAAAGGATGAAACAAAGCCCCGAGGTGAACTTTGTCCACAGGGAAGCCTTTTTAAGTGATCCAGTGTCAGCAAATTGCTTACTAATGTGTTGACTTATGGCAGCCCTCAAAAGTAAAATGAAAAGGCTGGAATTTACAGCGTATCAATGAATCAGTTGATAAGCTTTTACTGGTTTAATATCCTCCTAGTTTTGCTGCTCGGAGCCACTTCAAGCTAGCAACAGAATGTTTACCATCTCCATGTGATAAAGTCAAACGGCTAAACAAATTCCAAGACCATTATACTGTTTGGTGAGATTTAAATTAAAGAAATCATATGGAGGGGGGAGGAAGAAACTAAAGTCAACTCCATCGTTTCTCAAGGACTTCCCTTGCTTCCTAAATGACAGGAAGATTTTCAGCAAAGCTAGAGATAATGCAAGGCATTTGAAAATATTTAATTGCACTAATAAAGGACTATACCACAATTAAATGACATACAGGAGTGGCACTTATAGGAAGGATCAAAGAAATTCACTACGTAACATGCTGAAGCAACACCCTGCTTTCTGTGCAAAGCAGCGCTAAAAAGTAGCCTACTTTGGTTACAGTGACCTTCCTTATCTCCTTTGATCTAAATTATTAAACATTTTAATGATAGGTGTAATACGGGCTATTGCAGCGTCCTGAAACAAGTAATATGTGTCCTGCCTGGTACTAATATTTCAGACCTTGCTTTTCATTTTGTGATATTTATTGAAGAGTATGAAACTTAATGTTTAACCTTTGTGGTCCTTTCAGAGAAGGCAGGGTTATTAAAAATCAGATTTTTTTCCAATTGTGATGCCATTTGGTTATGCTAAAGTTTAGGGAGTGACATTTTAAAAGCACAGCGCAAGTTTGAAAGGCCAAATGTATTTTAGAAAAGCTTTTTAGCATCTGGAAATGGATAGCTCCTTGTGAAAAAATTTCTTTAGTGTTTTCATTAACCAACGCTTAAAAGTATAAGAGCAAACAACAGCAAAACTCATCTACAATTCCCACTTGAAAGCTACTAAGAAAAATGAGTATATATCCTTTAATCATAATTGGTACTGAATCCATTTAAACACGGCTAATCCATATGAGAAAACTTTATAAATTTATTCTAACTGAAGGTGAAAAAGTAGCACCCATTTTATTCCCTGCAAAACCCTGAGGAGTTACATGTGAGAAAGATTTCTTAGTGCTGGGGCTATATACAGAAACTATTTTACATGAGGACCTTCTCATTGCTGATAATCTTGCAATGAAATCTGAGCATTCTGTGGGCAACTTGGTAGACAGCTACTGTAGCCACCTGAAGTCCCATGAGAGAAATCTGAAGGAATGATGCTCAGCTGCAACTTTCAGCACATTTAGAAGCTGCCTTCAACCTCCCTTTACTGAGCCCTTGGTTATAGCTAAGGGAAAGCCGCATAGAGCTGTTTGCTCAGTCTTCCGGGCAGAAAAATCAAGGGGTTTCTGTTGTCTGTTCTCATCACGCTACTTGAGGACAGTCACAATCCAGCGAAGGATTCCCTTCTTCCAAACGTCAGTGTTTGAGCACTGTCAGGTGTAACGCTGCCTTTCCTCAGCTACCTCGTGGCCAGCAGGTGGAGGGAGGTGATTCTGCCCCTCTGCTCTGGTGAGACCCCATCTGGAGCCCTCAGCACAGGACAGACATGGACCTGTTGGACAGGGGCCAGAGGAGGCCACCAAGATTATCAGAGGCTGGAACAGCTCTGCTGGGAGAACAGGCTGAGAGAGTTGGGGTTGTTCAGCCTGGAGAAGAGAAGGCTCTGGGGAGACCTTATTGTGGCCTGTCAGTGCTTGAAAGAGGCCTGTAAGAAAGACAGGGACAGACTTTTTAGAAGGTCCTGTTTTGACAGGACAAGGGGTGATGGTTTTAAACCAAAGGCTGGACATGAGGAAGAAAGTTTTTACGCTGAGGGTGGTGAAACATTGGCCCAGGTTGCCCAGAGAGGTGGTGGATGCCCCATCCCTGGAGACATCCCAAGCCAGGCTGGATGGGTCTGAACAACCTGATCTGGGTGAAGATGTCCCTGCTCATGGCAGGGGGCTGGACTAGATGAGTTTGGAGGTCCAAGTCAAACTAGTCTACAACTTTGTATTCATTTTTTCTGTTACAGGGCAGGACTTTGCATGGGTTACTAAGGAAGCACAGCAACCAGCAAGCTGTCTCAACATTAAGGCTGAGAACCGTATTTCCTATTTGATACCAGTTTGGTTGCAACATTTTGCAAGATCACATCCAGGCTACCAATCTCACTATCATACATAAATGTATAACATAGCAAGGGAGAGTTTTGCCTCCAAAGCTCTCCTCTAACAGGATATAACCAAATAAGTGTGAGAAATAATGAGAAAGTAACAAGACTTTTATACAAGCACTCTTCTGTTTAACTAAAACCGTGATTTAAAAAAACCCAAACCACCTATTTAAGTCTTGGTTTAAATCTATCACTGATGTAGCTTGCAACCTGAGTATGAGTATTTTTGGAGTTGAACGCACTAGCTACCTTGAAATAGCCATCTTGTGTGGATTTGTCCATCCTTGTTAGGCAGGCGGTTCGGTGACCTGGACTGGAAGACAGCACCTTGTGCTCCTGGAGGGAGCAGAACCAAACTATGTCAGAGCAATTTTTATTACTCAAAAGCTGAGCTGGACTGGTCATGACTAAATTGGGAGAAGACTGGAAGCTGGTGAAGAAGGACTTGAGGATGGCACAGGGATTCTGCAGCAGTTGTGGGTTTAGAGGCAAGCAGGATCATTGCAAAATGCTTGCACCTGATTTGGCCTCATTTCTATGGGGTCAGGACCCCAGTTTATTACAGTTGGACTTACAGCTGAGCAGAACTTAGAGAAAGGCAAAGCTATGGAATGGAACTGTCCAGTTCAGTGCTCAGGGAGGGAACAAGGACAGTGAAAAGAAGTTATGATTGTTTATGGATTTCTTTGTTTCTCCTCTCTATATAGTTCTATAGGGAACTAGTTATTTTGCTTTACCAAAACCAGAAGAGAAATACAGAGCCTCACAAAAAGCCCCACTATTGTTGGCCTAGGCAAAAGGCAGACCTTAAAATTAAGCATTTAAATTATTTTCCTTACTTTACATTGTGAAGAGGATGGAATGAACAAACTAACAAAACAACCGAGTGCCTCCAGTGCTGCCTGTTTGATATGAATAAGAAGGAATAAATGAAGAGGTAGAGAACTGATATTCAGGAGTTTTGATTTAAGGGAGCTGAATTATATCAAAGAAGCAAATGCAACATACCTTTTGCTCAAGGAACTGCTTTCTTAATTTGCTGTCTTTAGGAGGCACTGTTTTTCTCAAGTTTTTATACCATTTTCTAACAATATATCCCCTCCAGGAAGCTTGAATTCTGTAAGACACAATTTTACTCAATAAGAGGAAAATAAAATTTATATGATTTTACTATTTATATGAAACAATCATGTTATGCCTTTTTTTTTGCAATTTGACTTTTGTAGTGTACTCATTCTGTCTGGTTTCTTGTAATATTAAAGTTTTAACACATTTGGAACATTATTTAGAAATGAATATTGTCCAGTGACAACACCTCTAGCAGAAACAAGTCTTACCTAATAGCGCACTTTATTTTAAACAAGCGTGCCCCATCATGGATGACTCTGGTCTGATACTGCTCTTTTCTACACATCGGACAACACTTTTTACCTCTGCATTTTTCAAAGGCTTTAAGGCATGCCTGCAAAAATAATTGACATTACTTACAATATATTTCATATCATCAGAACAGATAAAACAGGATAGATGGCAGAATGCAATACCAGTTTATTCACCAATCCATGAACACTATGCAAGAAGCATATTTTTATAACTAAAATATCAAGGGAATTTTGTAAATCTCATATATTCACATGAAATTTCATTAATTAAACTACTTCCGCTTAGTATACAAATGTATAGCTCAGGTACAAACTATGTTTTCCCATACGGTTTTTAAAATGGTAATAAAATTGAATAAAGTGCCTCATCATAAAATAGCCTTAAATTATATTTCTTACCATAAAAATCTGAAATCAAAATTACTGTTCAAGATGACTACATTTAATTCCTTAAGATATTCACTTCAGTAGTTTAATTAAAAAACTCATCATTATGTGCTTGAATAGTTGTATAAAAATGTACTCACTTTGTGGAATACATGGGAACATGAAAGCAGCACCTATTTTTCAAAGGAAAAAAACAATCAAATCCAACCTGACTTTAAGCCATTCTAAAAGCTGGAAAGTAAAAAATGCTGACAAGAAAAATTCTGACTGCCTGAAAGGCCAGTTTCTTTCTGTTACTACTGCAGTCTTTCCAGTGAAAATAAAATTAGCCTTCTGTAGAAATTACTTAATACATTACACCTTAAACCAATAAGTGAATTTCAGATTAAAAACACATGGAGCAGCAGAAAGTAAGAAATGCCAACTGCTACTGACTGGAGGAAAAGGTTATAAAACAAGTACTTAGAATCAAAGCTGATTATTTTTTTTCCCCCTTTCCCCACAGAGATGTCAAATTTCAAGAAGTGATACACATCAAATGCAGCATTTCATACACATGCACACACAAAAAAAAAAGAAAAGAGAAAGCATGTTCACAGGCTACAAGAAAACTTCACCTTTATCTGACCTAAATTCCCACCAAATGCTGACGACCTCCATCCTGACAAAAGATACAGAGTTGGACAAAAAAAGGCAGTTGGCTCTTAGAGGAAGGAAAAACTGGGAAAGGAGTGAAAACCAGAACAAGTAGTGTGCACTATTGAACTGGCAGACACAAAAGGATTAATGGCTGGCAGCTAGCTGAAGGGAAAGCTTTCAGATACAGTGGCTTTTTTCCCTTGAGGGAGGAAAGCTAACAGAGTGCTAAGGACAAAAAGAATTCCAGAGGTATTTCCCTTTTTGTGCCAAATCTTAAGTAACCTTTTTAATGAGTGCTGTCTTTTGCTCTCTCTTGTCAAGCTTTAGACTGTCAGGGTAGCCAGAAACTGGTAGAATGGTCTTTTGCCAGATCCATTCCACCTGTCCATGGACAATCGTACACCTTCAGTTAATGTTGATGTAAAAGGAAGCAAATGCCCTGTATCTAAGGTTATTGCAAGACTTTGGTTCACATCACAAACTTGGCTGTAAAATGTTTTCACGAAAAATTAAAAGAGGGAACAGGCAGAAAAAAACACCCGAAATGTAGCACAGCAAGAAACTTGCAAGCAGTTGGGCTAATTCTTCTAATTACCATCCTCACCTCTATGAAGCAGCCGTCCTCTTCAATCAGTCACTTGTCCCTTTTGCTTAACATTTTCAAGATGATAGATGAGAGAATCTAACAGAGCATGATGTATTTATGCTTATGCTACACACATGAATTGAATAAAACCATCAAGGTAAAATGCAAGCATTTCTTCTGATAACCTTAGGAAGTGACTGACTGGCACTGAGAGCACACCTACTTCCATTTTCCAATTAGAAACAACCACGGAACTAAACTGTAAAGTAACAAAAACTGTCTGAAAACAAAATATATCTTAAAATTCATAATTAGTGAATATTCACCATTCTGATGAATGAAGGCTAGCATCATATCTAATAGGAGTTTAAATGAAGCAAAAAATAGCCTATACCTGCTTTGCAGGAAAAGATAAAAAGGCTGATGACCTTCTCCTCTATCATCATAACTTCAGAACTGAACAAGCCCTACTGACCTTTCTCTACCATTCCACGTCCAAAATACTTTCAGAGTTGGCCACTGATAGCTGGGTCCAGCGATTAAATGCCAAATGGTGTCTTAACGTCTTTCATTTCTTTCCTTTCTATCTCCAGCTAACGATTTTTAGCAGTAACTCTGGGAATTTTTCTTTTTTTAATACAATTCTGTAGTCTCCACAATTATACAGTACTACACATACCTGAGGCTGAAGTGCAAATTCTTCCCTGCATATTGCACAAGGCTGTGTGGAGTCTCCATGCTCTATGGATCTCTGCTTTATTTTTACCCACTCTTCAGCAGTCAGTGGTGAGGAAGGAGGCTCAACTAGGCCTAATTTCTGAGCTGTAGACAATAACAACAACAAATCACTGAAGAAAACCCACTGGCAGGTGCGGACAATGGATGGTCTTCATGTGAAACTCATTGATGATGCAGTTATTAAGAATACACAGATACTTCACATAAAACTGTAATCAGACAAACCACTGGCAGGCAACATACTTTTTACTATTAGTTAGCTGTTCAGTAATTATCAGAACCTCTTTTACATACAGGATTTATACGGGAAATTTTTAAATGCAAACTTTTATTTGCCAAGTAATTTGAATTTATATCTTTTCACTGCCATTATGATAGGGAATACTAAGTAGCCAGTGTAACAATGCACATTAACATAATGTTGTCTGTATAAACAAAATCTCTATTAGAATTAATTTGTGAAGGTTTCTGCAACGTTACATTTTTGTATTCTCAAAAATAAACAAAGTGGTATAATAAAAACCTGTTGCTGGTGCAAAATACTGAACTGTAATGAGACTGTGATGATGCAAGAGAAATAAAGAGCATAAAGAAACAGAGGAGGTTACAAGACAGCAGCGACAGTGTCACTCTGATAGGCGAGCTTCTCGATCTCAAATGATAACTGTGAGGTGCCTTGCTGCATGTCCTTGGGAAATCTCAGCCTTCTCAAAAAAGGAATCAGTGCAAATACTTAGAGTATTCCCTCCCTCCTCCACAAATGGCAGATAAAGTCCAGAGTCAGTATCTCAGTAGTAAAAAAGATGCTAGTAGGTACAGCAAAGAACAGACCTTTGTCATCTTTGAAGACCAGAGGAAGCAGCTTGTGTGGACTGGAGGAGGAACGTCCAAGGTACGTGTAATAAGCCAATAACATGAGTCCATGATGAGGCCTCAATGGTATTTGCTAAAACCCAAAAGGAAGAGGGACAGGCAACAGGCAGAACGCAAGCTGATGGTACAGAGATGAGAGTTTTAGTTCTAAATGGGAAAGGTCAACTCTTTTGTTCATAGCAAAATCCTTGCATAAACCAGACATTAATAAGCAGCACTTATTTGTTCTGGATAAGCTTTCAAAACTCCACCGCGCAGACTGTGTATCCAAACCCATGATACTACTTAGTCACGAGGAGAAAAACAACCAAAGAAAGCAAATAATGGGGTTTTGGTGATCCATTCGCTCTTATTATAGGATAGGATTTGTTAATCTTTGAGACAAAAATTCTGCTCCTGAGCTCATGCATCTACAGATGTACATCAATAATCATTTAAAATTTCCACAAAATTGTCTTTGATCTTTTTAAAGAACTTATGTGAGGTACTAAAGGAATTATAAGGAATACTGTCTTCCCTCTGGTTGAACTATCTGCCTAACCTACTTCCTTGTGAGCTCATGACAGCCTTCAAACATCAATCAATTTGGTGCCATATCTTAGAACAACAGGATGGCTTTGATGTTTCAAGCTGGTTTATGCTTTTGGAACTACATGGAAAGTGCTTTCACACACGGCTTGGTTCATACCCCCTCCCCCACCTTGTTACTTTTGTTACCCTGTAAAGGTATCAAGTCAAATGTAAGCAATGTGTGGAAACCTAAGTATCAAAATAAAATTGGAATCAATGAATGCCGCAGATTACATCGGTGGCCATATACGAATTGATTTAGAAGCACGCGGTTTTGGTTTTGCGACAAGTCGATACCCAGACACAAATCTAGCACCTCCCCATGTGCAGGAGCTCTCAGCTCTGCCTGCAGCCTATGGGCTCCAATTCATACCGCTCCCTGTCAAGTGGGCAAGCATGTACATATGTATTGATGGCATCATAAATTCAGAATGTAAAATATACACTGTATTAACATAAAATAGCATTGTCTATCAATTTTGGTGCAGAAAATGCTTTTATCTGCTGCTCCTGATGGTGAAAAATAATATGAGCGTTAAGAGAAACATGAAGAATCCTGCATTTAGAGTCTAAAAACTAGTTCAGAACATATATTTTGCTTAAAGCTTACACATGGGAAGTGGCTGAGTCACCATCCCAGAAGGTGTTTCAAAGACACATAGGTTCTTAGGGACACGGTTTAGTGGGGGACTTGACAGTTCTACGTTAACGGTTGGACTTGATGATCTTAAAGGTCTTTTCCAGCCAAAATGGTTCTATGATTCTAAGAACTGCTGGAATTGGTAGCTGAGTGACAAGCAAGTTTTTCTAACCAGGAGCACTTTCCATCTTGAGCACTCAACTCTCAAAGAGCATACACTGCACAGAACAGTGTTTCTGCTACAATAGAAGAATCAAGTTATAAAATACATGATAAAAGTTTCAGTAAAAACATACATCAAGTTTATCTGACAGTAATACCCAAGAGTATAATAGAATGAGTAAGGATACAAGATCTCGTTTTGATAGTGCAGTATACACAAGTAGTCTTTACGATGAGAAAATCTGGATAAGCAGGAAGCGAAGAAGAGAGCCATCCAGTCACAACATGAAAGGCAGTATCACAACCTAAAAACTGCCTACCCTTGATTTCTTTTCAAGCACTGTGGTCAGAAACTGTTTCAAGGAAGACAACGAGATGGCTTTGTGGAAAGCCCTTTGTATACCCCTGTGGTAAGAAAAAATACTTATTTAAAACTTTCCCAACTGGCTGATTAAAACTGCAAATAGGAAGAGAATGGCAGCAGAACCTAACTACTAAATAACATAAACCAGATGGGATATTTGTGAGGAACAGGTTATACAGGTGTTAAGATGGGAAGCTTTTGTACAACATGGCTGATGATGGAAAAATGGCAGCAGGACAGACAAGAAGGGATATGTCGTTGAAGCAAAAGGCTCTATGAAGGTATTGTCAAAGCAGCACTTTGATTAAATATGAGCACTGAGAGCCTACATTTATCACAGCTCAAGACATCCAAGAGTTTTCATCCTTATGCATCAAGTTTACAAGCCAAACCCATTTACTGACACACCCATTTACAACCAAGTGAGGTATTTATACTAAAATTAACATTAGCAAAGTGATTCCACAAATTAACCTTTAAACTATTATTATTTGATTTTAGGACTTAAGTGCCTATTGAGAAAAGTGTAATGATAGAGGCCTATGAGATTTTGTTTGATTATCCACAAACTCAAGAAGAAAAAGTTGCATTAAATTACATTTTCAAAGTTGTTTCACAGCTGTAAGGTTTAAACCACACAATTCTTATTACGAAGAGGAAGCCTGCCACAAGCATTTTAAAATAATCTGAGACTATAGGTGAAAATATCAATAAACAAAACCCAGAGACAATTGCAATTTTTAAAAATCTTTCAGCACATTCTTTGTAATCACTTGCACAAGCATTCAAATGGGACATTTCAGGCAATGCTGTGATTTAAAGAGAATATACTACGTCTCTCTTATAATTGCAGAGAACATGCTTACACTTGGGCTGCATTTTTTCACCACGACCTTTTAGCTTCCACAATCACTAATTATTTATATTTGCATTAACCCCAGTACCTCTCGTTTTTTTTCCCTCTCTATCCTATCTTCTTTCAAATTCCTCTTCAAAATGAACCAAAGAAAAAACCCTCCCATCTTTAGAACTCCAAGCATGTAAACATAGTAATATTCACCTTGTCTTACTACCTTTGTCCCATCACTTGTTGTGTATTATCTTAAGTTACCCTCTTAACCTTCAGCTGATTCCAAGAGGCAGATGCCTGTGCTTGTACAGAGCCTCATTGATTTACATGGTTCTCTTTAGAGCTGGGACTACTGTGACAGTTACTGCAGCAAAGGCAACATGATCTGCAGAGAGGCCTAAGGGCATTTGTATGAAGAAGAATAAATAAAACAATTATTAATGATGATGGAAGTTTATTATGCTTCAAACTGCAAACTGGTGAGCAGGAAGGTCCTTTAAGAAAAGCCTAAACAAGACAACCGAAAGGACAAGATGTTCATGGCAAGAATACTGTAGAAATCTTTAGAAAAGGGAAATACAAGCCTGAGACTGGTAGGTGGGAAGCACATTTGGATGCCTGGTCTGATAAGATGCTCCCTGGCTTTGTTTTTTTAAGCAATATTGTCTGTTGCTGCTCTACAACGGTATTATTATAATACTATTTAAAAGTGAGTTTTCTCACCAGGCATCATTCCAAGTCTTCACATCTGTGACTTTTATCTTGTTGCATGTTTGCTTCTAAATTTGAAAAAAAAAGGTATCTAGCTACAGGTGTTAATTCTTCCCGGGTTTAGCCCCAGGACCATTGTAAAAACAAACCTTTTAAACTTTGAGTAAAGGTGGGTATATATTAATAAAGAATACATTTAATGCAGCACTAGTAAATGTCTCTTTACTGAGTAAGTAATAAAACAAACCATTTCAAATAGACTTAAAAAAAATCATAATAACAAAACACTCCCTCAAATAAATATGTCTAAATCACTGATGCTTGCTTGAGAATATGACCCTCAATATACAAAACATATTAGAAAAGTGTAAGACTTCCCACCTCTTTATGAAGAATTCTTCTTCATCAAGATGCACTAGCTTTTTCATTTTTACCTTCATTGTCACAAGGATAATTTTTTTAATGCATTTCAGATATGAAAAGACACTTGCAAGTCACTGACGGCAACTCCATTGTTTAAATGACTGTTTACCTGATGGCATAAGCTGCTGGTTTTTTTACAGATTTTAAGACAAGACTTTATGCTGTTTAGCATTAAATTATCTTCCTGAACAGAAAAGTTACATTCCTCATTTTAGTTTATTTTAAGTAAGAACAAAAATTCACAAATTAGAATATAACAGTTTACCTAATGTTAGCTGCGGAGGACTGGGATCAAGAACATACTCCTTTTCTGCATCTTCCTTGTTTCTGTAGTGAGTGCTCTTTTTCCTTAGTCCAGTATCTACAACTGCTCTGACCATTTCTTTGTTCACGGGTTTGAAAATGTTCTTGATATTTCTTGTCCTTGACTTAAAAGGATTGGCTAAGGAAAGATCCTGGAGCTGATGACTGTGTATTATATGATCCTGCAGAGCAACTGCAGAAACTGCTATTGCCTCTCGTTTGGAGGAGCAGCCCTAAAAAAAGAAAAAAGAAGTAAAAAAAAAAAGTGAATAATTATAGTTATAAATTATTTTTTTTTTAAATTAAAAGAAATTCTGCTCTCAGCCAATGTTTTTGACTTGTCAAAGGCTTTTACACACACGCAACTCCCGTACTTGAAGCCTAACATACAATTACCATAAGATGAAATTTAAGACTGATGTTTCTGACATATCCTAATTTTAACTTATAAAAAGTCAAACAAAATCTTTGATTTATCATTTATATTAAATAAAATAGCAGTAATTTTAAAGTTTTAATTACCGAGCCCATAATTATTGTATGCAATAAACTCATTACGGACTATAAAAGTTTGGCATGCCCAAACACATTTTACTTCATTAAAAACAATCCCAAAGGCTAACCTTGCCTTCCAGAACACTGAATATAAACAAAAATATATTCTTTTTATACAGGGAATGGGTTTTTCTATCTATTCCTCCACTTCTCCCCACCCTTTTGCCTTATTTTAAAATATGTGAAATCATACCTTGTAAAAATCCTGATGGTCCATTGATAATTTTTAGTTGATTTTACAAGAGTCATGTGGCTCTGCAAACAGATGTACAAGAATTTGAATAATATTTCTCAGCAGAAAACCCCTCATTGATAGCAGAAACAAAACCTACAGTTTCATTTGTTTTCTCCTAGGCCTGCCATTGGAGATGGCTTAATATGTATTCCAGGCACAAAAGTTACCTCTGGAACCATAAACACTGTGCCCATCTCCTGTCAGCCTCATCTCCCCCTCAATGGACTGTCTACAAAATACACAGAACAGCTTCAAAATGAGCGGAGGTAATCGCAAATTTCAAGCTGAACCAAGGAAAAATATGGCTATAGCAATAAACCACATTGAACCACTCTCGCCAGACTAGTTTATTGTAGATAATGAAGCCTGTGATAGAGTGAGGAAGGATGGTTCTATAAAGAAGATGGGGACAGACTTTTTAGCAGGGTCTGTTATGATAAGGCAAGGGATTATGGTTTTAAACCAAAGGAGGGGAGATTCAGGCTGGACATAAGGAAGAAATTTCTTACAATGAGGGTAATGAAACACTGTCCCAGGTTGCCCAGAGAGGTGGTGGATGCCCCATCCCTGGAGACATCCCAGGCCAGGCTGGATGGGGCTCTGAGCAACCTGATCTGGGTGAAGATGTCCTTGCTCATGGCAGGGGCTGAACTAGATGAGCTTTGGAGGTCCCTTCCAACCCAAACTATTCTATGATTCTGATTCTATGATGTTAGCAACCGCTGTGTGGTCGCAGCTGCATCCACACTGGTACAGCAGGAAAACCTGCGGCATGGCTCTGTGGTGGGAGGAGGCTGGCAGAGGGTGAGACGCTCCGTTCAAAGCTGTGGCAAACAGGACCCACTGCTTACACCGCTGTTGTGTTGCTGTGTGTAGTTGCTCCTCCTGCCACCACAGCCAACTCTGTGCCCCCCGAGGTCCGGCCCGGGGCTGCTTTCCCCTGCCGGGTGACCGGCTGCCCCTCACACGGGGCAGCGCTGACCCCTCTCCAGCCCCTGCCCGTCGCCCCGTTGCTCTTTTTTTACCTCTCGTACGTTTTTTTACCTCACAGACCTCGGCCCCACGGGCCGCCTCACTCACCCGCCGGAGCCGCCACCTCCCCGCCTCTGGCGGCACGGCCGCGTTGCCAGGCAACGCAGCACCCGGCCCGGCAACGGCTGCGGGCGGGGCTGTGCGCAGGCGCAGTGGGTGCGCGGGAAGGCGCGATGAGGGAGGGCGCCGGTTGCTCAGAGGGGTGCGGGTGTTGCTTCTCCTGGCCCGGCACCAGCGGCTGCTCGTAGGGACGTCCCTGCGAATGGCTTGGAGGGGCTTTCCCTGTGCACCGAGGCTGCTCCCTTTCCTCTGTGTCACAGAATCACAGACTGGTTGGGGTTGGAAGGGACCTCTGGAGATCATCCAGTCCAACCCACCTGATAAATCAGGGTCACACAGGTCACACGGGAATGTGAACAGGTGGGTTTGAATGTCTCCAGAGAAGGAGACTCCACAACCTCTCTGGGCAGCCTCTTCCAGGCTCTGGCACCTCCCAGTAAAGAAGTTTCTCCTCATATTCAGATGGAACCTCCTGTGTTTCTGTCTGTGCCCGTTGCTGCTCATCCTGTTGTTGGGAACCACTGAAAAGAGTCTGGTCCATCCTCTTGACACCCACCCTTGAGATATTTATCAGCATAAATAAGATCCCCTCTCAGCCTTCTCCCCCTCGCTGGTCACTGTTTTCCCCACTAGCCCGGTGTCATAACGTGAGGGTTGGCACTGCACACTACTGGCAGCCCTCCATGTGCTTTTTGACTCGCAGACTGTTTTTTCACTTTGCATTTTTCAGTTTTTAATGTGTATTTTTGACCTCAGGGCCATTTTTAACCTGGCAGGTGGTAAGATGAGAGGGAGGCCCTGTGATTATTGCATGGAAGGACTTTCCTCAGCAGCGGCCATTGAGCTGAGCTCTCTGGCTTCTCAAACCTTTCCAGCAATGGTGACAGGGATGCGCAGTCTTGGGCCATTTGCTCCAGTAGCTTCCCTGGTTAGTGATGGACACTGAGCCACTCTGTGTGCTGCATTAGTTGTAGCTGATCTATGATCCACTGGGGATCAGTTTAGTCATGGGTGGCTCTGGCCTGAAACACACCTTTTTGGAGGCCAGTATCTAGTGCAGTGCCTCAGGGGTCAGTACTGGGGCCAGTATTATTCAATATATTCATTAACGATTTAGACGAGGGAATAGAGTGCACTATCAGCAAGTTTGCTGATGACACCAAGCTGGGAGGAGTGGCTGACACGCCAGAAGGCTGTGCTGCCATCCAGAGACCTGGACAGGCTGGAGAGTTGGGCGGGGAATAACCTGATGAAATTTAACAAGGAAAAGTGTAGAGTCCTGCATCTGGGCAGGAACAACCCCAGGTTCCAGTATAGGTTGGGAAATTACATATTAGTGAGCAGTGTAGGGGAAAGGGACCTGGGGGTCCTGGTGGACAACAGGATGACCATGAGCCAGCACTGTGCCCTTGTGGCCAGGAAGGCCAATGGCATCCTGGGGTGTATTAGAAGCGGGGTGGTTAGTAGATCAAGAGAGGTCATCCTGCTCCTCTACTCTGCCCTGGTGAGACCACATCTGGAATATTGTGTCCAGTTCTGGGCCCCTCAGTTCCAGAAGGACAGGGAACTGCTGGAGAGGGTCCGGCGTAGGGCAACGAAGGTGATGAAGGGAGTGGAGCACCTCCCTTATGAGGAAAGGCTGAGGGAGCTGGGTCTCTTTAGTTTGGAGAAGAGGAGACTGAGGGGTGACCTTATTAATGTTTACAAATATATAAAGGGTGAGTGTCAGGAGGATGGAGCCAGGCTCTTCTCGGTGGCAAACAATGATAGGACAAGGGGTAATGGGATCAAGCTGGAACACAAGAGGTGCCACTTAAATTTGAGAAGAAACTTCTTCTCCGTGAGGGTGACAGAGCACTGGAACAGGCTGCCCAGGGAGGTTGTGGAGTCTCCTTCTCTGGAGACATTCAAGACCCACCTGGACATGTTCCTGTGCAACCTCACCTGGGCGTTCCTGCTCCAGCAGGGGGATTGGACTGGATGATCTTTTGAGGTCCCTTCCAATCCCAAACATACTGTGATACTGTTAAGGTGATTATTTCCATAGTTGTGACTACACCTCTTTACAAGCATGGCTGGGTGGGGGTTTACTTTTTCTCCTCCATTTAGCAATGTCAGGATGGCCCATTTGAAGTTATGCACTGGTTGCTTTAAATTTTAAAGGAAGCTACATCACTACCATTCTGGGTGACCTGTGTTTTTTGGCAATTCTGTTGTTACCATTGAAAGAGAAAAATCTACACCAAGAGAACAGATGAGTGGTATCCATATGGCTGAAACCAAAGATGCTTGTCAACTAGTGTCCCATCTTTGGCCATGATAAAACGTGGCTGTCTCGGGGGATCTCTGTCAGACCCGGGTCAGGTGCAGCAGCAGCTCCTTCAGGACTTTCTGAGCCACACCCTTGTTTTCAATAACCACATGTTGTATTTCTTCCAGATCCAGAGCTGTGCAAAGGTACCTTTAGCCCCTAGTAGGAGTGTAGGTTTCCTCTGGCCATTTGCCTGGTTATTCTCACTTGGAGGCCCTGTATTTCCCAAAAGGACAGGTGCAGATGCTGCTTCAAGTCCAGGTGTGCCATTTCTTTAATCTTTTGGGTTTAAATAGGTTGTCAGAGTCCTTCTCATGTGCTGCTGGTTTGAGAGATTTGTTTTCTTGTGGAACCGACATTTCCCGAGCAAAAGCAGTGAGGCTGTCCTGAGAGTAATCCTTTGAGCAACATATAAATGGAGTGATTAATCCACTGGATGCACTTCTTGTCTGTAATTATAAATAATTACTTTAGAGTCAAATCTGCAAATGAGAATACCTTTATGTACTGTAGGGGAAGATGTAAAAAACAACTGAAGTGGCTATCTTCAAAATGGCATTAAATCACTGATTGTTTCTAAAGACAGGAATAAAAAGATAAAATAATGGTTTTTAAAGTGAACTTGCCTCGCACTAAACCTGACTCGATAATACCGTAAAGGGATATTTTACAATATAAACTTTCAAAGATTTTTAGTAATAAATGTTAATTAGCAAATAAAGTAGAAAACTTGATTTTCTGCTGTCTAAAATTTAAATGAAAATGTAAATGCTATAATATTTGCAAAAATAAAGCCATTACTGTGTAGGATAATCATTAGTATGTATCAGTTTTAATACAAAGATACTGAAAAATACCTCTCTCATTTTGTGCTTGAACTTGGTCCAGCATTTTGTGTCTTTTCAATGTTGCTAGTAAGGTCCTTTTAAAAGAATGTTTCCTTCTCTTCTGTTTCTGTCATACCTCGTTAAGGTGATCCTGTACACATGTATGCTTAATTAAGGCTTTTCATTAAAATAAGCCTTTAATCCAAAGGTGCTGGGCCTTAATTGAAACTCAGAGAAGATTAGTGTCGTCTCTTATTTTGGTTTTCACTTTTACTGTGCTTCCTACTGCTTCTAAACTAAAATGTCTGTATTAGCCTTAGCTGATACGTGGTCAGGATGAAATTAAAATTCATACTGCAGTCTTCTGGAGAGTAACGTTCCGCAGTAATTGCCATTTCTTATTAAGTGCCACCTTTTACCAAGAGCCCCCACTTCAAATGCAAAAGGTTGCTTTAAACACTCTGAGGACATTAACATAATGAACACGCAGCCTGTTTTGAAGGTGACTAGTAAGTGACTAATGTTACCTGGTTTTATCCATATGTATAATGTAAAAATGTTTAAATTGTGCTGAAATCATGGGTCTGTCTAGAGTGGTTGAGTTTTACAGAATTCTTTTTAAGAAGATTTGTGAAAAATGAGAATTTTAGCCACAGGTTAACAGCACACATCCGAGGTACCACACAACGTACTAAGATTTAGGGCCTTTTTGGGGGAGTAAGACATAGAAGCAACAGCTTCTGGTCTTCTAGCACAAAATACACTAGTGGAAAAGCCAGTCTGTTTTCTTTCTTGTAGAGCTGCAAGTGTGATACTGCATTCTGCTGTCAGCGGAGGGAGAGTAACTTTTCAGGAAGAGCTGATAAATGGTGTGTGTTGAATAAATTTGATACAGAAACAGCTATGACAGGGCAAAGGTTTGAAGTAAGCTTTCTAGTATAGCGACTGCAATGAGCTTCGCTGAAACTGTGTCTTCATACTGTGGTATTGTCTGTAATATGTTTTTGTGCTTTGCCATGTTAGAGAAGTGTAATACAAATATTAATATATTTGAAAGCAATGCGGTACTTCTGTGGAGGTTACTTCAAATTGATCAACAGTTGAATGGCGATTTTAAAATACCATGTTATAAAAATGTATATTGACATGATGAGTAAAGCCTGTGCTGCAGACAGCAGGAAGGGTGAGTAGAATACCTTATGTAAGCTAAACCTTTTGTAGGCTTAGGTGGGTTATGTAGTTTTGTCACAGTAATATTGGGCTGTGTGACTGTCTCCAAACCACACTCCAGGGTGTGGACAGTGAATAGGATGAGGAATCACCTTTACATGTGAAAAGATACAGATTAATTTTTCATGGGAAATAAGGACATTCATGCTGCTACAAGTGTGCAAGCCACTAATTCTTCTAAGAATCAAGTGCACTGCTGTCACAGATGAGGAGAGCTGAGTCTGAATGTGTGAGCGAGGAATTCCAGCTTGAAATATTTCTGCTGGCTGAAGAAGGCAGATTTTGGCAAATCTGCACATGTGAGCCGTGCCTTTGACTCAGCAAGGAACACCGTGTTGCAGAGCTTTGTAGTTGCCCAGTTAAAGGTTTTTTTAAGAGAACTGAGTCAGACATCCTTAATTATAAAAGTAAAATGTCTGCTCTTTCTTCTCACAAGTTTGGAAATGTTTTACATCATTTACTATTTGTTCACATATATATTAAATATACAGATTTGTTTATACTTATGTCTACACACACATAGTCTGTGTTTTTCATTGTGCTGCTTGTTTAACGTTGGTATTTTCTGTCACTTTCTGCTAACTCAGGCATGTGCTTCCAGCTCAGTAGGAAAGCTGCGCAGTTTTAGTTTGTAAGGGTAGTAGAGATGCTATTAGGTCCCATTTAAAGCCCTTTCAAGTCAGTGAAAAGGCCATCACTGGTTTACAGTTGAATTCAAAATATGTTCTGTAAAGTAAATATTATTTCTCTTTCAGGGAGGAAAAACATAATTTAAGGAGAAATTTGTATATGTACATTTTTGGAACAATTTAGATTCCAAGCCAAATGTGATTTAATGCATGACCATTGATTTTTATTGAGCTTATGTCATAGTGAATTTTTTTAAACTCCAATGATACACATATTAAGGATTTATAGATCTGGAGTGCTTTATTTTTGTAAAAAAAAATCATATATTTTATAAGAATGCATTATTTAGGTAATATTACTGTAAAAAGAACAAAACCAAAACACCTGGTTTGCAATACTCCTGATGCCTCTGTATGAACTGTGTCTGGTACTACGTTGTGTAATGCTGTAGATGTATGAATGTTTAGTTTTGGATGTACCTCTCTGTGAAGTGCTGCATATGTTCTGACCTGTAATTTCCAGTTAGATTAATATTTGCTTAATGGAGACATTTTCACTTTGTGGGAAATCTGTTTAATTATGTGAAGGGCGAAATTTCTCCAAATGCGTACTGTAGAGTACAAGCCTCGAGTTCATCCTGTTGTCAGCATTTAATGCACTGATATTGTTTCGTGCTCTCTGTTTGTCTTTGGAGAGGTCCTCATTCCTCGAGGATGAAATAAAGCTCTGGTTCCATCACTGCGGTCTTCAGAATTAGCACTGAAAACACAGGATTCTTTTCCTGGGTTGATGAAAGTAATTTCTTGTTTGCTGTGTCAAACAAAGCATGCTATTTGTCACGTTGTGGTTTGTGTATCTTTTAAGAAGCTTTCAACTTTGATCTGAGTCAAGGTACACTCAGTAGCACAGATGACAGAAGTAACAAACCAGTGATGTGCATTGTCATTCATACAAACTGTTTAAGTCAACAAATACTGAGACTCAGATGTAGAAAACCATATTGCTTTGGAGGGGGCTTGTGCATTCTTGTGAGAAAATGCAGACCTTTGCTTTTCTTGTTTCAGACAAAGGTGTGGAACAATTTATTAGTTAAGGATTCAGTTCAGTGTCTGCAATCAAAAGGTGCCTCTTCTCGTGCAGATTCTGGCCCTTGCTTATATTTTCTAGGTAAACAGTTGCATTTAAAAGACATTGTAGAGATGGGCTCAGTCGCACATAAAAGCTGCTTTCTTCAAACTGTCATCACAGGGGTTTTCAGAGCGTGCTTTTAATACATCCAGCACTGGTGTTTGTGTGTGTCTCTCTCTCTCTTTCTTTTTACATTAAATGGTATTTGAAATGGGTATTTTTTTTTAAATGCAACTTTCACCTGCTTTTTACCTGATCTGTCCATAGGGAAATGAACCTTTTGTCTAGCGAGACAGAGGGTTAGAAAACTGTTTCACAAAATTACCATTTTAAGAGAATGCAGAAAAGTCCATTATAACAAGCATTTGTTCTGAATGGTTGTGTGGATCTGAAAGTTATATCTTGCCACATGGTAGAACTTTCAGGTTGGAGGTGCAATTTGATCCAGTCTGACCTGCTAAGATTGTGCAAGGAATTTTATGCAGTTAGCAAAGTTTAGAACTTAAACCATTTGTTTAAATCATATCTTTCAGAAAGCCATTCAGTTTCCAACTAAAAATTTCATAACTCGGGGGAGGTTGTTTGTTCAAGTGGTTAATCATCGTGACTGTTACCCTTTATTATATCTCATTTGAATTTGTCTGGCATCAGCTTCTAGCCATTTGCTCTCTTTATGCCTTTCTCAGCTAGGCTGAAGAGCTCTTTATTAACTGGTATTTTCTCTTTGAAAAGACACATTAACAATGTCATCAAGTCATCCCTCAATTTTTGCTGCTAATCTGAATAGATTTGGTTTGCCAGACCACTCTTGAGACATTTGCCTAGGCCTGGAATATTTTGCTGTCTTTTTTCCTCCTTGTGCTTTATATAAATTTTCAACTTTAAAGAATTAAGATACCTGAACAATATAATATTCTGGTTTTATTTTTTTAATATGGACAAATTGTACAAAGCAAAAATACTTCTGATTCTCCCTTAGCACTATACATAACTTGACATAACAAAAGTGCATGCAACAAAAAAAATGTTTGTCACAAGAAAAAGTATATTTCCGCAATTTTGTTTTTCTCCTCTTGGTGTTTCTTGGCATTTTCAGATGAAAATATTCCATTTCTTAACTGCTGTTCAGACCTCTCATCTTTGCAAAATATACCTGAGAACAGGAGATACAGTAAGCAACTGTATCTGTGGTGCAGAAAAGGTGCAGAGACACCTTTACAGAGGAACATTTCAATAAAGTAATAAAAGTTGCAAGTACTGTTATAAAGAGCTTAAAGAAAACTCTAGGTAGGGCTTGATGTCTGGCTTTAAGATAGTACAGGTGTGATTTATCACTTGTGAAATATGGTGCTCGTGAAAACAATGAGGTATAATAATTCATTTTTGTAGACCGCGTAGGAAAGACAGTGGAAGTGGGAGGTGAATTCTATAAAATTCATAGGGTTTTTCTGGGGCAAGAAAATGGAAGAGTGGATAGGATCATGTGAGAATATGTAGGGTAAATACCACCTTGCATAGGGTAAGTGTGACAGTAAAGAGCACAAAGCAAAGACTATTTTCTTCTCCAGTTTGATTTTAAGGAGAATGTGAGTAGAGGTAGATGACATAATCAATTTTATGTCAAAATGTAATACACAACACAATATAAACTAAACATCTTATAAACCTAAGGTTTGTATCTCATCTAAAACTTGGAACGTGACTTTTGGTGTGTATTTTAAATAATGGGTATCTGCTGTTGTTTCAAAGCTGCATCCCTGGAATTATCGTCTAATTAATCTCATAAGGTGGAGGAAAGCTGCAGGATATTTAGAGTTATGGTGATAATGTGCTGGAAATACATGAGGAGTCACCAGGGAACAAAGGCAACAAACTGAGAGGACAAAGAGCTCATGCAGAAACAAAGTATTTTGGTTGCTTAGAACTTCAGCAGAGCAGATCGTAAGAAATTACCTGCCCTCGCATTTGCTATTTACAAACAGCAGGTGTTGCCAAAAGTGGTGATGTATGTACAAGGTTTTCAGCAACCCATGGAATTAAATGACAGTGAAAGTGTGGCATTCATCCAAGGAATCTCAAGGAGCTAAAGAATTGCTAACTGAATTCCTATTAAAACTTAGGTAATTAATCAGCAAAATGTGATACAATAGAGGAAAACTGAAGGTAGACAGCTTCATACAAAAGTGTTTTGGCGGAAATGGTTCCGAGAATGATTCCAGGAATTAGAATGGTGAACTTTTCTTTGGTGTCAGGAAACTTAATTGATAAAATTGTTAATGATAAAAAAACCTTTTTAGAGTATAATTCTAAGGAGAAATTACAGTTACTGTTGCAAGAGTATATCTTGTTACTCTGGCCTCATAGTGTATTTTAAAGGTTAACGATCTGATGAAGAAAGTTGGCAATGCAAGTACATATATAATTTTATCAAAAAGACGTGAGTTCCACAAAAAAAAAATTGACAATATTTTTAGATAGTAGCTAGTCATAAAAAAAGACCTTGATAATTAAGGTGACACAAATGAAGCCAATGTGGGAAAGTGTTGGTGATAGAAAGCAAAAGATTTCATCATAACAATAAATTAGCCATTTGAATGTCCACGGATCATTGTGGGTGTGTTTAAATTGCCATCGAGTCAAAGCACATGCCACCTCTTGTGAAGCAGCCCAGTCAGCACATCCTGTTGCCCGAGAGGCCACGCAGGCTGCCCCGTGTGCTGCCCCCCTGCACTGTCTGCTCCCCGCCTGATCCCAGTTCTGGTTGACAATAGGTTGACCATGAGGTAACAAGAAGGCCAATGGCACCTGGGGTGCATTAGGAAAAGTGTGACCAGCAGGTCAAGCGAGGTTGTCCTCCCTCTGTACTGCCCTGGTGAAGCCACATCTGGAGTTCTGTGTCCAGTTCTGGGCTCCCCAGTTTAAGAAGGACAAGGAATTACTGGAGGGAGTCCAGCGGCGGGGTACGAAGATGCTTAAGGGTCTGGATCATCTTTCTTATGAGGAGAGACTGAGAGAGCTGGGTCTGTTCAGCCTAGAAAAGAGAAGCTGAGAGGGGATCTTATGAATGCTGATGAATATCTCAAGGGTGGGTGTCAAGAGGATGGACCAGATTCTTTTGAGTGGTGCCCAATGACAGGATGAGGGACAACGGGCACAGACTGAAACACAGGAGGTTCCATCTGAATATGAGGAGAAATTTCCTTTAAGGTGCCAGAGCCCTGGAACAGGCTGCCCAGAGAGGTTGTGGAGTCTCCTTCTCTGGAGACGTTCAAACCCACCTGGACACCTTCCTGTGTGATCTGCTCTGGCGAACCTGCTTTAGCAGGTGGGTTGGACTAGATGATCTCCAGAGGTCCCTTCCAACCCTAACCAGTCTGTGATTCTGTGATGTGCTCCCCCGCTGCCCCATGTGCTGCCCCCCCCTGCCCCATGCCAAACCTGGGGGTACACCAGCCTGGGACAGCACTGTTGCAGGGCTTCAATGCTGCACCCTATTGTGAATCTGTGCTCTGAGGAAAGGCTGGAAGTGGTGACTAATGACATCCTAATTTGCTGATGAAACAAAATAAAGCATTTTGTCACTATATTTCTAAGATAAAAACCCAACCTCCAACACAAGAAAGGTCAAGGGGGAAAATAGAAATGATTAGAGGCATGTGGGGAGCTTCTTTACAAGTAAATTAACAAGAATGGTCCAGATTTGCAGCTGATGAAAATTGGCACCGTTCCACTAGAATCAATGGCACTATGCCAATTTACACCAGCCGAGAATCCACCCCAATGCTTTTTTAATATGGAAAACCAGGGTGATTACAGCAGAGACCTACAGTAAAAGACCAACATAATTACAAAAGCAAGGTTGTGAAGGTTAGGACGTGCCAGAATTAATGCTCTGTGCATCTTTAGAGATGTGGGGGTTTTTTGAGTGTTGGTTAGGATCCGTTTTTACAGTCACTGTGAAGTTGCTTTCTACTTTCTACCCTTTCTCCTGCCTTTCTCCAGTTCCTATTCTATACTCCATTGGCATCAGGAAGTTTTTTTAACTATTCTGTTTAGGCACCACAGAGCGAAAAGGGGAGCAGTGGGAGCACAGGAGGCAGCTTGAGTGCCCATATTACTGTAAAGATCTGTCTACTCGTTTGTCATCTTACCCAAATTAGCTTTAAGGAGAGGAACTCGCCTCCTGCCTCTAAGTCTCTGCAACATACAGCTCAGTGGGAGCTGTAAAATCTCAGAAAACTGAATTAACACTTAGGTGGTTGGGCACACTGAGCTTAAGGCAGACTTGAAAGTGTTGTTAAAGTGCCTGGGTTGGATCACCCAGCTGTGTATCCATGGATTTTAGGTTGCAGTGTAAGACTAAAAGCCATGGCTTTTCTGATTTTGGTCCCTATGCTCCTTACACTGATATCTCCCAGTTGCAGAAAAAGTCCTGTGTAGACTTTTAGGATAAGAACAGTCAACTGCTGGGGTTAAAATATGGTCGATGTGGTTTTGTTTTCAGAGCTCTGGGCGGATGGAACATGTTAGTAGTAGACAGAGGCTTTAAATCTGCCAACTCTCACAAGACTCCCTTGAGCACATGTAGAAGGACGTGCCCAAATTTTATCTCTTTGCTGCAATTGTCACACCAACAATATCAGTGAAAACCACAAGTTTTTGAAGGTCAACAAAACACTTTTTCCACTGACATAGAAGTTTTTTACAGAAACTTTCCAGAAAATTTTCTTCCTGAGACAGAATCCTGGCAAGGAAAACAATTGAAGTTTGGCAAGGTTGTAAGCAACTGAAAAGATGTAATAAAGTGGTGTTAAACCACTTAATTATAAACATCGTTACCAGCTAAATAATTTGCATAGCGAAGTTGTGCTTGGTGCTGCTAATTGCACTTCCTGATACAACCTGAAATAAAAGGTAAAGTAATGAGAGGGAAACACAAAGTTAATGAGAGTTAATAAGATACAAGAAAACGTGCATATAGATACATCCACATGGGGGAGAGAGAGGGAATCCATGTTGCTTCTGTAGGGCAAGCTGTTGCATGGACTAGTAATTCCTTCTAGAATTATTTTTTCCCCTGTAAGTTTTCAATTTGTTTTACTGATCACCATTGCTTTGTAAACTCTCATCACAATCTTTCTTGCTCATCTTCTCATTTGCCCTCACCTTGTGATTATTTTCTTTTGTTTTGGCCTGAGTGGGAATTCGTTCGAGGAGTCGATGTGCTCGTCTTTGAGAGGTGAGGAGGAGCGGGACACCTCAGACCCTGGCTCTGCGTTTGCTTCACATTGTTCGTGGCCGTCATTGCCTCGTATGCATGTCCAGCTTGGCAGGGTGCGAGCTGTCCTGTGGTGATAGGTGTTATTAAAGAACAGTTTCAGCTGGCATTGTTAGTATCCAGAATGATTTGTTTCCAGTAATAGTAACTTCAGCTGCTGTACAAGTTCGCATAAACCCAAGATTTTTCTCTACATACTGTATTGCACAGTAATAGACATCTTGAAGGGATTGTTTCTTCTTCTAAAACAGAATTAACTTAGTATTTCAGACACTGGTCACTGGGCTATTGGTGCTCTGTGATGTCCTAGTATTTCTGATTTTAAATTATTTTTCCTCTCTATTAATTTATTTTTAAGATAAATTTTAATTTTCTGTTTTGAATGCCTATTATATGCCTATTTAAACATCTGTTTAATTTCTATTTAAATTTCTTATTAAAACCAAGCTAAAAGATGATAGCAAAGCTGCATCTTTATCCTCCCTATAACATTTCCTAATGACTCTGATATTTCTGATTAGAGCTCATCTCCAAGGTTGAAGAACCGGTGAAAGATTTGTTGTAGAGGAAACACAAATGCTTTTGCTAATAATGTGGTAGTGTTGTAGCTATTTTGCCTATTAGCCTATGCGTCTGAGAGACAATAAGTATTTGTTTCAAGTATTTCTGTTAATCTGACAAAAGTTATGAAACCACTTTATGTGTGTCATCTCTCCTAGAGCTTTGTATTTTTTTTAATTTTTAATAAAAGTTAGACTTTGGATTTGGAAGAATGAGCAAAATCAGACATTCTGTCAAAAATACATTAACATTTATGGTAGGTCATACAATTAAAAAAGTAAATCACAATTTAGGTTTAGCCTTTACACTGTCAGTACTAGTGGAAAGGTAGCTGAGTAGCTCTTGTTGAATGAGATTTTCTCTAATGTTTAAGCCACCAATAAAACCCCCAGTTAAGCCCTTCATAGGAAACTTAAGAATTGACTGATGGGAGTCACATGGTTAAATCAGTGCTTGTTATTCATAATTTATTCAATGGTTGATGGAAAAAAATTGTCCAATTATTTGACAAATACTGCTTGGCAAGATGATTTACAGAGAATAATGCAAGTATTTGTTGAAGAATTTAAAGTGACAAAAAATGCCAAAATTACGGCCTTTATTCTCAATGCAGTGATTAGAGCTGATTGAATGATATTCAGACAGTTTGACTAATTTTGAATAGTCCTTACACAGGCAATATTCCCATTGACTTCAGCTGGAATTTTGCCAGAGTGGGGACGACAGGATTGGGCCTTTGAGTGTAAATGTCTTGAAAGGGTCCCTTTATGAAGCAGCAGCTTAAATTCTGAACTGCAATGAAAACCCATTTTCAGTTTTCCCTGTTACTTTGCCTGTTCTGTGGAATTGCTCCGTATGAATGTTAATCCCATTCCCTCTTTATCAGCAGAGGGTGCTATGGGAGTTTTGTGCTCTCCAGTAGCCTTTTGTTTATGCACAGTTCAATCGAATTTAAGTTGAACTGACCATTTCAATGGGAGTCAAGTGTGTATTTAAATGGTGTGTGGGAGAGTCATAATTTAATGGCAAACCATTTCCTTAATTGATCCAAGTTAAGAAGGGAGACATTTTAAAGTGGATAGTTTCAGATTCCTGGCCTCTACCCCCATACCCTCCTAAATGGGTCACTGAATGTGGTCTTATACCCTTACGTGATAAATGATAGCATTTTCATGTATTTTCAAATGCAGATTCAGTACTCCAATTTACTAGAAATCTATAATGAACTAATATTTTTGAATATAAAACTTTTTTAAGTTCCCTTTTTCTTTTTTTTTTTTTTTAAATATTAGTAGGAATTTAATACAAAAAGGTGTTTACAAATCCCTGATGTGGAAACACTCAAAAGTGGAAAAATAGGTTTTGGTAAGCCAGTATACCCTATGCTTTGTTAGAGGAGTGTTAAGGTTGTAAAGTCAAGTGTAGAGAAAACAGAAAATACTTAGGCAATCTTAATTCTGGTAATTTTTCTGATTGTTCATCCACATCCTGACAGGGATATTAAATTACATGATTGCATACCTACTTTTTGCTATGAGACATCTGCACCTTTAACGTATACAATAGACACCACTGAATAGGAACTTTATGAAATGTTTCTTTTTATTCAAATTGCTCAGTGTATGGCGCTGGGTTATTTGCTGCACACCATTCCGTCCAGCATTGAACGTGCTATTATCGACTTCTTCAAGTACCTTTCTATAGCGCTACCATAAAACGGGAGTTTATTAATCCTTTGATTAACCACTGTTTAATGTATTTTTGCTGTTTAACACACAGGGACAGAAAAAATGGTGAAGTGCAAGGTAAAAGTGATCACGAGTTTTATCAGTCCAATTTGAGATTGCTTAAAGCCGATACATTTCAGAATGCTTTGCACTTCATGTAGTAAAAGCAGATGCGTAGCTGTGTCCTGCTGCAGCTCTGAATTCTCACCCCTTTATAAACCATATTCTGGCATCTCAGAAAACCCACATTTTCAGAAAATGAGGGCCAGACAGTCAGAGTTCAGCAGTGAAAAGTTCAGGGTGATCTTTTCAGCATCATATAGGCTGTGGTCAAAGCTGAGCAGACTCCAGTACTTGAGGATGGCATTTTTTAACCTTAAGACCATGTTTTTTTCTTTCCTCATGCACTGCCTGTCTTTCAATTCCTGCTGCTGTGTGAGAGAGGATCTTGAAGATGACAGTCTACTTGCCTGCAGAGCTGTCATGGGTTCCCAAATGATTGGCTTCTTGGTACACAGAATGAAACGGCTTCATGTGGATGGACATCTAATAGTTAAAAATGGCTGAGGTGCTGAAGTAAAATTATGGAGGGATTCCAGAGTGTTGGGTTGGTGTGTGTTTGGGTTTTTTTTCAGCCATAATATTTATAATGTCAACCTGTGGAGGGAAATAAAACTTCAAAATTGATGGAAAGGTTGTTGGAAAGCTGCACTTCAAAAACATACTGATTTCCTGAGACACTGGCAAGGCCAAAATCCTTGGAAGCGCTGGGCAATCTGCGGCCATTTGTTGTTCTTCATTATGTGGCCCAGCTTCTGCTTCATCCAGTCATCCCCAAACCTTTCTGCCTGTTCCTCATTCCACTGGGATAATTTGCAATATTCCCTTCTAGCTGTGACCGAGGAGAGGAAGGATAACAGACAGAGGCAATAAAAAACACAGGAGGGAGCAGATTTACAGCTTTCGTTCCGAGGTGGTGAGCCTGGTGGCTGCAGACAGACCAAAGGGCTTGCAAGGCTCTGCCAGGGGATGGACCAGTAATTCGGGAGGACGTAGCATGGTTGCTGCAGCTGGCCCAACAGGTTTGAGTGGGTGAAGCTTCTTATTGTCTGCTATACGATCAAAATTTCCACTCAGTCTGCGTGGGCAGATCCGTAGAAGCTCGCAACTTGGCTGGATTTGAGGACATTTTCACACAAACAACAGAATGTTGACACTATGGCAACTGCTGTGCCATGTTTCCAAAGCCCAATCTGAGTCATGCAGGGAGCTGTAGCATCTCCACCAAACAGCTGGAAAAGGTGGTTTTTATTTAAAAGAAAAGAGAAGGGGAGGGAAGGAGAAAAGCAGAGTGTTCACCCTTTCATCCCCGAGAAAGAGCAGAATTGTTTAAGGTCAACATTTCTCTAAAATTTCAGCCTTAATCAGAGCTATTTTCAAAAATTTCAGCCTAAACCATTAGAATTTGAGGAAAGCTGTTGAACTCCTGGAAAGATGGTGTTTTAATGGGAAGTCTGGCAGACACAGCCTTGTTTAAGAGCACTGTCCTCTGCAGACAGCATCTTCTCTACTGTAAACCATAATCTTCTGGTGCTGAGAATGTTTTGTTCATTACTTTTGAATTGTCTCCTATGTCCCTTAGAAATACATAATTAGATTTGGTCCAGTCCTTGTTAGTTCTGCTCCATATGGAAATTTGGTTTCCTGTGGCATCATCAAAATCCTTTTTATGTTTGGGTTTTTCAAATAGTGGTTTGAAATCCAAAGGTGGCTTCTATATTATTTGAGGCTACTGCTAGAAATGGTGTAAGATGATGAGTTCCGAAAAATGCTTGTAATAATATACATAAAAAAAGGCTTTCTAAACTGAAGACTCTCCATCTTTTTTGTTTGACACTTACTAATCAGTGTGCTTCACTTCCAAGGGTATTTAACTGGAAATTTTACTTCACAGTTGTATTCTTAGTGCTTCCAATAATAGAATTTTCTTGTAGGTCAAGTTAATGTCGTTCTATCTTCCTGGTCTCTAGAAGATGGTCTTCCCTTCCAGCTTTAAGGAATAAGGATGTTATTATTAATGATATTATTACTGTGACACAGCTTTTAAGTACAGAAATGAAGAATGTCTGTATTTAGTTAGGCATTTAGGAAAAGTGATATAATACAACCTAGTACTAGAGGAAAATATTTGGCTTATTATTTATTTGCTTATATTCAGTGAACTGGAAGAGGATTTTAAGTGGTGATCTGTACTAGAACAAAACGGATACAGAGAAAGGCTAAGGGAAAGAATTGAACCTTAGAAGGTTTCCTGGCAAATCTGTTACCCCCTTAGATCGTTCATCCTGAAGGGAATAGTAAAATGCCATCAGTGACCAAGCACATCATCATTTGAGTAGAAAACAAAGCTGTTCAAATCACGTCTGTATCCACACTTGGAAGAGAGCAGTCAGATTTGGTTATGCCATTAATAAAACTTTTCTTAGGCCCTGACCTGTGCTTTTTGTTTCCTTAACACTGACATTTCCTGTCCAACATCCCATTGTCACTCAGGACATGAGCCTGAGCATATGCTGAGCTTCCAGCCTGTTCATGTAACCTAAACACCTGAGCATAAGTAAAATTCACTTCCAGGTTTGACCCTGTGCCATCAGGACAGGTTCCCTGCAATGAGATATCGCTTGTCCAGTGTCTGCTGGGAGCTTTCAATGGTGGGCTGTGACAGTTTATTCAATGTTATATCTTTAGAGATCACCCAACTGAAGCTTGGAGGCATCCCAAATTATTTTATTATTCAAATATTATGTATGTGGTTTTTGTTTCCAAAGGCTCTAAACCAAACCTCAGCTTCTCAAACCATTTTTAAATTAGTAATTCTAAGAGGAAGTGTTATCTATAGGTACATATTTTCAGATATGTGATTGCTTTTTGTTGATAAGGCCTATGAATTTTTTTTACAAATAAAGGACTGGTCCCTGCACCAGTGAAGGCAATGTTTTCTTGTAATTTGGTTTTGTATACCGAGACCATTTTGTAGACTATTTTTCTTATACCATTGAGAAAGTTAAGTGAAGATGGAGATTTTTCATTGCATGTAAGTATTAGGATGTGTATCTGATTTTATTACTGTTTTAATTCTCTTAAAGATTTGCTGAGTAGTGAAGCAGAAGCAGTCAGGAGGGAATAAACTGCTAAAACTGTACTTGCTCATCATACTTTGCTTTCTTGCAAAGTTCTGTAGAATAGAAAAAAATTTGATTTATTATTTTTTACTGTTGTAAAAGTCTCTTTAACCTGCATTCTGCATTTCTGCAGGTTACAATAAGGAAGCCAACAATTTTGCCTTATGCTTTCCTTGTTTGTTGAGATCACTTGCAAAATTATTGGCACCAAACTTAATACTGCTCCTTCATTTTCTTTAATTGTTGCTAAGCTCTTCTGCCACGTGGTGTATTTTTATTTTACGTTATATCCAATGTGAGCAGAAACTGTCCTCATATTGATCCTTGTGGTGACCTACTAATCACTTCCCTTGCCGTACACTTTTCCATTCACAAGCGCCTTCTCTCTTTGATATCCTCCCAGTCCAATAAACAGCTCCTTCCCAGTGCTGGGCATGTTTAACTTTCAGATTAGAGTATCAAAGGGCCTTCTTAAATCTTCATTCTTCCTAAGTCTTAGGCAAGTTATATCCAAAGCTATTTAATATCAACATTGATGGGAATAGGAGGCACCACAGAAGGGAAAACTTAGGTGAATGAGGAAATTGGAAGACCGAAAGAAGAAAAGAGAAAGCAGAGAAGTCTAGTTATTGATCACCTGCACAGATACAGTTTATAAGTAGAAGTCAGAGCTCCATGCGTAAGGAATCTATTTGTTCCTTCATTACATTATAAATGCAATGTAATATCCTTTTTTCCAGGGCAATGCACAATATCTAAGGTGTACTTGTGAAGTATTTATTAGGTATCAATACATCTGGATTTTGGCTTGAACACCAAAGTGACCTGGAATATTTTGTTCATGATGGCCAAAAACCTGCAGGGGGTCAGATCTTTCCACACTGAGTCATTGAGATAACACAACAAATTCAAGAGGTCCGTTCAGAGAGCAGAGCACTTACAGTGTGAATTGGGAAAAGTGCAAAAGTGGGTGCTCATCCTCTGAGAAATCTTTATGAGTAAACACTTTGCAAATAAAACAAAACAAATTGGAAAAACAATTTTGAAAAAAATCGGAAAAAAAATGTGTAAGGTTTTTCTTCATGTGATTTAGTGTGTTTGTTAGTTACCCTACCAGGTTTTGTCAGGAGGAACCAGGCAAAATAGGACTCCCTGCATATATGTGTTAGACATACATAGTGTGATTGTTCCTGATTTTGTAATAAAGACTTATAAGGAACTGGGACTCAAAATTCTGAATCCCACCCATCTGCTGCTTCTTTAATGCTAAAGGCAGACTGACTGGGAACTACCAAAATACACCCCCAATCAATAAACAGCATAGGAAATTTCAGTTTCTCCTGCTTATGGAAGCTTAGACTTAAAGGCCACCTGAGGTCATTATGTATTGCATTATCTCCCAGTGCCTTTATCCTGGGCATTCCAGGAAGTCATTTATCTCATGATACAATAGCCTTTGGTCAACAGCTTCTACCCTTTGGACAAAAAGTAGATAATGGCCAGTACTAACAATATTGTCCTGGGACTATGGGTTGTAAATCCCTCCCAGGAAATCTGGCAAATACTTGGGTATTTAGTATGATTATTTGAGGTAACTTTATCGAGGGTAGCTTGGGTATGGCTTTGTGCATGGCAGTGACAGTGGTGTAGATACCGTGCCAATGCACATAAAGTTTGAGTAGATGCTTGCCAGCATAAACTCCACTCACTTATTTACCAGCCACATTTCTCTAACGTGGAAAAATGTGGTGGAGAAAGTTGTCCACAGTACACTAGCAATTCCATTACTATTCTTGAACGTTAATCAAGAAGGGCTGACACTTTGTCAGTGTGAATAGTATTTCATAATGCTGATGTTATCAGGTTGCTGCTTAATTTCTCATGTGTCACCTTCAACCTTATCCTAGTGCTGGCTGAATAAATACACACCCTTCCTTTGTAAGCATTTTTAGAAGTCATAGAATTTTCTTGTATTTCAGTTATTCTGTCTGTAGTTACCCACTATCATTCTTTAAAGAGTGTGTTGATGTCACATTTGTATCAGCCACATAAGTGAAAGAACATAGCTGGGATTTGAAGTTCAGAAGCATGGAGTGTTTTGATGTTCATTTTTCCTTGTACTTCTGCATTCAGCTTCTGTTATCTTTTTATTTAGCACTTGGTGAACCTGTCAGAATTACTTTCCTGGAGACTGATGTCTGTTTTCAGTCTCAGGTGAATGACTAATATTGGCACAGGTAGGGGAAGCAAATGCTCTGTGTTTCATTGTATTGTCCCTCCCCTATTCCTCCAAGGCTGGATGTTAAAACCAGCAACTCTGGAGAGGCACAGTATGGATCTGGATGTGGTTCACACAGCCAAATCGGCACTCATTTGGCGCTTTCTGTTGCTTGAGAATCCTTGAAAACCTAAAGGCAACAAGCAGTAGGAGTTAGGATTCAGATGGGCTTTAAGCTGTAGGAGTCTGGACCATGACAGATGAGGGGCTGAAGAATGACCATGAGTGTGTTTCTTAGAGATGCTGATGTGAACAATCAGAGGCGAAAGGAGCTGTTTTTTGTTAATGACTTTAGAGACATAAAATAATAGAATAGCAAGATAGTAACAGCACCTTGCAGCATCTAAAGCAGACTTTAGATTGGAGTGGCCAGCTTAGAAGTGACAAGGTCTGTATTCCTTCAGACTTAAGGATCCCAGAGGTCTGCATTATTAACACAGTCTGTTCTTCCTCGGATCTTTGCCACTGTTTCCCTGTTTTATCTGTCGTAATGAAACTCTTAAATGATTTAAATTCAGTGGAAGCCACCTCTGAAAAACACAGTGTCGTGGTTTAACCTGAGCTAGCAATATAACCACGATCACCACTTGCTCACTCATCACCCTCCTACCCCTGAACAGGGACGAGAATTGAAAGTGAAGGGGGAAACTCATGGATTGAGATAAACACAGTTTCATAAAATAACAAAAGAACATGAATACTACTAGTACTAACATATATAAGATGGAAATAGAATATAAAATAAGATACTCAACACAATTCCTCACGGGCTCAGTCTGCCCCAAGCAGCCAGCCCCAGGAAGCAGCACCCTGGTCTCGAACAGCTGATCCCAGAGAGAGAAGGCAGAAAAAGGCAGAAAGGCTCAGAAGCCTCTGCAAACAGCAGGATGGCAAAAGGCCAAAATAAAGAAACTCCCAAACAGAATTCTCCTCAAACGGAGCAGAACCAGAACAGATCTCCATCCCTGTCTGTCCTGACTCTATCCAGAAGATCCCAACTCTCCTTAAATATGAAACATGATGCTATTGGTGTGGAATATTCTTACTGATCAATCTGGATGTCAGTCAAGGTCTGTTCCATCCATGCTCTCCTTCCTGGTTGCCTCACACCTGTGGGCAGAACGCTCAGAAAGGCGTTGGCTCCCAGACAACAGCAATTGAAAGCTGTAACTCTGTCCCAGGTTATCTTCTTCTTCTCAAACTAAATCCAAATGATGACCTTGCTAGCTGTGAAAGATTAACTGCATGAAGGAAATTAACTTGCTTTCAGTCAAACCAGCACACATAGCCAGTTTTCTTGAGTGTCCAACTCTAAGATTCCAAGAGTGGGAAAACGCTTTATGTTTTCATTGTGACGTGGGAAAAGAGCTCTTTTTACATTCAAGCCCCATTTTAATACTGTGCAGTACAGATGAGCTAAGGAATGGTGTTTCTAGGTAGTAACATTCTGAAATAAAATGCAGACATATTTTTTGATATCTTTACAACCTGTCCAGTACCTTCAGATGGATTTGGCTTGGGTAATGAATGGTATCCTAGATCCCACCCTTAAGCAATTACATGATGTTACATAATGTTGTATTTTGTTGACAGCCCTAAAATGTTTCTCTTCTGGGAAGAAATTTCCCAGACTATGTTCTCACAAGAAGTATGTTTTAATATGGATCTCCCTGATCCTTTTTTCTTCTGTTCAAAGAAAATGTCAGATCTCTTTACAATTAGCCAGGAAGCATTTATAAAAGGTTAAGTGATTCTACAACTATTCCTTAATTGAGTTTAGATGCATTCCATTCGTTTTTACACCAGCATCAAAGAAAACTTCTTTCCAAAGATAAGTAGCTTCTTCTCATATTTCAAAAAATCATCACGTATTTTTGTCAAGCTTTCAGGAATGAAAGCTACTGGACTGCAGTGTTGTCATAATAAGAAGAAAGGTGTACACAGAGGTACTGTGATCCAAAGGTGACAAGTGCTGAACAAATAGCGCGTGAAGACGTCTTCCTAGCTGACAGCATCCGTCTCCATCAGTTATTGCTCTTGTACTGGTTCAGATATGTTTGATCAACTTTCAGATGATTATCCTGGCAGGAGCAGGTGAAAGCAGCCATGGTACTTTGATTCAGAGTAAAGCACAAGGCAGGTTGAAGGAAGCTTTCATTAGAAGTTGATACTCAGTTGACAGTGAGATTCATATGAGGAAAACAGTTTTCTATTTCCTTCCTTTATAAGAGAGGTTTGGTCAGGGCAGTACGAGTGTAGAACACTTCTACTTACTGACTTGTGTATCAACACATCTGGTATTTGGATCTACCACTGCAAGATAGCAGTGTAGAAGGAGGTCTCTTGTTCTTTTGGTTGCCATTTGTTTGTTTGGATCCAGTATTTTCAATTAAGTGACATCTTTATTCTTTCACTTGGGTTGAATTTTTAAAAACAGGTTTGAAACATACCTATTCCCATAACAAAACCAAGGCAATTGTCTGTGTGCAATTTTAGGGCACTCCGGTTTCAAGCAGCTCAGACTAAATCCTAAACTAAATTTTCCCAACAAGAAGTTGATTGTATTGGTAGCAATAATGTTATCCAGTTAAATCAATATTTTTTTTTGGGGGGGGGAAATAATTTGGCAGGTTGATTCCAATTTCTGTGAATGTATTTCTTTTCCATAAGTATTCACCAAATCATTCATGGCAATTTCATTTCATTTTATGACTGCTTCTAGGCTATTTCCCTGCTGTGTATTTGTTTCGACTGTATACTTTGGGATTGGTTACCTAGAACACATGATAATGGTTTTGCTTTCTGAGTAGACTGAGAGCTGTTGGTGCACATCCCAAGATGTTCATATGAAGGATGAGTCTTTGAAATAGTCTCCATTCATGCAAATGAAAATGAGTTCAGGTGAATATGTGTGAATGGTGAACCAAGAGATTAGAAACCAAATTAGTCTGAGTCGTTTTTGGAATTTGTTTTTTTTTTTTTTTTTTTTTCACTGTATTTAACCAGCTCTATTGTTAAATGATTTAGTTTTATTGGAGAACAAGATTTAAATTCTTGTTAGCACTGAAGCAGGTGAGGTCCTGCCAGTAACTCCAGTGGCATTATGGTTTTGCTGTATGTCATTTTAAAACTCTTTTTTTTTCATTCAAAGCCACTTTAAATATACAGAAAGAAATAAAGGCTCCATAATACAAATGAGAATCAAGCCAGGGGTATATTTTGATATCCCCGATAGCTGTTTCTTTTCAGTATTCATCTGATCTCTGTCTCATAATTTCATGCAATTTCCATTTCTTGTACTTGACATTGACATCCTGCTGTTTGTGCCTTTTAATCTGTGTCTTCATCACCCCTGATACTTTACAATATTATTTGACCCTAAACTTTGAGTGGCGTAACCTATCTTAATCAGATGGTTGGGTTTAGCTGGCTACTAATGTTAGCTGCTGACAATTGTTATCCTATACACATTTGAGAAAGAAATACCTTTTGCGTTATTCCACTTTAATTTTACTTTAGTATTTTACCAAATATTAATTTTTGTCACCTATTAAAGATTCCTCTGCTACAAGGAAAGGTGATTTTTAAAAGTAAATAGATGCTTATGTAGGCTTTAATGGTTGTCATTTTTGCATTTCCTTCTCCGAGTTTCCCTAACGAGACAAACTCTTCAGTTGTTCTGTATCTTCCCTGAAAGACGAATTGTCAAGAGTGAGGTAAGATTGAACCATGTTGGTGCACCACAAGAGGGAAAGGCTGGTTGGAGAAGCTGAGCTGTGAAGTACAGAGGGCAGAAATGGCAACTAAAGCCATAATTTGATTTTTTACTGTGCCACATTTACACAGTTGTATCAAAATTGGATTAGCTCTTCATCTGAATAAAAGATAATGAGATATTAAAATGAAATTCTGCATAGCTAGAGTCTACAGGATGTCTTCTGCTTTTTTATATTAAAGCCAGGAACTCCTATGATTAATTTACATTTTCTGCAATACCTTTTCAGTTTTTCCTGCAATTGAACAAGACCGACCATGAATCCAAGTTTAATTACTTATAAAATGGCAAAAGGCTTCCATACCTTATTCTGGGTGCTTTGGTATAATATTCTTCAATAAGCATGTGCAAGCAGAGTTCTCTTCTGGTATTAATAAATAGTTACAGTGAGCACAATTAACTAAAATGTGGTCCCACAGGCAACACCCTCAATGAAATATTCCTTTAGAGTCAAAATTGTCAGGAGCTGAAAGGCCTCAGCACCTTTGTGGCTGTTGTTCTGGGCCTGTACACTCAGGCTCGCATTGAATGCCCGATCGAGAGCCCTGATATCTTCAAAGTTTATTATCTTTGTCATCCATTTTTATGGTCTTTGTTCACTGCACTTGCAAATACCCCTCCTGTGTCCTGCAAACTTGTAGCAAAACGATGTGTACAAGAAGAACCTTGAGTCATTTGTTTTTTATTTGCTATAGTAACAAGCTGAATTGTTGACTTTTTGTTGTTTTTCGGGGAGCTAACTTTGTTCTAATATATCTTATATTGCTTGGTTGAACTGCCATGCTCAGGTCAGCAGTTGTAAATCAGACATACAATGTTTGCCTTGTAGGGGGTAGCAGGTTCATGATGCAATGGGTATGAATGAATGAATAATCTTTCCCTTAATTCCTATCAGTGTTCTCTTGATCCTGGTCTAGTTTCTGACTGCACTGGCAATAGTCTTGAAAGCAATGGAAAGCCTCTTAAGAATAGGAATCACTTGTGATACACATTTTGTGTGGATATTTTGAATATGAAATGAATTTTGACACAAGGAGATGCACACAAAGTGGAAACTTTGGAATTCCAACCCATACTATCCCGCTAAATGCCTAACTCTCTATTACATGTCACAAGGTTTGGCAGTCTTCTTTTTCTTTACACCGTGACACATTAAAGAGCAATGTAGAGTCTTTGATCTCTATAATGTCCATGTACACTCTCACTGTTAAATGCAGAAAGAATATAAAGACAAAAGGCAACCAAAAATACACCAACAAAACTTACAGGCCCCATAGCAATTGGAGAAGTGGGGATTCTTTTCAGAGAAGCAGCATTTTTCATTCCTGCAACAGATTCACTGGTCATCTGGAGTGAAACTGAAGCAGCACACAGCAAAATGCATCACAGATTTGGGACATCTTGGCTCTAAGGGGATTTTCCTTATGGTGACATCCCCTGCATTGCACAAACCTGCCCAGTTTCATTTGTCTTTAAGTAACAGCGAGACATTACAGGGATAGCATAAATACAGAAGATTCTTGCACTAGCAAATTTGTAGTAAAAAGCTGTTTCCTTTCACCTGTGTTTACTCATATGGCATATCTGTTTGCCTGCACAGATGAAGTGATCATTATTAATTAAAAACCAATAAAACATATGCCTTCTCTTCAGGTTGCCCTATTTCCCAGCATGACACACTGCCCCTGGGAGAGGTCGAGTTTGGAAAATGCCCGGTTGCTCCCATGCCCTTGGGATTGTTATGTACTGTAGAATTCTTAAAGTTTAATCTGCTTTTTAAATTTATTTGACCATGTCTGTGTTCCTTCACTGAGGTTGACTCCAAGGAACTTTTTTTGGCCTTCCTGTGAGAAAGGAGGACCCCCAAGGCTTTTCTTACTGTTTATATACATGAAAACGTGAAGAGAGATCAGGCAGAAGGTTTAAGTACCACCACTTGCATAGTCTAAAATCGTAAATCCCTACAAAGTAAGGCTAATTAAAGTCCCCGTCTTCCCTACCTGACTATTCACACTCTGTCTTACTCCAAAAACACCAGGTACGTGCAGGATTAGTGAGTTAATGCATTATCAGATATCCGGCATCAAGTAACTGAGCAAGATGTGCGATCTTCTGTGATCCACTGGCTCTATTTATATTTTTCCAGCTGGAGCGGGCATTCCTCAGCTCTGGGAAAGCAAGGGGGGGACACCACACCCCCAAATCCCCTTTACTTTCTCCTTTCCCACAGGAGAGAATTGTTTTGTTGAGAGACAAGGTGGTTAAAAGTTAATTGCAATTTAATTACCCCTCGTGTATTCCTTTGCAGTTGAAGGAGAAGGCAGCCTCTCAGTTACTATCTTCATGCTTTCAAAAACAGCCCAGTGAGGCTTTCAAAAGAAGTCTGTAAAACTGGGTGTACTTTTTACACATATGGTCAAGCTGGTCCCCCAGTCTTGCTCTCACAAATGCCATGGGACAGCATGAGGTTTTTTTTGAGGGGAAAGATGTGTCTCCTATTAAAACTGTAGGACTTCTGAGACCATCATCAATCAATGAACACAATACTAATGAAAATATTACTAGTTTTATTTATTATTCCTACAATGTTGACATGTGGGGTGAGACCTTCTTTCCTCCAGGTGCTATACAAACGTGAAATAAATAGACAACCTCCCTCCAAAATAACTTCAAATCTTAAATATTCTCTTAAGGAGCAAACTTTCAGAGAACCCTCTGAAAATCTAACCTATTTGATGGCCGCGGTCTCTTTTAAAAATAGTATAGTTATTTGATTGAGACTGCCTTTTAGCAGGTTTTTATTGTGCCATTAACTTGAAAACACCATTGTTGTGGTATGATTATTATGATTAAAGATTGTCTTGATTTTATAGGATTGAGTGTGATTTGGTTTCATAGAAGTCTCTATTGTGAAGTTCAAATATTTATCTGAATTCAAAAGCACGTGTGTTGGTATAAGTCTGTAGTTTACTCTATATACCTGGTACTTAGGTGGGGTGAAAATATGTGTAACAAAGTAAATGTTAGAACCAGCATTTTCTTGGGAAGATTGATGTGCAGTAGATACAGCAGAAGACTGACTTTCCGGAATCAAGTGCTGCTTTTTTTGTTGTTTTCATTGTAAAATGTTTTAAATTCTTGTGTGAAAAGGCCAATGTAAATGCTGACTATTGGCTTCTTCTCATTTCTTCTGCTGGCTCCTTGTTTAACCAGGGACTAATAATCACTTAGCTTTTGTATGGCTGAGTTTACTCGTGAATGTTTTTTCTATGAGTATTTTGTCAGAGGTGTCTTTAAGTTCCATTTCTTTTTGAATCTGAAGATAAAAGGCTTTATTTTAATAACTGTCTAATTCCTGAAGCAACACTGACATATTAAGTAAAACAGTACACGATTTTTATAGTGTCTTCTATTAAAAATTCTAAGCCCTGAGTGTATTTTACAGATGTGTGTTTTCTCCTTCATATTTGGAGAAGGGGGAAGAAAGATGTATGCTATTAGAATTTTTGATATACAAGAAGAAAAAACATGAGTAAAGTCTTTAGTAATAGTGTGACATTGAGAGATGGTGTGGTTATTATGCACTTTGACATCAATCCTCACTAATGCTAACTAAAGTTTTGTGCATGGAGCTACATTAAATAAATAGGTGCATTTGCCATAGAATTCCTGTAGACCAACAGCTTTTGTTACAAAAAAGTGCCTGGTGTTCAACAGACACTTTAGGAATTAACATATTTTTTCTGCTTTTATGAAGATGTAAATTATTCAGTGCAGTGTGTTTGTACAGCTAATATATTTTATCTATATCAGGTTGCCCCAAAGTCCAGCTTTGGGCTTTGGAAGGGACCAAATGGTTTCTGGAGGTTTGTGGTTTGCTTTTTTTTTTCTTTTTTGGACAGGATTAAAGAATGTAAAGGATTATTTGTACTAAACAGATTAAGCTGTTAGTAAACATGTCCCCTTTAAATTAAGTGGTGGTGAAGACAAAGAAAGTGCTTTGTTGTTGTCAGTTGGATTTGTCTTAAGTCAAATGGGCAAACAAGTTAAACATCAGTCCTCTTTAAATCCCTAATGGCTGTGCAGATTAAATCTCAAAAGGTCTGTAAAATGGGTAAAAAAATTAAATTGCTTTACTTCTTCCCATTGTTTACTTTGGCTAAAGCATTTTTCTTCTTTTCTTTTTTTCTTCTTATCCAGCTTTAGAGAACTTTGTTTTCAAACTGTATTAGCATACAGACAAATATTAAACAAGAATTTCACTTCTCTGCAATCTTGTCACTTGTGATGAATACATCCTTGCTCGGTAAGTGCTGGTGACACATCATTGTGGCAGCTTCTGCCTCTCAACAGAAGGATAATTAATCTTGCTATCAACACTCCTAAACAGGGGTAGCTAGTTCAAAGTTTTATTCCATGGAGCTGCTTTGTGTGGGGTGGGATTCCTTCATTTGAAAGGGCTGCCTGTGAATCATGATTCACTTTTCTTTAGTCCAGAGAATACTGATCTGTGTGGGGACAACAAAATGAGCAGGTTTTGTGCTGCTCTGACCCGGCACTTTTATGGCTTAATAAATAAGGTGGTAGGTGCAACACGCAATTCAGAAAATATACCAAGAGCTGAGGTGGCCTCGTAGGAGCGCGGAAGTGAATTCAAGGTGTCATTCTGAGATTTCTTCTTCCACCCAACTGACTACAGTGGGGATTTGAGTGATTTGGTTTCTGACAAGAAGAGATCCGAGGTGAACACACTGTGAACATCCCAGCTGTGAGTGTGAAAACATTTTCTATGTGCATCCAACAGCTGTCAGCATTGGAAGTGTTAGAAGGGGGACAAACTGCTAGCTGGCTAAGCATCTAAGACTGAGTATTCACAACTTTTTCCCCCATGAGTTTCAGCATTCCAGCAGCTCTGTGGCGATGAAAATCAACCAACAGAGTATTTGCTCCAATTGGATTTTCATTCAGTTTATTAATGATAAAGAAACATCATGCATATTAAAGGAGTGTTGATTGAAGGTCACAGAGGTGTTAGCTATGGTATCCTGGCTAAATTCCAGTTGGCTAATTACAATCTGCCTTCCTAAAATTCCCATGTAGTTTCATTATTTAGATCATTAGCTCTTTGTATTTTGTTCCAAACTCTTAGTAGCACAGATTCATTTATCTTAAAGAGTTGTTGGTCATGTTGGTTCAGCAGAAGGTAAATGGTGAAGCCAACTTTCTGACTCTTTGAATACAATATCAATGATATAGATATGTGATTTAAGTAGGAATCTTGCACCAGTAAAAAGCAACTGAGGCATGTTCTATAATGCCATGCCACACTGTGACTGTCATTTGCTGTACTAGAATCAGATGGCACAGGTATGTATATTTTTGCTGTTTTCTTCCAGTTATCTAAACACATCATTTGATGCATTTTTCCCCCAACTCTTTCATTTTTTTAATTTCATGCTGCTTACTCCTGCTTGCCTGATACTTTCTACCCTTCTGGCAAGCATCCTTTCTTTGCAAAGGTCCATTGAGCCAAGCAGGTCAGATAGGCAATTTCTTTTTGCTGCTTTTCTCATACCAGTTGCTTTTTACAAAGGTGTGTGAGCTATCTGTGGCCCTTCTAAAGGGATCATGCTGGGAAACCCTTAGTAAGTTTGCAGATGACACTAAATTGGGTGTGAGTGTTGATCTGCTAGAGGATAGGAAAACCATACAAAGGGATCTGGGCCAGCTGGGTCGTTGGGCTGTGGCCAATCATATGAGGTTCAACAAGGCCAAGTGCCGGGTCCTGCACTGGGGTCACAACAACCCCAGGCAGCGCTACAGGCTTGGGGAAGAGTGGCTGGAAAGTGCCTGGGGAAAGGGATCTGCGGGTGTTGATTGACAGTGACTGAACCTGAGCCAGCAGTGTGCCCAGGTGGCCAAAAAGGCCAACAGCATCATGGCTTGTGTCAGGAACAGTGTGGCCAGCAGGCCCAGAGAAGTAATTGTGTCCCTGTACTCGGCACTGGTGAGGCCCCACTTTGAATCCTGTGTTCAGTTTTGGGCCCCTCATCATAAGAAGGACATTGAGGTACTATAAGGTTCTTCAGGACATGGGTTAGTGCCAGAGTTAGGTTATGGTTGGGCTCGATGATCCTGAGGGTCTCTTCCAACCAAAACAATTCTATTACATGAATATATTTTCCATTTGGTGGTACAGAATACAATTGCCCCCCACTCCAGATACACCTTTGTTTGGTCAGACCTCTCAAAGTTGTCTGTAGGAGAAAGGTGAGTTCTATACTTGATTCTAAAGTTAGGTGGCATTTGGTATCTGCAGTATTGTTTTCACACTTAACAGGGGTCACACATCAATGGTGTTGTCAAGTAGCAAGAGACAGACTGAATTTGACGGTGGTCTGTACTGGCTTTACTCTTATACTCCACAGTGATTTTTGGTTGCTGGAGGTCCGCTGTGAGCACTGATGGAGGAGAAGCAGTGAAGCAGCTATTCAGAAATGGGTTCAAATGCAGTTGAAATAATTGACTCTAGAGATTAGGTCCATGCTCTTAATTGAAAAAGGGAAGGAAAATGATTTATCAATTATTCAAGATGTTTTCTTTGTACAAAACAGTGAGGTTTTTTGTAAGTATACATGTCTCAATATAGTGTTTTTATTGAACGATTAAATGTAATTAGAAACCAAAGGTAAACGGTGTCTCAGCGAGTCAAGGAAGTAACGGAGGAGCTGAGTGGTGTCTGTACCTTTCTGGGCACTGTCAGTTCCCCACGAAGCCTATCTGAGGGTGATTAGCTCTTTACGCACTTACTTCAGCTTGATTCCAACTAATGATGATTTACCATTTTGCTAAATGCTAAGCAGCATTTGTTTGACAGAGTGCAAAGTGCAGGCTCAGAGAAAAACAGGTAAAGATTCACTACAAAGGGCCTGTCAAAATACTTCTCAAATGAACTGTCATAGTATTAAACAATTTATTAATAAGCCTATTAATACCCAAGGATTTTTTGTGTGAGTGTCTTGAGGTTCTGTTAAAAACACCAGTGTTTAAGATGCTATCCACACAGGCTTAATGCCAGGGAAAGCAATCTCATTAAATTGGACCTCATAAATATTTCATGAGGTCCAATTTAAAATTAATCTTGGCGTGAAGCCAAACCAGGCAGTATATTTGCTACTGTATTAAAAAGAAGCAGCAGATGAGGTATTTTTTTTCACAATAGTAATCTGACTGGATTTTTGCACAATCCTAACAATATTTTTAATAATACAGCTGTTAGTTTTGGCAGGAAAGAATACATTTCTTTCATCAGCCGTTCATGCAAGAATCATACAGCAACTAGCATATTTTAAGTGTCGTCATTCTAGAAGATTATTTTTTTTCCCCCCTTGGTGATGAAATCTCTGTTTTCTGAATAAAAATATCACCTTGTTACTTGAAAGGAAATAAATACAGGGTGTTTCAAAAAGATGGACCCAATTTGAAAAATCTGTGGCTTTGAAATTGGGTCCATCCTTTTGAAACAGCCTGTAGTCAGATCTGTAATTTAACAGTAAAAGTGTAGATTTCTTTGGGAAAGGGCTATGAAGTAGTCAATTTTCAAAAGGGATTTAGGGAGGCAGGAGGTTTTCAATGTGATTTCAGTCTGAAATACCTATATCAGCTGGGAAATAAAGTTTAGGTTTTTAAGTCATTTGGATAGGATTGTGAAATTTACTTCTGGTCTCAGGGATAGTTGGCAAATTGGAAGAACTGCAGTTTGACAGCAGTTGAAATTCAGTAAAAATATATCCCTAGGTATGATTGAAGTCTTCTAAGAAAGCCTTTTCATATTTTGCAAAGACAATGTGTCCTGATTTAATGCCTCTTTGAGTCAATCGGAGCTTTAATCAGCGGATACAGAATCTGAATGCATAAGACATAGGCAGAGAAAGGGCAACTCATTTACTTTGCTCATTTAGGAGATCAGATGGTTCTGGGGGACTGCCTGATGGGAAAAGAATTCTGGCTGCAAAAAAATCATTGCAAAAAGAAAAACTCTCCTACTCTTGGCAATAAGCATCAGATGAAGTCTCTAAATAATTGCTCATTTTTGACAAGAATATTAGGAGACACTTCTCTATCTCTCATATATTGCTTGTTCTCCTAATCCGTGACCAAATTCCAGTCTCAAGAATTTCCTTTATACATTTGGAAAACAATTAAAACTGTGTGTGAGCAAAGGAAATAAATAATAAATACAGTGACATTATAAGAGCTTGAGTCATGGTTTGTGTTGTATGGTTTTAAAACTGGTTTGAGGATGAAGAAGAAAGCCTTTTATGCTGGGATAATTTCTGGGAGACCCTGGTAAGGAACAAGATTACAGGGTGTTTAGAGATGTGCGTTTCAATAAGGAGCAATCACCATTCATATGCATACGTTTCATTTAAATGCATTATATACACTAGCAGATTGGGAGGCAATCCTGAGACATTGAACATAATTTATTTGGATTTGAAGAAAGCCTTTGCTTTTGTGCCTTACAATGGATTTGATTTACTAAGTCAGGAGACACAGTGGAAGCAAATTCAAATGGACTTGTGTTTGGCTGAGGAAGGGGGAAGAGCAATAATATCAATGTGGAAATGGGCAAAGGTAACATGTAGGAAATGGCATGGGGAGTCCAGTTCACCTGCCTCGCTGCCCAAAATTCTTGTTTAGGAGTAACAGAGTGAAGGGGGAAGGGGAGGCTTCATCACATAGCAACTTGTGCCTCCTGTCCTGGGGACAAATTGCATCCTCTTGTGAAGGTGCTGCTCTATCCCACTTACTTTAGATGGACCTAAAGACCTAGCTTGGATGAGGTGCCTCATCTGAAATTAGAAGAGATGAATCCCAATTTTGTTATTTCCTATGTTTGTTAATTGTATCTTTTCTTGATTGCAACCACTGAGAGACCTAAGGGTCCATTTAATTCGCTTGCATTCTCCTCTAGTGGGTTTTGGACTGGGTGTTCTAACCTTATTGGTGGAAGGGAGGGAAGTGAAATGCTTCCTGTCAAGGAAAGTTGACCTCAATCAAACTGCATTCACTGGTGATACTGGGTGGATTATGCTGGGAGGGAGCAAACAGCTCTGGCAGTCAGCAGGATGGGTCATTTCCAAGCTGATAGGTAGAGCTCAGCAGTGATGTAGAATATGATATGTCAAATGCTTCAGTTACACAGAATAGTCTTGAAGATCTGCCTTTTAAAAAGCCTGTAAGATCTGAATAAAAGGGCACATAGAAACTGTAGGGGTTTGATCCTTCCCAAGGGGCTTGTCAGTATGGCCGAAGTGAAAGATACTTTTTGAGAAGTAGGGATTTCACTAATTCAAGGAATTCTAGCTTTATGGTTTTTATTGTTTAGCAAAATTTGGTCAAAAGTTGAGTTATGTTTGGCTTTCTATTTACTTTCCAGAGTTACAGAATCACAGAATGACTGAGCTTGGAAGGCACCTTTAGAGTTTGTCTAGTCCAACCCCTCCTGCTCAAAGCAGGTTCAGCTAGAGCAAGTTACTCAGGGCAATATCCAGTCTGGTTTGAATATATCCAAGGATGGAGACTTCACAGCCTCTTTGGGCAACCTGTTCCAGTGTTCAGTCACCCTTATGATATAAAGTTTTTTTCTTATTTTTGAATGGAATTCCTTATATTTCAATTTGTGCCCATTGTCTCTTGTCCTTTCCCTGGATACCACTGAGAAGGCCTTGTGTACACCATCTGCCTTGTGTGCACCATCTCATCAGGTATTTATGCACATTGATGAGATCACCCCAAGTCTTTTCTCCAGGCTGAACAATCCCAGTTCACTTTAAATGACATAGGGTCCGATATCTTAATTATCTTTGTGGCCCTTTGCTGGACTAGCTCCAGTGTGTCCATGTCTCATACTGGGAAGCCCAGCACTACAGCTGGCACTCCAGATCTGCCCTCACCAGTGCTGAGTAGAGGGGAAGGATCATCTCCCTTGACCTGCTGGCAATGCTCTTCCTAGTGCAGCTCAAGATGCTGTTGGCCTTTGCTGCAAGGGTTCATTGCTGGATCATGTTAAACCTGGTGTCCACCAGGACCTTCCAGGACTTTTTCTGCTGCTTTCCAGCTTGTCAGCCAGGTTATAAGGAGGTTATTCCTTCCAAGGGACAGAATTTTGTGTCAAACTCCATGAAAGTCCTCTTTGCCCATTTCTCCAGCATGTGGAGGTCCATCTGAATGACAGCACAAATATCTGGTTTGTTAAACACTCCTCCCAGTTTTTTATTATCTGTAAACGTGATGAGGGTGCACTGTGTCCCATCTTCCAATTAATCAATGAAGATGGTGAACAATATTGGCCCCAGCATCCATCCCTGGGGTTCACTACTGGTGGTTGGCCTCCAGCTGGACTTCATGCCAGTGATTACAACTGTTGGAGCCCAGCAGTTCAGCAAGCTTTTAGTTAATCTCACAGTTTACTTATCTAGCCCGTACTTCATCAGTTTCTCTGTGGAAAGGTTGTGGGTGACACCACTGAAAGCCATCCTGGAGTCAGGATGAACGTGATCTACCACTCACCTGCACTGCTGTCCTTTTGTCTTGTGGTAGAAGGCTGTCAGCCTGGTCAGGCATTTCTTCTTCATAAATGCCTGCTAACTAATCCAAATCACTTTCTTGACCTTCAGATCAGTGGAAATGGTTCCCAGGATTATTTGCTCCATCACATTACTGTGAACTGAGGTGAGGCTTCAAATGATACAAAATGAAGTAAAACAGTATTTATTTTGAATAATTAGATTTTGACTTAAAAATTGACCTCCACAGGTTAATATTGATCGAGAAAAAAATATGAAATAAAATAATTGGGGCAGAGGATTAAAGGGCAAGGCAGGGTGTATAAAAGCTGCAGGGTCAGTAAGAGAGGTCAAGAACTCAGGTTCTGAGATTCTTTTGCTGACATCTTTGGCTTCCTTGGACTTGTGGTCCAGAAACTAAACAGCAGGCAACTGCTATTGCCCTGTACTGGAAAAAGAAACTTGCAGTACTGGATCTTCTTCCCCACAATATTTTTAATCTACTAATTTTGATGAAAGTTTTGGAAATAATCTCGTTCTGAGGGGAAAGCCAATATTATACATTAGCTCCTTGGAAAACTATAACACAAATGGAAGTTTACAGTGGAAGGTCAGTTTATCATATATACATCTTTAGATACTGGAGCACATGCAAGGCTGTGGTAAGTGCCATTGTTATGAATCTCATCAAAGCTTTTAGCATTGTTCTCTGCCCAGTCTAGATGCTGTTCACAAAACCTTTATCTAGATACCAGATTTACATACTCAAATAGAAGAAGATAGATTGTCTGTCTGCAAATAATCAGCTGTTTTCATCTGCTTTTTTCTTGCTCATATCCTCTCAGCAGAAAGTGACCCTGTTTTCTTTTTGGTCTAAGATGTAAATCTGAACTAATAAACACCTTCCTCAGTTATGTGAAAGAATGGAGAGGTTGCAATGATTAAACATCAAGGTGAAAGCTCATGTTTTATCAAAGCAAGAATATATTGAATGGTGGTAAAAAGATAATCTATCTGGCTATATAAGAAAGAAGACAAAGAAATGAAATAAAACATCTTAGTATAAATTAGGATTAATAAAAAGACAAATCTGCTGTAACCTGGAAGCTCACCCACTCAAAATGACAAAGAGGGCAGAAAGGTTGCAGTCTGCTAGTTAACAACAGGATGGCTGTGATTCACCAAAGTGCCTGCGGAAAAGGCAAACAGAAAGTCTCAGACACGGTATTTCCAGTAGTGATAAAGAGCATTAATGTCATCGCAAAAAGCATTGTTAAAGCCTAGCATTGTTTAGCCTAGCAAACACCGTGCTCTAAGTGTATATGGCTTCTCTCTGTAAACCAATCAAGGGAGGAAAAACACTCCTGCTATTGAAGCTAGAGGATAATGTTGGCATTAAAACAAATGGGCGTAATCATCCATGAATAAGGCTGGCAACACGAACAACGTTTGTAAGTATCAGAAAGAGCAGTTAAGGTTCTGGAGCCACCTCCCATTACAAACTGTGGGAAGATAAAAATTTAAATAGCTTAATGATGGACTGTACTCAGCTTATAAAAGAGTGCAATGCAGTAACCTATAGCAGCTCACGCTATGTCCCAAGAGCTTTCTTGTAGTAAACATATAGCTAAAATCACAAGAGGTGGGATTCAGTTCCCTAACCATAGGTGTCTAGTGCTTTTTGAGATACCTTAGGATAACATGGGTGGCCTTCAGCTGCCATTCCTGAAGGGTGCAGGTCTCTCAAATCCTGTGCCACATCTGATGTGTGTCAGGTGGATGCTTCAGAGGCTCTATGGTATCTCAAGTGGCACCAGATGCTTGTGTCTGGGCAGCTGAATCAAGCCCTGGAAGTCAACAGGGGAAAAGTTAGGAAAGTTAAACTCAACTTTGCTTATCTCTGGTTTGTAGTGGTAGTGAAGTATCAGCACATTATACCAATGTAGTGTGCTCTTGAAGGAGCTCATTAGCTCTGATATGTGTTTAAGGGTTTTTTTTATGACCTCATTAGAAATGATGGAATTGAAACTGTATGAAGTATGATTTGTGAGCTATGTAAAGAAATATCTATTGCTGCTGAACACTAAACTATACTGTAGTAGACAACATAGGAACAGGCAAGAGAAACTTCTGTACAACACAAACATTATTTTTTCCACTATCAGGAGTCTATACTGTCCCCTTGCCTTCTGCAACTCTTTCGTAAGTAACCAATGTTCTCTCTCATTTTAAACTGATGGGTAAACAGTGATGTCTCCAATCTTACTTAAACATTTAGGCTTCTTGAGATGCCATTATACATCTTTTGTAATAGCATTGCAGTATAAGACCATTTTAGATCTTTGATACCAATGAATGTTTGTCTTAAATTAATAATATACAGGATGACTCCAAAGCCTATTGAAATGAATAAAATTAGTTGAACATTAAATTGATTTAGTGAGATTTAGAGCAAGCTATGCATATGGAAATAGAATTAATTAATTTTTATTGACTGCAACATAAATGGGGAAAAATCTCCAAGAAGAGGTAGAGGTGCCCTTAGAAGTGGGACTAGATGATATTTAGTGAAACTCTGGAGTTGATATTAGATAAATTTGGCACTCTATGAAAGCAGATCAGCATTCCATTCAAGTTGTCATGCTCCCCTTTCAAAAACAGACTTTTATCTTTCGCCTTCAGAAGGAAAGCATGTGATATTTGCAACCAGGTGTTTCTGACCATATGCCAATATTATTAATATCAACACGTTAATAATATTATTAGAAGATTATCCGCCGTGCATAAGAACCTACACAACATTTTCAATTTCATATGTTAATGAACTCTGGGGATAAGCTGGAAGTTGAAGCAGATTTGTATCTACAATAGCATGCAGTGTCCTGACAGCAGGCTTCTATTTCTCCATTCTATGCATTAAGATTTATACCAGACTACCAACACACAAAGTTGATAGTATTATCTTTGGCTATATATTTTATAGGGGAATATTTTGAATAGAAAGAACTTGCTTGATACTAGATAAGCTTTTCTGTGGAAATTATGAGGCTGCAACTCAGGTATCCCATTGTAAGCTACACCTGGAAGAGGAGAAATCATTTGACTGAGCGGAGTGGTGATGTCTACTTATGATAGTTCAAGAATATGTATGAGATACAGGTGATATAGTCTATAATATCAGAGCTTTTGTTTTTGGAGGTGATTTAGTTTCAGTTCTGGCAATACTTTGTTGTTCTGTTCATTCCGTCTTTGGAGTTTTAGGGATGAGGCCATTGCAGAATTAGGGGGTTTATGGCTCTGCTAATTCAACTCTACACTAGTGATTTCGATATTTAATGCACTCGAGAACAAAAGATATTTTAGATTTTCTATGGCACGTTTAGATTCAGCCAACATTTAAATTTTGACCCACTATACACTGTGGGATTTTCTTTTCTCTGTCTTTGAAACCTATTTCATTTCCCTTCTCTTCCTGCTTTAATATAAACCAACAAACCACATTGCCTTTAGACTGATTTCCTCTGCAGATATATTTTTAGATTGACCGGTATAACCCTACTGTTCCTTAACTTACATTGTCCTTTGTTTCCTTTTATAATTAAATGGCCCTAATATGTTTTGCTGTATTTGCATTTCCATATGCGATCTTTTTTTTTTTTTTTGTAATAAATACAGGATATGTTTTAAGAGACAAAAATGTAATTCAAATACCTATCTTCTAGAACACATTATTGATTTAAAAAAATTAATAAATAGAAGTTCTCTTGTGCAAAATCCACGGTTCAGTTTGGGCTGAGTAAATACGAAATGCTAAAGCATAGTGGTAGGAAAAGCCAGTTTGGACCCATATGTTGCAGATATGTGGAATCTACGATGTGATTACATTTAGGCTTAGTAGCAAACAAACCATTAGACAGGTGACAGGAGAGAGGCTGTTTCTTACCCTAATTTTATGGGTTTTTATGTAGTAGAGATAAACGAGTGTTCCAGTGTTCCCAAGTGAAATGTCTTTTGAACTCTCTCTGGAATCCCAAAATTGAAATTACATTGTTCTTCGGGTGTAAATGGGTATAGACAGGTAATGCAAGGCCAGGTGAATTGTATCAAGGAGGCATTTTTATTAATTTGGCATGCTTACAGAATGCTTTTAGTCTGGATGGCAATCAAAGCTCTGAGATTTGAACTAATGTCAAACCCTTAGGACAACTTCTTGGTATTACCACATAGCATGATACTTGCAGAAAGCTAAAGAAATCTAACAAGTATCATGTGTTCAATGAGTCTGGCATACCTAAGGCATTCTTTTGGTTCCCCAAGAGTAAACTGCATGGGAGAATTAGACATTCATTTTTACGAATATGAATAGGTAGAATTCTCAGTTCTGATTAAGTATTATGTATGGAAGTAAATTTTAAATGCATCTGTTTTTAAATGTTGTAGGGAACGTGAGGGACTCCATACTTGTGCTTAGAGGCAAGACTGATTATTTCTTAGATATGATTTTATTCCAAAGATCAATATTTCTTAAAACAGGACTGTGATTTACCCTGTTTAACACAACATCAGCCATAGATACTTTCCCAAACATCAATGGCATGTTATGAGTAAGACAATAGATACCGATGATTTTATGCACCCATGCTAACCCAAGAGGCATGTATTTCTAGTAATGGTGAAGTTTTTATTCCATAGATGAAGAAGGGGAGGGAGAGAATTTGATAAATAATTGAGTTTGTTCCAAACAAATTGGGTGGCACAAAGTGAGGAATATACATGAAAGGTGGGGAAGAGGATGGATTTGCCATAGCTAAGAAGTGTAGGAGGAGATGAAAGTAGAGATGTGGCTTTGAAAGAAAGCTTTGAAAGAAAGAGGAAGAAACATGGATGTGGGAGATTTGAGGAGACACAGTGAAAGAGAGAAGCCATAGGGAGCTGATTTTCAAGTGCAGCTGAGCTGGAAGGGTTGAGAGTGAGAATGTGTTATGGAAAATGGAACATGGAGTCTTAGCAGTGAGGATGAAAATACAGCTGGAGATGTAGAAAGTGGAGAAAGTTCAGGATCTGGATATGAGGGCTCCACAAGGCAAAATGATGGGGATTTCAGCAATAAAACGGCTGGTGTCATCAAACAAGTAATAAGGAAAAGGAATGTGATATTATTCATATTCAATCATATTCTCTTTGAGTTAAATCACGGTATCACAGTATCACAGTATGTTTGGGATTGGAAGGGACCTCAAAAGATCATCTAGTCCAATTCCCGATGGCCTTTACCAAAGAGAGTTTACCTACTAAGCTGCACTACTAAGTGTTCCTGAGGATTAATGATATCATAAAAATACAGACGTCTTAGGTATAACAGGACCTGTAGAAGGTAGAGAGACAAACCTTTAAGGTACAGCAGAGAAGGTCAACAAAGAGACTGAGAGAGGCAATTAGTCTGGAGGGAATTGTCTGACGGAAAATCAAATGAAGAGCTTCAGAATGCAAACTGAGAAATGTCACTGTTTTTTATCAGTTCTGTCTTTCCTAAAGTTTTATAAGAGACATTTATTGCACCAAGCAGTTGCCACTATCCCAGCGGAGTACAGATACAGAAGCAGAAAGACTGATGTTTAGAACAGATGAAATTGCCTCTTAAGAAATATGGGTGACAGTCTGCACTTTGAAATTTGGATTTAAAAATTAATTAAATCAATTTACGTCTTCCATTAAAGCAGAAACAAGTTGAATCCTGATGTCACTTTATCAATGCTCTAGGATTTTATATTTTTTTTAATTATTATTTTGTTTTTAATTAGCCTCAACTCTGTTTTGATGGATCAGCATGCATCTCAAGAAACTTCATATCTAGGCAGGCAGGGCTGTATTTTTATTTTGTTTTACAAAGTGTGTTTGTTTGTGGTAGGTATGTTCAAATAGACTTTATAGTTAATCTAAACCATCACGTTGCAGGAAATGATCTAGCATAAAGTCTATAGTTTCTGTTTTCCTCTGCATTTTATAAACAGGAAATCATTGACTGTGGTTTTTTTTTTTTGTGAGACGTTATTGATTTCGTAGAAGTAGCTAGATAGTAAAGGTACTTAAAAGAAGTGTAAGTGTTCAGTATCCTTTGGGTTCTCAGTAAATTTTCTTAGCCCTTTACACAGGTTTCATTGACATTGCTCTTTCTCAGTATTAAAAAAAGGCCTGGGAGAAAGCTGGTGAATTTTTGAGGACTTCACCATGTTACCTTGCTTCTATAATTACATTGACTTAAATCAACTAATTTACTCCACTCTGAAACTAAGTAAGCCTTACTCAGCCTCATCACACATATTTATCAGCACGGTTCTGTTTTAAAACATTATTGGCTGTAGCAATTACAGTCTTCATAATTTATGATACTATAATATAAGCTCTTTTTTTTGCCTGGAGCTCTGTAATTTATTTATGTGTGTTTTTATTTACATGACATATTTCGTACTTAGGAAAGACACTTCAGTGGTAATGCTGAAGAGCAAAAGCATGGAATGCATGCACAGAAGAGTGGTTTTAAGGTATGTGCCACCTTCTTTGAGATCATCTTGCCAAGCTGGTGGTTCCAAGCAGCATCCAGAAATGATTCATTCCTTTCTTCTAACTCAGTCTATTCCCATGTCAGCAAACTACTACATAAATGGCATGTTTTCAGCAAACTCTCTGTGTGTCTATTTAACATTTGGACTATGGCTCAATTTCTGTCCAATCCATTTAGAATACATATACAAGAAAATGGGACAATGTGGGAATATGTTCGATATTGGTGGGAATATAAGTTCGATATTGGTGAACAGACTCACTTTCTAAAAGTTTCATTTTCTGCTTTGTAAACATTCCAGGACTGAGTAATATGTAGCTATAAATCTTGAAAATAGAACCAATGAGTGTCAACTCTTTGCTTAATGCCTCCAGATTCCTGATTTGATTGTATATTTGTCCCTCACTGAGACCCTCGATGTAGTGTCTAGATCCCATAAACTGTTGGTGCTCCATGAAATATATTGTCAATTAGCCAACTAGACCAACACTAAGTACTAAAGAAGCAAAACTAAGGTGTGGGTCATGGTTTGGAGAAGTTAACCACTATAAATGGGAAAGTCAGTAACTGAATTTAGTAAAATTGCTCCCAGAAACATAAGCGGTTTCTGCAGACTTGCAACGTAAGACTAGGTGTAATGTGAAATTCATGTTCCTTGCATGTAAAAATACTTCCAATGAGTGTGTGCAGTCCCAGGGAAACCAGCAGGAACACTAAAATGGATAACGATTCTCAGGTTGAGCCTCTGCTTATAATGAGAGTCATGGGTGGATCGCAATGCAAACAACAGCTTGTCAATACACAAGATAGTGGCTTCCGTGGACACATCATCATAACAAAAACCTTGCACTTAGTCTGTATCCTAAATTCCAATGGAATATCAAGAGTTCTCAAAATGTGATCAATGAACGAGCCTTAAAATATGATATATTGAAATACAACATAGTGTCTTGCTTTTAAAAATGAATGGGATCAATACATTTTGTTTAGATGTCCACAATCATGGAATTGATTAATCTTTAATTCTGAAAGGTAAGTGAAAGTGCCTGAAACATTTAATATAATGATACATGAAGACAATCACTATAAACACAGTGAACCCTATGCCCTAGAGATGCCAGGAAGGAACGTGTTTGTCATAGGTAATTCTTGTTGCTCTGGATGCAGTGTTTCTTTTGCAGGTCATCCATCCAGCATTGACATATTAATGTCACTGGATTTCTTTTTATTATTGCTGATTGCATGGTATTCAAGTGTGATTTTCGCTTTGGTTCAGCAAGGTGGTGTGCCATGGGTTTCCATAGTCACGCGTGACTTGCAGATAAAGAACTAAACAATCAGTGAAGCTCAGAGTGAAAATGTTGGCATCATGTTTTGGCTTTATAACTTTAGATGATTCCTTGCTTAAGCTGTGCTGGCTGGGTAGGAGAGTTCTGCTAAGAAATTGGTATTGCAAAAAATATCATGCTGGACTTAAGCAGGCTGCTTTAGAGGCAGTTTAACCAACTCTGTGCCAGTCAATAGAAGAGCTGCACAGTGGTTTTTTATTTTTCTTTTTCCAGTCAGCTTGATCACAGCTGCTGGGAGATCCTAGGCCAATTCTGTCAGAGTCTATGGATAAGTTGTCACTATTGAACGTGGGCTTCTGTGTCAGGCAGTGATGCTTTATAGAATATTTCACTCATGCTGTGCTATCAGGGAAGGAAATGGTCCTACTTTGCAAACAAACTTGCCTTACCTGTTAATGTTTATGGAATTCTTTCTTCCTGAAGTGACTATTATATATTCAGTTACAGGTGGTACAAGATCATTTACACCACTCTGAAGCAAAGCTGGTTAAAAACAACCAGCTAATGCTAGTAATAAAAACTGAATAAAAAGTTGCAGCAAAGTATGTCTCTAGTATAACCTGGATAATCCTTTCACTGCCATCTGAATAATTTATTTGCTTGAAAGATGTTATTTTGGGTGAGTCAGAGCAATGTGTGTATTTAGGTTAGAGTGAATATGTTTTCCTGAAGAAACTATCACGAAAAAGAATCATACTTCATTGTAATTACACACCTAGGCCTTATACACTTTACAGTACCCATGCCAAGACTTGAGAGCTTATTTGCTAATTGCAGATGAATATGCCACTTAATTAATTAGATGCTACACACCCTCAATTGTGTGTATCTATCATAATGATTTAATTTATAGTGATACATTTGTCTGGATAATTTATTGTCCAGGGAGGGAGGTAAATCACGCTGTTTATTTAAGGCATCTAATTTAGGTGTGATTTAGGACACCAGGAGTTAGGAACCTCAGTTTCCTGTGTTAGGGGAGAGTAGCAGGTACCTCCAGAGAACAATTCAAAGCACGTACATCTATCTGGACATATGAATACACTTGTTCCTGTGAGCAATAGTGATGAAATTAAATAATTTCTCTTATGAAGCAGGATGAGTACTAATAGGTAGAGTACTAACCCCATCAGTTGCCAGAGCCTTGGATTAAATTCCTTCTCATCTGAGTATTTCTATGTGTCCATGAAGACACCCAAGTTCATCCTCTCTCTCTCTGCATTCTATTCTATTAGCGATGTGACTGTCCTCAGTCCTACAAGGTGACAGTCATCTTTGTCTTGAAAATCTGATTCTGGCTTGCTAAAATTTGATTACCATTTTGTACGCTCTTTGGCACAATGTATTGTTTGCTTATTTTCTCCAGTGTCAATTCTCTGTATGCCATAGCAAAACATGAATCACCTGTGCTTTAGGAATGACCATAAAGAGGGCATAGAAGTTATTTGATATATATATATGTATGTGTGTGTATGTTTATGCATCTAGGTATAAGCTTAAATATATTGTACAGAACATTGCAAAGGCAAAGTGATGTCCACAGTGTTACTATTCTAAATACAACCCCCTTTTTTTTGTATGAAATGTCTATGGTCATAAAGATTCTTGAATTAAAAGTTTTGCTGAGCTTTGGAGGGGAATCTCACAAAGTACTTGCCCCAACAAAACTAAAACCAGACAAACAACAGCTACGTATCAAGGAAAAATATTGATATACGTTCTGTTACTGTAACTTCGTTAAGTTTACCAAGGGTGCTTATGGTATGTTGACAGAATATACTTGCTGCCCAGTGACACATAAATAAACAACAAATCATGTCAATACATTAGAGAGATCTTAATATTGTTAAAGAATTGATTTACTAAATACATAATTTGATGGTTTTAATTAATAATACACTGTAGTGTGGAGTTCTGTCACCGTGACCCTAGGGTCAAGACCTGTAGTTTATGGACTATTAATTAGCCATTAAGTCATTTGCTCATCTGACCTGCAAATCTATCAGATTGATGGATAGCAGAGACCTTTAAGTTCCTAATAGGTATTCTATTTAATTTTCAAAATCTTCAAGCAATGTTTGCTCACTGAGTAAAATGAAGTGAGAAGAGAGCTTTACAATTTTTAAGGCTATTTCATCACCTTTCACTTGAAAGCAGATATTATCTTGAAGAATACCATTGCTGTCTCCACTGTTCTCCCAGGACCACTGACTGAACAGCGCAACTAGTAACTTAATTTCTTTTCTTTCAAAAGAGGAAATCAAAATGATTTTTACAGATCTTTTGAATGTGTAATATTAAGCATAAATTTTAATTGCACTTCATTTACTAAATGGTGCATTACCTCATCCTTCGGTTTTAACAATGGATTTTCCATAAATCTTCATATGGTTAAACATGATAAACTGCTCAACATATCATTGAACATGGCAGTGCTTATTAGCACTTGAGAAGTTATTGATTGCTTATCTTGATTAATCTTTTATGGGTCTCTGTAGTATTAATTCCACAGAAAAGACTTTGGAAGTTCTGTAGCATTAGTCTCCTCATTCATACATTCGCCTTCAATTACATGGATTTCTCTGACTGCTCTTGCTAGATTAATTATAACCTCTTTGTCACCAGATCTTGCTTTCAGTTTATCAAGAATTAGAATTTTAATGAAAAATACATATTTAAAAGATTCTAAGGAAGAGTGGCATTAATGAGACAAGATGTTTCCTGCAATTTGGTAGAAGGAAGGAATTCTAAGGTTTCTGGCATAAGGAGAAAAAGTGAGTATCAATTTTAAAGGCACAGTTTATGATATATGGGTTTTGCCAGATATTCAGCTGCTTCATTTCAGATACAGCCTGGGAAGTTTCCTCTCATATTTTAACTTAATGACAAAGCTTTTCTAATACAAGTAGTATCAGCATTAACATAAAGAACAGGAAGACTGCAGCTTGCTCTCCAGGTTTATCTGGGGAAAGGTAAGGAAGGACACAAGCCTTGCCTGGATAAATGCTGAGCTTGTCCTTGGGGAGAGGTTTCCTATATCCCAGAGAAGCAACTGCTCTATGGAGCTATAGGCTATTTTAGAATCTCTTGCCTGCCATTTTTAAAGGAAAATCTTAATATGTTTGCATCTTCTTTTTCGTATGGAGTGAAAATAAATTCCATGATTCAAAATTTCACAATGTCTGGTTTTGGACAGTCCTAAAATCAAAGAGCATAATATGCATAGAAATCCCTTGTAGGTGTAAGGACTTGGTAAACAGAGGTCACTCTAACGAAAATATCCTGACCACAGATTTGAGAAACCACTTCAAGCCACAAAATCTGGGAAATTAATATTCTCATTTTAATTTGGTAGAATGTCATTGGTTCATGGTCAACTATAAGTGAATACTTTGGTTTGTCATCACCATTTCAGTGCATTCTTGGTCTCAGTCTCTGGTCTCCCTCTACTCTTGTTTTGCAGTCTCTCTAAATATGCATTTAATGAGCACTGAGATTCAGGAAGGAGGGAAAGAGAAGGCTTTGTGGTAGCCCAGTGCCCAGTCTAGACATATTATATGACATTATATATAACATATAATTACATTATCTATTATATGTATTATATATATTATATAATGTGGCATTATAGACTTTGCATTTGTTCCCTTTTTTATACAGACATTAAAGAAATCTACATCTAGCATATGTGTACATTGAACCCTTAACAGATTGTACGGTTATGGAGGAGTCCTAATCTGATGCTGTGGAACAACAGCAGGAGGATGTAGAACTTTCCAGTGATTTACAGTGGGCTTGACCCTTCTCCAATTCAGAAGAATGGAAAAGCTGTCACTGTTTGGAACAGACAGGGGTCAAACTGGTGTCACTGCAGCAGCACTTGTGGTGATCTCACTTTCTTACAGACCTAAACCATTGGCAAGAGCAACAGAGCTCTGAAGTAAACAAACACAAGCCCCATAGCAATAAAAGACTAGCTTTATTCTGATGTTAACATCATATTGGAGGAGTAATGAGTCATCAACCTTATTAATAACGGGCAGATTTTCAATACCAGCATATTTTATTGTCATCGGTCCCTGTTGCATGTGTAGGAGCTGGAGTACAGCCAAAAGGAGAGGAGGGGTAGAAAGGACCCTCAGTTTCATAGGTTAAAAGAAAAAAAGGAAAAAGAAAAGGTAGAAAGCAAATGAGATAAATTCCTGTTTCTATTTAACTTGAAATGAAAATGCTGAAAAGGCTGATATTTCACCCTGCATCAGGACTTTTCCCCTTTCTGTAACATGCTTATGTATTCAGTGCTAGCCGTTGAGAGCTCTGCTGTCTTCATAGGTGTGCTGTGGGAAGCTTAACTAATCCTGGTAAAGGGCTTCACACAGAAGGTGCCATGGGAATGCGTGGTGGGTTGACCCTGGCTGGATGCCAGTGCCACCAAAGCTGCTCTGTCGCTCCCCTTCTTGGATGGGCAGGGGAGAGAAAATGCAACAAAAGACTCGTGGGTCAAGAGAGGGCAGGAAGGTCATTTGCCAGTCACGGTCACAGGCAAAAGAGTCAGCTTGGGAAGAATTAATTTGTTACCAATCAAATCAGAGTAGGATAATGAGAAATAAAACTGAATCTTACACCACTTTCTACCCATCCCTTCCTTCCTCTTAGGCTCAGCTTCACTCATGATTTCTCTGCCTCCTCCCCACAACAGCACAGGGGGACAGGGAATGGGGTTTGTGGTCAGTTCATCAGATGTTGTCTCTGCTGCTCCTTCCTCATCAGAGGAGGACTTCTCACACTCTTCCCCTGCTCCAGTGTGGGTTCCTTCCCATGGGAGACAGTTCTCCACGAATTTCTTCAACGTGAGTCATTCCCAAAGGCTGCAGTTCTTCATGAACTGTTCCAGTGTGGGTCACTTCCATGGGGTACACTCCTTCAGGAACAGCCTACTCCAGCCTGGGTACCCCATGGGGTCACAAGTCCTGTCAGAAAACATGCTCCAGTGTGGGCTTCTCTTTTCATGGGGCCACAGATCCTTCCAGGAGCTTGCTCCAGCGCAGGCTTCCCACAAGGACACAGCCTCCTCCAGGCATCTCCCTGCTCTGGTGTGGAGTCCTCCTTGGGTTGTAGATGGACATCTGCTCCACCATGGACTGCCATGGGCTGCAGGTGGATATCTGCTCCACCGTGGACTGCCATGGGCTGCAGGTGGATATCTGCTTCACTGTGGGCCTCCAGGGTCTGCCATTGAAGATCTGCTCCACCATGGAAGTCCATGGGCGGCAGGGGACAGCCAGCTTCACCATGCTTCTCATCACAGGCTGCAGGGAAATCTCTGCTCTGGTGCCTGGAGCACCAGCTCCTGCTCTGTCTTCACTGACCTTGTGGTCTGCAGAGTTGTTGCTCTCACGTATTCTCACTCTGTCCGGCTGCAATTACTGTTGCACAGAAACTTTCCCCCTTCTTAAATATTGTATTGCAGAGTCTCTACTATGGTCACTGCTGGGCTCAGCCCTGGGCAGCAGCGGGTCCATCTTGGAGCTGCTGGAACTGGCTCTATTTGGCATGGGGGAAGCTTCTACCTGTTTCTCACAGAAACCACCAGCGTAGCCCCCTGGTACCAAAACCTTGCCATGTAAACCCAGTAAAGAATGCAAGTCATGGACGATATTGATGACTCATTGAGTATGCATGGACACCTGTAAAGGATTCTCTTACGTCTGCATTGTATTCCTCAGTATATTTTCTATTACGTGCCAGTTCTGAAAGCTGTTGAATGTTAACTACTGAATATTAATGAAGTTATTACACAGGCAGACAGAGTCACTCCTTCCAGATACACTGAACAAAGGGACGGACCTACAGTGACTCCCTGGCCCTAGGAACTGTATCGATCACATCACAAGGACAAAGATTTCACCACACAAATCCCTCAGATTTTATGTAGTGTCAGAAAGGGCTTAAATGCAGATATTTAATTGCGTGGGGATGTGCAGGCTGCACAGATAGATAGCAACGTACTATGGAATTCTCAGCAAGCTGGCATAAAACAGGATTTATACTTAGGCTGTAAACTAAATGGATACATTAACCAGAAGATCTCTATAGGGGAAAAGAAGTGGGCCATGACTCTAGTGTAGCCTGAGGGTCATGACAGCAGCTGCAGAGCAATTGTTCTTTGTGTCATGCAAAATGTTCATCTTCTCTTGTTTTCACATGGGTCTCTACAGAGGGAGAAAGATTTTATTCTCTAATTGTATTGGGGAAGTTATTCCAGTCATTTTCGTAGGGTAAACAAATGATGTTTCTTATTAAGATATGCTGTCAACTACAAAAAAGAAAATATTCAGTCTGAAAGTATCCTTAAGTTTGTTTAACCTATTTTGAAAAAATCCATCAGAGAATTGTCTTTAAAATGCAAGATGGTAATGTTATATCTCAAAATTAGTTTCAGTATCAAGTCTCTATGAGAGGGGTTGCGTTTTTGAAGCTGACTTCCTGAACTTCATAAGCAAATTTGATAAATAGGTAACTAAAAGGAAGAGCTGCAAATACTAGGCACGTCTGTATGAGCAAATGTGAGATTTGCATAGCGAAAAATCTATTTTAAAATTTAGTGATTTCGTTTATAATGTTACTCTTTATCTCTACAATATTTGCAGCTAACAGCCTTCAGCTTCTGCTTTGGCTTATACAAAAATGTGCACATGAAACACCAATGTGTTTCTTGAAGGTGTAACCCCTGTGTCGGACGACACTTGGGCTCTCTCACAGCCCTCTAACATCTGCAGGCTCAGAACATCTGCACCATGTACCAGCCAGCCTATACCGTATGCTGGATGGTCCCTTTAAAATCAGTTAGGGAAGTCGTGTGAAACACACTGCAATTTTTGCTGTTTGAGGACCTTTGCAGTAAGTTGGTTTTACTATACCGCACTGTGTTTTTTTCTTTAATGAAAGATGTTTTACTTGAAGAAGACTTTTGTAGGAATGCTTTTTTGCTCAAAATCATGCCACACAACATCAGAAATGAACACGTTAAAAATTAATTTTCACTTACAATCTCTTCACTTAAAGGGTAACCCATAATTCTCATAATACTCACTTGAACTTAATGTTTTCCTCTCTTCTAATGGACAGTAATTGAGAGGGATCCATCATCTAAATTATACTCTAGTGCAGAGAATCACTTAGAAAAATGGTGCTATAAACTGGAATCTCTATGATAAAAATCAATCCCTGGAAGCTGGTTAGTTTTAAGGAAAGATATTACCTATCTCCTAGACTTATATGTAGCTTTATTGTGTTTGTACTTATTTGCATATGGAGTGTAAGTCCATAATTTTTCTAATACAAAGTAAAATGATGGCACTCATACTACAATTTTTTTGCTTCCACATACTTCCATGGAAGACTGTGTCTTCTTCACTGACATAACTGGGTACAGTTTGCAAGATTTTAAGGATGTCCTTTCAAAGTTAATTAACAAACACAACTTTTTCCTGAGGGTTTCAAGAGGGGTCCGTGAAGTCCTTTCTTATTCATGGTGGGTCCATAACTTATTCTAGGTGACTGCCTTTTACTAAATTGTGGGAAAATCCTAGGAAGGAAAACCTGGTTCTTCTCCAATTTCAGTCCTCCTGTTGTAGCAGAACTTGGTCCCTTTCTAGTGAGAGATCACCAAAATGACTGTGAGAAAAGCCTGCAGGACATCTGGAGGGAGCCCCTAAGTCATGGCTTGTCAGATGTTTGAGAGTGTGTTTTTGGAGAGGGGTCATTTTGTACCAGCCCAGTCCTTAGTCATTTCCACCTGACTGCTACCCAGGGCCTGACACCAGGGATATATGGACACCACCTTATCAGCATGCCTATTGCCCAGTTCTAATTTAATGAGGTAGATGGACAGATAGCTAGATAAGCAGACAGACACAGAGATGCATGCCCAGGGCACTGCTTCCCTACATCCAGCCTCCAAACACTTATTTTCCAGATACTGGGTGCGTTCCTTTCAGTTGTCATCGATCTCCCATAGCTTCATTTCCCAAGTGGCTGAAGCAGAGGCAGCAGCAGTTGGTGGGACCTCAGGATATTTTCATGCTGAAGGCATGTTCTCCACATACTTTCCATGAGTCTTTGCTTGACACTTAAAATCAAATAGGATTGACCAGGAGCTTGTGGTGACCACTGCACTGTTATTCAGAAAGATTAATACAAGAGCACTAGTGAGGGTCTTGAGACTATCATGTAAACATGATTAAATATCTGTGATCCTAATTGTTGCAAGGGAGCTGTATGTTGTAATATTGTAACGAATGTAGTGCAAAACACTTCTATTTTGTTTTCCATGTTTTGCAGCTGGAACTTGGAGATGTGGTGGAAAAAATTTCTCCAACGTAATATAATAAATCCGTGGAAGACCCAGGGATGAATGCAGTCCTGAATCCCAGTCCTGTAATTTAACCAGAAAATATTTCTCTCTTCTCATCAAAGTCTCTTGAAAACATCAAGGGCCAGTAGGGTTAGGCGAAAACTTTAGCAATATATTCTGGATACCATATTTGAAAATTATTAAGAAATTCATCACAAAAGACAGAAATGAGTTTCCTCTGACCAGCTCTGACCTTGAAATGTCCTTCTCCCCTGACACATCGGTTTTAGTTTTCAATAGCTGTGAGAAGCATCTTTCTCTGAGAAGCCACGGATATTCCTTTTGCCAGCTTGTAAGCAAAACACAAAGCAATTTTAAAAGCTGTCAGCTACAATGACTTCTTCAAGTTAAAAAAACACCTTTTGTTTTTCCAGTAACTACTAATGGCTAAAGCACTTTGATAAAAATCTTCTGCACTTTGGGTAAAGGGCTAGTTTTATTGGGGGAAAAAAGCCAACACAAAACCCTCAAAAAAATCCAGCAGCCTTGATATATGAAGGATTTCCTTTTTCCTTTATAGGAACCTGTACAATAAGCCTTTTTTTAAAAAAAATCATCAGATTTAAGCAGAGGCAGCCTCACAATGTCTGGTGCTATTCTTCTCCTTGCCACTTATGTATGCCTCCTCACAGACTATGATATCACATCTCATTAATCAGGCAGCAGGCTGGCTCGAGTGAGATCAGAGCGTGGGCCAATGCCAGTGCTCCTTTCCTCTGATTCATCAGGTTCCTCTTAGTGTGGTCACAGAAGTGTATAAATAGGAACAGTATTCAATATTTTATCTCCAGGCTAAATTTAAAGGTTTCACTGAGATCAGGTGTATGAGATGGGCTGAGCATCTAAAGTAAGATTTGTCAAGCAGATACATTAGGTGGCAATTGCTAAAGTACTGTGTAACTAAAGAGGTTTTATTTAAAGGCATGATAAGGGAGTCTGTGCCAGCTTTTATAAAGAAATGTGAAAAGAAATAGAATCATAGAAAGTCCTGAGTTGGAAGGGACCCACAAGGATCATCGAGTCCAACTCCTGTCCCTGCACAGGACAACCCCACAGTTCACACCATGTGTCTGAGGGTGTTCAGTCTCTTCTTGAACACTGTCAGGCTTGGGGCTGTGACACCTCCCTGGGGAACCTGTTCCAGTGCTCCAGCATCCTCTGGGTGAAGAACCCTCCCCTGGCACATCTTTCTGCCACTGCCTCAGGTTTTCTTGTTGGTCACTAAAGAGCTCAGTGCCTGCTCTTCTCCTCCCCTTGTGATGAGATCTCCTCTCAGTCTCCTCCTCTCCAAGCTGAACAAACCAAGTGACTTCAGCTGCTCCTTATACGACTTCCTCTCCAAACACATCACCAGCTTCATAACCCTCTTCTGGACATTCCCTAGTAGCTTAGTATAGTTTTTTATCCTGTGTCCCCAGCCCTGCACACAGAGCTCCAGGTGAGACCACTCCAGTGCAGAGCAGAGTGGGACAATCCCCTCCCTGCCCTGCTGACCATGCTGTGCTGGATGCACCCAGGACACGGGTCCCTCTTGGCTGCCAGGGACACTCTTGGCTCATGTTCAACTTGCTGTCGACCAGAACCCCCAGATCCCTCTCCGCAGAGCTGCTCTCCAGCATCTCATCCCCCAGTCTGTATGTACAGCCAGGGTTGTTGTTTCCCAGGTGCAAAATCCAGCACTTTATTTTGTTGAACTTCTTGCAGCTGATGATTGCCTAGTTCTCCAATTTGTCCACATCCCTGTGCAGGGCCTTTCTGCCCTCAAGAGTGTAATTTTCACTTACTTTACATTCTCATGCAGGGGCTGACCTATTTGCTCTGTTTTTTATTAGATCCCTAACCAATGTCCAGACCTGCTAGCAGAGTCACCTGGCTGCAGAGAAAAAAGCCGAGTATTTCCAAAGTCAGGCAAAATATTCCATTGAATGGATTAATTAGGAGGCTCTGGGTTTAGTCCTTATCACTACTCACATTACTGTTCCCAGAGTATTGGGGAGCATAATCCCAAGGATAGCTGTTGACACGTGAAGAAAATAAGTTGTTGCTAAAAGAAGGCAAAGAAGTTTTGACAAAGAAACTCTGCTGGTTTAACTTTTATCTTTGTGTCTCCTTGCAAGTGGGGAAAAGAAGCCAGGGGGGTGGTTGAATTCATGCCCTGATTGTAAAAGATTGTTCATTGTATTGAAGTCCATATTTTTTTCTCTCCAGGTGGAGCATCTTGCAGGAAAAGACAGACAGTGGTTAGGGACTGAACTGTAGCTGCCTCCTTTGCAGAACAAAGGTCTCAGGGATAAGGAGTGCAGCAAGAAGAGCAAGGAGTAAGGTCTTTACACCCTGCAGGTGACAATCTGCAACCCACAGTGTGTGGGATAACACTGAGAAGCACATTGCAGTTTTTTCACTTTTCTGTTGTCCACACAATGTCCACTGGGGAGGTTCTTTCATTGCCTGAGAGAGCTGAGGCTCTACAAAGTGCAGAAAAAATTATCTGATTGTAATGAGAAGACACGTTTCCATCTTAGTGCATGCAAAAATCTTTGTGTTCCAGGAATATATGGCTGTTCCAGACTGCTTAGTTCACAGAGCAAGCCAGTATTAATTAACATTGAGTTTTCAGGTGTTGATTCTCTTGAATGAACTTTTTGTTTTCACTTCAATGGAAATAGCATGGCAGGAGCTTAGACACAGCAGAGTTGTGTAATAGGGAACCCAAGTGTTATCCTGTGGCACAATGGGTTTGTGAATTTTGGATTTGAGGATGAAACTTTGTCAAATCATTTAGCAATCTAGTTCTCAAAAGAAATCCCCCTTCTTCCTGTGTCTTGACTACTATGAGCTTTTCTACGTGCTTTTCTACTTACTATGAGCTTTTTTACTTTCCTCCTGTGCATCCCACTTCTTTGTTGCAGCCCCTAGAAAAACCTTTCCTGCCTATCTTTCCAGCTATAATTCTTCAGAGACTTAATTCTTTTCTGCTTTAAAAAATACGAACTTTACATTCAACCTTTTTCACACCTCCGTCTGTACCATTCCACGTGTTCTTGACTTTGAAGCCAGCCAAATCCATTTCCCCACATGTCTATGTTTTTAATTTTCTTCTCTGATACAGGGAATTCTGGCCTATAACTCTCTATTCCTTGTGAATCAATCCCTTATTTAATATCTATTTCCGATGTACATCTTTCAGGGAACTAACAATCTCTAAGCAGAAGTCTATAGATGCATAGCAGTGTTCATGTTAGCACTAAAAATAATTAGGTAGACTGGAAGAAAGAAAAGGATCTTGGCCAGTTCAAGCCTTTGCTTGTGCATTATGTTACTTCTTCTCATTCCATACTCGGTTTGCATGAAGTCTCAGATATTAAACTCTTTAAGCAATCTAATTAAAAATATTTGTGAAGCACTGTACACCAAATAGAGTGCAGTGGCTGTGGTCAGCCATGCTGATTAGTGGTATCAGGAGCTGTCCCCATGCCTCCAGTGCTTGGACGTTCTGTTCCTTTCCCCGCTGTGTCAAATCGAGCTGGTCTGTGTTTACAGTGATTTTAATCAAAGTTGAATTTGTCCCAAATTTTAGTAAAACATTCTTCCTAAAGTATCACAGTGAAGTCAATACTCCTATTGTTTCCTGCTGTGTCTTTATTTGCATGTTAATGGCAGATTATTGTTGTCTTTTCCAGTGTACCTCCCCAGAGACTCTATGCATGTTTTTATTGATTAGTTCCTCTTCATTTAACATTTAAATGGATATTTTCAAATTGGTGCAAAATTATAATGGTGTGTTTGCTCAAGGCATTTAACTGTGGTATTAGCAGAATCGTCCAAGTCTGCTGATTATGCATGCTCTGTACAAAAGAGTTTCGAGACTGCAGTGCAGACCTGCAATTAGGTCTGAGTTACACAAGCAACTGAATCCTGGGCCAGAAGCACCCATCATCTCATTTATCTTCCTCAAATGTTAATGCAGATGAAGTATAGAGCAGAAAGTACACATTAGTGTAAGAAGAAAATAAATCTGAATTTGTAGTCTTCAAAAGAGTTCTTAATCTTTTTTCAGTTTATGTAAATCTTATATGCCCATCTTATACATTATCTTAAGTTATCTCTTTCTGTTGTTGTAGAAACTTGGGACTGGAAGCTCTTCAAAAATGAATTTTTATTAGGTGAGCATTCATGCACTTACTGCATGCAGTAGTGTAAATTTCACCTATGTGAACATGCACTGTAATGATTGTTTTGCAGCTTTAAGACTATGGGCTGCAATCTCATCAAATTCCATAAAACTCATCTGGCCTTCTCAATATCTAAGTGGAAGAAGTGCAAAAGCTGAGGTTTCATCAAGTAACACTTTATTTATCTAATTTTCTTTTGGAGGGGGTGCAAGTAAGGAGCACTTATGGGATCTACTGGCCTTGCAAATTGGATTTCTTCATTGTTTCTACAGGCCTGGCAGAAACAACACTGTTTCCCTCTTGCTTCTGAGAGACCTGAAGATGTGGTCATCTTTGCATTGTTCCTTCTGAGTTAATTTTATTTCTAGCCAGTGTTTTTAAATAGTCTCAGGGTGGCACTGGGTGCCTGCTGGCAGATCCCAGCTGACAGCTCTAACCTGTTGAAAACACATTTTCACAACAGACAAACTCAGCTCTTCTGACTGAATTCAACTTCATTAATTTTGTTGGACCTTACAGACTCCTGCGACCTTTCTTTTTCTACATTTGTTGTCCTTTCCGCATGCTAAGGCGCAATAAATATAAACTATTCTGCTCAACAGCTTCTCAGTTTTGCCCTGAATTGGAAATCATCATAGGCTCTTTGTGGACAGTGAGGAGAAAAAGATAGTTACCCTGGTGTGGAGGAGTTATATGGCAAAGCTTTGAGTGACCTCTGCCTGGGATGGACTGTATATGAATGGTCTATACAGGTAACTGCCTCTCAGGGGAAAATAGAGGTTTTCACCCAATTCTGTGGAACTGGTGGAACTTATACTCAAAGAGTTTGTACAAAGAAGACCACTTCAAATTTCAAATAAATGGAGTTAGCATATGTTTGCTAAGACTGGCATATTCCTTGAATATCTAATCTAATGTTCTTTAAGACCGACATTTTAATGCACTGTTGAGTATTTCACAGGGTGCATTTGTATTTGTTAGGACACTTAAATGACTGAATCTCAGTCCTTCTCTGGTGGCTGTAAGGAAAAGTACCAGGAGCCCTTCCTGGGCTGGGCTACCCTGGGCCCCTCAGCGAGGAGGCAAATGCTGAGCTGGACCCTTCCTACGGCTGGTATCTGCTGCTCAGGAGGACATCAGGCATCTCCTTCCTTTCTGCATTATAGAACGGTGTATTAAAGTTGATTTAAAACCGTCAGACCAGGCAGGTAATACAGGTAAAACCTAGAAAACCAGGGCACTGAAATCGTACTCTAGCTGGTTCTTGTGGCACAAAATCATGTTGCTTACACAATCGGAAATTACGTAAGGCTTGGTTAAAGGTAGAGATTTTGCCTTTAACTCTGCATTTCCTGGTGGTTGTCAGCTTAAAGCAAGCCCTAATGTTATTTTAATGTAGTTTGGTCTGTGGATTGCATCAAAGTAGGTTATATATTGATTGCTCAAACCTCAAAGCTCTGGAGGTAAATCTCTACTGAGAAGTGTCAGAACTTCAGTTAATGCATGTATTGATAGGCACAAGATGTCACTATTGTGCTTACTGCAGAGATAACATTTGTGTTGAAATTTTAATGCCCATAATGTTTAGCCTTTCTAGACTATGGCAAGCTAATCAAAGAGCATTCTCTGGTATATAAATCACTGCGCACTACTGAAAATTGTAGACAAGATAAATCAAGATTTTCGATCAATTCAGTCTTCCATCATTCTTTCCAGCAGCACAGAAAATATAGTCCATGTTGTACTTACAGTTTGATAGCAAGGAGACGTTTAACATCAAGGCTGGAGATTAACGGTGACAAGTTATATTGTGGAGAATGTGAAAGGGTGTTTAGACTGAAATATTAATTTCTAGATTGATGTAGAACTCCATAATTGAGGCCATAAATCAGCACTAAAATCAACCTGATTATGCATCATCTAAGATAATACTCTAGGTCAACATGTTCAAAAATTAGTCCACAGTTTCAAAAACTGGAAATTAAAGTAGGAAGGGGAATCTGTTTTTGCACAATATATTATATTCTCGAACTTTGGTAATGTTCACCACAATAGAATAAAAGTGTGGGGTTTTTTTCTCTTCATTTTCACAGACTGTTTCTCTTCTTTTGAAGACTTATGAAGTGTTTTATTAAAAGATCTGTATCTAATCAATAAAGGAGGAGGTTTATTTGTAATGAACACCTTAGTGTATGGTTCGGTCTCTTTTAGAGTTTGTGAGTTATCTGCATATAGTTTTTGACCTTCAACATTTGTTCATTATACAGAAAGATTTACTTGAATACATACCAGCCTATGGGCTGCACCTACCTTGAGTTTATCAGTATCTACTGTTTATTCTGCAGGATCGGTCACCAAGGGCGCATGGTATTCTTTTTTCTTTTCACTTTCTGTGCTGAAAACCACAGAAGGCTTTTAAGATGGAGCTACTTCTGCCTGAGAATTTAGGTCCAGAGTGGATAATGAAGTACAGAATAATCATTATATAGTTGAAGTCTTCTCCAGTATCAATAATGGAGGTGTGCCCAGGATAGACATTTTCAATGGTGCCTAGAAAGGAAAAGTGTATTTAAAAAAAAAAAAAAGAGTGTTTCCACAAAGGAATTTCTCTCACATTTGCCAGTGGATGGCTGCATTGGTAAGCTGTCCTGTATTTAGGGTCTAACTTGCCGCACCACTGGTTCTTTTTTCCTCTGAAAGCAGATGGGACATGTGTATCTGGCTAGAACTACATTTCCCAAAATACAATTTATCTAAAAAAAAAATCTGTTGGCATGAGCTGCAAAGTGGTATGTTGGGAGTTGTAGCGTTGGCTGGAAAATCAGCCGCATAAAAACCCAGGAGAGGCTACATATAGTGTTTTATAAAGTGAAATTGCTTTGGGTTACCCTGTGAAAGACACTTGGCCAAGTAATCTCTGTTGTCATAATTTTTGTCAATGGGACAAAAATCAAGCATTCCGAGAGTTTGAGTTCTTCATTTCCCTTCATGTTACAGGTGGATCTCCAAAACCGATGGAGTGAAACGGTTCACTACCCTGGCTGGACAAGAGGGAAAATTCATTGCGGTTTTGACACGATACATTTTGGACAGATTAGAAAATACTCTGCTAATTAGGGGAATTCCAGGCATGTAGAGGAAGCATATTTCAATAACCCACGATTACTCTGGGTTTCATGTAAAGCTATTTGTTTGGCTGCCAAAGTGTTTTATGGTGTAATGCCAACTGTAATATATGCAGAACACAAGCTAAAAAAAACCCTCCAAACTTTGATGCTTGATGAGTTCATAACATGGGAACACAAAGACAAAGAACCTTGAAAACCTCAACATGAATAATTAAGGTAAATAGACAGACTGCTCTGTATTGTAATTAAATAGAAGGAACTTTGGGGCATTACATAGTTATCTAGAAATTCAAAACTTCTTAAAACAAAAGCAAGTACTGTAGTATCTCTATTATCTAACTATTACACTACACAATTTATTATGAGCTGACTTATTTGCCTCTCCTTTGTGGAACGAGCATGCTCCCATCCCAGCATTATTTCCAGCCTCATAGAATTACTGGAATTCTTTGAGCATACATCAAAAAATGAATCACTGGTGTGTTAAAGTTTTCAAGAGAATCCTTGATAGTTTATAGAGGTGGGGCAAATATTAAAAAAATATATTTTTTAGTATATTCTGTGTGTTTAGGAGTATATAGTAATTTTTCCTAGAATCATATAATGGTTTGGGTTGGAAGAGACCTTAAAGATCGTCCAGTTCCAACCCCTCTGCCATGACCACCAGACCACATTGCAGAGGACCCTGTCCAACCTGGCCTTGAGTTTTGCAGCTACCAAAATGTGTAAGTTCATACTTGAAGTGGTAACTGAATCTACGCCAGAGTATCCAAAGCTCCTATAGAGCAGCAAGATTTTGACACGTGGTTGTGGGAAAAAAAAAACCAAAAACCAGAAAGGTGAAAAAATCAGAGGTCTAAGACAATAAGCTGCGTTGTTGCTGGATGCCGAAAGAACAACATGAAAGGAGTTTGTAGCGAGGTGAATGGCAGTCCCTTTTCCTACATAACACGTGAGAGGAGAAGGGGAAAGGGCCTCAAGTTGCGCCAGGGGAGGTTTAGTTTGGACATTAGGAAAAATTTATTTGCTGAAAGAGTTGTCAGGCATGGGAACAGGCTGCCCAGAGAAGCAATCGAGTCACCGTCCCCGGAGGGGGTTAACAGACCTGTAGATGTGACACTTAGGGACATGATTTAGAGGTGGACTTGGCAGTGTTAGGTTAATGGTTGGACTTCATGATCTTAAAGGTCTTCTCCAACCAAAACAATTCTGAGATTCTGTAACAACATGTACAATGAACAACATGCCCGTGACTCTGGTTGGAGCCAGGGTCCAAGCATCGCTGTTTTAAGTCCTGGTTTTAAGACACTTGAATACTGCAATTTGAGGCAAAAGCCCAGGCCTGGCTGTCATCACTATTGCTGCCTGCCAGGAATCTTCCAGGTTGTGTGCAGCTGGCTGAATGCAGCTTTTTGGAGCCACGTGCCAGGTGCTGTTTCCACTCTGCTCCAGTGGGTGCATGGGGAACCATGACAGCCCAGACAGCCTGAAACTGAGCTGCAGAGAGGCAACAAAATGGCAAGAAAAATGGTGAATTCCCCCATACTTTGATTTTGGAGGCTGAGATGGAGGTGACTGCCAGGTAAAGGACCTGGGAGTGTGGATCGACAGCTGGCTGAACATGAGCCAGCAGTGTGCCCAGGTGGCCAAAAAACCAACAGCATCCTGTCTTGTACCAGAAATAATGTGGCCAGGAGGACCAGGGCAGTGACCGTCCCCCTCTACTCTGCTCTGGTGAGGCCAAACCTCAAATCCTGTGTTCAGTTTTGGGCCCCTCACTGCAGGAAGGACCTTGAGGTGCTGGAGTGAGTTTAGAGAAGGGAACAGAGCTGGTGAGGGTGCTGGAGCACAAGCGTGATGGGAGCAGCTGAGGGACCTGGGGGTTCAGCTGGAGAACAGGAGCTGAGGGGAGACCTTCTGATCTCTGAACTGCCTGAAAGGAGCTTGGAGCATGGAGGGGGTTGGTCTCTTCTCCCAAGGAACAAGTGACAGGACAGGAGGAAACGGCCTCAAGTTGCACCAGGGAAGGTTCAGATTGGATACTGGGAAAAATTTCTTCACATAAAGGGTTGTGAAGCAATGGAACAGGCTGCCCAGGGCAGTGGTTGAGTCACCATCCCTGGAGGTGTTTAAAAGATGTATAGATGAGGTTCTTAGGGCCATGGTTTAGTGCTAGAGTTAGGTTATGTTTGGACTTGATAATCTTAAGGGTCTCTTCCAACCAAAATGATTCTATGATTCTGTTCTATGATTCTTTGATCTGTATGTGTCAGGACTTCTTCTCCTGACCTTTCCCAGGGCTGGATGAAATGGCCTCAGCCCCAGGATGAGAGTGATCCCCGGCACGAGTCAGCCAGCGTGACGCTCCAGGCGGATGCCAGAAATAAAAGAGAGCAGCAGCATCTGCACCCCTGCTCTCCCCTTGGGCCCGACATCATGAGCGTGGCCAGGGAGGGAGGGTGTGGTGTCAGCCAGCTGCCAAATTAATTATTTGGGAGCTGGAAATACATGGATTGACTCAAGGGCTGCTTTGGGGTGCAGGCAGGGGGTGGGTTTAACACTGACCAGTGCAAAAGAGCCATGGGCTGGGCTGGTAGCAGCTAATATGTCCTTCTGAGGTGACCTGAGATGCCGCTAAGAGCCTGGCTCCCAAAATAGTTTTAATAGGCTGCAAATTTTGGTTGTTGTTCACCACTTTGTTTATAATTAAAGTCAGTGGGGCTGTTTTGTTTTAATGAACTTGTTGTCAAGCTGCAGCTAAAACATTAGCCTGATGTCTATTTTTGTTGCCTCTGCCTGGGATATGGTGTTAAAATGTAAATACTGATTTCCATTCTCCAGTGAAGGAGGGGCAGGATCATACCATAAAAGCAACATTGGGACTAAAAGACAGAAGAGGAGTCTGCAGCACTGTGTCTGCCTCTTGCCTCCACCATAAACTTTTTGTTTAGTCTTAGCGAAATCCTTTGAGCTCCGTATAGCTCCTTTTCCCCATATGTAAAGGCTGATCTCTGGGATTACAAACCGCAGAGGTATAATAACGCATATTCTTCTCGTGTCAGGCCCTCCAAGGGAAGGTGCTATGGGAAATGAAAGACATAATTTTTATTTTATTGTGTCATTCAGCACTTTGCATCAGAAAAATTCTGCTGCTGCAGTTTTGTGCTCTGCAAGAGGCTGAATGTCTGGCACGGGGATGAAGCAAATTCCTAGATAGATGCATAATCATGCTGAGATAGGGCTCACCGTAGCTACAATGCGCGTTTGTTGTTTTAACCTGGAGGGCTGTGCTGGTTCACCCACGCAGCCAAGGACAGGAGTGGGATCTCGTGCTGCATAAGCAGGATTATTTGCATTGCAGCATCTTCAAAGACAGTGAGCAGAGGAGGATGGATAGAGAGATGTGATCTGCTTGTTCTGCTTCTGAGTACTGGGAATACAGTGTTTCCTCTCCCTTTTAAATGTGTGGCTTCTGATATGGTGCAAGTTGGAGGTGATGCGTTAGAAACACCACAGACGGGAACACTGACTCTGCTGACCTGGACTGCAGGGGCAAGGAGCACCCTCCGTCCTCTAGCTCTTCTCCTCCCTGAGGGACCAAGTGGGAGGAGGGACACAGACCTTCAGCTCTGACCTGCTAAAGACAGGTGATTTACATCAGAAAGGTCCTTAGAAATGCCCCAAAACTGCAAGTTCCTGCTGCCCATCTTTTTCTTTTTGTGGAGGTCATCCTCGTTGGATGAAGGCCGGGAAAAATGCCCACATACCAACTTCTCAGCAGATGCTTCTATGGATCGTGCATTGCATGACAATGATTTCAGTCAAAGCTGGTGTACCAACCTGTGAGCAGTGGTGTTCACTTCTCTGTGGCTGCTGGGGTCTGTCCCTGGCACAGGAACCCTGTGGCCAGCTGGGTCTGTGCTGGTACCTGTGTCTGAGATTCATAATCTGGGCAGAAATCCCAGATATATATAAAAAATCTCCCTTATCCAGGATAATGGGGTGGGGGGAGGATAAAACCGGAAGACAGAAAATGACAGAAAATGCGTAGGGCATGAGAACAAATTTAGTACCTCCACTTAGGAAAAAAACAAAACAAAACAAAACGTTTTTTTTAGAGGACAAGAGCAGCACTGATCGGAATAGTACAAATTGTGCCAAAGCTGACAAACATGGAAAATTACTCGATCCTCTTATTTGTTCCTGAACCTTGACAGTATTTCCGTTTCTATGGAAATGCTCTCTTAGGGATGAAATGCTTCTCATCATGGGAGGGTCATCCAAGGCAGACTTGGGAGGAGAAGAGGAGAGGTGACTGATGGAGATCCTGAGGCCAAATTCTTCTGTGAGCCACAACAAGGCTGTGGGTTGGCCCAAAGCTGGAGAGAACCTGGCAGTCAGGTCTGTCATCTGCCTGATGACAAAGCCTGTCCTTGGGCAAGGGGCTCAGGCATTTATTGCCACGGTTCCAGCCACTGTCTCTGAACATCTGGGGAGCTGCCAGGAGCGTGCGCTGCTGGGACTCTTGAGTCTGAAGTTGTAGCACTTCACTTCCTAGAACACCATGCGTGTTTGTGTACCTGCGATAGCCAGTTATGAATCATTTATAATCCTGGCATGCTCCTCAGCCTGCAGATGAAAAGGGAATTTCAATCCAAGATGGGGTTTGCCATGATGTTGCAATAATTGCTCTTTTATGTGCATCATTTCTATGAGGTTCTGTCAATCAAAAAGTTCAATGTCTTCGTTATTCTGTCATGCTTGAGGGGAGCACTGGTGGGCTCAGTGTTGGGATTTGCACTGCAACAGCCATAGAGGTACCTTCACCAGGAATCAACAGAAGCTTATCTGTTCTACAGGTCTTTTCTGGAATCTCAAAGTAACATCTTAAGCTGAGAAGCCCTTAATGAAAACACCAGACCAAATTCTGCTTCAGAATATGCATATGCGGCTCCTATTGAAGTAGATGGGCACTCTGCCTGCATCTGAGATAAGGATCTGGCTTGCAGCAAAGCTTAGAGAGGTACACACTAGGTTTTAATGGATTGTCATCTACAACAGAATTTATTTTTAAGCTATTTTTCAGTCATTTCTAGAGTTGTAATAGGTAAACTTCCCTTGTTTTGCTGCTACATCATCTACATGCTGGTTTAATAAGGTATAGAAATGGAAATAAAACAATCCAACTGGATAGTTTATTGTGGTTTCTTTAAGGCAATGTCAAGATATTTTACAAGCTTGCAAAATTACATTTATTACACTCCAATCATCTGGCAGACCATAAACACTCCTGAATATTTCTGTCAGAGGAATGGCATTTTTTTTAAAACCTAGAGAATATGAGTTTGTTTGAAGAATGAGTGAATTTGCCTCAGCATCTTTTCATTTTCCTTTAATTTGGCCTGTTTGGCCTTTAAGAGCTGTGCCTCCGACATCTGTTTTTTCTTTGCTGACACCAGTCAGGCAAGTAATCAAGGAGAAGTCTGCCATTGCTTTGTGCTGCACTAAAGTGTATGTTTGGAAATTACAAAGCTTTTCCAAGGAGGAAAATCGTGAGATATAAGAAAGAAATTATGAAATAGGATTAACAAGGTAACAAATAAAAGCAATTCCAAAGGTAATAAGTCAAAATAATGGAAGTTTAGAAAATAAAACCTCACAAATATAAATGTTATAAAAAGGAAATATATATGTAAGGAAGCAATATTAAGCTTAGAGGTGTCATTCCATTTCCTCTCACAAAACCTAAACACGGGACTTTTTGGGACACCATACCTGTGTTGAAAGTGGGACATAGTAATTCTAAGGCAGAAAGGGAGTGTGGAGCCCAGCCGCTGCTCCCCATGATGCTGCGTTCTTCCTTTAATGCTTTTATTCAGAGGATGCTAATCTGTCTCCTACAGCAGAGGATTGGTAATTCTGACCCATGAATAATGTCCAGGGTTACTGGGCACCACTGAAACGTGCCACTTATTTACTGTGCATACAATTCATAAGCACATGTACACTACAAACACGCCAAATATGAATAGTCACATGTGCTAAATCAATGGAAAGAGCCAAAGTAAATGCAGCCTTTCATATCCTTACATTTGGGAGAAGCCTGTGACACGAGTACATAACAAATGAGCTCTTTCCTAAATGGGAACTCATAGTGGGAATGTCAAGACTTCTTAAAATTTTTCTTAAATTCAGTCTTCAGTCTGACTATGAGCAGGTCTAATGTCACCATCAGCCTATGAACATGCCAAGTGTGGATCAGATATTTTTCCAAGACTTGGAATAAATTGTGGTTTTGTGTATATAGAATGGGCCAGTTCTATATGATACATATGATACAGCTGTATGATAGAAAAAAGAAAAAAAAAGAGAGAGAAATCTAACTCAAAAGGATGCACACATTTTTTATTTTTGAACTTTATAATTTATAAACACATCATGCCTTTGACTTGTTGGAAATACTGCTTCTTTCGCTGAGGTTATAAATCCTGCTCTACAACAACAGGGCAGTACATGTGTAACCCCTCTGGACTGGACCAAGACAGGGCCATTTCTGTTCTCATTGTCTGGATATCTTTGGGGAATACGAGTGGATAATATTCCAGAAAAGGCTGTGCCAATCACATATAATTGGGCTAATGAGGAGCTAGTGATGAGAAAGAAGTAGTTCCATCAACAGCAGAATTTATGTAGTTTATTTTAATATTTTATCTTGTACAATGAGCAGTCCCATCTCTCAGCTTGTACAAACAAAACTGGAGCTTTTTCTTCACTGGAACATTTGAAATATCTCCCTCCTTTTGGCTTTTCTACTAATATAATTGTGCTGTACCCTTTCTTCCAGTGGGATCAAAAGATTCACTCAAGTCCTCAGGGTGATCGCCCACTTTTTGAAGGCAATTATGAACTTTACATTGTGGAAGCTCTGCTTTTCTTTCAGATAAGACTGACATTTTCCAGCAGCTTTAGTGGTCATGAAAAACTGGATAAACACTGTTTCCTTAATACACTGAAGTATAGGAAAATAAGAAGAAAAACTCAAACCACAGCTACATAAAGTTTTGTAAATTGAAAAAGATGTGAGGGAAAAAGCTTTCAAAAATGGCAGAAAAAGAAAAGATGCTTTGTGTGCTGGGCTTACAACAATTCTTTAAGGGAAACAAACATATCTGCAAAATGCTGAGAAATAATATCAATGAATGACGTAAAATAACAGGTGAATGGTAAACATGTTGGAGTCTGTGTATCACATATTGAGCTTGTGCACCCAAACAAAAAGTACCCAAAATCAGACACTAGTTTGGTAACTTTGCTGGGTCGTATCCATACAATTTTTCATGGTGAAAAGGTGGTGTATCAAACACACTGTTATACTGAGACAACCTGATACCTATTTTGTGATGAGATGGAAAGAGACTGGAAAGCTGTGATTGCGGAAGCTATGGGAGATGGTAGGTCTGTATTTTTCATTCCAAGGAAGAGACATTTATTTGCATGCTTAAATGGAATGAATATTGACAGATATAAACATGCTCAAGTTCACAGAAATTTAGTTCTAGCAAGTGAACTTGTGTTTCAAAATAATTGTATCATGATTTAGATACACTGAAAAGCACATAAGAGGAACACAGTGCAAATAAAGGACCTGAGCAGGAAAGCTTTCCTCAAAAAAATATAATAGGGATGATTTAGAAATATTATTATCATTAATAAAATTCAGGGAAACAGAGTTATACAACAAACCTAACACACAACCAAAGCTTAAAAGATGCCCAGAAAATCTAACAGATTAGAAAATGTGAGCAAAAAAAGATTTTTGCAAGGTGTTAGCACATTTCAGTAAAAGACATGGAAATTAAGATAAGATAAGATAAACACTGGAAAAAAAATCCCTTGTCATCCAGTCTCACTGACTTGTCCCTGGCTCTGGTGGATTTTTGAGAGCAATATGGGGGTTTCGGTTACGGGAAGTTTTGTCTCACTGTTTTTTCTGTTAATGTTTTAAATACAACCAGTGCAAGTTCTTGCAAGGACCCTGAGTCCCAAGCCAAGTAGTGTTACCTGCTTGATGGCTTATTATTCCTGGGCCTGGGATTTCTGCCAGGAGAACATATGAGTGAAGTGGGGATGAGGATATTTGTTATTCATCCGTGCAGAAAGCATTTCCATCAGAACTTCACAAACTGAAAGCAAAATTGAAAGAAAAGGAGATATTAGGGAGATAGAAAGGATATATGAACTAGTCTAAGAGGATTTTAAGAATGATTATATTGAGTACAGCTTTTTTTTTTTTTTTTTCAGTTCTTCAAAGTCTGTAAAACCTGAATAGACCTGGAAAAATGTGTATGTTTTTGTCTTAGTAACAAGCACTCCCTAATGGTGGGACCCACCTTGGCCTGTCTGGTACCGACCTTAGTTGGGTAAATTGTGGCTCTTGGGAGCACCGTCCAGGAGCCACCCAAGCTGTTGGCCCCCACCTTCTGCTGATGTCTACCACTTCCAAGCTTCATAAACTTTCCTTCCAGGTTATCCCTGCCTCTGCTCTGCTCATGGGAGGCTTAATCAGGGAGACCCTTAAGTTTTGGCAACCACATAGAATAACCATGTCAAAGAAGGATGGCTGTGGCTCCAACAATATAGACCAGCCCAAGTTCCCTCAGTTCTGAGGTTAAAAGCAGCAGGGCAAGATAAAAGTGTTGACCCAGGCTTTTTTTAATATGTCTGGAGTGGGCAGCAAACTCTTTTCCTATCTACCGTGTTTTTTCCTGTTGCCTCGTTCTGGTTAATTGCATAACTCTTGTTTCTTTGAAAGCACTTTGATTCGCCATATGAACACTGGAAGTATAATAAGATCAGGCTGCTCGTTTAAGAGTGTGTCTGGAAATGGTGATAAACCGTCCATTCTCTGCTCTGCAGTTCATTACATCTATGGATCATGGCAAGTTCCCATCCACTGCTGGAGGCTAGCTGAATACAGTGTTATGGGGATGTTGATTATTTTATTCTTGGGACATTCGCAAAGTCTATTGAACTGAAGGCCTTATGCAATGTGCAATTAACAAGTTAAGAAATAACAGTCACATGCCAGAAAGGACCAGTCTTTGTCCTTGCATCAGCTTCAGGTGCCCTCCCAGTGCAAGTAGCCTGAAGCGGGAAAGCAAAGGGAGTGAATCTGTGATCGGGAGAGGCTTGCTGTGCCCAGGATGTCAAACAAAGCAATATTTGCTGATAAATTTGTAATAAAAATAAGAGGTAATGGCCAGTGTCTGGAAGTTCACTTGTGCTGAATCGTAATCCTGTGTAAGGAGCGGGAGGAGGGAGGGAGTGACGCAGGTAAAGGGCAATGAGACTGGTTTGGATCATGGCTGCGTTTGGACAGGGTGACGTGTACCAGGATCTGCCCTCTGTACTAAATAGATTATGGATGCTGTGCCATCAAAACTGGAAATAATCGCTGTTAATGGAGCTAAAAGTGTCAAAAAGATATGGACAAGGCATTTTGCTGGTGTGTGTCTCTTCAACTCTGCTTCTTTTCCAGTCCTAGGTTTAACCCTTCAGAAATCAGGCCTTGGTAGAACATGGGGGTTGTTCTTTACCCTAATATTATCAGATAAAAAAATGTGTACATTTATTTGGTAAGAAAAAAAATAAAGGGAAGCTACAAACAGCAATGCATTGTACAAAGAGTAACACTAAAGCGGTTGGCCTGTGCCCATAGTCCATCACCCCCAGAGCTGCAGGGCTGGGCTGTGCGCGTTTCCCCAGGCTGCAAGGACCGGCGTGGGGAGACAGGTCTCCCTGAGCAGAATAGGTGCAATGCCTCTGATGAGGCGAAGTACCATAAGACTGTGAGGATTCACGTCTGTAACATGCAGCCAGATCTCAGGGTATTCGGTGCTGCGTGGCTGACACTGTCAGAGCCCTTTAAAATTCCCAGCCTCTGTATCTCAATTAACAAACAAATCATTCACATTTTGCTATTTGGAGGAAAAGTGCAGAGTGGACTTGGTTATTTGATACTAATTATTTAGCAGGTATAAAAGTGTATTCAAGCCTCTAATCTCCTTTCTGAGCAGGCAGGCATGCTCATGTTCAAAGTGTTGCACAACTTGCCCATCTCCAGTTGAAAAACCCTTCTAACTTTGTTTTCAGATCTAATGCAACCCCACCCCCGGACGAGCTGTGTTCGTAGCTGGCCAATAGTCGATTTTACTGTTAACCTCATCCTCTTTTCTCTGCTTTTCCTGCAGTTTCTTGTCTGTTTTCCCTATATGTTTAAAATACCAGCTGTTGGGGAAAGGGCTGCTCAAACTCTTTGGGTGGCCAGGGTGATGTTCAGGGCTTTGGGTAAAACAAATGAATGAGAAAATTGAGGAATAGGTTTTGTACCTACTTGAGATGTAAGAGAAATTCACTGCTAGATCTCTTTCTGCCTCTTTTTCTCCCTCCATACATCTATATATGTATACATCTATATCTGTATATGTCCATATATATCTGTGTGTACATATGTCTGAATAATCAGTGTATGGTACCAGGCCTATTGTAACAGAGATCCTGGATGTGGTGAGATGAACACAGTTTGTTGCTGATATGGATTGTGAAAGGTTTCTCTTTGTCAAGTCTTTTCCTTGACTCTTCACATCTTCCATTCACTGAAAACTTACTGAAGTCAGTGGGATCACAGAGGATTCAAATCAAAATAAAACCTGGGCAGAGCCTGATACGGGGAATTTTTGCTGAATTAGGCATAAATTAGATGTTATCTCCCAGTCAGTTATTGTGATGCTGAAAGCAGATACTTCAAGCTGTTTGCAGTGTGTAAAAGTGTCTAATCTTCCTTCTTAACATTTAAAAACCAACCCAGGGACAGTGTTGTGGTTTCAAGTTGTAGGTGGAACAGACACCATATTTATCTGGGTGCTGAGGAGGTCAAGAAAATAAAGCAATCTTCTTTCAGCTCCCTGCATTATTAGCACAAAAAATAGCCTGCTGGCACAAAACAAGTTTTAATTGATTGTTGTTATTGATTTTACAGGAAGCAAAGCAGAAGAAATACAACTTGATTTTTGTAAGCCAGGGTGACCTGAAAAATACAAAGGAGAGAAAGAGAATAGAAATATTTTGCCCAGTTCTGTGAGTTTGCAGCTGAGCACTCCCTAAAAGCCCTCTCCATTGATTCTCTATTTATGTATTTTAACCATATTGATTTTCTCTTTATATAATCTCCGTCTGAAAGTTGTATTCAGATTGTGTGTTTTGTGCTGTCACTGTGCGGACCAGACTCGTTCCTTATGTCCAGTCATTTAAACACATCTCTTCCTCCTCTCCTTTTCTACCTGCCTCAAAGAAAAAGCTGCACATAAAAGTTTTAGGCCAGATGGTACCCTGACTCCCTCCTTTTTGCTGATCATCATTTCCTGGAGCATTTTCTATCCAGGTATGGGATTTTTTATGCTCATGTTCCTCTACCAGTGCCTGGATGGGAACAGAGATCCTGGGCTGTGAATAATTGTGGACTACCTCAATAATCGTAGAAACCCAGTTAATTAACCCAGGTGGGCTCGTTGGTGTTCAGTAGGGGGACCTTAGCCGTAGTCAGCCTTTCTCCTGGCCAGGAAGGGAGGAGATGCTGAAGTACACTTGCTGCTGCTCAGATTTGTTCCCCTTGGGCATGGATTAAGGGGTGAAGTGGGTTAAGAGGAAGAACTTTATCGGTGGTGAATAACAAAATTTTTGCGACTATTAAGTTAAAAGAGGAGAATTTTCTCACCGTTCAGTCTTGCATGCAAATTTTATGAATTTCAGGGTAGGTGTGTAACGGGAGAATGTCTATGGGAAGAACAGCAGTGCTTGGCACTCTTAGAAAAGGAGCCAGTGATTTCTTGAATTTTAAGTAGGCTCTAAATGTATATATGGAATTAATTAAGTCACATGGATAATGTTATTCCACAAAGCTTTAAAATGATTAGCAACACCAAATGCATTATGGATTTTACTGTGATCATTATTAACTTCATTAATATTATTATTAACAGTATTAATCCTATTAATAGTATTATCATCTTACCCAGTATCTGTCCTCAGGGATTGTGTAAATGCCTTCTGACTGCAGAACAGAAGGATGGTTACAGCCACAACGATCTCTAAAGGAGCGTAAGTCACTCGCTTTCCTTTTTCCCTTCTTACATGAAATTGTTATTTTATTGTGACTTGGAATATTTATACAACAGTAGTAAGAAACCTATAGTCTTATTTAAATTTGCATTCTGATGTTTATTCCTTTTTGCAAGATTTTCTTGGCAGCAATGACTAAAAACATCCTCTCTTCCAAAAATAATAATTGAAATAGTATGATTCTAGGAGCTGGGTTTCTAAGGACAACATTTAGTTTTTTACAGACCCTGTTTTAAACTAAATGTTTAGTTACTTACAAATTATTGGTTTTAATGCAGTGAAGAATGACAAATTATTCCTAACCCCAAATGAAATCTCCTGTGGCGCTTGCCTTACTCTGTCAGAGCCCTGGTGTTTCTGTCCATAGCAGCTTGGCAACAACATTCTTCCCAGAATGGTATACAAGGGAAAAAAACCCGATTTCTTTTTGCTTTTGCAGCACCCACCCAGCTTTCCCACCAAGTGATCTGTTGTTAATGTGCAGGAAATCCCGATGAATGCACATCATTTGGTGAAAGAATGACAGCAGACACCACAGCTATCCTTAGCAAGCATCCACCTGCTCCCGTGGTGTCTTTTTAAAGCAAGTTCAGCTTACCTCTTCTCCTCTTAGTTTTCCTTTGCTTAATTGCAGGTGATGATTCCAAAGAAGCCTTCACCTGTTCGAGTGCGCTTTCATCTTTCTAGACAAAGCAGGCTTGGGCTTGGTGCTTGATCTGTGGCATAGTTAGGGCCTTTGGTATTAAAGGCGTTGGGATCACCCTGAGGCTTTTAAGGCTTTAGGGTTAAATTGATGAGCGTGTATAAAATGTGAGCTTTGTTGTTTGGCAGGGTTTTTCAGCATTTGTTATTCCTTTTTTTCCGTTAAGAAACCATGGGACTATACTGCATTCCTCAACTGCCTCTTGCCTGTTAAACGACGCTGTCAAATAGAGACCTCTTTGAGTTATGATTCATTATTTTGTCTTTAATCCTCAATAGCTATCTAACTTAGCTGAGATGTCCAGGTATGCCTCCGTACCAGAGCAGGATACCTGTTTCTCTATGGGAGATACTTCTGACCACTGAGCCTGCAACTTGATTCCTACTCTTTCTTCTCAGTTATGGCTACCAGCATTAGGAATCCAGAGCTGTTCCATTAAAAATCCATATCAAAACCCAAACAGTTCACAAACACCTGGACTTTGTGTTTCTCCTCCCCTTTTTTTCAAGTAGGGAACAAATTGACCAAAGGCCCAGGGGAAGGCAATGCTCTGACCTTGACTACTAGTGAGGATCTTTAAAGGACTGCTGTCCATCGGTGCTAAAAACAAAAGCTGTTACTTCTAGAAAGAGGCTATGCCTGGGTTTCTGGCTGAGATCCCGACACTTTGGCTGTATCTGCTGTGAAATGGTTTCCTGCACCCTGGCAAGTCCTGGTGCCAGAACTGACCCTATTTAGGAAATTACTGTCCTCTGGGAGAGGGAATAAGTAGTGGCTTTAGTGAAAATGATTTCAGCACAATTTGCAAAGTCATAACTGAGATTAAAAGCTGGGTAAAATGGTGTTTGCTTACTTTTTTTTTTTTTCTTCCTCACCCATTCGTATATGTTGCGTGGGGGAATTTACCTATTTTCTTAGATGAGGCTTAAGATAAAATTTCCTCTGGCAATTCCTAAAGGTTTTGGATGCCTTGCATAGTATAACGTGGGTGACATGCCCATCCCAAACTTTTTTCCCATATCTTTGCATACAATTCCTTAAGATCAAGCCCCAGGAAAGTTTTTGTGAAACATCATTGGACAGGCAAGTTACTGCGGCTTCATGTGTTCCCATTCCTCATCCACAGCAAATATGAAGTAAACTGGTAGAATAAGCTCCTATGTGTAGTAGGTTTCATGGTGGTAGTTGAAAAGAACATATGCTTAATACTACTAATACAACATTCTAATGGTTAAAACCATATACTTATACATATATGTGTATATATATGTGTACAACATACGTATAACTTTTACAGTTATCATATCTCAGTTGATTGGTGGTAACTTATAAAACTTTAGTAATCTGGTTGCAACTTCTTGTTCATTCCAGCAGTAAGGGCAGGCCCATGAGTGGTGTCCACATATACACATAAAAGGGAGATATTTTTTTTCAACAAGGAGTGAAATAGAAATCATAGGATCATAGAATCATTTTGGTTGGAATAGATCCTCAGGATCATTGAGTCCAACCGTAACCTAACTCAGGCACTAATCCATGTCCATAAGAATGTCGTCTATATGTCTTTTAAACACCTCCAGGGATGGTGACTCCACCACTTCCCTGGGGCAGCCTGTTCCAACCAGTGAAGATCTAAGTGCAGGAAAGGACAATTTACTAGCTCTACTGATGACAGCGTTAGAAGCATTTCATAGTCTGGCTTTGCCATTTGTCCCCTGAGGCAGCATGCAGACATCAATTTAGGGGCAGATGCCACATTTCAGGACAAGGTGCAAGTCCTTTTTCCCTCCAGAGATTCTGGCCACCAGGATGCTACTCAGTTACACAGGTTGCTTCTAGACATGGTTACTAGGGTAGAACTCTCTGTGCTAACTTCAGAACTGTTTCTTACCAACAACACAAACTTAAGGCCTAGATAATAAGACCAGACTTGGAATTACTTTGCTTTTTATATTAGACAATGACACATATTCATGTTATGGTATTGTCTCCTGAAACAGTCTTCTCCTTCTAAAGGCTACAGGTTTATAGACCCTGATTCATCTTTTAACTTTTGCTTTGCCAAGTGAAACCCTTAGGAAGACTTAGGCTTCCTAAGTCTTTTTGTTAAGTCAGATTTCTGATTCCTTTAATTATTTCTAGGGGTCTGTTCTGAACCTACTCCAGTTGTCTGAGTGTAGACTACAGAACTGGATTCAGCATTTCAAAGACCTATTTTCCTTTAATGTTTCCAAGGCCCCTTACCTACAGCACGAAAAAGAAATGTCAAGGGATTATGCGCCTCAATCTTTTCTGGAGTCAATATTTTCTGTGATATAGTCCTTCACCCTGCATATACACACAATTAAATGGAGGTGTCAATGCCTGGATGTGATTGACTAAATTTAGCATCCATAAGTGCAAAGTTAATGGGATCTGGGCTTCATTTACCACATTGGCCACATTGGTCAAATCTCCATTGACTAATCTGGGAGCTGAGACACAGTTTACAGGTAGGCATCAACATACATATACCTGAATTTGGAGCTTCGTCCCTCCCTGGGTGGTATATAAAGGAATGCTTGGCAAAACTGTTGAATATACATATAAATAAAATCAGTAAATTCCTTATGACATGAAAACTGTACTTTTAAATTATTGCAAACTGTTCCAAGTTGAGACTACTGGCTGCAAATCTGTGCTGTGCCTACGAACAACCCCAAAAGTTCCATGTTTTCTTGACCTTCCTTGATGAAATGATCTGGAGTCAAGTTCTCCTCACCCAAACTTACACCCTTCAACTGACTTCAAAGGAGATGGATGAGTCACTCAGCAGGGCAGAATACAGGCTTGTTATTCCTGTAAGACCTTCTATCTGTCATTAATACACTTTTTCTTATCTAACTCTTCTAACAGTCAACTAAATTTTAGGTCTTGCATACACTTGGTTAATTTTTTTTTAATTTAAAGTTTGGGAAGGGTGTTTTCCCTTCTCTTCTGTTTATATTTACATTTTCAGATAGTACATATGCAACCTAATCATATCACTTTGAAAGTGATATAGAAAGTTGTGCTCTCTTAATCAGATTTAATCAGTTTGGATGGATTCCAAGTACTAAGCATTAATCTCACTTAAACCAAACTCCTGATAGTTCATCTAGCCTGAGTATTCATGTCAAAGACATAAAACAACCTCCTTTAATGCCCACAGTACTTTTAAAATTGAGCTTTCACCGTCTGTTAATAAAACCCGCTTTCTGTTGCTGGTTGTGTCCTGTGAAATATGTCAGGGGTGAGTTTCTCTTTCATTCCAGTTCTTTTTTTTTTTTTTCAAAAGTATACTAAAATTATGCAATATAGTAACAAGGAATTAGTTACACCTTGGCAGAATCTCCGTTACATTGGCTTACACCAAAGGGAAGGAGAGAAGTGTGGTCCTTACAAGCTTATAGCAGTCCTTTGCCGTGGAGTGCCACTGCAATGACAACTAAATTGGACACTGATGCTTGCTTATTTTTCAACATATGGGTGTAAAGCACGTTGACCTTGCAGTTGACTCTTTCAGAGCACCTTTCATCATGGCCCCAAGCCCACAACATGATGGAGAGCTCTCTGTTGACTTTCAGGATTCCCTGGGGAGGATTATTCACATGCAGAGCTCCCTTTGATGCTCCTGGTATTTCAGCATCTCACATTATTAATCCTGGGCACGGTACTGTGGTGCTTCCCTGTCAAACTGTTACGGAGATCACGCTCAAAACAAATGGTGCCTTCAGATGATGTTTTGCATGATTCAGCCCTTTAAGGTCATCATTTACAACAACAGGGGAGCGAACTACAAATTAGAAAGGGCAAGAGTAAGAATCTGTGTTTCTCTGGGGCATATTTTTCAGAGGACACTGCTGTATTTACTGACTGCTGCTGCTGTCAGGAGTGAGCTAAGTATATTTGACTTTGCTTGGGAAAGCAGGTGAGGTGTGCGCATTAGATGGTTCTAAAAGTCATGGCTAGGCTTGTTTTCTATGATTTTACATAAAAGTAAATGAAAAAGAGAAGAGTGTTTGTTGACTTGAGAAAAAAAATAATAATGGATTTGAAGAATGGATCAAGTTTCATTCTTGATGAGCAAGATACTTGATTGTCAACATACTTGAGGTTTGTCACTGGGGATGTAAGCAATGAATAGGCATCCAGGTATACATTTATTCTCCACAAGTAAGAGTCTCTGGGCACTGGGATATTTTGGAAAAGTTTGGCCACTAGGGAAGAGTTGCTTGACTTTCTGACTGCCTCAAGTCAAAAAGTATTTCAGAGCAGTCTCTGAGGTTTGATGGTTACAGGACAAGTATGGGAAAAGTGTGAACAGTCAAAAGACTGCCACACTCAACCCTTCCCTGGTTTCAAGTGTTCCCTTCCCAGAAACCTGCTTCCTTGGCCATGGAGAAGTGATCCCTTAGTATCTGACATCGATGCAAATGCCAGTGATAGTTGTCAACTATGAGTTTCAAAATGTAACTTGAACATGGATTTCACTTGCCAGATGTGTTAAATAACAAAATCCACCCTGGAATTCAATTTGTATTTGATTGCACAATAGCTAATTTCTTCAGCTACTTTTTCAGCTTCCTCGTAACACTTATGTTTTTGCTTGTAAGTTTTTTGTTTGCGTATAATGAGGCTTTGTGTCTCCTGATTACTTATCTTATGTGGGTGGTGGAAAAATTGCTCTACTGCTCCAATATTTGTGGTTGTGTGGGGCAGGTGGTTTCACGCAGAGCTGTGCAAAATATCTGCAGTAAATAAAAAAAAGAAGGGGAAACCTCTTTCTCTGAGATTCCTTCAAACACCTGGAACCTTTGCTGCAAACCCCAGGGACCCAGCAGAAGAGCTAGTTTCAGGAATGGAGAGGCCCTTTGCCAATCTTTGCAGCTTCCAGCGACCTGGAATTGGTTTGGGTTTTTGCTGCGTGGCGCAGGCCAGCACATTCTGAAATTCCAGCTGCCTCCTGCATTGCCTGAGGTTCCACTCCTGATTGCTCCTTTTGGGCTCCAGGCATTGTCTTCTCCCACCCCTCCCAAGACTCATGCATGGAACAGGTCAAGACTAGCTCTTTGGGACTAGCGTTCAAATGCAAGATGTGGCCTAAGCCTACATGACCTGATATACTCTCCAGAAGTATCAGTCATGTGTCTTCTGGCAAAATGAACATGCCGAGCTCTTCTTCCAGGTATATAGGTGGATCCTGGACATTCATCAGCTGTAAAAAAGAAAATTCTAACTAGATACACTGTTGAGTGTTGTTCATAGCTGGCTGGGGAACAGACCAGGAATAATACATTCAGATTAATAATGTTTAGGATTTGATGTTGCCACCTGAGGACACTAGGAATTTAAGTTAAATGTACTGAAGTACATTTCTCAGGAAGATTTAATCCACCTGTTAACGGTAAGCTCCAGGACTCAGGCACTAGGATGATTATGACAAAGAGTTTGTAAGGTTTGAAGTTTGCCCTTTAGGGATTTACAGTTGTCTGGAGCTTCATGCTGACACCTCCTGGAAATACCATGACATCCCAGATACCACCCAGAACACCTGCTGGTCTGCTGTCTCTACACATTACAGCAAGGCTGATTTCTGGACATCTGAAATCATGGATCCTTTAGGTTTGCTCAAAGACACATGTCTTTGACGTGGATTTCTGCCTTGAGCCAGAGGCCCATGCACAGCTAGCATGCTTTCCTTGGCCAAAAGTAGTGAAGGCAATGCAACTCTGAAAATCTACAGGGCAGGTGATTAATTCCTGTAACAGCACAGCATCTTCCTCAAACACCTGTGTACACTGTCATTGCATCCAGCAGGTAGATCTGGCAACTTTTCTGCTCTCCTAGTGTGCATGCCTAGGTGGGACTAAGATGTTTTCTTCAAATCATGGGACAAGCTTTATATCCAATTGTGTGATGGGACAGCACATCCACTGGTTCATACAGCATGAAGCCCTCCAGCCACCTCTTCCGTCCTCTCCGAGGGAGTAGAACATCATCACCACTTTGGTCCACATACCTTTGGGTACTGGACCACAAACCAGGACATTTGACGTGCAAGGTCAGAGAGCAGGAAGAAAGGCTACAGCACAGGGCAGTGTGAAATCTAGGCCTCGCTATGGCAGAGCACAAGGCAGCAGCCCATCTGGTGAGCTGGATGCTCAGTGCCTGAGATACGGCAAACCTAAGAGCACTGTTCTTGATACTGGGTCTTGGATCTGGAATGTGCTGATAATTTGTATCTAGACCCTCCCGTATAGACTAATATATGCACTAAGGCATGCGACATTTGCTAAAACTACTTAAATCCTTGCTTTTATGGATGTGTACATGAAACTTAATATAGTTTTTTCAATTATATACTTGACACCTACAGAATTCATTTATTTATATGATAACATTTTTAATCCAGGAAGTGGATATTTCTCACACAACAAGGCATGGCCAGGCCTGTGCAGCAGTAAACTGTACTGCTACACTCAATACAACATCAAGCTGGCAGAGAGGTGAGATTTTTGCTTCTGGACTTCAGAAGGTCAAAATCAGTGCGGGAACTTTTCCCAGTGGTGGCAGCTGCAAATGTCAGGGAGAATTGCATTTCCAGCAGCTTCCCAGGACAGATTTTCACAGTCAGAACCATTTATGTCTTGTGTACTGTTGGAAAAACATAATAAAAGATATGTGGGTATCAGCTTGAGGTGATTTTTGAATGAACACAGAGGCATGTAAGCAAGGGACTGCAAACAAAATTTTCACTTCAGTTATATTTTGTGTATGAATAAAAAGAACACCCAGAGCAGGCACTGATCATACTTATTTAAAACCAGGAGACTGGAAATTTGAAATGCTTATGTGGCATTTGTGGTAATGCTGTAGTCCTAAATAAGACTATTAATGACATAAATATTTGTTTACGACAATGTCAAATTTAAGTTGCTGTAAACTGTATGATCCAGGTATTTAATAACTGGCACATATATTCCATAGGACACCACACGCAAGCTTGTATCCATTGGATTAACTGCTTAAACAGCTGATGTGTTGTATTTGTTAATGTTAATGTTGAGATGTTAATGGACAGTTTATACCAGATACTTAGCTGGAGACTTCTGAATTGTTTCAGATGCTTTTAAATTAAAAAAACAGTGATTATCTCCACTCTCCACAGGTGTGGGTGATAACTTGAATCTCAAAAGAAACCCAACAGAGTTGTAAATGAGACCCATAGTGAGATGTTTCAGTACCACCAAGTCTCCACTCCTGTGATCTGTCTGGGTACCCCTGCTCCCCATCATGGCCCGTCCCAGCCAACAGAGATCTCCAACATCAGCCTCTGGAGAGCAGCTGGTGACACAATACAGAATAGAAGGCTCAAGGTAGCACTGGAGATGTTTTCTTTCCCATACTTTGTTTTAGAGACACCTTGACCAGTATTTTCTCTGCTGACCTGTTGGAGAACCTCAGGAGTGCAGATGTGTGCTTATCTGAGCAATAACACAGCCAGCTGCCTTCAAAGGGAAGGGTGGGGAAGCGCCTATCTCAGCAAGAAGGGGTGGAGAAAAAGCACATTGACAAATATGGCCTATTTTTTAAGGACTAGCACTCATTTTTTTCCCATTAAAAAGGACAAGAGGGGGGAATGTGATTCTCTGGGTATTTTATTGGGGAATTAAAATGTTGGCAGAGGTAGGTGGCAAAAGCCAGCACTGGTAAAGTAACCACCTCCTCTTCCACTTTTTTACTCACAGTGGAGCAACTTGGACAAGTTGAATTGCCCCAAATTTTCTTCAGGGCATGACGGCTGAGTAGAAGGAGTTGGTGACTGGTGTTTATAAGCTCACAAGTTCCTTTGAAGTAGGAGCTTTCCATGGCCTCTGTAGAAGACCTCGCAGGTGAGTGTGTGGTAGCTCATGCAAATACTTGACAAACCACACAAATGCTTCTCCAGGTTCCAGAACAGATCACTCACAGGATGGTGAAGCGTGTGTCCCAGGGAGGGTAGTAACCTCCTTCTGAAGCCTGTCCACTACATAGTCCACATAGGTACTAAAACCTCTCCTGATAATTTCACAGCATGTGATTGATACGAATCTGCATGCTACCAGGAGGCTAAAACGTACATAATAGCTATTAAAGCATAGACTAGTCTTAAATTTCCAGAGAGTCATCTTGCAGTCTCAGACATACACAAACTTCATGAATATAACAAAGCATTGTCTTCAGTGACACAAAATGTTCTATTTTGTGTTAAATTGCATTATTTCACATTTCAATATCATTTATTTCATACATATATACATTGAGACTTGTACTTAAAAAGACCTTACAGGGTTTCAGGTTCTGATCCAAGACTGCTCTCAAAACATGGTTATAGGATCAACTTAAGAACCCAGAGTAGTACTGAATGGTACATTTTCATCGAAACGTCATCATGGATATTTCAGATTAAAAAAAAATCTCTGGAGCTTCTGAGGTGCATTATCTGCTTGGTATGTAGGTGACCTTTTGGTATCATAAAAAAGAATGACTCCTAGGAAAAAAAAAAAAAAAGGAAATATTGGCAAATAACATGCTGCAAACATGACAGAGATTTTTTTCTAAGACAAAAATAACTATTAGATGAACTCCTATTAACTTTGAAAATTTCTCCAAATTTCTTGTTAAACATAGGTTATATATGGTGACAATGGTGTCTTGGTAAATTCCCACCACGCCTGCTTGGGCCTCCCATTCCTTATAGTGATATGTAAAATATTCCTAAGTGATATGTAAAAATCCACATAGGCTTGATTTTCTTGGCTTGATTGTGCTGCTGTTTTCCCATGTACGCAGTGAATATGAAAAGCTGTTGGTCTGAACAGGCACCTGTAAACCTGACTTTTCACTTTTTTCCTCAGATGCACTGTCTACACAAGGTCAGAGGCAGCAGAGAAGCAGAACTCTTGGCTCTAATTGCCTTTTCCTGCATTGTAAAATACGGATAGGACAGGCTGTCCACCTGGGGATGCTGGGAGCATTAAACACCAGCTGGAAGCATGCCTCAACATGCTACAACTTGTACAAAGGTTGCTAAGTGACTTAAATCCATTGCACAGAGTAGAACCATATAGCGTCAAAACAGCAGAACCTGACTTAGTTTCTAGTAACTCATTAAAATGACTCTACAATTCTTTTGATGTTCTGTACTAGTCTGGTCACATTCCTTTCTATTTTATAGCACGGTAATAACAACATTCTTGTAAACAGTCGTATAAACTCTAACCTTCATATTGCTCTCTTCAGATCATCTGAAAGCATTTTCACATTGGGATTGGGCTTTCTTACCCCCATAAAGCATATCCCACCCTAATAACCTACACCATCAAAGGAGCCAGGGGAGAAAATAAGGATGCAAAAGTTGATTAGTGCTGTGTCGCTTGCTTTGGGCAGCGATACCATCTTGCAGAGGTAGAAATTTTTTGCAATCATTACCTTAGTCAATTCATTGTTCAGAGCTATTGGGGTTTCCACTCTCTTTCAGAGGAAACTCTGCAGTGGACGGAGAGACTCTGGTTTGGATGTTTGTCTGTTGGTGCCCACCCTTTGGTGATTAGCAAGCTGTACTCTCCACTGTTCATATTGTCATCCCCTGCTCACAAAGATCTACAACCTGGAGTAATATTTTCTGATAGCTCAAGTTCTGTATGATGTGGCTGGCAATGCAGAATTATAGAAACAGAGAACACCCAGGAGGCAAAAAAAAAAAAAAGAGAAGCCACTCTATTTTAGCCATGCTGCTCTTCTCCAGTTCTAATATCAGATAAAAGAAAGGTGATTTTAGCTAGAGAAATGTGTGCTGTATGTGCAGCGAGGAGGACCGGCAGCAGTTTCCAGATGTCTCTGGCCAAAGGCTTGGCACTTAAGCATTCGCTCAAACAAAAGGGCCAAGGATAAGGGACTGCGCCCTTTGCAAACAACACAGCACACGGACGTGCACTCACATGCAAAGAATTTACATCGGCTGAACAGTTTTCCAGGCAGTCAGTAAATATGACTTATGCCTTCTCTTCCTCCATCACTAGTTTAAACAATTGGGGAGCAAAACCAGACACAATGATCTTCCTGACGCTGTAAAAGACAAGGAAAGATTTCACACATTTTAACATTTCCTCATTTTGCTTGCTTTCCCTCTGTTTCTTATTTATTCTTTTATTTATTTTACTCCTAATTTATTTTTCTTCATTCAAGACAACTCTGCATTTTCCTTTGGACTGTCCACTTGGAGCAGAGAAACAGAATAATGTGCTGTGAACCTATCACAGGGCATAAAAAGGAAGCTGTAAATACTCAACTGAACGAACTGGCAACAATCTCTAAATAAGCAATGTGTTGCACAGCATATCTGTTGAAGGGTGGTACATTTATAGTGGTTGCAATCTGTTGGAGAATTATTTACAAGTACATAAAAAAAAGAAAAAGAAGGTAGATTTGACAGATAAATTTTTCACAGTGTTACCCTTTGTTTATAGACCTTCACTCCTTTCAGTGTACCCTAGAGCAAATCTCTGCCTTTTCAAAGGGCCACACCATTGTTCAACTGAAACATTATTATTTTTTCTCTCAAGTTTGATTAAATTACTTGGCACTCAGACAGAAGTTGATAATAATACAAACACAATGATCAAGGTGGCAGATGTGCCGTTACTCTCTTAATGGCGAATAACTAATTCTTCACACTGTGACTACGCTGTTTCAAAGTGACACAGGGGCTAAATGGGTAACGTTATAGCCAGTTTTACATCTTTTTTAAATTGAAATGGGATTGAGAATTTAAAGGGGAGCATTTAAATAATTGCTCTCCTCAGAAAACACAGTCTGGCTGTTGGTTTGTGGATTGTGCGTGTGTAGAGATTGCAGAGATCCGGGTCAGAGAGGCAAGTGGAAGTTTGAGGCTGATAGTGCTGGTGCAGGTACGGGGGCTCAGCTGCCTTGCAGGAACTTGCTTCTGTATCTGAGCCCTAGGATAAAAGGTGTATGTTTAAAGTGTGCTAGCTAAAATGTTTTAATTAACACCTGTTAAAGCCCTGGAAAAAGCAGCACAAAGTATTTGCTGGTGTATCAAATGATGGAAAAGTGGCCAAATTAGGTGAAAGTGTCAAGGGAAATGTTAGGACACCCTGGTCCTCTAAAAGGACCTAGAGGTGAAAAAAGTGATTCCTGCACCCTGCCTGGGGAGATGAAAGTAGCCACAGTTTGAGTGAGGATTAGAAACCAGGGGTTTTAAATATATTAGCTCAAATGCTTGAGCTAATAAGTTTTAAAATAAATCTTTTCTAGACTACGCAAGCCCTGAGGGAAGAGCAAAGAGATTAAGGTAAAAATAGAAAACATGAAGTGTCTAATAATGAGCCACACCTGTTTAGTGAAGTTTCCCTATCTCTGGTCTGGTCTACACCCCGTTTTTGTATCAGTATGACTGGCTTGGCCAGGAAAGTGTTTTTCTAAGGGAAGGGGAGGATAAGCAGGTTGCCACGAGGGAGCCACGTGACAGTGGTGAAGGACCTGAGGGCAGCCACTGAGTTGTCTGCAGAAGATGTTTCCCTCTCATTTACCCCGATACTGGAGGAGTTTTGGTTGTTTCATGTGTAGAAAAAATTAAGGAGTTTTTAAGAAGATCTAAAAGTGATTTAATAATTTAATAATTTAATTACTTGAAGACAAGTGGTTTTCATTTACTACAATGGATCCCAATCTTGCTGGCCTCCAGGCTTTATTGTGCTGTAAATATTATTACTCATAATAAAAACCAACCTAACGTTTTTCCCCAAAACTCTAAGCTTTGGTCTTCAGCTGCTGATGCTGGTTCAGGCTGGAAGAGGAAGCAGATAAAAAACACCAGGAAGGCTTCTTTGAGATTTCTTATGTTATTTTACAGACCCCAAAGTCCACATAACCTCCAGAGAAGTACAGATTAGTGCCACACAACCTTCCAGTTTTCTCCAATCAGTCCCTTTTGTCTACCATGAGAGCTGTCACATGTGGTGATGTCTGACTTTGCCCATGCCTGTACATTATATTGCTATGGGGCAGCCCATGTGTAGGACACAGTGGCTACAACAGCAGGCAACTCATAATGTCACACGCATGTCTTTATTTTGGTTATATAGTTTTTATTATTATTATTGTTGTTGTTGTTGTTGTTATTGTTATTAATTTTTAAAATTATAGACAGGAACACATCATTCTTTTCTGAAAAATATTGAGAAACTTTAAAAGAGATAATAAAGATTAGGTTCGACTAGGGGATGCTCAGTTTTGAGATCTGAGAATTTGTGTTATTTGTGTAACACCAAATGATTTTCTCCCCAATCCCCAGCCAATTATTTACCTAACAGAAACCTATGTGTCTCCCTTGCCCCCAGCAAAGCCACAAGAACTTGGACATCTGGGTGCCTGGGATGACATCCTGGTTTTACTGAAGTCAGCAGGAGTTTTGTCACTGGCTTCTTCTCCTTTGAGTTTGCCCCATGCCCTTGTTGGAGTAGGCAATAATCTTGATGAAACTGTAGGACGAATGCAGTCACAGTATAAATAGAGATATAAATTACATTAGGTGTTAAGAGGCACTGATGGATATATATGAGGTAGCTTACATAATATAGGAAAGTTGCCACACAGAGACTTGTTTTCCTTACCCTTTCTGCGCCCTTGCCATTCTCTCTTCCTTTTACAAACTAGCTATTCAGTTCTACTAATCTGAAAGGTGAGGAAGCATTTATTCACTCATGTTGATTTTTAACAGTTTGTTGCAATATCACAGAATCACAGAATCAACTGGGTTGGAAAAGACCTCAGAGATCATCGAGTCCAACCCTTGGTCCAACTCCAGTCCATTTACTAGATCATGGCACTAAGTGCCATGTCCAATCTCAGTTTAAAAACCTCCAGGGACGGCGAGTCCACCACCTCCCTGGGCAGCCATTCCAATGCCTGACCACTCTCTCTGTAAAGAATTTCTTTCTAATATCCAGCCTAAATTTCCCCTGGCAGAGTTTATACTTCATATACTTCATAGCCTCATCTCAGCTGTCTGTCTGACTGAGATAGAGATGGAATAGACCTGAATTTGGTTATCTATCATTGTAGTAATAAGGTTTAGACCTTCATTTATGTATGAATTTACTTACATTTGCTTTAATAAAAGCCCTACTGAGAGGAAAATACTGTGTTTCCCAGAACACTTTTATGATATGTTTAAGTCTTATATAGTACAATTAGAAAGCAAATGAGGGAAGGGAAGAAGGAATCAAGAAACCTATATAAGTGACTTTTATGCTCCTATTTTCACAGTACATGGCCATCTCATGATCGTTAACTGTGTGATGGCAGCTTGAGCTTGGTTTGATGAGCAGCTGAGCTGAGCTGATGACTGACCAAAAGCAAAGGTGATTTCTCACCACCTTATTCACTTAATCCCTCTTTCCCTTCTGCCCTTTTTCCTCCCTCCATCCCTTTCCCAACTGCAAAGTCCCACTCCTTTGACAGCAGCATTGGTATAGTTGGATTCTGCTATAAACCAGTGAAACTCATTAACCCACCAGAAGTCTGTTTGTTTTTCTTATGGAGTTTATTTTCTGCTGGGTTAGTGAGTTGTACCAGCTCAAAGGGGTCAGTGATACCAGAAGTAGTGCCAAATGAATAACAGCAGTGAGGGGAGATCAGGAATTGATGGAGGAAGAGAAGGAACTTCTCTATTTTGGTGGCAGTGAGCTGTCATAGGGGCTCATCCTGTGACATTAAATTCTGGCTTGAATATACAAGTTAGTTTCTACTGAAAAAGTCACTTCTGATTCCTTCTCCCCCCTGGGCTCCTGGCAGATTTCTGCTAATTTGATCAGATGAAATGCCTCACCAAATGTTGAGAAGGGCTCCTGACTCCATGCATTGGAGGGGAAGGGAGGAGGAGGTCCCCTTTGGTGACGATGTGTTACCCCAGATCAGCAAGGACATCTAATTGCACCCAAAGTGTCTTGCCCAATATCACATGGGAAATCTGTGGCACAGCAGAAAGCTGGTGTACTCTCTTGTAAGAGCAGGAAACCTGCTATACTCGCAAAATCTCGGGATCTTGCTTCTACTGGTGCAACCAGGATTAGGTGGTTCAAAGGGCAGTGCTGATTCCTCAGAGGTATAGGATAATCTGCTTTATCCAGTATCTAAGCTCACCCTGTTAATACTTTCTATAAATCAGACAATGTTTTAAACTTGAAAGTGTGGAATTATTAGTACTTTCCTAATTTGTCAGTAGAAACGGTTGCTCTGAAAAATTCTAACCTCAAAACTGTCTGAAAATTCAATAAGTTTACTAAGTTCCTGGCCTCAGGTTTGTCCTTTGACAGTCAGTTCCACCAGCATAGTAGGCGAAAAAGTCTTTCCCCTTTACCAGTTTTGAATTTGTCAGGTCTTAATTTCACTGCACACTCCCTATTCCTTTGGGTTTGTGGCAGCGAGAACGAATTTCCCCAGCTCACGCATTAACACTGCAGCAGGAGACACGACTCCTGCCCGTGCTCCCGCTTGCTGGGTGGCTGCTGGGCAGTGTCATAAATCAAGGATCCCGAATCCCATCCTGACTCCCACACCACTTCCCCCTGTCATCTCAGTAACTCAGATTACCTGTTCCCCTCCATATAGCTATTTGCAAGAGGAGATAATGATACTTGTCTAACTGACAGGGGTATTGTGGGATGATTTATCTCATTAAAGGGAGTGAAGTGCCTAATGCGACTGCTACTTTGTAGAAACTAAACATGTATTTTTTAGAACTTGAACGTCCTTCCCTGTGGCAGACTATTCTTTGCGTGTGCACCAGATGGCACTGCGTTGCAGGTTCAATTCTGGCTCAGATAGCAACTACCTTTTAATTTGTGTAACAGACACATTTGGTAACCATTCTTTTCTATTCCCACAAGAATAATGTAAAAAAAAAAAATCTTTTCTATTATATTTTAGTTAATTTTCTTTGTTATTTTTTCAGGGAAAGACTTAGCACATTTCTCTTTCCTCAGATGAAAGGAGGTCTTCAAAACCCATCGAGACACTGTCAGCCACCATCTCTGACCGTGGAGACTGACAAGTACCATGCAATATATTGCGATCCGACCAGCTTTTTTTCTTGACCGTAACTACACAATATACATAATACATGAATCTAATAATAAATCCCAGGAGTTACATAGTTCACTTGGGGTAATGAAAATGCACTTTCGCAAAGGTATTAATAAGATTTATAATTATTTACATATTCTCTCCAGGGAAGAATGTGAGCTGTTAAACAATTTGCTCAAATAAAAGCAGCGCAGTTACAACATGGGAGAGAAAAGAACTTCACTTCTTTAGCCTCAGTCTCTTACAAGCCTGCATTGCTTTCAGTATTCCCATTTCTAGTTATATGTGAAATGATAAGAAGAAATGGAATGCTTCAAAGGGAAGGGACTGTTGTATCCACATTGTAAGTTTCATAGTCCTTACTTAAAACACAATTTATCTTTATTGCTCACATAGGGGTGATATATCGCCTCACACAGTAAATAGGCAAGGTGGACTTTGTGGTAAAATTTAAACTTTAACATTTTCTGGGGTTATAAAAATATTCCTCCCTATGACACCTTATTTAGAGATTAATCTGTATCCTTTCCACACAATGGTTTCAATGCTGCAGTTCATGAACACCTGCTTTTTATGTCTCCTCTTTTGGTGCTTGAGCTGAGGAACTGTCAAAGGAATTAAGTACATATACTGTATTTTTTTCAGTGCATGTAGCTTTTGAAAACCCTCTTATCTTATTGGAAACATCACAGAGAATCTATGAAAAGATCCAGAATATTGCTATGCACAAGCCATGGGGCTGTGTCATTGCATTGAACTTCATAGTGGCCTGTGAAGGCATATGGGGAGAGTGAAATGTGTGTCTGTGGACAAGAGCTTGCTTCTGCAATTGTCATTTTTTCCTCTCCCCTGGTCTGGCAGGGTGAAGATGTGGGAGAAGGGCATGAGAGTTTAGATTACATGTGATCCCTGTGCTATAGGAAAGGAAAAATGTCTCAGCTTTCTGCATTCATCTAAATGTCATGACTTGGCCTCTCTGCTTACAGTCTGGCAGTTTGCAAACCTGGCTCTGACGGTTCCAGGTGAGAACAAGGTTGTGTCTGACCTCCCCTCTGTGCAGGGATGACACAGAATAAGCAAATAGCCTGTCTGGAAACACAGCTGCCAGAGGGAACAGATGGCTACTTGGACTTTCACGACTGTTTTCTGAATATTTGCTGAATGTCACCAGGTTTGTTGCTGGAACTGAAGGTCCATTGAATCTAGATGTTCCAGGAGCCAGTCCTGGGATCTGCAGCCTGCAAATGCTCCTCCAGAAAGCAAAGGGTTCAGGACAAAGGTCTGGGACTAGTTTAGGATGAGGGCTGAAGTTCAGGGTCATAAAGCCTCTCTGTGCGAGCCTCTTTGGGTGAGAAGGTGAGTCTAAGCCAAAGCCACCCTCATTCTCTTTGTGCAAACTATCCCGTCTCTGGGTCTGGCTTAGCACCTTGTAGTCCTTCCCACCTGGGTGAAGTCTGGGAATAGCTGAGCTCCCTGGACTCTGGTCCCATTAGCCAATATTTGGTCCCTCAGATGGGGTTTAGAGGGGTTGTCCTCTGATGCCAGTGCGAGCCATGGCACTGCTCAGCCTTCCAGACATGAAGCTACATGGAAACAAGACATACTGACTCAGAAGGAGTTTTGCAGTCCTGAAGGTTTCTTGTCTGTGGTAAAGAACAAACTGCCTTGTCATTTCTCTGCATCTTCTCCCATTTTTTTCAAGGTGAGGCTTTCTGCCCTGGCTCATTTTACAGGTCTGTCCTTACTCCTAATGAAGCTAAAGATAAAACTCCCACTAAGAGAAGCCTGTCCTGCATTTAGAAACAGCTGAGGACTGGTGGAAATCTTAAAAAAACCCATGATATTGTTTGTCATAAAGGAGTAAAATAATTAAAAAAGGATGACAAACTCTCTAGCTAAGACAACTGTCCTTTGACATTTGTTCATAAACCAATTAAAAAAACACCTGAAAGTTTGTTCCTGTTTCTAAATACATATCTCACATAACAATAAAACCCACTAACATTTAAGTGCATGGCAATTCTAGCACTGCTTTTGCACAGTTTACTTAAGAAGCTCCAAAATAAACCTGAAGATAATCACACTTAGACCAAAGGCATACTCAGGATAAAATAAAAACACAGCCACAGTAGTTACAGTCTGAAAGTGACTGGGGTACAATAAAGTATAGTCACAACTAAATTATGTCTTGGACTGAAGTAGATACATACTATTAATTGGATGTAGGCCCTTTAACCTTTTTGCAGGAAGCAAACTTGAGATCTAATAATTTTTGTGAAGATGAGCCTTCTGTACTTCCAGTAATATTTCTGGGCTTTGAAAGGATCCTGACTTTCTGTTCAGATTGTTTTGATGAGATTGGCTCTAATATTTCAACCATGCCAACTGAGCAGAGGTAAGAGAAGATAAAGGAGAGTGGAAGTTTGATTACCTTATTCAAAGGATAAAAATACCCTGCTGGTAGTATCAGTGCTCCACTGCTGATCTTTTTAAGGTACATTGTTGCTAGACGTTTTCATGGATGTAAAAAATTGTGGCAGAAGGGAGTTTTAGCTAACAATTCAAGTATCTCTACTTATAAAGAAGTAACCCGTTGGCAAAAAGACATGAAGGGAACAGTGTTCATATCATACACAAACCTGATTAATATATAATTTCTCTGTTGAGTTCACCACCTTTTGTTACTATTAACTGTGTCCAGATTAAGGTCCTAAACTAGGCTTTGTGCTTCTAAAATATACAGGACAATATAATCCCGCATTCTAGCAGATATCTCCTTTTAAGCAAACTGTTTTAATTTTAACCCCAAACTATTGCTGACTTTGCTAAGAAAAGCCAAAACCCTAATCCAGGTTGAGAACCTCATGCCTACAGTTTAAAATGTAATGGGTGATTTTTGTGTGCCTTGCTTTTTCTTTACTAGATTTTCTTGAAGGACTCAGGACCTCACAGTGAGGTTCTCCAAGGCTGGAATGAGACATCAGGACCAGACTTCGTCAACCCTAACTCCTGCTCTGAAGAGTTTTGGAGGAACCTAAAGTGTTCCTGATGTGTGGTTTTCAACTGTCTAAATTTACAGAAGATGTTTCCCCCAATTCATTGCAAACTAATCATCCAACCTGTCTTGCAGGAGTCGTTCAGGAGGTGCTAATGGTGAACAAAGTAGGAATGAGCAGCTTAAGCTGTCACCAGCATTTCTTCAGTGAAGGTCTGGCCACAGCCAAGGTACATCTTATAACCTAATAACTGAAGAGGCCTAAGGGAATATATATGCTTAATATGCGTATATTATCTGAACAGCCAAGATTTAACAGGCACAAAACATAAAAACTGAAATCCTTTACGAACTGGCTGCAGGCGGGGAAACCACCACAGTGGGCTGGATAAACATTTGCTATTAATTTCCTCTCATTGCAGATGCAGTTTCATCCCAAGAGCTGAAGTTTTATGAAGGATCAGATTTTGTTTCCTTGTAAAGCGAATTAGAGAAATGCTTAGAAGCCAAAACAAATCTGAGTACTGAAGGGTGATGACATCTAACAGGTTTTCAAAAAAACACTACTACTAGGCGCAGGCACTAATGCTCTGACTATTGGAATGGAGTTAAAATTGATAGCAGATGAAATATGACTAAATATCCTTGAAGGTTAGGGCAGGTGCTATGCAATCATTCAATCTTTTACTAGCTGTCAATGGTTGTTTGTAAGTGAGGTCAACAAGATGTTTACTGTATGGTTGAATGCTTTATTTGAAGTCAAGATGTATGATCTTTGAATGAAGATATTAATGGTGTGACAAAAAATCCTGAAAAAATAATTCTTTCAATGGGAGCTGCAGTTAAAGCCGTGTACCAACAACCTAAATGGCAAAGTAGCTTCAAGGAAGGTTAATAGCATAGATATTTGCTGCAAAAATAGAAAATAGGAAAAGCAATAGAACTGTTAACCTGCTCAACTTTATAAACCTAGATTTGGATTAGAAATTATAATTCTCTGTAATTATTATAGCTACTGATTTTCTTAATCAAATAAAAAATTATTTTTGGAGTTTTACACACTCTTTCTAGGTACAGATGATGTTAACTTAGAATCAAGAGCTGGTTCCTTTTAACTTAAATCCCATTCCTCAGGTGTCCCATGTGACAATGCAAGAAAGAATAATAAAGGAAAAGTTTTAACTGCAATTGCTGGTTGGGGGCTGGATTCAAATAATTCATATTGTTTGTATCATAATTCATGGTAGTCATTCTAATGATACATTTCAGTGACTTCTAAATGTTGACTTACTTAAATTTTGAATGTAGATAATATACACAGACAAATGAAACCCCAAGCACCAGTCTTCATCAAAAATGTGTTAACTGATCTGTGAAGCCAAGCCATGAAAGTCAAGGGATGGCAAAATTAAGATTACGTTTGCAACCTTAATTTGGTTACTTTGGGTGTAATGAGTGGGACTTAATACTTAATTACAGATCTCTGTTGGTCCCTCTGCTGCTTCCCTCACTCTTTCAGTGCACAGGCTGGCCCACATTCCCTTAATGAGTAAGTAGTATTTCATTTTCTTTTCGTTATTTATTGTGTGACCTTGAGTCTTTTCTTGCTCCCTCCTGCCAGTTCCAGTTCTGAACTCAGCATTATTATTTTTCTCTAGGCTTTTCCACAGCTTTCAGCTCTTTACTGTCTGGAACTTTCACAAAAAATAATATATTTATTTTCACGGCAGCCCAACAGATGAGATATGGCATTTACCTGACTCCACGGGTGGGGCATGGGGGCAGGCCAGAAATGTTTGCTGAATATGAGAACCCAGTTTCTGCTAGTTAAGAGTTTGACTTTGCACAGCATGGAGCCATATTTTCTGTGATAGTTGGAACAATGGATAAATCTGTGCTCAGCACTTCTGTAGCTCAGAGACCCCACAGCATATAGTCAGGGACCCAGAAAATGAAGCTGAACAATTTATAACTGTGAACGAAAGAACTGGTTTAAATTGCTTGCCTAGCTTTGCGGAGAAGCTGAACAGCAGAAACACAACAAACTCTCAAGGACAATGGTGAAACCATCCTCCCTCTTCTGGTGAGTCCCAGGAGCAGATTTAGTGAGAGAAGCTGTGAGCCGTAACCACCTTCTATTACCTTCCCTGATGCGATACCTGCAGTCCGGGTCATACCTGGGGAACGGCCATGCCGCAGTGCATCTCTTATTACTGCGCCTGAATCCTTCTTTCTTTCTTTTTTTTTTCTCTATTACAAGACATCCAGCTTTTGAAGTCTTTATCCTACAGGCAGCAGTCTCCTTTTGTTATATCATCCGATCTATCATCGGTGCCGTCCATTTTGTGCCCCGCAGGAGGGAGAAGCATATGATCATGCTATTAAAGATAATGCCTATGCAAAAAGGGATTGAAGCAAGGCTGGAGAGGCAATTTGATTCTGGCACTTCCTCACATCTGATTGCAACGGCAAGATTCTTTTCACACAGTTTGAAGTGTGTAATTTCCCATATTAAAAAAAAAAAAAGTAGGCTGCCAAAATAGGCATTTCATTATACAGGACTGCAGTGACTCCCAGGAGAGCCGGCGGGGCTGGCGACTGTGTTGGCCACTCAAAGCTCTGTTACTTCAGTTAATAGAGTAGCAACATTAATAATCACTAGACCAAAGAGTAGCCTGAGTAGCCTCTATCCTGCTGAAAACACTAAGGGGCTTGTTTCCTATGAGGCAGGCTGGACAAGTTGTTAGTGGATCTTGCTGATATTTCAGAGCAGCAGGAAATGCGCAAAGCCCCAAAATTGTGTTTTTCACTCCAAGTTCAGGAGTGGGGTTTGATGTTGTCCTGTTTTTCTAGATGCAGCTACTTTTACTCTGTGTATTCCAATGAGACTGGGACAGGAACACTTAACTACTCCTGACCTCTTTGCCCAGCCACGTTCAGTGTCCTGCAGATTTATCCATTGTTCCAAACTTCTTGTTCTGTCATCTTCAGTCCTTCCTCAGGTCTTCATAGTTTTAATACTCTTTCCCAGCCATAATTCAAGGTCTTGTTTCTTACCAGATCCCCTACTATGCATCCTCCCACACAACTGGCATTAAGCTGTAGCCGTGTTCTCCATCTCTCCAAACAAATGTCAGATTGCCCTTAGGTTTCCAGTCTGTTCCTCAGTTTAGTTTTCTTCAGTGGCCCCTATCTTCTCTCTCTTCCTCTCCCACTTCCAACTCAGAGACCTGTTTCCGTAATCTCTACCATGGAGGTTGAAAGCATGGATAACTCTCCTCTTATATTTTGAGAAACCCAAAATGACTGAAAATAGCTTGTAGTTACTTGGAGCAGCAGCACAGTGTCAGATCTCTTTAGCTCCAACCTGAAATATTGGTGCTGTGGATGTGCGTTCAGGGAATGACCAAGGTCTTGGAAGTGTCCATTGTTGATGTGAGACCTGTGGTTTTCTAATGGTTGCAATAGTTCCTTGGTGTAGCTTTGTAGAGAAATTATAAAGGTTTTGATTTAGGGACAAGCTACATCTTAATGCCAAAATTCAGGTATCTTCACTAAAGCATACAGGCATTAAAATTCTGAAAAAAAGGGGGTTACCACAGGGTTTTAACCAGGACAAGGCAGGTATTTTTCCATGATGTTGTTCTTGGAAATAGCTGAACTATTTTTGCTGAAGTTTTCCAAAGAAGATTTTTCAAGTTCAGACAGGTGTCTGACATGCCAGAGTTCAGCCTAGTCATCTGAAGTTTTGCCACACTGCGAACCTAAAATGGGAAGAATCAAGTAATCTCAATAATTGTTGGTGCTACCAGCAATGCCTATGAAACTCATATGCATTGTGTTTAATTCACCTTCAAATTCACCCAGATTTTAAAGATTTTAAAAGCCTTTTTAAACTGAATGGCTTTGTGAATAGGAGCCCTTGCTCACTTACACTCCTGGGTACCTGGTGGTCTTACCAGCCTTTAAAACGTAGCTCCAAAAGACAGGCTCTATATGAGAAAATAGCTTAATATGAGACCTTTAGAAAATCCTACATAATGTCTCTGAAATTATGGGTATCTGATCTATCTCTGTGTAGATGAAACAAAATCTACTAATGACTTTGACCTTCTGCTGACAGGTTTTTCTGTTGACTTGAATATTGTGGGAGTGGCAGCATAGTTAAAGCTGGAAATTCCCACCCATTTTTCCACTGTCTCTCTCAGTAGACCAACAGATGTTCCTCATTAACTTTTAGCAGATAGATTTCTTGTAGATAATTCAGGTTATTTTTTTATTGCATGTAGGAAGCTAGGAAGCGCCTTGCTATGAAGCACACCTTTTAAACCACATCTCAGTATCCCAGGATTTTTCATAGCATTTCTGAAAGATACTGATTTCAAAGCACAATAAGTCTTGTTGGTTGAGCCTTCAAAAGTATACTGAAGTTCTAAAATTAAAAGTAGAATATTAAGTAATTTCTTGATTAAACAGATCTACATGTGTCTGAACCTCTACTTGTGGTTTGATAAACTATAAGAGACCCTGCAAATTCCCTTGGAAAATTATTTGAAATTTTCATGCACTGTGGACTTCACAAATTAAAATCTACTGGCTCATGTGCTCCTGTAGTCATATGAGGAGGTTCTTTTTGCCTGAAACAGGTCCTGCACAGAGTCTTCTCAGTGTGTTTTTGATGCTAGCTGGGACTTGGCCATTTTTGTCAATTTTCAGCAATTTTCCTGCCAATGAAAATGTTTCTTAACTAAAAATTGAATTTTGAAGTAAATAACTAAAAGTGTGTTCTCCTGAAATCTTTCATAAAAACCCCCACATATTTATAATAAAATTTAATGTTTTCTGTCTCCATTAATATTAGGTCACAAACAATGACCTGACTGTAAATGAAAGGCTGCTGTTATACTTACTACTTCCATTTAGTTTGTGTATTGTTCAAGTCATGTCTCACCTCTTACATTGTGAAGTATCCTGATGGTACTGGGTCTTCTGTGTGTTATGGAGATGCATAAACTATTAAAACTAATGCTTAGCTTTAGCTTCCTTCCAGAGATGTGTATTTTCACTGTACCAACAGAGGTGCTATCACCTCTTGGCAGTTTGAATTACACTCAGGGTTACAGAGTCAGTGCTTTGGCCAATTAATAAAATTACACTATTGACAAATGGCCAAAGCAGCTGTAATGTTTGATGCCTAATTGCTACCCAAACCACTGTAAATGAGAAATGATAGCGAATCCCCTATTAAAATACAAACCTGTGCATGCACAAGCACACATTATTACAAGTGCTTAGTGTTAGAAGTTGAAGACACAACTGATCTTCTCCTGCATGTACATAATTGTCGGTGCATGTGGAAAATTAACATGTCAGGTGAGTTGGAGCCCATCTGAGACCAAGTGTGGACATTCCTCAGCTAGACAAGGGGCATTTCACTAGCCAGTACAGCAGTTAAGCAAAATGGGAGTTACATCTAGCACGTGGGCTAGGTGTCTCATCACTTTGCAGAACTGTCTTGTAGCCAAGAAGAGTTGCCTCAGCAAAAACTTGCTGTGTACTCCCTCAGATCAGCCTTGTCCTTGTCATGCCACATTCTCCTGCTCTGGACGTTTCTCTTTAGGTTAGATGCTGTCCATGCCCAGGACTGACAACTGCAGGCTTTTCTGGTGTCTCACAGAGGTATCCATACTCTCCCCTGGTCCTTAGGCAGTTGCATAGCAAGTGTAATTAATAATAACCTGTAGCTAGCACAGTTAGCAGTCCTAGTGCTACTCTTTGGTCTTGGTGGAGTGAGACTCAAGTCTACTGACACATGACTACTTCATGTAATCTGCTAGACAAGGGAAAACCTTCATCAGGAAACTCCAGTCCATCCCTTTCTGCAGATTTCTCACCCCATGATATAGCTTTCTGCCTTCTGAAACCGGTGAGAAGGAACTCGCTGAAAAGCAAGTGTCTGTGGAGATGCGGGATTGTTTAGTGCTGGTTACCACCTCAGGCATTCTGGAAAGGCTCTGCTGCAGGAGGTGCAGCTCAGAGATCTGAATATGAGCTAAATGAGTCCTGCATCTCTACCTCGTAGCTCTGGGAATGCTAGGCAGGTAATTAAGAAATCACACGGCACAGGTGTGCCAGGTGAAGTTTGGTAACTTGCTTTTGATCTAAATTGAGATGCTCTGGGGATTTAACTTCTTAAACAAAAAGGGCATAAATAAATAATCAGGATTTTTTTTTTTTTTTAAGGTTGGAACATGCAGGCTATAAAATTTTGTCTTGGATGTACACAAGTAGGCAATGCTAGAAGATTGTTTAAGGCTAGGGCTTTGTTTTAAATGGGGGTGTTGTTTTCATTAACTTAAGTCTGATTAGTTCTTTCACTGGGAATTTCCCCACTGATATGAACAGGAATAGTGCTTGGTTTATGGGAACTAACTCAGGAATAAGTTATGAAACTGTCTTTAAAAATAGACCTCAAAAAAACTCAACAAACCAAAACCTGGAGTATTAATTATAACACAGGAGTCACTCAGAGCATTTCTTTTTAATATTAATAATTGAAAATGAGATGGCTTTAAAGGCTGTAATGAGTCCTTCAGCATATCACACTCGAGTTATAGCATTACTTCATAGCTGGAAGCCAAGAAACAGTCTGACAATCAATTCCTAAATTATTCTAAGCCCACACAATAGCCTTTTGCCACGAAGTTTCAGCATGGTACCTATTTTGCTACTATGTGGGTGGGGTGAGATTGAGATAAACAAGAACACAACTGCCCACTTTTGATTTTTCATCTTCACTTAAGTTCAGTCTTGCATCTATAGTTTCTGTAAGTTTGAAATATTTCAATACTTCTCTCTTATTACACAATTCCCTGATACACCTGAGGCCAAAAATAATGTGAAAAAATGTCTTCTTGCATTTTAGAGTTTGAATAAGAAAAGGAAGTGCCAGGAAATAAGACTATCGCTGTGAAACGTTTAGCCTGGTTCTTTGGTCTTCTGAAGTAGGAAAGCTTTCACATACTTTCTCCAAACAAATTGGGTGGCTATCTCTGATGTATCAGAGTGCCCTTATGTTACTCCTTTTGATACCTTGGGGAAGAAAGATAGCACAGGTGATGTCACATGGCTCCTTCCAGCCCCATCGTGTGACGCCAGCTCTTCTCCTTCACAAAGCAAAATGCAAGGAAGGTCACACACAGTGGGGGTTTGGGCAAGGGTGCTGATACAAAGCAATAATAAAAGAAGGAACAGCACCCTTTTATGACTACAAATATGCTATAATTGATTTTCAAATGTTATTTTTATGCTTGCTTTTGACAAAAGCAAAAGATGAATTTGCATTATGAATTGAAACCTCTCTTCAATGGGGCTGTGGTAGTGATTTACAGCCTATAGTAGAGGACTGTGGGAAAGACGAGATTGCAGGCTACCTGTGTAGTACATGGTTTTAGAGAAATGCCTTAGGCGGATGGGGATAGGAATAGATGGAGGAGTGGGTCTGGAACTCTGAAATGCAGAGCTCACTATAGATGGTAATGTTGTGAAGCCTGGTTTCTGGTTTAGGTCAGATGAAGAGGAAAACTGAAGTAGAAGAAACCTGCTAAGGTTTGGACCACTGTTTTGACACGTTTCCAGCAAGAATGAAACATGTAGTGTTTTGAGGGGAGAATCCATCCCCATACAACACTATCCTACAGTTAGTTGATTTGTTTTCTGCTGAAATGTCCTCTACTGTCACTTGTTAGGTTTATCATAAGAACGAGGTTGTTTCGTCACTTTTAAGAAGCCTGGAGCAATAACAGGGGTTTCTTCCACTTCAGTAATTCTATCACTTCCTCCTCTTCTCAGTCTTTGTCTAAAATCTGGAGACCAAAAATCAAATATTTTTATTTAAAAACACTTCAGAATGTTACCTCATTATGAAAGTTAAAAAAAGGATTTTTTTCTGTAAATGCTCTGTAGAGAGGAACTGTTTTTTCACTACCAGCTGTAGCGCTGAGTAATTCTGCCCCTTCCTATCATCCTTTCCTTCAGTCAGATGAGTACAAAATTCACCTTTCTTCCTTTTTCACTACTTACCAATATTTCCCACATCCCTTTACCCCCAATTACGTGATGAGTAAATTAAAAATGAAAGGGGAGATTATTTTCAGTTAAACACTTAGAGTTTGGATTTCTCCCCAGCTGGTGTTTGTCTCCCCCTGAGCTGTTAGATTTCTTACGAGAACAAAGATGTTCTGGTGTTTTGATTTTGAGGAGATCTGGAATATTAATGAGTAATGGGGAAGTCTGGACTGTGAGTAAACTCAGCCTGTACTTCACTGCTGTCCCAGCCATGAAGTTGTTCCCGTGGTGTTGCAGTGGATTGTGCATTTACCACATTACTTCTGGTCTAATAGGGAATTGGTAGTGAGCATTGAAGCAGTTCCCAGCTATGAAGGCAACACTTTTGTCCTCCCAGAGCTGAAGGATTGCTTTCTTTTAAGCAGACTTCAATAAAAAGTTATTCTTCTGTCTCGGTAACAATAAAAAACTCCACAGTGAACCCACATAGAAGACATCAGTAAAAATGAGTTTGGCACACTGGATATGAATTTGACACATCTGAGAGTGCTGTAAGCCCATTTAGAGAGATGGTGCTGACCACTCCACCCTGGCGCTTCCCACGATTCGGGCTGGTGGGATTCATGGTAGCTTGGGACTGAAGCTGCAGGGAGGAGATGCACTCTGGCTAAGAAAGGCTTTCATCGAACTGTCTTAGTGCAGACCCAGTGACGAGATATAAAGCTCCCAGGTGGGCTGATAGCTGGACATACAGACACAACTGATGGTTCCTACCAGAGGACATGTGGCTTCTTATTGCCTCCTTGCATTAGGTCTCGTGTTAAGGCTGGTTGAATGCCTTCCTCTTCAGAAAAAGGTTAAAGCAGCCACTCAAACGTGCTCAAGTGATGCGTGTTGCAGTTGGCTCACTCATAAAAATGGGCAACCAGAGAATTTAGCACTATAGCCTATTTTTGGGAGAAATGCAGGGCCAGGCAGAGACTACCCCATTGGCAGCACACACAGGTTTCCAAGAATCCATTAATCAGGGCAGTGGATGATAGTGTTCCAGAAACAACACAAAGTCCATCACAGCTTTCACCATGTAGCCCAGAATGTGGAGCCACTTTGGATCAGACTCATTCCAAGATCCTTCACCCTGTCATGTCAGCCTGTTAGTGCAGTGGCAGCACATTAACTGCCAGGCAAATTCCATTCTTGTCCTGCTTAAACAGTGAGGGCCTAAGTCCCGCTGAACACATTGGGGAGTCTCCTTAGTTTTGATGGACTTGTGGTCTCTTACATCAGTTGCATGCTCAGCAGCTGGAGGTAATTGTCCACCCATATTACAGACAACAGACTGAATCTCAAAGAGCTTATTGGACTTCACGTCTCCATTGCAGCACTAACGCAAGGCAGTATTTCCCTGAATCAAAATGCCATTTCAAGGATTGAATAGGCTGGATCTGAGTTTAGAACTTGTTTAAGAGTCATAGTATAAGCACATGAAATAAAAAGTCTGAAACTAGGATCTATGGTTCCCTTACATTTGCATGAATATATGCATGCTACTTGGTTAGCAAGCATGTTTGTAAAAATATTTGAGCAGTATGAAACATTAAAGAAAACCATATAATTGTTTTAAAAAATGCAAACAATTGATCTTTTGATGTTTTCATGCATAGCTGAGTTTTTACTTTTAAGTAGGTACTATCACTAGTGAGCTCCTTTTGTTTATTACCTGGGCAAATTTGCCATTTGATAAAACAAAAAACAAATAAACAAAAATACCAAACAAAATACATAACAAGAATGTTGCTGACTTATAGCCAGATCTCCTCCAGGTAAAAGGATTATTTTCTTCTGTTTTGAAAATTAAATCTTAATCTAATTAGATCTTGGAGGAAAATAGTTGTGATATGTTTTCTGTAGGTAAAAGGACTAACTTAAAGTGCTTTGTTTATGTTACTGATTTTACAGTAAGTAATAAAATTTATTAGGGGTATTATCCATTTATAGAATCAGTTTGACAATGACTTTTTAATGAAGTACAAACTTCTCTGGACATAGGTTAATAAAACACAGTATTACAATAACACAGGCTTTGTCAATAGGTCTCTGAAATATGGAAACATAAATGGATCTCAGTCCCGCTATATATGGTTATTGATTTTAGTTGCAGACCAAGAGTTGTGTCTTGTATTTGTTTGTTTATACACTGTAATTTTCCTCCTTCCTTTGTCAAAGCACTTCTCTTGTCCCATCACTTTCTGTGGTATGTGGACCTGGCTGGAGTTTTACCTGAGAGGACTCCTCCTGTGGACTCCTGCTTCTACTGTCCAAGGCTCAACAGCCTGGCAGCTCAGCATGGTGAAAGATCTAATACACAAGTCAGGTGAACAGTTTACAAATACAAGCTTATATTTGGAATTACATCCAGAAAGTGATTGAAAGAAGGTTCAGGCTTCTAAGGGCCAAAGCAGGGCAAACCTTGACATTTCAGATGGAAGGAGCCAAGGGCACAAATGCAGCAGTAAGGGTCTGCTATTCGTGTGAGACGTCACAGCTTCTTGGCCATTAGTGTATTGGATAGAGAATGCAAGGCTCACCATGCTTCTATGGACATCCAGACATTGCTGAGATTTCTGTACAATTCCAGCTTTGTCAACTTGGGCTGACAAAAGGTGGACAGTTGGTATGTGCCATTTTATTTATTTCCCTGCCTGTTAACCAAATCTTTATACAGACACTGAAGAGGGGAACGTTGCTGATGCATGACACTATAGTCTTTTTGGATACTGAACCAGATACTGAAGAGAGAAATAGCTCCTCCAGGCCTACTTCACCAAGAGCTGCAGGTATTCCCATATCCACTATTGTCTTTGTGGTTTGAGGAGAGCCTTGCACAGACCATAAATGTCAGCACATACCATTCCCTTGATGTTTTAGATGACTTCTGGACATATTTACAAGTACTCTCAAACATTTGGGAGTACAAATCACTCTATTCGGGTATTGTTTATTGGCTACCTTCTACAATTCTTATACAACCTATAATAAACTAGTGGTCTAGATTGTCTACTGAAACAATAGAAAGTGACAATCAACAATATCATATCCTGCAGCAGAATACTCATACCTAGTATGCAGCCCTTTCCGCGGAGGGATTGGGAATGTGGCAAGGAGTTTTCTGCAGCTGTTAGGTGGAGTGCTATATCTTTTAGAGAACTGTTAGATATATATATAAAAAAATGTCAGCCGCTGGGCGTTTGTTAGATTAATGTCCTCTCCTTAACATGAATGCATAGAAGGTAGACCATGTGATTATGCAGGTATGGTAATTATCCTTCAAAGAGTTGGAAGGCTTTGACGTAACCTCTGTGTCCCAAGTGTGCTGGTTCCAGCACTCGCTAGAGGGAAGAATAAGGACTTGAATCTGCAAACCCTTCCCGTGTGACAATCTGGTATTGTGCCTTATAAAATCTGGCAAAATTGTAAATGACAGTAACTTTTATAAGAACTAAATGACTTAGCAAAGTTTTTTTCTTTTTTTTTTTTCCCCTGATAAATAAATTCTCTGATGTGCTGTTCTAACAAGCAGAGACATGCATGAACTATTGTAAGTACTCCAATTTATAACTGCTTTGCAACAGGCTACAACAAGCTAGCATCATCTTTTAAGTATTTTGAAATTATTTTTTTACATGTCTTTACAACATCTTATAATACAGCTTATAATAAAGCAATTTCTCTGATGCTTATTAATTATTATTCTCCAGCAGTGTGTCTGGGGTGCAGTGACACTTGACTGGAAATGTGAGGGCTGAATCGGCTTCACACCAGCTCACTGGAGGAGGAGAGTCCATATTCGTGGATCTCCATTTCAGAGATCTCAGGCAAAGACAATAGACACCTAGCATCCCATAATCTTGCAGTTCTTTCAGTTATTTTGGTTTGACCAGATGTCCAGCCAGCTTTCACCACCCCATCAGCATTTGAATTTGTACAATTTTTGCATTTTTTAAAAATTGAAGTAGACATTCTTCCCAAGAAGGGAGTCAACTGAATCACAAGAGGTGTTTAGAAACACAGTTTTTTTGTCTAAATCCTCACATTCATCATGGAAGGTAAGTTCATGGACAATTAGTTCATGCCTTGGTCTTTTGAGGGAGAATTCTCCCATGTATCAGGTTATAAAAGTACTTAAAAGGAGCCTATAAGAAGGATGTGGACAGACTTTTTAAAAGGGTGTGTTATGACAGGACAAGGGATAATGGTTTTAAACTAAAGAGGGGAGATTCAGACTGGACATGAGCAAGAAATTTTTTACAATGACATTGGTGAAACCCTGGCCCAGGCTGCCCAGAGAGGTGGTGGATGCCCCATCCCTGGAGACATCCCCGGCCGGGCTGGACTGGGCTCTGAGCAACCTGGTCTAGTTGAAGATGTCCCTGATTGTTGCAGGGGGGGTTAGATGACCTTTGAAGATCCCTTCCAACCCAAACTATTCTATTATTCTATAAAAGTCTTCAAATCTTTTCTTATAAAGGAAGCTGTTAGGACCCCAAGGGCACATTCTGACCCTGCGCAGTCTTCACCCACCACTGCCCATGGCCCAGGAGCCCCACTTCATCCCAGCCTGGGGCTGTCAGATTGTGTCCCAGCAATACCATAGGAGTGTGGGGCTCCAGCCCTTTCTCTGGCTTCATCTCCTTCTGCTCCTGGGTGGAACTCTTGGATGACTCCTGCCCTGGTCCATAGCTTGGTGTGTTGGAGGCCACCCTGTTACCAACCCCTGGCTCTGCCCACCATCAGCTCTGGTGGGATTGCATTGTTGAGGAGAGCTGGGACTGTGCTAGGTCCTGCTCAGCTCCGCAGCCCCAGCAGTACAGAAGCACCTACATTTTATGGTATTTTCCATGAACCCTCTTTCCCTACCTCTAGAAAAAGACTGTGATTGCAGTCAGTGACATTAAACTTGTTTTCCAAGCTTTGCAGAGACACCAAGCTTCTCTCCTAAACACAGACAGCTGTCTTTCTCCCAGCTCCTCCCAAGTCTGTGCCTTCTTTGTGTCCTTTGGAGTCTAGCTTGTATTACTACTCGCTCTGAGGCTAATCAGATTTTTTTGTGTGATTCAAGTGGAGTTTTGCCAAGAAGAAACGTTAATTTTACTTTCTAATCATCAATAAGAACAGGTGTGGCAGGACACCTATGAATCTGTTGATCTGAGTTCTTATCCAATAGGGACATGCTTTTTAATATGAGGTCATACCAAACCCAGACACCTTTTTTTTTTCTCCTGTGTTTGGAAAACTTTCCTAGCTGCCAGCAAACAAAGTCCAATTCCTTTGTACAGCAGAGGTACTGTGAACTAATGCCTGTATCAAACCTTATTGCATACATGCAAGGAGAAAAACGTTAAATTTTCAAGATCAATGAAGATCATCTGCTTTCAAGATGCATTGTTCTTGTTAACAGTGATGTAAGGGAAGCACCTGAGAGGCAGTCTGGAAACTTCATTAGCCAGGACACAACAATATCTCTTGGTTGTTGCTGCATGGTCTGGCAGCTGTTGCTGCTAATCTGGTTATCAGGGCCTGCAGGTGTATCTGTATTTACACAACTAGCTTCTAAGGACCTACATTTATCAAGTCATGATTTATACTCTACAGAATGCTTTTTTTTTTTAACATTTTTTATTGAACATTGAGGATAAGACAGAATAAGGGGAGCTTGGTCTGATTTTCATGTAGGTTCAAGGTTTATTAAATTTCCCTGCATCAGTTTACCTTCCTAGATGTCTCCCTGTCTTTGTTGAGATGAGTCACCACATGGAGCTGGCGGCAGTGACGTTTAGGTGCCATGCACAGCTATAGGATCCATCAGAGTGTAGTGCTGCATCGGGTCCGTGCCATGTATTACTGCTGGATGCTGAGAGACAGGATTTGTTATTTGGGTGCAATAGCCTATGAATGTGGTTCTCCTGCCTTCATGACCTGATATGGTATCTCCTCCTGGCATTGCACTGAGCCAGAACCTGGTATGGGGACCGCTGCTGCCAGAATAGACATGCCCAATGCAGTCCCATCAGGTTGCATCCAGATAGGTGAAATTTCTGGCTTTCATTTCATGCTTTTCTCCCCTAGATCATAGGGAAGGCAAGGGTGCGTCTGGCAGACAGTGCCCTTGGCAATGGTTTATTTGCAGAGTCTGCAGGGTATACAAATGAATGCTCACCTCTTGAGTTACACTGGGATAAGGAATAAAGTTACTACATGCCATTTCAAGTGCCCATATGTTTTCAGCAGGAAAGTGACTCTCAAGATAATATTTTGGGTTTACCAGGTATAATTCTGTATCTTTCAGCCCTATTAATTATGAATTCTTTCTTTCTTTTCCTGCCTCTGAATGCATCTTGCTTCAGCTGCAAGGTCAGAGGTGAGGTTCTGGTTCTGGCAAAACTTCCTCCGACTTCATTAGGTACCTTCCCACTCCACAAATCACAAATCTGTCACTGAAGACACTTTTACTTTGGCAATCAAGCAGATCATTAATGGTGACTCTTCCAAAAATAAATGTTCATAAAAATGAACTAACATTAGCCAAGCACCATCAAGCAGAAATATTGCACTAGGTGCTAGAATCCATCCAAATCCATGACTCTGCTCTTGGAATTTCGTTTAAATTAGAAATTCTGTCAGTAATCCTTCATCTCCATAATCTTCTAATTTATGTACAGCTGCACTTTTTAGATGTAAAGAGAACTAACTATTGATTATTTTAGTGATGGGCCAAAACCTTTTGTGCCATCTTGCCTGTGGTTTCTGGCGAAGCTCTCAGGTCCGTCCCACTGGAGATCTCAGAACAAACTTGTGGCTGCCTAGTGAGATGGGGAAAAATGTCCTTCTTGATCTCTTTGTCAAAAGAACTTGATGCTCATGGGGCACAGTCCTCTGCATCAGATGGGACCACTCCATGAGAGGATAGTGCTATAGTTGCTACTCAGTGTTCTTCCCGATGCTGTTCCTGGTTAATGAGTTTCCTATAGTGTGGAAACTAGTAATGGAGAAAGACAGAGGACTATTTAGTAAAGGAATTGTTCTCTGAATGTACTTCCTTTTGAGGACCATATTGATTTCTGTGTTGTAACTGGTAAAGAATTAAGGAGATGAGTTTTGCAAGGTAGAGGAAGCCTTGCTAGCTTTCACTTTATTAATACCATGCTGGGTGGTACTGGCAGAGGTTGGATGACTACTTGCTTTGGAGCCCCTTCCAGTGTGTCACAGTATAACACCCATTCAACATGCCTCATCTGCATGGGTAAAACACTGAGAGGTATTTCTGGGTAGGAAACAAGAATAATTTGATGATGAGCTATTTGGGATAATTTTTACTGAAGTCATTCCTCCCAGAGCCGTGGCTCTGTTCCAGGACAATGACAGCAGACAATAACAGCAGGACAATGCCTCTCACTTAGCAGAAATCTACTGTGAGACAGAGGAGGAGAAAACATGCTGGGCTGTATGTGGACAGTCTTAATTCTCCCTGAATCTCTGGGCCTAGGGAATAGCTAGAGCTAGGCACTTCTAAAGGTCTATGAAGAGGTGACCTGGAAGATTCAGTGAGAATTGTAGGAACTGCAGCCACTGGGAAGTAGTAGGTGCAGGATTTGTTAGAAAAAGTCTGTCTTAATGAGAGCCTAAGTAGATACTGAGTTTTACAAACCTCCACTGATTCCTGTCCATGTGTGCACAGCACATACTCTGAATTGTTGCAAAGCACTTTTTGCACTGACTCATAACCCACATTGGAAAGACAAATAGGGACAGATCATTGCATTCCTTTATATGTGTGGATAGACTGCTACTCCCTAGCACCATTGAAATGCCTGTAAAAAAAATATAAATCATGTACTGACAAATGTACACAAAGGGGGAGAAAAACCCAGGTAATATTTTATTGTAGTGTTGGGCCTCATTTCCGCAGCAGAGTTCCCTCTTTCAGCTGAAATGGGCCATTACTATATTACACTGCAAACTCTACGAAATTTCAAGTGAAAATAAAGGGGCATTGTTATTGTATTGTCCTTTACTAACAAAAGTTACCTCCACTGTTTAAATAATATCCTTGGTCTTCAGCTCCATGCATTATTTAATAATCTTGGAAACTTCAGTGACCTTTAAGCAATAGTAAACTGTGATTGCTTGACAAATAGGTCAATGTTTGTATAATAGTTGTGTCTTGGAGGTACAAAAATATTCATCAGAATGCTTTGACTGACTTCCCCCACCCTTCATTTCTTTGGCAGTTTTCCCACAGCATTGCCCTCTGTTAAACATTATTCCACTTCAAGGGTATTTGCAGGACTAGGAAGCAGGCAGTATATTATGGTCCTTGAAAATAGAGGGTAGGGGCGGTTGTATGTCTCTGAGACACATACTCACACACATATGCACACACATATATGCCATGAGTAGCTGTTACTGGTAGCAGAAAATATGTGTTTAAAAAAGTCAGTAAAAAGATTTGGTGTCTTGTATGCTAAGGACCTTGATGTAGATATGTTGGATTTATTCCTGGTTAACATGTACCCTGTTTTAGGGGGATGGTAAACTGGTGTTTGCTGTTTGAAGGGCATACTTGAAAGCAAGGAACTGAGTTTGAACTTCTGGTTTTATTGTTAGTAGTGTTGGTTGCAGGGCCAGTTAAGCAAACATGTGGGCTCCTGCATGCTCCTTAGCAATACTTAAAGGGAAAGTTGTATTGACACATTCTCTATTACTTGAGTTTGAGTTAGGGTGATTATAAAAGTCAGAAGTGGTTTCAAACAAGAATATTGAAGAATGCAACAACTTTTTTCCATGGCGTTTTATAGGAAAGTGTCTGTAGTTCCACCACCAACTACTTAATGTTAAATGCCTTGGTAATGTCTATTTCACAGTAAAAAGTGTGCCCCAGAATAGCTGCATAGGGATAATGAAATATCAGTTTCATTTTAAAAGCCCAGATTTTTTCCACTGCAGCGCTATATACATACGCAACTATAAACAGAAATTTAAATACAAATATAAACACATAAATATTTATCATCATTATATATACTGTTTTGAGGGATGCAAAACATGGAAAACTGCTCCAAGTTTTTCAGTGTCATTGTAAATATTCTGCCTGGTTTTGCGCAGTTGTGTTTGTCAACATACAGTTATTGCACTAAAAAAAATTACCATACCACCTGCTACCAGAGTTAAACTTCTGCTTCTTAAAGAAAAATCATACACGAAGCAGCAGCATTAATTCTTTAGTTGCAGCTGATACTATGCTTCAAATCCTACCTCCCTGAGCATCAAATAAAGATAAAAGATCATTTTGATAACAGTTTTCAATAAAACAACAAGAACATCTTGATTTCGAATAAAGTTCTGGACCAGTTTGTAAGCATTAAGTTAACCTTAATTTTGCAGCCTTTCAATGCTTAAAGGGGGCTTATAAGAAAGATGGGGACAGACATTTTAGTAGGTCTTATTGCAACAGGATAAGGGGTAATGGTTTTAAGCTAAAAGAGGGGGGATTCAGACTAGCCATAAGAAAGAAATTTTTTACACTGAGGGTGGTGAAACCCTGGCCCAGGTTGCCCAGAGAAGTGGTGGATGAACCGTCCCTGGAGACATCCCAGGCCAGGCTGGACGGGGCTCTGAGCAACCTGAGCTGGTGAAGATGTCCCTGCTCATGGCAGGGGTGGCACTGGATGAGCTTGGAAGGTCCTTTCCAACCCAAACTATTCTATGATTTTAAGTTTCTATGTTAAATTTGTGTGTAATTGTCTATCATCACATATCTCTAGTTTAAGAGCTGAAACCCATTTTGTACCTGACTGGTGTGCATTATAGCACATCTCAGGTCAAGGCCTCATTTAACAACGAGGAAATCTTTCTAGCTTGAGGGGGTTACACACACACTTTGCATATTTGAACTAAAACATCTTTATCTGTTGGCTTTTTTTTCAAAGGCAGAAGCTCTCAGCCCTTTCAACTTGAAGCACAGTAGAAGGAGCCGTTGGCATTTCGGTGCCATCTTTGAGCTGAATCTCAAGGATAAACTCCTGCCCTCTGCTTGGCTCACAACATTATTAACACTCTAACTGGGACATGCTCTGAAGTGGTTCTGACTCAGTAGTTCTCCATTAATTAATTAGTAATCCTCTATCTGAGCGTACTGCCAGGTTACAACAGATACTGATAACTCCTAAGTATTTATTGCATTCAATAAATAGAGGCTTCAAAGAAGATGCCTGGTAGTGAGGTGTAAGCTTTTTAATTATTTCCAGTGTTAAAGCCACGAAAAGGAATTGTAAGGTGGTGGGTTTGGTTTTTTTTTGTTTTCCCCTAACATTCTCCCCTCTCCTTGAAATATAGTGTACTTTAAATCATTGATGTTTATTTTATTTTTAATTTTTGGAAAAACGTTTTCTCATACATTCTCCTAGGTTTATGCTTTGCCTGACAGCAGACAGGCATTTTGCCTGGTAGCAAAGCAGAGCCACCTCTTAGCTCAGGGAGTAAATGCAGAGGGCAAACAGGAAGCAGTACAGTTACTTTTTAGATGAAAGGATTTACAGTCAAGTCTATAAAATTTAGAACCCCAGTGATACTCCACACTTCAGTAGCTGCAAGGGTCCCATGATGAAACCACAGCTTTGGAAACCAAGGTCTTCAGGAGTGTAGTCCTAGGTTAGAAACAGGATCCAAGTGGTGTAAAGTCAACTGAAAGAACAGCTACAAATGGACACACACTTAGCGTCCCAGAGTAAGTTGTGTTGTCATTCAGATAATGGTCAAGCAATAATCATCTACATTAATTAAGATCTGAAATAGTGAAAAAAGTAAAAGTAACTGAGGTAACTGCTCTGTTACAGTTAAGGTTTGGTTATATTAACACAGGAAAATAAATTTCTGTATTTAGTCGTTAGCAGTGACTTCAAGCTGCAAACTGTATGTATGTACAAAACATTCACACTGTTTTAAATATTTTTTTAATAATCAGTCAACTTGAGAGGAAGAATCTAAATATGTTTGGCTTTCTTCATCTTAATATTTGAAGAATAACAAATTTTACAGGAGAGAATCCTCAAATATATAGACAATCTTATACAAAACAGAGTTTATGGTAAAAAAAATCTGAAAGTGTGGAGAGCCAGGATTGACAGGGAAAACAATTGTTTGCAAACAGTTGAAAATGTCCTTGTGAGTCTTACTTTTTACGATAATCCACAGTCACTAAAGATAACTAAATGCACCAGAAAATAAGATATAATAAATAATAAAGTAAAAAAATCCTCTTAATAATTAGTGGTGTGCTTGTTGGAACAAAAATGAGCCTTTATAATAGAGCATTCATCATCCTCTTCCTCTCCTCTGTGGTGGCCCCTCATGGTTTCATTTGCTGTCTTTCCTTATTTTTCTTGCTTTCTTTACAGTCTACACCATTGTTTCTTATTCTTTTTCCCTAAACTTCTTTCCAACGTTCACCCTCCACACACATCCACACGGTCTCATGCCTGTTCCTGTGCATTCAGCCTTTTGTCCACGGCCACTTTGCTTAAATCCAGAGCAATGCTCCTGGGGTAAAAATGGTAATGCTATATGGAATTTGTCCATACTCTCTTCTTCCAGATCCTGTTTATCCCAGAATCTATGTACCTGGACTTGCTTCCAGGACTTCTCTTTCTTAGTGCACCTTTTTACCGTCTCACGTTCCCCCACCACGTGGGGCCTGGCTGGGCTTTGGGCTTTTCTGTTTTCCTGTTACTTCAAGTACTTTCCTCTGATCTTTTTCCCCTTTGTTATTGCCATCATCAATACTTAATTCCTAAGAATTTCTGCTTAATTTTGCCCATATGCACAACGCTTAGATTCTTTAACTTTCTATTCAACCCCACACGTCTTTCTCATTTTTTGTCCACCTTCATCTCTGATCTGATTCCCTCATTATCACATTTCACTTTACCTCCCACTGAACTATAACGTCCTTCTTTCCTGTGATGAGTTGTGTCTGACCAGTTTTTCTTTCCCCACCCCCTTTTTTTTTTGTATCTACGAATACAACTTTTCTTTTTTATATCCATCAAAACTGTCGCAGCAATTGTTTCCTCAACTCAGCTTTGAATGATGTAACTTCTCTTTTGTGTCCTTCTACTTCCTGATTTTTCTGAATTACTTCAAATGTAATCTATGTTCACTTCAGGAGTCATTCATAACCAGTTACTCCCTACCTGCTACTCCTCATCCCAATGAGTACACACATTTGGTTATTCGCATGCATCAGTCTGGAATTTCCTTCTTCAAATTCACAAGCATAAAATCAATCTTTCTATGCTAATTTTAATTCTTGAGAGAAAATTCCTATCACTTCCTGAAAAAAATATTATTTTTGACATCCCTACTTTTAAGATCTCTTTCTAGGATGCTCGAACAATAGAAGTTAGGGCATTGGTATACAGAGACTTTCTAACTGACATTTTCATTCTGTCTGTGTACTTTCATCCTTGCTTCAGTGGAAATAAATTCTGTATAGAAGAAAGTAAAACAATCTTTTAGATCAGTAGATACTGCACTTACTGCAGGGGGATCCTGTTTAATATATCTTCAACATTACATTATCATTATTTTTCTTAGTGAAATATAACCTGATCAAATTCCTAGTGTGGTGAAGTACACTCTTCCTAGCTCACGAACTAGTAAGTCACCTAAAACAACTGCAAAACAAGGTTTCTCGTCTCTCTACATCCTACAGTTACACCAGCATCTAATGAGCACTGTATCACCCCCAAACTCATATAATATTAGTGGAAAAATGTATTTTGTTATAAGATAAATTTTGAGAAGACTTAAATTGCATTTTAATGAAATTAACTAACTTTGAGACAGTGGGAGGATAGCTGGGAGAGTGTTTAAGGGGGAGACAATATGATGTCCTCCCATCCAAGCAACTCAAGTCATAGCATGTCCTGAAATCTGCAAACCAGTTCTCTGATGACATGCAGTGACCTTGGTGGAGAAACAGAAGTTTTTCAAAAGGACCTATTGATTCACCGTGTTTCAAACCAGCCTTCAGGATTCCATGAAAATGGACGCCAGTTTAAATACCAATTATAGATTTTATGAGTAACGTCTTTAACGTGAAAGCTATTGCTTCTAAAATTTACTGTGATTCATGCTAATAAATTAATATACCTTAAGCAATTAGTATTTAGTATTCAGGATTGCAGAGAATAGTTCAAAACCTGTAACAACTCTCTGAATTGCTCAGTGGTGAACAAGTATTACAGAAAGGCAAGTAGATGAATCACACTATATACTCTGTACCTTTAGCATCTGTTGAAATTGATGTGAGCTGAAGACACATATAACATCTCACAGAAAACTGTTTTGTCACCAATTGTTATTTGTTCTCTTTCTCATGTACACTAGTTACCTACAAGACCATTCTTAAACTTGTATGTGATAAAACTTAGCTCTGCATCCCAACTGAATCTTTCTAAATGTTCCATGCATAAAGTCCCTTAGAAGTGAAAACTAGAGTATAGCAGGATCTGTTTGTGTCGAGGGTGACACAGCATGCCAGCTGCATTTATTTCTTGCATGGCTCACAGAAAGAGACGCTGGAGATATTTGTGACACTTGTATTTGGCAGAGGAGGAGACTATCCCGATGCACAGAGCTGGAAGGGGCAGAATTGTGGTTCTGGCTCCTCTTCGCTCTGCTCTGCAAGGGCAGCCAGCACTGAACGCTGGTTACATATGTCTCACGAACCTCTTCCGGATTTCAACTGTTGTGAATGAGGGAACACTGATCAAAAGGCTTCTTCATGTACTGGAAAGAAAAATAGGGATCTCCATTGTCTTTAAGCAACTAAAGAACTAATTAGGAAAGCTTTACAAGGCAATAAATGTTTTCTATGGGATAGATATACATCAAGGCAATGAAACACTGGAAGCAGAGAATGACATTTTTCTGACCTGTCTGATAAAAGAAGATGATCACAAGAAACTGTAATTTAACAAAAATGCTTTCCTCTTTTTTCCTCATACCTGCGTTACTGTGAATTGCTGTGAAGGAAAATCAATTGTTATTATGGCTATTGAGTGCTTTTTAATAACATTATTATACATGGCTTTTTGGTAAATGTTATTCTAAAGTCAAACATCTTTGTAAGTATCTTATGTGGACTATCTTATAACTTAGATATGATTCAAGTTATGCTTGTAAAATCTCCACTTAAAATGAATCTCCATGTGACAGGTAATTGGCTGCAGGCCTGCTTTTTGTTATTGATTTAACTTAATGCCAATGTACACAGGTGTGTTGGCGGGTTGTTCAAGCTTCCAAGGCACCCACATTTGGCAGGACAATAAATTGTTGCATAATAAGATTATTTTCCCCCTTCAGTCTTGAATCTTTTCAAAAGTTGTATTTTAAACCTTTGTAGTTATGTACGTGGGTGAGAGAAAAATACTCAACAATGTTACCATGAGGCATGTTTCGATTTATTGTTTGAGGTGCTCAAGGAAACAGCAACATGTAGATAAGATATCTGCAAATATATATATTTGCCAGCTGAAGAGAAAAAACAAAACCTTTATATAAACTAGATTATTTCTTTTTTTTCCATGCTATATAAAATTCTACGTTGTTGTCAGATGAAATAGGTTATTTTAGAAAGAAACACAGCACTGAAAATATCAGCTGTTCAATGTGCTTTAAATGCAGACAGCAGATGTGATTTGCCCTTACACACAGAAATATCTGCATCACAGACATCCAACTGAGGTCTCATTTGAATACTTTGAGCAAAATCCTGGCTTCATTGAAGTTGATGGGAATTTTGCCATTAACTTCAGTTGGGCTTCGGTTTACTTCTCTGGTAATGAAATATGTGGCAAGATAGGTATCCTGGAGGAACACACAGGCTATATGGAGAAAATGAAGAATGCCACAGCAGGCCACAGGTAATGCAATTCTAAGGAGAGCAATGACCTTGGAGGAAAAGAAGGGGAAGGATTGCTTTGTACAGAGAGGTGGGAGGAGATTTCATGAAAGGATGTGCAAGTGTAGCAGGTAGCATGATTGAACGTGTAAAATCAAGAGGAGGAGAAGATGCTTCTACTTTCACAAGCCCAAAGAAAAGAATGAAAAATGAAGTGTTGTATCCAAGCTTTGGAAGAGTCTGAATTGGGGGGGGTGGGGGGTGAAGTTTATGATGGCTCTTCTTTCACCCAGATGTTTCTCTTGGGCTTAGTTCAAAAGGAAGAAAGGTGTGTTTAGCCTTCCAGATTTGTCCATTGATCTGTGTTTCAGAGGGAAACACCATTAGCTGTCCTCTCACTAAGAAAAGGCCAGAGTTGAGAAAACCAGCTCAGGACAGGAGCAAAATGTTTTGCCTGAATGATTCTGAGCGGCTGTGTTGCACTCGAGTGGGCAATCCCTCTCCCAGGCCAAGGGGTCCTTCTTACATCCTGGCACTTTGTTTCATAAGACATAAAACACTGTCAGCAAGTTAATATTATGGCAAAGTCCCAATGATTGCTTTGGAAATACCGTGGTTCACTAATGTTTTTCCTCGGTGGTTTCAAGGAAATCCTGTACAGCCTCTGCTAGTTTAATTGAATGTATTAGATAGTACTGGTAAATATACTTGAGACCTCCAATATGTGCACTATGGCAAATCTGTTATATTTTGTAATGCTAAAGCTAATCCAGCAACTTCTTGACATAGGCTGCAATTCCTCCAAAGGAGCAGTTGCAGGCTGTGCACCACATTGTGCTCTGAGATGCCTTAGGTTAAAAGTCATAGACACCATGGACAAGAAGTTGTCTGGGTCTGTAGTGTAAAGCAGATGATACACATTCACTGAAAATCTTTATGAAATATTTATCAAAAGCTCATTGCTCTACTTGCCCACCAGACACTATCTGAAAATTAAATAACTGTGGGGTTTTTTGTGTGTGTGGTGATTTTTTTTTTCCCCTCTTTAGATACCCGAAGACTTTATTCCAAAGTATGTAGTGACGGATTTAAACATACCAAATTAAATCTTGTAAACTAGAGATTTGTTTTAATTTAAAGGAGTACAGAAACTGCTCAGAATTACCTTCTCTTTTTCTTTGCAAATATTTACCTCTGAAAGATACTCACCTGGAAAGCAAAATGCTGTGCATGTATATATGAGAAAGAAGAGGATGGTGAAGCTTTGCACTCTTCCAAAGGGCTGTGGAAAAAAATTAAAGCCAGGTCACTGTTTTCAAATGGTTTATTAACCCTGGATAAAAGGCTGGGAGAAGCGGTATCACGTGTGGAATATGCACCCAGACACTGCGATCGGAGCACGGAGGCAGGAACTGCCATGTGTGCTGTTGCAGACAGTGGGAAGCCCCCTCCCTTCCTCTGTGCTTTAAAAACAAAACGAAACAAAACTCATTTTCTTCAATGCACACAAGAGAATGTTTGGCATCTGCTACTGAGCAGCATTCTTGCCATGTTTCACTATCTATCAAATGGCACACTCGTCCTCTGCCAAGAAAAATACTTGTTCCCAATACTAATCATGCTGCCTGACTACCCTCTAGCGTATATTCTTCCAGGACTGCTATCCATCCGTGCAGCCATTTGAATGATATTACAAAGACTATGATGAAATCTCTCACTTACTGTGCTAGCAAGAGCTGGGATATGCTCCAGAGTCGGTGCACGTCATTCCCAGGGAGAAAGGAGTGCCTCTCTTTAGCAACTGCCTCCATCTAAAGGAAGAGTCGTCACTGCAAGGGCTCTGTGGGGAGCAGGGCTCTGGTTTGGGGGGAAGGTTGTCAAGGTACAAGTTGTTGGTGAAATGACAAATGAAGGGATGAAAAATAGTTGATAGATAGATCACAGAAGTTAACTGAGCCCAGTAGTTTAGGGACAGAATAGGGTGCCCTGACTCCTGAAGAACTGACAGAGGTGGGTGACCTGGTTGAGGATGCACTGAAGGACTGGATGGAGATCCCACCCATGCCTGTTCCAGGAGTGTGAAATGTGCCTGTGCCCCATTGCCTGTTCCAGCCCTTCTTTCCCTCTCAGAGGCTCCTAAAACCTCTCTCTTGCAGCCCCCACACCCACCTTTCCTTCTTTCCAAAACCTTCCACCTCTGAGCCTGCTCTCCCCACCTCCAGCTCACCCTTGGATGCTTAGGTGGTCCCTTCTGACTCCTTTCCCCAAAGCCCTTCTCCATTTCCTTCAAAGTGTGAGGGTCCTGGGGTATCAGATGGTTTGTGATGGCTTGTGGTTGTCTACATTGTTTTCTTTTTTATTTTCTTTAACCCATGCTTGTGTTTTACACGTTTCAATATAAGTTTTCCGAAGTATAAAGCAGGCTTTGAAAGTCTGGATGACCATCCTTTAGGGAAACACTTTATATTAATGTGTACAGTTAGACATCCTAATTAACAAGAAATAATCCTTGAAAAAAACAGAAGAACTTCAAGGGAAAACTTTGAAATTTCCACAGGAGCCCAAAATGACACCTAGAAAAAAGTTTCCAATGAATTATCACTATTATTTTTAATTTAAACTGTACTGTGAGACTTCATAATGTTTAATATAATGGTGTTAAGGAAGTCATGAAGGTTCAAAGATATGAGTAGGGCAAGATATATATGGGAGGAAGAAACAGAATTTATTAGCCTGACTGATTCATTGAGGAGACCAGATAAGCTTTAGGCAGGAGGTCTTCAGGTAAATAGTAACAGAGAATCTGTGACCCACAACCTAAGTTAATGGATAGTATAAACTCCAAGGGGCTTGGAGTCAAAACACATATTTATAGGAGATGGCTAGATAGATGTTTGTCATAGGAAGTTTTTAATAGGGACAATAAATTGGTTTTGGTTCACCACTAGGTTTTTAAAACTGTGAGATAAAACAATTTTTCAGTATCTGGAAAATATTTTGCATTTTGAAAAGATTCCTGTCTGAATTGCAATAAAAAGCAGAAATTTCAGTAAGTCGATGAGTCAATAATGAATAAATACAATGTTTTGATTTGACAACTATGGCATATTTCAGTGCAGTTTTTATTACTGATATTTTTTCCTATGGATATACTAACATATTTAAAAATAAAGATTTTTTGGAAAGCAGAAGAGAAAATCATGTTACTAATATATATTTTAAAAAACATACCAGAATTCTACAGCCAAAGATTTTTTCCAAATGAAAGGGCAAAACAAAGCAGTTCAAAACCAGCTCTTCTGCCCTCCTGCAGACCCAGCACAGACACGTGTGCCACACACACGACACATGGCCGTCTCATTGAGCCACCCTCACTCTTGTTAATACTCAACTCCAGATTTTTAACTACAGGACAGTCGACATGTCAGAGCTGCTGCTCTAAATCCCTCATCCTTGGTAATCAATGACTACAATTATGAAACTGTAGACATGTTGAAAGAATAAGTAATGTTTTATGTTAGGCTTGAATATAAACATGCCTCCATTTACACATATTGCTCATCATGACAACTAATGATGAAGGAAGGAACTAGTTAATCTTGACGTCCCTTGAATCAGGCTGCTCTATCACAAGACCTTGAAGCACTATGTACACATAAAAAATAGAACTAATTGATTAGAGATCTTTTGGGTAAATGTGGACCTGATCCTGAACCCCAAATTCATCACACATTCCAAAAAAAGGAATTTTCAAAAGACCTTAAAGTATTCCTGTAAGACACATGGCATGTGCTGGACCTCTTCCTAGCCCCTTTTCTTCACCTCAAACAAATCACCTTGCTATGAGCTCTTCCATCTGCTGAAGGCAGCCACTGCTCAAACAGGAATATTTTGTGAGAAAGGACATGATGGGACCTCATGGTCCCTCATCACTTTTGGTCTCAAAGATACTGGCCATGGAGTCCTGATCTTGCTTGAGTGAGCTTGCAGATGTGGTAAATGCTGCCCAGTGGCTTTACTGGGAGAAGAGTCCAACCAACTGAGACTTTTGGGGATTTTTCCCTTGGTAAGAGAACAGAGGAAGAAAAATAAAATAAGAAGTATTGAATGTAATTTTTAGAGAGGTTTAAAATTTGAGCTGCACTTCCAGAATTTGAGCTGCACTCTGTGATCCAGACATAGTTGAGCACGTTATGAAGACAAGGGGGGATAAAGTTGAAAAAAATGCTGCTAATAATCACAATAGGTGTTTTCAAAATGGTCTAAAAATTCTGGAAATAGATAAAATAGAAATATTCAACATCCATAACAATGAAAAATATTCAAACCATTCATAACCAAATGCTGTCCCCACTACATTCTCCTAGACCCTATTGCCAGTTTGATATATATTTTCAGACAAGTCTTAGAAAAATACATTTTGAAGGATCTGTTAAAAAGGAAACTGCTGTGCAACTTTGTTGATATAGTAATAAAATATATATTTACACGCAGTTTTATATACACAAAATGAACCTCATATCCTACAGTATCTTACCGGAGCTCAGATGCAGAGCATGACATATTATATTTGTGGAAATGGGATCTATAACCTAATGTATTCTTGCATCAAAGAATAATGTCTCATAAATAAATCATTACAGCCTGTCACATCTATGGTTTCGCACCATAGTGTATAAAATTATGTATTTTGAGATATGGAAGAAGGCGATTATCTAATGTTTCAATAAAAAAATTTATCCTGTGCTAATGCATGTTCTGTCTTGGAGGTGTTATTGCCTTACCACTGTTCATTGTAGACTAATCCATAATATCAAATGAATGACAGCATTTCTGTTTTCAAAAACGGGTGCAATTTGTGTGCGGCTTTTCTCTTTCGGTAATTAAGAAATCAAATAAGCCTGAGTGAAACTATTTAAGAGGTTCTAGATATAATTAGAACACCTAATTCTCTCATAACTAATTTCTAATTAAAGTAATTTGTCTTTTTGCCCTTCTTTTCAAGGGTGAAGAGCAAGTGGTGATGAATGCTCAAAATCAGGAAAAGTGAAAATTGCAGTGTGTTGATTTGCGGTGATTGAGCACGTTTCAGTTTTTAACAGCCACCTTCAACTGGGATGGTAAATGAATTTCCAGCCTCTGTTTACATCACATATATGTTATCTGGAGCTTGATAAATGGTAGAATTTCTCATATAAAATAGCTACTGCTGTCCAGAAAGTCTGGATATATAAATGCTACATTTTTTAAGGATAGCAAATTTCAAGGAGAGGGGGTGGAGGCAGCGGGTGAGCAGGGAGAAGAGCTGGAGAGTGCACAGGAGAGATAAAAAAGTCTGAAATTTGTTCCATAGGGTGAAAATTGTCCTTTTAAAATTTTATTTGCAGCTGTGCCCAGATGATGATGGATTTATCATACGAACCAGGGATTAGTTAACAATGTGTACCCTATAAAGAGCAAAACAAGTCCTTGCTCATCACTGCACTTAATTGCAGTGGTTATATCAAAGCCATATAAAATTTAATCATCAACCACAAGTAAGACTTTGCTTTACATATGTGCTTGCTTCCCTGTTTTTCCACCTGTTTAAATGAAAGATTCTTGGAATATCACAATATGTAAATATTGTTTATGATGCAAAAATATGCTCTTTCATCTCCTCGCTGCTTTGATGTCGTGATATATAAAGCTTTTAGTGCCACCACCTACCTGACACACAAAGGTCTTATCTGATTCATAAACATGTGTGCCCAGTGCAAACAGGCTGTATCCAATAGACGATTTTTCTTTGGCTTGTAATATTTTTTTAACAGACAGAAAGAGAAAGAAAGTGTAAATGACAGAATCACTCAGGTGAAAAGAATATTTTAAGCGTCAGGTAAAGATAAGCCTATTATGATAGAATAAAAAGATGTGGGTCAATACTGATCCTAAGAGGTTAGTTATATATATAGGTATCTCATAAAATGTGTTTTAAAAACTGAAACTTTTTTTTTAAGAGTTTTGATCCAAGTGGGAAATAAGCAGTAAGACCAGGTGGCTGCCTAAGAAATACAAATATCCCTAATTAGCAAGAGAAGAAAGAGGAATGCAGGAAGTAAGGTCAAAGCTGGAAAGAGGACACATTAAGCTAGGAAGGGAATAAGGTGTAGACAATATTTAAAATTTGTCATTCACTGGTAACAATTTTAAAGGAAAGGGTGCTGTTTATTGTGTAGCATGCAGTTTCATATAGGATACAAGTAGCTCTTTTGATGAGTCCACCTCTGATAAAGCACTGCATTGGTGCATCACTCTGACAGAGCTTGAATTCTGCAGAGGTGCTGAAAATGTGACACACACTTTGGGAGAGGTGTGTCTGCTTGGCAGCAAAGGTCCTCAGGGCTTTTTAGGGCAAATTCAGTTGCCAGATCCTCAGGGATCCTGAAGCCTGTCCTTTCCGTGCACGTGGAACCACCGGGACTCAGGGCTCATGCACCAAGGGCTATGGCAGACTAGCCAAGCTCAGGCTGCCTGCAACTACCTGACAGCAGAATTTGGCCTTTTAATGTCAGATGAACTGCCACTGTTGAATGAACTTCAAGGTGCAATGCTGCTTCTTTTTATTTTTTCCCTGATTTTTTTTTTTTTCAAGTTTCCAACAGCACCCTGGGAAATCCTTTCGTGTTCTTTATTTCCATTTAAGCCCTGGGTTGCTTTGAACAGCAGAGGTAATTGTACGGGTGAACTTCAGAGATTTGAAGGGAGGGATCAAACTTGAAAGGCTTTGACTGGAGGTGCAAGCTCCAACTGGAATCCTGTCAGGTGCTGCTAGACGGGATGCTGAGCAGTAGGAATCCCTGCAGCAGAGACATCCTGAATATATGGCTCCCTAACACAGCCTTGGAGGCCAGCAAGAGCAAAACTCTGCATTTGCAGCCTCACAAGAGCACTGTAAATCGTTCTAACCTATAAATTGATGTGTGTGGCTATGTGACTTGACTCAGGTCATCTATGGGAGCCTGTGTGCATGAAGAAACCATCCCTAAGTCTGTTTTTCAGTGTGCTCTGATTGGTTTTCTCTGAGCATCAGAGCAGAGCAGCCAAAGGGATAGGAGATGCAGGTCCATGTATTTTTCTGAGATCTACATATTTCTTTGGGTAGAAAATCCTAAGGATTCAATTAAAAAGAGAAACAAGAAGGGACAAATATATGTATATATGCAATAGCAGTCTGTAGACAATTTCAGAAAACAGCAGAATTTAAGAAAGCAATATTTAAGAAAACAGGTTGGTGCAATGCACAAGTTTTGTAACAGGGTTATACATTTTTCAAATTTTACATGACAGCCAAAACACTCCAGATATGTTCCATTCCTCTGTCAGGTCTCCTATATCTTCCCTTTCAGTGCAGGCGAAGCTCCTTAAGTTTGAAGGCATGGCTGGATATGTTCTATTTCCATTTTTCATGCTCTTCTCATGCTGTGTCTGACTATCATCACCACTGCAAACTAGGAATACAGGAAACATGAGGAAACATTGGGCTTGGTTGCATTTTTCAGATTTTGAATGACTTTTTTCACTGTTCCTTTGGCAAATAAGCAGGAAAAAAAGTAATGAGATAACTGTTTTCTGCTGGACTTCAAACAACTACAGCTCTAAAAAGAAATTATTTATTTTTATTTATTTTTTCTCTTAAATTAAAGTATTTGTCTTGGCCAAGAAAATCTGTCTCAGTAATCACATACTGTATCAACACCATCTGTCCTCTTGTGACAATAGATATCACAATGGATAGTCAAAGTTTGTTTCCGATAGTAAAAAGTCTGAGAGAAGTTTTTTTAATTGCATTTTATTCTTTTTTTTTGCTGTATCACAAGGCTACTTGTTTACAGAATTATGTTTAATTTCAAGATCCTCGGTTAATGTTACTTCTTTTCACACTGGAGACTCTTTCAGCTTCTCAATTACAGTCTGCAGATGTCTGGTAACCTCTCTGCTGAGAACACAACACAATAGAGATGCTGGTGATCTTTTCAGATCTCCATTGTTTTTCTCCTTAGTTGGTGATTAAAAATCACTTCCCTGCTCAATTCGCTGAACTTCACCATGGGTCTTGGTGATCTTGGTGCCTAAGATTCAGAGACATGAATGCAAACACCTCTAAATGATTCAGACCAAATCCTTGTCATTTCTTCCACTTCCAATCTTCCCTCATGGGTGGATCCTTTAGGCCTTTTTCCCTTAATATTCAACCAGTAGTATATAGTTTTGGGGGAACCAGCTAAGGGTCAGTGTTCCTCACTAACACTTGTTGTCATATATTAATATCTCTTTTTCAACTTATCCGTTTCAGCCACTGTGTATGATAAGGAGGTCTAAATCCCTGGACAGCACAGGTGTGTACTTGAACTGTGGTAGAAAACATCAAAGCAAACTCTTCTCAAACTATTCTGAGTGCTGGTGAGATCACTGGAGCTGCAGCCTTGGAAACAAAAAGTTCAAGACCTGCCATCTCCCAGCTTTATCAGTGTCAGCCTCTTGGTGGCCAAACAACTAGTGACAGTTGAGTCAACGTGAGTCTGGTAAGAAAAGGGATGTTTTTACGCTCCATAACTGGGGTACCTAATTTCCAGCTCTGAGACAAAGGGCAATCATCATGGTCCGTCTTTCAAGGCCATAGGCTGGCTGGATTGCTATGACAATGATAGTAACATTCTTCTTACTTGTTATTTACCTTGGGAACTATTTGCCCACCTTCATCTGCATCCAGATCTTGTGTTGGGCAGTACCACATCTTGCTTCATGCTGTGGGTTATGGATGATTCCTACCTGAGCATCTCCTGTGCCAGAAAAGGCAAACTCTGCAGTCTGAGAAATACTTTTCTAGACATGACACAATGAGACCTATTCAGACTACTCACTTTTTGGATATAATTAACCATATAATTATGGAGTTAAGACTTCTTGCAAAGCACATACTATTATTAATGATAATTTGTACTACAGCAGTGCCTAGAGGAAGGGATGCCTTGTATAAGGTATATAGAAAAAATATACTTATCTGAAGTTCAGTTTCAGATTCAGCTACAATCTAGCTCAGCCAGCCATACAAAGACTGGGAGAAAGGAGCAGAAAGCACAACAGCGTGAAGTCAGGCTTTGAAATGAGAAATAAATTGCTCAGGATCACAGGGGTCACAGAAGCTGATCTACAGGAGAACTAAGAGTTGTGCATCTCCTAAATTGCACTGTGGTATACTAACTGCAATATTCCCTGTCTTCCCCCGTTGATATTTTGCTGCTTAAAATAATGCTGAGTTGCTGACCACATAGAACACTGACCCGTCCCTTTCTGGGGAAATTCTGCCACACAGAAAAGAAACGTACAGACACCTAAAGAACAGTGAAACAAGGTCCTTATGACCTTTCATCCTGCCAAGATTAAATCAGTACCTTATTTTCTATGTTTTTCAGATTTTAGTGATGCTAGCTAATGTCGCTTCTAATGTCAATGTATCAAGATATCTTGGTGCCAACTGCACAGCCAGGATTGGTATTGCAAGGAAACGAATGCTGTGCTGCAGACTCAAAGGGATCAATGCTGTCAGGCATTTGCGAAGGACAAGGAATAATTTGTATTTGAGCCTTTCAGTCACTTGCAAAAGGCTGCCTAACTGGAATGAGACACGTATCATGAGCTCAACACTTCTTTCAAATTCCAAACATACTTCACAAACTCCACTTATTATGAAAATCATGATTTTTATCACTCAAGAGCACTAACAAATCAGCAGAGAAGAATGTAAGAAAATACTACTGCTGAGACCCTGGCTCTTTTGTTCATAGGAAGTTAAAATGAAACTATTCTAAGCAGAGCAGGGATGCTTAGCAGTCCTTGTATGCTCATAAAGAAAACAGGTTTTGTTTGTCATTTAGATCAAAAGAATAGGTTGATTTTGTTTGATTTTTTAAAATATATCACTAATCTTTACACCTAATTGTTGTGACCATTGGATGCTACACTACTAGTGGGAAATGGTAGGAATTTGATACTATTTTATCTTTGTCTTGACTCTCTCTACTATATCCACCTGTAATAAAACACACTTCTTTGCAGCTGGCAGCTAAAACAACATAGGAAAGAGAAAGTGAAGCTTTCTCCACAATATATGACGAAAGGACACCTGATCTACAAAGACAGTGCTGAAATGGCTAGTCTATGGTCTTCAGTGACTCTCCCGGGTTGTGGACCCACTTCCTAGGGAGGAAACAGGCAAGGAACATGGTTTTTATGCTATGTGCGCACAGCCACCAGTGTGAATACAGTTCTTCCATCTTTGCTAATTGCAGGTGAACCAAAGTCTAGTGCCTGTGAATAGTTGGTCTTGCAATTTGCTCCCTGATATCTTAGGCTGAAATGATACTTGAGTTTGTAATTCTGTTTTACATGGACTAAAATTGGTCCACGGCCCTTTTTCCTTCATATTTTTATTTTATGTGCTGCAGTATTCCCTGAGGCTTCAGTCAAGACTGGACCCATTCTCAAGATTCTTCTCCCAAATTATAGTCAAGATCACATCTGTCCCCTCTGTGGATGTGCAGAGAGAAGTGAGAAAGGAGTTTCCAGGCACAACAGAAGTCTTCGTTCTTTGCTGTGAAAATGTCCTTCTCTTCATGCTCCTCTGTGGCCGTGTGCTCGGCCCAGTTGAGCTGCGTAAATGCTGTGCAGTTAGTGAACAAAATTTTAAAGATTTTCCTCTTGGTCTTGTTAAAATGCAGTGATTCTCCCCTCTTCAGTTATTTGGGTTCTGGAGGCATGACCAATGGTGTCCATGGAAAACACTGCATGAGGTGAAGAAAAGAAAACCCGACAAAATAGGAAAGCAGCCAAGCTTGAGAGAGAGCAATTTCTATGAAACCAGGAGAGAGGATAAATGGAAAAAAATGTTGACTGTTGCACTGTACCTCCCATTTCCTTCCTGGAAAAAGGCAACCATTAGAACCACTACCTTCAAATCCTGAACACTGCAGAGTCACCATTCACTCACACTCCTCATCCTGTAGGAAGAGATAGAATAACTTATCATCTAACTATAGGCAATGAGCAACACCAATTTTATATTCTGTTTTCCTTTCACCAGATGAGTTTATCTGATTTATTTAATATTCGTGCTTTTCAGGTACCACGTTTTTCAGTGGCTCTGATTTTTATGTTCAATTGGTAAGGACCCAGTATCCCCTAATCCCAACGGCACTCAATGTTTCTTTAGTATACTTGATATGTTAGCACATTTACACCCTATTTAAAATTCTATTTTCCATTGAAACAATGTCATCAGACTGTACCTCTGCAGGTGATGGGATCAGCAAAAAGAGTACTTTTTTGTTAGATTAATGATGGAAGGCTGCCCTGTCACAGGAAGGTTTGAGGGCTTTCAGAGACATCAATCAGCTTGGTCTTATGAAAATTACACCATTATTTTTACTGTTCACCTTACTGGGATAGCAGTGGAAGATTTGTGTTCAGAAGACATATTTATACAAACTTCCCTTTTCATTTTTCATCACTACAGAAAAGCTTATTATAACAGTGCTTGTGCATCACCATTTAAAGAGATCATCAGTTATTGCACGTATCACAAGTGATTGCTCAGTCCTAGTCAGTGACAATGCAGAGGAGTGCATACTTTTGCACAGATGGAAGTGTATAATTTAAAAGAGGGTCATTCAACTTGGCCTCTAAAGAGGATCTCACTTCTAACCCTCTTTGTTGATTTTCTCTACCAAAGAATGGCAGAGCAAAAGTGGGTGTTCATTTCATTGCTTGGGCAGTGTTGGCTCCTTGGAAACATTTGCCCTGTTAGATCACTTTGGTTCTTTTAAATGTGTTTCATTTGTTTTATGAGGTATTTAGAAAGCCTTGGTAGGTAGGCTGCGTGCAAATAAAACATGGTGTTATTTTAAAACTCATTTGGAATAGGAGAGATTAGTTGGTGACTGAGTATCATTAGAGAATGAATTTATCTCTTTGAAACTCTTCCCTTATGGGTTACTGCATTTAACCTGCAGCTCTGTCAGCTTCACAGCAACAAAAGAACTGCCCAGGATGCATTATCACAGCGGTGATGGGAACACACTGGATAACATCGCAGGTGCACCCACCATGACTTGTGGCACCCTGGAGCTGCAGCTCTCCAGCAAGAAAGGCTGCTTTTACCTAGATCAATAAATCATCAATAATCAGCTTCCTAAATGCAGTTTTTCAAAAGAGTGAAATCACGGTTTGTGTCCTGGATATTTATCTTCCTTTTCCTGATGCTTTCCCAAAACCTCTCCTTGAAGGGGAGTAGGAGGTATCAAATGATTTTTGCCATAATTAGAACTAATTGACTGCTAAAGGGGTTTTGGACTTGTGTCAGGTCTAATCCTGTACTGCTCAGAATTAGTGGGACTGAGTCCGACCTTGGTGACACCAATATAAATCAGAATAACTGTGCTGGTTTGGAGAGCTGACTCTGACCTGTGTGATGGGTGTGCCGCAGACTGAGCTGGAAACAGAGTTAAGCCAGAGTGAGCTGATGCTGCAAGGAGTTAAATATTTACAGCTCATCACGATTATTGCAACAGAGTGCGAGCTCTCAACACCTCTGAGGATCAGGCCCTGCGGGCAGGCTGGTGATTTCCTATCCTGAGCAATGGGGTTAGAGAAGAAAAATGGGAAGAGGATGGTGATGCTCGGACTGTTTGCTTGGCACCGGAGCTGATGAGTGCCCCTGACTCCACTCCTCAAGCCAGCGGTACCCAGGGCTTCTTGACAAGTGCGATGGTCACCTTTTTGTGCCCCACTGTGACTGAACAACCGACGTAAGCTTTGAACGCACCCTGCACAATTTGCAAAGTGGCAGCGTGGCCTCTGCTGTCCCCCCGACTGGGCTGAAAGCTCTGAAGTTTGCAGAGAAACATGCTGCGTCAGGCACAACTGGGCTGGCCCCACAGAAAGTCAATACTTGTATGAAAACAAAGAAAATCTTAGAGAATGAAGCAGAGGCTAAAGCATGCCTTCACCTCTTTCCTTCAAGCAACTATTTTGTTAACTTGAAAGACTGTACGGGTGATCTTACTCCATTCTTTCTCTACAGGTCAAATACTTGTCATAGGAGACACCCTAGTTAATATTAAACTAAAAATTAATAGATTAGATAACTATTACATGCTTTTAGTGACAATTAATTTAATAGCTGTTTCTTTTTTCCTTTTTTTTTTTTTTTTAACAAGGTAGATGAATATAGAAGCACAGTTTACTGTGCCTGTGTGAGCTCTCAGATAGGTCTTTTGTGTTGCAATTACGACCAATTGATTGGGCTGACACATGTAATCCCCTTTGGATCACCCAGCGATATGATGTCAGTAAGAAGTCCTTCAAACAGAGCTATTAAAAAGCACATTAAGCACGTCCTTATTGTAAGCTTCATGCTAGCTTATGCTAGAATAACAGTGATACAGTGGTATTTGTTTGAAAATGAAAGGATTATATGGTCTTTGTAAAATGAGGAATTTAGTATTAGGGAGGGGCAGTGGAATGGTAATTTATTTTTTGTTTATATTCCTCTGAATCCTTTGATATGTCAACTTCTGTCACTAACCATTAGGCCACTTGTAATTTCTTGTATCAATGAAGATGAAATACATACCGCCTCAAATAATTTATGTCAAACATTGAAGGGCATAGATGGTGGTGCTTATTGTGAGGTTGCAATGAGAAATGAATTGGGGTCTTCAGAAATCTGTAGGTAATTTATTGTTAAAGAGAAGGCATGAATTTTTCTAGCCTTTAATTGTCATGTGGATGCCCCTTGCTTTCAGCTTGTGCTGGAAACAAATTGCAAAAAAAGAGTGGTACCTCAGAAAAGAGGTTTCACCATGACTCTTAGTACTTATTAATATTTCTTCAAGAGTGTCATGTCTTCTCTTGGGTCAGATTGTGATGTGGAAATGAAAGAGGTGCTTTAAGACTTGTATTGCTTTTCATGAAGAAGAAAAACACAAAGAGTAGTAGCTTTTATATATATATATATATATATACACACACACACACACACATATATATACATATATATATATCCTACAAGCATGGGATGAAAGTTGATAAGCTTTTTGGTATTTACAAAATTACACAGTAAAGGACACCAGAGGATTTAACAGCATGATCTAAGTGCCAACACTGAAATGAAATGAAATGAAATGAAATGAAATGAAGACATTCTGGAAATTTCTTTATGATGCATCAGCATCCTCATCATTCCTCTTTGCTCTCCTCCCTTTTATCGTATAATGCCAAGGTAACACTTCAAAATGGTTACCCAGCTGCTGTGCATGTCTTACACAGATGTGCTTTGCGAGCTTATGCTGTTTCTCACAAAGAGAGAATTTTCATCATTAGCCTGAATCTAGGTGTAGAATATGTTCTTTGGAAAATCAGAGCTGCCAGAGATTTGATACAAATTATTTGCAAGGTCTGATTTTTCTTCTGCTTTATTATCATCTAATCAAAGAACAGATTACTCAAAATTACTCATCTTTAGTACTGCAATGTACTCATCACAGCACTCCTCTGTGACTACTTCACAATTTCTCATAATGCAAGAATTAGGGGATATGCAGTGAAACTATGAAGCAGCAAGCTTAAGACATACAAAAAGAAGGGGGTTTTTTGTTTTGTTTTGTTTTGTTTTGTTTGTTTGTTGTTGTTGTTATTGTAGGGAGCATGATTAAATTTTGATACACTCTGACACTGAAATTTCTGTAATCCAAAAGTATAAATTTTAAAATAATTTAATAAATTCATGAAGAAGATATTTTCTGGTGACTATTAAGCATCACAACCTGGATACAATCACCATTTCAAGGAGATCATAACCCAAAAGGACTAGGAGGGTGAATTATGCTGGGGAAGAACACTGTGTTTGATCTGTCTGTACCATCTTTCCCTACTGGGTGCTGTCAGAGACAGGTTACTGGGCTAGACTGGTTTGATCTTGTATGGCTGCTCTTACATCCCAATTGATATCACAGAAAACTCATGAAGACTTAATGTGAATAATGAAGTGTGTCTTTCTGTGCTTACTAGTAACAATAAAGTACCACATCATCATATATATGTATATATATATATATATGTATATGTATTACCTAAATGCTATAGTTTAGATACACTCTGCTCTTATGATTCTCTGCTTGGAGAACACTCTTGTAATGAACACAGAACATGGGGACTGTCTGGAGATTGGCTTTGGAAGTGAAATCTGGTGTGGATTTGAGACAAAGGCTGGTTGCTGCTACACACTCATCACCGTTAGAGTTGACAGCATGGTTTTGCCATGTGTCACCTAGATCTCCTTAGAGATGAACCTGGAATCTCTAATATGCACCAGCCTCCAATGAGCTGTAAAGGTCCAAACCAACAACTGATCTTTCAGCCATCTTCAAACCACTGATGTGGTGAAGTTCAGATCAGAGGATCAGGCTACACCTTATCTAAGGCAAAATTCCCAGACCACATGTATAGAATAGACAGAAGGACTCAGCCCTAACTGCTATCATATACGATTAATTCAGAAGAGTTCATATTAAATTATTTGCTAAATCACACATATCTGAACAAGCTCATAAGTTGCCTAAATCCAAAAATTGGACACCAAGAACAGTGCACCACTGCTACCTAAAGATGCAAATGATTGAAAGCAGCAGTCACCTGAAGTTCTGCTTCTGAGCATATGAAAAGCATGCTGGTCCTAACAATGACATCCAGCAAGTTAGCTTATTTATACATGAACACGTCTGCCCTTACAGCAAAGTTCATCCCTGGAAGACATCCTCTGAACACGCCTGCTTCATAGAAGTTCATGCAACACACACCACATCTAAAGGAAGAAATTGCACTGACCTGCTTACTCTATATTTCAAAGGTAGAGTGGCTCACTTAGAGTGTGTGAAACTATGAGGTACAAATTACTATTTTAAGGCATAAGTCCCTGCAGAGTCGAAAAGGGGAAGAGTTGAAACAGGAAACAGAAATGGTGGTTGGGAGAGAATTTGTAGGTCTCTTGTTCAAACTCCCACATGAAGCGAGCCTGTTGCGGTCAGCCATGACTTCAACAGATTCTTAAAAACATCCAAGGACAGAGTTTCCACCACCTCTCTGGGTACCTGTTTCACTGCTGCACCGCCCTTCAAGTGCATTTTTTTTCTCATGTCACACAGAATCACAGAATCACAGAATGTCAGGGATTGGAAGGGACCTCAAAAGATCATCCAGTCCAATCTCCCTGCTGGAGCAGGAACACCCAGATGAGGTTACACAGGAAGGCGTCCAGACAGGTCTTGAATGCCTCCAGAGTAGAAGACTCCAAAACCTCCCTGGGCAGCCTGTTCCAGTGTTAATGTCCAGTGTTCCAGTGTAATGTCCAACCTGAACATGTTAAGCTGCAGTCTGTGGCCATTGCTGCTTGTTATGTTTTCTAGCACCATCGAGAAGAGTTTGGTTCTGTCGTTTTTGTAACTGTCGAGTAGATGTTGACTGCTATCATATTGCCTCTTATCCTCTTTACCAGACTAAACAAACCCAGCTGCTTTAGCCTCTCCCTCTGAGTCATGGGCTCTTGGCCCTTTACTGTGTTGTAAGCCCTCTGCTTGGCTTTCTCCAGGCTTCCCACCTCTTTTCTGAACTGTCCCTAACCTCATGCTTCTACAGCAGCGTGCACACAGTGCTGCCCAGAGCATGGTTGTGGAGTACTACATGCTTTTTGCATAGGTCTGTGCCATGAGAGAGCAACTCGTAGCTGTTAAATGGCACTTTGCATTTACTAGAGATTAAAAGAGCAAAAATTAGAGCTTGGGAAAGTATCTGTCTAAATCCAGAAGGAAACTGCACAGGATGCAGTATTTAAGACTGGTGACAGAGGTGAAAATAAAGCTGACTTTTCCTGCCCTTGGTAAAATGTGTTGCTATGGCGCATAATACTAAGGAGTCACCTTTACTATCACAGGCTTTACGTCCATAATACTTTATGATTTTACTCTTTAAAACACTTACCTTTTGGCAGTGTACCTAACCTACATAAGTAGCTGTTATTCTGAGAGCTGACACATTTGCTGACTGAGCCAACAGTTGCATGACACTGATGAACTACAAAGAGGTGAAATAAGCACCTGTGGTCACTGTTCTGTTTCAGGCTTGGCAAATCAGTGCATCAGGATCCTTTACTGACACTTCTATGTGGTGTTAAAAAGCTGTCTTCACACCATTATACTGAAGCAGCTTACAGAGGTTTACTCATTAATGTGTTCAGGTTTGCTACTGAATGTGTGCTATTTGTAGTAGAACCCAATGTGGGGTTTTTTTGTGATTAACTCTCAGATCAGAATAGGCATTCACTGCTCTGTAGCTATTTGTGGTGGAAGTTTTATATGAAAAGCTACTCTGGGTCAATAAGTATCTTCACTGTTCTTCTGTCCGCTCCACAGACACAATAACTTACTTTATTTTAATATAATAGAGTCCCTGTTGGAAAACAATTTCCTCTACACAGATGGAATGAAGTGGTGAAGATCTCCATACCATCCTTTTACTGTCCTGCATGTCACCAGCCTGCCTAAATCATCAGTAGCTAAAAGTGTAACTTACATTTCTGGGAGTAGAAGGGAAATCCCTGTCCTCGTGCTGCAATTGCAGCCGATGTCACCGGACTGTGTAACTAAAAGTAAGACTTTCAGGAGAAGGAGGTGATGGCTCAAATGCCTACAGAGGGTTAGTCATCATCACTCTCCCTTCAAAAAAGTGAGGATCTGATAACTAAGGTGAGAAAGGGCCATCTTTTACAAGAAGGAAGTCAGATCACTCACCAGTAAACGCTCAGACTGCAGTTAGACAGAGATAAAATTTTGCCTCTGGAAAAAGCCCCATGACATTGAAAGCTGTGTTGCTCTGTGCTGCCCATATGTGATGCTCATGGGGATTATTCCTCGGTGTCTGTCCGGGGACAGGCAGAGGGCTGCAGTGATGCACCAACCTTCCTTAGCTCCCACCAAAGCCCATGGGACCAAGCATTGCTCCTTCCAGTCCTCCACACTGAGACAGCCCATGCAGGAGAAAGGGTGTTCTGAGGGAGACAATCTCCATGATTTAATGAAGGCTGGGGACAACAACAAGAAAAAGAAAGGACAAACCCTTAATAAAGAGAGCTGGAAATTATTTATAGACTTATGGAAGTGATTCAGGTGCCAAAACATAAGCATGTAGCCTCATTTTTGATGCCTGAGGCCACCTGAGACAGGCACACAAGGATTGGCAGATATGACACACGATCTATGAAAGACCCATTCCCTTCTGGAGCAGCAGCTGGGGGCCAGATGCGATACCCTATGGCAGGGGTGCCAAACCCATTTTCACGGGGGGGGACACACATCAGCCTCGCAGTTGCCTTCAAAGAGCTGAATGTAGTTTTAGGCCTGGATAGATGTAACTATTCCTTCATTTATCCAGGCCTAAAACTACATTTGGCCCTTTGAAGGCATCTGCTAGGCTGATGTGGCCCTCTGTGAAAATGAGTTTGACACCCCTGCCCTAAGGCATCAAAAATGGCAATAGACGCATATGTTTAGGCAGCTGAATCCCACCCTGTGCTTCCAGACTTGTGATGAATAAACCTTTTTAAAATTGTCTCGGACTCAAATCCCGGTTCTTGAGGTGCTTTCCCTAGGGCTCAGCGGTATGTGGCAGCAGCAGATTTTCTTGGTTTAACTTGGATAGAGTTGTTACAGTCCTTTGTTATGTATTTTTAAAATTGGTTTTAGGCTATAAAATCATGAAGCAGTTTCTTCTTTCATAGGCTCTGCACATAATCCAGGTGAGACCAAAGGTTTTTCCTCACCACAAGATGTTGATGTGATTACTCCAAATCCCATCTCCTTTGAATACCTATTCTGTCACAGCCCCCTGTTAGGGGCCTGTTGTCAAATAGCCAGACTGAATCATATTGGAGAACATATCCCTGCTGCAGTTGTTCTCTCAGATAGTTAAACAGAAGCTAAGAGGTCATAGGCATATTCTCATTTCTCATTGAACCTCACAGCTCTTGATATCCCTATTCAATTTGCTGGAATGTTTGGTGATGTAGAAATTTGGCTACTGCCTACACCACATGGTGGGAAAGAAGAGGAGAGAGGAACTGAATTGCTAATATGAGTTAGCCTGATGCTGTGAGGAAGGAAACATTGATCCTATTTGGATGATGTGATACGATCTTATGGAAAGGTTATAAAGAATCCACCAGAAACTGAAAGTTTTCCAGGAAGGGTAGATTTTCACCCCATACCTCTGAAGGTGGAGGTTCTGGCTCTCTTCCAACATGATTGCACACTGCTGACTGCTCCTGAAAATAATATAGGTTTTGGGGATAAGGACTAAAATATTAATGTTTTCCTAGCCTGTATACAGACAGATAGAAAGTGATACTATTAATTTTTTGAACTCTTGGTTGGGCACCTTTAATGATAACTTAAAGAAAGCTGAATAAGGAATAAGTCATGACATAGTGCTGGCTGTTATACCATTCCTTGGTCCTTGAGAGGGAAGGTCAGGAAGAAGACCTGGGACTGGAGAAGTGAGAAGGGAACAGGGATGGAAGAAGAATTAGAAAAAAACATTTATGGTTTAAAGGACAGGTCTCAGCTGCCTACCAGTGACAGATGTTGAGAGATGGATGCATTTGCCATATGCTGTGCTGCAGTGGAAGAAAAGACTAATTATGACATGAGTTTTGAAATCTATTTTTTAGTAAGTATGCACAACAGTCAAGGGGTATGAGGAAGCCGAAATACACACAATGCCCTTGCTGTCCGCTTTTCCCTGCACCTCAACTTGCTTTTCTGATGAGCACAGTCTGAACCATGGGTTGTGCATGGGGTTAAATCTCAAGGCTGCTGCATGTGAAATCCCTATCATAGCTGTTAATACCTGCTGTCGAGAGACTTTGGAAAGAGCAGCAGGCAATCGCTAGTGAGCAAGCCTTTAATACGTCCCCAAAAATATTTGCAAACAGTTTTACGAATGCTTTGGGTTAACTTATTAAAGATGAAAATAGAAAACAGTAAACATATTGATATCCTTTCAAAATGTTTATATGTTGCTGTTTTCTTTGATATACGTTCCCACCTGATTTTATTGCAGAGGTTGTTCACACATCTCACTAGGTTTCTCCAGAGCCCAAGAAAAATGAAATCCAGATGCCTCCAGGCTTCCTCAAGGAAGCAACAGTTCAGGAGCCCTTGCAGACAGATGCAGCTGCAGTCGCTGAGCCCACAACAAATGACCTAGCCTGTTTTGAGTGAAACAGGGAATGTGAAGTTTAGCGTAGTGTTGGCACTCAGACACAGTCCTCACAGCAGACATATGTCTAACTGCTTCGTTACTTAGGCACCAAATTGAAGGACTGCCTCCAACTCCTATTTATAACCATTTCTCTGAGCACTTTGACAGGCTCAGCTTTCAAGGCCGGGAATGTATGATGACTGTGAAATTGCTTGTCCTCATTGAGCAACGACAGTAAAACACCAGAAAGAATTACAGCGCACATTCCCTTCACACCATACCTCTCTCTCTAGGGATCTGTAGGTCTAATGAAGAACAAGCTGTGATTTCATCACTGCTTCAAGCAAAACTCTGTGCGGGCTGTTGCTGAAAGGTGCAGTTTTGTCTTTTCCTTCCTCCAAACACCAGGTGCTGCTGCCTCCAATGTGCCCATACTCATGAAAACCCCAGTGAGGGTTGAAAATTACCCTGCACCCTCAATGGATTTTAGGAAACTCATCTGTCACATTACTTGCCTGCACGGCCACTGGAAGGAAGGAAGCCTCTTGTGACAACAGCTTCCAATTACATCTGTTAGAAAAAACCTCTACCCTCCAGCCTCAGGTGGTTTGCTGCACGTGTGTTATGCACCCTAACTAAAATCTGTGCTTCTTCTCTGGTTCTTCTCACTTTCTTTGGACTTTTAAAATTGTTTTTATAACAAAAAAAGCCTAACGGATATACATTTAAACACAAATGTCCTCTGACTTTGTGCATGTGCTCTTTGACATCCAACTTCTTGGTTTCCTTCTGCACACAATGTTAAGGAGCTGCAGGGAAATCCTCTTGGTTGCATGAGTTGGGTAAGTAATTTTGTTGCCTGCAGTGACTTGACATCTGATCCTACACAACTTTGTGATCCAATGTGCTTTCTGCCTCTGTCTGGTATTGCACAGCCAATATTTTGCACTCAAAATAGGGAGGGTGGAAATAATCAGGCTACTCAATTCTGTGGCATGTTCAGTTTCATATCTTCATTTCATCCTTCCTGATGCCATTCCAGTCCTGGCTGGTGGCTACAGAACACAAGTGGTCTGGGTGAAATCACCTATTCAGGACTGGCACTGGGAACTGGACGGCTAACTGGGAAACGTTGCCCCTTACCGTCTAAGCTCTCACTGTTGCCCACTATCTATAACACTATTTTGAGGCTACTGGAAACATGTTCTACCCAGCAGAGCAGCTATGATACTTTTATAGCTTCTCACTTGAACTTTTACCAGACCTCTTAGTAGACTGGAGCTTCAGTGGTTTTAATTGATTGACCTTTTGGCACATTATCTGCAGAGCTGATCTTTACAATTACACAGGAAGGCGATGCCAGCTCTACAAATATTCTGAAATGACTCTGTTTTATTCTCTCTTCATTAAGATTTTAGCTACTCCTGATCTACCTCCATATAATCAAAAGAACATGAAGCTCATTACAACTGAGAAGTTTTGAGTGTAGACTTGCACAAAAAGTTGTTTTTTGTTGTTATTTCTTTAGTGGTTTTCTACTTTTTTTCCCCTCTGTACAAACGAGCACCTGTACAGTAGTAGAAACTGCTAAATTTCACCCTCAAGCTCTAAAATCTGCCAGCAGCAGATTAGGTGTATACTGCTTATCTAAGGGCATGTTCGGCTTGCAAATTGTCTTAGTGACAGCATATCTATTAACAGTCCCATAAGCACAGAGAGGGCTGGTTCGGAGCACGTGTAAGTTTGAGATCAGCCATTGAAGAGAGTGATGCAAGCTGGCTTTTCTTCCTGAGGTGATGAGTGCCTCAACAGCAGCCAGGAGTGCCATTGTCACACCATCCATCAACTGCCTTCCATCCCTCTCAGCTGAACCTATGAATTAAGCAACTGTGGTTAAAAAGCAATAAAATTAAAAGTTGTAATGGGGAGTCATTGACAAAAGGGTTACAATGCGCTGGCCATATATCTTTTAACTAGCTAAATATAACCATAGGTTTCCATAAGTTCAAAGAGTGGTGGCCTGGAGATGAATATGATTGTTCCAACTGAGTTCTGGGCCAGGAGCCAGAAGATTGTTAAAACACCTTAGAACATGCTTATTCCCTCTTAGAACATTTTTTGGTACTTGCTCTATTAGTATGGATTTTATTTCCCCACCAAACGAGTTCTCTGCCTTTGAACCATAAACAATAATGGCACATCTGTCTCTAGGCTGCTGTACTTTGAAAACCAATGCTAAGGACACAGAGGGGTAGATTTTCAAAGCGTTGTGTGGGAGTTTGTACCAGGAGTCTAGCCAAATATTTTTCACTCATACTCATCCCTGAGCCTAACCTTTCCTCACTTGTTAGAATGGCTCAGTTTGCTCTGCCCACATGAGGACATTTCAGAGAGCTTTTACCTCCAGGGACAGAGCTTCAGCTGGTCAGGAAAGCCTATAAATAGCGTTTTACTGATGACCTTTCGAATCTAGTGATGGATCTTTCCTCTGATCTTTTTTATTTTACATCTCTGACCTTGTCTGTGTTTGTATGTGTTTCTCAGTTTTTACTGAATTGTTTACCATTAGGCCATGATGCAACTAAAATCACTGATAACACATAGACAGGTGGTGTGAAGTGATTGCTGCATAATACACTCACTGCTCAAAACCGCACTGATGCTCATTGCATCCACCTGTTTTCTGTTCTGTGGAGGTAGATGGCAGACTGGCAGAAACCAGACCATTTTGTGCTGCTTTTATACTGTCACTGCGACGAAGTGGCAAACAAAGTCATGAACTGAAAAAGCCTCCCTGCATATCTCTGTGGTTGTAGAAATCAGCATCGCTCCATCGTGACTTCCTGAGAACAAATGACCTGGCTCTGAGGATGCTGCCTTACCCACTGGTCAAGATGGAAAAAGTATAACACTTCAATGGTATAACTAGCTACTTAATAGGGACATGGGCATAAGTCAAGCTATTTAGAATGGCCTTGTTTTTAGGTTTTCTCTGTCTTTTTTATGAATTACGTCTGATAAGAGGAATATATTTTTGCATAGATTTTTGTCATTATTCTGAGCGGCTTGGTTTACCGTTCAGTAAAAACATCTTGGTCCTTAACGCTTTCTATTTTTTTGGAAAGGCTTTACACTCCTGTGGAAGTTTCCCCTTTCAAAGACTATCTGATGGTGTTTCTTTGCAGATGCAGCACATGGATATTTGCTGTATCACAACAAACCCCTTTTCCAGTTACTACGGTTCCAAGGCTTATTTGATTTTGAGGCACTTCTTGCCATGGGGGTGTTATCATTTTTCACAGTTGAGAATCTCCTTTGATGAAGTCAGCTCAAAGTTCTATCTTTGGGTGGTTTCCCAGGAAAAACCTTTTGGCTACTGGTAATTTTCCATTTTAAAATGTTTGCCGGTTGAATTCAATTAGTGTCCGTGGAAACTTCTCGTCTTTAAAGATACCATCATCCTAGAATTTTCAGCACTGAATCTCAGGCATCTTTTTATGTTATCGAAGGCTGAGGCCAACAGAAAACATATATTGAAATTCTGATCTTCTTTCATGGAAACATCATGATGCAAAGAAAGGAAAACTTATGGATCAGCAAGCTAGCTGGGGTGGGCATGACTGGATCCTTGCAAGATGTTTTCATGCCAGTGGAAATCTCTGGGTTTATAAATTGCATGGCATGCCAGAGGTATGACTTGGTAAAGTTGCATCATGCTCCTGAAAATCTTCTGCTGAGGAAACGAATGCTTTTGTGAATGGTCTTTGGCATGAATTAAAAAAAGAAAATTAGAATCCAAACACTTGCAAAGTTCACTCAGGAACTCCCAGTTCCTGGACTGGAAAGGATGTAGATGCTTTGATTGCTGTATATGCTCTCACAACCTGCATGTCACCTCCTTGAAATAACAGGAACAGCACCTCAGCCCTGTCCCATTTAAATCTTTTTGTTGCATCCCGCTGTGCTCTGATGTTTTCACATAACAGCGTAAGTGTTCCACATGCATGGTAGATGATGTAAGGTGATTAAAATATTGTTCTCACAACATTTCCGAATAGATCCTCTGCTTCTTTGAGCAACAGACACATCTATCACTAAAATGTATGGATGGATAATGAGCAGACCTTCAAATGGCATGAAACCCTCCATTTTCTACTGTGAGAACTCATTATGCCTGCCTGTTATTAAATAAGTCTCATAACAATATTTTAATATGATTAAAGATGCTGTGCCTCCCTTGTTAAGAACTCGGGAAATTGATCTGGGCAGGGCATTAATGTACTGGGGAAGGAAGGCATGTGAATCTTTTTTTTTCATTATTAGTTTCTTTCTTTGCTACTGGTTGTATCAGAGCCTTATCAGTTAAGTGCAGGAGCTTAACAATGAGTTCTCTCAGCAAAGCCCTCTCTTTTCGCTGGGTGAGGTTAAAGAACAAACACATTGCCGTGAGCTTTTAAAAGCTCGATTTCAATTACATGGTAGTAGGGCAAAGCTCTCAAACACACAAAACTTTGACTTTGTAAAGATTGTGACCTCCCAGGTACACGTGCTCTAAGGAGAAAAAATGTACTTGACATGTCCCACTGCTGTTTCCACGCACCAGGAGCTGTGTGTATCGGGAAGAGGGCAGGGTGGGAGGGACGCAGTGGCGCTCATGCTGGGATGGAGGAAAATTGTTCCTCTGGGAAAGCAAAGCTCGTCTGTTTGAGCAGTAAGAATTTAAAAGATAAATATATCCCTTATCATGGAAGGATAAACAACGAGGTCCAGGAAAGACGCTTTGAATAATTGAGGCTGATCTTCTGCATTTTGCAAGACTGTTTGCCTTCGCATTCCTATTAACATCTTATAGGACTTTGCCTTTACTCCTGTTTGTTTGTGGTAGACCCACAATGTTGTAAGCACTTTCTAGGCTTTCAGGAAGAGCTGGCGCTTTCAGTCTCTGGGTGGACAGACAGACAAACAGACAGAAGTCACAGCAGAGGAGCAACAAAAGGACTTTTCTGTGCAAACTGAGATCCACTATAGCTCGTATGGATTTCATGAATGGGGATTAAAGAGTTTTTTTTCTTCCCTGTCTCACTTAGCCCTTCTCTTACCTGGAAGTGGAGCCCGTGCCTGTGACCACAGCCTTTCTGCAGCTTTTACACTGGGCTGCCTCTGGCCACAGACAGGCAGGAATCAGCACAAAAGGGACACAAGACTGAGGGTAGGAGACTGCAGAATGTGCGTGGCACCCCAATAAGTTTTCCACCTGTAGGGATATACTTTATAAGGCTATTTGGGGAGCTAGGATGCTCACTGAAAACCAGTAAGAGCTGCATTCTTACCCACTGATATTGCCCATGGCACTCCTTAAAAAGAAAAAGCAAAACAAAGCAATATAAGACACAGAGATGAACTGTATTTGTCTACTCTGAAATCCGTTTCTCCTTCTCAAGCCTTCCATAGGACTCTCTCTGAGTCTGTTGGAGGGAAAAATAAGTAACATTCCTAAACATAAAGGGAGATGCTTAATCCCCTGGCCTTTCATAGCTCACCCTGTTCAATATATCAGCTGCTCTGGAAGTCATATTGGAGAGATAAATGCAGTCTATACTGTATTGGAAGTAAAAGGAAACTGAAAGATGCACACAAAAATAAATTGAACTGCTTGAAAAAGTGTTTAACTACTAGGAAACACAGCAGGAATCAGAGCAGCTGGAATAATAAAAAAGCCCAGAAAATATCTTGATGATGGTTCAGGTTAATCCCTGTTGGGTTTGCAGTTCTGGTCTCATTTACATTCTCCAGGGTACAAGGGAACAGACCTCTGCCCTCCCTCCCTGCTGCACATCTCACTTGTAGGGTTGACTCAACAGCCCTAGAGCCGGCTGCCCAGTATGATGTGTTTCATGTGGTCATTGGATGACTGTCACCATGGTGAAAGTCTCTCTGTACGGTTTTTCACCTGCCCTTAGTCTGTAGCAGCCCTGAAGTAAAAACTCGGTGTGGTGTGTGACAGGGGAGTGGAAAGAGTTAAAAATCTTTCTTCTTTCGATGCTAGGTCCACTATTTGTGTGAGTAGGAGCTCTCTATCAGGGCTGGGCTTTGTAATGTATTCCATCTATTGATAAGGAGGCAAAATAACATTTCTAAATTGTTCAGGGTATTTGTAGAACGCCAAGGCACTCCAGTGGTCTTCTATACAGAGCACTGCTGATGATAAAACATAAGAGATATACTCTAGAAGTGCCTATTTGCTTGTGGAAATATCTGAAATACTGAAAAGCTCACAGATTTCCCAAGGTAGACGAAGAAGCCATTCAGCAAATTTCCCCTCTACTTGAAATGCAGTTTTCAAATAATTTAAAATCTCAGTACCTAATGAAAATACCGCATAGTCCCCATGGCTTCCTGCAGTGATACAATCCAGTCTGAGGCTCATACAGTATAGCAAATAGCCTTCGTATATTACTTTGAACTGAGTGATTTCAGTCTGCAGTACATTTGTTTGAACCACACTCCTATAAATGCCTTCAAAGGAGGGCAGAAGCCTGCCCACTGAGGAATAAATGTAGAAACAGAACCTCCTGTGCAAATATTAGTGTTCAGCATCTACTGTAGCCCCAGTGAATATGTTCATAACACATGTACAATTCAAACAAAAAGGTTATGTGCAGTACATGGACATGTACTGACACGGCCTGTGTGTTACATGTGGAAGCATATTCACTGTCCTAAAGTAAATGTTGTTGTCAAAAAGCCACCTAAATTTCCTAATAGTACTAATGCAAAGGACGGACAGAAAAAATAACTCACATTTATCTAGAAAATGGAGAAAGTTTCACCTAATTCTTTTGGAGGTTTCTCCAATGCTTTTTCCTACATTTCTATGCTAAGAAGCTGCTATGTCAATAAATTACTTGGAAGCACGAGGCTCACTGCAAAGAGTCAGCCCTGTGGTTTGTAAATTCTTGTGGAAGAGGAAGGAGGAAATCCTGCAAAAGGTACCTGTAAAATAACCCATCAGTGAGGAAAGTCCAAATTCAGGCTTGCTTATACCCTGAAGCTTAAAAGGTTTACATCCGTTCCAAAATGCTTAGAGGAAAATCTAGCTTTCAGTGACATTAATAGAAAATTGTCCATTATTTCCAATGACCCATTGATACAATTTTCTTCCTTTTTCTTTATCACGCTGTCTCTGTGTTCAGTATTCAAATGCTGAGACATTTTCAATAATATTTATTTAACTGAATGTATTTGATGTATCACTGAGGTAGCAGCCACCACTATGTGCAGTATTGGGATACTGAATAAAAGGCAACAGTGATCTTGAGAGACTGTAGTGTGCTGTATGTTTACATATGAAAGCAGGTTCAATATGCACTACATTGCGGAGTCCCCATGATGCCTCTCTTCATCACTTGTTAGTCCAAGAGCCTTCTTACTTTCTCAGAGCTACTCCTTATGCATATGCATATTGCCTCATAATAATGCCATAAGGCTGCTAATCTATTCTCCTTCAAATCCCTCCTTAAAACTCACTTTATCTGTGGTGGCTGGAAAACATCTGACAGTAGCCGAGCAGCTGCTGTGCTGTTACTTATTCTACTGAAGATGATAAATACTCTGTTACCCTGACTCCTTCATTTCCCTCTACATTGTAGCTACGTATTGTTTTCATCCCATGTTAAAATGGTAAAATGTTTAGAGAAGAAACTGTTGGGATTTTTAAAAACATGTCTTTGTCACCTAATATGACATGGTTCTCTAAGTAGGGTCTCACCTTACTACCACAATATGAATAATTATTGACATATTGTCTAGGCAATTTCATATTCTTTCACAAACAAAACATCCTATATTCCCTCCAAGAAGGCAGAAAATATCAGTTTTTTAGGGGAACCAGGATGTTCTTTTTGCATATGGTGAGGTAGAGTGATAATTGCCATAAATCTATGATCGGTGGCACCTTCTCTATCCCTTCTCCTCTCCGCTTTCCTTGCAACCAGCCTGAGCCTCCCTCCTTCTGCTCCTGGCTCTCCAGACCTTTCTCCCTGTTTTTTTTGGCAGCCTCCAAGTGCCTGCTATGGCAAACCTTTCCCTTCCCTGGCATATGGAGAAGTGGCACAGAAGCAGCTTCTCCATGACAAAGCTTGGTAACCTTGCCAAAATGCTCACAGCAAATTCAGTTTCAAGCAGCATCAGGGCACATGTTTTGTATGTTATTTTATTAGCATTTGGCACTTTATGCCCTGGAGTAGATGTTGCTTGGTAGTCCTTCTTCTGTCAAGGTCCAACCTGCATGCAAACCTGATTCCTCTTCAAGTCTTGTCAATCTACATTAGATAATAAATTCTTCCTTTCTGCAGAGTGGTTATTTATTTTACAGTTGACACCATTTCAATTCATTAATATCTTTATCAATGATCTGAATGAGGGGGTTGAGTGAACCCTTAGTATGTTTACAGACAAATTGAGTGGGAGTGTTGATCTGCTGGAGGGTAGGAAGGCTCTTCAGAGGGATCTGGACTGGCTGGATCATAGGGCCGAGTCCAGTTGTATGAGGTTTAACAAGACCAAGTGCCAGGTCCTACACTTGGGTCACAACAACCCCAGGCAACACTACAGGCTCAGGGAAGAGTGGCTGGAAACCTGTCTGGCAGAAAAGGACCTGGGGATGTTGATTGACAGCTGGCTGAACATGAGCCAGCAGTGTGCCCAAGTGGCCAAAAAGGCCAACAGCATCCTGGTTTGTCTCAGAAATAGTGTGGCCAGCAGGACTAGAGAAGTCATTGTGGCCCTTCACTCAGCACTGGTAAGGCCCCACCTTGAATCCTGTGCTCAGTTTCTTCCTCATCGTAAGAAGGGCACAGAAGTACTAGAGAGAGTGCAGAGGAGGCGATGAGGCTGGTGAGGGGTCTGGAGCACAAGTCTGATGAGCGGTTGAGGGAACTGGAGCTGTTTAGCCTGGAGAAAAGGAGGCTGAGGGGAGACCTTATCACTGTTTACAACTATCTGAAAGGAGGTTGCAGCATGGAGGGGGTTGGTCTCTTCTCCCAAGTACCAAGTGACAGGACAAGAGGAAATGGCCTCAAGTTGTGCCAGGGAGGGTTTAGTTTGGATATTAGGAAAAAATTCCTCATGAAGCAGGTGGTAAAGCAGTGGAACAGATTGCCCAGGGCAGTTGTGGAGTCGTCATCCCTGAAGGGGTTTAAAAGATGTATAGATGAGGTTCTTAGGGACATGGTTTAGTGCTGGAGTTAGGTTATGTTTGGACTTGATGATCCTGAGGGTCTCTTCCAATCAAAATGATTCCATGATTATATGATCCAATGTGGACTTATTTATTGAAATTTCCAAGTCATGGAATTATATCATTATGTGAGGCTTTAGGTTTTCAGTTTTTCACAAAAGAGGCTTCTAGTCCACCTCTTTGCAGAGAAGAGATTGAAACTGCCACTTCTAAAGTGAACCAGCCAATACAAGAAGCAGTATGTTACTTTAATGTTTGTTAAAACTGGGTTATCTTCAGCCTATTTCATATAACAATCTAAATGCACTCTTGTGCTTGAAAAGTGAAATATCATTTTTTGTTTTCTGACTTCAATATTTTCTTCATAAATCCTGAAGTTTTCATTAGGCTATTAAAAAAATACAGTATAGAATATATCTCTGACACTTTGTGGGTAACAGCTGTTATGGCAGCTAGTTATAAACAAGCAATTTGGAAAGGAAGCTCATTTTCAGTTTTAAATGGACAATTTTATTGTAGAGATATTTGTGAAAAGCCCACTACAAAACCATTATTAAAATTGAAGATGTGGGTTCTTTTGCACTTATCCAATCTGGAATTTGAAACTATACAGATTGTGTGACTTTCATGACTAGTCACAATGGAACAAAGTAATCCAAATTTCATCTCAGTGAGCCATTAGAACAGTCAAAGAATAAACAGATTTTTTAAATCTGAAGAGTGAACAATCATGAGAAAATGGCAAAGTTTTAGTACAACAGGATGAAATCATGAACTGCATAAGTTAGACTTGGATTTGATCGGTGGACCACTTGGAGGATAAGGAGTTGGCTGGATGGTCACACTCAAAGAGGTGCAGTCAACAGCTCGATGTCCAAGTGGAGACCAGTCATGAGTGGTGTTCTTCAAGGGCTGGTATTAGGATTGTCACTGTTTAACATCTTTGTCAGCAACATGGACGGTGGAATTGAGTGCACACTGAGCAAGTTTGCCAATGACACCAAGGTGTGTGGTGCAGTTGACATGCTGGAGCCAAGGGATGCCATCCAGATGGTCCTTGTCGGGCTTGAGAGGTAGGCCTCTATGAACCTTATGAAGTTCAATGAGGTCAAGTGCAAGTTCCTGCACATAGGTTGGGGCAATCCCAAGCACAGATATAGGCTGGACAGAGAATGGATTGAGAGCAGCTCTGAGGAGAAGGACTTGGGAGTGTTGGTTGATGAGAAGCTAAACATGACCTGACAATGTGCGCTTGCAGCCCAGAAAGCCAACTGAACTTGGGCTGCAGCAAAAAAAGCGTGACTAGGAGGTGGAGAGAGGTGATTCCCCATGTCTACCCTGTTTACTCTTCTCTGGTGAGACCCCACCTGGAGTACTGCATTCAGCTCTGGGGCCCCCAACATGAGAAGGACATGGACCTGCTGGAATGAGTCCAGAGGACGCCATGAAGATGAACAGAGGGTTGGAGCAGCTCTCTTGTGAGGACAAGCTGAGAGAGTTGGAGTTGTTCAGCCTGCAGAAGAGAAGGCTCTGAGGGCACCTTTTAGTTGCCTTCCATTACCTAAAGGAGAACTACAAGAAAGCTGGAGAGGGTTTTTTTACAAGGGCATGTAGTGATAGGACCAGGGATGATGGCTTTGAACTGAAAGAGGGTTGATTTCAATTAGATATAAGGGAGAAATTATTCGCCATGAGGGTGGTGAGGCACTGGAACAGGCTGCCCAGAGAAGCTGTGGATGTCCCATCCCTGGAAGTATCTAAGGCCAGGTTTAATGGGGCTTTGAGCAACCTGGTCTAGTGGAAGGTGTACCTGCTCATGGCAGGGGGTTTGGAAGAAAACGATCTTTCATGTCCCTGCCAATCCAAACCAGTCTATGATTCTACGTTACTATGATTCTGTGATTTTATGATTCTATGATTCTATTCATCTCAGAATTGTATCTAGAAGGTTGATTATACATCCACAAAGTGTCCAAACCAAAAAAAAATAAAAACTCATATTCTGAGGTCTTTTGTGCTGTTCATTATAAATTGTGAAAGGCTTTGGAGTGTTCTATTAAGATCTGCTCCAATACACCCTGCAGTGAAAGTAAATCCTCCTTTCAGAAAGCATTGCCTTAACTGGAAAGATAGAGACAAATTTTATGGATCATACTTAGTGGACCAGAAATAGCCACTGATGATTCTGTGAGGTAGGGCCACCTTTTCCAGGTGTCATTTTAATGACTGATATGCCAAGGTGCCAGTGCTGCTGCTGAAGTAGATGGTATCCCTCAGGGCCTTCAACACAGCATCTTTCAGATGTTTTGTGTTGAAGGCCACAACACCCATGGACAACAGTCAGAATAGAGAGGAGTCTTTCCTAACTGTGGAAATTGTTCCCTCAAGCTTTCACTGTTAAAGGGCTTGAAATGGTCACTCATCTCAGCCATAGCTTCTTCTACGCCTTTCCCTGTGTGGCATGATGCCTACCTCTGCATCCAGCCAGGACAGTCATGGGAGGAGGAGCTCTAGATCAGTGCCTTGCAGTGCTGTTTGAATGGGCATTGCCATCTTTTTTTCCCATTTCTATTTTTTTTTTTTTTTTTCATTTTTTCTACCTTGGCTTGCTTTCCACCATGTCTTAGATTCCTGTCTCCTTCTTGAGTCCCATCCTGCTGCTCCACTTTGACTTGCCCTCCCTCCATCTTTGTTCTGTATCCTCAAAAATAAGGCCAGCTCCCAACAGCAGTGTCTATGGCATGACCTGACAGAGTTCACTGAGGTTTTTTTCCCTCCTTACCTCTTCTGCTGGTGGGAACTGCTGCTCAGGATGTACATGAGTGAGAAAGCTGACCCCTCACATTGCAGTGAATGGGAAGCGACTCAAATGTTTTCTTGGACTATTTGCACTACAGCCATGCTTAATAGCCTGCAAAATGGGCAGTGTAACTGAAAGACTGAAGAGGGGACTGGAGTGATTATTATGCAGTGACTGAAACTGTGACATTTGAATGCAACGTGTTAATAACCTTATCAAGAATAATTTGTAATAGATTTATAATCTTACAAGAAAGAGCAAATAGAAGGTTGTGTGTGTGCAGCCAGGCAATTCTCATTGTTGTCAAGAGTATATATTTTGCACCGATACACATCAAGACAACCACTACTACTGACGGGTAATGTGTGTAAGCAGAGAGGCATGAAATAGCTAGTGAACAGTGTAAAAGAAACAACACTTACCAAAGCAGAAAAGACTATTATCCATTGTATGATAATGACCTCTGGGTTCTGGGAGCTTTACAAAAAGTCAAAAAGGAGGTGACGTTCTGGGTGGAGCTCACAAAGCCCAGGCCAGCCAAGGGGTAGAAGCCTAGTGCGAGGTGGAAGTAGTAAAACCCAATTCCTATGGTCATCAGCTCACTCCTTGGTGTTCACAATAGGTCAGTAATGAGCAGATAGCTATCCAGAAACGTGCGACTGTGCTGGTTGTGCCATGCAAAGGCAATAATGTCCTTTGCTATGGAGGTTGTGGAAGACTTACCAAGATAGTATCAGTAGGGGCTGTTACACTATGGCAAAGTGATATGAAAGTTCAGGTCTATTAGCAATAGGATGAACGGTTACTACCGCTCGGAGGAAGAATTGGGGACAGTAAGACTTCTGTATTTCAAAGAAACGGTAATACAATGTCCTTTTCTGAGCTTTTCCAGAAACACTACCAGGACATCCACTTCAAAAGAATAGTTTGTCTAGGCTTAAATTATACTTGAGGCCAATTCCACAGCTATGCAGTGATATCAAGCAGCACAATGTCCTATTATATGCAAATGCTCGTGTCTTTAGATATACAAAGGAAATTCTATAGATTAAAATGCAGCAAAACTAAAAGTTATTCAAGTAATCAGCAGCACTTCTTTTAGAAAACCCCATAATGAATCCAGAGGCATGAAAAGCCTATCTTGTACTTAGATGCTGTTCAAATAATTTACCTTGTATTTAAAGAACAGAGAGGAAAAAGCAAAACAAAATAATCTTGTGCCAGTAGAAAAAAAAATGCTTTCTGTCAGCTGTGGCACGTTTAAACACCCTAAATATTTCATCAGACACTCCACTTCAGTGTTTTAAATAAGATTTAATAAATAGGTGCATGTTCAGACTTGTACAGCCCTACTTCTCTGTAGTTGGCAATGTGCTGCTGTATGTGTTTGACTGCACAGTTAAGAATTTTAATTAGTTACCTGTTTTATACAGACACTCATTCTCTTTTAACTGTTTATTAAAAAATAATACCATAGCCATTGTGCAAGAAATCTTCCACATACTGTAGAACTGCTATGTTTTCCACAGTAGGGCCTTATTTTCTGAATGTACCCCCACATTCCTCTTGTCCCTTGCTCCCAACCTCCAGACTCTGGAATTCCTGCAGACCTGAGACATTAATGCAAATCTGTCACTGGGTTTTATGACCACTTTATGTGCTGTTTATTATATGGAGATGTCTGAGGTTTTCTATTTGCACACCCAGATGGGTGACATAAGCAATGTCTCATTCTGAAGGAAACACAACTGGAGCTGATGATCTTTCTTCTTTCTGTTTTGTTTTGTTTTGTTTCTAACTTCTAAGCCCATTTGGTAAAAAAAAATATTGAAGAGAACTGAACAAACTTCACAACATTTGAGTTAAGAGATGATGACAACAAACTGACTGCATGATCTTGTTTTGATGACATCTACTATCTGTAATTTTGCAGTACTTGGAGACTAACCATGTTCAAGATGCTGTTTTGCGTAACAAGTTCATGATCATTCAGCAAAAATAATTCCAACCCTATCTAGATATCACAAAAAAAGATGACAGGATGAAAATATTCCTTAATTTTAGGTTGATGCTCAGTGAATGCGTCACAGTTGGAACTTGGCACCTCAAGAAGTTGGGTTTGCTAGTCATAGTTGTGTTTCTTTCTTCACTGCTAGAGAAGCAACCTAGCTTGAACTACTATGAGATGAATGCCACCATAACGGTACTTTGACAAAGTTGGCTGTAGAGAGATGCCAGTTCTTGTGTCTCCACTCCAAGCTGACCAGACCTGAGGCAGCTCCACAATCTGTATCCTATATGGCACTTTTTGAGTTAATATTTTTTGCAGTTTAGCAGCCGAAGAGCAGGAGGGTTTTTTGCCTTATTTATGAAGATGCTGTGTCAGACAGCCAGAAACTATGGAGTATCACCTGTCCTAAACAACGGATGTTTGTAAACAGCTGTATATATGTAAATATGCAGATGGGCATTCATTTTCCAAATGACATCCTATTTATGGTTTCATACTTCAAAATGAGTCCAGAATACAATAGAGGAGAAACAGCTTAAAAGGTGATTGATGACTTCATTTTAAGTTTCTAAAACTTGGGTGCAAATGGAGTAGATGTAAGGATTTGAGCCAAAATATTATAACTTTTCCTTTAAATGTGGCCTTCGATAGTAATGTACTTACTGCTGGGTTTCTGGGTACACCAAAGGCACAGATTGAATCTTTAAGGACTGAAGTCTGGTGGTATCAGGAACACCTTAGATTGTCTAACACATCCAGATATACTCATCTGTGGATGTTCTTCCAAGATGTCCTTTGGTCTGATGGGACCAGTGTGCCAGACCTTGTACTATTATGGAGCTGAGCATCTCTTCTGAGCCTTTTCTTTGACTTTAGTGCTATTGTGCAGTTTCCACAACCTGAAGTCTGGTGGCTTCATCTGGTGAGGTGAGGTGAGATGGGAGGCCTTGCTTTTCTTCTTCCGTGTGGGAAGATGTGTTTCCATCTGACAAACTGCAGTGCAAACAGTGTCTGATTCCACACATGTGAGCAGATACGATGACAAGCCCCTTCGGTTCATGCTAGCTAGCTGAAGAGTGGTATCCAGGCTCAATCCATGTTATACTTACGCTTTACAGTGGACACCTTGCAGACACCCTCAGGCTAGCATCGCAAGGACTGTGATATGACACTTTGCACCTCTGTCTAGTGATTTTTATTCACTGCTCAGGCAGAGCAAAATTGTATGAGCTCAGTATTATGCTCAGGTAAACAGAACACATCTCTCCTCAAAGTTACAGAGCGGAAGTGTTGTGCAATCTCAGTGCAACATCTTGGCCACTCTATCTTGGAAGACTCCATCATTATGAGCAACATGGGAATATGCTTAGATGGTAACACATATAGGTAATAAGTGAGTGGATCCCACTCTGTTTATCTCTTTCATTTTTCTTTGCAAATTGTGTGAAAACACTGAACTCATGGTTTGTGATTAGCCAGTTTCAAGTGATCTTCCAATTTGTCCAGGGACGCTGTCACTAGGATTAAATTTAGCATGCCTGGAATTGCAGCCTGCTTAGATATGTGTTCATTAAAATCCTCCAGCCATCTCTCTATGAAATGTCAATACCCACGTTTTCTGGTGCTTTAGGCTTTATCAGTTTAGATAAGTGAAGGGCAATAGACCAGCACAAGAACATCCTATTTTGTTTTCAAAGGATGGATTCTAATTTTTGTAACTTCCTAGTCAAAAATGAGAGGCTGCTTCTCTGAAAGGGAGAGTGAGAGGGAGAAAATGTTCTTATTTGAATCCTTTGTTGTTTCTTTCGAGTGTTTTCTTCTACTTCCTCTTGCTCTTCTCACATTTACTGCCTACCTTTACACTTGTTCACTTGTCAAAGAAAGATGTTGCTATCCTGTTGGCCCATTAGCTATCTGTTTGCTTGATTTACCAGACTACTTCAATATGCTTTAGCACATTTAGGAAAGATAGCTTTTTATTTGATTTTTTAAAAATGTTTATATAATGTTTTTCATTCTGAAACTTTTACAGTAGAAATAGTATAAGTACTTAAACTAATAAATAGGAAATGTTACTTTTGCTTTTTGTGTGTGTGTGCGTGCAAGAAAGAGGGAGAAGAGCAAACTTTTTTTGGGGAAAACAAGAAATCTCTTATTTGCCAGTCTTTTGGAGTGAGGACAGGCACTGAGAGCATCCCTGCCCCTTCCTTCATCCTCCAACAATTTGAATGCAACAAATGGTCCCATCAAGCCATGTTGTAACAGTGGTATGAGCTGGTTTAATGTATCAGGAAGCTGTGCATTGATTCCGTTAGTGACAAAAGTGGCCTGATAAAGACAAGTGTTTATCATGAAAGAGCTGGACAGAACAAAATATGGAAAACAAAATGTATTCCTCATTTTAATATTTTTTCATGAGAACTATGAGAACTTCTAACTATTGAAGAACTCTGTTTTCCTTAATAGGATGTAAAATATTGGAAAAAAAAAAAGAGAGAAAAAAAAAGTGGTTTTGGTGATAGTTTTTCCAAAGCCTCCTTGCGCTCTGAAGACAGTATGTGAATATTCCTCAGAAAAAAACTAAAACTCAATAACGTTAACCAAAATGCTTAGATTTGACTTTATCTGTCCATTAATTAGACACCTCAACTAGATTATCTGGCTCCCTCACTGGCTAGTGGGGAGGGACAGGTAATGCCAGTGATGTTCACTTCCAGGATCCTTGGCTACCTCAAATAAGCGGGATTAGTTGCCCTTTGAGAATGTTTCCTTGTCCTTGTCTATAAAAGATGCCTAAAGAGCTGTTCTATGTAATACATCTAGCTGTCATGTGTGAGTACTAGTCTTTAAAATGAACCGTTCACATCGGTTCCTCAACAGTAGACAGGAAGAGATCCATCCCTCAGGCTGAACATGAGGAAGAAATTTTTTACGCTGAGGGTGGTAAAATACTGGCCCAGGTTGCCCAGAGAGGTGGTGGATGCCCCATCCTTGGAGACATCCCAGGTCAGGTTGGACAGGGCTCTGAGCAACCTGATCTGGGTGAAGATGTCCCTGCTCATGGCAGGGGTGTTGGACTGGATGAACTTTGAAGGTCTCTTCCAAACCAAACTGTTCTATGATTCCATGGTCCCCCTGTGTCTCACCTACCTCTGCTGCAATGGGCAGTCACCCGTGTCTGTTCCTCTATAGCCACCAGAGAAGATGTTGGGCAGCAGCCTTAGGTTGGACACCTACCTGAGGGGTCCTGATCATCTCAGGTGAAGCTGAGGACGCAGTGTAGCCCAGTCTATCCTACAGTTGAGAGAGGTGAAGTCATGTTTTGCCCATATCTAGAGACAACCCTGAGTGTCCTCAACAACCTGCAGCCTTTGGGGCAATTTCTGTGGGCAGCCTTCGCCTGCTTGTATGTCCACCAACTCAGGTACTTGAAGCGAGTGATATACAGAAGAATTACCACCATGTGTCAAGACTAAATATACTAAATACATACAACACGCACTGCATGTTAGAGGAGTGTTTTCCAATTCCAGTGTGGCTTCACACCTGTAAGCGGTTACTTATATCTTCCCTTCCTTTGCTGACAGCTTGATTGATATGACTGAAAAATATACAAACAAAAACACAGGATGCGAACAACAGAAAACGGAAACGAAATGAGATACTTCACCACACATCTTATTTGCTAGTTTTGCCATAGAAAATTCTTTGATTTTGAACAGCACTTTCCAGAACAAAGTGATCTTTCAAAATATTTTGCTTATTTTGCCTAATATTGGTGTACTATTCCTATAAGCTAACTTTAAGTGCTGTCTAAATACTAATTGTTGTTTCTCTATGACTTGGGAAAGCAATCTTTCCTCAAACAGTCCATCAGGGATAGTTTATTGTCTGTAAATGTGCCTTCTTTATAATCCTGAGCTACTTACAACTTGAAAATGAAATAATGTCCAAGTCAAATTCACTCTTTTTATTTATTTATTTATTTATTTATTTATTTATTTATTTATTTTAATATGAAACAGCTGAAGGATAAATATTGCTGAGCCACCTGTCTTGTCTGGTCTGTGCCACTTCCTTGGGCAGTCAGGTTAAGTCAAAACTAGACTGGGATGCAGTGGATTTTACTCTAATTTTTTTCTGTGATTTTCGCAGCTCCTTTGTTTTAGGGCTTAGGTCAGTATATGGCATCATACAACATGCAGTGATCACAGAATCACAGAATGTTAGGGATTGGAAGGAACCTTAAGAGATCATCTAGTTCAATTCCCCTGCTGGAGCAGGAACACCCAGATGAGGTTACACAGGAAGGTGTCCAGGCGGGTTTGAATGTCTCCAGAGTAGGAGACTCCACAACCTCCCTGGGCAGCCTGCTCCAGTGTCTGTCACCCTTACTGAGAAGAAGTTTCTTCTCAAATTTAAGTGGAACCTCTTGTGTTCCAATTTGAACCCATTACCCCTTGTCCTACTGTTGGTTGTCACCAAGAAGAGCCTGTCGTCATAAAAGTCAATGAGGTTGGTCAAGCACTACTTCCCCTTGGTGAAGCCATGTTGACTGCCCCTAATAACCCTCTTGTCCTTGATATGCCTTGAGGTGGCACCAAGGGTAAGTTGTTCCATCAGTGGTTCTGGGAACCTGGTCCCATAGGCTTTCTTCTGTGGGCATGAGAATGGCTGTGGACTCACCTCCTGGACAGAATGCACCCCATGAAGGGCGCTTCCTTCTCTGGGTTAACACAAGTCGATTTAGACTCTGTGAATGGTTGATTCTTCAGTTGCTAAAATCAGAAAACATTTCAAGATGAATAAGAAAAGTGGCTTATTTTAAAATGCTGAAATGTAATGATCTGACTGACTTTCTTATTGACAGAAGAATGAAGAATCTGGGTTTAATTGTCGAGTTCCATCTGACTTTACCATTAGTTTCAGATCCTTTTAAACTATGGGGGTGATCACATTGTATTCACCTAAAATGTGTGTTCCAGTTTACTCCTCCCTTCCCAGTACCATTGCCCTGTGAAGAACATAGGTACCCCAGTCACGCGACCAATTCATACCCATCCAGCACTGACATCTGCAACTTAGAAAACCCTATCCCTGATCATTATACCTCAGTGAAAATATTTTTTCAATGAGTTTCCCATCTCATTAGTAAAAGGTGATTTTACCAAAGCACTTGGCAACTGTTTTATAGTGGACTTTTATTTAAAACTTAGTCTATATCATACGAAGATGTGATTTGAAATGCCCATGGCCAGGACTTATTTTCAACTTCAGTTGTTATTCCATTTGCTTTAAGAGGCCTAGCATTAGGGTGTCAGAGATATTTCTTCAATTTGCTTTTCTCTTCCAGGACATTAAAGGGCACTTTCAAGTTAAACTTATCACAAGACTATGTGAAAATGAGAGTGTCTGATGTCTGGTGTAGGTGAGTTGACCAAGGAGATTGTCAGGCTTCAAATTTACCTTTTTGTTCTTAAAGAACAGAAGTCAGATCTGGCAATTAGAGTGAATTATGGTTCCTTTCCCAAACCATCTTTTCACCAGATACACAAAACCCCCCTATGTTTATGTTTGCCACTGGTGTTTGGTGGAGATGAATGTTTCTTTAGTCTTTGTTTGCTTATGGGAAGCTTAAGGCTTATGCGAAGATTGGCACCTAAGTATAAAATAGTTTCCTGCACAGCAATAGCTCAAGGTTTTGAAGAGAGGTCAGCTTTTAGGCTTTACTTTAATTGTTGCTCTTGTAATCCCAAGATGCTCAATGTTTTTTTTAATGCAGACATGGGCTGAGTAGACAAAACTTAAAAAAACCCCAGCTAAGTACGGTGCTAAGCTTCTGAATGTTTTCGCAAGACACCTCAGGGAATGTGGAGCTACAGTAGCTTTTAGCTACTTCGGTTTTGTGAAAATTTGGTATTGTAAAACCTTTCTCTTGCTATTGAGGCTGAGGATCTCTTTGTTGGGGATTAATGTGACAATGGAACAGGGTTACTATTGGGATCTTAAAAAGCAGTGTCTCTTCTAAGGGAAACTCACAGCAGAGTTCCTTGAACTATAGAGGGCTGTGCAGGTTTTAAATGTCAGCTCTGGAGGCCACAAAAACAATTAGATGAAAGTTCTAGTTAATGTTAAATCTTAACTAATTGATTTCTTGTTTTTCAACCTGCCTTTCCTTCAGAGACATAAGGTCCTTTCTTTTCTTTTGTGTTATTGTCTCTGTTAAAAGTATTGAAAATTCTTATAAGCTGTATTGCAGCTGTAGCTTCACCCTTTAGGAGTAGCACTGACAAAATCATAACAAATTCATTTAGATGAGATTGTCACTGTACAGCTGGCTTGTTAAAAGGGGGCCTTTAGTAGACAGCTCCACAGGCTGATGGGTCACTGCTGATGTGTTTCAACACCCACCTCCTCTCTTTCCCTCTAGAGCCAAACTGATTCAGTAGTGGCTGTATTCACCTGAAAAGCTGGATGATGGGTCGGTTGCATTTCCCACTAACATCACTCTGTAATTCCCTGACAGGTTGCAGCACAGGGACATTCTGCACACTTCACTGCCCCGTTATTGCGGTGAACCAAATCAGCTGGTTTATTTTTTTTCCAATAAATATTCTCCCTGTCTGATAACATTGTCTCTCTTCTGAAAATCTGACCATCATTCTTGATTTGGGCTGGACTTCAATCAATATAATTTACTTGTTTATTTTCTTTTTATGCCTTCTCAATAAGTGCCAATATCCAAACTTTTAACAGCAACTTTATGTATGAGGTCTTTTTCTAGTGTTTGACTACAGGAAACCTAGTCTTTATATCCACCTTTTATTCTAAACTCCTTTGCATTTTGGGAGTTAGATTGTGCTCTTGTCTGCCCAAAGTGAATGAAAAAACCCCTCTCAGCTCACTGGTCTGAGGTTTGGGTTTGGCCCCCAACCTCAGTTACTAAAATCAAGGATCAAATAGCTCAAGAGAAGGCCTCTACCTTTATTCTCTGGCCAAGGCTGCTGTCAAGAGATGTAAGAATTAAGCTGAGTTCATTCTTCAAGGGAAGTAGTAACTTCCGTCTTCAGCTATGACATGTTGTGAAGCTACAGGTTATTGCTGAGCCCCTAGGGTCTAATCCTAAACTGGCTATACTATTTGTCTCTTTTAACTTCTGATATTTTACTCTGCTCATAAGGGTGAACTAATTGAAGACAGGCTGTAGTGTCGGTCTGAAAACAAATAGGGTACAAGTGAATAAACCCCCATACTGTGGTGCAGTACTTGTGATGTGAGTGGCCACACCATGTCCTGATGGCTGAGTTATCAACAAAAACAATGTACTAAGCGCCTTAAAGTGGAGAAACAGGCAGCTGAACTTCCATGAGTGTTTGGATGCCTGAATTCAGGTATCTACCAAGGGCTCAACTTTTAGAAAATAGGATTCCTCATGAACAGACACTTAGAGCTTGGATCATACAGTCGCCTTCTAACATTTGAAGCTATGTGCTCTTAATTCATCACATGACTTTTGTTGCTAGCCAGGCAGGTATTTTTACACCTGTATTGTCTTGCTGGTTCCAGGAAATGAGCACACATAGCTCCTGGCTATGACACAGCCTCCATGAGGACTCCACGTGAGCCCAGAGGTCTTTGCAAACACACAGATCCTCTGCAGATCTCACTACAACCTCAGGAAGAGAGTCAGCATTTCAGGGTGCAATCATATTTGCTATCCTACTATGCAAACTACTAGAAAATTAACAGATATGTAGCTAAGAAGGGTATCTAGATGAGGTTTATGCTAGAAATTACATTTCTGAGGCTGCCTAGAAGTATCTCATCAGAGGGTTGTGAATAATATAGGACACTTTTTGCCATTGGTGAAACAGTGCTAGCTGAATTAATGCAGTTATATTTCTTGATATATATAAAAAGCCTTAGCTTCTTTTTGGCTTTTATTCTTGCTGTAGTCTAGGAGGTATTTGAGTAAAGTCAGTGATTTTTCTTCCTGTCTACTTTAGAAAACAATACTCGTAGGTTCTTTCTTTGACTTAAACACATTCATTCTTCCTAAAGCTTTTAAAAGAAGCAGAGCTTTCAAGATCAAAGATATTCATACAACACCTGTACTAACACTATTTTCAGTCGTTATTGACCATTCTTTGTGATATTGTTTTATGCAGGTGCCTTTCCAGTGAGCTCTTTAGAATGTCAGGGAATACAAAAAATAAGCATACAGAGCATCTGTGTATCTTTTTATCAGACTTTAAAAAGCAGAGCTTGTTGACGAATGGAAAAAATAAAAGCACATAAATATAATCACTTCACTCCTCTGCTCCCTGCGATCCAAGGTATTAGAGAATCTTCAGATGGCTTCTCACATGATCATGAAATCACTGCATATTCTGTAGGATTCATGGATACAAGCCAGGAATGAATATTTGCAAGCAGTGGGCAAAGCATGTCACTTGATAATAATTTTTTATTACCTCTTTTTAAATAGTGGAAATTGTCTTGCAAGGGAGCAGAAATAATTCCACATGTCTTAGATTACCCATCCAATTCAGCTGTAAGAGTGTCTGGTGAATACTTACGAAGAGCAACTGAGAGAGAACTTGTAGGCTTTAAATTGTTCTCTAGAAGTACTTTGCAAACACTTACAAATATCAAACCAGAAATGGATGTGAGTTCTCCAGTATCAAGAAACAAAATAAAGACAAATGGAGAGGGACAAACATGCAATAACTCTTCCACATAGACAGTAATTGGACCACTGCTATTGCTAGCTATGTTACATTTAAAGCCTGTCCTCTTGTCCTGTAATATTTCTGTTTAGCATTTACCAGGCACAAACTGGACATATTTCAAGGTTCAAGCATAGAAATATATACAGACATTAAAAAAATGGCTGTGCTCTGAACCAAAGAATAGTTGAACTCAATGACAATTAAGTACTTAATCAGGAGTTGGATCAAGACTTAAAGAACAGAATAAAACCACTTTCTTGTGCAAATTAATCTACATTTATTTCTTTCATAAAAAGGAAATGTATATTTCGCTTCAGGACATGATGCGAAGGTGGGCTTATATGGCTTTAATGTGAAGCAGTTGATTGTAGTGCAATGTTTGTATGAGTTTGAATAGTAAATGTCTTTTTTTTTTTTAATTTTTTTTTTTTTCCTCCTGGGACAGTAGTTATTTTAAAGGAAAAGGCGGATGACAAAATAATCCAGTCCCAGAATGAATGCCCAGATACCAGGCATTATATGTGAGAACTGAATATTCATAACCATGTGCTTGAAGGCGAACAGACTGCAAATCAACTAGATAGAAAATGCTCATCAGGAAATGGTGTGATGCAGGTTCCTTCTTGTTTTTAGGACCATGAGCAGGTACTTCAGAAAAGGAAATTACCAGAAAATATTTTAGTTCTTGTATAAAATGTTTATTTTATGTTATTATTTTATTCTCTTGCCTTCTTGCAATGTGGTCCTGTGTGAAGACATGGTATTTGGTGGCAACTCTGTATTAGCAGTAGCTGAACTCAATAAGAAAACCAGTGTAAGTAAGTAAAACCTACTGGAGTGATAGCAGTGCTGGGGCCCATAAAGAGATGGAAAGAGATGTTCCCATAGTGTCAAAACTGGGGTTCTATTGCCAGGGCTGAGCACCTAAAGCACTCCAGACATCAGAGATGCATTAGTTCTTCCAAAAGAGGGCAGAAGCAGCATTTACAGAGTCCTCTTGACAAATATGTTATTTTTACCCACTTGCAGTCTTCTCCCTGCCAGTATTTCAGAATCCAAACCTCTGGCTCTACAAAACAAACTGCTAAGAACCAGCCAGGAAACTTCATAAGAACTACTACACCTCCATGACACTGCAGACTGCAAAATGTGTCAAAATCCTAAGTGCACATATAGTCTTCCTGACAGCAAACTCCAGGAGGGGAAGTACAGACTGCAAAATGGGTGGAATGCCAAAGGTCATTTTCAGCCCCTAATATTCATATTGTTTCATTATGCTTTCAGTTTGCATGATTTAATAATAGCTTAATAAAAAGCCTGAGGAAGTGCGTGAGCTTGTGTATAGCCCCTTGACAGAAGAAAGACAGAGGGCTAAAGAAATGGTAGGCAGAAAGGTATGAAGCTATGTAGCTACATGTAACTAATGTAAAATTTTTTGGACATTCCAGGCAAAAAGATCAGACCAAATGTGTCACCTTACCCCAAGGCAGTGAAATCATTAAAAAAAAAGGCTGGAAGGGACTACAAGAGGCAATTTAGTCCAGCTCCCTGCCCTAAAGCAGGATCATGTCTACCTGCGTCATTCCTGACAGATGTTTGTCCAACCTGCTCTAAAAAACCTACTCACGATCATGTCTGCCAGGTACCCAGGCAGACTTTCGTGCATGTTTGGCAATGCTTGGGTACCCTGTCAAACCAGCAAATTCTCACTGAATTCACAGTTGAATGAAGTAAGACAGAAAAAGAAATATACCCATGTCCTTGCAGTACAAGATAAGTTGTATTTTATTTTACATTGCTGTCTCACTGCGAAAGAATTCATTCTAGTAATTTGTATGATTTTTCATGCAATGTTTAGCTAAGACGTGCATAGTGTGGTCTTCAGGCTATTAACACTGGGCTATGGCAAGTAAATTCAGAAGCTGAAGTACATATATATATGGAAGAATTTTGTAGGCAGTCTTAGAAATTTTGAGCCTGATTTAAAGGACACTGCCAACATCTATACTGATATTATTAAGATTTGTTTTTATGCAGTTGAGATGTTGAGAGAAAATGTATCGTTTCACCAAAATGTCTGTTACACAAGCTACCTTCCAAGATACAGGTTAATATATCTTTCCAAAGTATTTAGTCACAAAAGTGTATAAGAGCTAGCATACAGCTTTGCAACTCTTGCCATTTGATGGTGCTAGGTTGGTTCATTACAGCTATCAAGAAGGACTCCCTCAGCTGGTATGAGAGCTTGACTGTACATAGACTAATCCATGCTGGAAAATTTGAGATGTTCAGGGAAAAATACAGGTCAGTTCTGAAGCAGAATGAAAAGTTTTGATTGATTTCAAAAATTCACTTTGAAAGTTCTGATTAATTTCTCATTTTTGATCTTGATTAATTTCTATAAATAGAACAAAGGCAAATGAATAATTTAAAGTAATTTCATTTTAAGGTGCCTGGTACAATACTGTAGAATATTTTTAGGATTGCCAGTCATAGCATTCACAAGGATTCCACCTACAGAATATTAAATCTAAGTCTGTTTTCACACTCACTAGTATGAGACGTTTTTCTATTCCCCTACTTTTACTGATGCATTGGCAAGGCAGAAACTTATCAGTGTTTTGCTTTAAAACCCTCTTACCTACCGACAGAAGAGGCAGACAATAATTTTCCTGTTGCTAGCAGTTAGTGTCAAAAACACCATGCAAAAGTTAATGGTATATTTTAAGAGGGTTTTGCTAACTTTTCTCCTGGCAAGTAAGCCAGGTTTTATTTCTGATCTAGGTGAAAAGCTGAATGTGTAAGAGAGGATGTGGCAGTCTCTGGATGTGGTGGGACAGTCTGGGATCTCCATTTTCACATGCAGGACTGAATTTCCCTGTGAAAGGCACTTTCACCAAAAAAGTGTTCATTGTCCAGGTAATTCTATCTTGTGTTTTGATATATTATGCCTAAGAAGGCAGAGAATGTAATTTATGAAACATAGTGAACTACCTTATACTGATATGAGACAGAGAAGCTGAGAAGACATCATCTCTTAGCATGTGTAGGAGGATGGGAAATAAAAGAAAAATGACAGCATTGGAATTCACTCATGTCTTTCTCCAAGGATCCCTAGTATTTTACAGCTACACGAAGGCATGTCCTCAGGCCTCCTAAGCAATTTGTGAGACAAAGATATAACTACAATTTTCTATTTTAACTACAGATTTTTTGATGCTTCTTACAAGAGATGCCTCTCTAAAGAGTCTTGACTTTTCAGAAATGTGAAAAATACAGATCTTCTGCAGTCCACAAAGCTGGCAGAAGTTAAACAAACCCTGAGAACTGGTCTGAACTTAGGCACCTGAAAAAGGAGGTTCTTAGTGCAAGTGTGCAAAAAACCAGAAAATGTAGTCTATATATTAGGGACAAAGTTGTGCTGAATATATGAGGAGAGCAAAGGAGACAGTTTAAATATAATTGTCCAGGTGTTATTATAAGAGCCTACACAACCCTGTAGGAATTCTGGTAGAAAAAGGATGGAATAATCTAGGCTGGAAAGGACCCTGGAGGTCATTCCAGTCTGATGTCCCTCTCACAACAAGGCTACAATCAGAGCAGATCACTCAGGAACATCTCTGGACAAGTTTAATGTTCAAAGACGGAGAGTCAAAAGCCTCTATGGGCAGCCTGCTTCCCATGTTCATGCAATGTTTCTCTTGCTGCACCTCGCAGTTGTTACAAATTCTCGTTTTGCTGTGTAGCTCTGAAAAGAGTTTGGCTCCATTTTCTCCACAACCCCTCACTAGGTAATTGAAGCCAATGATCGGTTTCCCTCTTAGCTTTCTCTTTTCCAGGGTAAACAAGGTTCAGTCTCTTCTATACAATGCCTCAACCTCCCACACATTTTGATGATCCTCACTCTACTTTGCCAACATATTACTTGTATGGAGGGGTCTAAAAAGGACCCAGTGAATCACAACAGAGAAGATCATGGGGATCAGAAGAGGTAAGATGAACCCACTATTTTCAAAGCATTCCTCAGGGAAAAGTTCTCATCTTATCTGAATTTAGCCCAAATCATACTTAGAGCTCCTCTGAAAGCTCAAGTGGTTGGAAGCTACACAGTTCTTCCATCATGTTGCCATGCATCTGTTCGGGTGCTTTCAAGCTACATGAATTATTGTGTGAGAGGGTTGATGCCTGCAAGAAATCCAGGCCCAGCACTTGGGGCTCAACATTATGTCTTATTCTGACTGAAACAGCACAGAAATTCAGATTAAATGGAATTAACATCCTGAGAAATACTAAAGCACCTAAATTAAGGGCTGGAAGGACAGAATACACTAAAAATATTTTTAAATCTCCCATCTACCCTTCTATGTCTTTTTATTTTTTCCAATAAAAATAACTTTTTTTTCCCAAGTTTTATGAGTACCCTCTTCCAAAATATAAGCTGTCCACAGTAAGATCTTCATAAATGCCTGTGCTTCTGCAATACTTCCAGGACTTTGCCTTCAAACAAGAGAATGATAGGTCATGCTTTTTGTCCATGCAGGAATTACCTGGTGCCTGACAGTGAGTGTGAACAGTCAATAGATGGATCAATGGGTAGATGAAAAAAATATTTACAGTCCGATTCAGTTGTGTTGTTCCTTTATTTTGTCAGCCTACTGTGGTTATGAACGCTGGTGCAGAGCAAGACCCTTTCTGAGAGATGTGAGAAGCAGAGTTACTTCATGCATCCATTAAAAAAGCAAAGAAGAGTTATGGCTTGTGGTCAAAAAAAGGGAGATGGCAGGAAATAGGAGAGCATATGAAAGAGGAGAATGAGGAAAAGAAGAATATGGAGAATTGAAATAGAAATATGAATCCCTAAGAAAACTTCTACTGTCCAGGCTCATGTTACAATTTCACCCTATGAATAGCTCCAGAACGTTCAGGAAGTTACAATTCTGGAAACAACCAGCTGCTATGTTTTGTTCTGAGGTCTGATTTTTCATCCTGTATCCCTGCACAGTTCTTACTGTATATTTAATCCTATATGTATGTGTGATAGGTTTGAAAGAAAATAGGTCAACAGTACTTAAGATAAGTAATACCTTAATCAATTTTAACGTAACTTCTGATGGATAGTGACTGAGGATAACATACTGCCTTCACTAATTCAATTTAAAGTAGAAGGGATATAAAAAAATTGTATTGTATAAATTGCTTGGGGGACACACAAATTATCTGTTTTATATTCCCATAGAAGCTATAATATCCAGTAGGGTGCTGTTAAGGACATGCAATAATTTTAGTATCTACTATGATTATTATTGATATACAATGTACATGTAAATTCAGACTTCTTCAGTTCTGTCTGGAGGAATCATTAATGTGTAATGGATCTGATGACACAGAAGACGTTAGTGATAAGTTGTAGCTGGACTTTCACTCATTTTATGCTTAATAGATTTTTGCTTAAAAGAGATACAGGTTGGTGCAAAAGCAACTGTGGTCTTTGCATTATTGAAATTTCTGTTTGATATTGAAATACGTTCTTCAATAAATGTGGTTGTGTTACATATCATTTATTTATTTAAATTATATCATTTATTTTTTTTGCTACTGACTTATTAGACTATGGAAATGATGTTAGATGAAAAGCAAATTTGAGCTATTTTCTTATTTGAGTTCAAATTAGGTTGTAAACAAGTGAAGACAATTCACAACATAAAAAACGCTCTTGGCCCAGGAACTGCTAACAAATGTACAGTGCAGTGGTGGTTCAAGAAGTTTCACAAAGGAGATGAGAGCCCTGAAGATGAGGAGCATAGTGGCCAGCCAGTGGAAGGTGACAATGATGGATTGAGAGCAATCATTGAAGCTGATTCTCTTACAACTACATGAGAAGTTACTGAAGAATTCAACATTGACCATTCTATGATTGTTCAGCATTTGAAGCAAATTGGAATGGTGAAAAGTTCAATAAGTGAGTGCCTTGGGAGCTGATAAAAAATCCCCAAAATAGTCATTTTGAAGTGTTGTCTTCTCTTATTTTATGCAACAGCAACAAACCATATTTGGTTGGATTGTGACATGTGATGAAAAGAGGATTTTATATGAGAACCCGTGATGACCGGCTCAGTGGTTGGACTGAGAACCTCCAAAGCACTTTCCAAAGCCAAACTTGCACCAAAAAAAGGTTATAGTCACTCTTCTGTGGTCTGCTGCCAGTCTGGTTGACTACAACATTCTGAATCCCGGTGAAGGTGTTACATCTGAGAAGGGTGCTCAGCAAATCGATAAGATGCACTGAAACCCGCAACGCCTGCGGCCAGCATCCGTCAAAGAAAGGGCCCAATTCTTCTCCATGGCAACTCATGATCGCACATCACACAGCCAACACTTCAAAAGTTGAATTAATTGGGCTACAAAGTTTTGCCTGAACTGCCATATTGACCTGATCTCTCACCAACTGACTACCACTTCTTCAAGCATCTCAACAATTTTTTTGCAGAGGAAATGCTTCCACAACCAGCAGGATGCAGTAAATGCTTTCCAAGAGTTCATCAAATCCCAAAGCACAGATTTTTACACTACAGGAATAAACAAACTTAATTCTCATTGGCAAAATGTGTTGATTGGTTCCTATTGTGATGAATAAAGATGTGTTCGAGCCTAGTTATAAGGGTTAAAAATTCATAGTCCAAAACCAAAATTACTCTTGCACCAGCCTAATATCCACTCATCTACAGCCTTCAAAAGATGATCATATATGGTGGAGGGTAAAATGTGCAACGCGTGTTTGTTGGAAACCGTGTATTAAGAAAAAATAATAAATTAATATCATTACAGGGTTTCAAAAATAGCAAATGCACATTACTTTTTCATGTAGATCATTCCATGCAAATAAAAATGATGTAGATATTTGTTAGAAATAGCAACATTCCTGGTAAGAATATTAGAACCAAATCTCTAGCAAGTATCTCTCAGAGTAACTCCATCGATGTCTATAGCACTATATCTTTTTGTACAGGGTTGACATGAAGAAAACCATGGCTTGACTACATAATTGAGCTTAGGACCTTACTTGGAACAGTGAAACTCTGCTATATTTTCAAGGCAGTAGAACAACATGAGTGGTACCAGGCAGCGAATAGTTGACAATCAACAGAAAATCTTGGATGCACAGGTGCTACAAGAAGAGTACGAGTGCAGTCCTGGGCACAGAAGCAGGGGAAGGTCAAGTTAGAGTGCAGAAGAATTTTTAGCTTTCTGTATGGTATAACATAACACACAATCTTGTAATAAAGTAATACAAGCTTGTAATGATTAGATGAATCTACAGAGGCTGACAAAATGTATGAGGTCTTACCTGTTGATCAAAAGGTCATACACCAGCTAATTCTTAAATGAGGCAATAAATAAACATCAAACCTGATACAAGCAGTGATCTGAAGCTACGATGGAGAAAAATAAGACCTTTAAGGAAGGGAGCTACACAGAGCTTCTGTGAGACATGCCAGGCAGGAAGGTCTCCTTTCCCCAGAAACTTTCTTAAAGTCCATTCAAGCCATCACTTCCAGGGATGAAGTGCTTGAAATGTCATATTCAGGGCTCTCTTTGTCCTCTTTTCATGTCTCCTCAGAGAAATTAGTGATCTGAGTGTCCATGAGGCCACCATAGCAGCAGTTCTAGGAGACAGATGTCAGATTTTCCTTGTCTGTTCAAGAAGTCACCCAAAGCTAGTCCGAGTTTTCTGGTCACTGTGGGGTACGGGACACCAGGGAAGGCAAACCAGAATATGCAACACAGAAGGTGAAAATGCTTTTACAAGCATATAAGTTTACTTTAGGGGGTTCTTCAGTGAAGTTCTTTATATGTTATCACCACAAGGCTGTTTACATTCATTTCACACCTAAAGCAGTAGCATCCCAATGGACTAGAGAGAAGCTCAGACCCAGAGGTGTAACAGGCTTGTGATGAGCAGTGCATGGAGGAACAGGGTTTTGGAGATTATGACAAAGCAGTGAGACTCCAGTGGAAATTACCCATCTCCTGTTTCTTTCCTTACCAACCACAGGCTCAGCCTAGATCAGTCCCTCTAATTTGACAATCACTTTCCAAAATAATGGAAAGAGATTGCCTTTGCCCTGAGGTGGTCATGGTCCTTAACACTGCCCAAACCTACTCTACAGGTAGTTGGATGTGCGGCAAGACTCTACACACAGGAACAGCTCTGGGACACTGTTATAGCTCCAGTTTTCTCTGCTAAAAATCATTTAGGGTAAGAACTTCAGTGCAAAATCCTTCTCTTGCTGCAACAAAAGAGGCTTTTCCATTCATTCAGAAGAGCAAGGAGGGAAGGCAAAGCAGAGTTTTACCTCCAGCACAGCTCTAAGTCGCTCTTGAAGATGCAGGTAACATATGCTTTAATGGGAACTTTTTAAAGAAAATGAGTTGCTTTAATGAAATAAACAGTTTGTTTGCAGGTGAGGATGGTTGCTGCAGGATGGAACTGCTGTGGCATTTTGTTGTGATACTTCTCTCACTTTGTATTCCAAATCAGATGTGCTGTACAGCAAGGCAACACATAAACTTGCCCAACTTTCTTTTGGCCTACTTTTTACAATATCTAACAATCATATTCATGTTCCCCCTTGTGCATGAGAATGATGTCTGACTTTTTAAATTAAAACATGGAACTTTATGCAAGCAAAATCTTTACATGGGTTAATATAAATCATGGTGTTTTAAAAAAAAAAAAAAAAGAGAATTATTCTGTAAAACTTCATGAATAGTTTAAAATTTATGATCAAGGTCTGCTTCACGTACCTGTTTAAATTCCAGTAAATAATGCAAAGAAGTGTAGAAGAGCCCTGCCATATTTTTTGCCTTATGATCCTGTTAGTAGACAGCTCTGCACAGCAACTTTCCCTTAACAAGGTGTTTTTCAGCACTTGACTAACTCTAACTGACTCAGTGCAATCACTTATGTGCTTATAGTCACTCAGGTGCTTAAGCACTTCACTTAATCAGTGCCTCAGGCAACAAGGATGAAGAGAAATCTACTGCCCCAGAGGGACCAGTCTCTTTTCTGTGACAAAGGCAGACAAAAATCACAGTCTTCTGAGAAAAATATACATGCAAGGATCACTGTAGTCAGGATATCCTTAGACACTTGCTCTCTTTTGGCTTAGAAATGACTATGAAAGGGCCATGGATGCATCTTGGACAATGCTGGCAATGGGGATTCACGGTTAGTCTGTCCAGATGCAGAATGTGCACAGGAGGTCTCTGGTGGGAATATGGCAGCCTCATACAACATCCAGGAGAACATGTGTCTCCCATAGTCTCCCTCCAGTCAAACCAGGAGATTTTGAACTGCTAATCGTATTCATAAAATGTGAATCTCTTCTCATTTGGCTTTTCACTCTTTACTTCTCTTTGTCAGGAAGGTGCTGGTCTCCCACTTTACCTCTCTTCCAGCCTTCCCTTCAAGAACATAAGTGGATTTAGATGCACACCACTGAAGGTTTATTTTCAGTGTAGTCCAGAGACAGCTCTGGGTAGAGCCTGTACACCACTGGGAGCAAACAAGGTCCTTGCCAAGCAGCAATGCTTCATTTTGGAACACCACTTGTACTTTCTGCTCAGGACAGTTCCCAACAACCTGAAAATTTGAGGTTGTTTTCACATGAGGCAGGATTTGTCACTAAATTCAGCCAAACAGAATCATACACATCATTGCTTCCCTGTCTATTACTAGTCGGTGCAAGGCCACGTAAAGTGTTTTGTAACAAATCTCTGCAACCATTTCATCTCTATAGAGTTTTCAGTTTAAGGCTGGTGATGAGTGTGCATGATGGTCTTCAAGAAATTGTAACACCTTGTGATACATAGAGGTGTTACTGATGGACAGATAAAACGTTTGGACAGATAAAAGCTACTTTGTTTTCAACACATTTCTTTTAAAATGATTTAGCTAGATTTAGGTTAGTCCCATCTAGAACAGAATAATTTCCTCCAACCAGTGAATCTGGTATTAAAAATAGCCTTGCAAAAAGTAATGAATATTTATAATATTGACTGACAGTGACAGCTCTTTAAGAGCTCAAGTAATATAATTAATAAGAAGGTGATGGATTAACCCCCTTTTAATTCAATGGAATTATCTCAGAGATAACTTTGACTCCAGTGCCTTTTGTTTGACCCATTAGAATTTCCTTTTTTAATTGTTAAAGAACCATGTGCTCACAGCAAGTGTTTTTTAAAAATCAAATGAGGGGAAACTTTATTTCTTGAATATAAAAACATACTTATAGTCCATTCAAAATAGCAGTTGACAATTTATGAACTTATATTTATCTATTTTACTACCTTATGATTTTTTTTGGTATAAATGATAATTTCAACATAATGCAGTGATAGTGTATGTGTTTGTGTCCCACCACTCCATTCTAACCTCCACGCTGGTCTGCAGACTTTGAGGCGGCTGTTTTAGTTTAAGGTAAGCTAAGAACCTTTTTCCATTGATCTTTTTATTCCATAACCACAAAAGAAAATGCTAGGACGGTGCTACTGATTTTTTTTTTTTTCTCCCCAATATGTGGTCATTATAAGCAAAAAAGAAGCTCACACTTCTACCTTTTAATTGGGCATTTAGGAGGACAATGTTTGAAAGCAATTAATGGGAAAAACATTTTTGTCCTGTTTTATCAATTGGTCTCCAAGAAAAATGCTGTCCAAAGTAACTATTATGTGCAAGCCAGGAAACTGTTGTCCTTTTCAGTTTTTCCCATGTCAGAATTTATTCATTTAATTCAGTTCCCCAAAATTACTTCAGTGCCAATTATCTCTCTCTGTGTAGAAAATGAGTTTGGCCTACTTCAGCTTTTCCTTCATTTTATGCCTCTTTTCTGCTATTCTTCAATGAGTGAGTAATGTGCGATGTGAAAAAAGGGAGGATCTTCAAAAATATGTGAAGTGTCTAGAGTGGCTTTTTGGTACCTGTGAAGAGGCCCCTTGAAGAAGCTTAAAGGACAATAGAATATTGCGGCTAGCAGTGGTTTATTTTGTCCACATGACTCATTTCACATGCACCCAGGCAACTGATGAATGGAGGATTAACACAAGTTTTCACCTTATTGAAATGAGTGATTCAAAGCAAACAAATAGGACTAACTAGTTTGGAATATGAAATTAAAGTTTCTCTGAGTTCTTTTGTTATGCATCACTTTCAAACTTAATTAGAAATATGATGGCTTTGGAATTGCTTTTAACTAACTTTGTTAAATGACAGTAGTTTAATGTTTGTTATTGTCACACAATCCACTTGTCTCAAATCTAAAGACTCCCAGGGACTGTTCAAACACATTTACAAAAAGTTGTTTTAAAACAAAATGGAAAAATACCACATATATACATGTATTCACTCATTCTTTGTGCATGTTTATATACATTTACACAAGGAAAGAGCATTAGATGCATTTCTTATTGCTAATTGCATTGTATATATCTATAAATATTTATAGATGGGTAGATTACATTATAAGAAAAGTGCTTTAGATGCTATCTTTATGCTAACTTATGCAACTCATTCAACTCCTTAAACTCTGTAATTATATTCTAAACAGGTTGGGGTTACCCATGAACACCATTCAACCCTACGTGACTTTATATGGTGCTAAGTTACAACACCCTGCGGTCATGCAAGTCATAAGCTCCCAGTTTACAATTTTAACAACTTCCTTTAACAATGGCTCAGCATCTTTGTATGGTGTAGCCTATGCTCAGGGCACACAAGGGCTTTCAAACCAGGATGCCTTCCTCCTGTTCTTTTTAATGATGCACTAAGTTGATATGAAGACTCTTTCTGTGGAGCAATAGCCGAACACATCTGGCTGGCTGTACAGTTAGTGGGTCATATGCCTCTTTCCCTGTTTTTAGGATAATTCTCTCCAGTGTCTCTCTAACATATTGGAAGCTCCCTGTAGCTGAGTAGTTCAATTGGCTTCTTCCGTGGAACAGCTCCATTAAACCCTGCATGCAGGGTTACGCAAAAGCTTCAGGATACTTTTGAATCACAACTTCTGTCCGTAAACTTTAAGATTATGAGCATGGCACTCTGTAGGTAACCTCTGCAGAGGTGTATTGAATTAAACCCAAGGATTTTGATTTAATGAACCAAAAAGTGGGTGGATGCTACTAGCCTGTCACTGATTCCCAGTGCTTGTGGTCCTGGAAAGCTGGGCTCAGTGCTATTAGAGCGATGCTCAGTTTGCCCTGCTGAAATGCAGGGCTCTCAGGCTTTGCTCCCTTGTCTCTCCCTGCCAATAGAAAGAATTTGTTTTGTTGCACTGGAGCTGAGCTGATTTCTAGAAACTACTGCTGCTCATCATAAATCCCCATGAGAACCTCCAAAACAACTGGTCCTCTACAGAAAGCTGTTCCTACACTTTCAGGAGCAACTCTGCCAAGAGATGTGGTTAGTTTGCATTGCTAAGACGTGATATTAACATCTCAATTTCATCACTACTAAAGATCACCATCTCACCTGCAAATTCTTTTCCATACTAATCATTATCAATGTCATACAGCACAATGTCTCTGCCCATTTGGGCTGGATTTGGAACAGATGTACAATTCACTTTGAGAACTCTTGGTAAGGTCAGAAACTGACATTTACCATCCCTGGAGATAATTCTATAAAAGAAGCAAATCCTCTACTGCAGATAATAATGAAGTAACTATATAATTCAGCAGAGTGTGATCACTGGACTTTTGAATATGTCCATGATAGGACATCCGTATTGTATGTATGTATTGTATTCCTGAGTGGTGCCATATCTAATTCATAAGTGAATGGTTGTAAATCCTACTGAATCCATAATACCCAATGGATATTTCAGTCTTCCACAGGAAGTTTTACGAAAGGATGGACTGAGAAAATCCTATTGTAGAATGCTTTCTGTCTCAGAGGATGAAGCATTCAAATGGGAAATGAAGTCAGAAATCATCTTATGAACAGAAAGATGTTGCACCACGGCCTACATGGAAACCAAGATTGCCAGTTCCAGGGTGAAGCAAATGTTTCCAGTCTTTGTTGGATGAATCGTAAATGCTTCTGTGCCACAACAATATCTCATCCAGCCAAGATTTTGATATACAAAGTCAGTGGTTTCATCTTCAATCGAATCTTGGACTGGAAAAGTTCTATGAAACATTGGTCTTGCATTTAGCATCATTATGGATGTGATAAAGACAGCGCTACCCCGATTAGGAACAAATGCTGTTACTGTTCTTTCCAGTAACAGAGACTTATTTCTAACATGACAAATACAAGAAATTGTTCTCATATTCATTCTTGTTTGCTGGAGCTGTTCTAACTGAAGATAATCATCACAGGAATGCAGTGTGATAACTGTATCAGGGAAATCCATGTGTAAGAAACACCTAATGTAAGCTATCTTGTATTTTAACTCTAACAGCAAATATTTTTACACTTCTCCACACACATCACACTAGGTCTTTCTTTCAAACCAATTCCATGCAATACTGAAACCTAGGGATAACATTTTTCCTATGTTTTCCTATGGAGAAAGACAGCTTCACTGTTCACCTGATCAATGAGAAAGGTAATTTTTCTGGAATATGCAGACATTATATTGCAGGCAGCCCAGCTGCACACTGACACAGCAGTTGTCTCCAGACACAGCTTCTGAACTCCATGTCAAAAACATGTTTCTGTGACAAGGCATGATCAGTTTTTCGGACAAACACCATTTATATCCTCAGACAGTATTACCCTTCTTCTGTGTTGGATGAGAAATGACTCAGGTGTGTTTTGTAAGAGAATAAAAATACATAAAGGTGTCAGGGGTTATGACCTGGGAGACTGCTACATGTTTCTTCCAGAACTGCCACTCATGGGACTTTCAGAACAGCTCCTGTCCAGGTCCATTTCACAAGCCACTAGCGTGGGGTTTCCAGCTTTTCTTCCTTCACTTTGCAAACTTGCTTTTCTTTTTGCCCTATCCTTTAATTTTTAAATTTTCAACTTTCACAAGGAAAGAACAAGTCTTAGGGTCAGAGTGATGGTGTAAAGCTTGAGGAGCAGTACTGCAAGAGAGAAACAGTTTGGAAGCACACAATAAAATTAGTAGCCATCAATGCCCAAAATTGTAAGTGAGCTTAAAAAATAAAATAACAATTCCTCTCATCTCACATCAAGAGTTTTATATTATCAATCCCAACAACCAGAGCAGAATGAGCTCTGTACAGTACTAGTTAATTTAGGAAAGGAAGATAAAACGAGTGAAAAATGATATTATTTTCCATTTAATACACTGATGTGGCAGTGTTGTTAGCAAATTCATCTTTATTCATTCCTCTCCCTCACTCCATTAACTCACAAATCCCAGGGAAGTCACCAACCCATCACACTCAACCTCCTTTGAAACCTTCCCCAAACACATGCACAAAAAGCACTGTCCAATCCAAGGAGTCACACCGTGTCTGCTTTATTTTCTCCTGCCGCGCTGCTGGATGCTGCACTGAGTCCTGCTGCCTGTCCAGAACTGCTGTAGAGCTCTGCTGTGGGCTGCGAACCAGCTGCTGCATTGCAGACCAGGAATGACAGCTTATCAGGAGGGAGTTAACGTGATTCCTCTAATTTGTAAAGCGCTTTGGGGTTCCACTCAGTGGAGTCTGCTATCTAAATGTATTATTGCTACATCTTAAACGTTATACAGTGGAGCACTTTTGGGTTCCAGTGCTTCTGATTTTTCTGATCCTTTTTTGGGAAAGACATCCATGAATGTCTGGCTACGTCTAAAGACTGCAAATGGAGGGAAACAGGCCATTTGGCTAATATGAAGGGTGCCCCACTGATGGGAGTGTGGGGAAGGTCCACAAGCTATGGGGTTACCTGAGAAAGAAAATTAAGGAGAGTTTTGTTTGCCCAGGGGTAAAAAGGATACAGGTCTGGTGTATCAAAAACGAGCCACGATTCAGCTAAATCCCAAATCTTCATGGATGCTGTCTCCAGCTCTGCTGATCGGCCCCCACTAGTAATCATCTCCCACCGCCACAGTCCCCCACCACTCCCCCCAGTCCAAATTGGGAAGAGGCTGAGAATTTGTCTCACTCGAGCCCTCACCAGGGCCACGAGTGTCAGCTGCTCTGTCTGATGACTGGCACACTGATTATGCACCTATCCAGACACATGGAAACTCCACAGGGAAAAGCTCCCCAATACACACACATTTGTAATCTCTTGTGAATAGAGTCCTAAGTGCCCATTAACTATTGCTCAATTACACGGGAACTCTGCAGAAGTAAATATGGCATGCACATGAATATCAATTAAAGCCGTTATGATCAGTGTGGTCGTGAGTCAGGAGGGAAATGTGCATAATCTTGACAGGATAACGAAGACACGCTTCATTTTACTCGTGCAGATTGGAATAGTATGTTAAGCTAATAAAAGCTTTTGCATTAAAAAAAAAAATAGTTTGACAAGCCCAGAATAGTTTTGAATCATATCCACCTGTGATTTCAGTTGTTAAAGTCAGCTTTGAAGTTCTTTTTTAAAAGACAAAGGGAAAAACCTTCACTGCTGAGCCTGTAATTTCTCAATTGCCCTTTCCTCCTTCAATTGGTCCGTGGTCATTATAGCCCTATCCTACCTAACACCACACAGCTACAACCAGCAATCAGGTACTTGCAGAAAAAAAGGTTGATAGCTGAAAGACCAGACAAAATGTAGGGCACCAGACTGACGAACCATTTCAACTGGATCCAAGGGAGCTCTTACACTCTGGCAGCTGAGTACCTGCATTGAGGTATCACTCAAGCTGCATCCTTCTGCCCACCTACTGACTGACCAGAAGTAAATCTCAGGTTGACACCATTACCTCTACCATAAGTGCAAAGTGTGTAAAGAGTGGTGCTGCACGGCAATGAAGGCTTTATACTAAGGATGTTTCTACTGTCATGGACTTTTGTCTTGGGAGGAAAAGGACAAATGATGTACAAATTTACCAGGGACAGGCTGATTTCTATAGTGCTTATGGGACTACTTCAATGGCACTTATCAGTGGTTCTGGCCTCATTTCCGCCCTGATGGAAACTTAAATGCAGTGTTGCAAACTTTCCACATAATTTTCTTTTGCTGAGCCAAGCTATCCTAACATCCTCTTCCAGATGCTACTGAATTTTGGAAACCTGTTGTCTCATAGAGAATGATATAGCCTTCTCAAACCAAAATGTGGTGTCCTGTCTGTTGTCATTCTTAGACTGTTGTCCAAGGAACCTAAATAAAACCTTGGCAACACACATGCTTATTGCTTGAAATAATGGCTTAAACTCACAACAAAATTCTCTTTATTTTGAAATCAGCTGTGTTGCACTTGTGGGCTAAAAAGACACATGGACTGCATCCTTGGAGGAAACTGAACATGGGTAGTGAAGGTCAGCTGCTGATCATCCACACCATTATTTTACATCTGGGCATGACTGGGAAGTAGTGTGGGTTAGGAGGTGGACCTGGAAGGTTATGCTATTGGGATGAGAGTCACTCTCTGAACTCCAGTTTGTTTTATTTACAAAGATGTAGCCAAAGACCATGCCTATAATCACACAATAAAGAGGTGCCGGGCAGGGCTTCAATCACTTTCCTGCTGTGGTCTGTACTGTTTAATTGTTAGCAACTTCCCTGGCACATTTTTGCCCTATTCCATCACCCTTCTACATGATGCCCAGACACAACACAGGCAACAGAACTAGCCAGGGACCGTTCCCACTAGGCAAGATGGAAAAAGGAGGACGGAGCCTTATGGTTACAAGCCATGCCTTGCCACTTGCCATCAGGGTGAAGAACGGGCCCTGGCCCGTTTTATGTACTAGGATAGATGTAGCCATAGAGACTGGAATGTTTGTACTGCCTTTAATTAAATGGAAATTGTGTTTCATGGCAGTTCTCACAACAGTCTAAATCTGTGGGATCAGAGTGATGTCTGACCACTGCAGTCAGAGACTGGTATGTAGACTGAAAATGTATATCGATGCATCTGTGTCAGGAAGGTAGATAATTACACTGGATACAGTACAAGTGGGCTGACAGACAACATTGTATTAAGTAAAGCAAACAGCCTCATTCCTGAGTATAATACAAACTTGCGATAGTTTTAGAAAACAAATTGCGACAGTTATGGGGGACTTCTTTAGAATTATTGTACTGGAAAAATACTTAAACATTTTAATATAATTATTTTAGTTTTGATCTAGTTGAGGTAATAGCTGGAAGATTTTAGAGCTGGGGGTACATTTCTGTTGTCTACTAACTTGCAGCAATGCATACAGTTACATTTACAGATAAAAAGCAAGTTATATAGTTCAGCAAATACAGCCAAAAAAAGGAAACATGAGTAAGTAAATATTATGAAATCTGAACAAATGTCAGCTGACCAAAAGAATGAAAGTATGGGTGTATATGATGGCATGTTGAGGAACAGTTATTTCAGCCCAAACCTCATTCTATGTTTGCAGAAATTTGTTTTTATATGAAATGAGTAGAGTAAGACTCATCCATTGATATTCATTGCTAAGCAATATGTTTCTGTCCTTTGTTAGGGTTGTATGCCACAGACAGCCCTATGCCAAGTGCTAAGTCTTCAGCACAGGCTTTTTAGGATAAAAATTAAGCAAGTACAGTATTCATATTTCTTTGCTGGACTGGGGCCTCATTGTCTGCAAAACAAAACCTTTCAGTAGCAATTTTTAACAAACTTTTACGGTCCTGTTCTTTAAATGCCCAGGGGAGCCATTGGGGTCTAGTATGAGTTATCACCTTAGGAAGGGATGAACCTGAGATATTGAAAGCATCTTACAAGTCAGCGCAGAGCCTTGGCTCCCACTGATTTTCCTTGATTTTGGAGGTTAAATCATTCAAACCTTTACTCTCATTTAAATGATCAAGAAAACATTCAGAATGTTCCCCTTCCAGGAATGGGTTAAATTTAATTAAGTAATATTGAAAAGCATTCTGGAGATGAAAAATGCTTTGCTATGTAAGTGCTGACCATTAGCCATTATTAGGTCCTCTCTTGATGTTCTTATGTTAGCCCAACTAAAAAGCAACTCATAAACTTTTTCATTATAGGCAAGGTCTTGTCAGTTTAAACCAGCTGATTTAAAGTACATGTAACAAGTCAGATTGGTATATGTTTAATGGTCCATAGTAGGTTCATGGCAAAAGAGACAGAAAGTTGATTTTTGTATCTGCTTCTATAAGTTAATAGGACATAATTTGCGGTGAGGGACAAAGTTTCTTAAGGAAATCATTGTGTTGGCAAGGCTGCTTAAATAAAGTGTCCTACAGGAGCTAGGTAATAAATAAAAACCCTGTCTTCACAAGGCTTTGCCATTGTCTGGAAAACAGAGAGAGAAAGAGACTAAAATAATTAAAGGTGCTTATTCTAGTGTAATCTCTCAGTAAATGAAGTATTCTTGGATTTTCCCTTTGCAGGAGCTAAATCTGTGACCTTCTGTACCAGAGGAAAAAGTCCTTTGTGTTCTGAGCTCTAACAGACTTACTATGGTTTCCTTTCTACCACGGTCCACGAAACACTTGTTATATTTGTTTTCCTTACTTCTTTCTCTTTTGCAACAAGGCATTAGTTCAGTCTTTAAGGAAAGAGTAGATTGCTGGCTTTTATTTTTTTTACCTTGATAGGTCGTATGCCTTTATGTCTTTGGTTTATCTCCTGTGTTTCAGAATGTTTCTTTTACCTTGTGGAATACTGTCAGAAGTCTCTGTACAAAAGCAAAAGCGGTGGTTGCTATAGCAATAACCAATCTGATGAAGCTGTGACCTAAATCATGACTGAGAAAAATAGTACCTTTTCTATATCACTGCAGTTACTGCTTCTTTGGATTATGCTACCGTTTTGCAGGATTTATTACCTAAAATGAACTCTTTGGCTCGAGGATACAAGAAAAAGAAAAGTGATACTTCTATAACTATGGAGTTGGGCAGGAACATGAACAGCTTAAATCTGCTGAAATTTATTGGTGAAAAGGAGTTCTGCTCTTGGTAGCAGAAGTGTAGCTAGACCTTGGTGCAGCACAATCTATTTCTTGAAAATCCAGGGAGCTTTGACTGCTGGAAGATACTTAAATCAACATAATGTACAGCTCAGATTTATTAGGCATTGCAGAACCAGCAACTTTCCCAACTTCCTGAAGCCTTTACTTCTGCTATGATGTTATAGTAATTGAGTAGAAAAGGAAGGAAACGTTCTCTAGGAGCAGTTGCTTCCTTGTTTGCTGATAATCTAGTGAGGAAATCGGTGCAGGCATCCAAAGACCATTACCTAAAGTGCAAAATTGGTGGTTCTTATTTGGCTCAGATCATCAATGAACCTCCTCACCAGCAGTAGTTACATATGAGGTCATTTCTGCACATTCACAGCAGACAAGGGAGTGTAGCATGGAAAATAATACCATGAAGGATAAGATGCAGCAGTATTTAACCTATTGTACTTCTGAAAATTAGGCTTTGAATCCGTGCTTATCATCTGGGCTCCTTCCATAGTCAATGAAGGGGAGAGAGAGATATTTTTCCTCTCCTAAAATAGGCATCTGGGATAAATGGGGTGCAAATTTAGAAGACCATCTCTGTCTTGGTGTGGACTGCAGATGGAGCTTTGACAACTTGCTTAGTGCAAATGCCTGACTTTTAGATGGCAGCATGAGCTGGACTCCACTTGTACTAAAGGTGTTGTGCAGCAAACCTAGCATGGATGACCGTTGCTGTTATGAAAACATGATTGGAGCTAAATGGCCAGATCTTCAACTTTAAGAGCAGCAGCTTGCCCTGAGCTCTACCAGAACTGAGACTAAGAAACAACAGAGCTGCAGGAAGGTGGGAGTCGCAGCAATATTGAAATTACTTGTATTGGAGAGGATGAGGAGTGGAAAGTTGGCAGTCAACTACATCATATTCACTGGAACAACAGATGCAGGTTGGCAATTGTGACCGCATTTATCCTGACAAGTAGTTAGCTAAGAGGTACTTGTGCTGTTATTACCCTCCCTGCTAGTCCCTCACTCATCCTTCTGCTATAAACCCAAGTGGATAAATCATAAGGATCAAGAGACAATTAAATGTGTTTGATGATGCTCATTTGGAAATCAAAGTTGCTGTCTTTGCTGTCAGAGATTTGGACTGGAGATGCGTGAGCAGTGAAGAAGCCTGGCTGTTGAACTATTTGGAGAGATCTAAAATTACCCATTTCTTATGGCCACCTGGTCTCTTCAACATCTGCTGTGTGCTTGGCTCAGATACTGCCTGCTCTCTGAAATCACAACACACAGGACGTAATGTGTCAGAAGTAGTGTGACACAGCAGTGACATTTAAAGGGACATGAGCTTGGCCGTCAGCTCTTCTGGAATGCCTGTTCTAGAGCTTTCCCTGTTTTAGTTGGTTGCAGAGCGCAAATGAGACCATTTCAAACCATTTGCAATTGTCTTGGGGTAGACGACCATGGAGAGTACTGAGTTTCACATGGGTTAAGATAGAATCAGGAGTCACTTGTAGTGCAAGAACTTAGAAATCCCTTTAATTTTGCAAAGGCTCTTTCACCTCCTCAGCACTCAAGTCTGATTGATGGTGATGCATTTATGAACTGGAAATTATATGGCTATTGGCCAATGTGTGATATAATAAAATATTACAGTGAGGAGACTTAATATTTCACAGCTAAAGAAGCTGAGAACTGACTTGTGCTGGAAACAGCACCCACACACAGCCCAACCTAAGAATGATAATCCAAGTAACGAAGTAAAAAAGGTCAGGGGCTGAGCACCATTAAGGTTGGACTGCAGGAGCAATAGTAGTACCAAAATATTCAGCTACTCCAGTAGCTGTTTGGGGCATTGCAGTCTTCTGGTGCCTTTTGACTGCTTCTTCGAGAGTCCTTTTCAAGCAGATACTTCCCATAATCCTTTGCTTAGCTTTCATTATTTTATTTTATTTTAATTTATTTTATTTTATTTTATTTTATTTTATTTTATTCTATTATCATGTGTCCCCTCACTCTTCTCTCTCTACCTTGCAATAGGCCAAGCACTTTCATGCCTTCAACAACCTCGTTTTTAACCTGTGGCAAAAGACAAAAATAATGCATATCTCTGCCACAGGAAAAAGAGACATCAGGGAAATCAGTTATATCTTAGGTCCCTGGAAAAACAGAGGGTTTGTTAGGAGGATCATCCATCTGATCCTTGGGGGCATGTTTTTGTTAAAGCTGGATGTGTTTGACAAATTTGTGTGTCCCTGAGGTGAGAGATTTTCTGGGTGTAAAACCTGCCCAACAGCCTTTTTAAAAACAGCTTCAGCTTCCACCTGGGACCTCTGTTCATCTTAAATCAGCTAACACGTAGCCATTTCAAACCACCAACTGGTCTTCTTTTTGCCTCCTTCTTGCATTGCTTCTTTCTGCTCCCTTGTGAAGACATTATTTTAAAAGTGTTTTGTAGTATTTAAAATCATTTTTTACCCCAGAGTCCACTCTGATGGCATTTGGAGGGAGTTTGAGATTACAAATTGTCATGTCTTTTCTAATTCATGTGTTTTGTCTCTATTGCATTCATATTCTCCCTTCCTAGAACAGAGCGAATAGGTGCAGAAGTTCACCTGGTCTTGCGTTCACAGTCCCCTTTGGGGATCCTTAATAGTCACACATTCATATGCATGAATATAGAATGTGATGTCTTCTTCCAAGAACTGGGACTCTCCATTTTTATCCACTGTCTGTTAGAAACAGAATTTCCTTCATCGCTCAACCTCTTTATATTGTGGCTGCAATACGCCATTTCAGAAGTGTCATCACCTTTATCTTTTTACATTCTGATGTAGTCTGTAATCAACACTAGCTTCAGCGCCTCTCATTACTAGCTCTTGAAGTGATTCTTCAGACTCAGCAAGAACAACATCATCATCAGATTACAGCATCTGCTTCCTCCAATTTCAGTCTTGCCGCTGTAGCCGACAACAACAACGCACATTTGCATTTCAGTGCACAGACAGAGCTGATGCTGTGCCACCATGCAGCCCTGCTGGACTTTCTTCCTGCCCATCAACCATGATGCAATGTCCTTTGTTGTCTTTCTTTTCACTTGTGTCTGGTCACATACAGCACAATAAATTATATACATAGATAAGAAAGCCCCCACAGATATTAAGAGAGCTGCATGTAGTTCTGCTGCTTTCTGTTCTGTAGTAAGGGTCCTTTTGCACTTTTTTTTTGTGTGTATGATTTTTTTTTTCCCCAGCATTATTCTAAAAGTTGATTTACATCATTGTCATGAGTAAAATAGTCTGTGTTTTGTTCTTTCTGTGCTTAATTTTGCTTTCATATTTTTCAGCCCCTTTCTTCAAACACTAAGCCCATTTTTTTCTTTTTCCTTATGTTTGAATAGCAAGTGGAATTATTTGGCAATGTGCACATCCTCTCAGACTCCCCTTCTCTGAGCGCAGAATGAGTTTAGTGTCTCTCATTAAGTCCCATAGCCGCTGCCCTGTTTTTTTCACAGAAGTTGCAGATCTTACGGGAAATCTTGATAGCAATCTAGCATTAGAGTGTTCTCTTCAGGTACACAAAGCAGGCACGCATGAGAATATTTGAAGCATGTAATGATGACTATTTGAGTTAAGGACTCCTCTGTCTTCCTGAGAGAATAATTCAGATAAAATACAAGAGGTACTGATGCTGAAATCATGTTCTGATACATGAAGAGACTTAATTTGACCTTTTTGTGGTTTTTTTTATTTGATAATAGCACATGCAATTATTTAATTTCCTTTATCTCTGCAATACTTAACGGGAAAGCACCTTTATAAAACAACAAAGAAGATTTACAAGCCTTGAATGTAGGGTCCAGTGCAGAGCCCGAGATGTCCTGTTGCCACTCTCAGCATATCTGCTCCATCTTTGCTGTGGTTTGCATGGCAGCTCTTCCTCCCACAGCTACATGAACCTGCCTGAGATTCCCAGCTGGCCAGATGGGACGTCATCCACATCCCTCCCTTGTTGCACACTCTTGCAGAAACTTATGGCTTTTGATGCTGTTAGCCAGAAAGGTCACCTAGTCTTAAACAAATGAGCTGAAATTCTCTTTTGTATGTGTATGGGGAGGCTAGGAAAATAACAGGTTAGCACAATTGCGCTGATGTGGAAATAAAAAACAAACCCAAACTTTTAAATGCCAAATTTGCGGGCCTCAGTGCTTACTCGAATTTAGACACCTCCTCTGTGTGACTTATGTGATGGAGATGAAGTAGCTTCAGTAAGTTAAAAATCTCAGGACAACATGGAACTGGTTACATTGGATCCTAATTTGGGGGTCCATAACCAAGCAGGACAGAATTATTAACATTATTATCCTTTGCAAACGAAGCTTTAGATCTGCTCCAAGGCTGTCAAAGGAATCACTACAAGTGGTTTCAGATCTAGTCAATCAGTCAGTGAAGACCTCTTCTTGTAGAAATTAAATGATTACATCCTTTAGCTTCTCAGGCAGGGAGCTGACTAGGAGTACCTGGTCTTCTCATGCAATGCAGGCTGATGACTTTTGACAGGGGCTCATTTTCACATTTCTTTTATTCATTTTAAACCACTTCCTTTTCTACTGAGACACTGAAAAATTCAAACCTCACTGAATATTTCTATTAATTTGCCTGGATTTTGCCATCTTAATTTTGTTTACAGACGTTACAACATTTACAGCTTCCATTACAGTGAAATTTTGTCATATCTATTGAGCTCTTGTAGAACCAAAAAACTAAATTAAAATGCATTTTTTATGATTAGACGGTCGTGGTTGAGATGGAGAAATGACATGGACCAAGTTCTTTCAAGATGAAAGTAATAGGTGCCATTTATTGCTACAAGTGCATTTTTATACAATTCTACCAGTTCATGTGTCTTTTCACTATTGGTTACAAGTTACAGCACTAGCATCTCATTGGTTAATTTTTCTACCATCCATGTTATTCTTCTATCCCCTTCTCTCTCACGGGTACATCTCTCCTCTCTCCGGATACTCCTTTACTCCCATCCTTCTCAAGGGTAAATCTTAATATCTCAAGGCTGATCTCTACTCTCATATTTTCTGTCAAGGATTCCACAGACCCGCTGCAGTTTCCCACATTAGATGATGAATGCTTTTGCTTTTTTTGCATCTTCACATGCCCAGCCAAAATATGAACAAAGTTAAGCTGTTCTGCAGCTTAACTCCCCGAAAAAAAAAAAAAAGGAAAAACTCAGAATATAGGTAAGTAAGTTCCAACTTTTTACTTTTCTTATCAAGTTTGTATCCAGTATTATTAAAGGCTGAGAGTTAGTGCTTCCAAGTGTAGCCCTGGTTTGTTCCCAGCAGTAAACTAAGCTAGAGGCACATCAGCACAAGTGTTAATAAAGTATTAATAAATCCTCACTACGTGGGAGTAATATTGCAGGGTAGGCATTGATAGAGAGTGTTAGGTCACTTACAAGGGCTGGCTGGGATCCATGCACTCACCTGTCATCTCTGGATGACAGCTAAGAAATAGGTACCAAATATTAACATGGGGGGCTTTAACATTTCTTAAGAGAAGCACCAATTCTTTATACATTATTTCAAATATTCTTCTCATGTAAACATCACCTCATTCTACAGCATTTTTAAGAAGCACATTTACCCATTAGAAGAACAGAAGAGTTTAAAACAACTCACAGAAAAGCAAAAAGAAGAAATAAGGCAGGCAGATGACTGAAGAGAGAAAATCTTCTATGCAGTACCATGCACAACAAACTTTTGTTACAAAGTGAGAACACTGAAGATTTTGACCTCCAGTCTATCTTCTGATGTTCTGTTACTCTGAGACCCCTGCATGAGTGCAATATCAAAAAATCCCCAGGCTTCCATTGGCTATATTTGCCACGAAAAGAAATATTGAAGAGATTTTTGCAGGATTTCTGGCCTGATTCAGTGAGTGCCAGAAGGTTTGAATGAGGTTTAGATAAGCAATCTGAAAGAAAATGTAACTATAAATATCTTGTTTACCCACTTATTTAACAATATCTGGTTTACTAGAAAATGACCTTGGAGTTTGTTGGAAACTATTGCTGTTTTCTAGGCAATCTTGTGGACTATATTACCTTCACAGGGCTAGAATCACTGTTATTGGAGGCTAAATTCCCAAAAAGCAATGCTGCTACATTGAGAATAGAAGAACATAACAGGTGAGAAAACTCATCCAGAAAAGAAACCAAAAATGTTTACAACAGCTCAACACAGAGTGACTGGAACAAGAGATTGCGGTATCCACATGTGGAGGTAAACGATGGTAAAAGGTGGCAAAGAAAGGTGGGTGGTTTGTGTTAACAGCAGCAAATCTGCAGTGATCTTTTGGTCACACTCAGAACCTGAGAATTTATCTCTGAAATACACTGCACTTGCTTTTCCATGCACTGCCTCTCAGTTCATCCCACTGTAATGTATTGGGTTATACTGGCACAGGATTAGAGGATGGACCAGAAAAACAACCAGCTTTTATACATGGTTGCCACTGAAGAATGAGGTGTCATGAAGGGAAAGAACATTCATGGTCTTAAAGCCAAATGTAAAGTATAAATCTGATGAATTAGGATTTCTTTTGATTTAGAGCCCAACAAGAAAAGTACAACTGTAAAGTCTTTGTTAGCTCATCTCAATATTTCATTTTGCCAGTTGAGGATGATTTAAATTCTATGCATTGCTACAATTAAAAGTAGTGATACAGAGTTGTGTAGAAAGTGTGAAAACTCTAATTTCTACATCTCTGTGCTAGACAGAGTTGCAGTTAAGGGCAGGGTACATGGAAGGATGCAAAAGCAATTAAACACGAGGTTGTCAGTAGGCAGAGAATTAGAGAACAGGCACAAGAAGAGGAGTTCATTAAGGCACATGCTACTTATTTTAATATTGTTCATGATCTATATTGTACTAAAATTATAAATAGGCTAAGTGTGAGTGACCCAGAAGAGTTTGGCTTCTGTCCTAGCTGGATTTAATTGTAGTTCACGTTGTCCTCCTTCCTACTCATTTTCTGCCTTCAGCAGCAGCACTGCCAACATCTGAGATTTCTCTCCTGGGGCCTCCATCGAACTTTTTGCTTCAACATTTAACATTCAGCTCCTGGAGTCATGTTTTTCCTGACATGTGGGGGCTTTGAGGGGTGTTTAAGTAGCACCTTGTTTTGCCAAAAGATCCTCACAACTGTATTTCACTCCAATAGGCGTATACAAAATTGTACTGATATAACTATCCTGGGATAATGACTCCACTACAAGGTGGTGTTTGGGTTGCTTTTTGGAGGTGAGTTAAATTATAACTTTGCCTAAGCTACATCAGCTAGGTCTCAGTGTGAGTGGCCAGCTGGAATGAAAGGTTATACTGATCTAACAATATCTTTTAAAATTCACATGTTAGGATACGCCAAAAAACTAATCCCATGTAGGCAAGACCTACATTTTTAGTCCTATGGGTTGTGGAGACAACATGACTCAAGTGTATTGAAAAGGCTTAGATACCAGAAGGCAAATAAAAATAACCCCAGTTGCGGTATTATTACTTTTTGCAATTTCATTATTTTTGTGCCGGTCTCAAGGTTTTGGGGGCCTGAACTCTGGAACTGTGAACCCTCAGGGACAGCAGAAATATTGACAATAATTAGATGGTATAATCTTTGGGACGGGGACTCTGTCTGCTTATGTGTTCATACAGAACTCAGCACCAGAGGCTGCTAACTGATACAGGCTTTCTGGTCCTACCACTGCGCAAAGAATATCAGTACAACACACTGATCCCACTTCTAGGTGCACACCTGCTACATGTCCACAATCTCTGCCCATCTCCCCTGTTCAGATTAAGGTTCCATCCTCTCACAGTTTGTCCTTACCTTGACTTTGACTTACCTTATTTTGACTCTGTGTCACCCTTAACTCTTTGAACCACAGACTATATGTACCTTTCTGTGAGCCTGGACAATATATGGATACTTCAATAGGTGTATTTATACACACAACCTGCTGTGGGCTTACTTAGGAAGTTACAAGAGAAACTGAATCATGCTAACTCTTCTGCAAGGAAAAGGACAAAACCCCCCAACTCTTGCTGCCTACCTAAATTTATCTTCTGTTATTTGCTATAGGAAGACTATTACCCGTGTGGATGGTTCACAAAGACCCCTGCACATCACTGAAATCAAGGGTAGCCAATTAAGCTGTAGCTTTAGAGCTGTTTATGTTCTAGTCCATGTCCGATGTTTCTGTAGTAAACAAATTATGATATTGCTTAAATGTAAGGAACTGGCTCATTTTCCCAGGACTCTAGAAATACACCAGAAGATACAAGTCCAGGGTGTGATGGAGCTGCTGTGTTGCAGCTCACTCTTTTATGACCGATCTCATGAAGCAGTATTTCCTACTACAATTTCCAGTCATATTTGGTGCCCTATATCTCACTCTTACTATAAGAAATGAATATAGACATTCCTAGGAGCCATGTCTTTTCTTTCAGGACCACTTATTTAGGGAACACAGGGAACAAAGAACACAACCACCCTTACGAGCCTGGAGAAAAACCTACCAGACTACTGAGCTGAGGTAACTTTCATCTCTAAGTGCTCTGCACTTGTACGTAAGAGTGTCTTGGAAGTAAATACCAAAGCCATACTCAAAACCTACTGCCTCTCTAAAGAGAGATGTTTCAGTCCATTTGTCAAATGGAGAAATTACTTTTTTGAAGTTATTTCAGCATGTGTTTAGTAGACAGAATGAGAGAAATTTTCTCCCTTTTCATTCAGCTTAGTAAAAACAAAAATTAAAAGTAAAATGTTTATTATAGTACCTCTATCAACATATCTGGTTACAATTCAATCTAATAAGAGTCTTCCAACCTCTTATTTTTATGATATACTCTTTGCAAACATTAAAGGGTGCAAAACTATCAATGCAGGTGTTTGTTTTAGTATTACAATTTTATAGGACTGATCCCAGTAATTCAAGTGTGTTTAGGAAACTTCAAACCCATATATTTTGTGCCAGACTGAGTGGGCATAGTTAGTATAAAGAACATTATGAACCGAATTAAAGCTTTGATGAACTCGGAACCTTTATCTCTTCCCGAACTCCCTTGTTCTTCATCTATACTGAGAACCAGCATGGCATTTTGTTTCAAAGACCTCACTTTTATAATAGCCCCTCAACAAAGTTTATGGATAAGGACTAAAACACAGTCAATTTGAGAGCAAATGCAGGCAAGGCCATATGTAGAAGTTTTTCACACCATTACATTATCAGTAATAGTGCATTTTTTGCCTAGCAGTACCTAAGAAAACTCTTATGTGTTGCACTTTACAATTGCTGTCTTTATAGTGTCTGAGGGAGGGCACATGTTATGTTTTGGTGTGAATGATTTCTTCATCAGTAACAAAAGGTGGTATTAAAATGTCACTGCAGTCATTTAAATGGTTGCTTTCTAGGAAAGGAATGATTTTTGGAATTCATAGTCCATAGCTGTTAATAATAACTCAGCTTATTCTGTTGATGAACAAGTTAAAATGGCATTTTGACAATAATTCTCCATTTGCCTTCTGTTCACTTTTTGCAATTATCACGATCTTTGTATTTTCTTAATGTGTTCTGGGGTCTCTGCAAAGATGATCATGGAAGGCCAAGCTTCTCAAAGTCTAAGAAACAGTATTTGTTTTCCTCTTCGGGAGCAACAGCTCTTACAGTTCAGCTGGCTCTGGCAGTGCCTTTTCCTTGGGAGTCATGAACACCCATGTATCAGGTGCCTGACCCCAAGCAACAGGGGCCAGATCTTGTGTTGGTGGGTGCACGATTCTATTGGTACAAGACACTACACATTGCACTCAGTCTGAGTTTTGTCCAGCACAGCCTGTGAGACACCATGGTCAATAAACCTGGTGATACACCCACTATTTTGGCGATTGGAAAGTGTGTGTATGTGTGTTCATGTGTACCACAAGTTATATTACAGTAAATACAGATCTCTCACACTAATGCCAGGATGTGTCAACCAGCTCAAAGGAAGTGGAGCTGAAAGAGAGAGCCTGACCCACAAACTGAAAACTTAGGAATTGGCTGAAAGAAGGATCAGAGAGGTGTGAAAGGACAGGAGAGTCCAGAAAACCTGATGGGTTGTGAGAAAAGTCCTAACTCCTCATGGACATGTTTGCATGAGCAGGAGGAGTAGTGAGAAGCACTTGCTGATGCTTGCCATGACTCACAGAAGATCTGGAGAGGTCACTCTCCAGCTGCTGCGTGGTAGCATGGTGTATCTCTCCGGAGACTCTGGGCTTTAGTGACGACCAGCACCTTCAAAAGTGCTTTGATATCTCTGCTTATGAATAGATGATCATCATCATGTTCTTACTACCAGTACATGCCCTGGGGCAATGGTCCAAGTGCTGGGGTTTTGTGTGCCAAAATGAGGAAAGTTAATTCAACACCCTTGATAACAACAATAGTACTTTGTGCTTTTGATCTTCAAAGCACTTTACAAACATTAGCTAATTAATTAATCCTTACAATACTCCTCTGTTATTATCCCCATTTAGCAGATGGGGAAATTGAGTCAGAGAAGTTAAATGACTTGCCCAGGGCTATGTAGGAGTTGGCATCAGGGTTGTGATGGGGAATTCCTGGCTCCTCCTTTCAAATCTCCAAAACAGCTGTGGCTGCTGCTGCAGACCTGAGGCTGCCTTAACTACAGATGCTGGACTGATCAGCTGGGCAGGAGCACTGGCTCTGGGTGCACCTTGCCCGTCAGTCCTGGACAGGTTGAAGTGCCACCTATAGACTTGCATTGTGGTACCAACCTTAGAGATTGTTGGGCTTTGTGAACTTAAACATTTTCTTGTGCTCCCCTATCTGAAGAGCTTCTGGAAAGGAGCTGACCAGGTCTGGCCAGCCTGGCCCTGAGCTTGTGTCTGTCTGGTGCAAATCCCATCCTCACTCCTCGCATGGGGGTCTCCCAAAGATGCTGGCTCTGTACTGGATAATGAAAGTCTAATCCTGCTTCATAGACAGAAGACAGAGAGATGAAGATAGAGATGGGGAGAGCTGAATATAATCCTTTAAATCTTTGATTGACAGAGTCCTCATGTGAGGAATGAACTGAGCGGTGACAAACAAACCATTAGATGTACAGATAATGTACTGAGGAAATTACCGTAGCTCTTATTTTTTGCTCACGTAGGTAGTTCTGTATCTGATAGAGTACTGAGATGGTAATTTCCTCTACTGCTTAAGGAGAGGGTTGCTCAAGATCTATTACAAAATAAGGATAATAACAACTTAATATCAAAGGAACCATCTTCCTATTTTGGCTCCAGGTAATCTAGCAAACCAGTCAATACTATTAGATAGCAGGTATGCGTTAGTCAAATGAAGCTTATTGAAAATAATTGTAGTTTTTAAAGTATATTCTTGTTTGCAATGTATGTTTTGCAATGGATTAGAGTGTTCGTTATTATCACACAGCTGCACAAAAATATGCTATAGAATAACATAAAGTGAAAAAGTGAATAAGGAGAATCTTTTATTTTTACGTGATTGTGAGAAATATTTCTGAACAGAGCTACGCTAAAATACTGTGTTAGAGAGGTACTAACTCTCCAAAATATGGAAAGAACATCTAAGTTAAGAAAGGCAGTAAAGGAAATCACAGTATGGCTGAGGTTGGAATGTACCTTTGGAGCTCATCTAGTTCAACTCCCCTGCTCAGAGCAGGGTCATCTAGTGCAGGTTACTCAGAGTCACGTCCAGTCAAGTTTTGAGTATCTCCAGGAGACTCAACAACCTCTCTGGGCAGCCCATTCCAGTCCTTAACCACCCTCATAGCAGAAAAACAAAAAAACCCAAACAATGAAATTTCCAGTAGTTCAGTTTGTGCCCACTGCCTCTTGTCCTGTCCCCAAGCAGCACTAAGGAAAGTCTGGTTCCACCTTTTTCACTCCACTTGTCAGCTATTCATATTTATACACACTGACAAGATCCCCCTGAGCCTTCTCCTCCACAGGCTAAAAAACCCCAGTTCTCACAGCCTCTTATTGTATGACAGATACTCTAAAACCTTTATCATCTTTATGGTCCTGTGCTGGACACACTCCAGCATGTCCTTGTCTCTGTTCCACTGGGGAGCCCACTCCTGGACCCAGCACTGCTGTATAGAAGGGAAGGATCACCTCCCTTGACTGGCTGGCAATGCTTTTCCTAGTGCAGCCCAGGGAATTGTTGTCCTTCTCTGAGGCCAGAGCACATTGCTAGCTCATCTTTAACTTGTCCAACAGGACCCTCAGGTCCTTTTCTGCAAAGCTGCTTTCCAACTGATTCACCCCATCCTGTGCTGGTGGATGGAGTTATTCCTGCCCAGGGGTAGGGAGGCATTTGCCTTTATTAATCTTCATAAGGTTTCTGTCAACCCATTTCTCCAGCTCGCCCAGATCCCTCTGAATGGCAGCCCAACTGTCTGGTGCATCAGTCCCTCCTCTCAGTTTTGTATCATCTGAAAACTTGCTGAGTGTGTATTCTGGCCCATTGTCCAAGTCATTAACGGAGATGTGAAACCATACTGGCCCCAGAATCAAGTCCTGAGGCACGCAGCCAGCAGCTGACTTCCAGCTGAACTTCTTAACACTGATCATAGAATCATAGAACGTCAGGTTGGAGGTGACCTCAAGGATCACGTGGTCCAACCTTTCTTGGCAAAAACATAGTTTAGACAAGATGGCCCAGCAACTTTTGAGCCCATACCCCTTTGAGACCAGCAGGTCATCCAGTCAGTTTCAATCTACTGCACCAGTCTTTTCGACATAGGGGTCTATCAGGTTGGTCAGGTGTGATTTCCCCTTCACAAACACATGCTGACTACACCCCACTGTATGGTTTTCCCAATTATGGTTTCCCGGAACACTTCTTTTGTTGAGTTAGTCTGTTACCCACCAGCCGTGAGTTCAGAACGTGTTGCTTACATGAAAGTAAGTAGATATATTTCTCAGGACTGAACTCTTTGCTGCTGTATATAAACCTAAAACTGGATAGTCTACAAATAGTCTATAACTTGACCTGACTCTGACTGCTGAGAACATCTGCTGAGAACATCTCTCCCGTTAGGAGAAAGGAGATTTCTTAAATCATGCAGAACCAGTATCCCAGGACCTACACTAGCACACCGTATAAGATGTTTTGAAAGGGCTGAATCTTAACTGAGCTCTTTGCCTTCTGAGGGAACCATCATCAGTGGGCAGAATATGGAAATGTCCTCAGGCTGTCCTCACTTACGTGATGACACTGCAAAACCAGAACAGGCAGCCAAGGTGACCCGACCATTTCCTCACCTGAAGTGATTATTAGCTGTGAATAACCTCAGACATTTCTGTATGGCTCTAAAGACACTTTTCCCAAAATTTGAAAAGGGAGAGATTGACATTCTTCTTGGGAGTGGACAGCAAGGGGACAGGACGCAATGAACACACATTGTAACAGAGGAATTCTGACTAGGTTGTAGGAAAAAAAATACTTGTCATGTGGGCAGTCAACCTCTAGAAGAGTGTCCGAGGAAGCTGTGGAATCTCCCGCTTTGGAAATATTCACAACTCACCTAGACAAGATCCTGAGCAACCTGATCTAACTGGACCTACTTTAAGGAGGAGGTGGAAATAGATGACTTACAAAGATCCCTTCAAACCTCAAGTGTTCTTTGAGTCTGTGAAACCCAAGTCTGCACTAAGACTCCACCCGACATTGGGGTAGTACAACCAGGAATGTAGAACACAGTGCTAATCAGATAATATTTCCCATCCTGAAGGGAAGGCAAATGATTCTCTATCATTTCACAAAAAACGTTCAGGACAAACCCACAATAAATGCATAGAAGTCGGGGCTATTCCTTATATTACCTTAACAATGGTTTGGCTGGTTTAGTAATTAAACTTCTTCCAGCAAATAGTTACTTCTGGCATCACAGAAATGGAAAATTTACTTGATGTTAAACAATTGCAAAAAATCCAAATATAGTGGGGCATATAGTACGAGGGAAGTTAACAGCTTTACAAAAGATATGAAGTGTGGCCTTTATGAACAGCTTTTTGTATAGAATTCATAATGGTATATTAATCTTAAAAGGAGTTCAGTATGTTTTTAGTGGGAAAAAATAGCTCTTGGTACAGATAAAAATAAATTGGCCTGGGATTTTCCTTTGTTAGAAATTAAAGTATCTCACAAAATTATTAATAGCTCTGTGTCTTCGTGGTGCTAGTGAATTCTTCTATGGAGATGTAATGGAGTAGAGGGTTCTGATATTTCTTCTTCAGCATTCTGATAAGAAAAAAAATAATTTTTTTGCTATTTATCACTTTAGAAAGAGTAATGCTCAGCCATTTAACCTCAGAGGTGTCTGATGGCACTTTCCACAATCAGCACTGACAGTCCAACGATGAAAAGTACAGTGTGTATTCTAGTTACTCAAGGGTTAAAGAAGGTCCCATAAATAAATTATGGATGCATTTTTAGAGCACTTTGCGAAGAACAAGAATGGCAGAAAATATCACAAGGCTGTCAAATCAGATTAAAGCCCATGTGCTCTGAGTACTCTGTGGGGAAAACTAACAAACTGTATGTTTGTCACGTATTAAAGATATTTTCTTAAAAAGCTGATTGGCTGAATGAACATGGAAATCCACTCTTGCTTTTTCCCCATCTCTCACAGTTCTCTCTTATGCTTAGTTTTATGTAAAACTTACAAAATAATTGCAGCTAGCAACATATCCCAGATGAGTGAAGACTCCTTGAAGAACAAAGCTGTGGAATCCAGTCTACATATTAATGCATACATGTGCATAAAAATTCATGGTATCTATATAAATTTTCTGAGCAAGGTGTTCTAAACTCAGTCACTGGGTGCCTTGAAAAATTAACTTTACAACTTCTGCTGTTCCACAGCACATAAGCAGGTTTATTCTTGATTTTCTCATATCAGAATTGGAGGAATTTACATACATCCCTCAGAAGAACAGAAATACTGCTCCAGCAATTTGAAAGACGCTAATATATTGTCCTTAAGATCTAGAATTCGAATAATGTAACCTACAAAAACAATAAAGGTGTCATTACAGAACATGATCCTATCAAGTAAGTGTGCCAAGAGGGATGGAAGGGTCCTGGTAGAAAGAATACATACTAGCTCTGAAATTCTGGAACTATCCCAACTGGCTTTTAGCCTGGATGTATGTTCTGGCTGCCACTAGACTGCCTGTTGGACTAATACCCTGGCACACACCCCTGTGTCCTCCCTGCCTTGTTTTCCATGGGAAGAAAGCCAGTGTATGTACTAAAAGGATCAATAGGATGGCTTGGCCAGGGTTTTGTTTGGGAAATAAAGTGCTTAGGTGTGCAGCAGGCTGTCTGAGCCCAACTGTGTACAGGCAGACTATAGACATGGCAACTCTCATCCTTCTTCAACCACCCAAGTGAACAATTATTTTTTCCTGCATCAGTTTTAGGGATAAGAGATCTGCATTGGGCCATAAATCCATCTTTCAGTCTCACAAGATATTGGACTTAGCTGGAATCAGAGGCAACTCAAAGTAGACAAAAAACTTCAATTTGATAGATGAAAAGACTCAGCAGAAAAAGGACAAAAGGGACAACTGAAGCCTTTTTGTTGAATAACACCTTATGATATGGCCTCTTGTAAGATGTATGTGTTAAACACTTGAGGCAGAACCTAAGGAGGTAATTAAATGCCTTATAACTAGAGTAAAATGCCTATGATGCTTTTAGATGAAGAGTAAGAAAAGGATATTCAAGTCAGCCCTGAATTATCTCTATTAGACTACACTGGAGACATATGTGATATTTGGACCTGATCCCAAAGCTTTTGACTCCCTAATCTTCTGAAGCATGTCTGGATAGACATGTGTCTTCAGCTGACTGACAGAAGTCCATGATACTGAGTATTATGAGGGAAAGTCCAAGCAGAAGTGTCCCAGCAAGTACAGTAAAGCACAGGAAATTTTATAGCCAGCCGCTAGTTTGACACTCTCCATCTGGAGGAGGAGATTTGTGTCCCAGTGCTGTCTCATAGCACTGCTTTTTTGGTTGTTGTTGATTTTCTTTTAAATGTATTTTTAATATAAACCGACAATTCAATAATGTTTTTCTTTGTTCACAGCAAGGTGACCCAGCTCCATAAACCAGTATCTCCATATGTAAGTGTATTCCATACATCAGTAGATAAATATTTTCTAAAAATTAAAGCCTTCTCTACAGCTGTACATTTGCTGTATAAATACTTTATGTACTCTATGTATTCTATAAATTATATGGTGGGACTTATCACAATAAAACTATTTATTTTATAAAACATTGTCATGGTGAGTCTATGTCTATTAGCCCTAGTTTTTCAAAAGTCCTGAAAAGGACTAATGAACATTTCTCTCTGAATTCCCATTCAGTTCTCCCAGCAGTGCTTCTGCATATAAACATTTGTAGAATTGAGGCATGTTTATGCCCTAAAGAACTCTGAACACATTGGACCTGGAGTCACCCATTGTGGAAAATACCTCTCAGTACTCACAAGATTCCTGGTTCACTGCAGTTGAGTTCAAACCTCAGTAAAACCTGTGGAACAAAATTGTTTTGTAAAACCATAAGTACAAAAGTTTCTACCACACATATAATGAGATGCTTAAAATGAAAGAAAAAAAAAAAAGAATGCTAATGGACAGAGGGGGAAGATTTTGAAGATTGTAAATAAACAAGAACAGTCATTAGTAAATGACAACTCGAAGATGCTCAGCACTACAAAAGACAAACATTAATTAACAAACTGTTTTAACAGAAGGAAAAAAACCACTGTAGGCAAAAGAGTTGATTGCTTTGGTTGACAGTTTCCAGGTTAAGATAAATTCATATCACAGAAATGGATTCTTGATGTGACTTCAAGGACAAGGTTTTTAGAAATCAGTAACCATTGTCAATCTCATAAGTCCTGAACTCCAGGAAAAAAGGAAAAATACATTGAGATATTCAGCCATACATTACTTTAAATTAGAGTAGATGGGATAAATTCATTATGCCCAATATTTTAAATGCTTTGTTGAAGGGAATACTGTGAACTTTGTAAGGGCAAAAGTTGGAAGTACAAATGAGTTGCCATTTTACCAAAATAAGTATAAGGTTTCAGAAAAGGAAATCACCTAGCAGGGGAATGCACTTGCTCGTGTTGATGAGAAGGACATGAATCGCAAGGAGGAGAACCAGTTTGAAGACACTAGGCTTTTCAAATCTGCCTCACCATTCACATTTAAGATGGAATGCTCAGAATAACAGGCTTCCTTGTGAGATAAATGCAACATCACTTCAACTGCCACCCTGTCAGGGGTCGCATGGAAAATGTATTTTGCTAAACGCGCTTCCAAGTCAGCAGGCTATACATAAGAAGGAGCGTCTGCGTGTTTTGGTAGAAATGGTGCTGTGGGAGCTGTCTGCATTCCCGGTTTGGTTGCATAACTCTGCTGGTATCACTGTACCACCCTAACTAGGCCACTGAAACTCCTAGGGTATGTTTGCGCACTGTGTTATGCAATTTCGTGCAGTGATACCCAAATTCAAGCTAAATGGCTCTCTCTATTCAAGGCATTCCAGCCGTGCTCGCACATCATTTTACCTTATCTATTTTATTCTTTTACAGACTTACTGAAAGCCAGCTGGGCATTTCTACACAGTACTACACTGAGCAATATTGTAATTAACCTGGCATTGTCCTGGTATATTTTGCTACCTAGAATGTTTTCTAGAAATTATCATGGTAAACAATACAGAAAAATGCTACTACATTTGTTTTTCATAGCACTGCGCTGTTAATAGCAGCAATATAAAAAAAGGTGTCACTTCTTGGAGAAATGTAGTTGTTTGCTGCATGGAATGAACTGCTGAATTTCTTTTCCAAAGTTTGGACTTTTTCAGATCTTTCATTTTGGCACAGCAGTCCAAGGAGTTGCAGGTTTCTACTGAAATGGCCCCCTTCATTCCTGTTCTTATTTGTGTCTCTTTTTATTTACCAATTACAGCTATTCAAAGTTTTTCTAGTTGAAAATGTTCTTCATATAAAATGTCATTTCTTCCTCAAAAACATTCTCAAGGAAAAAAACATGAACAGAAACCCTGCCACTACTGAAAAAGAAAGATTTTCCCCAGGGCGGGGGGGTTGAAAGTAAAAAGACATTGAAAAAATTACCACAAGAAGATGTGTGTTATGCTCTTTGCTATTAAAAAATCATACAGAGGGTTATATATAAGTACAGAACTTCTCAGAGTAAAGAAAGATGTAGCAGCTGCCCTTAAGAGCTTATATTTTAGTTTCTGCTGGAAACGACAGTTAGGGTACCTGGGGAACACAAAAAGAGGAACACATAGATCAGGAATTACACAGACAAGCAATCTGGATGCTGAATCCAGGCCATGATGTGGTTTGTCTGTCAGCTTTGCTTGCCTAGATACAATCACTTCTTAACCACCTAAAGCTAGTTTAAAGATTATCCATACCACAAAGATTGATGCTGTTAAGATGGAACACAAAGAAAAAAAACAGCTCAGTTTAAAAACAGCCTGGTGATCAGGATGATCACAACCTACACAGGAGAAGACACAATGAAACCCCCTTACAGTCCTAGCCAGATCTACCTGGGGAACAGAGAAATTCTGCCACCCCAAATGTGGCAATTGGTTAACACAAGCACAGGAGCAAGAGACACAAATGCAGTGCTGATGTGTGATTCAGTCTACTCATTTTTTCTTCTATAAGCAAGGCAATGTATTGGATAGCTTAAACCTATATCAGAAAGTTTTATTTTTGACTCAGGGATGATCACGGTGTCTCATAGAATCTCCTCCATGACCACAAGCAAATTTGTCCTTCAAAAAATGTAGAAGATGGAAGGAGATGGCTTGTGGTGTAGTACTGCAAAGCCAGTTTGGATATTAAGCAATACATTTTTGTAGATGGCAAATACTCAGTGTCCACAGAGTTAACAGAGGTTACTTTCATACTAAAGAATTAAGTGTACACGACACAAACACCCAGCATGGAGATCAGCTGCCCTGGCAGAGCCCGTGTTCGCACTGCTAATTTCCTGTAGCCTTCAGAGCGGGGTCACCATAGCCCCTTCTTGGAAGCAGTTTCTGGTCCACAAATCATACCCAGGAACTGTTTTGAAAAATGTTCATTAGCTCAGAACAAAACAATGCCTAGAGGTTGGTCAAGGTGATCACAGGGGTTCCTACCAACCTCATTTTTTTCTCTAATATAATGATTATTTCTCGGTACGAATTATCAAATTTTGGTGCTTGAACTGTTCCTTGGCACTATTTGATGTGGTAGAGTCATTGTGTCCATAAAGTCCCTCCTGGGGAAAGTCAGAGGCTGGTGACTCTCCAAGCTGTGCTACCTTGGAGAGCACCAGGCCCACTCTGGCCTGGAGTCGCAGCACCATATAGATGAACACGGCAATTGACTTTTGTTCATTTTCTGTTTCAATGGTCTGGAAAAATGGAAGGTCAGTAGAGTGGGAGAATTCCTGACAATGCAGAATCAAAGAACAAGAGAAGACAAAATGACTTGGAGTGACTAAAAGAGCAAGGCCAGGCAGGTGCAACTGCAGAGGCTTGAGAGACAAAGATTGGAAAATGAAGTTATGGAGATGAAGGCAAGGAGGTATGGAGCTGGAAAACTCAATTAAGGTCTTTTGATACTGTGATTGTAACCTGGTGAGCACTGGTTGTAAATACAAATCCAAATACTTCTCATGCTTCTTGGGAATTCAGAAAATATCTTTTCCTGAAATATTTTTGAGTTGTTTTCCAGTACAGACTTTTCTCAAATTTTCAATGCAGAATTAAAAAGAGTGGTGCAAATATAATATGCACTGTAATTATTTCTAAGTATTTAAACACTTAATACATTTTCCTAAATTCTAGAAATAACTAATATATATTCTGTATGACGTAACTTTTGAATCAGCTGTTTTCAAAGTTTAGATCTGTGTATTATCATGCAGGAGCTTCCAAAGGCTTCAGAACTCTCAGGTGTTAATGATATAATCTCAAGGAACATTTAAAAACTTTGTGGATCGCTGCAGAATTTATATAATTGCTGGTGTTCCCATCTCAGTGAACCCAGTTTTTAGTATTTCTTTGGCTGTACAAGCAATAGGTGCACTATTAGCTGCAGTGCAAGATGTCCTCCCACATGGGATCAGGAGAGTTCAAGAGGGATCAGGTGGGCTGAAAAGGTAATTTTTGATGCATTTACAGAGGTTAAAAGCATGTGCTCCAGTCAATCCTGTGTCTAAAAAGAGTGTGGCAGACATATACTGACTATGAAATAGATTAAACTAACTCATTCTACCTAGACTAATTAGCTACCACCAGGAAGCTGCCATTTTGAATTGATTCCAAAGCTATTACTTGGAGGTGACAGACTCTATAACCAAGTAAGTCTTCTATAAAGCCAGAGGAAAAATAACTGAAAAATTCAGTTCATTACACATTTGTTGAGTTTATTTTGATTATGTCTTAGTGGTTTACATGTGCAGAGTAAATGTCAGACATAACAAAATGTCCTATTTTTGAGTATTGTCTTATACTTCATGGTTGCCTGCAAGTGCTTCAGAGTGTAAAGAAATAGTAATAAAACCCCCAGCATGCCATATTATCAACAAATAATCTGAATAAATGATGTGGATTATAGCAAAAATTGCTGACTGAATTCCAGGGTTATGATCCAATAACAATGACTTACCAGGAAGAGTGAAAGAGTTATGATGTACATGTACTAGCACAGGAACATCTACCTATTGCATTCATTCAGAGATAATCCAATTAGGGAAAGCAGTAAATCTGTGGAATGCTTTTAGTTGTTGTAGTGGAGTACTTAAAAAAGATCATGAAGGACAATTTACATTGGCAAAAAAAAAAAATCTTCTGCATAGATCTTAAAACCTTAGGTTCTATCTATAACATCTTTTGGTGTAATTTTTAAACTTTCCTCCCCTCTCATAAAATGAGAGCTGGTGGAAATAATGGCATTTATTCTCCATTATGCTGCAGCAGCTCTTGGGTGTACTAGACACTGCGGACTGTCGAAGATGTGGTTGTGTCCCTGTGGTTGACACCTAATCATACATTGATGTACAGCATTGGAGCAGCTTTAATTGGTACCATCGCTTCAGGGCTCTCAATGACCTACTGTCAGTGGGAGCCAGGAACACTGGGACCTTCATCTTCTGTGATCCCATCCGTCACAACTTAAGGAGGATGCAAAAGGTGGTGCTGAGCTCTTCTCCCCAGAATCCTGTGATGAGACACATGGGAATGGGTCAAAGCTGCACCAAGGGAGGTTTAGACTGGACATTAGGAAGCATTTCTTTACCAAGAGTGTGGTGAAACACTGCAACAGGCTTCCTAAAGAGGTGGTTGATGTCCCAAGCCTGTCAGTGTTTAAGAGGCATTTGGACAATGCCCTTAGTAACATGTTTTAACTTGTGGTCATCCCTGAAGCGTTCACACAGTTGGACTAGATTATCATTATAGGTCCCTTCCAAATGAAATCTCTTCTCTTCTCTTCTCTTCTCTTCTCTTCTCTTCTCTTCTCTTCTCTTCTCTTCTCTTCTCTTCTCTTCTCTTCTCTTCTCTTCTCTTCTCTTCTCTTCTCTCTCTTCTCATCTCTTCTCTTCTCTTCTCTTCTCTTCTCTTCTCTTCTCTTCTCTTCTCTTCTCTTCTCCTCTCCTCTCCTCTCCTCTCCTCTCCTCTCCTCTCCTCTCCTCTCCTCTCCTCTCCTCTCCTCTCCTCTCCTCTCTTCTCTTCTCTTCTCTTCTCTTCTCCTCTCCTCTCCTCTCCTCTCCTCTCCACTCCTCTCCTCTCCACTCCTCTCCTCTCCTCTCTCTCTCCTCTCCTCTCCTCTCCTCTCCTCTCTTCTCTTCTCTTCTCCTCTCCTCTCCTCTCCTCTCCTCTCCTCTCCTCTCCTCTCCTCTCCTCTCCTCTCCTCTCCTCTCCTCTCCTCTCCTCTCCTCTCCTCTCCTCTCCTCTCCTCTCCTCTCCTCTCCTCTCCTCTCCTCTCCTCTCCTCTCCTCTCCTCTCCTCTCCTCTCCTCTCCTCTCCTCTCCTCTCCTCTCCTCCTCCTCTCCTCTCCTCTCCTCTTCTCTTCTCTTCTCTTCTCTTCTCTTCTCTTCTCTTCTCTTCTCTTCTCTTCTCTTCTCTTCTCTCTCCTCTCCTCTCCCTCTCCTCTCCTCTCCTCTCCTCTCCTCTCCTCTCCTCTCCTCTCCTCTCCTCTCCTCTCCCTAGGTGTTATCCTAAGAAACCATGTCTCTTCTTTGCCCCTATTTCTATGTTAAATGGAACCCTTTTCCCCAGACCCTCTCTCCTTTAAAAAAGTTACTTTTTTCCTACAATGGGACCACAATCAGTAGAGTAGCCACAAACAAGTTACAGAAATGAATGGAGTTTTCTTTAACCTCAGCACACGCTGATATCCTTGTGTTGTACCATCTCAGATTCTCAAATGTGTTTTCTTTAGGGTCGGCTCCACAGTTTGTAAACTCATTTGTGCAGAGATTGTATTCATACTGAGCTTTATACAATGCTGATCATAAAGTCAGCACTTAGTTAATAATAATAATAATAATAATGGAACAACATATTGCAAGTCTAAAGGTTTATACTTTCAAGTTTTATTTTCTTTTTCAGGAACTTTGAAAAACACCTTCCAAACTATATTTTTGTTTTAAGTCTTAATCCATAATTATGGAGAACTCAGGTACCAATGCCAGAGTAACAAGATTAATACCTTTTGACAGAATTTAATAATGTGGTTTTATAATATTTAATTTTGTTCATAAAATATCTCTCAGTAGGACACTTTTTTTTTTTTTTTTAATACTTACCTTAACATTATTGCTTGAAAACAATTTAATTCATATTTTCTGGCACAAAGAATTTATTATGAAGGCTTGTTGGGAACAGGTTTTTATAGGCTCGTGCAGGGATTAATTTCAACTTAATTTGGATATTCAACCAATTTTGACAAGTATAGTCCACTGAATGTGGGCTAATAAAACAGTCCTTAATTCATTTATCCTCTTTTAAATGTTCCAAGCTCTTTAAAATCATATTATATATGTAGTCAGGATAACTAAACTTGTGTTGGTCTTAGTTTTGATCTCTAGAGAAGGTATCCAACCATCAGTGCAGCTGATAATGGTTTTGCCTAAGTGAAAGGAAAATGAGGGCAGAACATGGACCATTTCGTAATATATTAGCAGCAAATGTCACTCTCATCAGCAATAATTCAATCTGCAATACCGATCATTCTACACAGTCCATGGGAAAGCAGGAAGTCCTACTTCTCTGCCATACACCAACAGTAAATGCCTTCTGTTGCAAAACCGATCACCAAGCAGCAAATCTCTGTTTGTGTCATGCAGACATTTGATGAGTTTCAAAATCTGTTCCTCAAAAATCCCAGAGATGTAGATAGTTTGCCATTGCCATGCAAAGACAAAGCTATCGCTCAGCTGCAGCCTGGATCCTACTTGTGTCCAAAGTGATGGAGGCACCAGCACAGCCTGGGGAAGCTGTGGTGTTTAAGGGAGATTAATGGGCCAGTCACAGGGGCCCATTTCTACAATCATGAAGAGAAGAAGAACCTGAGGAAAAAATCCAAAGTGCCTGGCTGGTGGGAAGATATGTGGACAGTGATGGGCAATTGAGATCCACCCCTCTATTCAACCTAAATATTCTGTGTGTAGCTGACAGATGACAGCTTGAACAGTCCCCTGAGTACTGTGGGTTTGGAGGACCAATGCATACATGGATTTTTAGCCCTATTGTTGGTTATCTACATACATCAGTAACAGATCCGAATAGTCAAATGCAAACCAAAACTGCAAATAAAACTGAGGACTGTCTCCCAATAACTCAGGTAATCAGAATTTTCTTTCCTTTGCTTCCAAATAGATATTACATTGTTTCATGGAACAGGAGGAAATAATGAAGGAATGCAATAGTCTGAAAGAAGCACCATCACTTCCACCAGCTCAGAAAGAACAAAAACCCCCTTATCCTCCATGGTACTGTAACATGGCAACAGTACATGGTGAGCTTCCACCTGCATAGGAGCTTGCATGGGGAAAAGGATGGTTCCAGCCATGAGGAAACCACAGCGGGCAACATCTGAGGAGGCTTTCACAGTCACGTGAAGTTTCGGCAGTACATCCAATAGTACATCCAGTCATAGTCACATTGATCCAAAATTCATCCACCTGCAGAATCCAAGATCACCTCCAGTACGAGAATCAATTGCAAAACTGAGACACAAGGACACAAAATGAACACATCACAGTCAAAACTGTGGTGAAAGGGAAAAAAAATTCTACTTTTTTCAGTTTATGGGTATGTACAGCTGTGTGACTATATACATATAGTCATAAAAAGAAAGGTGGAGTATGTTTAAAAATGAGTCAGGATTTTTTCCTTCAGTATGACAAGTGATGTGGAAAATATCCCTTTCAGCTACTGTGAGATAAATTGCAGCATGATCAGAGCTATGGATCAGATGAGCACGGAAAGCTGCCAAGATAGACAGACTGTGGCACCTATCTCTCACTTTGCCTCCATAAGTTTGTTACCTTCTTCTAAATTTTAATGGCATAATTGAAGAAGAAAATTATTCTTGTCAGAATGTGTATAAATGTATTTGTCCAGAAAACTCATATCATTAAACTTGAGTAGGAGCTTTTCTGCCAACACTAAGAAGAAAAACACAGGTTTCATCAAATCATAGAAACAGTTGTGTTGAAAAGATCTTTAAGACCATCAAGTCCAACTGTAAAGTTTACACAGCTTTCTAAATCTTGCATGAGAATTGTGAATAAGAACAATTATTCCTCTTTACTGATAAAAGAGAAATTACTGGACACACAGCAATCAGTAATCAGAAGATCTAAAACAAATAAAATGAAGAATTTTTTTTCACTGACCAAATTGCACACTGTGGAACTTACAGCTGCAGGATTTTCTGGATGCAAAATGCTAAAGCAGGTAAAAAAAGACCATGCCCACCCAACACCAAGCAACAGATAAAACCTCTGCCCGGGAAGTCTCTAGACTGCAGATGAACAGAGCTGGGAGGGTGCAGGAAAAGATACTGCTCATCCATTTTCTGCAGGAACTTACAACCAGCTGTTGATATCAAACAGCTCTGGGCAAAAGAAACATTTTCTTTAATGCAGCAGAATGATTTTTGTATTCTTCCAGAGTACAATTTAATTTTCACACTCCTTATAGTACTGCAATTTTTCTTCTAGCAGAAAAGATACCGGCTGCCATTTGGCATTACTCAAGTCTTTTTAGCTGTCAGGGCAGGGAGAGATTCTCTGGCCACAAGTAAAAAACAGCCTTACCGTACATGTATTGATCCTCCAGAAGTTTTTAGTATGTCATGGATGCTCCTAGTGACACCAAGATTTTTTGATGAGCACCTGCTGCTCCATACTAACATACCATAAAAATGGGGCTATGGCATTAAGGTGTTTACAAAAATGAAATAAGAAAGACAATGCAGCAGGATACATAATGCAGGAGAAGAAGAGTAGGGGCATGTCATTTTGATTGTCTTGAGAACTAGACCATGTGTGCTTTTCTGTGATTTCTTTCTGAGGGATTTAAATCTTAATATCAGCAGCATAGTAATGTTTTCATTAAAACTGTACCCAGGCATTTCCCAAATCCAGTATATATATTTTAATTACATTCACTTCTATGTAAGCCCTCCATTGTATTTTAACATCTTAGCTTCTTGGCTTACTACTGAGTAGCATGAAGGTCAGTGCTTAATGTAGGCTTGCAGTAAATTACACTTCTTCAACTGCACTTGCAATACACCTTCGACAAAAATCTTCTAGGAAAACTGCCATTCCCACTAATGACAAATTTCATATGCTGGTTGGTCTATGCCTCACTAAGTCCCATCCACTGCTAGCATTCAGAAAATGGCTCAATTAGTAGAGACTTTGAGAGATGTTTCTGCAGGAGATTTGTGAGAAGAGATGCCAGCAGATAAATGTGAGTCATTTTCCAGCTCAGGAGGCTTCAGCTCTGATTGCACAGACTGATTCTACTTAATTCATTTCTTTCTTTCCTTGTATGCGAGAGAGACAGCAGGTGAATAGCAAAATACAAAAACTGGAGCAAAAATGGGTGTTATTAAAGTGAATCAAAGTAACAAATGGATTGGCAAGTACACAGGTGGATTATCTATGATTCATGAGCCTGTATTATTTTTAAAATGCCATTAGCCAGGCAATGACTATGTGGAAATGTGAGTAAATCCCCAAAGTTTCCTGAATTTTATAACTTTCACTGTAAGTTCCTGACTTCATACAGCTTTGTGGAGGTCTGAAGGCTGTACTGACTCTGCTCTGAACAGCAGGTTGGAGCAGAGGTCTCCAGAGCTCCTGTCCAGACTGAATAACTATGATTTGTGTCTACTGTTTATAAAATATATATTGTTTCTCCTGGGATTGGAAAAATACATAGTAGAAAGAAAACTTTGGAGATGGCTCACACAATAAACACTGAATGTGGACACTATAACTAAAGAGTTCCCAAATACAGCAGAGTCTAAAAAATATTGAGCAAGACTGCATTTAACGGATGGAATAAAAGTAATCAATTCACAGTGGTCTAGGCAGATAAGGGAGTAACTTGGTGAAGAATGAAGTTCAGACCTATTTTTCATCAAATCAACACAAGGCCAACAACAACTGTCAAGCTGAACCTGACCAGTCTGCTGTCAGAATTTTGAATAAGGATGATGGGTTACCTGCTGGTAAAGACCAGCATGTTCCAGGTGAGCAATGCACAACTCATTTCAGAGGCAGACTGTGAAAACGTGTGACTCATTTCTTAGCAGTTCAAGGTGTGAATTGGCTTAGTGGTGCTGGTGGAGCAGCTGCAAACCCTCGGCAGAGAATGTCCTGCAGGAATTTCCCAAGCAAGGGATGGATTTCCAGTCAGAAGCTATAGTCATGACTAGGAAAAAAATGAAAAGATTTGGATGCAGATAACATGGCTTACAGAACCAAAATGGCAGTGTGCAGCCCTAATTGAACTCACACTCCTGAGTTGTGAGATTTAGTGTCTACCTTTTCTTTTGCTTATGCTGGAAGGGTGAGCGCTGGAAAATGAGTATAGCTGATCTAAGAGCATCTGGCTCTGTAATGATACAAGAAACTCTGGAGTTTTGTCCAGTTTTAGATTTCTTTGGTATAAAGAAGCCTTCACCTTCTTAGATCACTTATTGGGTTCAAACCTTGCCAATCTCTTTTCATAAGTAGTCAGAATTCTCTACTTTCTTCAGATTCCTGGTTTTATGCTGATTTTTTAGTGAGCTTATTCCTTGTAGACTTTTCAGTGAAAGCCTCTAAATCCTGTACACCTTGGAATCACAGAAAAAAAACCCTGCAAAATTCTGTAGTATGGGTTTTTCTAGGAAGAAGAATGAGAAAATATCAATGGCTTCTACATATTCGGGACCCGAGAGGAATTCCTGATGGAAATCAAGGGACATTTTTCCACTGGCTTCAACAGGAAAGAAAGATTTCACCTTGCAGTGGTAAAGAATCACATGGGAAAAATATCTGCCATTAAGAAATCAGAGTGATTGAATGTGAAACTATTCAGAAAAGGAGTGGAATCAACAAAATTCTTAAGTCCACAAAGAAACGATTTTCTGTTTTTTCCAGCTGTCCTAACAATTCAATTTAGCATTACTATATGAGGACTGGATGTCCTCTGGTTAGAAATTATGTTTTTTTTTTTTTTTTTTTAAAGTAAGGATAGGCACATGATGTGGTTAATATGATGTAAGCTAGAGTCTGAATTTGCAGTAATTTAGCTCATCTGTGGTAACTGCCTGTGGGGAGACTTTTACATGGTTATAAATGTGTGGTAATTTGAGGTTGCCTATCCCTCTTCTGAATTCCCCCTTTTGGAAATAAATGATCTTACAGTTACTGATGGGTAAAAAGGTGTGCAGTTATTACTAAGTAGCCTAACACTTGTGGCAACTTGTTTGCACATCCTTGAGATCAGCTAATTACAGTAGGAAAAAAAGAGAAGTGGTTAGAGCCATAACAAAGCACTTTGAAATTATCAAAAGAAAATTATTTTATTTATTTAAATTTAATCTTTTATAGGTTTTCTGTTCATGTAAATACCCAAGCCATTATTAAAATCTTCAGCATTTTTAATCTAGAAAGCCAAGTGCCACTCCAGAGTGAATATTCCCTTTTGCTTCTGCTCTGTCGACAGCTGACAGAAGTGAGAGTGTTTTTTTGATTTAGAGTGTAAACAATTTCAAGTGATTAATTGTGAGCCCAAAAACTAACTATCTATTTATCTATCTCCAGTATTTGAGACCATTTATCTCTTTATAGAATAGGTGAGTATCTACTAGGTCATAAAGGTAGTGTATCGTGGCCCATTTGTGACGTGCGAATATCATCACTGGTGGAGAAACAGGTTTAGTTTTCCTGTTGATCAAAAAAGTATTTAGGGTTTCATGCAGGAAAATGTACCAACTCTAAAGTATCCTCCTGGAAGGTGTTAGGAGCTTTGTTCAAAACAAGCAATAGAAAGCGATTTTCTATGCAACATTATGGAGGACGTGGCACCAAAATTTCATGTGGATTCAATGGGAGACCTGAAAACTACAGTGTTGACTTGCAAGCCTGAGGCTGCAATGTCTGTAACCCCTTTCTCTACCTACCTGTCTACCCCTAACCCTAGTGACCAGGAGAGTAATGAAAAACAGGAAAAGAAAGTTTGAGAATTCATGTTGAATCAAAAGTTCTGTATTTGGTCCTAAGAATCAAAAACATCTGAAATTTCACACTTTTCCATAATTGTTACCAAATATTATCCCATTTATTTTCACAATGGTTGTCCAAAAATTCTTTAACGTGGCTCTGCACTTTCCCTCCAGTAACAAAAAATATTTACCAACTTTACCGGAAATCGCCCTTAATTAAAAGTGGCCATAGAGTTAGCCCTTCATACAAACATTAAATTAGAAGTGTCCACGGGGTTGCATACAAATCAGAATCCATGGTTGCCAGCCAAACCACACACCGTAGATGTGGCTTTGTAGGGAGAACCCAAGAATTTTCATTCCAAAACCACAGGTACCTACTACTATCTTGTTTAGCTCCAGCAGTAACAAAGCTGACAGCTTGCATGGGAACCAGCAACTCTACGTCCACGTGTTGGAAGACACCTAATATTCTATTAATTGTTTGGGATGAATGGGATATTGGGTTCCTCACGTTGTCTCCTGAGGAATTTGATATTGCCAGTAATTTATCTAATTCAGGGGGCTATTGTATCTCCTCTAGAAACAATTCACATACATGTTCCACCTACATGGAGTGATGGAGAAGGGCAGAGAAAGTTCAAGATGAAGTATTTCCTCCTGACTTCGTGTGATTCTTAAAAAAATTTCACAACAATTCACAATGAATAGGTCAAGTTGGAAAACATGGTGAAAGACATCTGGCCCAACTCTGCTGTGATCAGTTGCTTTCATCTGAACAATCTATTTTCACAAGTGTGAGGGAAGCATCTCCAAAGTTGGGGAAGAAGTGCTCCACATCCTGCATGACCACCAAGCTTATAGCATCAGCCATGCTTCTAAGTTCTTTGCCTCATAAAGATCCTGAACACATCAGTATCAGATCCTATCCTAGAGTTTCCAAAACACCAGAAGAGACCAAATTCCTTATTCCTATTCCAGTTTCTCCTAAATTGGTATAAAGTTTGGTTTGAATGCCTTGCTCTTACTAACCAAACCATGTAAAGAAACCATTGCCTCTGCTCTACATACAGAGTCTTAAGAATGAGCAGTGATGTCTCATGAACATTAGAGCTCACAGACAGCAGAAACAAAACTAGTATATCTTGTGGTAGATAAACATTTCATAAATGCTAATGTTTCCTTTTGGATAAGTAAAAAGCTTGAACACATTAAATAATAATAATAATAATAATAATAATAATAATAATAATAATAATAATAAAAAATCTAGTTTAAATACAGCTGTAGTAATTCTTATATACCACACAGCTGTTCAGAGGCCTGGCAGCTGTCCATATCTTATGTGTCCTATCATGTGTTTTCCAGTATTGTCTTCTTGACAAGTGAATATTGTCTTCAGCTATTGGGAAAAGACTGTAGTCCTTGTCAGGTGGATACTTCTGCATAGTTAAACACATCTATGTCTCACCGCTGCTGGCTTTTGAACCTGTCAAGCCTCTTTACTTATCTCCCTATGACTGTGCTCTTATTACAAAGGGGAATAATTTGGTTTTGTCATTTCTTTCTTTGACATAATCCTACATATTGATGGCAGACCCCGAATTGTACACTTATTTGTTATACACAAATCAAAACCGTAGCTAACACACATTTATATTGTGCAAATAACTGGGATGACAAATGTTTCGACCAAAACACCAACAGATGTATCAGTTCCACTGCCAGTGCAGAGTGGGAAGGGAGGCCGACAAGTTTCCCTGCCAGCACGTGATGTCATTCTGAACTCATTTCTTAGAGAAAAGAATTTCAGCTTCTATAGAGAAAATGAGGATGAATAACATCTTACCCATTATCATGGGCATTTTTGTAAATAAGCTGCTCGATTTTTCCTGCCAACTTTCATTCCAAACAAAAATAGATGTGGTTGCAATGCTGTTACTCAGACTGCACAGAGAACATGTATTATAACATCTAGCTTAAGATATTGTGTAGCTCTGGGAAAGGTTTCCTCCACTCCAGCTTCTGACAGCTTCCAAAATACCAGTTACAAAAGCCTCACAGGTGCTTGTGCAGCAAGGGCAACATTTTCCTTTTACAATAGGGGAAAATGAAGGTTGGAAACCTGAAATTTTCCATAGTATGTGGCATGCTCATGCCTCTTGGCATTCCCTAAATACCTTTGAAGGATCACTTTAAAGAAAGACAGAAGCAGAAGTACGGGGCAATATGGCTCTGGGGAACCTGTCTCTGACTACTTGCTCAGGATTTGACTGTCCTGGTTCAGTCGGTGTGTTGCTGCCCACACATTTATGTGGCTCACGGGTTGGTGTAAGCTCGTGTCCAGCCAGCTCAGAGTATAAGCAGAGGAGTGCAGTGCCTGCACCTGTCTTTGTAGGTGTTGCTTATCTCCTCTGCTATTATTAAATATGAAAATGACCTTAAAAGAACATTAAGGTCAAGCAATAGACAAGCAAATCTTTGGCTCCTTCATGTGTGGCACTGAATCCATTTTTCCATTGTGCTGTTGTGTTGTGTTTTTTTTTTTTTTCTTTTTTTTTTTAAACCATAGATTAACTTCTGTATCACTTCTTAGCCCCACCTTGCCTCCTCCTATATTTGTATATTTGAATTAATTTCATTGTCCTCATGTTCTAGCATATCAAAGCAAGATGTTTTTACATGATAAGTTCTCTTCTCTCTATGCAACTTGGGTAAATAGTTTTCCCTGAAATGTTTCACTTGCTCCTGTGTTACATACGTCACCCATAGTTTGTAGATGAAGTGGAGTTTTACTAGGTAATTATTGTACAAAGGACATTCCCTGGCTCTATTTACCCTTAATCTGGGAAACAACCACAAGTTGCTATTCCTGTGTACCTAAAGATACAGAAAAAATATTAGTTCAGAGACAATATGTTATCGTATTTTATAATGCATATACCCTTTTGGCTATTCCCTCTGGGCACAGGTAAATTCTGAGTCTAATACCTTGTGGCATATGAAAGTATGTAGCACTGAAGTCTGTTTACAGAGTTATTCATTTCCTGGATTATTTTTGTTAATAAAGGAAAAGAGGAGGCCTTCTGGAGCTCAGCAGGTGAGCCGCTCACTGCGTGAACCAGCTCTTCATCCTTTCTCAGATGCATCTATTATGCATGGAGTAACAAAAGTATATTTTGGACAGACTCTGTACTTTGATTTTTAAATATTAACAAGATGGTAAATGGGAATAATTTATTTCCAGAAGAAAGCTGCACACCTCTCTTAGCCAAAAGCTATTTTCAGACATCCTAAGCTTGAGAATTCCAAGCCTTGCTTTTCCTTCTATGATCCCATTAAAGATTTTTTATAGAAAGGGAATTATGGAAGCTTCTACAAGAACAGTGGGGATGGGATTAACCTGTGGCATCTTTCATCCACAACTTTCTCACAGTAGCAAATTTGCAGCTTCTTTTGAATCATGGGAAAGATGTTTTATTTTCTTTTTCCTTTCTTCACAACAGAGGTGCCTTTTTAGTCAAACTTTCAAACAAGTGAACACCAAAGGTTAGAAATATTATCCCAAAAGCTCAAGAGTGTCACTGTCCCGAAATGTACCATACTGATGGTTTTGCACTCTTACCTGAAGGTCACTCCCTCACTGTCCCTCTTGAATTTTGCCTGATAGACACCAGCATATCCTTTGCTCCAGATTTTCCTTCATTTTCCTTCATAGGCCCCAGCAACAACCTCCTCTCTTCCTTGGTGCTTACACCCTCCACTTACTCTTAGTCACTCAGCATGTCTCCCTTTAGCTATACATATTCAGTTCTTTTCATCTTTCATCATAAATCAATCATTCCAGTGCTTAATCATTTGTGCTCTTTTCGCTGAAACACTCTCCTGCTCCTCTCTCCCTCCTGTCAGTGTTATGTGCCCAGAACCAAACTCAGTTTTCAGATTGCATGACCAGACAAAGAGACAGCCAAAGCAGGATGGTCATCTTATGTATACATCATGGGAGTCAACTAAACTAATAAGAATTTAAAAATACAATGTGTCTTGGCTAGTGCATCATCAGTCTCTTCCATGTCACTTGTTAAAAAAAGAGAGATTTGAGAAAGTAGCCTGGATGCAGATAAAGGTGGCAAATAATAGCTTTTTATTTCAGACATGGACTGAGCCATGGGTCCCAAAACCTCACAGACAGTGTGGGGACTCAGATCCAAATGTGGGATCCATGGCTCACACTTTTACTTGAGGGACTCAGCCTTGCAGCTTTCCTGAAGAAGTCAGGCTGTTCCCAACTTCCCAACTCAACCAACTTCCCAACTCCACTAAAACTACCTGACTGATCAGAACAAAAGTCATCCATAAGCACATAAGCCACAAAGGTTTCCCTTTGAATCATAAATTAATTACTAGAAAAGGAAATCTCATGAAATAAAAGTGAGGACAGAGCAGAAGGAAGAGTCAAGGGTGAATAAGACACTGGAAAAGCTGTGACTTTCTATCTTTTACGTTATTTGATAGGGACAGTGACTAAAAGAGCAGCTCACGCATCTCATGGAGCTGTACAGACCTGGTCTCTGAAGACGCACAGAAGTCTAGCAGCTCTCCTGGAAAAGTTGGACAAACTGTGGGAACAGGATAGTGCTCCTTAGAGAACTGCTGATGCTAGAGGAGGTGTTTATCACAGATAAGGGCACAATGAAAAAGAGACCATACAAACACAGATGAATATGAAAAGCAGACCACATAGACACAGGTGAACATGAGTACAGATAAAGTCTGACAGGGGAGCTACTCCTAGTGGCTTATGTAAGCAAAACAATTTTATCCCCTTCAAAGGCAAAACAGGAGCCAGGATACTCTGTTTATAATTTGGGGGATTTTTGAAATCATAACTCTTTCATTATAAAACGCCTTAAGCCCTCAGCCACAGCAATCAAGCCCTGCAATATCCGGTGTCATGTAAAGAAGTACCTTCTGTATTGTAACAAACATCATCAAAGGGCTTAAGTCTGAATCACATGAGTTGTAAGAACGTACTGATGATATTTCTGATGACTACATTTCATTATCAAAAATTCTATGATGCTTGCTTTCATAATGATCTTCAATGGTCAAGCTGAAAAAACAATCCCTAAATAGGAAAGTAGTCAGGTATGTGCCTATATTTTCAGCCTGCTTTACATCCTTGGAACAGGTGGATCTTACTCCCGTGCTGTGGTGCTGGTTCTGAGTTGCCCCTTGCAGTACCAGTGACAGTCTGCAAAGATTTGGCAGAATCAAATTTTTGTCAGATACTTTTTGCAAATTTATGCTAAACATTTCTAGAAGTACGTTGCTGGTCAATATTTCTTATGAACACATAAGACCTTAGTCTTACAATATAAGCAGTGTGTTATCTTCAGATAATTAGGATCTCATTTGCTTGCACACACAGTGATGAAAACCAAACTGTTATCTGTTAGTGACTGGAGGTCAAGGACAAAGTCTTGGCTCTTCTTGGCCATATGAATCTGTGCAAATATAACCCAGTGCAGGTACACAAGAGAGCCTGAGCATTCCGTGCATAAATCAGACTTTTCAGGCAGAAGAAATTTTGCACCTGAGTGAAAGTTCTGTGCTGTCACAAGGGGCTTTTTCATGATAAATACTGAGCCATAACATAACAGACAGAAATCACTATATGCTTCAGCATACGACAATGTTTTAATTCAATACTAAGAACCCAGTCTGCAAGGATAGCAAACCCTGACATTTTCTCTTACTTGTTTCAGTCATTGAAAGACTGTCAACCTGCATACTTCGTCTGCAGTCAAATCTTACAAAGCTTAACTGTCATGGCTTATTAAACTGGCACTTCTTTACAGATTGTATTTCAGAGGTTCTACACTCAGACAGCTCCATCACACCAAACTGGCAAGATGTGGCCACCACTCCCAACTGAGACTGAAGTAGAAAGATGTGAAAGCTCTCGCAGTATAAAACAAAGCATAAATCCACAGCAACTTGTTTGTCTCCTGTAAATACCTATGAAAAATTTGAAACTAGCTTCTTGAGAAAAGCTGAATAAAGAAACCGTCTCTGCCAATGTCTATCACTTGACAGATGGCATACTAAGGAATATAACACCTACCTGTGACTTACAGAGAGCTGTCTCAGGGTTGTGAGAGATCCTTGGATGGATATTTTTCTCTCTGTTGCTCTAAGATTTAGAAAATATATTTGGGTTTTCAAGTCACTCGCGTGCTCTGAGAATAACCTCTACAAAGATTACATATTTTGGAAAATATCTGGCAAACTTTCAAGCAGTTTTCAAGACCTCCTGTATATGCAAAGAGAACTTTGATTTCATGATTAAGACAGATTTCTAGCAGCAGTAGTACCTATTTAAATATTATGATAATGTGTGAAAAAATAGTATTTTATATTGCATTGAACCAAAATGACATATGTTGAATGCTGTTAAGTTCAGAGGGGATTTCTCTCAGTACTTGTGGGTATTCAGGCTTGTTTTAGGCATAACATACATTTCAAGACAGAAAAGCAAATATATCTGATCTTTTAATGAGCACTGTAAGTATCATACAATTTCTAGAGTAATTTCATTCATAGAAACAAATTGTATTTCTTCACCTTTTCTTTCAAAACCTGTCTGAACTTTTTGTCTGCACATCTGCCCATTGTGTTCTTCCACAGGTGAGGAATGAAGCCCTGACTAAAGACAGGATTTTGGCATTGCAATGTTCAACAATACAATATATAGCCATGCTACTGTCATCAACCTGGCAAAAGAAATGAGATCGAGCTCTAAGAAGTCATTTTCAAATGAAGTTATTTTTGAGATAAAATATTCAACCAGCCTCACATTAGACTTAAAGCTAAATGCCTTCTTAAGTGCTATGGTAGGTTTCTACTCACAGTAATTACTGATTTTGGATGTAAAAATGAAAAGTTTAAAAGAAAATACTGACCCATCTTCACTGAGGGGTATAAAAATAACTTCCTTCAATAGATACAAGTATTTTCATAGCAGAATTGTAAAAAGACAAAAGCAACTTGGTTCTAGCATTGTTTGTGAGTTTGAATTTTTTAATCTGTGCCCCCAAATATGTTGCTATGCTCATGTGTGTTGTGTGTATGGGCATTCATTGTTTTCTGTAAGCAATTGTATTTAAGTAAATAAATAAAACACACATCCGTGTAAAGATAAAGGAAGATGTGACACAGGGTTTCTTGAATCTGTCTTATCTCAGACCCTCAGATGTCATTTTCTAAGCCCCTTGTTTTATTTTCAGACTACGTGAAACTATTATTATAGGAAAAGTCCATGTATTCTAAAGATACTCTGCAATTAATATGTTAATTGAGAATTTGTGGTGCAGTTAATTCCCAACAAAGCTGGTCAAAGCTTCTCAGTCAATTGTAAAGGTAAATGTTTTATGCAGAGTAGGCTCAATATCATATTTGGCTGTTCAAAGATTGATTCTCCTTCTGCAAGAAGAATCTTTTTCAAGGTTTATTAAAATTTTGTGTCAAAGCTACTTGGGAATCAAAAGCAGATTTTAATTTTTTTTTTTTTAATTTATTATTATTTATTTTTTTTTTTTATTTCAAGAAAGCATCAAGAATGGAAGTCCTCTACCCAAACATAGATGTTTACACTGAAGGCACATATCTCTGAGCTAATCAGCGATACTGTTAGAAACATGTTCTTGCAAGAGTGTGGTCCACCTCAACTTTGTAAACAGAGCAGGTAACTCTGAAAAAGTCTATTTCATTCCATGACTATACAACCAGCTGTGAGGGCTATGTGGTGTACTTCTCTACCAGCGGGGAGATCTGCATGACACTTATTTACTGTCAAACAACTTTCCAGCAAAATGTTGTTTGAGAAGTTTCAAAAGTTTTGACTTTTCTGTTAGAAAATGAACTCCTCAGAGCCTGAGTTTTATGGCCAAAAGCACAGAAAAACTGAAGAAGAATAGACTAAAGACCTTGAATGATTAGATTTTCACCGCAAAAGAAAGCCTTTTTATCTTTAGGGAACATTCATTTAAAATAAAACAGAAATAAATATTTATAACATTTCCCAGTGTCTTTTTTTTTTTAAACATATTCAGGCTGTTAACACTGCCAGCAAAGCAAAGTTAATAAGGCAATTTGTTTCCTTTTCAAGCAGACATCCTTGTGTTTTATCTCAAGTTGCTTTTCAAGCTACGGAGGAAGCACCTGTAAACATGTGTTGCAGAACTACCTCATTATCCTCATTCAAAGCCTTTGCAAGCACCATTAGTCAGGCACTGCTTTCAAGCTGAGTCTGTAGCTACAATACTTCTGGTGATGACTCCTTGGTTTTGTGTGCATTGTTTATAGACTTCTGCACAAGAAGGTGTCTGCTATCTGTTGCATGAAGACTGCAAGTCAGGTAGTCAGATAATCCACTGTAGGACTACAAAAGACAACATGAGAAGGAACGTTTTGTCTTCTGGTGCATGCATTTCTGAGCTTAATATACTTTTTACCAGTACATGATACACTCATCTAAACTGACTATTGTTTTGTAGATCCTGTCCAGCCCGGGGGTCCTTTGCATGGAAGCCAGACAAGGGATTTGAAGTCTTAATTAAGTAGAGGACTGACAGACACACAGACTGATCAATATATTTCTTTCCAAAGCACCTGATTCCTTCACATTTCATGAATGAAAGCACTGATTTCAGTTTTTGGCGTTTTAGAGGGAACAGTGTTGAGACCACAGGAACTATCGGGTGCCTGACACTTTTTTTATTCCTCTTGATTTTCTTTAATTTCGGTGGGAAAAGTGGTCTTTAGTTCTTGTTAACCTCATTTTGCTCCATTAATCTATTTGGTATTTTGCCTTTATTTCTCCAGGTGATTGAAAAATGCCAGTGAATTTAGGTTGTGTTGGTCATTCATGTACACTCATTGCAAGGCAACATATCCCAATGAGAACCCCAAAGTATTCTGGCTTCAGGGCCTGCAATTAACCTATTCTTTATCACTCTAACACTTAAAAACCTTTATTTTCCAGTGCATGCTGAGTAGGGCCTATAACAAAGCTATACCTTTACTTAGGTGTTTATGAGTCTACCTGTCATATTCAGCCAGGTCTCTTCTCCTTTAGTAATGACAAAATAAAATGACAGTGAAATATGTCTCCAAAAAAAAGCAGGAACAAAAAATATTGTCTCACCACAACTCTCCTTAAACACATTATTAGTTGAGGTGATGTGGTGAATTCAGGCAAAGTAAGTTGTTTTATAAAAACAGCTGAAGGCCTATAGGTTTACATTGATAGGAAGTCTGGAAAAAGGAATGTCAGGGAAGTCCTGATGGGGAACTGAATATGAATGAAATTGCAGTAACCGCAGTGGGTATGCCATGTGGCTTAGAAGACACAAGGGGGACAATAACAAATGTCTTGAATGGCCAATGCTCAAGTTCATGGCTGTTCACAGATAAACCAGTCTGATAATTCATTGAGATCTCTGAGCAATCACTATGGATGACCAGTGACAGGAGTATACATCCCTGACTGATAAAGCAGTGAAAATGAGAGAAGAGTGAAGGCACTGCAGGTTTTATGGAGCAAGGACGTCATAGTGACAGCTGGACAACAGGTTCTTCCTCCTGTCAGCTGGTGGCTCTCTCTTCCACCTCAAAGAGGCAGAGTTATTCCACGTCAGTCAGATCCAATGCTATGGACTTTCAATCAGCTGAAAAAATATTCACTTTTACAAGATGACAATTTAACAGACAAGTCTGCTGTTTGCTTTCTATTTACTGGAACGAGATGGGCTATAAATAAGGGGCTTGATACAGCTCAGGGCCAAGGTACGGGTCCATCTTGGCTCTCTGTATATAAATACAGGTGAGTCACTGGATGTGCCTGTACACACCTTGAAAGAAAAATACCTGAAGTGATCACTGACTGCCAGGAACCTGTGCCAGATTGTTTGCAATGTCCTTTGCTCCTCCTTGGCTCATCTTCATTCACGACTCCTGAGCCAAGTCAGAGTCTGCCCTTTGGCTCATTTAATTGGCTGGCTCATTGCTACAATGTACACATTATTTAATGAAAGATTGTTTACACCCACGTACATATATACACACACAAAAATTTCCAACAGATTTTAGCATGGCTTGTCACAAGTTTAATGGCTTTTCTTCTAAAAGGTATGCGGTGAATTATTTATGCTCATGACAGCATGCACATGAGTTTCTGTGCTTCTGAGGATTTTACTTCAGTGTTTGCTTGCTTGCTGCATGGGAGCCTTCCTGGTATTATTTTAATCTGCTTAGATGAAAGAAGATTCAAGCAAATCATTTCCATAGGTCAGTAAAGTAAATGCTCCCTTTTAGAGTGAAATTTGTACCTGTGCATAAATATGATCAAATGGTCCAGTTCTGATCTTACTTGATGATGTGGAAGCATTAAGTAACTCCAGTTAATTGAATGGAGTTGTTATAGATCACCATTGGCTTAGCTCAGGACAGAATTTGGTTTCCAAACCAAAAGAAGTCTGAACTGTCCCTTTTTGCTGATGATGTGCATCGTGCAAAGTACTTTTTCACTGCAGTGGGATGAAAAATGTTTTCAAAGATACTCTTGCAATAATAAAGTGAATGTGTTGTACAGCCAGGGTTTAACTGGGAAATGCTCCACTTTTCAAAAAGGTTTTCTCCTCCTCCTCTATTCAAGAGCTTTGCCAAAGGGTGTACATGTTACTGTTGCAGCCAAAATTACTGTTATAGCCAAGGGATGTACACGTTTCTGTGTAAATGCGTTGCCAAAGGGTGTGCAAGCTACAGTTCAAAGTTACAGTTGAAGGGGCATTCCTAGCTTTAACGTATGTGATCTGCTTATCCAGTCAATTAAATGCAGTTTATTTTCAGATGGTGGATAGGATTGCTCATGTGATGCAAAGCCTATTGCTATGGGAGACCTCATACTAGTTCCCTTTTAACTTTTTACTGTTATGCAAGGTATTACTGGTACTCATGGTATTCCCCATTCTTTGTACAATACATGCTTCTACAAATAACAACTTACCTCCTATTAAAGATGGTAAAAGTACTGCATTTTTTTTCTCCAAGGATGCCAAATATACTGTGAATTTGCCCCAGGCCATGCATGGCTGTTTAGCAGGCTACTTTGTGCAGCCATAGTCATTTTGTGGGATTTTGAACTAATGGCAATAATTTAGAAAACAGATCTGCTTGACACACTGAACTCTTTAGAATAAAATATCTCCTCAGTAGACATTTGGGTCAAAACCACAGCAAATAGAATGCAAGAAAGGATAGATAATTGTTCAAGAATATGACACAAGAACATATAACTGGTTTGAAGTCTACAATGAATCGTCTATTCTGGCAAACTCCACTGGAAATCTGATGTCTCTGTTCTGCCTCTCTTTCATGCTATAATTTCTCAGAGTAATCCATTACTGTTGTATCAGAGCTCCTCACCAGTGTCAATGGATTCATCAGTTCTTGTAAGTGATCCTAAGCAAATATCTCCATGCTAGAAGTCTAGGCATAGTTCATTTGGTCTGTTTTGCTTTAGGAGGAGGAGCTGCACCAAAACTTCAACTGACACTGCTCACTAGATCTCCTTTGTCCATATATAGATACCAGGGTGGCTTCTCCATCAGGAAGAAGCCTTACGTCCACCTTTGCCTTTACACACCGACAGCACTAGCATTTGCCTTCAGATATCTACAGCAGTATATCAGGCAGTGCTAGGTACTCAATATTTCTGAACCAAGGAAAGTTTGCCCTCTTGAGATCCTTGTTTTTCTCCATAGACTAGTCAGAGGGTTTGCCAGGATTAAATCAGACTAGATTAAGTCTGATTTCTACATATTTAAAGTTAGATGAGATAAATCTCTTTGTCTCACAACTGATTCACAGCAGAAACAAGGTAGTTCAAAGAAAGACAAACAAGATGAGTAGGAGCAAGGAACGCTTCTGTTTGACATGTGTCTGATGAGAAATTAGTTTAGAGGGAAAGTAGGCAAGAATAACAGGAAAGGGCTGTTCACTAGTAGACTGGAAGAGATGAAATGAATGTAGTGTACCTACCTTATCCCAGTCAGTTGTAAAGGAGCATCAAATAGGATGAAACTAGCCTGAATATGGAAAAGGGGACTCCCCATAGCCATGACATAGCAAAGACCTCAACAGTTTCAAAGGACTCAGAAAAAGATGTCAGATGTATCAAGACAGGGAGGATATCAGCAGTTCCTTTAGTTAGTGAAAAAATGCAATTATTTTCTCACAACAGAGGTACGCTACATACAGATTAGTGCAATTTCAACTGCTGACCTTGTCATAAGTAATTATATGAAAAAGCAAAAACAAAGTCTACATTTGCCCCAAGCATATGTTTGATTTCTGGATCTGTAACCATATTTACCTAATACTTGTAAACAAGCCAAGACTTGCATGCATAAATTTGATATTTTCCTTTACAAATGTGTTTAGAATTTGCTGCTTATGTTTAATGTAAAAAGTAACGTTGTTTTTATTTGTTGAAATGAAATAACTTCTAACTTTCTCTTTTATGTCTTCTACTTTTACAAGATGTTTCTTCTGGCAATATCAGTCAACTTTCTTTACCTCATTCTTCGTTCCCACCAATATTTTTGTGCTGCTGACTTCTGCATATATCCCCCGGATTTTTTTTATGATACTGTGAACAAGAGACCCTGGATGTTTAACCAACTCCTTACTTATTTATTATACCTGGCTCACTTCCTAGGACACAGTGAAAACAGTGTCTCTTCTTGTTGATTGCTAAACAAACCTTGTAAGGAAACAGTCCTTCAGTATGTCTAGGAACATCACTTCTTCCTCTGAGACCCCATCACTGTCATCAAGGGCAACACCTGGAAAGTAGTGGCTGTCTGAGCTTTTGTACAAACCTGACTACCTGCATATTTATCCATATTTTTCAACAATATTCAAAGGGCTATCTGTTCTCTGTTCTTGTTATTGTCTTTAGTAGTTATTGGGTTATACCTCAATTATACATTTCGTTGCCAAATGTTGCATATAATTTATTGAAACATTATCTCCTACATTTAATCCAAATCTTAAATCTTAAACATATGGCTTTGACAAATTCACCAGGGTACGGAAAACTCCAAGGCTAGAATGAAGGTTTCTGTTGCTCAAAGAATCTCTAGTTCTGCTGCAGGTGAATACACTTGCTGCTTTTCCGTGTGTAGTATGGCCAGCATCACATAAGGGTGAACTTTTCAGCACCACCTTAGGGATTTGGATGTTCATGTCCCTTTAAAACATCATCCTAGACATTTCCAGAATACTTCCAGGAGTGTTCATACATATATTAGTTTCTTGCCTCACCTATGACTGGCCTACTATTTAAGTGCTTATCAAACATTAAAACTTGCATTATCTTAAATGTATTGTGTCGGCTCTTCATAATGGTTTTGCTTTTTCTATTGGTCATAGCAAGTCTCCAACAATAAGAATTTGCATCTTATTTTACATCTGCCAGGAAATTTGTGTTTTTCCATCTTTTTTCTTCTGGTCTGTCTCAATTTTAATGCAGTGATGTTTCCACCAGAACTCCTACTGTGTAGCCACTGTTTTAAAACTGAATAGTGTCTGGCAAAGGACAGTCAAGGCTTCAGTTCTGGAGAGCTTTTTAAGCAACCAAGAGCCCTGGCTGTCAACCTGCTATGCAGCATTTTATATATGCATCCTTCACAGCACAGGTCTCTGGGGTTTGTCAGCCTAAATATGAAACTGTCCAAACACTGAAGTCTTTCAGTGGAAAACACTGCTGGCAAAGAAGAAGAAAGCAATGAAAAGAGGCAGCAGAGAGGAAAGATATATTAAAAGTAGTCAGCCTCTGAGCTGATGATGGCATTTCCGACGGTATATTTTTAAAACATGCTAAGTGCCATTTCTTCCTGGAAGGTTTTGACTTCTCTTATTGCTTGAGTGCACAGTCTGGTCTCAAAGATGACCACAGTATCACTTCCAGGCTTTGAATTCTTAGTGTGTACCCTGAAGGGTCTCCTGCCATAGCCCTTTTTTCTGCAACTCCCAGCAAAACATGGTGAGCCCTCTTGAGTGTATTCCTGAGCAGGAGGGGTGTTTCACCACTCTACCCACCTCACACCACAACCAAGAGATGTTGTATTTCTCCCTGGCATGCAGGAGTCCGGGACAAAGGCAGGCAGAGGACCTGCCATGTCTCCTTTGGTGATTTCACACAAACCAAAGCGTTCTTCCATACCACATGCCTCTGGAAACTGAGGCTCTATTTCCCAATTTATCACCTGACAAATTTCCAGGACCTTTCAGTTCACTCAGTCTAACAGGAAAAGGATCACTTACACTGAAATTCCCATTACACGGACTGTGACATATGTCCCACTATTTGATTCCTGACGTGACTGGGAAATCATGTGTAGCACTACAGCAAGTTTGTTCTTGCACTGACCTGCATCTGCAGGGAGAGCTGACTTTAGTACAAGAGGTTACACACAGTTTTACTAACTACAATGCTGTTATTTTATCTGCCGAATTGAATGAATATAATGGCAAATATGAAATGTAGATAAGCACCCATGTGTGGCGTAGATGGTAAAGTCAGCCCAGGTGTGAAACAGATAATCCTGCTTACCTCAGCTGTATCAACCTTGCAGAGCATCCACATCTGGCAGCTGTCTTTTGCCTTTGCTGCCAAGGAGCATGAGGGCACCTCCCGGTCAGATGCTTCCAACGCATTTTGCAGGTAGAGGTGTCATATCCTGACTCAAAATGCCCTTAGACAGCGTGGCAAGTACACAGGGGTTGATGTTTGCAGGATGATACAGGACAGTGACACAGTCAGTCCAAGTTGAGCCCGTCCACTGAGTATGATGGGTATCAGCAAGAATCAGGGTCCTCAAGAGAGATTAAGTGTCCATTTTCTGATTAGCATGAACTGCTCGATGCACTGTATGTTTGTCTTGCAGTTAGAGCATCTGCTGCTGACCATAAGAACATCATCCTCAACTAGATGTACCTCTGATTTGAACAAATGTAGTCATTCTGATATCTTTATGTTCTGAATGGTCACTCTATTTGTACAATGAAGTTTACTCTGCCAGAGAGCTCGAAAGTTGGAGACCATTTCAAAACTGTTGAAAACTCTCATATTTCGTAGGTGCTTTGGGCCAAATCACCCAACCTGATCTAACTTGTGCAAATCAGTGGCCCAACATTCAACATCCCTGGGCCATTCTGGGCTTGTACTGGGATTTTCACAACACTGGATCTACTGGTGTACAAGTGAGAACTGTGGAAAACCAAGCTTCTGCCCTCCCTCTTTATCTTTTGTGGAAGTTAAACACAATAGAAGTTAGTTATTTATACAATACTTTGGGCTGGTCTGGAGGAAAAAAAATTAATCACACAGCTGCTTTGGGTTATTTTTCTCTCTCTTACTCTGATGCACAAATGAAACCACTGATTAATCAAACAATTCATTGACAAGAACTCTGATTTATGTCGAGTTAAGTTACAGCATGCAAATATTTGCATAGTGCTGGATGTAGATTTAAACACAGACTCCATAAGTATTTTTTTAACCATGAACATTTCTTGAGGATCATCCAAGTGCAAAACTCAAACTCTTCCTCCTTCCTGGTGATTTGAATGGACAGACTGTGGCAGGAGTCAAACTATTTGTGTTAAAACCTTAATCTGACAAATAACTCTTGAGGACGACTTTTAAAAGCACAAAAGATAGTAATGTGCCTTGCTCCCACTAAAAGTTCAATAGAGTTAGGCACTATGCTCCAGTTTACATTTTTAAAAATCTCTCTTCTTTGTCCTGATATCTGTGTTGACAGCGAGCTCCATTCAGGACATTCTTCAGAGCGAAGCCAACAGACAGGCTCAGACCTCCCTGAGGACGTGCAAAGAGCAACCGAGTAACCAAAGCACGGGGAAAGCAACTGATGTGCTGTAAGCAAAGAAAAAATAAACTTCTTGAGGGAAAAAGTAAAACATAAAATTGCCAAGAGCTCGTCTTGGGCTCAGAATCTGAAAACGCTTTCAAAAAGTAACTGCATGGTGACATATATGTGTGTAATATTATTAGTGTAACAAAAAGATCTGCTAGGGCTATTTTCTCATGTCAAAAAAAGGGCCCAAGGGCTGCTACAGTTTAAGGTAGGCCTTGGGATAGGTCAATCCAGATCCTCATCCCTTAGCACTTAGTTTCATTTTGACACAGTGTTCTCCCCACCCTCTGGGATGATGTTTATGTGGGGTTTTTAACACAATTTAGTTATTTGTATTCAAATCTGTTATTTTAAGATTATTTAACCTATGGGTTAAAAAGATAGATTAAATAAATATTCGAGTTGTTCAGCTAGTTTGAGGAGATGAATCTGAATTCTGTTTTGCTAAATCAGTGCTAGGGCCTCAGCAATTCAACTTTCTCTGCTGTAGTTTCTTTATCCATCAGATGGGAAGGATAGCTTTTTTTTTTACAGAGACAAGTCATATTGTTTGCAACATGGCACAGTCTGTCTGACTTTTACTAACAAGTGGGAGCACGATGCAACTCCTTTCTTACCTTCTATTAAATCCTGTGCCCCTCCAGGGCTCTGTTGGGCTCATCTCTGGGTAATTCTCAGCAGACTGGCTCTCCGGGCTGGTGCTCCCGTGCAAGCAAAGCTGCCGTGACACAAGAGCAATGCCTGCAAGGTGCCCGCAAACAAAGCCATTCTTACCGAGTTTATCTGCATGAATTGATGGAGCTTGCCCGTTCCTGCCCAGTTCTTTTGGCTCAGACACCTTAATACTGACTATATCCCTTACTATATGCTGAGTAATCTGTTGTGAAAAATGCCTCCGAAGAGGCCCCATTATGCACGCTCTCCTACCAGGCAACATAAAAATCCTGCCTAAATGGCATGCTGATTAAAGTCCTTTAAGTTTTTAAATGATTACTTATGCTTCCCAACCATTATCTAGTGATTGTTGAAGTGCCTTGCCAGAAGCCTTCTTTGTGGTGAGTAATAAAATAATGCAAATTGAGGGGACTCGGTGCTGATTTTTAAAGGAACACTGACTTCATTGGATGGCAGGATCAATGTAATCTGTGTGAGCTGTTGGGTAGATTTGTCAATGGGCATGTCAGACACTCCATCATGACAGTCCGCACAGTGGGGTGTCAGAGATCAAAAATGTGCCAGACCTCTCTGTTCGGGCTACCTGGGCAGTTTTGCCACGAGTATGGAAACAGAGAAGGACAACTCTTGGTGGACAAAAAACATGGTGAAATTCCAGAAACGTGTAAAACCTTGGCTTCACATGGCTGCATGTGCGCTGAGTTGTGGATCATCATACCCCACAGATTATGTATTTTGCCCCCATCTCTAGATCACATCAGTGAAGAACTGCAGCTTGCTTGGACCTCTGTCATATTCTGTTGCTAGGGCAGGGTGAGGTTCAGGTACACTTTAAGATTTTGTAGATAATCTAGGATTCAGCAACCTGGCAACAGAATACACAAAAACCTACCAATCCTAGATGTACCATTTTGAACATGATTTTGGCCAGCTATGATTAAAGTCATTTTTCTCTGCATGTTGTTCCAGTCTCTGCTATTTAAAATCAACCAAGAGACAAGCTGAAGCCTTAAGACCACCAGCTTTGTGGAGCAACCATCTAATAAAAGAGGGAACAACTGTCAAGACAAAAGGCTGACAAAGACTCTGAACTTCTAATGCTTTTAAAATTATGACTGATACTAGGATGTGGGGATACTAGGAGCAGGGTATTCATTGAAAATTCGTAAGCAAGTATTTTCAGGCATATTTCTATTACCTCTATGACTTTGAAGTAACCCCTAAACATTCATGAAAATATGCATAAGAGTTAAAAGTAACTCCTTCACTTTCTCAGTTTCTCTTAGAATTGAGGGTATTCAGTGTGTACTGAAAGATGAAGGTTTTATTGGTTTCCTTTTCTGTTTGCTTTTAAGTTTGGTTGGTCATTGTTCCTGTGAAAAAGCTCTGACTTAAAGTTGCTGCATTGCAGTATGACGTGTTTGGTTGCAAGGCTCAAATCCCAAATGGCAGACCAGCAGAGATTCCTCCCAGCTAGGTTTCATCTAAACTAAGTCTGGCAAATGGCACATTTTTATTTTGGAGACAGACCTAGAACCGAAATGTTAGAAAAATGTCTTCATTTGGGTACTTAAATGCTCTTGATGCTTAAAGCTGTAGTTCAGACCCCACTCCACTGTGGTTATCTTGTCCATAACATTCAGTATGAGATCCTGAGAGCTCATTCTGGTACATAAAAATGATCTGAGTCTGAGTCTAGCTGCCTCAACCCAAGAAAATTATTCAGAAAACCCCACTCCTTTCAAGAATCCTACATTTATTTGGTAGCTGGATGCAGAATGCCTGAGTTCCTGCAATGAGGTCCTCAGGATTGTGTGTAAGTCACTCAGTTTAGAAATTTAAGCAGCTAGTTATTTTTCTAAGCTCTGGAGACCCAGCACAGGATTTAAAGAATGTCTAATGTGTGCAAACCTGATTTTGTCCAGCCCAAAGATACATAGCTGTCACCACTGCCAACTTTTGCATTGCTGTCAATTAACTGCATTTATCTCTGCTGGCTTGCAAGAGAGGAATCAGCAGCTCCAGAGGTCTTTACTACAGAGAGTGCCAGTATGGGGGTGTAATAGATGTCCATGGAGTCACGGAACAGATTGCTGTGTGTCCTCATACCAGGAGGCATTCGCATCATGATGACACTCCTGTCATCAGTATACATTATATTTATCCAAAGTCAAATCCAAAATGAAGAATCACTGACAATTGTAGCCCTTACGTTACAAAAAGTTCATAAACAATCACTCCTTGAGAATTTTCATAGCAAAAAATTAATGTCCTTGCCCAGGAGTTTAGGAGATTGTGGATACCTCTTAGACTGAGGAGTTAGAGCTCACAACTAACACATCCCAAAATAAAGCCTTAACTGCACAATGTAGAATATTTTGGGGCCATCATGTAACTAGATATACAAGAATGGTGGTGCCACATGACAAGTAAATGGAAACTCAGCTTCTGCTGAGGAAGACATGTATTATGGACAATTTTGTTGATTGTGCTTTTTAGCACAGAGAAATAGCTCTGAAAGGAGGGACCCACGGAGAACCTCTTTCTCTCCTGTCTGTTTAGACTACACGTTTAGAGCCAGGAAGAGGACCTCTTCCAGTGAGACCATGATTCCAGTTTTGGCCCGTAATTAATGAGTACAACAGTGAAGACACAAAGATAATGATACTGCTAATGTCTGTGTGGCTCCATCAGACTCCTCAGGGACCTGGGGTGATTTCTGTGGAATGTGATCTTCATGACACAGTTCAGCATTTCTGAGCTCTCTTGAATGTACAACAGCACTGGAGCGCTCCTCTGTTTGCAGTAACGTGACTTTGATTTGCTCTCTGGCTACACGAATCACCTCTTTCTAGCTGTACACATAGTGCTTTATCGTGTGAAAAAGTGCTCCATCCAAGCAACGTGAATTAAAGGCAAAGCAGGTCTAGAGAATTCCTTCTTTGTAATAAGTTATCCATTAAATACCACTTAAGCTTTTTTTGTTTTAAAGCGTATGTCAACATAATCTCAAATACTTTTTATAAAGTACTAGTAGTAAGTCATTAAAAATGACAAAAATGTCTTTAATCTATAAAAAATATTTTAATCAACTGAGATATCTTTTTCAACATAACAAAATAAACACAGCCCAGACTGGGCTATCTAATCTTCAGCTCACAATGGGATGACTTTACAGCAGAATGTCAGAATTACCAGCTAAATTCATTAGGTGCTTACTGCTCTCGGGAGCTTTCAGGTAAGTTTTACTCACTACCATGGAATATCCTAGTTATTTTTAAATATTTACAAATGTTGAATGTTGATTCCCTCGGGCACAGATGCTCGTACTTTCTGAAAGTTAGCATGACTCAGAAATAGGAAATAACTTTTTGATAGCTATTGATCAAAGGTAAGGTAATGATTCCATACCCTTCCTGAGCAGACATTCAGATTTACAAATCCCTGTATTTGACTAAGATGATCAGAAATCCTGGAAAAAGTGAGGAGTTAGGAAAACAGGAGAGAAAAGAGGAGGAACTGGTGAAAATCTAAGAGAATGCTGCAAATAATATTTGTCTGTCTGTTGTGAAATCATTCTTTGCTGATGTCAGTGCTTTGGGACAATCCAGTCATGGCAGAGTTAAACACCTGTCATGTTGAGCTTCCAATTTTAGTTAGTTTAAACACACTTCTCATTTGGGATCTAAACGTTACAGTCTGGGGCTGCAATGTAGTCTCTATTCTGGTCTGATCCATGCCCAGCCTTACGGCAGCTTGTCACAAGTTCAAGGATGACAGAAATCAGATTAATTGGCCTCTCGAATTGATGATCTGTTTTCGCTATTTGCGAAGTGGGACAAAATTTATCTTCACTATTTGTCATGAAGTGGGACAAAATTTATCTCACAGAAGATGCAAGTCCATGTCAATGGGCGCATGCTCAGTGTTGTCACTGGGTTGTGACAATGCTTGCTGAAGGTCCCACACTGGAGAGGGACCATGAATTGCAGCCATGCTGCTTCCCTTCAGTACCCCATCAATGTGTCCACACTGCAAATTGCAAGACATCCCAGGGCCATTGGAGTCCTTCTGTCCTTCCACTTGAGAGCACAGACCTCATGAAGACCATGGACACCAACTGGAGTCCTTGAACGCAATGGAGTTTCACTAGGTGTGGGCCACGCTCATATGTGAAGGGCACAGAGGTTTCCACCAGTATGGAACAAACATCTTTGTGTGTTAAGATCACCACAAACTTTACCACTTTCCACCTTGACCACAGACCTTCCTTGACCTGTTTCCACTACTACCTATCTGGTATATTATATATACAAAACATTAATATTTTAAGTGTAATATTTATTCATGTAGTACATCATATAGTTGAGAAATTACGCTGAAAGGTGACCATCTGTTTTTAGAATTACCCTACTTGAAGCTGATCTGTATTTTATATGTTGAGGTCATAATAAAGACCAGGACTCAGCATAAAAGTTTATGATAATAAGGAGTATGGTTCACAACATGTGCTTGATCTCTATTCATGTTCCATATTTTATTGTATGACAATTATCAAATAGTTCTTTTCTGTCATCTTTGTTTCCTTTTGTGTTTCTTCTAATTGAACAGAAGAGATCTCAGCAGAGGAATTCCTATCATTTAGATATGTAAACAGAGTTGGAAATCTCTGCATGTTATTTCCCAAAGTAAATATTTGCTGAGATTTAGTATCACAGTGTTTAGTGATGCACAAGTTTAACCTCCATTCAGACCAGTTCAGGAAGTTGAATTTCATACATTTATCTCTTCTCTGAATATTCCAGCTGTTTCATGTTTTTGATAGAGTTTCTAATAGATATCAGGAAAATTTTACCCATCAAGCTGGCATAACCAAATGGGCAATATGATATTTATCCCTGTTTCTGAGCAGAGACTTTATGCTTTACTGCTTAACAGCAGTAATAAAACTATGGCTTGGTGCTGTAGCTCATAGGAGGGGCTAGACCTATAGCACTGACCGATGAGTTGATTTTAGTTGATTATACTGGGATCTGGAACACTGAGCAAACAAGTCATCATCACCAAAGTCAGAAGGACAACTTCAAAACTTGTCCAGAAGAAAAAAAAAAAAGGACATTAGGCACTTTTTCCACACCTGAACTGAATTATGAAAATCACAGAGAACCCCCACAGTGGAGAAACACAGCTGTTGTGGCATGCAGGATGGTCAAAAGGACGAAGGAAGACTGGACCTTGGCCTTGCCCATCTTCCAATATGCTCAACAACTTTCTCAACATTGTGTGTAGGAATGGCACGGAGGATCAGACGATGGGCTGTGCTGTGGTCTGCCTGAGAACAGTGGTCTCATGCTGAGTTGAGGGCTGCTGCTCTAGCTAATCCTTGACTGGGGGAGACATACACAAATACTGTCATATGCTGCTGGCACAGCACCTGGTCATGGTTGTCCTGAGACCCATGGGACATTCTACCCAAATCCATTTTTCAGGAAAGCAATGGAAGAACCTGGGAGGCTGTTCTCTTGGGCCAAGAGGCTGCTCTAGAGCTCTCTCTTCACACTCAAAGCTTTGTAGGTCATACATTGCCATGGCTTTGGTTCTTGTGATTGTTGAGATCTGTGGCTCAGTGTTGGGAAATTCAGTCACCCTGATCTAAACTGGCAGGTTGTGTTTTCTACTGTCCCTGAGGACCAGAAGGACCTATAGCCAAGGTGCCTTCAGTACAGGGAACGACACCCTGGCTTTCACCTCCTGAGAATTTGCAGCCACAAAGAACAAATATTTTTTTTTGCTAGTCCCTGTGCTGACTATTGCTGTACTGTATCCTAATTGCTCTTTATTAAAACAGTAAGTACACAGTTGTGTGTGCATGTTTTACAGGTGCACACAAGTGCACAGACTTCACTCTCAGTACAGACAGCACAGAGATCCACCTCACCTTTTGTACCAAGGTCTTTTTATACTATTCTTGCAATAAAGGGAGCTGTAAAGGTGATTCACAGTTGTAAAGGTGAATCACAGCTGAAAAGAACGTACTTATTTTTTATTACTTGTTTTCTCATGCACCGTGCATGCAAGGGTAGACACAATCACTCAGTATTTATTTCTAAGATATTTCTCCATAGTTTATTTGCTCCTGTTTTCTTCAGAAAAGAGTAACTAATTGTTAAAAGTATTGTGATTTTTTTCTAAAATTACTTATTTGTGTATGAGTTGTTAGCCATGTCTGCTCTTGGAAAGTAGCGTACCTTCTCTACAAAGCAGTATTCCAATAATGCTTGTATTTCTCACCTTTGGACTGGAGAGACTATGAAAAGTATCTCCTTTTTTAACAAATCTTTCAAAACTGCTCAGCCCCTTAATTTCATTATAAATTGGACTTGTACAAATCCTTACAAGTATGGTTGCCCTTTGACAGTTCTTCCTGCTTTAGTCTTAGAACAGCAATGGGAACAGGACTCTTGATCACAGCAGGAATGCGTTTATGATCATGCATTGCTCAAGTCTGTTTTTATTTCTCGTTTTATGTAAAATGCTGCGGTAATCCCTTTAGAATTCCCCTCAGCTTAAATCTCAGAGACTGTTCAAGACTGCCTCTTAATGTCTCAAGAGCACTTCAGCTCACATAAGCCTCATATTCAACAGGTAAAGCCCACTTTGTTCTATAGAGATGGCTGAAGTAATGTAAAATTAAAGATTTAATCTTCTGTGGTAACTCAGACTGTCCTCAGTCCAACACAAAACCGCTAAAAGTCTGTTAACTTTTAAGTAAGTAGAAAATTCTCTGATTGACAGTGGTCTGCTGTATTGATCCCAAAAACTATGCCACAACAAATTTTATTACAATTGGGTGAGAAGACTTACTGCACACTTTGGGAACGCAAGGGGATTCATTTCAGTATTAAAGGTTTTCTCCATTATAAACTTTAATTGACAGGATTTAAAAGCAATTAAAGTCGAGACCAAACATTTTGGACAAATTAAGGAAGGATTTCTTGGGGTTTTGTTGTTTGGGGTTTTTTTAAAGCTAAATTTAGACTGAAGCAGTCAAAGGAAGGACTGGGCACTTGAGAGTTCAAACGATTGGTAATTATATGAAATGGAATATAGTCTGTATACTTTTATTCTCATTGGGAACTTCACACAGGAGCTTAACCCATATTTAACTTTAATGTGTTTTCTCGTAGTTAGGGGCCAGATGCTTGCACAATGAACTACACCAATTAATGTAGCCTAGGCTGACATTCAAAGTGGGTTAATACAGATACAACCAAACTTAACATACATTTCCTCAGCCACAGATATATCAAGTACCTCCAAACTCCCTCTCTCTTCCCTTCAGCAAAGTAACAGAAGATGTTTTAAAGTTGTCTGGGCTGATATCCTCACTTCTACTAACAAGTTTGCCAAGAAGAACAAATGCAGCTCACAAATGACTCCAGAAGAAAAGCAGCTGGGCATTTTGGTGTTGCTGCTCTGGAAGTAATTCTGGTATTTCAGAATTTCGTTTTAGAATAATTATCACTAACCTATTTCTGCTGCTGTGGCTTCAAATCCTCACCAGAAATATGGGAGACCAGGTAGGTGTCCAATACCAGGTAAGCTGAATAGCTCTTTAGGCTGCATTGACTAGACCTTACAAACTTAGCTTGCTCATGTGAACAAATACATATATACCCGTATTTAGTCACCATCATATGTGAGCTGTATCTTGCCCAGAGTGATTAATCTGCTTCAGCTCTCTACTCCAATTTGCATATGAAGACCACAGCCTTTGCAGTCTATCTCCTCTAAAAATGTAACATTGCATGATTCCTGATCCGACATTTCTGCTGTATTTTAAATTTAACATTTAGGAACTGTATCTCTTTGGAGCAAAGTTATGAGATTTGCAAAACAAATACAGAAGATTACAAAGAACTCAAGTCTATGGGCCATTCATTTTTGCCTCTGTTTTGTTTTGGTAGCTCACTATCTAGAATTATGCAGTATTTTCCCTTTTCTACCTTCCTGACTTTGCTTGCTCTTACATCATGAATTGCATCCAAAATGACTGATTTAATGTAAGACAGCAGAAAAAAATAGCAATATTCAGAGATCTTTTTCAGTGGAGTAGTTGGGTGACCATGGCTTCATTTGAGAGACACTCCCACCCAAAGGGTGTCTGGGTATAGTGCGGTGGGCCTCAGTCTTTCCTTTACTGATCCGTTTTCAGTAAAGCACTATCTTGTCATTGAGACAAAGAGTACAAGAACATCTCTCCCTTGCTTGTTTTGGGAGATGTCCCAAATCTGCAGCCAGTGGACATCCTGAGCATGAGGAACAGAGAGAAAACGCTGCTTCAGCTGCTCCTTCTTACCCAAAACTTGGCAGTAAGGCCAAAAACTTTTGGGGATGTTGTCATCAAAAACTGCCCTGGGCATACACGAGTCCTGACTTTTGACTTTGCACAACAAGGTTGCACTTTATGTTGTGAGCAGAAGTAAGACTATTTTTACTTTATTTTCTCTTTCAGAGCCAAAGGTATTTATTTTCAATTTTCAAATACCCTCAAGTGAAAAAAAAAAAAAAGTATTTTTTGACAAATAAATCTTTTGCCAAATCCCTTAATCTCCCAAAGTAAAAACCCCAACACCTCACCTAGGTTTGCTCAGCACCATCCAAAATCAGGCACTTAGCTGTCTCAGAGCTGCACTTTTCAGTGGCTTGCTGAAAGTGTACAGCCTCATAGACAATTTCATTTTGTAAATGTAGGCTCTGTGAGCAGTGCCAGGATAAATATAGGGCTCTAATTACTTAAATAAAAGGCAAGTAAGAGGCGGTGAAACTTGCTCTTCCAGCATCCATCTCTAGTTTAGAGCTTTATAGTGTTGCCCATCACCATAGCAGCTGAGTGTCTGCTCTGTGAAAGACCGTAACAATATGAGAAGGCTGGGAATAAAAGGCAACACATCTGCAAAATGTCCCCTAGCCCAGCTATCAACTGACCACTCTGTCATGGGGTCATTTAGTCTAAAGTAAATAGTTTAGTAAGACCTTTTTGAATACACATCTAGAAGAACACTGATAACCTTAACTGTACTTAACACCAATGAGTGAGAACTACCAAGTCTGGAGCTCCTTTTAACCTGCTACAGCCTTAAAGTAGGATCTCAGTTAAGTTTTTGTAACATTTCAGAATCTCAATTTCTTATACTCAAAATAGGAGCAATTCTGTAGTTTATTTAGCAGCTAATACTACATACAGGAAAAATCTCTGAGGCCAGGAACCAAAACTATCTCTTTATGCTTAGTTCCCAATCATTGCATCAGAGTTGCCATGTCTAGCTTTTTTTCTCATGTCACCCACTCTGTCAAACATGCAATTGAATTTTGTCCTCCTTTCACTGGTAAAAGGTCAAAAAGGAGAGGCAGAGAGTGCCCCAGTAAGACCAGTTGGCAGGTGTGAAGCCAGCACACTCTCTAGGATCAGATAGATTGATCCCCTCGGGTTGAGAGAGACTCTGGACCTGGCAGAGCTCCCCACTGCCCAATTCCAGCTAGGACTATGTCCTGGGGAGGCTTTGCTTCACTTTTTTATAAAGAGCAAATCCCACAGTGTCTAGTGAACCTTCAGGCACTAATATGACAGGATAACTGCAGCCCACATGCCCTTACAGCCAATTCTGGATGCATAAAGTTTTCTTTCACTGTTGACAGTTAAATCCGCATGCAAGTTCTGAAGTACTTGTTTGGCTGTTACTGCTTTTGGAGGGTAACATTCTCACCTCATGCAAACCAATGTATCTTTTACCACTGACTTCAATACAGCTGAAATTCTTCCTTAATGTCTTGGAGCTAATAGCCTGTTACTTGCTACCAGCAATGACTGGGCAATTTTTGATTTAGCTGCGGAAATGAAACATTCTTGATGTACCAGCTAAAATTTTTAATCAATCCAATGCAAAAGCTCTCTCCTTCCTACTAGAATATTCTGTTTCTCCCCTCTCCCTGGGAAATCCCATTATCTTCTGTCATGTGTCAAAATATATCTACTGAGTATTGATATCAAGCAATTATGTGATACAAAATAATTCATGTATGGTATGAGGGCAGAGAGAAATGACTGTATTCTGAACTGCATCTCTTTGCAGTAATGTGGTAAAGGCTTCAAACCTCCTATGGAAATGAGCAGTGCATGTAAATTACTTTGTCTAAATGGATTTTCATTAGAAGTGGAATCTAAGCAGTTCAAAAATCACTAATGTTCACTGGCAGGAGCCAAATGGCTGAGTCAACATCACTTTTAGTCTTTAGTGCTTCTTTTCTGTAATGCTGAACCGTGAAATAGGCTGATCAAAATTGGCATTGCAGAAAGTGCACTGTGCCAGATTAGTTAAGTCATGGACTGACTCATCCTCGGGATATGACAAATGCTAAATGAGCTACTGATCCTTTGGGTACCTGGGTACAGCTCCCTGTGAGGCTGGGACACAGACATTAGGAGATATTAATAGAGGGTGGCTCTGTCTGCCATTCAGTTTAATTATTCTTATTTATTCTTCATAGATTTAATGATGGAGAGAAACCCAACACTCATAACTAAAAATACTAGAGTCATCAAATTCTTAAAAGTAGTTTGGGCATGACTCAAAGTTTAAATCTTATATCCTTCATCTGTATATGCTACAACCTCCAGGATATGAAGAAAGAGGCATACCATAAACTCTTAGCAGGTTTATGCATTGAAGAGATGGGGACTGTGCTCTACTATGCATCTAAGAGCATCTCTGTGTGCAGAGCATGCCCAACAGAGCTGTTGTCATCAGACAAGCTGGAGGTGGCTGCTCCTGTGAAGGCAAATTCCTCAAATAGGCATCCTGAGATCCAAAATACAGATGTGGACTAAAAGCCAAAACTCACAGTGCTTGTGATGGCTTTTTGAACATATGTATTTAAAGTCTGCTCATGCGTTGTTATAAGAAGGTATCTTGATGTGCATCTGCTTCAGGTGCAGGATAAAGACACAAGAAACATGGTGACAAGACTCCTATCAGTCTTTCTTGCTACCTCTTTCAAGATGCACAGGTTTTCTCTGTAATTCTTAGCCTATGGCTCTGTGAAGGGCCTTGCAGCTTTATGATGTTGTGCTCTGCATTCGCTTTGCTCTGAGGAATTGCTTTGGATTCAGTCAACAAGATACGCTAAAAGGAAAGCTGTTCTCCTTCTAGTTATATTTCAAGGCAGTTCGGTTTGCATTACTGGCCACCTGGGATATTCTTATCATGCAATTTGTGTGCACAATTGCCACAGCCAGGCCTGCCCTGTCCTTGTGTCCCTGGAGCTCCATGGCATCCAACACTTCTGAATTTTTACAGAACACAGGAATATATGGTTCACCTTTACAGTATTAACTGAATGACAGTACATTTAGGGAAAACAAAACCAAACGAATACACACACACTAATTGAGAGCTGGCTCAGTTTAGCTTTTTGTTCATTGCCAGAGCGTGACACCATTCTGCCTGAATCTACCTCAGCGATGCTCATCTGGTGCTCTCCTATGTGAAATGTGTTGGGAAGATTTTTGCCATTTTTTAAATAAAGCAGAAAATACATTTCACAGGAAGGGATGATCAGGAATATCTGCCCAGTTATGAAATGGAGGTCCCAGTCTGCAGCCCAAAGACAAAATAACTTCTCACAAACCAGGCAGATGATTCAACTGAGCACACCAGTGTGTGCTAAGGTTGCCCACCCTGTCTTGACACTAGATAAAGATGGAACCAAATAACTGCAGATAGAAAGCAGTATCTGCGGCAAGTTCTCACCTAATTAAAGTATTAGCCAGGTAGAATCAAACACTGGCAGCTAACTCCCATCTACTGCTACTGGCTCTCTCCCAGCTGAGACCAAAGGCTCAGGAACAAGTGCTCCCCCTTTTTCCTGTTCTGTTCTATGGGACAGTTTAAGCTACCCCTAAACTTGATTTTGCCACAGAACCAAATATTTGAGAAACCTGGGCCTTCCTATGAGGATGTCTGCATGATTGTGCTCACCATGTCCTGGGCTGTGAGTCCTGGTCTGCTGTTCCTGCCCATGTGGCAGCAGAGCCCGTGCCCATTGCTGGGACTGGTGCTTGAGGCTGCTCCACTGCCCAGACATGGTCACCCGCAGTTTGACTGCATGGTCATGGGGCAGATGTGATGCACTCGGCTGTACTCCCTGGAGATTTCACTAAGGTAAGTCAAATAAATGTGGAAACTTAAACAGTAAATTAACAGTTACTTATGCAAATCATGTTCGGTACAACAAAAGCTTATGGCACGTCTTTTTTATATCCTGGATGTTGTAGCGATCTGGGATCAGTCTATGACAAGAGCTCCCAGAATAATAATACAAGGGCTGAAGTGCAGTTGCATACTGTAGATAGAGATTTGAATCGCACCTCTTGGTCAGCAATATTAATCCTTCACTACCACAACCTTTGCCAAACTAATTCCATAAATGTTTTAGTATTAAAATATTGGTAAGCTGGAAAAAAATAGATCTGGAGAATGAGGTACTGTCGTAGTTCAAGAAGGCATGCAAGCCTTTAACGAAGGCAAGTATGATGTCCACCTAATAACCACAAGTTTAGGAACTGCTAAATGTTATTAAAAACTGCTCCTAACTATCTAGAGGGTATAAGACAAGCCCACAAAGTAAGAAACAGCTATTGCTACTGGTGGCTCCTGAAGCAATGAAATATGTTTGGCATAGACATTCACTTTCCAGGTCTCTTAGTTGCACAGATACCACATCTTGCTTCAGTTCGCAAGGAGACAAACTTTATCCAATAAATTGACCAGGCGAGGCTATTCATTTGACCTTAATTACCCAAGTGTTCACCCAATACTATGCAGACAGACAACATCAGTTGACACATCGGTCCTGCTAATAGTGATACACAGCACTCCCTACCATTTTTCATCTTCAAAGCACTTTCTAAATTTTACTTAATTAATATCTTTGAAGATGCCAAACTGTTTGCTGATATTTCACTGATAGTTTCTGCTCTTTCCAGAGCAGAGGAAAAGAGGAAAAGATGCTATTTCCTAATTAGATTTTAGTAAAGACACTACTGACTTCCCTTTCTTCTCATCTGGTTTTCAGTATCCTTCTGTTGCCAGCAATCTGACCTCTTGCCAGTCAGCACCTGGGGAATTATTGCCTTACTTGCCTTTAAATTGCAGATAACAAATTGTTGCCAAAGTAAAACCTGTTCATTTTTTTTTTTTTCAGACAAATTTAAATGCTACACCCTTAACTTTCAGAACTTCAATCCATTTACTAGGTAACAAACTAGGAGTCAATTAGTTCAAAAAATTAAGCTTGGTGTTATATTTTTTCTATCTTTTAAAAAAGTTTTTTAGGTGTAGTTTCCTGATGTTGTGCTTGTTAGAGTCTTATAAACATTTATCAGATGCTTGAATTATAGTCCAATTTTTCAGCAGAAGCTTTGGCAAGTTGTTGAAATATGGATGTGATTCTGGACCTTTCATGTTTTCACGGAGTGTCTAAAGCTACATGCAGTGTATTACATTTCATCAGCACCGCTGCATCTGTCACTGTTGGATGTGAATGGGCTATTTGCAGAAAGTACTCTATAGAGTCACAAACAAACATTTCCACTGAGGTTCTGAAGTGTGTAACTTTCATGCACAACAGTGTATTTAAAAAAAAGTTAATGTATCTGCCAAGGTTGGCTTTATCCTATAAAATGAAATGAGAAACAGCAGAGTGTAAGTAGAGGGGAGGACAGTGCATTGCTCAGATGGTCTAACAAAGCAGACAGAGAGCTGGTTGTTGGGGGACTGCTCCAGTGGCCCCTGTGCCACTGGAAAATTGTGCCTTGTACTGCATTCCAAAACTCTCCCTTCTTGAATTTTAAATGACCTAGACATTAAGGAAGATTAATTTCCTTCTAGTCCTTTTCATTTTCTTCCATCCTCTCAGCTATTTCTTCTAATTCTGCTCTAGTCATAATCATCTTTCAAATATGTATCTATCAGACATAGTACTGTCCATCAGTTGTCACAGCCTAAATGCACACACGCACACACAAGCTCACACTGCACACGTTTGTGTCTGGCTGGACCTCTTTCATCTGCAGTTCAGCAAAGAACTGAGCCTGCTTGCATTCTGCTCAACAAAACACTTAAACACAAAAGTAAAGATGAGGCTGAAGCTAAGCACATTGCAATTAGCAATCAGTTGTTTAATGAAAGGTTGAGATGGACAGCACTTACCTTATAATGGTAAATATGAGATAGACTATACCTTATAAATGATAGGAAGAAACCACCTTCCACTAACTAACATTCTGTGATGCAAAAAAAAATCTATTTTGGTCAGACAGTGGGTATTTCTGCCAGCAGAAAATCCATCTGGCCTAACTCTAATAGGATGCTAAAAACAGTAACACCCAGATCAGAAATACTTGCTAAAGATGTGATCAGCAGCCAGGATACCCCCTGGGGGCTCACCGTTTACTCCTTTGGAAGTATAGGGTGAGCTTTTCTGAAATAATAAAATATTGATAAAAATTAACACAGCCCACTCCCTCCCCACCTCCACCCCAACACACACACACACAGAAAGAAGAAGAAATGGAAGAAAAAAGCAATTTGGAAGTAGAAGAAAAAAAGAGAAGATCTCAGGGAGGAACAATTTTAAACCAGTTTACTACTTCCCCTAACAGAAGCCATTCACAAAACAAAAGACCTCTGAGAAGCTGGGGACTTAAAGAGCTCACAGAGGAGGTACAGGAGACAATTTGTTTAAAGACAGAGCCACAAAGAAAAGGTCACTTCAAAGACTACACAGAAATGGGGAATGTTGGCCTGCTCCTCCTTTTTACACCATGGTGTTCCCATGTTAGTGTGCTCTATGCTACTTGTGAAATTATTTCTTACCATATATTGTCTTGGTACCATTTTCCCTGTTCTCTGTGCAGTTTTCAGGAGACCAAACTGTCCTCAAAGCTCCAGGACAGAAACACAAAATATTGTAGTTATAACACACCCTCCTGCAAAATGAAATGTCTGGGTTTGTTTGTTTATTTGTTTTTGCACAACTGTATTTATAATTCTTCAGACATATATCTTGGCTGGGTTTTCAAAGCTTTTCTTTAGTTGTACTTATTCTTCTGTGAGTGACCCAATACATTGTGCACCAGTTGCAACTGGATGACAAAATAAAGAGCGGAAGAAGGACTTAATTGTCCTGTAGCATCCAATAATGAAGAAAGGACATACGTTGTAAAGAAAAAGAGCTTTGTCAAACAATTAAGATACCAAAGCCATATTGCGCTTCCTGTTTCTGAGGTATTTGATCCCATCATCAGCTTGGGCACCTCTTCAAGTGAATTTTCTGTTTCTGGGCTCTTCATAGTATTTCAGTTCCCATTTGGTGTAGCACAACACATCTCAAGGTGGATTTCCATTTGCTCCTGCAACAGAAATGGATGTAAACATTTTTTTTGCAAACAGGCTGTTTCACAAGGATGTCTTTAGAAATTTCATTTCCTGTCCATTATTTTCCAAGAATGCAAGTTGACAAATGCATTGTAAGCATCAGGATCATGTAAGTAAAAATGGTGCTGAAGGAAGATTGAAACCTAGCAGCATATGCACAGCCATTCTACTTTTGTAAATTCTACTTCTGCTAAAGTGAGCGAGTCTAAGGAAGACACTATAGGCTTTTTCTTCTCCAGGACTACAGCAAGTCTGGCCCTCATTGTCTATGCTCTTGAGCATTGGCCTTTGGTACCATTAGAAAAACAGAAAGGAAAAGAAAAAGAATTCTTTGCTTGCCTGCTGCTTACCAGTTCTGCAGAATTATTTTTCTCCAGGTGTAGATATTGTAACATTTTGAAAATGAAATCAGCATCTAATCCATCCATGAGTAATTTAACTTGGAGGAAATGGAAAACAAAAAGAGTGCTTTTAGATAAATCCTAATTAATTGTACATGCAAATGTCTTGGATGGATGTGGTCATGCGATTCAATTAGATGACTAATTATGTTGGAATTATAATACCATATTTAAATAGATAAACACACATAAAAGTGCCTGCCCAGGAGTTTGCATGCAGGAGTCTGGGAACAGAATCATTTATTGGCTCTTTAGTGCCACCTGTTGAAAACTGCAAACACATGCAAATGAATCTGCGCGCCAATTAGACGTCCATTGAGAAGGGTAATGTCCATTTGCTTGGCAGGTGTGAAAAAGTCATAATCTTCATAAATTTAACAGCTAGGATGGAAGTATTTGAAACATGATTGTCACCCTACAAAAGAAATCTTAACATACCGTTGGAGATGCTGGCAAGCAGGAGCCAAGCTCTTGGGACATGTGGCACATTCGTAATATCACATCTGTTAAAAAAATGAACTGGTTTCCCATCTTGCCAGTAAGCTGTCACAGGGCATATATCCAAATAGGCATCCCAATGACAGAAACCTTCTCTTCCATGAGCAATTCCCCCTTAGTTTTAGTTTACGATCAAGTTCAATCAAAAATGCAAAATATGGTCAGATCTCAGGCCTGAATTGTATTCATCACAGACCAAATGTCACATGGTTTGCCAAAGATGAAATAATGTAAAAATTCATATTAAAGAATTCAAATCTATTTCTTCTGCAAAGCTGCTAATTTCATCCTGTTTCCTAGAATGTGAAAAGGTATTCTGCTAATTAAAATAGAACAAGAGGCTTGACAACAGTACTCAAGGCAGAGGTAAATCACATGGCTGCTTCACAGACATCTCTTTGTAAAATGTTGCATCATGGCTCAGTCAAGTGACATTTCAACTGCAAAGGAATATCCTGATTAGAACTGTTATGGAAATTTTTGAGAGTATTGAGACCTACAGGATGGTACCTGGGAAGCTAGGACAATTTAGGTGTATTCTATGTTTCTCAGTCTTTCTCCAGTTGTGGAGTAACCTCAGTCAAGGAAGGACAGTAGGAGCTTAAGGTCACCAAGTTTTCCTTTCATTGTGGACTTCAAGTAGAGTTTTGTGGTGATAAAACAAAAACAGCATCTCAGTCTCTTTGCCTCTAACTCTGCTGTGCCTTGAAACATAATGGTTTATGGACACACAGCCTAGATATTGAAGGAACAGAACCAGTTACCAGAGCTGAGCACAGAAAAGTTATCACATATTTTTCAGAGAATGTGTTAGATTTTTCAAAATCTGGTCTCATTCTCTATAGAAACAAACCTCTCTAAATATTACAAGCCATTCAGTAGAAGATGGCAGGCTCTAGCTCCACAGCTTAGCACCTACCTGCTCATGGTGGGGCCTGGCCATGGGGTGAATTGACATGGCTGGGCAGCTGAGAGACAACACTGAAATTCTGCTAATTCCAGGCTAAACCAGGACCTTCTCCATGGATCCTCTTTATTTCCCTGCCTTATCAAATTCCCAACCACTTTTGCTGCATATCTTTGAATCAACCTTCCCCACAACTTTAAGATAAACATATTATTAAATAGAACTACTACAATTGTCTACAGCATTTTTGACCTTTCTGGTTGACTTTCACTACTGCTGACAGATTAGGCTGCCCAGATGTTTGTCCAGGTGTCACTTTCACAAAATTGCCAAAATACGGGTGTGTCCACCTATTTGGCTGGGCTTTCTAACATTTCTATGTAGGTATTTGAAAAGATAATAAGGTACAGAAATCATTCCACCCAAATGAAAGTAAACCTTTGTCTGAAACATCAACTTTGAGATCATGAGCAACCTTAAGCACAATATTTTTGGCACAAAATACTTCCTGTTTCAATTTTAATCCTTTTTAAACAATATTCTTTTCCAGTTAAACACCTGTTTTAGCCTTACAGAAGCCGATTCTATAGAATTACATTCAATACCTATTATTCTTCCAAGTGGGAAAGAACTTCAGAGAGAAAAGTAGAATAGCTATTATGACAGTAGCACTTTATTATGGAATAGCTTTGGGAAAAAGAAAAGGTAAGTCGGTGGCTGTGACAGATAATTACGGACTCCTATTTCACAGCAGAATATCATAAAAAAAATAAAATATGTAAAATGCCTTTCACGTTTCAAATAAATGTCAGCTACATTTTCCTCAGTTAATTGACTTATCAATTTAATGAAGCAGCAGTCTTTTAAACGTAAAATATGCACACTTTGGATTTCTTGCAATATTTAGTTTTAAGATATTGTAAATATTGCTTTCATGCATTATTTAGCTCTAAAGGAGAAGTGTTTGGAAATGATTCAACACACTTAATCTTGTTTGTCTTTGTCATGCAAAATGAGAAAAGATTTCACAGTAAAATGCTCAACTGTAGCAATATTCTACTTCTCTACTAAAACGGTTTGAAAATACTCATGATTTCAGGATTTAGCACAAATGTACAGCACACATAAAAGCTTCTTTGGGATTACTTGTAGTGCATTTACATTGGGTCATGCATCTTTACTCATGAACAAATTAATTTGGAAAACTTTTGTTGTTGGACTGATCTAGGCACTCCAAGGTAAGTGGCTTGAGCCACTTAGAAAAGGTCCAATTTGTAGAAATTGAGGGATACCCTCTTTCAATCCACTATTACTTTTTAAAGCATACTATTTTTAAGGAGTTTTAATTTGGATACCCAAAATTAATACTGACTTTTGAAACTGGAAGTATTAGGCTCAGCTCCAAAGAGTGAAAGACAAGACAGCAACTGGCTATATTGTGCTTTCTCAATTTCTGGGCTACCGTAGAAGAAAACTTCAAGCTGCTTTTTTAGCCTCACCAAATGCAGGCATTTATTTTTGCTAAAATGTGTCTCCTTGCCTGATCTTTCCTATGTACTCCCTGCAAATTTATCTTGAAGAAACATAAAATAACCTATTTCTTCATCACTACTGTAATGGAGATATCAGCTTTCACTGTACTGAAGAGGATTTTACCAATACATTCAAGATATAGAGGATTGTGTCAAACAAGACAAGATGACATTTCCTCAGCATTGCCCTTGGCATTTGCATTGATATTCACTGGGGGGTTGTCAGTTGGTGCAATGTAGGGGAAAGAAGAATGATAACAGTAATGGGATAAAGCAAAGTCTCATGCCAAAAACCCAGGAGCTCTGGCAGACTCAGAGATATCTTGTTCTACCAAAGAACTAAAATGGAAAAACTATAATTTTCTCTCTTTTATCCAACCACAAGAGTTAGGAAGAAGACTTATTCTGAGCTCGTCTCTGCTGCAGTAGCCTGGTAGGGATGGCTGTCATCTCCAGAAAAAGGCAGGAGTTATCTCCTGCAAGGCTTTGTGGGAGAGACAAAGAATTGGATGTGGCTGGTGAACAGCACTTTGTAGCACCAAGTCCTAGTAATTCACTGATTTCCTACTTTTCAATTTTTTTTTTTTTAATTTCTAAAGGACACATCCTGGGAGCAGTAACTTGGAATATCACTTTGGATATCATCTAAAGAGGTTTTTTTATCGCACACTGAGGATGCTGTGTTCTCCACCTGCTATTCAGCATGACAAGAGTCCTGCTATATGACAGCAATACATTCTACTTCTCGATAGTGAGATTTAACTGATTTCAGTTAAAGAAGAAGCCATTATTAAATTGCATCTGCATATACTATGCACTAAAGGTACTTCATGTGTTAATGGAGTGAAAAGTCGTGAAAAATTTGAGTTACTGAATAACAGGAGTTCGGACTAAGCAGGTGAATTTATTCATATTTCGTTTTGCAGGGAGTAGGTTTACCCAATGCTAACTTGGATCACATCTACAAATGATGGTGATAAAAAAACACTCCTATGTTTCAGTTGATACATATCAGAGAACTCTACCAGACCCAAAACCACACTCAAACATGTTCCTGAGAGAAATGTAGGCTAAAGATTTTGTCTCTCTATTTCCAGACAGGGCCTGTTCATTGTGGCTGGTGAAGATGATTATCTCAGATTCAAAACCAGTAAGAATAAAAATTCCAGTTGCTTGAGAGACAATAACTGTTCTTAAAAATATAGTAGCTATTGCCTATACACAGTCATTATTTTCAGAGAAGGCTTTGTCTTGGGTTCTTTTGTTTGTTTGTTTGTTTGTTTTTAAGGTTTAAGAGATAACTTTATTAGAACAATGAAGTGTAATGGCCAAGGAATAGGTTTGTCTAAGAGTCATAACTGTAATCAAAATTGGACAATAACATGCAGAGTGTTCACCTGCAACTGTGCTGATAAAATTATCCCTTTTTGAATATGGAGAATAACACCACTATCCCAAATAAAGACTGTGAGTCTCTTCTTTGTCACAGGAATCCACTTTCCTACCACAGACTTTTCTTCCTGATCAGTTCTTCTCTCAAATTTCCTGATACCAAATCCTCATTGTAGGTGGTAGAAACCAGCTGATGTCTTTTTGCTCTACCTCAAGCCCTGTGGCAAGCTGCTAGGACAGCCCACTGATACAGAAGACCCTGCTTAAAAAGCATCTGCTAAATTACCTGATGTATATCCCTGCCTTCTTCTGAAGCAGGCAGTCCACTGGCTTATGTGAACAACAGGGATAGCAATGAAAACACTAGGATTTCAACAACAACTTGCTTGGAGTATTTGCTCTAGATCACATTACCGACCCTACATTCATCAAAATAAGCAATAGTTTGTGTTAAAACATATGTTTTTGGATTCACATACAAAAGAGCTTCCCTTCTAAACAAGATGGACTGGATTCCTGACAACAGCCTGGGTGAGGAGCACTGCAGGGATGATGACCTGAGATGGGCAGCAGCCATGATGCAAACACAATCCTGCTTTCACAGGACTTTCACAGCATTAGGGGACTTCTTGCTGTTAACAGAATTAGCTGAAACTGTGACTCTGTGGTTATCTTCACCATGAACCAGAAAAGATTTAGAATAACCTCTCTCCCCATACTTAGACATTCTCTTTTTCTTACTTGCTTACACACACTTTACTTATCATACTTACTTACACACACCTTTTTCTTACTCTGTGCATTTGACTGGCTGAGACCGTACTTCTGCTCAATGTGAAAGATTGTTGCAGATTGATTGATGATATAGTTGCATACTCAGGGTGTTGCCTGGGGAAGGCAAATCAGAGCAGGGCCTTTGCCAGATACTGTGCAAATGCACAGCTAGAAAAGTCTTTTAAGAGTACTTTACCGGAGGCCACAAAGAAAATCAGAGACAGAGAAGAGGTGAATATTGATCCCAGAGTAGTGTCTTATAAACACTTAACCCTGGATCATGATTTTGCCATCGTTGTTTACTTGTCTTCTTACAGGCTTGCAGGATGAAGGTCTTGGGTTGCTTTAGTCATAAGTCAGTTTGGAATTGGCTACCATAAAACATTCCCTTCCAAATGAATTAGATCACATAACCACAGAATCGCAGAATCACAGAATCACAGAATGTCAGGGATTGGAAGGGACCTCGAAAGATCATCCAGTCCGATCCCCCTGCCAGAGCAGGAACACCCAGATGAGGTTACACAGGAAGGTGTCCAGGTGGGTCTTGAATGCCTCCAGAGTAGGAGACTCCACAACCCCCCTGGGCAGCCTTTTCCAGGCTCTGTCACCCTCACTGAGAAGAAGTTTCTTCTCAAATTTAAGTGGAACCTTTTGTATTCCAGTTTGTATCCATTGCCCCTTGTCCTGTCATTGTTTGTCACCAAGAAGAGCCTGGCTCCATCCTCCTGACACACACCCTTTATATATCTGTAAACATTAATGAGGTCACCCTTCAGTCTCCTCAAAACATAGTAAAAGGTCTTGAAATGGTATCAGCATTGCCGAGCTAACCATCTTCCCAAGATCCAACAGTTGATTTTATACAGTCAGAACCAGTACGCCATTACTGCATAACATACACATGGAACTGTCTTTTCAAATGGTACTTTCTCATTATTCCTTCTGGACCTTACGCTGGGCTCATTGGTAGGATATTAAAACTTCAGAGGAACGGGACAGCAGCTTGGCCCCCCAGTGGCAGTCAATTTGTCCAAAAAGCATGAGTGTATTTGCCTCCAAAGAGTTAATGACATTACTTGCTGCAGCCTTTTCTTAGAAAGCTAATCTTGCAAACTTGACTTGTCAATCGGATATGTTGTTTTATCTGCAGCGGCGCAGAGTGGGTGGAGGGAGAGCAGAGCTGAAACGTGAACTCTGACAAACGCCGACAAGAAAGCGTTTGCAGCCGCTGTCTGTTTGGTGCAAAGTTTTGGTTCATTAGCCTTGAAATGTTTCATTAACAGAATGCTTTTGGTATGCTATAAACAAACTGTGAATGCCCTTGCATGCAACAGCACTCTGTCAAAAACAAACGTGGTTTATTCCCTTTTGTAAAATATTTAGAAAGTGAATGACAAAGTTAACCAATGGTCATATTTGTGTGATCTAAACAAACGAGTAACATCATGGTAACAAGCATCTAAAAATACATTTGTTCGTTTCTAGTTCTCACAGTGCTGTGGTATTGCTTGTGGCTCAGAAATACAGTTCTCTCTACCTTTTGTGTTCATTTTTCCAAGTGTTTTAGAAATAGGAAAAATACATAAATACTACATAAATGCTACATTTAAGTGTTCTTAAAATTATGTAAGGCAAAAACTTGTTTCTATGTTTGATCTGAACGAGTTCATGCCCATCCCTGGTCTTGAATGTAAAGGTCAAACATTGCAATTTTTGTTCTGGCAAAGCTTTCAGTGAAGGCAGACATTTTTTGTGGTACATAACCACAAGCTCCAGCAAACCAAACTGAAGATAAATGGAGTTTTGCCAGGGGAAAAAAAAAATAGTTTGTAAGGGGAGATTATTTTGGATCAAATAATAATAATAATAATAACAATAACAAAAATAATAAAGACATAAACAAACAAACAAACAAACCCTGATCTGAATCATAGCCCAGATTTTAAACTCAATATTCTCTGAGATCAGAGAAAATTTTGCTCCCTGTTCCAGGCTTTATGATATTTGTTCACATATTTTGACAACAAATTGTCCTGGTTCAGGGCAATGAAGAAGCCAAAAATGCTCTAATACAATGAACCCCAGTGTTGTCCTTGAAGTACCTGAACCCACCAAAAAAGGCTTTTTTTTCTGATTCTCTTTAGTTGTGGACAGCAATTAAGTTAATAAAAATTTAGCATGCAAACAAGATATCATAAAAGAGACTTCATAATATTTTGAAAATGTGTCCCTCTGTAGTGTGAATCTCTTTTTTTTAATGGTTTAGGTGAAATGACAGATCCTAAATAGATTACCCTTAAGAGGGCCTGGAGCATTGGGGCATAAATCCAAGAAATCCCTAAATCACCTTGGCTGACTCTGCTAGGCCTGAATCCTTTGCAGAACTTAAGTTTTTTGCTCCTTCTTCTGTGGAGAAGTGTGAAATAACACCAGCATTGCTAGTCAGCTAACACAAGAGAGGTCCAACATAGGTTGAGAGCAGCTGCTGGATTCTTACATGTTTTGCATGGATACGGGTCTCACTGCCCAGATTCACTGTTGTGTCTTCTTAGCACCTTTCGAAGTCCCCCCTGGTGTGCCCATTTCAGTGAGAAACAAACAGCAGTTGCCCTTCCTGATCTGTGATTATTTATCAGCGTAGCTGTATCTGTGACTTGATGCACCTTTTCCCACCTGCAAAATTCTAGAGTGTTGGGGGGGTCACAGCAAGTAAAATGAAAAATAGAGAATAATCCTATAAGTCTTCAATTCAGTCGAATTTCCAGTGATGTCAGCAATAATGTTGGGTACAGAACACAATCCTTTATTATGAATATTTTTTCGGGAATTATATTGGATTTTATCTAATCACACCATTTTTGCTGGGGGTAATTTCAGTTTCAGGTAACTTCAGAAGAAGAAACAGGAATGAGATTGGGGAGGGGGGATAGACAGAAGGAATTTGGCCTTAAGTCTTTGCTATATAAGTGACCGTATAACACTTTATTTGCATATCTAGCATTTAAAGGGTTACGCATGTAATTATTTAACGTAACTCCGAATAAGCTGTTTGATTTTCTTTCATCATGAGCCAAACATTAGGCTTCGAAAGGAATTCCTTTAAACTTCAATAATATAAAAGCACATGGCAATGTGAAAGTTACAACTCTGGCTTAAATGAGTCAGACATAAAAGTATTTATGACTGATATTCTCTGAATATACCTACTTCAGACACTTTAAAGTCTTGTTCTGCTGTACAAGGATATGTACAGGAATATCAGACACTGCACATCTGCACAACTCTTACTTTCAAGCAAAGCAGAATCCAGTCGCTAGACATTTTTTTTCTGTTTTAAGAAAAAAACAAAACAAAACAAAACACAAATAATCCACACCAGACCATCAGCGCTTGAAGCAAGTAAAAGCAATTCCTTTATGAACTTCCCACCAGTTATTTGTTTTGTGAGGCTCATGGAGAGAAAGAATAAAAAAGCTGGTGAAATAACATTGTGTCCCAGTGAAAAGCATTGCACGTGAAAGAGAGAAAGAAATGAAGTGAATGTTGTTTTTTCTTGATGAAATAGCAGGTTGGATCTTAGGCTTTTTACAAACTCCAGCACAGGTGATCATCACTTGTTCTGTCAAAAGCATTTTCAATGACATGACCAGAACAATGTGGCTGTGATTACAAGGATCAGCATGGATTGAAAGATACTCAGGACATTTACCAAAGGGATACTTATAGTAATGTTAGAGACATTCACTTTTTAAAACAGATTCATAAATCCTAGAAACAGGATATTTGAAATCAGGATTGCTCCATTTGGTTTTGGATTTGCCATGCTAATGAGCACAGCCATGTCCTCTCACAAATGAAAGCTGAACACACCAGTTGAAATGTTATTGTCATGAAGTCAAATCAAAATGCCGAAGAGGAAAATTGAGACAGTTTTCATTGTGAACTTTGATGTGAAGCATCACAGCTTTTGGAGGACAGCCATACCTTTGATCTTGCAGAAATTGTGAGGAATCAACCACCTTGAATCCCAGTCATTCAGCAGGTGATTTATAATGTTACAATATGACTTAAAGGACTTTTCCAAAAGTCACATAACCAGCTAAGGAAAAAAAAATGACAAAGATTCAACATAAATTTTAGCAATTCTAGTAGCAGGCAATGTGAAGTTCATAGTAGACTCCTAATTTTCTGGCAGAAACTCTGAGACATCCAAGCTTCAAAATAAGCCTTCCTGACTTCTAATAACACCAAAATAGATACATGGAGCCATTTGGGTGCCTCAGTCATGCAGACAGTCACGGAGCTAGGACAGCGTGATGCAAAGAGGAGGCAGAGCCTAGGGGAAGGAACACATCCCCATGGCAGACCAGCTCCTGCACCGCCTGTCTTCAGCAGGAGGGAGTGGAGAACAGCTGCAAGGCAAAGGCTGCCAACTTTAATTCTTTCCTTTAGTGGATCATTATCCAACAAGGAGGTTAATGAGAGTGGGGATTGCCTTTACTGTAAAGGGCTGCCCTGTGCATGCCCAGGCCTCCTTCCCTGGTGAGCTGGGAAGCCCTTGCTGGCAGCAACCCTCAGGAGCTGCTGCAAAACCTGGTGGCACAGCCACCGCCAGGCACGTGGGGAGATCCCTTCAGGACAGACCTTCTAGTAGCTGCCAGGGACACTTCCCTGAGCAGCTTGTATGAGGGCAGATAGAAGGGTCTGGGGTTTGGCATCTCCTTGTGCCCCATGTCCTCCACACCACTGTTGACCACAGCTGCACGTGTCTCCGCAGTGGGGCTGCTCCCATGCAGGTCTTTCCAATGCCCTTCACTTAGAGCTTGTCATGGCCTTTCCAAATACCTGCATTTTGTTTATGTTAAATGAAATCTTCCTGAAGCACATTCCCCTGTTTTCCCTGAGAAGGCCATAGTATCAGTGATCACAATACCAGAAAATATCAAACAAGGTAGATTTTATGTGCTATCTCTCACTTAAGGTTAGAAATCTTTTGCCTCTCACCATGATTCCTCCCATTCCTGAAGTGAGAAGAAGCTTTGGATTTGAGGTATCTTGTTTTAAAGATGCTCAGTGATAAGAAATTCTCAATGGCATTTGTACATCAATGTGACTAAGTACAGAGCTGGGTGCACGACTATGATTTCAGTTGTGTGGCCAAACTAGAAACATAAAAACAAACACTGTGACATTCATCTAGAAGAGAGGAAGGACTCTGTTTTTACACTTTGAACAATTATTTTGAATTCTTCCTTCAGAGTGTAAGTAGTACCCATAATGAACTTTTATTCAATGCAGAACTGAGATATGCTTTTGAATTTATTTTTTTTTCAGTCAAAATTATTCACTTTGTTTAACCTAAATCCATCAATAGTTTCAGACAATCCCAAACTGTACTTTGAGGCTAGAAAATATTCAGACAAAAATCATCTAGCTCTAGCTAGAACTTTTGCTTCTTCTATGCATATATGTAATTGATTATAATGTCTTTTCATAGTCTGAACTTAGTTGAACATCAAATCCTGAATTTCCTTATGATGATTATTTGTTTCATGTACTTTCAGACTTGTTATATTTCTTAAGGCTCTGCATCTACCTTCCCAGATAATTTTGCTAGTTTAAGTTTCAAGTTTTTGGAACTGTCTGTTCAGTTAAAATTACAACCTGTATTATACAGCAATTTTTTTTTATGTTATAGCTTTTTTTTTTTTTTTCCTTTTTGTTTCTGGAGATTTGTGGGATACGGGTAAAATTTAGCAATACAAACTTTCTCAGTGCTTTTAGATTCTCCTGCATAACTCTTCCTGCTAAAATACATGCAAGGCATGTCTTAAGAGAAATCATATACAAGAACATGACTTGATCAGCATCCCAGTGAGATACAGGATATTTTTCAGCTAGGGAGTTAATGGATGATGATACTATATTTGGCCAGCAAAAATAATGACACACTTTCCCCTGGTCTACAAGAACTACTCCCACATTGATTTTAACTTAATATCTCCCTCATTAGGAACCTGCACAGAAGTTTGGCAGAAATACCCAAGACATTTATTGGATCATTCTCGGGTAATAATAGATATTGCTGCCCTTTTTATTTTCTCCTTTTTTCTTTCTTCCCGAGAATGTACAGACTAATCACAAAAAGAATAGCTTTGAAACAAAAGCTTTTTACAAAATACAGATTTTTATCAACTCCATCACTGTTGAGGTTAAATATTTTATGGAGCTAAATAAAACTCGTACTTCTCCACTTTCATGTTGCAGGATGCAGTAAAAGCTTAAGAGCCTGATTCGCCCCGCTGCTGAACAACATCCATTACGCATCAAATGCCCTTCACTTCGCAGTGGACTCTGGCTCTGATATGATCAGTCTCCCAAAGCCCAGGTACCTTGATACACAATTTCAAAATGGAAAAGTCCATGACAATAGCTGGGAGTGGCTTTTCTGGGTACCTGCTATGGTTGAAGAATTGGACCCACATACTCACTGTCTGAAATGCCATAAGACGCTCCTGCCTTTCCTTAAAACAAAGCAAGCACTTTAATACATTTCTACTCAACAAAGCATCCATTTTAATTGCATTGAACTCTGCAGGATGTAAGTGCTGGCTTAAGTGCTAGACTTGGGCCTTGGGCATGTCAGGCCAAATAAGCGCTGGCACCTGGGTGCTGTGAGCCCTTCTGGTGGGATAATGAAGATATCATCAGGCTCATTCCACAGCTAGGAGACCAGGAGGACACTCAGCCCATTGCTCTTGTAGCTGAGAAAGTGACCAAACTATTTAATGGTGACACAATCGAGACTAATAACTTGACTAATAATTCATGCCTGATTGTTTTTTTTAAGTGCACTCGTGAAAATTAAAGCTCTGGGTCCGGGGTATGAAACCATTATCTATACAACAGCTCAAAGAGAGTGTTATCTAATAACATGAGAAATCTATTAGACTTGGTGGAAGCGAGAACTGAAGGAAATAAATCATGCAATAATGGTAAATCAGATCTCTAATTATGGCCCCACACAGGAGGCTAGAGGAGAAATACGTCTCTAGGACCACTACATGGTATTTCTCTTCCTCTCTCTCCTGTTAGAAGCATTCAATCACCTTCTCCTGCTTAAATTCCATCAATCCCACAGTAATTTCTGAACAAAACTGTCATGCTTGGGAAGGAGATGACTAGCAATCACCAGTAAAAGTTATTTCTTCTAAAGTGCTCACAAAGATATTCACACCTTTTTCTCTTCCATTGGTACTGGAAATGCCTGCATCGAAAGCCTGTGGGGGTCAGAGGAGCCTGAAGCCTGATGCAAGTCCTTCACAACAGGCCAACTCTGCCTACGATGGAGACAAGCCCACTGCTAGTTCCTACACACTGGTTACATCTGCAGGTCCCTTCTCTGCTGCCCCAGGGAATCTGTGCAGTGGCCCAGGCTGAGACCCAGAAGACAGCAGATCCATGAGGAGCTAAAGCACATTTCATGTCCTCTGAGTTCAAAGGCAATGGTTAAAAACAAGATGTGGCAGTGGGACCCCAGAGCACAGACTCTTATCTCTCCAGTGCTCTGACACAAGAACTCTGGCAAAGCCAATCCTTTCTCCATTTCAGCTTCGAGGGCTTTGCCAGATTTGGTGTGCAAGAGTGAATTTGTCTGAGGGGGAAAGATTTTAGTGTTGTTTAGCACTCAATTGGACACGGGGTGCAGCACTATCTCCTGAGCAGGCAACCTCACCATCCCACACCAAAGGCTGCACCACACGTCCATGAGCAGATGTGAAGGTGGGTGACCTCCTTGGCCCAGAGATCTGGAAGCATTATGCATGCCCTGCTCTGGTGTTGTTCTGTCTCTGAAGCACTTCCAAAGTTGGCTGGGTCTATCTGCCTGGCATACCAAGCTGTTCTAAAGCAAGCACACCATCAGGAGGAAACCAGTGCAGAGCATCAACAGCACAGCTTACACTTATCTGCAGTGATCCAGGTAAATATGTCTTGGTGTAATGTGCAGACAAGGTATTAAGGGTCAGATTAATCTCCCGTAACTTCAGTGTCTAGAAGGCAGACAACATGATGTTTTCTGTAGTCTCACTTGCAGATAGGAATAGTTTAACGTATTGTGGACCTTCATGTTAGGATTCCTCTGAAGGTGCTTGTCCTCTGTAGACTGGGGAGAGGTGTTGTGCTTGGCTCCCCCAAACCTACTGCATATCTTGTGGACACATCCCTCTCCCAGATTTCTGACCTCAGCAGCATATACTGGATGATCAGTGAGAGACACATCTATGAGGACTACAAATCAAAACTTGATATTATCTAGCTATGATGAGCACCACTAACCAGCAGTGCAAGCTTTCTCCAGGAGCTACACAGTCCCACAGTAACTTTTTATTATTCTGTTAGGACTGAGGACACTGCGTACTTGGGAACTGTCCTGGTTTGAAAGACTTCACACCAACTGGATGTGATAAGAAATGGACCTGACTCAGTAGAAATGCAGCATAAATATAATTGAAAACATCTAAATAAAAGCAAATCAATCAAAGAGTGGTAGAAATAATAGTGCTGAAAAGATCATAAGACTTTTAATTTTAGCTCAAAAAAAATGATGAGGACCCAATTTATCAGGAAGCCACTATTCATTTTGCTTTATCTTAACCACTTTTGCATGCACAACCATTTTCTTAGACCCTCACTTTGGTCCAAGCCCTGTTCTAATTTCTTTCCACAGTAATCAGCATTTCTTGGTGACCAGAGGCAGCTCTGCAGCACTGTGGTTTTCCATTTAGAAGTCAGTTCAGAGGTCTGTGCATTCATAGAGCTGTTCTCAACTGGCTCCATCCACCTGGGTGAGAGAAGAAGCAGGGACTCGGTGGGTGCACTGCAGGGAGGAAGGACCATTCCCCCTCCTTGCTCTCATGTGGAAAGCAGAGTTCATAAACGTCGTCTTGTATGTATATTACTAAGGAAAACTGCAATTCATGACAAATGATACAGGCCTGAGGTCAAAGCACAATACCTTGTCAAATCCACGTTGCACAGCTCTTGGTCCTGATTTTCTCCTGGGCAGTATGGTGCTGCCAATGGGGGCCTTCAAACATAGTGATCATCGTTTTTGTGTGCGTCTGTAGTTCTATGTTTTTGGAATCAGGTGAGGCACATGTTTCTGCCCACCGTGGTGGTGTTTTCATATCATGAAGCCTTTGGTAAGAATGGTTTGCACTGGACAATGGTATGTGATTATGCATTTAAGGGTACAAATCCTTCTGGGATAGCGTTGCAGTGCCATTAAGATGGAGGCAGACAGAAAATTTGTATTCTCGCTTATACTTCCTCTTAGGAATGGCCATGGGCACATGCCATTCCCTGACGGGGACTAAGAAATATCTGGTGGGATGCCAATGTGCAATGAAATGCCGTGGATGATGGGGAACTACCCATCCAGTCTGAGTTTGAGCCTTGTCTTGCTTAATTTGCAAACATATATGCATCCAGGGAGGTAAGGTAGTGTTGTTAAGTACAAACTAAAGCCATTTTCCACCTGCCGAAGAAATGGCCAGTCACCCATTAGCCCAAATAACGTGTTCAGATGGTTGCTGATGGCTCAGAAAACATTTTCACCCGTATTTCCACTGAAACCGTTGTGCCTACAAGGAAATAACAGAAGAAAGATGGCAGTTGAAAGATTAAGTTTATTTAATCTGATATACATCTTTTAAAGAGAAAATGATATACATAGAACTTTACATTGTTTCCTTGCAGCAAGGCAAATTTTGCTGAATCTTTGCACAGTATATTCGAAAACTGAAAACCCCCCACCTACCCCTTTAATTGAAACCTTTTCCGTTTACACAGGAATGAAACAGAATAAACTCCACATTTCCACATTCACATATTACTGTAGACATAAAAATATTCCTGTGGGATCACACAGTCAGAAATCACCTACTCAGGGGGATATGAACGATGACTTCAATAGAAGATGGACATAAATTTTAATTAGTTGGTTATTTGATCTTGTGTTGTTAGTGATGGAGAATCTCAGAAGGGAATTAAGTATGCTTAAGACTGAAATTGCTTAGAACCAAAACACACTGGAAGGTAAGTTAGATGCCACTAAAAGAAAAGAAATTTTGCACCAATGAGCAATACAATAAAATAAAAATGGCAATTACAATTAACCAATCAAAAATGCAATTGAGATAAAACCAGCTATGGGGTTGACTTAATCAGACCTGCTAAGTGTCTTCAAGCAGATGTGAGAAAAAAGTATTAACATTCCTGGGAATGTATTCTCCTGGAAGATGCAATTTAGGAACAGAGAAACTAGATCCAGGGTGGATTTTTTTGCTTTAAAGTGTTTCTCATTGCTTTCTCCTTCTATTTATATATCCTAAGCAAAATATCTCTTGCATCATTTATATACTTTTCTTGCTTTCTCCAGTAACCCAGTCTTTCCATCTACTAATACTTTATGTCAAGAATACCTCTAAAGTTACCACAGATCAGAAAAAAAGAAAAAGTTATCCTTTATAGTTTTGCAATCAATAGAATTGTGTATGTGCAGCTTAACATGAGGCACATAGGACTACAGTCTGCTTTGGAAAGTGAGGCAGGACCAGGGAAGACGCCTGCGTTCCGGCCAACAATCGCCCATGCTGGGAAACCGCTGGCTCGTAGCGTGGCACAGTTTTGACTTGTGCCAAGTGGCTCATTTTTCCCTGACAAGGTCTGGGCATAGTTCAGGGGTTGGTGTAGACCGGGGATCACTGCCAATGAGCAGCAGGGGATGCAGCTACTCTTATGGGGGATGGAGAAAATTAAGCCACATGGGTTTGAGCCATGCCAGGCCATGCCAGCTGGCCTACGGGCCAAAGAAAACTCCCATTTATTTACTACTGTGTATCTAGCTTCTACACACAAGTGTTTAGACTGTCTTAGCAGCTTGTAATGAAATCAATCAGTCCCGCTTATTGTTGGCATCTATTTTCCTGTTATTTTTGGTTTTGAGTATTTGTAGATCGCTATATTCAACATTAGGAAGGAGACTTCAGTTGTCTGAAATTTCTGTGGTGTTGCACAGATACACCTCATACTTCTTTTTGACAACAGACTCTGTATTAGATACACGGATGTTTAACAATAGAAAATTGGAAAAAGTAGTTTAGACTTCTTGTCATATATTTAATGATAAAAAACTATTGATGATTTAGGTGGGAACTTGTAAATAATTTGTCAGATAAAGCTCATGAAGATTCTACAATGTGAAAGAAATGAACTAACGAGCCAGAATCAACATGGACAAACTAGATTCACCTTAACTATTGATTAGAGAAGACTTGTGATCACTTCCCTCCTCATCTAAAGTTTCCTCTTCTCTTTCAGAAAATGAAAGGAAATAATTTGTCCAATCGACTTGCTACTGACTTTGCATTTTTCATCCTTTTTGCTCTATCTTACAAAGCTCTGGCCTCCAAACATGCAAGACCATCGCAGTTTGTTGATATCCTTCTCCATGTTCCTGTATGACCTTCTCTGTCAGGATGTCTGTCTGATACTGTCCACACAATCTAAATCACATTCCTATTTCACTTCTCCCTTTGAATCCTCCTTTAAATATAATTTCTATTATAGGAACAAAAAAGGCCGGTCTTCTTTTCTAATAAATATTAACAGATCCAGATGCAAAAACCTGAGCATCATAAAAAGATTTCTGTTAAAACTGAGTACCTAACACTTTTACCTTTCATCAAATCTTCAACAGCATAGTATCAATTTACATCTTGATCCTACATGTCTACAACCTTGAATACATGACAGTTCACACTTAAATTAACTTTTCCCCCCTATTTTCATTATTAGAATTTGCCAATAATCTGACTGCTCCATTGCCTGAGGAAGGGAGGAAGACTTGATCCCTCTTCACTAGGGGAGAAAGGAGCCATCATTTCATTGTGTATTATACTACAGATGTTGTTATTCTCTTCCTGTTCAAAGTAAAGCAAGCTTCTAATGTCTGCAGAATTGGAGCTCTCTGAGCACTTGCTTTAAAACAAAATAGAGAAGTTAGGACATTGTTGGCCCTATATGTATTCCTGCACATACTAGTGTCTATGTACACTGGGAACAATAATATCGAGAAGTGCAGTAAAGGAGTAGGAAAACAAAATGTCTTATCAAACTCTATATTTAAAAATAGTCATAACCTCACACTTATAATTTGGTAAGCAAAATGTGAGTCCCTGACAAAATAACAAAAGAATTCTTAACACAAGAAAATCTGAACACAAAGACAATAATAAAAAAGGTGACGAATCAATAAATAAGCCTGAATTTATCTAAGACTTTTTAAGAGTGCAAAATACGCCACATGAACTAGATAGTTATTTTTAGTCGAACCACTCAATTCATGATCCTAACATTATTTACAAAATAAAAACTTGCAGAAGAAACTCCAATAGGTACTTATATGCAGATTGAAGGATTGAAGGCAAATGGCAAATAGTTTCTTTATGTGTAATACAGATGTGGAAGTGAAGCGAATTTTGGCCAAGGAACTGATAACAACTTCAATCAAAATCTCTGTGACAGTCATAAGTTTGATTTTAAAAATAAATACAGACAAATGCATGCACACAGCTGTATTTAAGCCTAACTTTGAGGAATCCAGCTCTGAGGATTCATGCAGAGTAGTTAGGACATAGGTCATTAAGGTCTTATCTAAAAGATAATCTCCCTAAAAACTGATGGAAGCCTATTGCTCTGGTCACCCAGAACTGGACAAGGCATTGAAGAACATGCTTCAGGAGTAATCCTCTACTGGCAGGGGAAGAGATTAAATGGGCCAATAGCCTTTTCCATCTTTAGTTGTTATGATTGCACTGTAATCCGACTAGGGCTACTTGCCTGAAGAGGGGAAGAAGACCTCAACCTTGGGGGTAGAGAAGGACACAATATTTCATTGTGTACAATATTTCAGATGCTATTCTTCCCAGAGAGCTCCTCTCAGATTAGTGTTGTTGGGAAAGGTTTATCATTTGCATTCCCATTTCTGCAGACAACCCAAGTAATATGATTGTGGCATTAAACTTATCCTACAAAAGGTATTTGTTTAAGACATTTCTTTTCCATTATTACTCACACAATGAATGTATGCACTAGGTTTCTAGAAGTCTGCACCAAAAACAACTTTTAAGCCCAGAATCACATTTCCTCCTCCATCGGCCTTAATTCCTCTATTGAAACTTTTTGCTGACTAATTGAAAGGGGCCGTTCACTCACTTTGCAAAACCCAATATGCGATTTATTCCCACATTTCAAAGGAAGAATGGGAAGCTTTTAAATCTCTACAAAGGAACCGAGAAATACTGATCAAGCTCAACTGACAAGGGGACAGATGTAGGGTGATGAGTGAATTCTATAAGATGCTTTAAAAGTTGGATCAGTGAAGACAAGTGTCTTCCAGGAGTAACAATTAGATTCTCCCCAGCACAGCTCATTTGTCTGAGTAGAAATGCAGCAATTCTTCTTTCAGTCTTCAAGAAGCACAAACTCCATCTCAACAAGGTGGACATATTGTGGAGATAAGGCATACTGCAAAAGGAGGTCACCTGCTCTGTAACTTATTAGAGCCTCTAAATCCAAAAAGCCTGAACAGCAAATGGATTTGAAACCCTTTCTCAGTCAAGAATATTCCTTTTGCTATTTACAGCTTTGGAATGGTTTATCAGATTCATCCACGGGTTACTCCTCATGCCCCAAACTTTCTCTAGTTCTCTCCAGTTCTGTATTATGCACAACATTTTTACAATAGTTTATCAAAAATACCCCTCTCAGCTTTTCACCACATAGTGTGGTACTTCCATTCACACAGTAGCATCATCTGCAATCCTTTTAACTCCCAGCAGAGTCATATTTTGGTTCTGTTATAACTGAAGGATCTGACTTGGCACTGTTTTGACAATGAATTTTACACAAAATTTCCTATGAGATTCATCCCATTAAAAGTGGGCAGGTTGCCATGACCTGCTGGGTCTCTGATCTACTATCAAAGCTGGTGCATCCCTGAGCATTTCTTGTCCTTTTCTGACTTCATTAAGGTTCTGATCGGAGTAGGAATATGCCCACACAACAGAGAATAAGGATTTCAGACCACATAGGAAAAATGTGAGACCCAGCTTTGCTAACATCTTAAATCCAGTTCATCATCACAGTTGCACCATAACCATTCATATATGTGCAAAATGGATGTAAACAGGCAACTTGGGAGTCAGCAGTACTCTACCAATATAAGAACAGTCACAGTTTTTTAAAGAGTTGCAAACCAATGGGGAATTTAAGTACAAACAGCAAGATACAAATGAGTTTGGCAGTTATTTGTACCCAGCAGGGAAGCTCCCTCTGAGAGTAAATAAGAAACTAGCTGAAGAATTTGTTTTTCGCCTTCTGGCTGAGGACAGTTACCTTGTTTTCAGCAAACACAGAACATACAGTGCTTTTTCTTGAGTGATAAAAATGTCTGTTCTGACATTTCTGCTACAAAAACAATTGTAAAGATATGTTTAGTTGATTTTGGGGGAAAGACGTACAGGTAATTATTTCAACAAGATTTCTGAAGAGATTTTCTGTATATATTTTAGAACTCAGGACATTTGTAGTAATTTTACTACTTAATAAATTTTTACTGTTTTTGACTTTTTAAAGAATAAGTCAATGATTCCAAAATTCCATTGCTCTCCACTGGAAGCTGTGCAAATAGCAGAACCTTGCAGCTTCCCTTTGCACAAAAATAAACAATCTCACAATAAACAACTGCCCCTTGCTATCTTAAAAAAACAAAAGCTTTCATTTGCTCCACATCCTTATTAGTATTTCAGTTATGGTCATACAACCGTTGTCATGAGGACCTGTAGCTTTTGGAGGGTAATGTAATCCATCCTTCCTCCAGTGAACTCTGGTATCTGTGCCCAAGAAAGGAAGGTAGTGAGTGATGGAGCTGATCTGGCAATGCAGGAAGTGTCCTGTCATATCAGACCTGCCTTGCACGAGGCTGCCTCATCCTCCAAGGAGTCCAGCATGTTTTGATGTACAGCTGTAGTGCAAAATAAGTAGAGACTTGAGGACCTCTTTTGATTTTATCCTATTCAGCAGAAGGAACTTGAAATAAAATATGGATCTTAACCTTTGAAACAGAAGAAATTTAGAGAGTTATTTCCATAAACAGAAAGGACTTCTGGAAAAGTGGCTATAAACATGAAGGGAAGAGGTAGTTCTTTTAGTTTGTTTTGTTTGCTTACCTTCCTCCAAGCATGCTAAGGGGCAAAAAAAATGATAGGCAGACAGAAAGATGCAGACAGCGATACAGAATGTACCCATTAAGTATCTGTGAGGAATGCTTTATCAGCTTGCTCGTCAGCTGCCGAGCTGTGCATTTGAGGGCATTAGGTTCCCAAGAGCGGGGATCTATAGAGGATTCCTACCTTTGGAAAAGAACAAAAAATACAGAATAAAAGCCTTAATCTTTTAACCCCCAATCTAGCCAACTAAATCCCCAATTAGCAATTCAAACAGATTAATATAGTCCTTCCCTCCATTAAGCATACCCGACATCATGTGGTTGTGTATTTTAAAGTTACATTTTTCTCGTGTGCAGCTCTCTTTCTCACCAAAGTTGACGATTTATTTTAGACCATCCTGCTTTCCCATAGACTGGGAATGGGCTCTTTTTTTTTTTTTAAAGTGCAGTCAGTCTCGTTGATGCACTCTGGCAGAATCTCTTAAATTAGTGCTCTCCTTTATTATACATGTCTCCAAATGTCTGTCCAACTTGCCATTTCCATACTGTGGGCTGCTTGCAGAGTTCCCACCAAAGCAACGCAAAGGGTGGAAATGACACTCTTATCTTGCTTGCTGGAGAAGTCATTCTTATTCCCATAAGACTCATGAGTGCTGTAACTTTAATTATCTCTTGCCTGAGGAGAAAGGAGCTGCCCCAGCTCTGAAGCAGCACTGCAAAAGCATCCATGAGCAAGGCAGGTTTGGTCTTTCCCAGATTTCAGAGAGTAGGTCAGTGCCAAATCCAAATGTCTTCAGACATACCAAGAGCATGTTTCTAGAAAGTATGAACTACTTGCAACTCCCAGTGACCACTAGAGGTGGACAGCAGTCTGTTGACTGCCCCTACTACCAGTTCTCCCATTTTTGCGCCCCCATTGGGAAACGTGTAGCAGAAGACCACGTTTGTCCCTGGTCCTCTCCCATCTGCATGTGAAATGGTAGGGGAAACATTTTGACGTTTCTCTGCCATCCCCCATCACCAGTTTCATCCTTCTCATGCAATTTGCCTTTTCAGTAAAGGTGAGTAAAAATGGATCATTTTTTCTCATATTTTATGAAGCAGACAATCACAGTATCACAGTATGTTTGGGATTGGAAGGAACCTCAAAAGATCATCCAGTCCAATCCCCCTGCTGGAGCAGGAACGCCTAGGTGAGGTCGCACAAGAACATGTCCAGGCGGGTCTTGAATGTCTCCAGAGAAGGAGACTTCACAACCCCCCTGGGCAGCCTGTTCCAGGCTCTGTCACCCTCACTGAGAAGAAGTTTCTTCTCAAATTCAAGTGGAACCTCTCGTGTTCCAGTTTGATCCCATTACCCCTTGTCCTATCATTGGTTGTCACCGAGAAGAGCCTGGCTCCATCCTTGTGACACTCACCCTTTATATATTTATAAACATTAATAAGGTCACCCCTCAGTCTCCTCTTCTCCAGATTAAAGAGACCCAGCTCCCTCAGCCTTTCTTCATAAGGGAGGTGCTCCACTCTCTTAATCATCTTTGTTGCCCTACGCTGGACCCTCTGCAGCAGTTCCCTGTCCTTCTGGAACTGAGGGGCCCAGAACTGGACACAATTTTAAAATCTCCTCCTTTTACATCAGCTGCAGTAGTTTACCAGCAGTGAAGCTTTGGGAAGAAAGTGAGTCTTGCAACAGAACATGTCTACGGCCTCAACCATTGGCTCTGTTAGGCAATCATGTCTGAGAGCAATGAGGTTCTTGCCTTCCTTGCACACAGGTACAATAATCCTCAGCAGGGGTGAAGATGCACAGGCCTTTTGTCCTCTTCCATGTGTCTCTGCCCTGCTTCAGACAGGTGACTCAGAGGAAGACTACTCAGTAAAAGTAAACTCTTACAAAAATACAGTTGATGCCAATGTTTCTTTCACGTCTGGTCCTGCACTCCAGCAGAAAAAGCAAATAAGACATGGCTTCATAAACAAATGTGGGCAGACACCTCATAATTTCTCGGTTCTTGTCTTTGTGTCTTTGGAAATTAATAGTGAAACTTGAAAGAAAATTTAGTAAAAGGAAAGCAGTCATGAGTGTATGGAGGTCATTATAATGATCAGCATTCTGCATATTTCCAATCCATTCTGCTCAATCACTACCAATGTTTCACATATGCTTTGCTACACTGTCTAGCATTTTACATATACAGGTGTGCTTATACCGTATACAGACAGCAATAGGGCCTAGCCTGACTTGTGAAGCACAACAGGAACAACAAATATACACGCTTGCTTTACTTGGCTACCAGTTGGAACAAAGCTTCCCTAAACATTTGTGATCAAAGACACTTTCCATCAAAAAAATGTTTTGTCCGTATTTTAAAAGTTTAGCTTCACTTTTCTATATTATAAATTTGCTTTATTTTTTCTCTTTACTTAAGGCTTAAAAATCTCATAGTCAAAAGAAATCAGTTCTGCTTTAGAAAAATAATAAATACTATTTAATATTTCCAGGGGAAAAAAAAAAAGATAAATTTCATAATTTCTTATCTTAAACTCTAAGAGATTCATCAAGTAAAGTACTGTTGGTCTTGTTGGATTTGCTTTGAAGTTTTGCTACCACATATCAGAATCACCCATATTTGGTATTTTATTATGTTTCGTAGTCATCAGTGACTTTTGTAAATCTTACCCTGCCGGAATAGGGAGTTTGTTCCAAAAGATCCATTTTCTCTTTCTATAAAGGTCTCTAGTCCTTACTACTTTAGAATTAAGATGGGAAACATGATCAGAATGTATCTCAAAGAGTTTGAAACTGCACAGCAAATAAAATTACCTGAATGGATGCTTGTTACATTTAAATCTTACCATTCATTGGTAGCTTCACAGCTTCACATCTTTTAATATTGGCCATACTGGAGTATCAAGAGCAAGTTTTATTGAAAGTGGGTTGTAGGGCTATAACCACAACAGATGGATATGTATAAAGATGTGAAGTTCAGGGAGCGCCTCTGACCTCATTGTCCAGAAGATCAGTGGGTGAACAAAACAGATGGGAGGGGACAATAGAGTATAAGCAGATGTAAGGACTTCACGTCTGGTGAAATCCACGTCACCGCAGTTCCTGGCCAGTCTGGTTCACCCACACTCCCTTTTTGATGGATGGATCAACCTTCCACAAACATACACATACAGAGCAAACACAGGTGAGTTTGCAGTCTCACCTGCATGGGAAGTGTGGAACACGATGAGAGCAGCATTGGGTGGAAGGTATCACCGAGGTAGATGGGCGCACACTGGCCCTGGGGGCATGGGCTGGGGGAGAGGGGAACCGAGTGGGGATTTCCAGCACTGAGCTGGAGAAAGCGGGCAAGAAGAAGGAAACGCTGGCTGAGCCAAGCCCCGTGGCATGACTCCCAGAAAAGGAGTCAATATCGCAGGGATCTGGAGGCATCAGAGGTGGTTTTCAACAGCTAGCTTTAACAGCTGGGTCTACCTACGTTGCCAACTGTGAGACTGCACAGTGGCAGGGATGGGAGCAAAAGATCTCCTGGCTATTTTGAACCCATGCAGGGTGGCCAGGAGGTAATTGGAGACAGCCAGCATAACTGGGTAGACAGGCTGATTTTTAAATGGAAGCTAAATGCTCACACAGAAGTTAAGCACTTGGGCTAAGCTGGTTGTGGGCAGAGAACCACATGTTGTACTGATAGAGCTTGTGAGTCATGGACAACGTATTCACCAATAGAAGAACATGACTTTTTTTTTTTAGTGACTCCATTAATAGGCTCCCTGCAAGATCAGGCACACATATCTTGTTCAGCCTATTTGCTCTTTGTAGGAGTATTCTTCTTATGCCCAGTGAGCTCTTAATTTGCAGTCAAGTTAAAACCTGATCTGATTTCTTCCACTGTCAAAAAAATAGCAATGATGTCCTCTGAATTCCTTGTTGTGCAGAAGAGCCAAACCTCACCCATATTCTGGCAGGTTGCTCATTTTTGACAACTAGCCGCTCACAGCAAACATGCTTTTCCACCATAAGGAGCCAGATTAGGCCCAATCCTGCTAACAATACTAGACAAAGTGCTTACTCACATAAGTCAATGGTCAAAATTCATTGCAGGAAATACTACAACTGTTAGCATTATAGAAAACTTTTGGTTCAAGGTCTCAAGTATCCTTATTTAAGAATATGTTTGAGGCTGCATTTCACTGTCTTCTAGGTGTAATGCTATATATAGATTCATTTATCAATGTTTTAAGTCCTTTCTTCCTGAGATGTTTCTATTCTTCTAGTGTCACTTCTACAATACAGCTCACCATAACCTTCTTCATGAGCACATTTTAATGACAGAGTCAATAAAAACTTCATCTGCAGATACTGAAGGTAACAAATGATAAAAGTCAGCAACATACTGTTTGTAATTTAATGAAAAAGTATTTTAATGAATGATGGTATTAAGGGGAAAAGAGTGCTCTTAATCCTATCATAATATCTCTAACTATATCTTCTAAGCCAGTAGATGTATGTTTCAAGAGGCTCTGGTGCACAAAGGGGGAAAAAGCTACTAACATCTATCAAAAGATAAAACACAAAGAAGCTAATAAAAGAGTAAAACAGCAATGAGAACAGTAAAAATGACAACACCTTAGTGCACTAAAAGCTGTGTAAGTTACCAGAGGCTGCACTATATTATGGCAACAGTTTTATCAAAACACATGTAAATGTTCTGTCCAAATTAATGTCTGCAATTTTTGCTCTTCTCATTTTTCTCCACTGTGTCCTACTGTGATGGATTTTATATCTTAGCTATTTCCAGTTCTTTCTAAAGCAGGACTCATCACTCAAGGACACACACATATATAGATACAGAGCCTTAGAAGTCTGCATGTTTCCAGAGGACACTCACAGTGGTAACTTTGTGGATGGGAGGAGGACACTTGCTTGCAGGCACCAATCCAATGGAGACTGGGGGTCTGATAAATACAGAATACAGCTGGACATAAACAGCAAAGAGATACAAAGCTTAATGGAGCTAATTTGCACCTTGAAGCTATCATTTCCCTTCTCCTTGTCTTGTATCTCTTTCAGTAGGAAGCTCTTCAGGATATGGACCATCTATTATGGGTTTGTACAGTGCCATATCCACTGGCCTTCTATTGGAATATCTTTATCACCTTTTGGTGTGCTCTGCGATCCTCATTTTCCCCCATCATGACTATAGGCATATGCACATCAGCTCTACACTGACTGGCAGTTTCTTTGTCAGGAAACCCCCAGTACAGACAGATTATTCCTGTCAGGGTCTGCTCCTGGCATATGACATAGGTACAAGCCTACCTACCCATTCACCCTTGGGAATGTGGGCCACTCTCTGACATGAGGGTAAGGAAGACAAGTGTGATATGGAAAAGGTACCCTAGGAGTGAAGTGCCAAGATGGCAGAGTTAGAGCTTCAGCCCAGGACTCCCAGCCCTGAAAAAACTAGGGAAACTTATCCTAGACTGATATTTGCATGCCTCCTCTAACAGCAACCACAAACCCTTTGTCCAGCTCTAATCATGAGTTTTTGTAGGGTGACTGGGCCCATTCACTCCTTGGCAGTGCAAGGACTCTTTGTGATCCACTTTTTTTTAAGGAATTGTTGGTCTTTCAGGTTGGAGAAATCTGTATCTCAGGGATTATAGAGCTTTCCCTGGAAGCTCCCATCCTTGCAGCAGTTTCTTTTCTCTAGCCTGAGCATGCACCCCTACTACCGTGGCTGATATTCCTGGAGGGCTAGTGATGTCCAGCTCTTCCTTGGGCATCACCTCTGGCTTCTCTTTTAGCCCTGGTGGCACCTACCATGGGTGTCCCTGGTGGTCCTGAACCGGGCTGCGGGTGTTCCTCAGCATCCAGGGATGAGGGCGGCTCTCCCAAGGCTTCTCGTCCACCCAGTCGTGCTCCCTCAAAGGGCAGGACAAGCAGCACCTCCAGCTTTCCACCCCAGCAGGAGAGGAAGGCACGGACAGACAGCCTCACAGCCTTTCTACTTGTAAAAGTCACAAGCCATTTTATTAGGCTTTTCCTTCCCATTTTCTCACCCCATGGTTATAGCAGCTATGGATAAGACAGGACATTTAAATATCAAGGTTACCATCCCTCCCACCTCCACCAAGAAACCTTCCACCCCTGCCTAGGCACGCTGACATTTCCGAGCACAGGATCCTCTTGATCCTTTGGCTAAACAACAGACCTTCACTATCACTCAGGAAGCTGAGCCTTTGAACTCAAATCATGTATGTTTAAGGTGGGGAAAACCATATCTCTGTGTATGGAAAAAGAACTAGTTTTCTTTTTTACCTTTTCTTTTTTTTTTTTTTCCCCCCTCAGGAGCAGCCTAAATAAAATAGGAGGAAACAGGAAAACCTGGAAAATTTCAGGTTGGGTTACTTCTCTGCAGTAAGAGGAAGAATCCTGAAACAGAAAGACACCCGAATGTCATAAAATACTCGATAGTTTTGGCTCAGAGCACTAGCAATCACACAGCTAATAACGTGGCTCTCTATACTACTGTTATTTTTTAACTCCTGCACATGCAGCTACTGAAGACACAAACACGTGTATGCACACACACAAAATAACAGTGACCTGATATCACCACCTTAACGAAACTATGTACTTCATGTAAAGATATTTGACGTGATTTTATTGTATTAGTTGCCTTTTTTTTTTTTCTAGCAGTAGGTAATTGCTACTTTAAGAAGAATCCCTTTAAATATACTGAAGCACATTCAAAAAGCTGACAAGTTGTATTTGTGGTTTTCAAAAGAAACCATTTTTGAGTAGAGCTACCTTTTTTTGGCATAAAGTAATTGGAAAGTACCATAGATATCTCAATAAAACACATCAAAAGTAACTTTCTATAGCTTGTTTTGACATGTCCACTTGAGGGTTGTATCAACTTTAACTAAACATCAGTTTTTCCCTCCGTCAGTACAAACCATTAAAAATATTCAACAAAAAAAGCAAATAGAAATAACTCAGTACTGTGTTTGCCTATTATCAAATAAAAGGAGATACAGAAAGGAGTGGTCACTGCAGCTGAAAGTGCATTTTTCTGATTCATATATTTGCTGTAACTATTTGCATAGGATTTAAATGTCTAAGAAAAATACTTAACCATTTTAAAGGGAATGCTGCAACTGAGAAACCTGAAAATGCTAATCTGGTTTCATATTTACAAAGGTTTGTTTACTGTATGTGTGATCAATTCACCAAATGACAGAATACTTTGGTAAATACAGTTTTGATGCTGAGACTCTTTGACCTGTTTATGGAGGAATGGAAACCTTATCTGCTCTAGAACCAATCCTAAAGGAGTACATTGTGCTGATTTCATTTGAGATCTTATCCTTTCTCTCTCTTTCTCTCCCACCCTCCCTTCTTACGAACACTGAATGCTAAGTTGTTTCCTTGTCAAGGTTGCTTATCAGGACTTGATTTACACTTGATATCATTTTGTAAACATGTAGCAAATGGTTTATACATTAAGAGAAAAAGGGAGCTGACAGTGTTTTCATCTGAAAAGGAAAAGGATCTCAAGAAAATACATGACTGGTAATTAATATTCTAATAAATAATAAATTAAAAAAAATCATTCAATCAAAGAACAAGTCTAGGTAATAGGCAACTAAAAATAGGCTTGCACACTCTTTGCTTGTCCTGCACGCTCAGAGGCACTTTCTGTTCAGTGATGCGATGCAAGTAAGTTAAATGCACAATGAAGGGTCTTTTCATCAGGAAAAAAGTCCCAGATGTTTCAGTGCATCAGCATCCCGCCACTGCTACAGCAATGTTAAGATGACAGTGCTTGTCTTACAAGACAAAAACCTATCTAAGGTTTTCTTACACCTAATCTAAGGTAACCGCACCATTTGCAAAGTCCATAGGCAATCAGGTTAGGAGTTAGTCAATAAGAAAGACGGAGAGATAATCTATACTGACTGGGCTCGCTTGCTGCCTATGACCCTTGTCAAGCAATGTGCGCGTAGACACACAGATTGTCCCAGTGACCTCAGTGCTTAAAGTTTCGGTGCTTAATGATTCCTGTAGCTTAAGTGCTTTTGCTGGGGAGACTCCCATGGGAGCATATGAGAGCTCAAAGTTTATTTCAGGGAAGTCCAAGCTTAGGCCAGCATCTACAATAAAGGCAGCAATAGCACCTGCTCTACTGTCTGAAAATGAGAACGATGAATGTTTTTGGATGACTTCGATGACCCCCAAATGAAGAATTCCAAAGAGTGTGATACACAGTGATGAAACTGTAACACATTACTACTCAATAACACCTACGTAACGTACATAATATGTAAAAGCTTATTACAGAATAAAAACACAGTGTTTTTCCGTTACTAAATCCTAAAATGCATCACAAACATTTTGTACAGACATGGTAAAGCTACAGGCATGTATTACACTGGACAGGGACAAATGGTAAATTTATAGCACATCAGGTCCTCTGCATCTAAGGCCCATATGCCTGCTTTTCTTCTATGGTCAATAGAACCGTAGTTCTATTAATAGGTTAATAATACAGTAATACCAGACATCCAGCTCCTCAATAGGCAGAAAACCATTTAAATGTGCCCATCTTTGGGGCTAACACACTTATAAGCAATTGTCTCCTATTCTCTCTGCTTAGCCTTGGTCAGTAGCTCATTGGATCAGACTGTCTGAAGCCATTCAAGCCACCAGGTCCCCTCCCAGCTTCCTTCGTGGACTTAGAAAAAACAAGCAAAAGTGCAGTGATCTCACCTTGCCTTTCAGATGTGATTGTCAACACACAAGAGGGATCTGGGGCCAGAATTGAGCCAATTCCTGCAGCTTTAGAGAAGATATATTCTTTACCATACAACACTAAAATCCTAATTCTTCCCAGGTTATGTGCTACAGACTAGCAGAATCTGATTTGGTTTGCTCTTCTTTTAACCTGTTTCCCATTTTCTTTTTTTGCAACCTGCATTCTTTCCTGCTCCTTATGATTACGTCTCTATTCTCAAGTGATGTATTTCTATCTTCATCCATTTTCATCTGCCTTTTTCTCCTTTTTCCTCCTCTTTCCAGAGCTGTTCTTTCATCCAAGCCTCATCTTTCACTTCCTGTTGTGGAGTGACCTATGGGAACGGGAACCTGAGGATGAAATTTCTTCCCAGGTAAGGTGCAGAAACACATGGATCTCACGGTCTGTTAAAAAGAAGTGATGCAAGATTTCCAGTGTCTTCTCCATTAAAGCTCCCAAGGCAATCCTACGAGTAAGGCGGAAGGAAGGTAGCCATGACAACTAAAGGCTTAATAGTATCTGGTGCCTTCTGCTGATGAGCCTCTTACGGACCCCAGAGTGGAAATTAATGATGCCAGGGTGATGCATATCCTCCACTATGACCTAATGGACTAGAACAGAAAAGGGGCAAATCTGGCATAGAGAGCATCCTTTTGAATGCAAGCCAGAAAGTTAGGATAAAACATTAATCTTCAACTGAAAAGGAGATATCAGGCCCTACTTAGGTTCCAAAGAGAAGTAGAGGTTGTGACCAGATCTCCTAGGCTAAATACATAACTCAGAATTTATTTCTATCTCTCTGAGTTGACTGGACGAGGATCCAGGCTCTGGCAGATTGGCAAAGTGTCTGCCTCATCTATCTCTTGAGCGTAGATGACACTGAAGGTACAAATTTCAATGCAAAGTACCATTGCATGTCATCTGAATACAGTCCTCCATGGGCCTTTGTAAAGAGTGAATGAGATGTTCCAGAATGTGATCTATGGTGTGGTCACCTTAGAAGAAAAGCAAGAAGGAAATTGAAGGACTAAAAGTGAGTCAAGCAAAAGAGCCCACTGGTGGGACACTTCTTGCTTTACACAGACTGTGGAAAGAAAATAGGACTTCTTTGTGACTGTGTCATTGAGAATAACAAGCGATTCCCCTCTTCCTTGCCAAACTCTGCCTCTGTGAGTCTGTAGTAACATTGTAGTGGGAAGAGTCCCAGATATGACCTTAGGAACTCAAGTGATGCCTCTAGCCTGTTGCTGTGGTCCAGCCTGGCTGACCAAACCCTCAAGAAGTACACCCAGAGAAGATGGGCTGTGGTTCCATGAGGCAAACCAAGGCACGAAGCCAATTACTCTTTAATATGATTGAGTTCTGCTAGTGGACCTGAGTCATTGAGGATGGAAAATAGACTAAGCAAGAGAAGAAATTTTATTTTTTAATAACTCAGTTAAGTTGTGCATGATTTAAGATGCTCTGACAAGAAATGCACTTAGGAGCTCTACTATTACATCACACCAAGCAGCAATGGGATAAAGGTGAAAGTACTTAGCTTCCAAAATAGTATAGAGCCAAGATCAATCAAGTGGTAACAAGTCCTGTCTAACATGTCTTCCCATATTATTAATAGTTTAGTGGCACATGGATCATAATTTTTAATATCCACTACTCTACATTTTGTCTCATTTTGAATTTTTCTAGCTTTTTTGAACCCACTGCATTCCATGCTCCACCACATCCTATAGCAACCGGTTAGTACTGTTCTATTGTGCAAAAAAATGATTTATTTTTTAATTTTCAACCTGTTGCCATTATGAAAATAGTGAATCATCATCTCCTCTTTATGTTTTTCACAACATTCATGGATGTTTAGATCCCTTATCGCATCCTTTCTTTATCTTCTCTTGTCCAAATTAAAGAAACTTTGTCTATTCAGTCTCTGCTTATGTGCAAGCTGTTTAATTCCCCCAGTAATTCTTTTTCCTCTCCTTATTACCTTAGACAAGGAGTTACCAGAAGTTCATGTAGTACATGAGACATACGTGTGTCATGGATTTATAAAGTGGCAGAAATATGATCTTCATTTTTCCATTATCTGTTCTGTTCTCTACACTGTTGGCTTGTTGATAGTAGTAGAAGATGTTAAAATCTTCATTAATTAAAGTGGAGTTTTCAGAAATGTTGGAGTGAATTGTGAACACAACCTTACTGACATTCAGTGAGAGTGGTGATCCTAAGATGCTCTTAAAAATTTCGTTATTATGCACAACCACACATCTTTGTAAAGATTTCAGCCCTTGCTTTATTCTCTCAGCCAGTCAGATGTCATTAGATGTTACAAGAAGAGCCTTCTCCTAAAGAAGAAATGGGAAACTCTTACAGACTTCATTAACAGGCAAAAAAACCTATCTGACCTATTTTCACAGTCTTCAGATAGAACCACAGTAAGCTTTTTGCCCATATCTCTGCTCCCATCTCCATGCTTTCTATTATCTTGGGATGAGTCCGAAACCATGGGAGCATGGAGTGAATCTTGTCCAGCTGGCCTCAATACCTCCTTTGGCTCAGAAAGAGCCAGAAAGACAACGTCTTTAGCAAGTGTAAAGACTTCACCCTTACAAAGAATTCAGTACGTTTTCGCACCCTGTTAATTAATTCAAGAAGAAAGTATTAAGCAGACTTGTGTAATTGTGCTAGTCCACTAATCTAAAGAATAGTATTTGTTTTGACTTGCGAGTAATATATGATACATTTTTTCATAATTATGAACTTCATCATAAGGATAGGCAAAGAGATTTTAATCTCGAGTTGATAAATTTTGCAGGGCTGGGTAACAGGTGGAGCCATTTATCTCTGTACTAACTTGATCGTGTTTATGAACCAATTGATGAATCCCTCAGAGGAGTTCCAGGCCCATCTTGTTGCTTATTTATTTACCACAAGGATCCATGGGAATCCAAACTGGGTTTACAGTGCAACTTGATTTTCCAAAGCCATAGCTGTCCACAGTTCCCTCTAATTCAAAATGGAGATTTATCCCTGAACGTCTGCTAGTTTCGATGAACACTGTCTCAATGGTCAGAAGTCTCAATTACCCAAACAAATCCCTTATGACATCAGGATAATTGAGCTCGCCTGCTATTGTGGATTGTTGAAATACCAACATTCCCATGTAATTTCTCATTAGGATTTAAGTTAGCTTAGATTATATCTTAGATATACCTTTGATCATAGAGCTATAATGTAAACATACAGATGACATTATTCCCACACAATTAGTCATTCATCTTAAAGTGTATTTTAAATATTAGGAATGATATGTCTTCTTGTAAACTCTCCCCAGTTTACCCACAGAGCTTAACTACTAAATCAGCACACCAGAAGACTGGGATGGTGACAATCTATTTTTTATCATAAAAAGTTAGATAGCATAATCCAGTGTAATTTACAGCAGGTAGTAGCTACTGTCAATGGAAACAAGAGTTTCCAAACAAATCACACAATTATATTCCTAAAATTAAACAAGAAAATCAGTTTAGGATAATAATACATCAAGCTCGATGTGGCTAGAAGATAAGGTTTTGCCTCACTGAACACAAATAGATAGTATGATACCACTGGGAAAAAAAGCCACCAAGAAAAATAACATTTCACAAGGAACTGGACTGTCACTGAGAGCTGGCGGGACAGTGCAACAGGGACAAGGTCTGGTGTCAGGAGTGGAAGTTGCCCTTTGCCAGACACAGGCAAAAGGTCTAAGAACCTGGCCTCTGGGTGGGTGCACATCTCAGCCTTTGGCGCAGTGTCCAGGACAAGCAGAGAGAGCCTGTGGACAGGACAATGATGGGGTTTGTTCACAGAGTCCTGGATGAGAAAGGAAGAGAGTGGATGATAAGGGGTGAAACACACTTATGATTTTGGCCTCATTTGATAGCAACGCTCAGTCATACAGGATCGAGCAGGGTTCTGCAGTCAGGGCAGGGGTCTTGGCTTGGGAGTGCAGAGGAACAGAGGTGGATAGTGGGACAAGAGAGGAAAGGGGTGGGCAGGCTAGAGACAGGACCAAGGGCAGGTCAATAACATCAGAAGAGATGACTTGGAACATCAGAGAAACAAGCCTGGCATAATCTCTCCATTCGTGATACTTCCTTCCTTACTTTATCCACCAGCTTTTTACCTGACTTCTGTCTCCCTAGACTTATGCAATACTTTTGCAAACAGACTGGGACAAGCTTGCAAAAAAAAATCTCTACCACTCAAAACATAGGAACAAATCTGAAAATGCTGTGATCAATGGTTATTTTCAGCATGTGGCTAGTCACCTGGCATCAGCCAGTTACTGAGCTGCCAGCACACACATGCTGAAGTTTAAAACCTCTTCACAGACCTGAAGTTCTGAACCAGAGAGCCACAGAGAGAGCTGAATTCCCAATGCATTGGGGGAAGTGTTGGTGTGCATTTCAACTTGCAGAAGCTTGCTGTGGCAATGCCATTACAAATGTCTCCCACCAGCAGACAGATGTGTGCATGTGTTAACCAGCTGCTGTGACTGCTTCCAGTTCATAGACACATAGGAATGGTTCCTAGGGTCTGTCCAGTTTGCAAAGACCTGAACAGGCTGGAAGATTGCTAGTGGTCTAAAGGGATAGAGACCGACTTCTTAAGCTTGATTCCCACCCACCCTGCTGCTCAAGTAGGGTGTGCCCCAACCATGCTATTTCCTGAGGCTACTGAGCAGGCTGAAGGAGTACTCATTTTGCTCCTACCACTGCTCAACTTGCTCAGCTGTCTCCTCTAGCTATTAGTGAAGCAATGGATAGGCATAAACCTCTTCCCACAACAAGGAATATAAAATACAGCTGGAGCCAGTGTGTCTTGGTGAGCGTAAGCAGCCATGACAACAGTGCAGAGGCTGGTGAGAGGCCCCTGGAGAAGGGTTTGAGCTCTTGCCATCCTGGTTTTGAAAGGCCTAAGGGGGTGATTATAGAAGGGTTTGCTCCTACTCTCAGTGGATTCTCTCTTGCTTCAGTGATTGCTCTATGGAGCCTTTTCTTCACCCTCATGACAGGAAATTGTTATTTCAGAGGTTTGTGAATGACAATACAGTATTGGCTGGAGAGACCTGGGCTACCTGGCAAACATTCTCCTAAAAGCAAGAGAGAATAGCCACTCTAACTTTTTTTTTTTTCTCATACAGATGTTTCCATATGAAGAATCCGTAACACTTTTCCCCTGGAGCTGGTCAAATTATCCTTCAGGACATTTCCAAGAGGATGGCTGCTAGAAGAACCTGATGTTTTGGAGATATATGGCAGAGGACAATGGAGGTTGCAAAGGAGTAGCTAAACAACCCACCTTACATTGTAATCTCAAGTAAAGCCTTTGAAATGGTCCCCCACAACACCCTTCTCTCTAAACTGGACAGGTACAGATTTGATGGGTGGACTGTTTGGTGGATGAGGAATTGGCTGGATAGTAACATCCAGAGGGTAGTGGTCAATGGCTCAATCTCTGGATGAACATTGGTGACAAGTGGTGTCCCTCAGGGGTCTGTACTGGGACCAGAGCTGTTTAATATCTTCATCAATTACATAGACAGTGGGAATGAGTACATCCGCAGCAAATTTGCAGATGACACCAAGCTGAGTGGTGTGGTTGAAATGCCCAAGGGATAAGGATGCCATCCACAGAGACACATGTGAACCTCATGATGTTCAACGAGGCTAAGTGCAAGGTCCTGCACCTGGTTCAGGGAAAACTCCAGTATCAAAACAGGCTGGGGGACAAAGGGATTGAGAGAAGCCCTGGAGAGAAGGGCTTGGGGGTACTGGTGGAGGAAAGATTGGACATGAGTCACCAATGTGCACTTGGAGCCCAGAAGACAAATCATATCTCGGACTGCATCACAAGAAGTGTGACCAGCAGGTCGAGGGAGGTGATTCTGCCTCTCTGCTCCACTCTGGTGAGACCCCACCTACATCCAGCTCTGGAGTCCTCAGTGCAGGAAAGACATGGACCTCTTGGAGAGAGTCTGGAGGAGGGCCACCAAGATGATCAGAGGGATGAAACGTGTCTCCTATAAGAAAAGACTGAGACAGCTGGGGTTGTTCAGCCTAGAGAATCGAAGGCTCCAGGGAGACCTTATTGTGGCCTTTCAGTACTTAAAAGGGGCCTATAAGAAAGATGGGTACAGACTTATTAGCAGGGCCTGTTGCGAAGGACAAGGAGTCATGGTTTAAACTAAAGGAGGGGAGATTCAGGCTGGACATGAGGAAGAAATTTTTTACACTGAGGGTTTTGAAATGTAGGCCCAGGTTTCCCAGAGAGATGGTGGATGCCCCATCCCTGGAGACATTCCAAGCCAGGCTGGACGGGGCTCTGAGCAACCTGATTTGGTTGAAGATGTCTCTGCTCATTGCAGAGAGGTTGAACTGGATGATCTTGGAAGGTGCATTCCAACCCAAACGATTCTGTGATTCTAGAACTGAACTGGGCTGGAGGGCGGGGACACACAACAAAACCAAACAAAAACACCAAACAAACAACAAAAAACCAACCAACAAACAAACAGGAGGAGTCTGGGCTGGAGAAAGCAGTGACATGAAGCTACTAGCATGGAGGAAGGCCTCTTGCATTCAGTGGTTGAATACAATGTGCCTTTTAGAGAAAACAATTATATGTACTTGATGTCTTTTTGGAGGCCTTCAGCAGCACCAGCTTCTTCCTACTGGCTTTATAGGATAGACACCTACAGAAATCAGTTTCAACACCTTCTAGAGGGGCTGTTCTCTCACTGATGTCATAAGATGACCAGCTTAGCCCAGAAACCTTTTAGGCAGCTCAAGTTAGTTGAGCTGAATCTCATCCCAGGATCCTCAATGGTAGGCACATCTCTAGGTGAGGTGACTACACCCAGCTGAATATAACTCTGACTTTGCACCTTTTTATGAAGCAAAGACTAAATCAAAGGGAGGCTGAGGCGATTAAGGCAGTGAGGGATTCTGCATGCCCTCTCAGCTGCTTCCGTTCACTGACCTCCTGGAGAGCCCCAGCAGAAAATGAAAGCTGCCTTTGCTCCTCTGCAGTATCCTCCAGGGAGGACAGGGAAACACCTACCCTTCTTCACAGCAAATCACCCCTCGGGCACAAGGCCTGGCTGTCACCAAGAGACATGATTCACCTGCCATATCAGTGTTTAAGATGCTCCTATATTTTTGAATCATCCAGTTCTATCAAAATTGTAGGGAGAAACAAAAGAGAATTAAAACAGCTAAAGCTGAAAATTCCCCAACTGTCAGTCTTATAATTCTTAAATCCATTCCAGGAGAGCTAGCTTTAGCCTTGTTTCCTGATCACTCAGAAAAACTGAGTCGATCAATTAAAGTTTTCCCATGCACCCTCTTGGACAGATGGTTGAACCATTTTAATTAAGTGTATGTATTGGACTGACAGAGTTGATGTATCTGACGTGACAGACATTTTCTGTGTTCATTTAGGTTTTTAATCTTTCACTCTCTTTAGTATGCCCAGAACTGTGCTATTTGCACTGTGCTCTCAGAAGAATTATTCAATACACTGTCGATTGCTTGGATTATTAGATTTTTATTACTTGTTATTGTTGGTTTTGGTCACAGTGAAAAGCTCCTCAATAACAATTAGCTACCACTCGTTCTAATAACAAAAGGATCTCATTTTGGAAGCCTCTGTTGGCAGAGGAGAGAAGGAGACAGATTTTTAAAAATATTCATATGTCAAGAGGTGTAAATAGAGGCAAACTGATATTTTTGAGAGCATCTAGGTACCAAACGCCTCAAATTTTAACGGCACTTAAATGGTGTTGAGCTGGTTATCTGCAGCTCTAGACACCTAACCAACTTGCAAGTCTGCCGTACTACATGGTGAATGCTCTTTTGGGTTTCCATTTAAAACAAAATTAAATTAGCCAGATGTTCTTGCATCAAGGAGTTTTACAAAGAGTCACATGCTTCTCTTCTCTTATATCCTTTTACATTTGGTGGCCTTGCATGAGGTGGAAGTTATGGCATAGGGCACTAGTGGCCTTCAAATGGAGGATAGGATCCCATGGAGTATAGAGCTTCCCCTTACATGACTTAAAGGGTGGGATCTGGGGAAGAGCCTGTTCCTAACATGTCTTCCTCAAGTGTATTGACCCATGTTTGTTATAATACAAGTGGTTCATAATAATGTTATAATGTGTATACGGGAGTGGAGAATCATCAGCATCTTTCTTTCCATCTCATTCAATGGATATTTGTATAAATATTAAACATTGCTACAATACGTTCAAGCCGTCTGGCTTTACTGGGATTCTTCACATGATTTTTTCAGTCATCTTTTAATATTAATAGATATTAATAGCTAGATTTGGTATTAATAGAACCTAGTCTCTCTAGATTTCAGTGAATATCAATCAATAGCTGCAAAAGTACAATATACTGGAATATTGTAGTGCCTATAAATACTTTTATGTTTTCCAGTGCCTTTAGTGGCTGACATTAATGTTTATTTTCTCCTAAAAGAAATTATCATACTTGCATGTGTTTCATGGCAGAAATAGCAGTGTCTTGTGCTGGTAGGAAAACACTACTGGAAAAGTACTTTTACAGAGATGTGGCTGACATGTTTATTATAGAAAATAAGTGTGTTTATCCTCAAGACTTTCCAACATCACATGGCCAGTACCACTCAATTGCAGGAAGTTAGATTGCCTGAATGGTCTTTGAGGAAAAGTAATGGGAAATACTAAAAAGCATGAATGTGGCCATATTTCTGATAGTTCTGGAAGAGATTATATTGTGACATGCCAGACAACTAGAAAGAAAAGATTAAGGAAGAAGTCAGGTTGTTCTGTTCAGGGAATGCAAGAAGGCCTGAAGTTTAAAAATAAATATATCCTCTCCTGGATAGGCAGAGTAAGTGAGAGAGAGCCCTAGGTATATTCAGCTTTTAATAACATGTATGTATAGTCCAACCAGTACATGTACGAACCCTGCACTCCTTCACACACTTCAAATACCTGCAGGCATAGATAAAAACCTGGATAAGCACATACCTCTTTGCCTGCTTACATAGGAGATTTTGTTCATGCAATAAAGGCTGAGCAGGGTTTTTTACAAAACCTCATGCTACATCTGCGTATGTGAGTATTCTGGGAAATTCAAAATAGGCCACACGTCAAGTGTCCCAGGAACATGCACTGTCTGAGGGCTTTTGGAGAGTGGGCTAATGAACTTATTAAATCACTGACAATTGTTTTTGAGAGGTGGGATAGAGTGGCAGTGAGTGACAGGGAAAGGGGAGAAGGAAGGAATAGCACACTGCTTTGCAAAAAGTGATGAAACGCATGATCTTTGCAAATACTAATTGAAAAGCACAGTTCTGAGCAATCTGCAGCTCTTTTCTAGTGACAAATCAGAAATGTTAATATTTATTACAGTGCATGTGATACATTGCACTGTCATATCCGCACACATGGGTTTGGTAAACAGATTCACTCCTTCTGACCAGAATCAGCAATAACACATCTCATTTTCTAAGACGAGCATCTGAGCTGATCTAAGGATATCAAAAGGAGCCAGTAGCTCAGCCTGACATTATTACACAAGCAGTCACATTTTGATATTTAAGCTTGTACATTCCTTAAGCCTCAGTCGAATTTCTTGGCATTGTCAAAGAAAAGAGAAAAAAAAAAAAAGAAAGAAAGACAGAAAGAAAAAACAAACCATCCTCCTGATGAAAGCAGCTGTCATTCAGCACTACGACTTGCCCTTCGAACAGCTGTACTTGATCTCAAAACTCTCACCTGCACAGCATGGTAGGCTGAATCAACTCCACTCTTTGTCTCACTACCTCAGATAAGCCTGTCATCAAAGTGAAGAGATAAAAAAGAGACAATCATAATTCTAATGTCATATTTGACAGAGGAAGCTGTTAGTCAAGTAGCTTTAAACTGTTTCTACTCTACACGTATCGAGTGACGTCCTGGCACAGCGACAAGAACTTAGCACGGTACTTTTTAATATGAGAAAGAAGAAAAAAAAAAAATACCAGAACAGATGTGTCATCATAGACACACCTTTTAGTGGACCTTCAAAGTGAAGAACTAGAGAGACTTTTTCATGAGACAAGTGTCACAACAATTCTATCTTCACAGAGGGGCCTACGCAGGACACTGCAGACAGCACATTGCAGATACCAGAGGCAACTACACTGAGAAGGAATTGGTTCAAAGCGCCAAGAAAACAGGTTTCCTAGGGCCAGATCCTGAATTTGCTCTTCAGGCAAAATGCTAAATAGTGTAGGAACTGGTCCAAAGGCAGCTTCCTAATAAGAAACTGAAAATAGCTTGCTCATCATAGCTGGCATTCCAGGGAGGGTGAGGAGGAGAGCTAGCCCCAAATGTACAGACCGGGGTGCAGCAAATTTAGGCTGTTGACTACTCACAAGACAATTGTTAAACAATCCATCATATCAAATAATTATAGAATTTATATTTGGGTATCATCAAAGTTCCGCTTTTAGTAGCACAGCAGCTTAAATAGTGCCATTTGCATTTACACACTGCGTTTAAACCAGAGATCTCGCAAAGCTCTAGAAATTATGTTCATAACATTCTGGTCAGACAGAGCTTTTGCATACAGAAAAATGCTTATGTTGGAATAGCATAAGCACAGCCCTGGGCCTATGGGGCCCTATGTTGATATAAAAAGGAGATGAGTTGGACTTAATTCAAGAGATCCACAGTAATTTTACACACCTAAGCTGCCTTGTGACTTGTTTATCTGCCTGAAGCTCCCATAGTGATCTTACGCAAAACCTTTAGCATCTAGGAGTTTGCCTTGACTGGGAGTTTTTGTTTTTAACACTGTGTATCTCTTCCACAGGTTTCAGCTGGATCAAGGTCAAAGAGAAGAATAAAAGTCAGTGAATTTGGCTCCTAGTCCTTTAAGTTTTGACTTTAAAAGTGTCTAACATATATGTGCAGGTAGTGCTAGCTACTAGTTACATGTGCCTATAACAGTACTGTATGGGTAACTCCAGTACCATACCTCACCCTAGTGTTGGATTAATCTCTCATAAATTAAGTCTCTTAAAGTTAAGCATCTCATCTCAGCCCACTGGAAGAATAAATGTGTGTGCTAGTTGAGGATGACAGTCCAGTTTGAAAGGAATTTTGGGTTTTTGGAAGATATCCCCTTTCACAGGAAGAAAAATGTGATCAGATCACTCAAAATGTGATGTAATGAAAATATTTCTTTTTAACCTCTCTGATTTTTAGGTGCTGCCAACAAAAAAAAAAAATTCAAATTATAAGTTTTTTTTTTTAAATCAGTTGTTTTTCAAAGTGCCAGAAGTGATGCTGGTAAAACCCCTCAACTCTGCAGCATTTTTTTCTGTATCTTCAGTTAAATAATTTCATTTTCCCCACGTTTCAGTTGCAGAATAACAGCTACCATTTCTTTGGCCATTCAAGAGCTATACTGAGGAAAAACACAATGTGATCTCTGTGTTAAAGCTGTTGTGTAGCTATTAAGTGTGCGTGCAACTATGTCGTTCATGGTGCACAGTTGTAAGGACAAGTCCTGAGCCTGAAAGCCAGTAAACCTCCCTCTTTGTGGTTTTACACTGATAGCAGAATAGGAAATGTTCAACTTCTAACCCATGTTCTTATGGCTGCTACTGGATTTCAAGAAAGTACCTTGGGTAATGTGCAAAATTGTCTAAATGCTCTGCTGCTATTTCTCAACTTATTTTAAAGGATTATTTTAATTTTACAAACTTTGCACACTATAATTATGTACAAGCTACCACATTATTATGTCCCTATAAAAACTAATTACACACCTGGGAATAAGGAAAGATAGGAAAACAAGTATTATTCCACCATCAGAATATTTCCGATTTGGAAACGATGTAGCACGCTATAGCAGAATTATTATCTGAGCGCAGTACGCATAAGAAATACTCTTTGAAGCACCATCACTTGTCATTGTGACGGAGTTGCAATATGTGACTTGAACTTTCATGATCAACCCAGAATGGCAATTCAGTGACTTTGTTTTACATGAGGCCCTGATGGAAACACCACATAAAAACAGAAAAATTTAATGCTGATTTTTCACAGCCGCCTGCTAACAGAAGATCCTGAGCTTTTCTAGGCACTGTTATCCCTCGCAATTGCTGCCCTTGCTGGCACTGACTAATAGGCACAAGGAGGAGCAAGAGTGGCTATTAGGAGCTGAATCATTTTCTGCCCCACGGTCCTGCCTGCACCCCGTGTCACCGGTGCAGCAGGAGGTCTGGCCGGCTCGGTCCCTGCACTGCCCTGTGCTGGTGGGGTCAAAGGAGAACCACTTAGGCTGGGAAGGGAAGGGAAGAGATCCCCTTTCTGAAGGTTTTGGAGCCAGCTTTCATCTTGGCCAGTGATCAGACACATGGGAACGTGGGCAGCTCTATGAACGAGGGTGAAGGAGCACGGAGTGCCAGGTACACCCCGCGCCAGCCGCTCTTTCTTAATGAACCCTCAACATGCTGAGGGGCAAGAGAATTGAGTCTTGGATAATTTTTACATCTGACCTGTGAAATGCAGGTCACTCAGCAAGGATGAAACATAATACTTCCTAAGACCCAGACAGAAGAAAGGTTATTCCTACTGTGTCATAACAGCTAAGCCACAGGAAGCTCTTGAAACACTCTGCCAGCTTTCCTGAAATAAAACAGTTTTAGTTTCATGCATATAGTGAATTTTATCTTACACTTCTGAATTTGAGCCACAATTATCTTATCTGCAGGGTGATTAAACAGCCTATTCTTTCCCTCCTTTCCTACTCCTCAGCCTGAGCTCTGCCATGCCCAGGAGCAACCTGCCTTTCCTTGCTGCTGGTGGCTTTGCATACGTGTGATGGACTGGAGCATGTATGGGAGAGTTTGCTGTTTGGCCAGGGACCCCCATCCAGGTGCTGAGTTTTCACTGGCAGCATCATCACCCAAACTTGACTTGCTTTTTACACCCTAGGTTATGTTCTTCTGTGGATTTACTTCCTCCACATTTATACCAACTTTACTTCCCTGTGCTATTTTTGAAATCGCACTAGATCAAATTCTCTACTCAGTTCCTCTTGCATAATCACTGCAGGGCAGTGTGCATATAAATGAGGGCACTGCGTATAAATTAACATGAACTTAGATATTAAGCACAGGTGACTTGCAGTTTCCTTCTCACATAAGCAGACTTCTCTGAAATGCCAGTGAAATAATCACATTTAGGGTAGTGCAGAACTCAGCAGTTTTCCCATCTGCTAGTGCAAGTCAGTAACTCCTTTTTATGTCATCTTTACTGTTGCCATCAATGGTCAACATAGCACAAGACGATAATGTAGACACAGGGCTTACCCATCTGCTAAATGGAAGACCATTTCTGTGGATATAAGAAAATTGGTTTAATGAGCATATTGTAGAGACATTTTTAGCCATACCTTTCTGACACACCTTTATGGTGAGTTCTTGGGCTGAAAATAATAACTCAGGAAAACTAAACCAGAGCCACCTAACCCCAAGCTTATACCCATGCATTACCAGTGTGATTAATATCTGTGTGTAACCAGTTTGGGTCTTGGGTAGGCAGGGATAGCTGGCAAGTAGGACTTTTTCCTCATCTTGCAGTGAGCCAATTGATTTTTCCTGCAGCCTTGGATGCACCAAAGGAGCCATCAGTCCATCACTAGGTTAGTTACTTTTTTTTCTCTCAAGTTACTCTCCTGACAGGCTGTTACTTCATCTGTTATGATGCAGCAAAAGGATCCTTTCTAGATCCATTTGTCTTCCTTAAGCCTTGAAGTCATCAAAACACGTGTTATGTAGGGAGTGCTTTATCCCATATTTCCAAAACATGACAGAAGCACGGCTACTTTCTCCTCCACACTGTTTAAAAGCTGTGGGTGACACTGCCAGCTTACAGATTGCCGCAGTCTGCTTTGTAACATCAGAAAGAACATGAGAGTGTGACATCCCCTTACTGCTCCCTGAAATGCAAAACTCATTTGATGTTTGGACTTTAAACTCGCTAGCCTAGAAGTAACACACGTAAAACGTAACTTGCAGCTTGAAATCTGGGCATATTAACATTGAGTAGGCTGACAGCCTTGTGGCTGCTGCTTCTTACAACCAGACCAATGGCCAGGAAATGACCTGTAGCTCCTTGGGCCCCATCAAAATCTTCATTAACAGCCCTACATTTCTCTGGAAAAAGCCAACGTTATTACACATCATTACCCGTACCTACTACAAACTATGCATGAGCAACACTATCTTTGCTATCTGGTGTACCTGCCTTGACCAGGTTCTCCCACAGGACCAAGATTATAGGAAGATTTTGCAAGCTATCCACCTGATCATTAAGAATTACCCAAAAACTACATGGACTCAATCTACCTTTAATGTGAAGCAAATTGCTCTACAGCTACATCAGCTGGACACTGAAAGGGTCAGTGATGCCCCCTCTATTTTGAGTCATTTGAGCCCTTCCAACAATGCATAAAATTCTGCCTCCCTGGTCCGAGAGTGATCCAAACCCACTTGCACTACACAAAATGTGATCTAGCGATGAATCAGATCAACATTCCTCAACTCAGATGTATGAGATACAGAAGAAAAATTCTGCCCGTGAACAGTTTAAATGCTTGCTATTTGGCTGGTAGAGTTAAAGAAGTCAACATCAAGAAATCAGAACCACAAATTCAAGTTCTCTGGCGTTTGGAACTACTTCACAGAAAGCTACATTCTCACCGCCCACTCTCCAAACACATTCAGGTGCTGGCATTTTCACCCAGACTAATTAACAAATAGTGTGGCAATTAAAATCACATGGCCTCACCATTGAGTTCAGAAAACTCCCTTACATCGCCGCAGAGTATAGCAACATAACTCATAAAATTATTTTATAACAACAATTTAAGTGAAGCAAATATCATGAAAATACAACACAAATGTGATAATTATTCTAATTTATGTGATAACAATATTAAGTGTAAACTAAATCGTCTTCCCAAGTCCATCCAACTTCAAACAGCTTCTCTACTCCATGAATGTGCCTCAAGTACCCAGCAGTGTGTGTGGAGTGGCACAGGGTGGCTTTTCTAAATCTGACTTTGCAAAGCCTCCCACAGTAGTGTGTGGGGAAAGAGCCTTTTTAGAATATCTTCCAAGAAGGAAAGGTTTAGCTATCAAAAGGGCTGTACTGTCACTCCAGATAGCTAGGAAACATGAGAGCAAGGTGGTCCTTAAAAAACACTGTTTTGCCCTGGCTAGTCCAGTAATTTTGGCACTGCCAGACTTCATGGTCTGCTTCTCCATGTTGTGGTTTATAACCCCAGAGCCCTTCATGTAAGGGAGGGTGTCTGCTATATTTGGTCAATGAGATGTCTACTTTCCTGTTCCTCAGATCTTGACTCTTGGACAGCTGCAAGGAAGATAAGAAAAGCCTCAGGAAACTAGAAGATGCTCATTTGGAGAAGGTATCTAGAGGGGGAGGTTAAAACACAAACAGAGAGAAGGAAAGCAGTAGAGTAAATGAGAAAGGCTTGGGGTCATTTTTTTTTTCTTATATTTAAAGTAGGGTTAGTTAGTGGTGGAGAGATATCATTTCTATGAAGAGAAAATGGAAAAGTCCACTAATTAGATACTATACAAACATGAGTAAGTCCAGCGTTTTCTGAGTCACAACAAGCAGTTATAGAGTGACAGGGAAATCTTTTTAAGTGATGATTCAAAATAAAAAAAGCATTTGGAGTCATTGAGCGTGCAGAGTTAGCCCAGGTAACCACATGATCTTATCATTACTACCCTTCATCTGTCTGCCGCCCTCTTCCCACCTAGCGTTTGATACACTCACTTGTTGCATCTTGTCTTGCAAGTGGCATGACTTCAATTGCACTAATTGTGTGCATAAAGTTAACCATGCATGTAAATGTTTGTAAGATTGGAACCCCAGATTATAAACACTGGGAGAGGGCTCACCTCCAGTGTAATCACGGAGTGCTACATGCAAAGGGGACTTAGACATAAGAATGTTTGTGTGTTATAGAAGAGAAATTACACCATTATTATGCTTTAGTATTTATTTTCTGATTCTTTTGTCTTTGGTTATCTCACATCCTCTCTTCCCTTCTGTACTCCTTCTTTTCTTTAAAAAAACGTGGTGGCAGAGAAGGAGCTGTAGGTATTTAGACAATTCCATTTGATTTCAGATGGTAAGATTATTATTGTCTATTCCTTATCTGAATATAGCTCTCCCAAGGTAGCTTCTGTGCTAATATTATACAAAATTACGTAGGTGTTGCATGAGGCTGTAATTTGCACTGGAGGTTTAAAGGTTGTTATTATTTATTACTTGCATTACAGCAGTATCTCAGAGTCTGGTGGGGAACCAATGTGCTGCGTTCTGCACAAACACAGAGCAAAAGGAAAGTCCCTGACCTAATCCCAACCATGAGCTCCACAAGCAGATCAGAGAGCACCCAGGTGGGGCCCAGGGCATGGAGCCAGAGTGGATTGGGCCGCCCTTTTGTGGGAGATTGGGGACGTTGGGGTCTGAGTCTGTTCAGGCAGAGGAGAAGGAGCCACCTGCCAAAACAGGCTCAGACGACAAAATTCCCAGGAAAGGGGGGCAGTGATGGCAAGGTGTGAAACTTGCTGAAAGTAGTTTTTAGGAGAAAATTCTTAATGGCCAAAGGAAATCTGCCCCTAGAACAGCTCAAACCCTTACCCACAGAGCTTGCAGCAGAGGACTAGAGACGGCATATGAATACATGCAGAGGAAAGGATGTAGAAGGCAACAGGACAAGACCGGCCATCTTCACAGACACAGTGAAGGCCATGCTATAAGACACTGTAAAAGAGACCCCTCTGCCTTAAATTTACAAAATGACTCACTAACCTATAATAACATTACCTAAAACTCATAGTGAGCTCTTCATCTTCAAAGCACTTTACAAAGATTAACTAATTAATTTCACTGTCAAATCTTTTGCAGATCTAGTAATGGTATTTGGCTGTACCTCAGAGAGCAATTTTTTCCAGGTACTGGCAGGGTAAACATTCATAATGATATAACCAGTGGGAAGAACGATTTTAGGACTTGAACGATATTTTAATGAGAGACAAAGGTTAGGGATTGACCCTAGACCAAAGGGCTTCACTGAGCCACTCTGAGATCAGGGCTCCCTCTTGTTCCCAGGCTGGTGCCAGCATTACAACCCATGTGGATATGCATACTGCATTTTAGGAAAATCCAACTAAAATGCCAAGTTATTTACAAATGTATACATGAGTATGACTGTTCTTCTCAGGTTTCTGCCTAGTGTTCTCATACATTTTCCCTCCTGAGGACTCACTGTCTCTGTCTGTCACTGCTCCAGCCTGGACCCCGTGCCAGCTCCACACTGTTCCACCAGGAATGAAAACACAGCTTTCACAAACAAGTTTCACTTTCACCCTCATGACTGCCTTGCAAAGAGGCATTGCAACTCCCCAAAGCATCTCCTGCCTCTCCATCCAGATGCTCAGCAAAATCAGATTTATCTAGGCTGGGCCTGGCTAAAAATGTTCTACCAGAACAGCAATATTGGCTCCAGTATGAAAAAAATCACATCAGCTGCAGCCAAAATTAGGCTGAAAAAAAGCTTCTCTGTGGACACTGACAGGAGAGAGATCTATCTTACCAGTGTAGGTTATGTTGCCCCAAAATGTTGTTTTTCCAACAGTCGAAACTCTCCTTCTGCTGCATGTCACATTGGTATTGTGAGGACCTGCTGGTACTGCTGTGGGGACAGACACCTTCCTGTAAAAACCAGGACAGACACAGGTATAAAAAATGGTGAATTTTGGGGTGTTAAACCATATTGTCAGAGTTTACCTGACACTGAGAGCTGTCATTCTAAACAAATACAGTGTTTTTCTTGTCTTCCTTTGTTTAAAATCAACACTTGTTGAAAACTCACTAAAATTAAGAGACGTTGATGCCAGATCATGCATTTCTAGTAATTTTTTAACAAAATGTTAGGTATATGCAAGAACCCTCTGATTGTTTCTCATAGAGTAACAATTAACAGAGAAAACAAAAAAGCTATGGGTGCAAAAAAACATACAGCAATAAATTTGGAAAGGAACTAAAAAATTATCCCATTTCTCTATGGGAAAGCAATAACAGAATATAGCTATATGTAACTTGGAAATGAGATCTTCGATTCCTAGTGATGGAAATTAGTAAGGAGAGATGTCATCACTGCCATGGTCATTCCATCTGAGATTACTGTGTTTGTATGCTGGGATGGAAGAGTAATTTCACAGGCTACTTGTAAAAGTTCGACTCTTGAGAAAAACAAAACCTAGAAGTTGGTAACAACTCCTCATACCAAGTGTTTGTCAACAGTTTGTAGTTCACACCTCAGATATAACAAGATAAAAATGTTAAGGAGGTAAAATACCTTGTCAAAATGCTTGATCTCTCCTTTTACACCTGAATCTCAGTACTGTCTGTATTAGTCACGGCAAAGTACAGACCTCAGTTACAACTGCGAATCCAGTTCTGTGGGTTAATATAAACAAAATCCAGTGCAGAATTTCATACAGCTTGAGGTGTATATTGCTAAAAGTTCTCACCTTCATTTTCCCCATTGCTCCAGAGGATAAGGTATTTCTGGAACAATTTAGTGCAAATGTCACACTTTAAGCTTACTGCCAGCTTATCTTTAGCCTAGCAATGGCACAAACATGCCATTACCAATCACAAAATCAAAGGCACCCAGTGGGGATTCAAGACCCCAGGTGAGATCAGTGAGACTTTTCAGTGCCAAGAAGGGACATGTTTGGGTGCAGAATATTTGATTAGTATTGTCTACTTCTCCCTGGCTTGCCAAGGAACAAAGAGCAAATGACAGCCATTTTGGGCCACAGAAGGAAAAACTCTCTAGGGCATTTCCAGACTCCAAAAATCTCTTTGCTGCAATGAATGGGATTGTGCTGCTGGCCGAGGAGCTGTTGACCCTTGCGTGTCCTCTGTTACCGGTGCTATCTTGGAATGCAGGGAGACTTCAAAATAAGAGTGTAGTGTTTCTCGGTGGCCAAGAGAACAAAACTTTCAGCTTCAGGAATGTGAAGTGTGGTTGAAGAAAGCCATCGAGTAGCGATAGTAACAAAAACACCAATGGCATCTGTTATGGACTGCAGCAAAGAAGATCCAGCTAAAACACACAGGATCATTATTTCAGTCAAGACAACAAAGACACAACTGCACATGCCTCTGAAAGCGAAATGAAAAAGCAGTGCAGTGTTATACAGGAGTTACAGCAGGGCATCTGCAAACATACCCTTGTTCCAGTCTACATAATGTCTGGTGATTAACACCTAAGATATAGCCTCTGCACCCCCAAACTCACCTACCAGCTCCCTCAAAGGAGAAAAATCTAAAGCGAAATCATCAACTGTTAGTTTTCATACAAGTTAGCAGCCAGTGTGTGCTAAAGCCTTTGAGCATTCAGTCCCCCTTGCCCCCCTCCTCCTCTTGCCTTTCTGTAGGCATTCTGCACCTCCCTGCTTCAAAAGTACTTCAGTATTGTGCTGTTTGATGCCCAGACTGTTAGCCTTGGTGCCACTGTTGAGAACTGTCGGATAGATGAAGACAGCCATAAACCCTGGGACAAAAACCACTGCTGTCTCTGTGTTCTTGCAGTCCTGGTTCAGCAAGCCACATAAATACAGGCATCATCCCTATGGGATCCTATCTGCTCTGCTGGGATGGTTTGTGCACTGGAAGTTGTGAAAGTGCTTATGCTCCTTGCTAAGTCAGGCCCTAATTCACCTGAATTACACGTCAGCCCAACATTATGCCCAAGAGTGAAAAAACCCTGAAGTCACCTTATTGACTTTGATGGTCCCAGGACTTCACACAGTATTCTGCTGCCTTAACACCCCCATAAGTTTATCATGGGAGAATGGTGTTGTCTTGGAGAGAATAGCTATGGATGCACCCTGCAAATCACCCACTGGGTTATGGAGTTATAGGATGTGAGAGGCTAAAGATCATGTCTCTACCCAGCCTCCTCCTCCCTCTTGTTACTAGTTCTGAGCTCACTGAGCTGCTCAGTCCAGTAGAAATTGGGCTCTTAATTCAAGACATTGTTTCGCTCACTGCCCCCTTTCCAGAGAAAGCAGAGCAAAGTGCATTGTGAAGTGGTTTTAAAAATGAGTAAAGAAAAACTACATATTTTCATAAGAATTTTTTCAATGTGTTTCTTAAAAAATGTGCTGATTAAGTAATTTGCCTCCAGTCTCAGAACTGTGAGGTTTAATGAAGCTGACATTTCTTCCCCTTCAATGTTATGTCAGACTAAAAACCTTTTCAACTTATAATAGATATGTATGGTAATAGCTATCTGAATGAAAGATCAAACAGACATTAAGTACTGCAGAAATAGCCTGCTAAAAAGATGAAGTCACCCTCTAATGACATTATTATGACATACAGATTAAAAGAAGAACCAGTAAAAAAGAAGGATGATAATGCTATTGTGTTACTCCACTAAGGTATTTTACCAGTGAAATGAAGTTACTGGCTTTCTGCATCTATCCCCTCAACTGACTGAGGTTTTCAGAAAAAAAAAAAATGCACAGGAGAAAAGAACAGTTTTTGAAGAAGAAAAAAAGCCCACCAAGCAAACTCTACCTGTATTTGGGGTTGGTACGTAGTATCAGATGAACACTGGATTTCAAGCGTTTGATCCTGTGCCTCTGAAAACTACAAACACCATAAACCAAAATTAAAAACTTCGCCAGCAGTCTAGTACACATAGTAGGTTCAAACTGAACCCCCTTGAGGAAAGGATAATTACTACCTTGTTGTAAAGCAGATGCATTTTTGGAAGCAGATGCGTGCAAGGTGACCCTACTTCGGGAAACCACATTTGAAGCAAATATTTATTTGTATAACAAATGGAATACTTTCTACCACCCCATTATGCAGCTAAGATTAGCTCAGACCTTTATAGTGACACTACATAGATAGATAATAAACTGAAAGTGAATTTCAGCGGGTGAAGTTTCGCTAGTTCTTCAGCTGTCCAACCATGCGTGGGTTGAATGGGTGTTGTGCCACACCAGAGCCTGCCAGCAGTAAAGCTTCTGAGACAAGGGGCCAGAGGGGCAATTCCACAACACAGGATCAGCAGGAGAACTCCTCCTCTCAAGAGGAACACCCTGGAAGCTTTCCCTGAGTAGACTCAGGCTTCTCCATTTCTGTGCACATTGATATAAGACAATTTCCAGAGGAGACGAGCAGTCATGGACAGAGCCCACCTCTACTGCAACCTATTTATATCTGCTGTACAGACAGAGGACAACGTGATTCAGATGTTAATCAGTTCCTGGCAACATTACATAGCCTGCTTGAGTAAAAAGCAATATAGTTCTGCAGATGAGACAGAAGCACATGGGGCTTCATTGAACCCTCCTATTGCAAGTGCCTGACTTAGGCATAGTGACTGCTTCTATCCACTGTCTGCACTGGGAGCCAAAATCTAGCAGACCTGGATTGTAGGCGTCTGGTGTGCTCACTGCTTTATTGAACTAAGTTGCCATAACAGTCATGACAACTAAGCGAGGCACCTCTTGTAGGTGGTCTGAACACAACCCACATTGCCGGAGCACTGTTCTCTGCCTTCATCTACTCCTCCCCAAGCCATGAAACCAAAACACCATCAATTTGCTACAGGCTGCTGAGAAATTAGAAGATATTTCCCCTCTGCTTGCCTCGACATGGACTTTAAATACAACTCCTCTCCTGAAAGTACCTGTAAAAATGAAACTGCAGGGTTGCGCCTGGACTGTCACAAGAACTGTAGGTTGCATGGGTTCACTTTGAGTGTAAATGGTTATTTTTTTCTAACTGTCCGTGCTGTCCAGCCATTCTGAGGACAATATATGAACATGAGTTTTCTTAATGTGTCTTACCATTGCTGAAGGGATTCTACAGACCAAATTACCTCCTGAACTCCAGGTCTTGAGGAATTCAGGGATCATGTGCCATCCATCTTCCCTGAAGTAACTGATGCCTTGGGAGGAGTAGAAAATAGCAATACTTCCAGTCCCAGGTGCCTGGGACTTAAAAGGTAAATTCTGCACTCTGTCCTTTTACCACCACATTTGCGTGGACCCAGCAGCGCAAGGTGGTGACATTTTTTGCAGTGATTTTTCAGAAAAAAGCAACACTACAGATGTACAGATAGGCAGCAGTAAGTTAGGTTCACAAAGCAGCGTTTCTTTCTGTTCTGTAGAAGCAGCACATCAATGAAACAGTCAATACTTGGCTGCTTTTTTCTCTGCCCTTATCTGGTGCCAGAGGCTGAACTGGCTGAGTGAACTGGCTCTCCATAGCTCCTTTGGAAAGCAATATCTTCAGATTCACTTTGAAGAGGTTTGTGTCTGATACAGAAGTACTGTTACATCCAGCAGGTATTGGTTCTCCTGTAGTCCCACTATGCCTACTTGCTGCTCCTGGATTTTACTTATCTCTCTTTGTATTTGCTTAAATAGAATGCAATTATAAAAAGAATCACCATATAGTGGGCATGAGAGAAATACTGCTTTTAAAACCCCAAATGAAAACCTGGTTAAATTTGCAATACTTTATTAAAAAGAGACATGGATTATTGAATAAAAAGCAGACTGACTTTGAAAGCAAGCAGCAAGGATAGCTTCACCCATGCGATTTGCTCTGGATCTCCTTTGGGTTCCATTTGCTGCCTCCATGGCCATGGACACAGTGTTTTTCAGTTGCAAGTGTCTGAAATCATGCAAAGGCTGTGCTGCAGCCTGTCAGACTGATGTTTTCATGGCACGAAATGGAAGTTGTAGGTGTACGGCATGGCAATGGCAGAGAGTTGTGCAGTGGTGAACCATACCTGGCACAGCCCTGTCCCAGGATGATGACCTAGGACATCATCTGATCATCTTTCCCCAGAAACATAGCCAGGGAATATCATGGGAAGTGCTGTTTGGCACATACACAAACATTTTGAAGGAATAAACCAACAATTTTAACATGTGGGTGATGAGCAGTCCAATGCCTGGGCTCACTCCCTAGGGATGCCTGACCTACCTTAGATGCCCAGCTTGACGTGTGATTAATCATTCTTTGTTAGCGCCAACATTTCTCCATTGACTATAAGGAGACTGAAAAGTGACTTGCTTAAATTTAGACTCTTTAAATTTCAGATGGTTAAGGAGAGCTGGTGAAAAATGCTCTTTACTGCTTTGTTGATACCAAATAGTCAATGTCAAGTAAGCAACTGTGATGCACGTGGAATCTGGCATTACAAATGACCTGTGTCACCATAGGTGTTGCAGAGGGTTACAGGGCAAAGATATATGTTCCTTACCCTGAAGAGCTTAGGAACCAAGCAAACAGTTCACATGCATATTCTCTGATGCATTTTATGACCATAGATTAGTATACAGTTGTCTCAAGGAACTATTTTTCAATAAAACAATGAAATTAATATATAAAAAGCAACATATTTAATTTCTCTATAAGAAAGGAATAAAAATGTAAGCAACACATTGACCAAGAAATGCTGATTGTTGCAATTGTCACAAGACTTGCAGTGGGCCAAATTTGTCAACGAAGCAATAAAAATTACGTTAACATCAGCAAAGAAGAACAGGAATCTGATGCAACCACTTTCTGATGCAGCAATCTGTGGGGCCCAAATCCCTCTGGAGCCTTGGCCATTGCATCCTCATTTATATGAGTGTGTATTGATTGTACAATGGCACAAAATGGAAAAGTGGTGATTCATACCAGACCTTCATCCATTTGACAAACTGGAGGGCACTAGTAGACTATGGTCCATAGATCTCCGTCAGAATTTAAATCCTTCTACAGCATCCAAGGAAGATTGCTAAGAAAAATGAGACTGTCCTGCAGCTTACCTTGCACTTTGAAAGGAAATCAGGAGGTGTTTGTGCATTCATTAGGAGACATAATGAAGCTGACAAGTCAAAAAAGTCCAAACACCACTGCAGAAGAAGTTGGGCACATAGAAGTCTACACTGCTGGAGGCCTGATGCCCTTGCTCATGACAGCAGTGTAGAAAAGAAGCCACTCCACAGCAGGCAGAGAGGTTCTGCCAATTCATTGATGCTCAGTTGCCCCAAGCCCTGACTCTTGATCAATAACCTTGGATTTACCAGATGTTTTTCCTGCCACCAGAGGTCTCATATTTTCTATGTTTTAATCTCAGAAGTAATATTGTAGGGTGAGGGGAAGGGGGAGTGAGATGGTGAAAAATGTCATCCATTTTTGAAGATAAAGGCAGAAAGTATTATCTTAAAGCATGCTTACATCTAGACTGACCTGCACAGAGTACTCCATGATAGGCAGTCCTGATTACTTTTTAATCCAATTCTTTGTCATATAATTGTGCTGAAATGTGCCAATCACTGAACATGTGATCAACAATTAAGGACCAACAGACTTTCAACCACAATAAAAATCATGTTGTTTAAGTTGCCTAGATAAATTGAGGGAATTGTGTGTAACAGAGGTAAGGACATGCAGGATATGTACAAATGTACATGGACAGAAATGAAGGAAGAAGCTGATCAAACATATTAATAATGCGACTCCAACAGAATTTGACTTATTGCTAGACCGTGCAGAAGTGGTTAAGACTGAGTGGGATTTACAAATATTATTTTGGCCACCAGAGGGTTCCCATATTTTTCCATTTGTGCAATTGAAGCAGTGAAAGAATAAAGAACATAGAAAAGACACTTTAAAAAATGTGTGAAAACAACAAAGGTCGAACAAAATGCATCCCTAAAGTAATGTGAATAATCTACCTGTATGTCCAATTTCTTTACTGTTGTATTCAGTGACTACTTCCGCAGAAGGCAAATAGACATTTTCTGCACTGGTTGCAGCTCCTTCATTCTTATTTGCACCATTGTGCATGAGATCAAGATTCAAGCAGCTGACGATGAATTCTGTGTATGTAGGACACCTATTAAAGGTTTCATGTGATGTTAGAGTGAGTAGGTTAATACAAAAGAAACCCCACAAAGTCAATAAGATTTCAAACGTTGTGGTATTGTCAGGGCAAAACCCCAGATTCCAAGTCAAGTTCAGTCCTGCAAAGCTAGTAATGGCAGTGCTATTTTCCTAACTTGACTTCAGTCACTACCGTGACTCTCGATTCTCAAATAATAGGTGATTCATCTTAATGTTATTTAGGGAAGGAGTCACAATGGCTTTGATAAGTCAAATGATGGTCAGATATTTTTCTTACAGCTCATTAATTTTCCCAGGAAACAATGGGCCAAATCCTGCTGTCAGTTACGCTACTGAAGTCAGTATACTGGAGATGCTTTTACACTAGATCTAGATCCCCCTCTGACATATATAGGGTGGGCTCTTTGGTTTGTGTTTTCTGACATGCTTCATCAGATCTCTTGAGGCTCTCCTGAAAATGTCAAAGAAATATGTTCATTGCAACAACCTGACAAAATCTCAGTCCAGAGAGTATGATTATGGACAGCCCTCGGTCTGTGCAAGATCCTTGGGAAGCTTATTCAAGGTTTCATGGTTCCACCACAAGACTCAGAGCCCTAAAGGGGGGAAAAAAGCTCCTTGTTGCCTGAAACAGCAATATTAGAGCTTGTAGGGCTGCAGCAACATTCCTTTGAGGGACAGGAATAAGGGTGCCCTTAGTGGTAAGAATGATGATCAGAGGAGTCAGCCCTTGAAGGTGTCTTGTGGCTTCCCTTGCTTTGCCACCCGCAGGAGAAGATTGAATGGGATGTGCAGGCCAAAGAGAAATTCTTGAAAGAGACTGGTCATTCTTCTCCTTCCTGACATGAATCAGAAGTCTTTGCTGTTGTGCAGATTTCTCCTTTGACAGCATACCAGGAAATCCAGAAGCTTGTGCAATATGGTCCAAAGGTTCAGCAAAATCAAAATCTCTTTCCTTATTTGAGGTCAGAACTTGGTGCCTTCAATCACAGCAAAGAGAGACTTACTGCACAGTCCACTGACTTCAAGGAAGCTTCTTATGAAGAAATCTATTTATTCAGCCTGAATAATGGGCACAAGAGTCTGGCTTTTGATAACACAGGCACAGCAGCTTTGCAGGTGTTACAGCATTCAGTATTATTCCAAAGTTTCAATTTTTATTTCTAATAAGATGCTGACCTTCTAGACTTCATGCGATGCATTATAATTAGAAGACTTATTGAGAAGCCTAATATAATATTATACCCGCTGGGGAGTCAAGAGTGCAAATAGTAAAAATATAAAATCTCAATATTTAATTAATTGAAACAAATTAAATTTCAATCTATTTCTCATTTCTGTCAGCTACTTAAAGTTGCATGTGAACTTTAGAATTTATGCAGATTTCCCCACAGAGGTTCCAAGTGGGAATTTCAAACAACTGAGGTCTGTGTTTATAGCCACTCTTTTCAGCTTTTCTAAGACCTTCTCAACCAAGAGCTTCTGGGGCTCAGTGTGGGACCAATTCAATGACTGTGACTGCTCCAGTCAGGTGCCTAAATGGGACTCAAACGCTTGAGAAAACCTTAACTTTCTTCCTGGTGAAGAAGACTTTTGGAACCCTATCATTGAAAGCTCCCCGATCAGGCTATTATCAAAAGAGCATCATTGTCCCAAAACATAGGCAGAAGACAAAAGAAGGTTTAAAACTCAAATTGTTTCAGCAAGGCAGGGAAGAGCAAAAGGCAAATTGAAGCAGCTTTCACAAGAGATGGCGTGACTTCCATTTTGGTGTCCTTTTCTGACCTTTATACAGTGTACAGAAGGTCTTGAAGAAAAATAGGATCATGCAAAAATAACTGAAGAGCTATTGCAGGTGTATTATCAAATCATGACAACAATCTATTTGTTCTCATTCCTTTTAATAATATCACTACCAGGACCACATTTATTTGGCTCACTGCTGGATGGTGATTTGTTGTTAAAAATATGGAAGTAAATGAAAACAGACAATCAGTAAATGAATCACCAGTGATGGACCTGAGTTTCCTCTGGGAAGTTTATTATTGTTAGACAGTCAGCATGGCTGTAGTTCTTCTATGGAACTGCCGTTCTGCAGTTGCATTTATCCACAGTAAATAAAATTTACAGTAGTCAATCATATGCCATGGGTCCTTTGATTAAATGTGGATTTACAGTACATTATAGCCCACAGCAGCTTAAGTACCATACAGTGTGTTACATAAATGCATGTTCAGGATTATTACACATAACAAAATAGACATGTACTTGATAGAGGTTGTTATGGTTTACAATTCCCTTTTCACTTTCCCTCTCTGTGGTAATAACTATACAAGTATTGGCCTTAAACACCTACATGTTTTAAACACAGGTTAAATTATAAAAGAGATTGCAACATCTTCTTTGTCCATCATCATCTAATAAATCAACAGGTCCATTTCTGTGGATTGATGTAATGGCATTTATGAGCATTGGCAAAGTCATATCCACTTAACTGGTGCAATTAAGTACCGTCGTGCTCGTATTATAATAATAATGGATTGACTGATGAGTAATTTATTTCTTTCCAATGTAACTGACAAAAATAGGTTATATTCATAGACAACGCAATGTATTTGGATCATAAAACTGCTGCCTTCTCAAATCCACCATTAGCTCAGATTTATCCTCACCAGAGAGTGGTGGAAAACACTTTAAACCAAGTACCACATTTAATGAGGAATCTTGGCCCTGATGCGTTAAGTCCCACTGAGAAGGTGAATATTTTACCAGCTATTTCTCAAAAGAGAATTGCTGCTAAACATGGTCATAAAGAACCAGCTCTTAGAGCTGCCAGCTGAACTCTCTTGTCTGGGGAAGGAGATGGTTGTGTTTGGTTTAATTTTAGTTAAGTTTCCAAGAAAAATATTTCCTTATTGCCTCTTGTTACTCTGCGCATTCTGCCTGACACTCCTTTCCTATCAATATTGCCTGAATATCTCTGCAAGTCAGTGTTTGCATCACTCTTGATGTGACCTTTTGGAGTATCTTTTTATTTCCCATGTTTATGACTGTCATTTACACATGTG